>NC_135930.1:6281483-7628983 GCF_964058835.1 Carex rostrata | reverse complement strand
TCGGTTCGAAATTAATTCAAACCTAAGGTAAGTTCGGTTCGGTTCGTTGCCACCCCTAATTGTTACCATCCCTCTTAATTCTTTAACATTCTCTCAATTTTACGAAATTGACTTTTTTGGGGCTTAGAATATTAATTATTTGGAAAGTTTGAGCCCACCGAACCTGAAAACGCACTTCATTCATTAATTAATTGTTCAAGTTGCATTTGTGTCTCTTTCAATGCACATGATCGTCATTGTTTTTCTCTCTCTAGGTTCTAATGCCAACTATGTTTTACTATTCCTAGATAGGAATCCTACCGGCTCTTGTACGATTGTATGTTTTCAAGTAATGGTTGTACGATTGTATGTTAATAAACAGTTCTAAGTTCAACGCTGGTTCGTAATTTTTTTTTAATCAATGAGTGGTAAATTGTAAGACTAATGAGATGTAAATATTTTTTCAATCGATGAGCGTTTAAAAATACTAATGAAGCTCAATTTTTAAAAATTTAACATGATGAGTATTTCGTCTTGCTAGCAATGTTAGTGTTTATGTCATGAATGGAAAAATATGGAAATATTTTTGATTTGATGACACAAGTTCAATCTTTTTTTCTAAAATGTTACAGATAAAAAATTGAACAGATAAGCTTATTCTGGTAACAGGGTTGTGCTTTTCTTAAATAAGCCTATCTGTAAATAACTGTAGTAATATAACTTGTTACCAGAATCAGCTCTCCAGTCTCCACAACTCTTTCAAGTAAATAACTGTAGTAATATAAAAGAAGAGTAACAATAAACAGTTAGCTATTTTTGCATCCTCAAAATTAATCTCTGCTTCTTTTGAAGTTTCATATTTTTGGTCCATTTTGTTAGATCTATAATTAGTTTTTAAGGCTGTTCATCACCGGGAAAAAAAGGAATCAACGAATTGGTATTGCAAAGCCAACCCGATTACTAGAAGAGTCAAAGAAAGTTTTATCTATACTGTAAAACAAAAAAGAATAATCTGTATTTACTATCAAATACCATGCCTACGGGCTCTGAAAGAAGAAACAAAAATTAAAGGAAAATCAAAAGAACTAAGGTCAGATATGGTTTAGAAAAGGAAGCAGCTAACAGTCCTCCAACTCCAGTCCCTCAAAAATTCCCGGAGATTTTCAACTAATTCTGTAAACATCAATACTAAATCCTGTAAATATCAATACTAAATCCTATAAACTAATTCAACAAATCCTGTAAACATAAAAACACGTGAAAACTGTTAAAAACTCGTGAAAGCTGTTAAAAACGCGTGACAGCTGTTGGGGACCACCTTCTGTGAACATACACATAATATCATGTAAACATACACATATTATCCTATAAACATACATATATAATTCTGTAAACATACATAGTGTACTTGAAATTATAGCTAATATCCTGTAAACATATACATATTATCCTGTAAACATACATATATTATCCTATAAACATACACATATAATTCTGTAAACATACATAGTGTACTTGAAATTATAGCAGTTGAAATTATGGCAGTTGTGGCAATTAAAAACGCGTCAGAACTAAGCTAAAAAGGAAAGGCTTTTATACACGGAGATTTTTTGGGGACTGTAACCCGGGGGACATTACATTTTCTCTTTAGAAAAAGGCTAGTGCTATTCTAAGCGCATAAATTTTGATTTTGATTGCTCAGAGAAAATCTTCTCCTTAAATTCCTAATTTACCCTTGCCCTCTCTTTCCAACTTAATCAATCTTAATTAAGAAGCGAGGTAATAAAAAAAAAAGTGAGTCCAGGAAATCTGCTATCCTATTAAATTTTGTTTTTTTCGAAAATAATATAAAATATGAAAATTCTGGAGAGGGGTTTGTAAAATAATTAAATTTTTCCTCTAAAATTTTTTGTACCTTAGGTACCCGACCCCTTTGGTTCTGTGTGGTCCTCCCCTGTCTACTAGTGCAGTAAAATTTAGAAGGTACATTAAAGGGAAAAAGCAACAAGATATCACATATTGGACACAAACGTACGGATTAGATTATGTAGAAGTAGAATAAAATGTCGGTAGCTACCATATGCAATTTGTTACTGAGACAAAATAAATGATGTTATCCAAGGTTAAGCGTATTACCTAATTTTAGTGGTTTGCTAACGGGTTACCCGTGACCCGTTCCGGGTAACCCGTTAGGGGTAACGGGTAGGGCGGGTAGACGGGTAGGACGGGTACGGGTACAACCCGCAACGGGTAGACGGGTAGTTTTCCCAAAACCTCTACCCTACCCGTTTATTACCCGTACCCGTTGCGGGTTGACGGGTACGGGTACCCCGGGTACGGGCGGGTTTTTTTTTTTTTTTTTTTTTTCTGTTTTTTTCTGAATTTTTATGCTTTGAGATTCGTGCCAAGTTAAAGGACATGGATGGATGGAGTTTAGATATAGGGGTCCGTTTTGAGATTCATGCCAAATTAAAATTGATGCCTCAGATCTCATTCTACTAAGTCAGGTATTGCACTGGATCTGAATTCTATAGGGGTGCCGCCAAAAAAATTTTGAAATTCAAATTTTGTAACGGGTACGGGTAGGCGGGTATAGGGGTACGGGTAGGCGGGTACGGGTTGGCGGGTAGACGGGTACGGGTACAATGGGTTTTTTTCAAAATAGGGGTGTCCGGTCCGTTTATTACCCGTACCCGTCTACCCGTCTACCCGTCTGTACCCGGGCAACGGGTACGGGTACCACGGGTAACGGGTACGGGTCGGGCAAAACGGGCTCAACCCGTTAGGGGTTTAGCAAACCTCTACCTAATTTTCTATAAACCTCTGGGCAGTGGTAACTGGTAAGGTATATAACACCAACCTGACACAATGGACCAAGTTGCGAATAAAATGAAATGAACGTTGGTACTTGGGAGTAAAAATATAATCATTTTATAAACCCCTCACCAGAGTCCAGAATTTTCATATTTTATATTATTTTCCCAAAAATAAATTAATAGGATATATAGCAGATTCTCCTCTAGCGATGGGCCCACTTTCTTTTATTACCTCCGCTTCTTAATTAAATTCAAATGAGAGAATAAGGGTAAATCAGGAATTTAAGAAGAGAGTTTTCTCTCAATGCTCAAAATCTTAATTTTTGCGTTTAGAATATAGTGCTACTCTAGAAAAATCCTGAATCCTGACCTTTTTCTGACTGGCTAATATGCTGACATCCTTTTTTATTTTTTCTCTTGGTATTTAGGGTTCCTGTAGGGACCTCGGTGTAATTATCCACCATTTTGGGTTATCCCTTATCCGGTTAGAATGGGGGGATATTTGACATTTTGTTCTGGAAACCTGTGATTGCTGGTACCAGTTGCTTGTGCAGTATATGTTGCTTTAACTCTACAACGAACTGGTATCTGTAATATTTAAAAATTTCTAATGGAAATCGATGGCCTCGATCTTACTGTTTGTCCAGAAAAAGATGATTAACAAATAGTCCACTCAAGATCTGATACACCAGTTTTCATAGGATTTTGTGTCAGAACTTCTGACATGGTAGAAACCAGGTACGAAATCAGGCTTATAACATGTTACTCATGTAACCAGGCAAGTAAATTTATCACCTCCTCACAGTCACAGGTTCCCCACTTCCCCCTAATCCATTGTTCAACTTGCATCCTCTCCCCATTACCTTGAGCAGAGATTCAGAGAAATAAACTTTATGCGAACTAACCCAATATTTTGCTGCTTTTGCAAGGGAGTCCTGGTGTCAGCCATTCTTCGTAAAATAACACCTAACAATTTTCAAATTCCTAAGGTTAAGTCAAGCAAAAATGATTTAAGTGTCCGTCATTGCTCCTACCTACTTATCTTTGCTGTTTCAGTCTGAAACAAAGGGTGTCTATGACATGCTCTTTTTGGTGGCAATGCCCAAATTACATGATTCTCCCAAAAGAGGTGCCCTATTAAACTAATGTCCGAATTCAAATATGACATCTCAGTCGACACATCCCAAACCATACACTAATGTCTTCACAAGGTCCATTACTTGCTGGTACAAATTTTCTACCTGTACAAAATTAAGTAGCAACACAATACCTTTTTTTTTATTTATTTGAAGCTACAATACCTAAAACCATTACTTACAATCACATGTCTCATCGAAATCAGAACAACAAAAGGCAAAAAAAAAAAAGGTTATTTTTCAAATAAACAAACATATAAAATTGCCACATTTTTACTAGTTTTACTTGATAGATCCCACATGGAACAATATACATCATTAATAAATAAATTCTCATGAAATGAACAGATGTCTGCCGCTATTTGGTATTGCCCTATTTCTGCATACCATTGCCTTTCATTGATTGTTAAGGTATCTATTTACAAATTTATTATTTATATTTTGTAAACTTCATCTATTATACAAGCCTTCTTCCCAACTTGGGGGAAAATATAAACAAACACGGTTGTGGTCCTTGCATGGTCTTGTGTCAGCATATTAAAATTTATATTTTGATGGGGAAGCTTTCAGAATACCTGAAAATAGGCATAAAATATACATTCAAAAGTACGATTAAAATAAACAGATATCAGATTTCCACAGATCAGAAAAAAGAGGTCTGTTACATTTTCAAGCCGGGAACAGTAAGGTACAAGGTAGCTACTAATCCTAGATATGGTACCAAATCTAGCAAAACTAAACTCTCCATTGTAGCAAATTTTGTAAAGAAAAAATAATATTTTTATTTTAATACCTCAAGTGACAAAATAATCCCATAAACCATGTGACTATATGGATTGCAGAAGGTTATAGATGAGCAAAAATGCATGTATGATATTCGTGCTGCTTTATACTATCTGCCACATGAGAAATTACGCTGGCGCCTGCGTTGTGCAGCCACTCAGTTTTCACCTAATTAAAATGATAACTTAGCTTAAAGTAAAATATAAATAAATTTGAATGTTAAAGATAACCAGGCATTCAAACAAACCCATGTGTTGACATGTGTAGGGTACTTTGGTCATTTAATTAATCTGAGACTCACAATGCTACCTCATTGTCTAAATATAGTGTACTGTCAGAGGCTATTACATAAAAAAGAAAACATAACAAAAAAGAAAAGAAAAAAAATACTCAAGAGGCTAAGTGGATGCAACTAACAAGAATGATGCGATAACTTTGTAACCTACACAGCTAAGTAGCTAACTAATAGGAATATTTTTTGAGTTGATAGCTTTCCTCTTTTAAGGGCAAACCCAATACTGAGTGGTTAAAAGCATAAACAAAAGATAGAAAAGTAATGCATATACATGGATGTTGTTGTGCGCCAAGAACGGCCACAGTGCGGCATGAAAGCTGACATCCACTTTTTTCCAGCTAACTCTTTGCAAACCCCGTATCACCTCCTCTATTTACATTCATAAAGTGTTAGCTCCTTGAAACCCAATGTTATAAACTTATAAACGCTAAACAGTAAAACTAGAACTAAGAACCACAGCATGAAATTTTCCATAAAAGGAGGATTGGACTTCAGTAACTGAAAATCTGAAACAATGACAGTAAAATTTATTTATGCAAGCTGAAGCCAATTTTTGCAACTCGAACCCAGAAATATTAAATTTGTAAATTTGTCCATTAAATTTTGTAATTTTTGTATGTATCAATACTTTTCAACCCCCTTAAAAAATGAAATTACACTACATTAGATTTTTCAGCTCCCAATCTCAATTTTCTAGTTCCGCTCATGCCCAGAATATTAATATTGCAGGGCTTGATTTTAGTTCATTTTGGGCTTAAGCAAAAAAGCAACTCATTAGAGAGTATATATCTTTCCATCACCTTAAAGTCTGTGTCAACTTTGCATCTATTAGAATATTTGAGTTTAATTTGCCAAATCTCAAGTAAAACATGCTTATGTTTCCTTCTAATACCTTCCATTATGTGATGGTACTGATCAGTGTTTTGAGGGGTTGGTGCTTCCTGAGCAGCTTTCTTGGCCACGGCTGCCTCAGAAGGGAACTGGGGCCCGTCAGATGATACCGCAGGGCAGTGCTCCACACCTACCACGTGCTTATATCCATCCAAACACTGTGTCGAAGGCTGTCAAAAAAATAAATGCTAATGTCATACATGCTCTTATAAAATTCATAATTTAATATTTTACAAGTGCACATCTACACTCGAAGAATGCCTATAACCTACTTTCTTGTTGTTGTTCTTGTACAGGCATTAATAAGCAACTAAGTGTACGTGCAGTGTATTTAAAACGTACATAGTAAGATTTTGGGTTGAAATAATATTTTTTAAGCGTCTACAATTCATTTATACATAAGGTGATTTACAAACTTTTTATTTTATTGAATGTTTCCTTCTTCAAATACATGAATAATAGTAAATTTTGAACAGTGTTGAGGGCTGTCAAAAAATAATTGCTAATGTCATACATGCTCTTACAAAATTCATAATTTAAAATTTTATAAGTGCACATCTAAACTTGAAGAATACCTATAACCTACTTTCTTGTTCTTTATTCCTTGTACATGCATTAATAAGCAACTAAGTGTACGTGTGGTGTAATTAAAATGCGACATGGTAAGATTTTGGGTAAAAATAATATTTTTTAAGCGTCTACAATTTATTCATATATCAGATGATTTACCAAACTTTTTATTTTATCGAATGTTTCCTTCTTCAGATGCATGAATAAAAGCAAATTTTGAGCACCGTGTCGAGGGCTGTCGAAAAGTAATTGCTAATGTCATACGTGGTCTTAGCAAATTCATTAATTTAAGATTTTATAAGTGTGCATATGTACACTAAAAAAACGCCTATAACCTACTTTCTTGAACTTTTTCCTAGTACACGCATGACTAAGCAACTAAGTGGACTGTATTTGAAATGGGATAAAGTAAGATTTTGGGTTGAAATTAATATTTTTTTAAGCGTCTACACTTTATTTATATATCAGGTGATTTACCGAACTTTTTATTTTATCAAATGTTCCCTTCAGATACATGAATAATAGTAAATTTTGTGAGTCACGTACCTTAAGCTCTGTCTCTCTTCTAATAGAAGAGGTACGCCAGCCAACCATGTCTGGTGTTAAGCTTAAGAAAACAGGTGCTGAAAGGCGGTTTAAACAGTTTAAACCTCTTATTATAAAAGAAAATAACTGTTGAAATCTGAAACAATTCTTTCAATATTTAAAGGCCAATACCGCATGACATTTAAAGAAAAAGGCACTAGTGTTGGAAAGGATACGGTCATATGAAACATTTGCATACACTGTCCGATTCTTAAAAGCAGCAAGAGCAGAACTGCAAAATGAAAAAAAAAGAGGTCTAAATAAACTAAATTTAACAGAAGAAAGTGATAATATTAAAAAAAGAGGAGGGATCCACTTACAACATTTGTAAGTTACAACATCTTACAACAATTCAGTTTTGCAATTTTAAACTCCAAACAGTCGATCCAAACCGTTCAACATGATATATATATATTAAAATGTGCTTGGAGATAAAATTTTACATTTTTTTAAATTTTTTTTACTATTTATTAAGTATTTTACAAAACTATTGTTTTCAGTGGTTCAGAATTGTCTAAAAATAGTAGTTTTGTAAAATACTTAATAAATAGTAAAAAAATTAAAAAAATGTAAAATTTTATGTCCAGGCACATTTTAATATAGATATCATGTTGAACAGTTTGGATCAACTATTTGGACTTTTAATATCGCAAAACCGAGATATTGTAAGATGTTGTAACTTACAAATGTTGTAAGTGGATCCCTCCTCTTAAAAAAATAAATCAATAGTGCATGAGGTCACTTCTTTGGTCTACTTAATTGTAATTTTGTAAGGATTATCTCAACTTTTGTTGAGGGATTATATTTTTCTTACTAGCCAAAGATGCATTACCCCACTAAAATCGTGCTTTTTATGAATCACATTCTATAGAGGTACCACAATATAAATTAGCTTTTTATGAGACATTGCCACTTTCTTCTTTTTTCAGTACATATTTTGAAAAGACAAAGATCAGCTAAGCAAAATCAATGTAAAACAAATACTTGAGTGAGGCCATGGTACTATGCATAACACGGATTGGTCTGTATTATGGATCAAGATCTCCGTCTTTAAAGCCCAAACAGTCAATCTGAACCATTCAACATGAGCTCCATATGAAAATTGTACGTGTTGATCACATTTTACATTTCTTATAAAAAAAAATTACTATTTTTTTAGATAGGTTGAAAAATCACTTGATCTAAAAGTCCTAGACCATTCAAAAGAAGTGATTTTCTACTTATCTAAAAAAATTGTACAAAATGTAAAATTTAGTTTGATAGTACATTTTCATATGGAGATTATGCTGAACGGTTCATATTGACTATACGAACTTTGAAAACAAAGATACTGATCCATAGTACGGACCAATCCAGGGTATGCATAGTACCATAGCCTCACTCCAAATACTTTATAAGTCATACATGTATTCATTATCTTCACTATCAGATGCCATGCGCAAAAGAAGAGGTCGCTTGCTGGGTTTTCCATCTGTCAGAAACAGCTGACGGCCAGTTTGACCAACAAGTAGAGGAGCCAAAGGAGGCGCCAGTTTTTCCAACATTTCTAAACCAAGTAGGAATGGAAGCTGACAATTCAAGATATTAAAAGCAGCAAGGTTAAGGAATTTATATGTATAGCCCAGGAGAGGAGCAAGGCTTTCAAGCTATGGGGGTCAATCATATAAAATTTTTATGCTGCGTATGGAGTTCAATTTTACAGTACCATAGCATTTTACTCTAAATTATATAGAAAATCATTCAAAAGTACAAAAAATTGAAAATAAATGGGGGTCAATTTACACCCATTCACTATACATGGATCCTCCTCTATATAGCACAAATGACAATCCCCATCATCGTAATCAATTCAAGGATCTTTTGGTTATTTCTAATAACACCAGACAATTAAAACGAAAGTTAAGCTTACAGAGAAATTGACTTAATTGCCCTGAGGTTTTCATACTGGCTCAAACAGATGCATAATCTAAACCCAAATATTAAACTTCTTTGTTTGAATTTTAGATTTACTTTGAACTAAAACCAAACATAATGAACTATTCCTTTTATTACATGAATGTGTAAAGATTGGTTAAATTTGCAAATATATCATAGAAATGAAGGGTAAATTGCAAATACAAATTTTGCAACTGTTACTACTTGTCTCTTAAAAGCAGTCTGTAAAACCAAACAGTTCACTATTACAGATAAGGTAAACATAAAAGTGTTACATTCGTGTATGATGCAACCAGAAAGTTCAGTCAATTCCCAAAAATATTTTGGTGCACGTGCAAATAATACCCAATTTTCAAAACTCTAGATGTTGATCCCAGAAGATAATGACTACATTGCCCCCGACTCTTCAGCTACTTCGTGCATAAAAGTCTGAATAAAATCTGCTTGGCTTCATTTTGCTCAATTTGGTTATTTAAAAAGAAAAATGATCGCAACAGCCAGTGGAAAATTGAAAACAATTGACAACCATGTGCACAATACCAAACTGTGTGGGAGTTGGGGATATTAATTGAAAATATTCAAACAGCGATAGTATAGTATGCTCTTACCCAACAAAATACCCAATCCGGAAAATAAAATTAACTCCAAACTGAGAAAAAGCAAAAAAAGAAAACAAGAGACCCGAGGGAAGATATGTGCAACAACTGTTACTTACAGTACAGGAGCATGGTAAACATGTATCCATACCTGTTTATTCCCTCTAACTCCAAGATGTGGTGTTGCAAGGGTAATGAAATTGATAGGCTCCAATCCCACAATTAGGCCGGACCTTGATGTAACTTCTTTTGAATCATCTGTTTTTGTGTTTTGTGAAGTGATATTTACGCCCATGGTGAGGTCATCTGAGGAATACATCACCGCAATTGCGTATCTTGTGAACAATCCACCAAGAGAGTGTGCAAGGAAAGATATTTTTGTCAATCCATAGTTCTCTTCAACTACATTTTCTACCTGATTATACGCAAAAAAAAGAAAAGAAATAGTAAATAAGAATATATTGGGTACACCATCTAGTAATCTTATTTGACTATAAAGTTTATTGAAATCCATCCACAAAAATAAACATAATATACTGTTAGTTTTTAGGTTAATGGACCTTTTTTCTGAAACAATCAGAATATTGAAGAATAAATCAAACATAGGAAAGTATTATATATATATAAGTTGGTTTCATACTTCAGCTGCTAATCGCCTTCCTGCGACATCTATCCCTTCGAACGTTTTGATGAAGCTATTTGCGGAGCTAACTGACAAAATAAAAGCAGAATAACAAATTATGAATATGGTAGTGACATATAACACAATTCTCCTACTTGTAAGCTATTGAATTTAGTTTAAGACTTCAATAATCCTCTCCCACTCCCTGACAAATTCCATATCTCAATAAGCTCATTCAGACTTTAAAACCCTGATTAAATAACCCCAGTGCTGAGTTTAAACGTTACAACAACAAATCCAAATTTCTATTCTTGTCAAATAACAATTAGAATGTAAATTGAGAGTTAGGCTGGGGTGCTATGGATAGCATAGTGGCCTCTATGCTACGGCTCAATATTCGAGTTTTCAAAATCCAAACGGTCGATCCGAACCGTTTATCTTATTCTCCATATTAATATCTGCTTGGAGACCAAATTTTATAATTTTCTGAATTTTTTTACTATTTATTAAGCCACTTTGAAAATCGCTAATCCAACGGTTTTACTGTTTTGTGCAGCCACCGTTGGATCAACAATTTTGTAAAATACTTAATAAATAGTAAAAAAATTCAGAAAAATGTAAAATTTGGTCTCCAAGCAGATATTAATATGGAGAATAAGATGAACGGTTCGGATCGACCGTTTGGATTTTGAAAACTCGAATATTGAGCCGTAGCATAGAGGCCACTATGCTATCCATAGCACCCCAGCCTAACTCGTAAATTGATATCATACCATAAATCAAGAAATTGGAGCCAAGGCGTCTCTTGAGCTCTGCTTCAGCATATATCCAGTCATTTGGACTAAACAAAACATCAAAAAGAGCATTAAAAAGAAATTTTGTTACTTTCTATTATGCATTTAGATGTCAAGAACTATACCTGGCTAAGATGCCGTGAACAAGTACAAGGAGGTGATCGGGTCTTTTTTCTCCACTGGAGAAGCCACCAGATGTGGTAGCACTCCCCTGAGTAGGATTCGACATAATCTGATCCAATGCAAAATTGATGTTACTTCGGATAGATTTAAGTACTGAAAAGAAAAATATCTGACAAGAGCAAAATGGTCAGATCAATTTCATTGTCTGAACAATTGCAAGTTTGCAACTATGTCCAAGTTTCTAGAATCAGCAAGTCAAGTTGACATCTTTTAAAAAATTGTAAATTATACTAGAAGCTCGGGACAGTGTATATCGTGGCAAAAAGCCCCTGTCACTTTAAAATAAGAAAATGAAAATTCACCTTTTGGAAAAGGACTCGCAAAACAATACGCCGAAAACTTCAATCAATGAACCTCGAAAGCTCTAAAACCAAACTAGTTGAACCCTGGAATCCGCAATTCGCATCCAAACACATGCGTAACCTCAGTTGTCGAACCTAATTGTGAAGCATGAAGATGGATGTAAGATGACCTGAGCAATTGCGAGATCAGAGAGGGGCTCCGTGAAAATTGGAGAGACGAGATCGCGTGGGAACGGGAGCAGTGCGGCGGGGCTAAACGGTAATTGCGCCTTTTACAGACATAAGCAAGAGATGGCGTGCAGATGGCGCGCAACACGCCATCCAAGATGAAAACCCTTGACCAAAACAGAAACTTTAAATTTAAATTTTATTATCTTCCACCTAAATCAATAGGATCTTGAAAATAACTGCTTATTTTTTGCTTCCTAAATAGCGTCTGAGCATGGAATTTTGGAATTCAATCACCTAAGGTCACTCAAATTTTGAGTTTAGATCCGGACCGTCTGATCTGTTTTCACACTAGCATTACACTTTGGACTGGATTGACCGGATTCAGATCGGACAGTCCTGATCTAATCTCAAAATTTGAGTTCATTCAGAGAATCCGGACGCGGATTTTTGCATGAGTGAAGTCACGACAGTTCTTTCCTTTATTTTTTTTTTAAGAGAAATCCGTAGGTGTATTTATTGAAAAAACTTACAGTACATTGTAAAAAGACTACTTAATGAAAAGTAAAAAATTGTGGAAGTAAAAACATTTCAATTCTAGCTGTCTGACAAAGTTCATGCCATCTGATCCGCTGCTGCTCTGTTTTGTTGTTCTTGCCGCGTTTACCAAGTTGTGAGGTTGTGATAATCTCTCCCTCCCTGCATGTGGCAATTGTGTGCAACTCTGCACCTCTTGCCACATGTCCATGCATTCTTCAACTGTTACCCCTGCCCTTCAGGAAGGCAAAGACTGTTGATCACATCCTCTAGCACCTTAGCGTGCGCGAATTCGTAGCCTCTGAGATATCTCAAACTTTGCGTGACTTTACGGAAAATTATAACCGTTTAAATAAGTTCTGCACGAATCTCAAAGCACAAATGATACAGCCCCTGCGCTATCACCGAATAGGCACCGGACACGTCGGTCACGCAAAAGTTGAGATATCTCAGAGGATACGCACTCAGCGTGCGCGCGGATGGGACGTACGATAAATTGTATCCTCTGAGATATCTCAAATTTTGAGTGTTTTTCTGGAATATCTCAACCGTCAAAATAAGTTATACACGAATCTCAAAGCACAAATAATACTGGCCGCTGCGTTCTTCCCAAATAGTCACTGTACACAACGGTCACGCAAAAGTTGAGATATCTAAATGGAACGGAAATCTTGGGTTGGTGGGTTCACGGTAGATCGGGTCATTGGTTGGTCAAATAAACGGTTTAGTTTTAGGACGACAGGTTGGTTTGACATAGCACCTTCTAAGCCCGATCCAGTTCGTTTGATTTGGAATTATATCTCTATATTGGGGATGTGAGGACCAGTTTGTCAGTGAGATGTGTGGTAGGGACGATTGACGTATAAATAGACCGGTCTACCGTGTACGGTCAGAGGCCGTCCGCCCTTAAAGGGTGAGAAATTTGATCGAATCAATTGTCAAAAAAGAAACAAATAAGATGATATGGATATTGGATAGTAAAACTACAAAATATAAAACGGTGGTAAAAAAAAAAATAAAAGCATTCGAACTCTCCTCTTAAAAATAAAGTTTCACTTTAATATTCAATATTATCAACATAATTTATACAGGGAACATATTACATTTATAAAAAATGATAAAATTTTATGTACATTTTATTGTTTCTTGTTAAGTGACTTGAAGTCATGATTCTTGACGTGGCACCGGAGGATAATAAATTACATAAAATTTAATAATTAAATTATCTATAAGTCGAATAAATTATCCATTAATTTATTATTTTTAATTTCAACCTTATTTATATTAATTTAATAAATTATTGTCCTGTGATTTGGCGTGATCAAAGCTAATTAATTAGGACACCATCGAAGCACGTGGTTTGGAATTTCCAATGAATGTTAAAATAATTTTCAATCTAAAATAATAGTTTCATACAATTAAAAGAGCAGGTAAGACTGATTTATTAGATAAAATGTGCTTGCAAATGTATAATATATAAACAAATAAATTTCTATGTTGAAACAAATGGAGTTTGACGTGTTCAAATATATATTTGAAAAATTCAAAATTTCTACTCTCGGTCCATGTTTTTATAATGTTTTGTTGAAAACATAAACATACGTATTATATATTTATATTTTAATTTTCTAATGAAATTAAGCAAATAGAATAACTGAAATCCGAAATATATTTTGTAATAATTTAATTAGAACCCTTTGAATAAGACTAACCATGTCAACCCTTTGACCAAATTAAAAATATATTCTATAGTAACATTATTACACGAGGCAATGTCATCGTTTCAATATTTAATTGTTGGTTAGGTTCTGGATTTGTATACATAACGAATCGTTTCTCACATCAAGTCACTACCAAATTCAAAATTTTTTTTTTTTTTTTGAAAGCCTGACAGGGGCTATCAGGTGCAAAAAAAAAAAAAAAAAAATTCATTCGGCTGCTCCGAAGAGGTAATATCCTCGCACAACAAAGAGATAAAATGGGTTTCAATGGACATGAAATCGAAATTTATCCGACGTCCAATCTAAATCGTTTGATTTATATTAAGAATTGTGTAGACAGTTTAAATTTACGAAATAATTAAAACTAATGTAAATTTAAATTCAATCGAACAAAATTGAACAGTAATCATACATCTTAGATTGGAAGGACGGATTTGAATTTAATATCTTCGTTAGAAACGAATTCATGGAGAGATAATGATGGATGCTTCGTAGGGTTGAAAGCGATATGGATAATGTCCGATTTGTATTTGAAAAATTAGATATAGATATTCGATATATTCAAATATCCGTGGATACAAATACTAATATGATTTAACATTTTAATTATCTGTATCTAAATAGTAAATATATATTATATATTTTAATATACATTCTCAAAAATTATGTTATTCACCATTGTAATTAGATAAATATTATAAATTTTAATATTGTTTTAATAATTTTTTATATTATTTTAATAAATATTCGATCTAATTTATATTTGAATCAAGATCCATCTGATATTCGCTCTGTATCTGTATATATATATATATATATATATATATATATATATATATATATATATATATTTTATTTTTTTTTGAAAGAAGTTGACTATGCCACCGATTTCCATTGCAAGAAATCATTACAAAGTTTACTAGTACCAGTGGTACCAAGCACCATACAAACATATTGAGAAGCAATAAAGACAAAACAAAGTATACCAAAATAACAGAACAACAAATAGAAACATATGACACCCTGCAGATCACACAGCTATCTATAGAAATAAGCAAAACAACCCCTAAAAAGCTATCATATCCCCAATATACCCACATATGCCAAAAAGACCCTGCAAACTAAGAAATTTTATAGCTCTGTATGCTGCCACTATAGTCAGAATCTTCAGAAGAGCTATCATCCCCTCCACTGGAACTGATCTCTGCTCCAAGCATAGGGATTGAAGCCTGTGTATCCACCATGGAAACTACCAGTGTAGACCCTATCAGGTCCTTCAAATCACAAGAAAAAATTAAGTTCAATTGAGAAGTAAGATCTGATTTTTGATTCAAAGTCCAAAATCTAGCAACAGCTAAAAAAGATACAAATATGATTTTACCACTGTCCGCTCCGTTTTCACATATGATGCTTCGGCCAATGGCGGAACCACCCTCATTGGGGTCAGTTGATCCTCATTTATTTTCAAAATTGTTATATTTATACTCTATTTTTTATATAGTTAAGAGTAAAATGCTATGAACAATGTACATTTGACCTTCATTCGCAGTAATTTTTTTTATATATATCTAACTCTCATTCTTATCTGACCCTCATAGTCTGAAAGTCTAGTTCCGCCCCTGACTTTGGCAACACACCGGAAACTTGAAAACAAGTTGGCAAAAAGGTAAAAAAAAAAAAAAAAGCTTGAAACCATCTTATCTGTTCACCACCGGGCTCCTATGCTTGACAATTGGAGCGAAATCAGGCCGGATATCCCGCAGACTGTTAATGATGCAAAAAAACGATGTAAGTTCGTACTTTGATGTCAGCCCATCTTGGAACTTCCTTTTTAATTTTAGACGATTTGAAACTTGTCGGAGTGCAATAATTGCTGCACATCTCTCCCTCTGGAGAACAGAATGGCACGGCACGTGCAGTAACGAGTCCAGTATGAAACAGGGGTAGGCACTTGCCTACCCCTGGAAATTTTTTTTTTTTTTTTTTTGGACCGGGCCTTTCTGACGGGCTGCCTACCCCAGGCCCAAAAACCAGCGCCCTCTCCTGCGCGAAAGAAAATAGTTTCTTTCTCCGCTCAGCCGCTCTCTCCTGCGCGAAGGAAAAAGAAGAAAGACGCGGCGCCGCTCCGTCGACTCCGGTAGCGTGCGATCGGGTTGGGGTTCGCGTAGGAACTGTAAGGATTGCCGCTTCTCCCAGTACCACGAGAAACGGAGGCGCACTGGTTGTGCAATCTGAAACGACTGTTCATGGCGGACTGCCCGCTAGAGGCGTGAATTTGATTACTCATGCGGTTGCGGTAAGTGAAAGGCGTGAATTTGATTAGTGGAGTTGGCATTTTGCTTTGTCTTTCGTTTTGATGTATATCTCTTGGAATATTTTCTTATTGTAGGAGAAGGCTGCTGCTGCAAATGCTACAGATTCGAAGCCTGGGTAAGTAAAACCTTGCTCAATTTTGTATTGATCAGCTTCATTTCTTTGCCAAATATGCTAAGTTAATTTCTATTCAATATTAACAAAATTGCTCATCCAATTTCATTGACTAGCTGCACAGTTGTTCTTAATTGCACGTGATTTTATTGGAAATTCCATTTTATGAAATGAGCATGCATGGCTGTTGAAATTGGGTAACAAGAAGAGAAATTAACAGATTTGCATCGATTAGATTCATATTTCTTTTCCTTAGGAGGTTTGGCTGAAATTATTTAGATTCACAGGCGTATTTCTGCTTGTGTAGTGTGTTTTTGTACTTCATTTTTTTTAAGTTCTGACCTTTAAAATCAAGAGCTTGGTCAATTAATTTGCTTGAAAATGTGTATTTGCTTTTCAGGAGTATAATTCTCGAAGCTACCAAAACTATGGCAGAGAGGGATTGTAGAAAGGAAATAAAAGATTTGACTAATTAGCTGTAAGTAGTATGTTGTGTTCTAATAATTAATATTACTGTTTTTAATTTTATAAGTTCGTTCTTAGTTTGTTTCCTCGAGGATCTCTTGAATGCCAAATGTGTATAGTGTCATATTATATACCAGAATTGGTGATACTGGACTCGACAGTAAAACCAGTGTGATTTGAACAGTGAAAGATTTTGAAATTCCAGTATGCATGCAATTAATTTCATTAATATATTTCTTGTTTTTTGATATGTAAAATAATATTTGTTATAAACTTTTGACTTAGTTGAAACCCTTGATGTTCATTTATGTTAAAAAAAATTTTTACAACTATTTATATAGTTATGCTTGTCTACCCTTGATTGAATTCCTAGCCTCGCCACTGGGCACGTGTGTCGGTTACGTGTCATGGTTCATGTATTTTGTGTTGTGATCATCTTTTGGAAACTTGACACGACATGTCACATCACACAAAAGATTTAGTTACGGCATGGCACGTGGTCATGCAAGTCACGTGTAATTAGAACCGCTAGATCTTGATTAAATGGTGAATTTTAAATAAACTAACATAAATTATAATTAAATGGTTATGCGAGTCACGGAAGTTACGTTGGGTCACATCACGTTTAGACACGGAAGGGCCGTGACCATCTCTTGACATTTTAGTCATAACACTGGCACGTGAAAAATTAGCTTGGGCATGGCACAACACAGCACAAGACCAAAGTCACAGCGTGTTAGTCACGAAACGGAACGGCGCGTCACGTTTTTTCCACTGTAAGAACAGAGTAGGTTTGATGGACATTGGACCATTTGATTCTCATCAAGATCTGTGCACATGATTATTGAAGCAAATTTGCACGTATTTTAAAATAAAGCGCACACATCTTGATACGCATCAGACTGTAACTGAACCTGGAAGGGCTATTTTGAACACCTCTCTGTGAATCAACTAATTCACATTAAACCTAACATGCAGCATCTGCGAGATTTTAAAAATAAAAAATAAAAATAAAAAATAAAATAAAAAGATACGGAGGAGCGTCCTGTAATTTTGTTCACTTAATTTTTGTAATTTTTACAGTGTGCTGTAATTTTATAATTACAGTCGGTTTCTCCGGTTTATTCGATCTCAAATTTGGGACTCTGATCGAAATTAAAGAAGAGATCAACATGTACAATTTAAAAAAAAAAAAAAACTCAAATGAATGTACCATATTCTAATATCTGGCTGGCCATAGGCCCATACTGCAGTTCAGTCCAAAACAGCGAATCTACTGGATTACAGACAATAGATAAGTTGCTTTTTAAGTTCAGATTCACTGCTCCCTCTTTTTCTTTTTGTTATTAAAGATAAGCTGCTTTTTCAGTTCAGATTCACTGTTCCCTCTTTTTCTTTTTGTTATTTTTTAAATTA
Organism: Carex rostrata; assembly: GCF_964058835.1. Lineage (NCBI taxonomy): Eukaryota > Viridiplantae > Streptophyta > Magnoliopsida > Poales > Cyperaceae > Carex > Carex rostrata. The sequence goes on along the minus strand of NC_135930.1, from coordinate 7,610,762 downwards.
TTTTCCCTTTTGGTACAACACCAGTAGCAATTGCTTTCAGATAACATTGCATGGTCCAATTTTTCCTGTTTTTTAACCAAACAGGAAGGACATAGTGGCCACTGATTAGATAATTTAAGTCCAAAATGGGCTTAAAAGCAAAAAAAGTTTAGATGGTGTACTGTAGTGTAGTACAATTCTGGTGCGGCCCATCTATCCAGTTAGGTAGATCTCATTCACATGTTTTTCTTATTCATGACAGAGAGATGGAGATTGGATTGGAATGAGGACAAAAATAATATCATTTCTTAATCAATTGTTTGACAAATGCTCCATTCTGTTTTTGTGACTCAGAGAGGATTAGATGTGTCCATTGTCTGAGTATAACTATTATGAGTTGAGTATTAACATGTCTTATTATTATTGTTTTTCAATCATATCTCATATTTTTATCTCTGTTTTCAAAGTATGAGTAGTCAATCTGAACAAGTTCAACATGATTTTTATATTAAAATGTGTTTAGAGACAATTATTATTTTCTAAAAAAAATTATTATTATTTTTTTAGATAGATACAAAATTATTGTTTTTAAAAAGATTTTTGACCATTCAAAGACATTGATTATATAATTTGTATTGTCTAAACAAATAGTAAAAAATATTCAAAAATGTAAGAAGTGGTATCTAAGCATATTTTTAATATGGAGATTATATATGTTGAGTAGTTCAGATCGACTATTTAAACTTTAAAAATAAAAATAAGAATGTGAGACATAATTAGAGTAAACAATAGAGCATTTTAATACTAATAATTTTTGTATTTATTTTAAAATATACATGTATATTCTAAAAAAATAGTAAAAATGGAGCGTAAAGAGCCGTAGGCTATTACATATTTTAATCAAAGGAAACACTTTCTGTTTCATTGACACACGGTATGTTATATGATGAAAGATCACAGAAAAACTTATCTCCTTTATCATGTCAGATTTATCTTCCTAGTAACCAGATTCTCTGTTATCTACATCACTGGAAAAGAGTCTGCATGTACTGATTTTCTTTTATCTGTAAGCATTTTTTAAAAAGATAGTTTAAATTTGTGACACTAAATATGAAAATTTTCAAAATCTAGCACAAATGTTGTCAGTGACAATGTTTCTATACTGAGATAAAACGATGTCATTGACAACATTTCACTGTATTTTTTATAATTTTTTCAAATAATGTTGGCTTTAGGGTTAACCACTGTTATTGGCAGTATTTCTCTGGAGGTAAACCTAGATAATGACAGCATTTTTCTGTGATGAAAACAGCGTTTACTGATTTGATATTATATATTTATGTTTATTTAAATGTTACATAAAAAAAATTGGGAGAGAGAGAGTGCTCCGACCTTGTCTGTGTGACTCAGAGCATCCAATAAACTGGAGGTAACAGAGAAACCAGAGTAGCCTTTTGTAGCATTTAGAAGGACACCTGGCGGGAGCATATGGCCTGTGTACGTGGAAATTAGATGTGGTGGAATGATTTTCATCATTTCATGGTTGTCGCTTTTATTATGACTTGATTTTCTTGTGATTCTGTTTTTCTCCAGTTACTAATACTACTGGATCCTCAAGTCAATGTTAATTAATCGACCAACTAGACTTAATTTAACAGATAGAGTAGGTGGACAATTAATCAACCAACTAGACTTGAATTTTACATATCACATTTTTTTCGTTATATTCAAAGATGAATTACTTATATTTTTAGGTCAATTTTTCATACATTAGTTGATTGTACATGTAATATCAATGTATTTAAAATGACCAAAAGTTAAAAATAATGTGCATTTCATTTTCTAAATATGCTTATTATTTATAGTGGTCATTTGGCAACATACGGAATAATGTTATTCATAAGAATCATAGTTGGAATTAAATGAGTATGCTTGAAAAATAGTTAAACAAATATTAGTTGAAAGATTTATAAAACACGAGTTTTTTTTATAAAAAATATCTAGTATATTCGGTAACAAAATATAGAAATGACAATAGAAAAAAAAAGCATCATGTTTCTTCTCCCTTTCATATTCTAATAATAACAATACTTATAAAAAAAATTAGTACCCTAGTACTTTATTACAATTATAAATTTGTATTAGACATAATATGTTTAATAATATTGTTATTCATAGCAATACTATAATTAATAGAAGATGTCAAATAATCTTTGTAGTGTTATTTTTTTCTTCTCTAAATTGTTGAAACCATCCAATGACAGAGCCACATTGAACTAGAATTCGACAATTATCTACTTCTGAATTTTAAAAACCACATATAGATCTATATATAATTGAATTGTTGTCTATTTTTCAAAATTTTATATACTTCTAAACAATCTATAATCTAAATGAATTAATTTACAACAGTTTACAACTCATTAGTTGTACCTGTAAATAAAAATCCAAGCTACGATTTTACGTATCTTTAAACTGCTGTTCATTTTCCAAAGTATAATATCGAGTATGGCTAATATAACATCAGTGTCATTTCAGTCTATATAACATCAACTCCAAAACCTATCAAATCAAGTTCAAATGGTGAATCCAAACCATTCAAACCGATCTACTTCATTAGTTGTGCATTTACATGTAAAATTTATAAGTTTTTGAGTTTATTTGATATCAAGTCAAGCGGTCAAATGTTTGAGTTTTTAAGTTAATTTTAATACATTCATTTTTCAATTTTTTTGTCGCTTGATTTGATACTAAAATAACTTGAAAATATAAAAAGTTTGCATGTAAATGCATTACTCATAAAGTAAATTGGTTTGAACGGTTTGAATTCACCATTTGAACTCGATTTGATAGATTTTGGAGTTGATGTTATATAGACTAAAATGACACTGATGTTATATTAGTCATACTCTATAATATCTTGGAAGGGATTTCTCCGGTGCATGTGGACCGGAGGCATGGCATTCAGCTCACCTAGTCTATCTTCTGGATAAGGTAAATAATTTGATTGGGTATAGAAGACAATCAACCAATCGCTTCTGGATAAGGACATGATGAGATATATTGAAATTGGTTAGGAGCGCTGCTTCGAATCTCCAAGTTTAGAACATTTAATTTGACTTTTTCAAGAAAAAGAGATCGCTCTCTAGGTTATCTATTCTGTCATTCTATGGAATATTAGACTTATCATTAGACTATATATTTATCTATATGCTCTGATTATTGATCTGTTTAACTTTAAATCACAATCTTCACTTTTAACACCATTCAACCACGTGTCATACGCACACCCCATTAAAATTGGTTAAACTTTTTTTTATTAAATATCACTTTCTTGTCTTTTTCTACTGTAGTAATACCAATTAATCTTCTTTTAAGGCCCTATTTGGCTGCGTTACTGTTCCCGTGGAAAAAAAAATTCAATTCAACTGAATTTTTTTTTTCCCACGAAAACAGTACTTTTCTGTTCAATTTCCATGTCCATGCCCATTTTCAATTGGAGGCAGAACAAGACCTTATATTTTTAGCTCCAGTCCCTGATTATTGTTGCTTTTTAATTGCATGATTTATGATGTATGAGAATAAATTACCAATGAAGCAATGGATATTAATTCCAAAGTATTTATAACAAAAAGAGAAGTTCCTTGGACACTAAAATTATATAGAAAAATGAATCAGATTTTTGTCCTTGAATTTTTCAATAAATATTAAATTGGTAAAAGAGAGAAAAGAATTAACATGAGCAATGCATAATTAATTCACAATTTAGTTCGAATTCGAATAAAGAGAGAAGTTACTTAAATATTAAGAAATTGGGAAAAATTTGGTCTTCATCCTTCAATTGTTTTTTTAAAAGATCAAATTAGTTATTGTATTTTTGTTTGCACTAAATTAATCTTTATACTTTTAGAAGAAAAAAAAAGGTTGACCTATATCAAATTGAATTTTGAATTTTCGAAAAAGAACATAGTTAAAGGAGAACTTTGATAATTCTTTAATATCTCTTTAAATAATTAATTAGTTATTCTATTAATTTAACCTTTTCTTTCTTAAAAGATCGATGAAGTGCTAATAAAAATTATGACCCAACTTCATCGTTTCTTTAAAATTAGGAATTAACTTGAAATTTTTCAACCTATGAAACTGTTCTCCCCTTCAAATTCCAACCCAACTCACTGATAATTGGAAATGAAAAGATCAGGGTGCTTCTGCTTAATTTTGGTGGGCTCGTGACAGATGATGTAGAAAAGAAAGAAAATAAGAAGGGCAACTTTGTGTTTTAATTTTTAATCAAGATTTTTTATTTTTTTATAATTAAATTGGAGATAATTTTGAAATGATTAAGTGATGGGTAAATAAGAAATTATTATAAGAGTTAAGGGACAAATAAGATAAATTAAAGATTTGAGAGGTAAATAAGAAATTAGAGATGTCTTAAAGGATATATAGAAAATGAGTAGGGATCAAGTTACAACAAATTTTGAGTTACAACAACTATTTTTTACATTTTCAAAGTCCGAATCGTCGATCCAAACCATTAGATGTGATCTCCACAATAAAATGTGCTTTCAGACCAAATTTTACATTTTTTGAAATTTTTTTACTATTTATTAAGATGGGTACAAAATTCAATGGTCTGAAATTGACTAGTTTTTGTACCCATTTTAATAAATAGTAAAAAAAATTCCAAAAAATGTAAAATTTAGTCTCCGAGGACATTTTATTGTAGAGATCACATCTAACGGTTTGGATCGACGATTTGGACTTTGAAAATGTAAAAAATGATTGTTAGTTTGACAATTTTTCACCGTTGGAGATGCTCTAAGACTAGTGGCCTTGTGGGGGAAGTTACGGCCTTATGGTTCGTTCTGTGTTCATAAGAACCGTTTTTGAGACCGAAATGATATTTCAGTCTCAACCGTTTTCACAGATTTCGAGAAAAAATATGTTGAAAAATTGTAAAAATATCTAAGACCGAATTGTAATTTTAGTCTAAAAAAAATTTGTTCTAATAATTTTTGTAAATAAAAAAATAATCACATTGGTTTCATAATTTTTTTTTCTAATCATAGTTTATAAAAAAAAATTCTGTGAAACAGTTGTTCAGTTGGCATTCATTCATCTTGGTCCTTGTGTGATTGTACAACTGGTTGAGGTTTTCAATAAAGTTTGAAACACGTGGCGTCATGCATTATTTTTGTCAAAGAACAATAATGAAAAAAAATATATATTATCAACTGTATTTATCTGATTACTGGAAGTTATGCAATCGACAAAAAAATGTCGAAAATATGATATTAAATTGTAAATATGTTCTTCATGGTTCAAATATGTTGTATACCAATTTTGATGTAATTTAATTATTATGAAAGCTGAAATGTGCTTGGAGACCAAACTTTATATTTTTATTTTTATTATTTTTTAGATAGATACAAATTACTGTTTTTTGAAGATATCATTGAGTATCCAAAAATAATGACTTTATATCTATCTATAAAATACTAAAAGTTTCGAAGATTTTTTTTTTTTTTTTAATCTCTATGTACATTTTAATATGTTTGGACTTTGAAAATAGAATACAATGTGAAATACAATTGAAGCGTGATAACATCTGGTTTATTCCTTATCTAATTTGACAAATAGTTCTATTGTTTGTAATAAATATAACTTTGGTGCCGTGATATGTGTTAGTGGAAAATAAATCTGCTGTAATTCTTGGGAAATTTTATAACCCTGTAATTCTGATCTCAACCATTGGTCTTTCTCGAAATGTGTGCATGAAAACTTACTTTTTTTTTTATAATATTTTTGAGATCTATGCACTGAAAAAATTGATGATTGATATTGGAATTTCAGAATCCTACAATTCCTCCTGCAATCAGCAGATTTGGACTTGTGTTAATGTTATAAATCCATATAAACGACAAAACTCTTACTTAGTTGCCAAATGACAAGGCACATTGGAGGACCACACATAAATCTAGAACAATTATGACACGTCGATATGTAAATTCTAGGTAGATCAACTCAAGAGAATATTTTATTGTGGTTCTTGACTAGTACGCGAACTCAACACAAATAATTGCAAATAGTTGTGATATTGTGGGCCTAATTGCAATAAAAGAGAGTCACATGGGGACAAGAATGGTGAGGTGCCACTTTCATAACCTCTATTTAAGTAGCATATATCTACACAACAACTTATAAATAAATGGAACAGGAAAAAAAAGAGAGAATTCAAATGCTTCTATTTTTTTTTTGTGTCTCCACTGTGTTTTCATTTTTAAAAACTTTAATAACTCAAAATTTAAGACTTAAAAGTCAAAATAAAACCGTTAGATGTGATCTATGTTATTTTCACTATGTACTTATAAAAAATTATCACATTTCAATTTTGTTTTTATGTGAATTAATAAGTTGAAAAATCAATGTCTAAAAATTATTCACATTAGTACGTTTTTTACAAACTCTTGATGACAACCAAAACAAAATTGAAATGTTATAAATTTTTACACATGTATAAATAAAATGATGTAGATCATATCCAGCGGTTTAATTTTGAGTTTAATAAGTTTTTAAAAATAGAAGTATGATGGAGGCAAAAAAATGGAGGCATTTGAACCCTCCTTGGAAAAAAAATATGGACCAGGTAGCATTGCAATTTAATTATTTTAAAGCAATACAAACCTGTCTTAAGTTAAGAAGTTACGATAATAAATATATGGAAGGTCTTAAAGCAAAAAAAATGTTAATAAAAAATTTGCTGCAAGGGGCAATATGTAAAATTAATAATATTATCTTTATCGCTAATGTCAAACAACAATTTTAATTAAGAAAACCAGTTTTATGGTGAAAAAATATCCGATCAAATTGGATAATTGAAATTCACTATTTCCATATTCTGACAACCGGACAAGATAAATAGGATTAAATGTTTTGTAACTCGGTGATTTTACAAATGTCTACGAAGAAGTACACGTGTTCGTTTTCTTCGCCTCAATTTCGGCCGCAGCCGATTCCCGCACCAACAGAAACGGAAAAGATTTTCAACGAGTAAAAGTCCGTAAAATGAAGAATGTGTTGATATGGTAGAAACCAACGAAAGCGGATGACGCTTTGTATCCCCAGGCCATCATCTCAGCTCCTCTTGCCACGCCATGTGTATAGAACAGAGATTTCATAAGGTACTACTGGAGTTGAATATTGTGTTGTTTTCTTGCTTTATAGCTTGGTCCGGTTTTTTCGGCCATTTTCTTCTTATATTGAAAAAGATATTTTGTTTCAATGTTTTTCAAAAAAAAATTATTTTAATTTTTACACAAAATTATTTAACAAAAATAATGATTAGTGAATAACTAACTAAAAATTTAAAGATAGGAAAATTTGGACCATTTTTCAGTTAGAGGTGCAACAATTTGTATTTTTTTATAAAAGAAAAGATAAAATATATTTTGCAGAATCTTTTTGTTCATTTTTACTCTAATATATTTTATTTAATATTTAATTCTTTTCTTACATAATATTTTTTCTCTCGCACTACTTCGGATAAAATGAAATAGCACAACATTCTTCTTTTATATACAAACTTTTTAACAGTTCTGTTGAATAGAATAGATGAAAATTTCAGACCTAAAACATAATAGTAGTAGGCCGTTTAATATAAAGTTATATTCCATATAATTAAGATGTGAGTACTTTAAATTCCCCTACCAATTTTTGTCTTCTTTAGTAAAACTTTTAATGATAATCTAAAATAACATTAGACAAAAACATACTAAAATCTACTGATTGTAAATTTTCAATGACCAATGAAAAGAATTAAAAAAATATGCATCAATTGAATAATATAATTGTAGCATAAACCCAATCCGCTTTTCTCCAGGCCTTTCTATAATAATTAATTGTGACATGAAACATGTTGAGAAGGTTTCCATCAATAGAAGGTGACACTTCTTTCAAAGCTCCACAGGAGACAATGGACATCACACACTGCCATACGAATGCGTAACAGGAAACCAAAACCCCCTCTCTCATCTACTTCCCAAACCCCTTGCTCATGTATAGGATACAATACAATCTCCATCTCATCTCTTCTTCCCTCCTCTGCCCCTTCCTCCTCTCTTCTCTTCTGCTGTTGAAACCAAGTTTCCTAAAATGCCCTGGGAAATTGCTCAAATTACGACCAAGATCCACCTCCATGACCTCCCTGAGGCGCTCCTCCAACAAATCTTCTCCTTCATCGAGCCCACTCGTGCTCGCAATTCAGCCTCTCTGGTGTGTCGCCGGTGGAGGGATCTGGAGAGAAGAACCCGCTCCTCTCTCTCGCTCAGAGGGAACCCCTTTACAATTCCCTATCCTCCCTCCCCCTTCCCTAGCTTCCCTTCCCTCTCTTCTCTCGACCTCTCCAACCTCTCCCCATGGGGCTGCCCTCTCTCCAATACCCCTCTCCTCGTGGGCCCCACCTTGCCTGACAAGTTCCCAGGTGTCAATTCGTTGAAACTCTACTCCCGTGATCCGACAGCATTGATTTCCCTCACCCACCATTGGCCCAAGCTGAAGCGGGTTAAGCTTGTCAGATGGCACAACCGCCCGAGCGGGGCGGGCATCACAATTGGGTCTGATCTTCACCCGTTATTCGAGAATTGTGGGGAAATTGAAGAGATTGACTTGAATGAGTTCTATTGCTGGACTGAGGATGTGACTGAGGCAATCAGGAGCTACCCACTGGTTGCTAAAGGGTTAACGGGTTTGGATCTGATGCTGGCCAATGCCACTGATGGGTTTCGGGCCTCTGAGCTTGTCAGCATATCAGAAGTGTGCCCCAATCTGCAACGGCTTGTTGCTCCTTGTGTTTTCAATCCAAGGTCAATTGCTTTATGCCTTTATCAATTTTGTTTGCTTTTTTGCTTGTTTTGGGGAAAATTTGCCTTTGGGGGTCCCTTGACTCCCTTCGTTTCAACTTTTTAAGGAAACTATATGTGGAACTGGCTTATGGGTAGTTAGGCGTTTTGGTGCATTACAATATGAGTTCACTATTTTAGACAGTGCCTGTAAAAGAGCTGAAGTTTCATATTTGCCAAATTATAAGGGTCTCTATGCTAAATTTGGGTTGGAAAAAAGTTGGAGATTCTTGTGAATAATTAGAATTACAACTTGCATGCGGGAAATCAACACATAAAAATGGAAAAAGAAAAAAATTATTACATCATCTAATGCAGCTTACTGGGTACCAGTATCCATTATTGAAAACCTTGGTTTCACTTAGTTTTCCTCAATTTTGCAACCCAGATATATGGATTTTGTCAATGATGAAACACTGCGCAAACTCGCTACCAATTGCCCACATCTGACAACTCTCCACCTGGTGGACCCCACCCCTATCAATCTGAACAATAACCCAGGAGCTGTTAATAATCTCCCTGAAGACAACCCCTCGGCCATAACCCCAGCTTGTCTCGAGACCCTCTTCTCCTCACTCCCCCTAACCGACTTCTCTCTGGACCTTTCCCACCCCATCCTCGAAGTGGGCCCCGCTTTGGAAGCCCTAGGTCAGCGCCGTGCCGGTCCTTTGGTAAAAAACCTAAAGCTGGGTTATTTTCAAGGGGTTTGTATAGGTAAATGGCTCCACTTGGATGGTGTTGCAGTATGTGGCGGGTTGGAGTCCTTGTGCCTCAAAAACTGTGCTGATTTGTCAGACGCCAGCCTTTCTGCAATTGCTCGTGGTTGTACCAGGCTATCAAGATTCGACTTAATCGGGTGTGATTTGGTGACTGAATTGGGGATTCAGCAATTGGCTATTGGGCTGAGACAAACATTAAAGGATCTTAGTGTATCACGTTGCCCTCTTATTTCTGCACCAGCATTGGTTAAAGTACTGAAGCCAGTAAGACGCTGGCTTGAGAGGTTGCACTTAGACTGCATATGGACCGGGTCTAAGGCAGAGAATGGGGGGGCAGAGCATGATCTGTTGGATGATAACAATCTGAATGGTCTCTGTGAGCCACAGAGTAAACGGCGCCGGTATGAGTATGAAGAGGATCTTGAGGGTTTTGGTGCTACTGGTACAGTCAACGGAGGATGCTCTCAATGGTAAATTCCCTACAAAATTGTTATTCTGATTTTTGTTTCTATTATTGAGTGAGGCTATAGTACTATGCATAGCACGGATTGGTCCGTACTATGGATCAATATCTCCATTTTCAAAGTCCAAACAGTGGATCCGAACCGTTCAACGTGATTTCCACATTAAAATGTACTTGCATACTAAATTTTTTATTTTTTTTTACTATTTTCTTAGATATGTAGAAAATCACTACGTTTGAATGGTTTAATCTTTAGATCGAGTAATTTTCTAACTATCTAGAAAAATAGTTAAAGGATTCTAAAAAATGGAAAGTTTGATTTACAAGTACATTTTTATATGGTGATCATGTTGAATGGTTCGGATCGACTTTTTGACTTGGACTTTGAAAACAGAAATAGTAATGCATAGTACGGACCAATCCACGCTGTGCCTAGTACCATAGCCTCACTCAAATGTTATGGTGATAAAACCTCTCATCTCTACACAGGCCTGAGAGCTGGGAGTGCCTGCGTGAACTATCCCTTTGGCTGCCAGCTGGTGAGTTTCTATTCCCTCTACGGGATATCGGTTTTGAAGACTGCCCCATTCTGAGCTCAATCACAATCAAGGTAGAGGGCAACTGTCGTGCCAAGCCGGACCCACGCACTTTCGGCCTGAGCATCCTTTCACATTTCCGAGAGCTCTCTAAAATGAAGCTTGACTTGGGTGAGGCCATAGGTTATGCCTTCACTGCCCCATTCGGCCAGATGGATCTCTCTCTTTGGGAGAGATTCTATTTGCATGGAATTGGGGACCTATTTTTGCAAGAGCTCGACTACTGGCCCCCGCAAGACAGAGAGGTCAACCAGAGAAGTCTCTCTCTGCCGGCAACAGGGTTGATCCAGATGTGTTTTCGTTTGAGGAAATTGTTTATACACGGCACAGCGCATGAGCATTTTATGAGGTTTTTCTTGCAGATGCCAAATTTGAGAGATGTGCAGTTGCGCGAGGATTATTATCCTGCACCTGAGAATGACATGAGCACTGAGATGCGGGACGAGTCATGCGGGAGGTTTGAGCTCGCTCTTAATAGTAGGCTGGTGCTTGATTAGGGTTTGTGTTGGTGTTTGGGGTCCAGGGGAAGAGGGGAAGAGGGGGTGGGGTAGTAGGTGGGTTTAAGTATGGTTTGCTTGGGGTAGTGGAGGGTTTGTGTGGAGTTTCAAGGGGTTTGAGAGTAGTTTGTGCAGGTTAGGGTTCTGGATTGTGCAAGCTATAAGAAGCGGAGTTATAGTTTGAAGTTGCACGAATTGGAGTTTGAATGGGTTGAGAGGGTTCTTGGTGTATTTGTGCTCTATGGCTGAGGTTGGGGTGCTTAAGTGGTAATTGAAGAAAATGAGGATATATGTATTTTGTTCTTATGAATTTTGAATAAGGTTGCTTTCTAAAGTGAAGAGGATGTGTGTGTGTGCATGTATGTGATAGTAGTACGAGAATGTGTTGAGTTATTTTGTATGAGTGATGTAGTTTAGTCTCTGCGGGAATATAATTCATAGATCTGTGCAACTTGGATAAATGGGAGATTTATATTAGAAGTTTGAATGCTGTGACACAACATGTAAGCCAGAGGATTAGTATTGAATTCCACGAAAATATCGCTTGCACAGTTGCACACATGTTCGTTCTTAAAGGGTCTCTACGCTCTTTGGTCGTTCAATGGAAAAACCAATACGTAGTGCGTGATAAGATGCGACTAATGTGTTGTGATTTGATTAAGTTAATTTACACACGTGATTAAATTTTTTTTTTCATGTGACGTGATTAAAATAATAGAGAACAGTTATATCACAGAAATGATCATGTTATGTATGCTTACGTTATAACTAGTCATATTTATCTATTTTTTTTTAATTTGAGTTAGTTCATTGAAAGTATTTGAAAAATGAAAAGATTGCAAATTAAACTAAAAAAAATATATATTATTGGAAATATTGATAATGTAACGTGTCATGTGACATTATTAGATCAGTTTACATGATGTGTCGTGTTTTTTTCAATTGAATTGAGACACCACGTGAATGAATATGCTACGTACGCCAATTATATTATCTAACTGACACACATAACGTGATATTACATGCCATGATAGAATTGATAATTACATAACTAATTTCATTCACTGCTAATTCAGTTTTGTGTATTGAGATCTACTTAATTAATACTATATTATATCGAGAATATGAGCCCGGATTCCACTTCAGAATTTTAAGAGTTAGTGTTTGCCGCAGATAAGAGTAATAAACTTTGCGTACATATGATAAATTCATTTTTCCACGTGTTGGGATGTGTATATAAATTTTAAAAGAAAAAAAAAAAGTGTACTTAAGTCACTTTTCAACAATCACCATTATCTTGAAGTATACAAAGAAGTGTTTTGAGTGCCCCACAAAAAGCAAACTCAAGCAGTGGCATCTGGATAACATCTCCTTTTTGTAGTATATTACTAATAAAGCTTGCACAAAATATGAGGAAGTAACACCTCAAGCTAATTGCACGTAGTTTAATTACTTCATCGTGCACCAAAAACACATATGAATGGGGATTGAATCGTCACCCCTGAGGCAGGAATTTCCTGTCCTCAGAATCACTGTTGGTGGACCCTCTAAATCCTAAATCCTAAATCCTAAACCCGGTCCCACCCCGCAGTGACTGAGGGGGCAGGATTTTCCTGCACCCTGAGAGGCAGGTGATTTGCTTCCATATGAATGCTGCAAGTTTAGCTGCTGCTAGGGTCGATGATCGACTCCAACAATAATTCACCAAAGTCAAATTTCTTGTGCTAATTGCACATGGTGTAATTAAATTTGACCCGAGCCGAGAGCTTAAAAAAATGACATAATAGTAAATATCAAATAAAATACCAAGTTATCGAGGTCAGTAAAGAAGCTAGAAATTTAGAACTAGCTGCTGCTGTCTGTCAGTGCTGTAAATAATAGTATGCAGTTGTCAGATGGATGGGGTATCGCTAAGCGATTAATCGGTATGCGGTCGACTTAATATTTTTGTTAAATTTATGTATATATATCGTAATTTATTTAACTCATTAAACTTATTATAACATGACACTACGTTTATTTTTTCTTAACACATAAGCATTTTACAAATAACATATTATTTAATGAAAAATACTAATAACATATTTTTTAACACATAAGCACGTTACATGTATAAGAAACACATTAAATAAAAAAAATTCAAGAATTTAAAATTTTCAAATACTAATAACAAAGAAATGAAACATTCAAACAGAAAATCACTAAATTTAGTTTATGATAACAACTAGTTTCATAAATAAATATGTCGTACTAATTGAAAAAAATTACATCAGTAATTAGTAAGAAAAATATATGGTATATAAATAACATAAGAATTAATCAATTTCAATGTAAGTAAGAAGAAAAAAACATATCTAAAAAATATTAAAAGTATGTCCAAGTACAAATATAATTACAATACATGATTTATAAAACTTATTATCACATACTACCACAGAAATAAACGGGAATAAACGGACGATTAAACGGTAAAATGGCCGATTAATCGGAAAAAACAGTTGATTAATCGTTTTCATCCGCAATGCATCCGTTAAGTGTATTCGTAACGATTTGGCCGCTGTTAACGATTAAACGGCTGATTAAACAGTCGTTAAGACCAATTTTTACAACATTGTTGTCAGGTATGATGAGTTCGGATTAGGTATATGATCCTGTCAAGCTAGATTTGAACCGTTTAATTTAAATTAACACAAATCTTAAAGTAAATCCTCTACATTTTAAATGGACTAAAAAAATTTGGTTCGATTTTGACTTAATATGATGTAGTCAAGTATAGTGTTGTAAAAAAAGTATTAACGGCCGATTAAATGGCCGTTTAATTGTTAACAGCGGTCAAACCGTTTAATTGTTAATAGCGATCAAACCGTTACGAATACACTTAACAAATGTCTATTTGCAGATGAAAACGATTAATCTGTCGTTTTACCGTTTAATCATCCATTTATTTCTGTTTATTTTCATTTATTTTCGTTTATTCCTTTTTATTTCAATTTATTCCACTGAATATTTATTTTTCACATTGATTATTTTTTTCTGTGATAGTGTGTGATAATAAGTTTTATAAATCATGTATTGTAGTTTTATTTGTGCTTGGACATACATCAAATATTTTTTATATATGTTTTTTCTTCTTACTTACTTTGAAATTGATTAATTCTTCTATTATTTATATACTATATATTTTCTTACTTACTGATGTATTTTTTTCAATTGGTATGATATGTTTATTATGAAACTAAGTTGTTATCAACTTATTATAAATTAAATTAGTGATTTTATGGTGGAATGCTTCTTTTATTTTTTAAATAAAAAATTTAATTCTTGCATTTATTTTTTCATTAAATAAATGTGTTATTTACGCATGTAAAGTGCCTATGCGTTAAGAAAAAATAAGCGTAGTGTCATGTTATAATAGTAGAACTAAGTTAAATTAAGTTTATTTCATAAGTTGAATGAATTAAATAAATTATGATACATACATAAATTTAATGAAAATATTAAATTGTCCACATAATTCCAATTAATTGATCACATACCAATTAATCACTTGATAGTATCATGTCCGTCCAACGACCTCATACTGTTATTTACAGCACTGGGCAGTTATCGGCTTATCGCAGAGGATATTCTTCCCCGTTTGATATACCGGGCTAAGTCTAAATTAGTCTCACCCTTTTGGACAAGGTTTGCATAAGAAACAAGTATAAAGGAGGATTATAAAGAAGGCATAACATAAGACTTAGAAGAGATGAGCTTAAGGCGTAGTCTCAAAACTTATATTTTACATTAGTTAATTTAGGTTTTCAGGAGAACTTTTAAGATTTGGTTCTTGATTTTTTTTTTTTCAAAACAAGAAACAAACTTAACTAACACACACATGGAGTCTAGCTAATATGATTTTTTTTTAAAACAAATTTGTAGAATACCAATTTTTACAATTTTTTTATGATATTTTAAAGATGGTCTTTTTCGACATACTAACAATGCATCAATATGCGTACAAATGTTCGTTTTTTGATAGCTTGACTTAATACTAAATAAATTTAAAAATTAAAATATCTTATATGTAAATGAAGCTCTCTAGAAGAAGATTGGTTTGAACGGTTTGAATTTTTCGTTTGAAGCTGATTATATATATAGATTTTGGATTGGAAGTAAATTGATTGAAATGCTACTAAAAACATATTAGCCAGACCCTATATATATAAATATTCCGTGTGAATATGCTGTTCAAATATTTCGTTTGAGAAACATTTTTGAAATATTTGGCATCATCATAGCAGTTTGGGGAACTTGGAGATTGTGGAGTGCGTATCCTCTGAGATATCTCAATTTTTGCGTGACCGACTAAACAGTTGGGATTTTCCATAAAGTCACGCAAAGTTTGAGATATCTCAGAGGATACGAATTCGAGATTCTGTGGGGGAAATTTTTTATTCATAGAAATTGAAAAAAAGGTAGAGAGAGAAATAGAAAGAGTGTAGGTTTTGTAATATTGGTAGAAAAATCAGTACAGATTTTATTGATTCTAACAATCAAAACAGTTAGAATAGTCAGGATTTCTACCCATCCTAACTTATCTTGGATCTTCTGTGACACCGTCTTCAAAACAGGAATAGTAACAGATCAATTCTTGATTTTTTCAGGCACTGTCTTCACAGAAGATCCAAGATAAGTTAGGATAGGTAGAAATTCTGCCTATCTTAACTGTTTTAATTGTTAGGATCGATAAAATATGTACCGATCTTTCTATTAATATCACAAAACCTGTACTCTTTTTATTTCTCTCTCTACCTTTTTTTTTCAATTTCTATGAATAAAAAATTTCCTTCCGTGGGTGATGGCAATGCTGTAAGTCCGGTTAATTTGCGTTCAAGCTGTAAAGTAAGCATTTTGTGTTCATCACCTTGTCGTTGCTCTTTGGTGGCATTCGTATCTTCTGTTGCAACCCCAAACATAACATGCAACAGTTGGCGCTCTTCTATTGGTTCCAGGCTTCCAGCTTGTTTATTCCATGACTATTGGTGCTCTCTCCGTGATGCAGATATATATACTCACAGGATTTCAGCCAAACAAATGAGGGAAAAAAGGGAGAAAGAGGGTGAAAGAGTACGAACTCTGTGTTGTCATGTAAAAAGATTATATTGCACGATATGCTTTATGTTTCTATCTTTATACTGTTTATTTGCATGATATTTTTATACTGTGTATCATCGGCAACTCAATAAAAATAATTGCAATTAGCATTTCCGAAGCAAAGTGAGGCATCCCACTAGTATTCTATATAACGTCCAAACTTTGGTCGAATTGGATTCGGACCTGAATCAGAAAATTATTATAATTATTTTCAACGAGCTAGTCGCATGAAATTTTTTTATAAACCATAATTACTTAAATTAATTTTAGAAAAGTAGCATGATTACTTTTTTTTTTAACAAAAACAACAAGGACCGAATAGCATATTCGGTCTCCAAATTTTACTTTTTTCAGAGACCGAATAGTCCATCTATATTGCACTTTTCTATGGAAATAGCTTGTTCCTGGAAGAAACAGGAGGTCCTTGACAGATACAAGGTCGAAACAAAAGATGCAGAAAATGTGGGTGTTCGGCCAAAGCAGGGGCAAACAGAAGAAATAGGAGGTCCTGGCCGAAACAAAGGCAAAAAGTAAAATAGATGGAGATTAAATAACCTATTCGGTCTCTGAAAACAGTAAAATTTGGAGACCGAATATGCTATTCGGTCCTTGTTGTTTTTATAAAAAAAAAAGATAATCATGCTGCTTTGCTAAAATTAATTTTATTAATTATAGTTTATAAAAAAAATTCTAGTCGCATCCAATCCGAGTCTAAAATAATGATCATGACAACTTAAATCTAATTGTAAATAGGCCATATAAAACTATTAGGTCGATCGGGTCAACAACGGGTCAGAGAAGTGAGATATCTGAATTCAATACTAAGCTATCATGTTGGGTAAAGAATGAATTGGTTCGGGGCATACTTTACAATTAAATGGATATGTTTTCTTAACCACCAGCATTTATTTATACTTCATGCGATCGAAATTAAAACCCGCATTTTCTCTAAAAAAATAATTATATGCATATTTTTATTATTTATGTTAGACTTATGGCTCAAATAAAATATATTTTTACCTCTTAAAATTTGATAGGGCTATACTTATTTACAATTTTGAACGAATAATTGTCCTTCATTTGGGTTCGCCAATATTTTGAGTAGATGCCAATTACAATAATTAATATTCTATTATAATGTAATATGACATGATATTGGGCTCCAAATTTTAGTTGAGGTGCATTGGGTCGTGATAAAACTCAATGGGCTGAGTTGATAGTTATACTGGGCTAGTACTATCAATTAGATCAACCTTATGGAGTAAAGCTAATATACACTTAAGTGTACTGTATTATTAAGTTTAGGCCGTTCGATTTCTTTAAAAGTCGTGCAGATTCTTTAAAAGTCGTGAAAACACGACTTTTAAAAAAATCGAATGGCCTAAACTTAAGAATACGGTACACTTAAGTGTATATTAGCTTTACTCCAATCTTATGAGTCTACAAATGTCATATTTGATTATAAAGAAAAAATTTTAGTCATAGAAACACTATGATTATACATGTTCTATACATGTTTAGGTGAACAGTACACATAATATGATTAAATGATTATCTTGTCTTATAATGTGATTCTTACACATATATCGTGCCATATAATTCAGTGAATAAATTCTTTTGTTAATTTGTGGTTCTTTAAGTTAGTTAAAGTTGCCAGCATTTTTCTAACTAAATTTAAAATATTCGACATTAAAGACGTCTTTAATGTCTATGACAGCTTCTGTCATGTTTTTTTTTAATGTCTTTAATGATTAAGATATTTGAGAAAATCAATATTGAAAGTTTATTTACCAAATTATTAGGATACTATCTCAATTACCAAATTGTCAATTAGTAGATTTGACAAACTAATAAATTTATACTTTTTTATATAAATGTGTGACTTAAGATTCAATTTAGTTTACCATTACCCTTTGCTGGATCATTTGTAATCATCCCTTCTAAAATGGGGTTTCTATTAAAGGAATTCAATCTAGATTTTTTCTTTTGAAGCCCGCAATTCTTTTTCGAAGTTTCTTTACCTTTTCTTCTTTGATTTAGCGTATCTTCTTTTTAGGATTTTTACTGGACATTATTTTCAAAGAAAATCATTCTTTCTTAGGGCGGACCCCTTTTATCAAAGAAACAATTTTATTGTTTGTTGGTATTTCATTACTATAAGACAATATCTCTTTGCTAGTGAGCTGTGAACTCCTACGCAATTCGCCTGTTGAGGAAAGATGTAATATGAAGAGTCTCCATATGTAAATAATAATATTATAAATCTAACATGAGATGAAATTAAAATTTACAAGGTGTAAACTCAAAAATTAAAATTTATCTATTAAATATATATTGCAGAAGTACTTTTTAAGTTAGACTATAGGAGTTTGAAACAAGGGTTCTTTAGTTATAAAATTAACATAAGTGAATAATCACAATTTTGCGATGTGAGGCAGAAATGTGTGTACAAGGTAGGGTTTATGAAGAGTATATGCTCAATAGCAATGATACAAATTACAGATTAAAAGTAATAGCAAGTCACTGATAGTGCAAAAATTGAAAAATAAAATAAAATATAAAAATAAAACATAAGCAACAATTTTGTTTTATAAAAAGGGTGTATTCCTTTTGAAAATGTTACAAACTAGTATAACGCATCTAAACAAGAAATGAAGAAAAGGAACTTATTTTGCGTGACAATTTATCTTTTCACCTTGAAGCGACGATGCATGAAAAAGAAAAACAATAAAAGGTGGGATGAAAGAGAGAGAGAGAGGAAAGAGAGGAGAGATTTAATGGTTTTTACTTGAGGGAATAACTAAAATGGCGGACAAACACAGTGCATAAATAACTTATCACAATCTCATAATTTGTTGCCGTTGTTACTTTTGAGCACGATTAGCGCTTTTACGAAAAACCACGTAAAATTTGGAATTTTATATCCTCTCCGGTAACTGATCATGATCTGAAGACCCCCTTCGTGATTTTACGATATTTTTTAAACTAATTTAGATTTAAAACTAAAGAATTAATTTATATGTATAATATTGTTGAACATAGATAGTTTAAAAATAATTTTTATACAATTTAAATATCAGTACTTGTTTATATTTAAATGATGATAACATCCTTAAGTACTCCCATTTCGACAAATTAGAATCATTCAGATTTTTCTTTATGTAAGTACTCTCATTTAGACAAATCAGAAATTCAGAATCATTCAGATTATTCCTTTCTTTTGTAAACTCAAAACTATATGTTAATGCAGGTGATTAGTGATATGAATTTAATGGAAAATTGGAAAGGACCCGTCGATCTTAATTAGAAGAAAAAAAATGATCTGACACAATCTGACTTGTTTTATGGGTCGGGTAACAATTTATATACGGCTCAGACCCGTTGCCCGTGATTTATTTTTTGCCTTGTACGCCACCAGGCCCGTAGAGGCCGGATCCGTATCCTCACAGGTACCTGACTCAACCCAATTGAAATGGACGGTTCAGATTTACTGTCAGTCGGTCAGATTCGGGATGACAGAGAGGCAGGATTATTTATTCTTTGAGATGCGTGCTAATCCATTTTAGGACCGTCCGATTCAATTCTACTCAGTCAGGTAACCTGAGGGGATACGATTTCGTAGAGGCCTCCCCTCCCTTTTCCCTCTTTCACAGTCGAATCATACAATAGCATCCTTGCAATTACCTCTCTCTCTCTCTCCCTCCCTATGCCTGGCGACGGAGCAGCAGCAGATAATTCGAACGATAGGATGGAGTCGTTGAGGTCGTACGAGTACTACACGCGCGTGCCGACTGGAGAGGAGGTGCGATTGGGATCCAAATTCTCCGAGACAGACGACAGGTTCAGTTGCTATCCACCTTCCCTTCATGGCGCCCTCGTCAGCTCCCCTGAATCTGATCGACCACACCTTCCCTTTCCCCATGCATCTTCCCCTACCCATGGTACATAATATCCTTTTAATTTTGCAATTTATGCATTGATCCCATTTGAATTAATTATTTAATAATTCGAGGTTTCTATTGGTGATTTCTGCAATCCATTTCTTATTGAAGAGTTTGTATACAACTTATAAATGGGCTCAATTACTGAATGACATTTTTTAACATGTTTGAATTTGGTGGACTTGACAGATCTTTCTCAGGAAGGGTTTGTTTATCAAGGAGGCCACAATAATTACCAATCCGGTGACCCTTCAAGGCAAATTGGCAGGTTTTTCATCCTATTTATGCATTTAACTATGCATATCACTGATGATATTTTTTGCAGAAAAAAAAAATCTTTCCTTTTCTAAGTCGAACAGAAATGTATATCTGAGGGAGTAATGCAAATGTAAACGAATTTGCAGTTGGGTATTGGATGAAGTGGAAATACGGCAGTTGCTGATAAACCATGTAGGTCATAAATGTTGCTGGGGAAGTGCACCTGCGCGCAGGTGGCAGATAACTTCTATTGAGCAGTCCTTTGCATATGTGGGGACACTAGAAACCTTTATTGAGAAAAGAGAAACTGTAATAGAGAAAGAGCCGTACTTTGGTGGAGAGATTGATGGGAGAGACAAAGGAAAGCAGCTTGGAGTATGGGAACTGGATTTACGGGCCGACTTCCCGCAACCTTTTATTCCTGAAAAGAAGGTCAGGATCAAAATCCCTCACTCTGAAGCTGTTCAAAGGTGTGATGGTAAGTTTACCTTTGCTCCAATTCCAGCATTTATTTCTTTCTGTTTAGAATAGAAGAGGTGGAAATAAAGGTAACTGTAGCTTTCTGAATTGTCAAACAGTACAAACTATACTGGATATTTCAGATTTGAGTTACTGTTCACATTTTATTTATCTTTTGATTATACTTGAATGTTGTACAAGAAGAAAATTGTGGCAGAAAAAAGAACACTAAATGTCAAAAAAAAATCAAATTGAGGATGACTCTTGTTGGCAAAATTGATAAGAAATTTACTCTTTTTTTTCATATTCACACCTATGCTGCTTCTTATGTGGAATGGTTGGTATTATATCTAAAATGTTTGAAAAATTATAGATTGCAATAGCAGAGGAGAGACAACTTGTGCATTTTGCCATGGTATGATGCAGATGACAATGTGCCTCGAATGTCATGGAGCAGGGTTAGTTAAGGACCAAGATGATTCCGATACCATGTATGATTTGTACACAGTAGTTTTTTTCAAATGGGATCAATGCATTTGCTGGTTTGGTAAATTTCTGATATCTGATATTAAATGTGTTTTTTGTTTGGTACAGATGCACAATGTGTATGGGCAAGGGGACTCAGGAATGTGCAAGCTGCAACTCAAGAGGATTAGTAAAGTGTATGGCATGTGCTGGTCATGGTTCTCTTCTCACCTGCAGCATTGCTGTTGTCCGATGGTGAATGATTCGCCATTTGTTTTCCAAATGAAATATATTCTAATGATGTTCAGATGCTTTGATGCTAATGAAGTCTACATATCTGACATATACAGGGAAACATTATATACAAAAAAAGTTAGTACAACAAGCACAGCAGCATCAGTTCCAGATGAAGTATTTCACAATGCAAGAGGCATGCAACTGTGCAACATCCAAGCGTACCAGTGCCCACCAGCTTTCTTTGCTGATTCATACCATTTAAACAGCTTCTCGTCCGAAGTCATTGCCAGCCGTGCACCTGTTCCCCCCTCTGCTCGGGTCATCACAGAGCGTCACATTATTTCCTTCCTGCCTGTTACACGTGTCATCATGGCACACCGAAAGCGCTCCTTCAGCTTTTATATTGTCGGCTATAACTGGGATATATTTGTTAGGGATTACCCGGCTAGATTTTGCTGGGGCCTCTGCTGCTGTTTTGAATGGCTCAACATGTAGTTGTTTTGCAATTTTAATTTTTCTTCGTTATTGCTGGGACTGAAGGTTGTAGAGTGTAAATATACATTCACTGTAATGGTTGTTTTGAGATCTTTTCCATAAGAAAAAAAATAATTTTCTGTAAATCAATTTATGTTAAATAAAGAAAAAGTCCTGTCACATTGAGTTGAAGATGTTATGTTTTTTCTTTGGTAAATGATAATATAAATGTTGTTAATACTTGAATCTAAGTTAGGGTTATCTTTTAAGATTGCGGAGCATGTCCTTACCTTCTCCTCACTGGCGCACCACCTTCGATTTATAGTCGTTCTTTGATTCTCAATTAAGTTTCAACTTGATGTGTGTATCTACTCTCATTTGATTAGGATCGATTTGAATTAACCACTTAATAATGTATAGTTATCGACCATCACTTATGATTGGGATCCTGATAACAATCCTCGCACTTTTATCCCTGCAAAAAACTCCACAAAAACTTCCAAAACAATCATAAGGGATATCTCAATCATTAATAAGCTGTTAGTGTTTAACTTGAAGTATCAAAACATTTATATTGAATTTGCAAGTATTAATTCCTATGCAATTATCTCTATTTATGAAAGAATAAATCGATCCATTAGTTATCCCCGCACAAATTTTTATTTTTTTGTATCTTTTCCGCACAACTAGGGACCATTAAATAAATAATTCTCTCACCCAATGATAAATACTTGACAGTTATCCCGTATCAATGATGTCACTGTTGATTAGTCAATTGATTCTTGTCTGCCAATTCATTGAAACATCACTTTTCACCGTGTGACATCATTGACACGTTCTGTTCTCCAGGTGACATCATTGACACGTCATATTCTCCCCTTAACATCATTGACACGTCATATTTCCCCTGACATCATTGACATGTCATATTCTCTCTAAATGCTATATCTATATAAGAAGTGAAGAAATGCATTTGTAAAGACCAAAACTAAATAATACAACAACTAGAAAATAACATCAGTTATCTTTTGTTCAGAGAAAAGAAACAGAGAAGATTAGGATGGTAGAAAACAATGAAATTGTCATTGTAGGCGGAGGAATTGCTGGTGTGGCGATGGCCGTGGCTCTTAAACGGGTCGGATTCTGGGCACGGGTTTTGGAGCGGCACCAGGAGCTCCGAGCCGGCGGCACGGCCCTCACTCTATCTTCCAATGCCTGGTTTGCACTAAGAGCGCTTGGAGTGGATCATAAACTCACATCCACTTATAAAATCTTTACAAAGTACCTCATTCTTTCAATTTTCGTATTATATTAGTATATACTTTCAATTATTTTTCAGTTCAGAAAATGATATTTCATTGTTTCTGTATCAGATCATTGATTACAAACTTAGAAACAGGAGCTAGTCAAGAGATGGTCTTGCCAGTGAAGAAGGATAGGTAATTGAATTCATCTCTAAACAAAATCTGTTAATGTCAAACTTACAAGATCAGATAACTAATATTTTTTACCATGACAGTTATTATATCAAGTGGTCGAAAAATATACGTCGTATTTTAATATAATGTGCTGAATTTGTCTGTTACTTTACCAATTTTGTGTTTATTTGGTGCAAAAGGGGAGATGATAGTGGTGTGAGATGTGTTAAGAGAGGATTTGCTCAAGGCGCTAGCAGAAGAGTTGCCACCGGATGCAATTAGGTTTTCATCTAAGCTAATCTCCATTAAGAGCGAAATTTTAGAAGATTCTTCCAAAATTACTGCCCTGTATTTAGATGATGGCACCATTATAAAAGCCAAGGTATAATTCGAAACTTCTGAACTCAATTTCTGCATTTAATTATGCCGATTAATTTTCAGTTTGCGTACTATTAGGCTAAAAAATAAGAACAAAAAAAAGTTAGATCCTGTACTACACCTAAGTTAATGTGTCTGTAATTCTCTTTTAAAAAAGGAAAAACATATAGTATGCTTTAATATTGTTTTTCCGATTTATATATCGAATCTCAAGTAAGATGTTTCACATTTTATTTGAACCCTTCATGTTGTACTAGGTGGTGATAGGATGTGATGGGGTCCACTCTGTAGTGGCCCAGTGGTTGGGCCTATCTCAGCCATTAAATTCGGGTCGATCGGCAGTATTAGGGCTAGCGGTATTTCCAGAAGACCATGGATTTGAAATGATGGTGTGGCAGTATTTAGGCCTCGGCATCAGGGCTGGATTCATCCCTCTCAACTCCAGGGAAGTCAACTGGTTCTATCTCCATGATTCATCTTCCTTAGGTGAGAATATATCATTTCATTTGTTCTTTTTTTAATTCTTTCATACTACTTTTCATTAATGACGGAGTAATTTAAACATAGACCAGTTTATTCTTACAAAATATACACAAAATATTTCAGAACAAGATGTATCAAGGAGTCCGGAAATGACACTGAAGGAAATAACAGACAATTTAGCAAAAGACTTCCCTTCTAATTTCCTATCGGTCGCCAAACACACCGATCTCTCCAGTCTGGCATGGACCCCACTCCGATTTCGTGCACCATGGAATGTAGCCTTAGACATAGCTCAAGACGGCAACGTCACTGTTGCTGGTGATGCGATGCACCCCATGACGCCTGATCTTGGGCAGGGCAGTTGCTCAGCACTCGAGGATGCTGTTGTTCTTGCACGTTGCCTCAGTCAAGCTCATAAAACGGCAGCCAATGACAAACAATGGGTGGAGAAAGGGTTGAAGAGGTACGAATTTTAACAATTCTGTTATTCACATAAGTCATGAGTGTAAATGATGAGACATGTTTTATGTGAACAGAATTATAGACAATCTAATTAAAACAAATGTAAACCAAGCTAAAGAGAGATAGAGAAGAGAGAGATAGAAATAGAAATGAATTCTTTTATTTCTTGATCAGTTTGTACAGAATACAGTTTGCCCCTTTTATAGAGAATGGCTACTCTCTTCATTACATTAACTATGGTTTAACTGTCTAACCACAGTTCTAACTAACAATCCTAACAGCCCTAACTGTCCTTGACTGATTAGAGCTGTTGACCATCTGTTGACTGCTCTTGGGCTGATGCTCTATTACAAGCTGATGCTCAATAATAGTATTAGTTAGTAATTTACTAGATAGTTTAACATACTTAAAAATGAACTTATTGTGATCATTTAACCAGTTAATATGATGTAATATTGTAAAAAAATCTCTTTTAAATGTTAATTACAGGTATGTGGATGAGAGGAGGTGGAGGGTGACAGGTCTGATTGCAGGCTCATGGTTATCTGGGTGGGTGCAACAAAGCGGTTGCGGTGGACAAAAGTGGTGGTCAGGTGCCACCAGATGGTTCAGGGACCGGTTTTTCTACAAGTTTGTACTGCCTTGGTTAGTGAATTTGGTTGGGAAAGATTGCGGAGATTTGAGCTCTCCTGTCAAATAATATGATGGATCAACATGAATTTAGTTAATGTAGTCAAATAGATGATTTATTTTTAATTTTTGGGTGTCTTACAAATATTTGGGATGGTATATTTGAAAATAAAGTGTGTTGAATAGAGTTGGATCGGGGACTTGTTAGTCAACAGGGGTCCTGGTTTTGCCACATATGAATAGATATATTATTGTATTGTTCTTTGTAAAGAAATAAGATTGTTCCTAATTTTTTATGATGAAATTAATTAATCTAATTAAGGCCTGTTGTAGTTCATGAATGCGAAATAGTAGACAGGTTATCCGTATCCTTGGAGATATCTCAATTTTTGAGTGGATTGATCCGTACCGTTCATTTAATCCAACGGCGTACCGTACTAATATGACTGTTTAATTGTTGCACTGTATAAACCTAACGGTCATATATCTGACTGTTAGCTTGACCTTGACTTCTTGGAGAGAAGCTCTTCTAGATCTGATCCAAGTTAGATAAGAAATACTCCTACCAACCCCCGTTTTTTTTTTTTTCCTTTGCTAAATATTCTTATTAAAATTTATACTCTGATTTATGATATCCATAGGATTCAAATGAAACCCAAGATCTGCATCCAAAGAATAATAACATGCCAGCAAAATGATCAAACGAATGTGCTAGATATATTGCGGGCCTTCCAATTCAAATCAAATGGCCTAAATTGTACTTTGATTTTACATGACGGATTGTTTCTTCTCTGACTTAAATTTTTTTTTTTTTTTTTTTTTTTTTTTTTTTTTTTTTTTTTTTTAAGTTAGTGTGGCTTTAAATGTCTATTAACAATTTCATTAATAAAAAAATATTTATAATAGATCAAATGACCGTAGTTCCTAAATCTATTCTTTTATATTCGTAAAATCCGCTAAACTAATATAACATTATAATTCTCTCGTAATCACCATAATACCTTAATCACCATTTCACTTCACGACCGAATCTGCTTCTTAGACCATTGTCGTACTCTGACAACAACCAGATCTACTCACCATCACGCTCCACGATCGGATCTGCTTCTTCGATCGCCACTGCGCTCCGACAACGACTGGATCTACTCACTGTTACACTCTTAATCGAGATAGGAACTCTACGCTCCAAACTCTGACGATACCACACTCTTAGCTCTGATCGGCTCCGCTTGACTCTGGTTTCTCCTCTCTCTTATTCTCCTCTCCAATTAAAAAGGTAGAACCGACAGAGAGGGAGGAATTGTCTGATGTTGATATGATGGTCCATATTTAAGTAAGAAGAATTGTGTGAGTTGTTTTGAGCCAAATTGAATTGATCTTTTATTCAAGAACTTCTTGGGCTTACATAGAGCTTACAATATTCTATTTAGTCCCTCATCTTTCTATAATATCTCTTTTACCAAAAGAACCCTAACAATAATACTAATATAAAACATACAAATAGTACCAACACTCCCCCTCAAGATGGGCAAAAGATATCCACTAAACCCATCTTGTCACATCCTCTAGCTAGATCTATCGAACTAAGACCCTTAGTCAGACAATCTGCCGTCTGGCCTCCAGTTGGAACATGGCTCAACTCTAGTAGCCCGTTGTTCAACTTCTCCTTGATAAAGAACCTGTCGATCTCAATATGCTTGGTCCTATCATGTTGCACAGGGTTGTTCGCAATGCTGATGGCTGACTTGTTGTCGCACCACAACTTCATCGTGATTCCTCGGTCCAGCTTCAGCTCCACTAACATGCTTTTCAGCCACAATAATTCTGCAACTCCTAAAGCCATCGCTCTGTATTCTGCCTCTGCTGTTGATCTTGCCACCACAGACTGCTTCTTGCTCTTCCATGAGACCAAGTTGCCTCCAACAAATATGCAGTAACCTGAGGTGGATCTCCTATCATCGGCACAGCTAGCCCAATCAGAGTCACAGTAGCCCTCAATATTTATATGACCATTCTTCCTGAAAATCAGCCCTTTTCCAGGAGAACTCTTCAAATACCGTAGGATCTGGTACACCGCATCCATATGACCCTTCCTTGGGTCATGCATGTAGCGACTCACTACGCTCACTGCAAAAGAGATATCGGGGCGCGTGTGACTCAGATAGATCAACCTACCTACCAGTCTCTGGTATCTGTCATGATCGACTGATTCTCCAACCTCAGCACTCACTTTGAACCTCTGGTCGATCGGTGTCGCTGCAGGCTTGCACCCTAGCATACCTGTTTCCTTTAGCAAATCCAGCACATACTTCCGTTGAGACAGGACAATCCCCTTTGGTCCACGAGCCACCTCAATCCCAAGAAAGTATCTCAGATGTCCCAGGTCTTTCACCTCGAACTCTTTCCCCAATCTCACCTTTAGCCTAACAATCTCATTCTCATCATCGCCCGTGATAATCATGTCGTCCACATACACGGCAAGCATCGTGATATGGCCTCCAACTCGTCGAAAGAACACAGTATGGTCGGCATTGATCTGCTGATACTCCATGCCAACCATAGCCTTCCTGAACCTATCAAACCAAGCTCGAGGAGATTGCTTTAGCCCATATAGAGATTTCTTGAGCCTACAAACCTTACCAGTCGTCCGGTTTGTGCTGAAGCCCGGTGGAATCTCCATGTACACCTCCTCCAACAAGTCACCATGAAGAAACGCATTCTTCACGTCGAGTTGGTGTAGTTTCCACCCCTCATTCGCGGCTAGGGAAACCAGAGTCCTGATGGTGCTCATCTTGGCTACGGGTGCGAATGTCTCATCATAGTCGATGCCGTAGGTTTGACTGTACCCTTTTGCCACCAACCTGGCCTTGTAGCGCTCAACCCGACCCTCTGGGTTTTGCTTCGCGGTGAAAACCCACTTGCATCCAACTGCCTTCTTGCCAGGTGGTAGTGACACAAGCTGCCAGGTTTTGTTCTTCGCAAGAGCCTCAAGTTCTTCGAGCATGGCCGCTTTCCACTTAGGATCCTCCTTAGCAACCTGCCAACACTTAGGGATAGAAACATTGTCCAAAGATGCAATGAATGCTCCGTGTCTAGGTGATATGTGAGAGGAAGAGACAAAGTGAGCAATGTCATGGTCATGTGGGAACCCAAATCGATCAGGTGGGACCCCCGCATTGCTGCGAGCAGTCCGCCTTACCGATAGGGGAGTGGGAGGAGTAGAGAGAGGAATCATATCACCTGAGTAATCTGGGTCTGTGGTGGATGGTGAAGGTGTCTCCGAAGTCGAGGCAGGCAAGGACAAGGGACTTGAGACAGGTGACTCAGTAGGCACAGGCACGATTTCCGCAGTCTCCTTTCTCCTTCTCATATACACTCTCAGCTCCCCCTGAGCCTGAGTCTCACCACCCTGATCCGGCAAAACAGCCGACTCAACCGGCAAAACAATCGACTCCACAGCCGACTCAAGCGTGCAAGGAACATCTCCAACACTCACCATCCTCAACGCATCGCTACTGCTATTCTCCCCCTCTCGCCGCATACCTCCAGTATCGAGCGAGTCCCCAAAGGGTGAGGACACTCCAGAAGAGTAATATGGTACATACTCTCGAAACGTGACATCCATGCTAACGAATATCCTCCTCTCAACTGGGCTCCAACAAACATATCCCTTTTGGGTGGCTGAGTAACCCACAAAGACGCACTTGATCGCTCTCGGATCCAGTTTGCCCACACCCGGTCTGTTGTCCTGCACGAAACACACACATCCAAAGGTCCTCAAAGGAAGAATGTCTCCCTTTGTGCCTTTCCATACCTGAAATGGGGACTTCCACTCCAATACTCGTGAGGGCATCCTATTGATCAAAAAGGCCGCTGTCAAGACCGCTTGCCCCCACAAGTACTTCGGGACATTCATTGCAATCATCATACTCCGAGCTACCTCAAGGAGATGACGATTCTTCCTCTCTGCTACCCCATTCTGCTCTGGTGTATATGGACAAGTGGTTTGATGCTGAATGCCCTGGGATGACAGATACTCTCCAAACGCCTTGTTGGTGTACTCTGTCCCATTGTCAGATCTCAACGCTTTCACTACTGCCCCATATTGAGTCTGAACCCCTTTGTGGAAGTCTTTAAAGCACTCAAACACATCACTCTTGTTTTTCATCAGATAAAGCCAAGTAACACGAGAACAACAATCAATAAAAGACACAAAATATCGAAATCCATTGAAAGTTGTTGTAGGACAAGGGCCCCATACATCAGAATGCACTAAATCAAAAATACAAGAGCTCCTACTACCAGAACTAACATACGAGCTCCTGGTGTGCTTGCCCAACTCACAAGCATCACAAAAGAGTTTATCCTTATTAGCCTTTTCAAATAAAGAGGGATACAAACGACTCAAAAGACTAAAAGAAGGATGACCCAAACGTCTGTGGTGAAGCAACAACGAGTTCTCCACACTACTCCCATCTCCTCCAGATCTCTCAACTATGGAAGAAAGGGCTGAGTCCATTCCCTTCCTATCCATGTACCACAAGCCTCTAAGCAAAGTCCCAGTCCCAAGAGTCCGGCCCGTCCTCTTCTCTCGGAAGATCACCTTTGGAACATCAAAAAGGACAACACAATTTAGTTGGAGGATAATAGCACTTATAGACAAGAGATTTACAGGAAAAGATGGAGCATGCAAAACATTGGACAAGGTCACGGTATTGGTACATCTCACTGTACCCTTACCGACAACGGGCTGGTCTGTACCATCGGCTGTTTTGATGTTCAACGGAACTGCTAGGCGAGTATAGGAAGAGAACTCTCTAGCAGCCCCCGTCACATGCCCGGATGCCCCGGAATCAATGATCCACTCCGATGTGCTAGTGGTGGGAAAGGAGGCAAGAGCAAGTGAATCACACATACCTGTGACAGCTGCGGCATAACCAGTACCTGTGACAGAGGTGGATGCACCATCTACCATCTCTGCTGCCCTTTGCTTCCTCTGAAGCACCTCCAACAATGCTCGATCCTCCTCTGAGAAGCCACCATTAGGTACAGATCCCTCATCCTCATCCTCACCAGCAATAGCATGAGCCCGGTAGCCTCCCCGACCACCACCTCTCCTACCCCCACCGCCTTGACCGTGACCTCCAGGCTGGCCACGACCACCTGGGTTCTTGTTCTTTGGTGGCTTGGTACAAGCTGACTTGAGGTGGCCTACCTCTCCACAGTTGAAGCATGCGCGAGTCTCTCCTCTAGACCCGGTGTTGCCCCAGCTAGGAGTCGCTAGAGCTGACTTCGCCTGCGGAAGCCCTCCTGCTCCAGTCTGCAACCCGATCCGGCTCTCCTCCTGTATCATTGCCGAGATCGCCTCATCCAGTGAGGGGATCTTCGGCTGAGCAAGTAGCACGGCACACCTCGGCTCAAATGCCGGGTTCAACCCCCTCAGAAAGTGCATAGTCCTCCTCTGGACTTTCTCATCTCCCTTCTTGCACTCGGGGTCCTTGCAACATGCTGGTGGTGAGAAGTGATCATAGTCTGCCCACAGACGCTCCAGTTCTGCGGCATACTCCTGGATTGACCTCTCTTTCTGCACCACCGCCTCTATCTCTCTCTCGATCTGGAACACCCGCATGTTGTTGTCGACTCCCGCATAGATCCTCTGCAACTTCCCCCAGACACCACTCACAGTCTCTATGCCATCCACCATGACAGCAATAGATGCAACCATCGAGTTTAGGAGCCAAGTGTGCAACAGGCTATGAGTCGTCTTCCACTCTTTGTACCCGGGAGAGGTCTTCCCCGGTTCCTCCTTCTCACCCATGAGATATCCCTCAAGGTCCCGTCCAGAAAGAGCCCTCCTAACCCGACGAGACCAGCTCAGATACGTGGCTGGCCCATCAAGTTTCAACTCCATAAGAGGGAGATCCAGCTTCATCGGCTGTGGTTGTGTCGATCCCTCGCCTCTCGCCAACTTCATGAAGTCCAGAAACACCTTGAGGTCTTCCTCTCCCATCTTCGCCACTATCTTCTCCATCGATTCAACTTAGATCTGATCCTCTGCACCAATCTAAGTCCCGATTCTCCTTCT
Organism: Carex rostrata; assembly: GCF_964058835.1. Lineage (NCBI taxonomy): Eukaryota > Viridiplantae > Streptophyta > Magnoliopsida > Poales > Cyperaceae > Carex > Carex rostrata. The sequence continues at coordinate 7,579,182 of NC_135930.1, read as the reverse complement.
TCCTTTCTTAGACTCGATCTTGCATCCTCAAGATCTAGATCTGACACATCTCTACCTCGCTTCTCATTCCTGACCTAATCTGATCTAACAACCCATCAATGATCAAGATCCGAGCCCGATCAACCCTCCAACGGGTATTGTGGGGTTTAGGCCCCCCAAAAAAAAATCCAAACCCTAGGTGGTGACCGGCCCTAGAAGAGAGAGAACCGGCCTAGAGAGAAACAGAGGGTTCGGGTACTGTAGCAGCGATGAACAGTAACCGCTAGGGTTAGAGCTCTGATACCAAGTTGTTTTGAGCCAAATTGAATTGATCTTTTATTCAAGAACTTCTTGGGCTTACATAGAGCTTACAATATTCTATTTAGTCCCTCATCTTTCTATAATATCTCTTTTACCAAAAGAACCCTAACAATAATACTAATATAAAACATACAAATAGTACCAACAGTGTGCATAGACGTTGTATACATGTGCACATTACTTCTATTTTATTTGTTTGTATGAAATGTAATAAACACAAAATAATACACAAGTAATTATGTTATGGTTTGAAATCCAGAATGATCTGCTCATTGTCTTTTAGCCACAAAACATTGAATAAAATTAACAAAAGGACAATATACTTATATACAAAATAGCGATCTAAATCAGCCACAAACAACATGCTATCTAAGTTCAAGTCTTAGTATACACAGCAGTGAGTCAACTATTTATAACAAGCGGTTCCGCTTTCAATGGGTTATTGGGTTATCAGAGCAACTAAGAACCTGCTATAAATCACTTCCAACTAACATTCAAAGTATTCAACCTTTAAAACGCTGGATACCAATTCTATCAACTTTATCAGTTTCTCACTCAAAAATGTTTCTCAAAAGAACCAAAATTGATGTCCTAGATCTCGTTCTATGGTCATCAATGGCCATGATTCTGGTTTCTGCTACACCCAGTGATTTCTCTATTACGGGTTCCAACCCTTCTACTAACTCAACTAACCATGACTTAGTTCAAATTTTTGAACAATGGATCAAAACGCATGAAAAAATCTACATGCAACCAGCGGACAAGGCAAGAGGGTTTGAGAATTTTGCGAGAAACTTGGAATTTGTTGATCAAAGGAATACAGAGAGAGAGAAAGGAGGTCATCTTGTAGGTTTAAATAAATTTGCAGATTTGAGTAATGATGAGTTCAAAGCAAAGTATATTAGAAGAATGAATGTGAAAAGAAGAGCAGAGAGAAAGGTTGAATTGTATAAAGAAAGAAACTATGAAAGTTGTGAAGCACCTTGGTCACTTGATTGGAGAAAAAAAGGTGCAGTTACTGGCGTAAAAGATCAAGGCGACTGTGGTACGATTAATTGTTATTGTTACTTCATTTCTTTGTTATTTTATGACAAAAATAACTTCTTACCAGTTACCACCCGGATAGATACCAACTATGCCTGGCACTGTTGCTGTAACATTCTGGTTAATTGGTACAGACTTACTTTTATGAGTGAGGCTATAGTACTATGCATAGCGCGGATTGATCCACACTATGTATCAACATCTCCGTTTCAAAGTCCAAACAGTTGATATGAAAAATGTACTTATAAATCACATTTTACATTTTTTTGTTTGTTTATAGATAGGTACAAAATCACTTGATCTAGAGACCATTCGAAACTAGTGACTACCTATCTAAAAAAATAGTAAAAAAATTCTGAAAAATAAAAATTGGTCTCCAAGTAAATTTTTATATGGACATCACGATGAATGGTTCAAATCGTTATTTTGAGTTAAAAATGTTTTCTTTCCTAACAGGGAGTTGCTGGGCGTTTTCATCGACTGGAGCAATGGAGGGAATCAATGCAATTGCAACTGGAGATCTGATCAGCCTCTCTGAACAGGAACTCATCGATTGTGACACGACCAATGACGGGTGCGATGGAGGCTACATGGATTACGCCTTTGAGTGGGTTGTCAGTAATGGAGGTATCGATTCTGAGGCAAACTATTCCTACACTGGGACTGACTGTGCATGCAGCATTCAAAAGGTGTTCCAAATTTGAAACATAAAACACCTTTTAAAGTTTCTGCTAAACTCGGCTATAATAGATTGCAGCTTTTTTTATTTTAATCAAACAGTTCTATGAGAATGGCATGTATCCTAATTGTCACTAATTGTCAAAAATATTAAGAGTAATTACTGTAATTTTATTTTAATCAAACAGTACTACAAGGATTGAAGGTATTCTAATTTCAAAAAAATGTTAAGAGTAATTACGGCAACTCTAATTTTCTTTTTGCATATCTGTGTGAATGAACCAATGACAGTAGTATTTTAAAGTTTATGCGGTAATCCGAGAATAATAAAATTTTTAGGAAGAAATAAAGGTGGTAACAATAGATGGGTACAAAGATGTGGCACAAAATGATGAGGCACTTCTTTGTGCGGTGGTGAAGCAGCCAGTCAGTGTTGGCATTGATGCCTCTTCTCTTGACTTCCAACTCTATACCGGGGTAAATGAAACTTCATAATTAAATTTTAGTTGAATTTTTGTTAAACTTATATCTCACCAGAAAGGTAAGATACCGATTTCTCATAAACTACCTTTGGCATGGATGCAATGTATGGTTTACAATATACCAATATGTTTAAACTATTTCAATGCATAATGCAATGTCCCATATTGTCTCTGTAGAAACTTTGAAAACTTTTCCTTCTTATTTGTAATTTGAGGTAATTGACAAGGAACTTTTTAATTTGGATTTGATAGGGCATCTATGATGGGGATTGCTCGAGCAATCCAGACGATATCGATCATGCCGTTTTGATCGCTGGATATGGATCTGAAAATGGAATCTCCTATTGGATTGTGAAGAACTCATGGGGTACAAGTTGGGGATTGCAGGGATACATATACATGAAAAGAAATCTGAATTTGCCATATGGTACCTGTGCCATTAATGCTATGGCCTCTTACCCCACTAAGGAGCTCCCATCTTCATCCCCATTCCCATCTCCAGCTGTTCCCCTGTCCCCGCCGCCACCATCACCGCTTCCTCCACCACCTCCAGGCCCTTCTCCGGTAAGCTATAACCCAAATATTAAGGGATCTATTTGTCATTTTCTTCTTATGGATTGGTTAATATGTATATCTTTTGTTGCTTCTATTAAAAAAAGAATCTTTTGTAGCTAAATGCAATTATTTCTAAGTTGATAATGACCATCAAAAGAAGCATCACAAATAAATTATAGCAGTGCACAGGATATAGGATAATATAGAAATTATATTTAGGCAAGAGACCCAGCAGTTAATTACCATTATTTTAATTTTGTACGTGGCAGGTAATATGCGGTGACATGTCATACTGCACATCTGGCGAGACATGCTGTTGCCTGTACCAGTTTGGCGAATTATGTTTTCTCTATGGCTGTTGTGCTTACCAGAATGCTGTATGCTGTGAGGAAAGCATTTATTGCTGTCCCCAAGATTACCCCATTTGTGATCTCAAAGACAGGGTTTGCCTCCAGGTTAGTGTTTTGTTATCAATTAATTAAAATGCATTACGTTAGAAATGCAAACCACTGATTACAGCACAAAATTGATTTTTTCTTTCTTACCTTATTTTTTGGGTACTTTTGATTCAAAGGCCCTTGAGGTCATTGAACAATATTGTACCGGCCTGAAATTGTTCAAAATACACGTTTAGGAAGTAGTGAAACTTCAGCCTTTGATTAACAAAAGTAGAGATATATCCTTTTATTTCAACCTTATGGTTCTAATTAATTGTTTTGTTTGATATTTCCCCTTTGATAGAATGGTCGGGACATTATTGGTATAAAGGCGAAGAGAAAAAGACTTGCAAATCATAAGCTTCCCTGGAGAAGAATAGGAGATGAGTTTTATAATAAGAGCAAATCTCTTCTTTGGAAGAGAGAGGGCTTTCAAGTAATGTGAAATGCAATTGATGGAGTAGGGTTTCCATGGAAATTGCTTTGAATGTGTGGTAATCCGGAAATTATTGTAAAATTAAATTCAGTGTGCTCAGCATTATTTTTCAGCAGATTTCTAGAGTACTTGGGGAAAAGGCATTGCAAATTACATTAGTATCTATTTCCTTACCGATTCCTCTCTTTGTTTACATTTTTTTTAATTTAATAAAATATTTAAATAGGCTAAGACCTACTTGCTTCAAAAAAAAATTGAGACAAGTGGTACCATCAGATATCAGACCAGTAGGATTCAATTGAGACAAGTGGCTCAAACTAATTTCATTTTGATCCCCACCTCATCTTTCCCTTTTTTTTTCTTTTTTTTTTTTGCCCTTTTTTCCCTTACAATGCGTGTAGGACTGTAGGCATTTCATCCCCTATATACGATATTCAATTGGAGCATAAAATTATGTAAGCATAACTTTCCTACGCAACGCAGGCCTTTTTATCAAAGCGCGCCTGAATGCCGCCAAAGGCCTACAAATGAATAGTTTTGGAGAAGTAATTGACGTTATATTTATACCCGGGTTGCTTCCATTGTAAATCAAGACTAAAATAATAGACTCAATACATAAGTGCAATGCCTCGAAGCCAGTTTTCCACAAAATATAATAATATTAAATGAAAAATAACACTACAAAGTACAAACTGTAGGCTTAGCACAGTGGGAGACGCATGTTCAATCCTTGAAAATAACATCTAAAAGATGTTGAATGTACCAGGACCTTCAATAAAAAAAAAAAATGAGAAATTAACACTCCAGTCTGAACCTCAAAAGAAGTGAAATTGAATTAAAGCCACCGTCGGATATTTATCAATTAAAAAAATTACATTATTTGCATTTCTGAAACAGATTTTCTCCAGGAGATGTTCAACCTAAAAGTTGCTGCTCCCCTTCCTTTCTTTCTTGATCAGAGAAGAAATGCAGGAGGGACCATAAGAAATCACAAACCTTTCTCACAACTAAAGAAATAAGCTCACAATGCCGACTTCCCTTGCCCACGTGGCATTTTCTTTGTTGTCGCTGACAAGTATAATATGGATCCCTGGAAAATTTATTGCAAAAACAACAGCTTTACAAAAAGAAGGATATTCTTTGTGTTATTTGTAAATAACACCCCAACTGTTCAAATAGAAGATACTAACATCATTTCCCCTTTTCAGTCAGTTTTGGCTCTTGCACCAGCATACAAAAAAATAATAATAATAATAATAATAATAATTCATTTTTCTTAATTTTAGTTATTTCATTAGGCACAGAAGACCATTTCAAGAGTAAGAGAAAAGTTGTCAGTATTTAATGGAACCCATTACCTGAGAAGGTTGGATTTTATTTGCGAAGTATCTACAAAATGTTGGAAGTGGCATGCAAAACTAGAAAATTTCAGTCGTAAGCTATCTCCTAAATCGGAGAAAAAAAAGAGGGGAGCAATAACTATCTACCAATTCCAAGCAGAATACATAGAAGACAGTAATTAGTGCCAGAATGATATACGCATGTAATTTGCATAAATTTTTAAGGGACTAACCAGTAGTGCTGCGTTGCGACAGAAAATCTCTCCTCCTGATGTATTCCCCCATCTATGTCATACACACCAGACATCACGTACTGAATTTTATATTACAATACAATAATTAACATTAGATGGTCAAATAGAAGTACAACTAAATGAACTAAATGGCGTGGAGTAAATAGAATCAAAACTGAATAACAATCAGGTACCTCATCTTCATTATCCTCCTCCCAATGCTTCTTCGCAAGTTCATATATTTCTTTCTTATACCTAGAGGATAATAAACACAGAAAAAAGTTACTCAAAATGTTTAAGAATTTTCCTGCCCTTGTTTGTTTGGTTTTAGTCTTTATATTTAGTTCTTTTTCTTGAAGATTCAACATCCCTGAAGCTTTAATGATACCTTAAACCCGAAAATTCTGCATTTTGTAACCTTTGGAGTAAGCTTTGTACTGGCAACCTTCCCATCGGTCAATTAACCTATTTCAATGGTGATAATTAAAGAAACATATACTTGTAAAAGGGAAAAAGGAAATGAAATTTTTACCTCAATTCCCTTTGTTCTGCCTCAGTTAGTTTTACGCCTTCAAATATGTATTCATGATCTCTTATTTCATCTCTACAAAAGAATAAATGTAAGTCAGGGTTCAGTGATTAATGGTGGACAAAATTGCTGCTTAGGGCACTAAATGAAGTATCTACTCACTCGATCTCTAATAGCTTCTCCTTTCTTTTGTCAAGATATGCTCGTCTTGAATGCTTTCTGTTATTAAAAAGGAAGAAAAAGAAAATGATATGGAGAAAAAGTAAAGATGAAGATTCCCTTGATAGAAAACAAAATTAAAACCTTAAAGCAAGAATAAGTGAGAATAGATACCGTAGATCACCAATGTCATCATTTTCATATGCTTTTGATTTGCGAACAATCTCCTCTGCCATTTCAATAAAACTGATTTCAGTAAATCATCTACTGATAATTGCTTGGAAAAAAAAGGAATGATATAACCTATAATAAGAAATTAACAGTTCCAACAGATCATACCTTGCTGCTGCTCAGATACTTTTGGCTCCATCAGCTGTTATAAAAAGAAACAACAAAAGAAAGGATAAGCATCCAACAAATAGGGGGATATATAGTTAAAAAAAAATAAGTATAGCAATAATGATACTTCTGCAGAAACAAGACTAACAAATACGAAGAGAAAGAAAAAGATAAAAACACATTATCTGGTGAATGATAAGCAAAAGGAAGCTTATTTAGTGGGATGGTACTGCTAACAGCTAGAAACAACTGGTTTGCCTTTTAGACATACGGTGCAGAGGTCTCCATTTCCATTTTTGTGCTCATAACATGATTTTCTATATAATTTCAAGTAAAATGCTATGGGTACTGTACAATTGACCTCCATACTCAACATTAAAATAATAAAAGTTGCAAAGTTACAAATTAGAAGAAAAAGAAAACAAGAGCACTGTCATTTTCATGTTTGCCAGGACAAAAGGTGAAACTGAAAACATATACATTTTCAACTTCATCATATTGCCAATTGGAGGAATCATTTTAATTTTCATCATACTGCAAACTTTATAAAATGATGGGAATCAATAAAAAGATGAGAATTTTCTTTCTTTATATATTCAATTATTGACGAACCCAACGAAGCTCACGGCCAGCCAACAAGTGTTCTTGAGGAAGCACTCAAGAAAGCGGAAAGTCACCCCCAGATTGCAGTTTGGTGTGATTGAGTGAAAGTTTTTTTCATGTGATCAGTCAATCCAGTAGGAGATGATTGCTTGGCTCTCTGGCCTAGTCGCTTCCCACACCATGCCTTTCGAAGTTCAGGGAGGTCAGATTCCCGGCATCACTTCTCAAGGGTTGCATGCTCACCAGGTCGCGCACAAGACTGCCCACCTCTTCAATGGGTCATGAATAACAAACTAATTTGGGAAGTCCAAGTCAGTGGTCTCCGAATTCAAGACTGGCACAAAGAAAGCTCTCCACTCTGATTAAATATAACTATGATAAGGCTGTTAGGGTTTTGTCTACAGTTCCCAATTTGATTATCAACAAACTAATTGGGATTTGGGTCCCTGTCTCTAATCATTTTAGAATTTAATTTAACAAAACCCCTGAAAGACGAAATGATATATACCAAATTACCAATGAAAAACTGGAAACAATTTTATCCCAATAGATTACATTTAGATTTGAACTCCAAATTTTATCCGCAGCTAGCCAAAATTCAGAAGATGCCTAAATTAACTCTCGAAATTCAATTAACTATAATTTTACCGTATTTAAAACAACATTAGCTAGAAACAACTTATGCTAGAAAGAGTAATCAGAGAGAAGCATCTTACCAGGATGATCTCCAGTAATGATGGCGCTGGATGGAGAGGGAGAACGGGCCGCGTAAAGAGAGACGGCGCACACTGTCACGAGGAGCAGGTTGAAGTGGGAGTAGGCGAAGGCCATTTTGACTCGGTCAATATCTCGGGCACAGCGAGCAAGGCTATCGGGCAGATAATCAAACCAAATGAATCGCTGCATTTTGGGCCCCACTCCTCAGATCCAATATTCTAGCTGACCGTCGAACCGGAATTATAACAACGGATACAGAAAATGCAATAGACTGAAGAAGTGAAGAGGGTCATGGATGTTCGTACTGGACGTAAGATAGCAAGCTACTACTGGAGACGATTAAGAATGACAGATACAGAATCAATCGTGAACAATGTTATCAGAACCGGACCGGACATTGAACCGTCAAAGCTTCGGTTCAATAGTTCACTGGTTGGATTGGTAATTAAACCGGTTCAATCGCTGGTTTTTTAAAACATATATTGTTTATAACTGAATTGGTTTTGTTCAAATTAAAAAAAAAATGTTTGAAAATCATGGTTGTTCTGAAATGGAGTAAACCAGTACAAGGCGATTAGATTAAAAACATTGAAAATTAACACTGAAATGTAACAATGTTAATCACTATGCAGGGGTCTTAATAAGAGAGCGTTGTTTAGCAAATGCTGATAAGAGAAGCACTAATTGGAAATTACTTTCATGCCATCAGATAGCTTGCGGTAGTGTATTTATACTCGGGCGGGTACGGGTACGTCTCGAGTACGGGTATACTCGGGTACAAGAGTATTCGGGTACGGGTATGGCGGGTATAATTTTCAAAACCCATACCCTACCCGTCCTATACCCTTACCCGTGTACCCTTGACGGGTAAGGCGGGTAAGGGTACGGATAGGGCGGGTAGGGGTTTTTTTTTTTTTTTTTTGCTGTTTTTTTTCTGGTTTTTTTTTTTTTCTGGTTTTTTTTTTTGTTGGTTTTTTTTTGTTTTTTTTTGGTTTTTTTTGTTGGTTTGGGGGGGAAAAAAATCAGATTTTTTGAATTTTGAAATGGGATGAACAGTGGTCGGATATACGGGTACGAGTACTCGGGTACGGGTTTAGTCGGATACGGATAAACTCGGATAGGGTATGGTCGGGTATTGATCCAAAATAACGGGTCCGGTCCAGTTTTTGCCCGTACCCGCGTACCCGAATACCCGATCCATACCCGGACTCGAGCACGGATACCCTGGACGGCGGGTACGGGCGGGTATACCCGACCCGGTTTTTTGCCAAACTCTAGCTTGCGGTGACGCGCTTTCTTGACATCATCATGTCCAAATATTTCTCTTTCTTTTGTTTATCTCTACATGAGTCATAAAGTGAGTTTTTAAAAAAATATTGTGGACGAAGTTCATATGAAGATTATCAAAAAGCAAAAGGACCACGTGGGAATCAACTTTATAGAAAACTGTGCTTTTCTACTTTAAACCAGTTTTTACATTAATTGGTTCAACAATTCCAAATACAATTCGGCTAGTTCAACTATTTTTCTCCGGTTTAGTAGCATATTCGATCCATTAAGTGAACCAAAGTAGATAGGTGACCAGTTCCGATTTTTTTCGGTCAAACCACCGGTCCAGTCCGGTTCTTATAACACTGATCGTGAAAGTAATTCATTCATAATAGCAAATCTCTTCTTCGGAAGAGAGAGGGTTTTAGCAAGGTTCTAAATACGGAAAAACAAGAAAATAAAGCTATTGTGAATAGCATAAATGTGTAGCTATAACGTAAACTATTATACATATTTTTTTTCCTTTCAAAATTTATATTCTATATTTCTACTAATTGTCAACATGATCCATATTGGAGAATTGAAGTAACAACTAATCTAAGTCTATATTTTTTTTCAATCATGCAAATAAGAAAAAAAAAGTATCTACAAAGTAACATTATTTAATAATTCATACTTCATTGTATTACCAATTATAATAAACGAAAACCAATTAATTTTACAAGGGAAATGAAATTAGTATACCTCTTTGAATATTTTATATATTATAATAATGAAAATTAGCTTTCAATGAAATGAATGGCGATTATTTTACAAGTAAATACTAGACGAAGATCAAACAAAAGGAATGATTAATATTTGAATATTTTATGATGTAGAATGAGAGACTAAATCACAATTAGAAACATAAGCACATAGCTCGGTTTAGGATACTTATTATAGCATACCATGTAGCATCAGAAATAGGAACAGAAACACAGAAGCCCATATAAATCGCAAAAAGAAAAACTCATATAGCATAGTGATAGCAATAGTACCTAACTCTACTAACGGTCAGCTGTTATAACTATAGCGATTGGAGCTAAATTAGCGCACTTTTATTTCATGGCTTAGCTTTATAGTTCAGAAAAGCTATAGCTGCGTTATAGCTAACTATTTAGAATATTGATTTCAAGCAATGTGAAATTCAATTGCTGGAGTCGGATTTCCATGGAAATTGGTTTGAATGTGTGGTAATACGGAAATTATTGTAAAACTAAATTCAGTATGCTCAGCATTATTTTTCAGCAAATTGTAGTTTACTTCGGGAAAAAAAATTCCCTCCTTGTTAACTCTTTTCATAATTAATTAAAAGATTAAAGTAGGCTAAGATAGGAGTGCAAACGGATAGGATAGTGATAAAATAATATTCATATTTGTTTTTATTTTTTGATATGGATATAGATTGGATACGTACAGATATCGATATCTACATAAATAATTTTATAATATATTTTTACTATTCAGATACAGACAATTAAAATTCAAAATCATCAATATTCGGATATCCAATATCTATATCTAATTTTCAATCAGAGAGATAATATCTGATCCGTTTTCACCCCTAGCGCTAAGACCTACTGACTTAAAAAAAGTTATAATATTAATAATTTATTTTTCAATGGCTTCATAGATCAAATTTTAGCATCTTATTCTGTACAATTGTAATCTGCAAACTATACCTTTTCATGTTGAAATCTGCAAACTGTGGGTATTAGCTTCCAAAACCTGCTTGATAAAAGCCTTTTTGACTAACTCTCATGCAATCCTTGTTAATTCTTCTCTATTAATTTAACACTTCTTTTTTAATGAAAGTCCGTAGACAAAAACTCAAACGCGCACAAAAAAACCTACTCATATAAAGAGAACCATAGAGAAAAATGGGGCTATCTTTAGGAACTCATCTCTCAATTTTTTTTTAGTAAAAAGCCCGTTTACCTTTTTGTTGAAGAAATGGGCCTGACGACGACTGGAGGCGCCCGTACTCTACTAACAAGAGGCTGATAGCCATATCTTTATCGATGTAATGGAGAGATCCAGTCTTCAATGTAATGGAAAGATTAGTTATAAACTGGCTGTAAGCCTGTAACTACCTCCTGTAAAATCAATTAATTTCCCAGATCCTCTAACTAATTATTGTCCAAGTGGGCCCTCTTGACATTAAAAGGCAGTTATTTAGTACACAAGATTTTCGGAGGAACCGAATCTCCTGTTCTTCGGGTGCAGAAAATTTATGTCCTCAAAGTCATTGTGGAATAGGACCAATTACTGTTACTGTTTTTAAATTTGAATTCACCTACAGTGACTCTGGAGGCTTTCTGCCCCGAGGGCAGACGATTCGTCCCATTCTCGGAAGGGTATCCTCTCCAATATGCCTACTAGGGATTCGAATTAAAAAAAAGTATTATTTGAACTTTGAGATTCGTGTGAAGTTAAAAGAACGGTCCGGATCTAGTATTTCCAGGATTCTCAAGTCTTGAGTCTCAACCCATGTGGTACAGTGGTAGTTTGTTCATAGACAATAATTGAGAGAGAATACAAAAGAAAACTAAGAGAGAATTGTTACGTGATCATGCGTCTCACATCCTGTTGACTTTTAAAATTAGGAGAGATTATAAATCAAAACTAGAATCTCAATCGAATCAACCGTCTTCCAATTTTCATCACACAACAATGTTTCTCAAAACCCCCCAAATTCGAGCATTGGTTCTCCTTCTATGGCAATCCATGGCTGTAATGGTCCTTTCAGTCTCGACAGATTTCTCCATTGCTGGATACAACCCTTACCCGACAAATGCACACAAGCTTCATGTAGCTCAACTTTTCGAACAATGGATGGAGACGCATGAGAAAATCTATTCCCAGCCGGAGGATAGAACTCGTGGATTTGAGAATTTCTTGAGAAATTACGAATATGTGAATGGAAGGAACGCGAATGGAGGTCATTCTGTAGGGATGAATAATTTGGCGGATTTGAGCAACGAGGAGTTCAGGGAGAAGTATTTGAGTAAGTTTCAGATGGGAAAGAGAAGAGAGAGAAGGGTGGGATCGTATAGGGAGAGAAACTACGAGAGTTGCGATGCGCCTCCTTCCCTCAATTGGGAGGAGAAAGGTGTGGTTACTGCCGTAAAAAACCAAGGCCAATGCGGTAAGATGTATTTTTTATTTCTTGTCGATTAGTACATCGTTGTTGCCATCTGAAATTCAAAACTACTAGATAAATTTCCATAATTTTAATATTTTATTTTTCAAAAAATGTGGCAATTAGCACTCAGAATAACAGAAAAAAGTCAAACCACATTTAACAGTATCCAACTGGTATGTGAAAACCAGTTGCAGACAAGCAACTATTCCTTTGGTATGTAAAATAAATCGTACCACTTAAATTGTAATTTTTTTGTATTTAGGAAGCTGTTGGTCATTCTCTACAACTGGAGCCATTGAAGGAATTAATGCGATAACCACTGGAGAGCTGATCAGCCTCTCGGAACAAGAGCTTGTAGAGTGCGTCACTACCAACTGGGGTTGCAATGGAGGCTACATGGATTATGCATTTGAATGGATTATCCAAAATGGAGGGATCAGCACCGAGCCAAATTATCCCTATACAGCAAAAGACGGTATATGCAACATCACTCAGGTAATTCAACCGGAAGATTATTTTCAACAACTGTACCTTTCTTTTTCTGATGTTGTACTTATCTTTTCTGATTTGGGATCTTATGAGTGAGGCTATGGTACTATGTATAGCGCATAATGATCTGTACTATGGATTAATATCTCCATTTTCTAAGTCTAAATAGTCGATCTGAACCATTCAACATGACCTTCATATAAAAATGAGTATGGCTAATATAACATCAGTGTCATTTCAGTCTATATAACACCAACTCCAAAACCTATCAAATTGAGTTCAAATAGTAAATCCAAACTGTTCGAACCAATTTACTTTATGAGTGATGCATTTGCATGCAAACTTTTTATATTTTCGAGTTATTTTAGTATCAAATCAAGCGGCAAAAAAAATTGAAAAATGAATGTATTAAAATTAACTTAAAAACTCAAACATTTGACCGCTTGACTTGATATCAAATAAACTCAAAAACTTATAAATTTTACATGTAAACGCACAACTAATGAAGTACATTGGTTTGAACGGTTTGGATTCACCATTTGAACTCGATTTGATAGGTTTTGGAGTTGGTGTTATATAGACTGAAATGACACTAATGTTATATTAGCCACACTCTATAAAAATGTACTTGTAGATCAAATTTTACATTTTTAAAAAAAAATTTTGCTATTTTTGTAGATGTGGAAAATCACTTGATCTAAAAATTCTAGACCATTCAAAAGTAGTGATTTTCTACCTATATAAAAAAATAGTAATTTTTTTTAAAAAATGTAAAATTTAGTCTGCAAGTATATTTCATACAGAGATCATGTTGAACGGTTCAGATCAACTATTTGGACATAAAAACGAAAATATTGATCCGTATACGGACCAATCTGCGGTATGCATAGTACTGTAATAAAAATAAATAACAGAATTATATTTGTGTGTGTGTGTGGCTAATGAAAAATTATATGGCAGGCGAATAATAAAGCAGTGACAATAGATGGGTACCAAGATGTGCCACCGAATGATGAGGCGCTTCTCTGTGCTGTACTGAAACAACCAATTAGTGTCGGCATTGATGCCGGTGCTCGTGACTTCCAGCTTTACAAAGAGGTAAGCTTCAATAGTTCTAAAATGTATTAAAGGGATCTTTACGAATTTTTTGTATCAAGTGCATTTCTTGGTTTATTTGTGTGCATGCTTCATGTCAGGATGCACTTCTTGACCTGTAAAAGAAAGACAATTTGTTTCTATTTCTTGTGAAAAATGAAACTAAACCAGCAATTGCTCAATTGTAATGATAGGGAATCTACAACGGAAATTGCTCAAGTGATCCAGATGAAATAAACCACGCAGTGCTGCTTGTTGGATATGGATCTGAGAATGGCACTGATTACTGGATCTTAAAGAACTCCTGGGGTACAAGATGGGGAAACCAAGGCTATATCTACATAAAAAGAGATTTAAGCCTGCCGTATGGTAAGTGTGCTATACATGGACTTGCCTCGTACCCTACAAAAAATCACGCTACTATCTCCCCATATCGGGCATTTGAGTAACCTGTAATTAGTGTACATTTGTGTTTCTCATTTGTTGCTTATTTCACTTGCTGAACATTGAGTGGCTTTTAAATTGATGTGCAATTGAGATAATACTTTATTTTCTTGAGGTAAAATCCCTTGGGAAATTTTCAAAAATTTAAGAATAGGCTACATCAGGTACATATAGAGTCACATATCCGGGGAGAAATTACATAGTCAATTTTTTGAAACACATAATTCCTGCAAAAGCATCTTGAATGATTTACGAGATTGCGGGGCCCCGGCACCTGGCAAATTTTTCTGTAACTCTTCACTGGGCCAAAAATTGTAGATCCTTGTGATGAATCAGATATATATGCCAGTATACTGTAGTCTGATAGAATCAGAGTTGGGGGTTGAGGCATGGTTTTATTGTTTGGAATTTTTTGCCATGACTTCTCCATGTAATACAGAAGTTGATCTGGCACATTGGAGTTGACCGTTGTGATTGTAAACAGCAGTTGAGATTGAGATCCTAGATTAGTTGATGAACCATACGGATTTTTATGTTTGTGAATAGATTAGATGATTTATGATTATATCTGTGAGGTTCTCTTGTGCTTCGAAGAGAAATGATGACTTTTGAGTTTCAAAGCGTCAGGCGTGTGAAAGGGCATTTTATAGAGAGACCTGGCGAAATAAACTATGGATGTTGTTGGAGACACATCACCTGGTAACGCTTAGCAATTTAGCATAGTCGCTACAGTTTTTACCGATTATACATTCAACTTTTCTACCTTCTCCTCTTTTCTGATATTACAAAAAATTGTAAAAATAACAAAGATACAGTTAGACTTAGATGAAATTCTCCCTTAGATTTATTAGGAAACATCATTAACGGCTCTTCAGCCTTATAAATTAGAAATCTGTGATAATGTATCAAAATGTAATTTATAAATTATAAAAAAAGATTAATTTACGAAATTTCTACAGATATCAATTCAACATTTCAAAAATAAATATAACAAAGTATATCTCAATAATTCAAGCATCTCGAAAAATGACAAGCAGATTCTTCAAGCTCTACTTGGAGAGAACGGGTTGCATCCGACGCCCACCGGACTTGGGTCCGATAGGTTTGTCTACCGTCCAATCGGCTTTAAAGTTCATGCACGTTTGTTTCATGATTCGTGCTTATCTAGTTTGTATAAATCTTAAAACGGATCAAATAACAGTGGAACCCATTAAATTTAAATCTGATAGACGCCTCGACGCAAATTTCTCCCCTACTGTTACGATTAGCAATAGTGGCACGTTTTAAGGTGTTTATAGTATTTGGCATCCTAAGTTTTGATGTTTTCGGGGTTTTTTTTTTCTTACCATCTTGCCGATTTGTAAATCCTCCCACCTACAAACCTTTTGTTATTTTCGATAAAAATTAGGTAGGTTAAAAAAGACGCCAAAAACCACGAGATTGAAAAAAAAAAATTATAATCTAAATATCTGTTATTTGAGGTATCGTGATCTAATTTTAAGTCCTCAATAATTAGATAAGGAAAGTCCGCTTTTGGTTCGTTAATTTTTTTATTTGTGTCAATTAAGTCTTCAACTAACTTTTTACACATGATTAAATCAAGATTATGTACTTTTCATTGATTTAATTAGCCACGCAAAATCGTAAACCCGTACACTACTTATAGAAGACATTATTATAATACTAATTGAATTTTACTAACCAATCTAAAGCATTTTCAAATTGTTTATTTTAGAAAATTCAAAAATAGCAAAGACAATAATCGAATCAAGAAAATTTTAAGAAATGATTGAAGCATGCGTAATAGGCAGTTAGTTCAAAAGTTGATCGAGAAGAAATATAATCAAAGACTTAGTTGAGCCAATTAATTAATTTGGGTAGACCTTTCATAGTTTTGAACTAATTAATTAATTTCTCAGGGGTATTGAGATGAATAATATGGCTGAACATATTTTGTACACACACCTTAAACTACGGACATAAGATTTTATGCAAAATGTAGGCAATCTATTTGCATAATACCTAATTATCATAATCTCATTTCTTTTAAACTTTTACATTTTGATATGAGTGAGGCTATGGTACTTTACAATGTGCGGATTGTTCTGTGCATTGGACTCATATCTCCATCTTCAAAGTCTAAATATTCGATCCGAACCGCTCAACATTATTATTATATGAAAATATACTAAGAGACCAAATTTTATATTTTTTGAGACAATTAGAAAATCAGTTGATCTAAAAATTCTAGATCATTCGAAAGTAATGATTTTTTACCTACCTCAAAAAATATTAAAAAAATTTCAAAAAATATAAAATTTGATTGCCAAGTATATTTTCATATGATAATAATGTTGAGCGTTCAGATCAACTATTTGGCCTTTAAAAACAGAGATATGAAGCCAATGCACAATACGATCCGCGCATTGCAAAGTACCATAGCCTCACTCTTTTGATATATTTGAAAATAACTGTGTCAAAATATCTATGGATCAAAACATATCTAAAAATGCCTGTACACTTCTAAACTTGGGTTGCCTTTCTTATTAAGGTTCAACTTGTATAGTCTTAAAAAAAAGTTTAATTATAGGTATGTTGCTAAATTCAATAAAACAAAACCTTTCGATTATAGTTATGTTTCAAAATTCATACTAGCTACTTGATGCTAAATTCCGCAAACCTCAATTTACCGACTATTTTTTGCTATTAATGATGTTATAAAATCATAACCAGCAATTCAATCAACCATCTCATACAATAATGTCTCTCAGAAACACCCAAATTCAAGCAAAAGTTCTTCTTATTTGTCTATCCATTGTCATGTTAGCACCTTCAATACGTACAGATTTATCCGGTTTAGGATACAATTCTTCTAATTACCAGGCAAAGAAGCAAGAACTAGTTCAACTTTTTGAACAATGGATGAAAAAGCATGAAAAAACCTACGCACGACCGGAAGATAAAGTGCGGGGATTCGAGAATTTTGCAAAGAATTTTGAGTTTGTGTACAAATGGAACACGAACAAAGAGAAAGGAGGTCATGTTGTGGGGTTAAATAATCTTGCAGATTTAAGTATCGAGGAGTTCAGAGAGAAATATTTGACAAATATTGCTATGAGAAAGAGAAAAGAAGTAAAGAATGACCAAATAAATATGAATAAAGAACATGAATATTGTACCACGCCACCTTTTCTTGATTGGAGGAAGCAAGGTGTGGTCACACGAGTAAAAGATCAAGGATATGATTGTGGTAAGTTTACTGTTTTATTATTTAAAATTTCAATATAATTATATGTGTGTATTTGCAATTTTTTAATATTGTGTATTTTTTTTTCGAATTAATAATAGAGGAGGGATTCAATTACACCATTTTTTGGTGACATTGAATTACATTCTTCATTTTCAAAGTTTTTAAATTCCAAACAGTCAATTCAAACCGTTCAACATAATGAATATGTTAAAATTTGCTTCAATAATATTAGTAAATCTCAATTGCAATCTCCAACTTTTTGATATACCGCTATTCTATATCTCTATTTTTAATGCCGGAAGGTGTAGTTTTTATTTATTTTTATTTTTTATATAACGTTATTCAAATTCTCAATCTACAATTTTTTAGACTTTGTATATTGAAAGACAAAAATTTGTCTATTCCAAATTGAACAGCTCGAAATATAAATGACCTTTTACTATGAGAGGTGCTAACTATCATTAAATTAAATATTTTTCTCCGGTACATGCATCGTCTAGAAAACTCAAGCTTGATTATTAGAAATAGATATTGACTTGAAAATAAACTATTAAAAAACCAATTCTATATAGTTTCTGTCCACATGAGGTTAGGAGGATGCACTTGTTTATTACTGGATTAAATCTTTTTCTTTTTCAAAATATGCTTATCTTTAAGAATTTTTTTTGCAAAATATATGATATTTTATTCAAAATAATTATACAATTATATCTTATTATGAAAATTTTGTCATACATTATATTATTCTTTTTTACTCTCTGTTCTTGCTTATCCTAAAAAGCATGTTTGAGGAGTTATAGATATTCAAAGTGAGGATTCCTACTGTAGCTCTCTATTTTTTGAAAGCTTTGCGCATGTTGTGAAGTCATGAATGGGACTCGAATTCTCAACTTTTGAATAACCATAGTCTTAGAATCTTTTCTTCTAACCAACTACGCTACCATTCTATTTAGGACTGTATAAAATCGCTCAAACTCGTAACTCGTTTAAAACTCGCTAATTTACAACTCGAGTTGACTGTCTCGTTTAATAAATGAGCTGAGTTTGAGTATATCCTAACTCGATCGCTCACTAATAACTCGAGTTACACAAAGTTCGTCACAATAAATCTCATACCCTTCTAAATGACTCCTAAACTGTTGTTTGTATTTTTTATTTTGTTTGTTGTCTTGTTAATTATATTTGAATTGTTTGTGTTTAGATAAACTCTTACTAAATTATTTAAATTGTTTGTGTTTAGATAAACTCTTACTAGTATATAACTATAACTAAGAAAATTGACTGGTCAAACGAGTTATAAGCGAGTTGTGAGCCAACACAAGTTGGTAATGAGCTAAACTTAAGTTGGTTTTACAGCTAGTTATTGACATTCCAACTCGAATTGACTCGCTCATTTACTAAATATGTTGAACACGAATTGGAGATAACTTGCTCGAATTCGGCTCATTTACAGCCTTAGTCCCATCCCACTGAACATCCTTTCATGCTTGTGTTGTGCCAACTTTCCATTATCCACTGAACATCACAGGCCGAAATTGATAGAGGGAAATGGATGCTAAGCATCTCCTATAAATTGAAATTAAATTGTTTTGTTCTCAAAAAAAATAATTTCTACAAAATTATACGATTAACTTCTTTCGTAAAATAAAATTACATAATATTTATACCTTCTGTACGTATTCCAATTTTCTGGTTACGTCTTTTAAATAAATAATTACGTACAAGTTTGATAATAACATAGGGAGTTGTTGGGCATTCGCTGCAACTGGAGCAATTGAAAGCATTAATGCAATAAAAACCGGAGAGCTGATAAGCATCTCCGAACAAGAGCTCGTAGACTGCATGTCACCCGAATGGGGCTGTCTAGGAGCCTCCAAGGAAGATGGATTTGAATGGGTGATAAAAAATGGAGGAATTAATACCGACTCAAACTATCCCTATGACGGACTAAATCAGACATGCAACATCAATCAGGTATACTTGGTTTTCTTTCTTACATGAGACATTTTTTATTTATTTATTTTTTGAAAAAAAAAAGGATGAAACATAAATTAACTCAACCTAAAAAACTAATTTAACATGAAAATATCCAGCCTAGTGTATTTAATTTTTTACATGAGACATCGAAGATAGTTTTTTTTTTTTGGTGCACTTTGGTTTGAATTGTTCATATCGGAGCTATTTGGATTTTTAATTAAATTGTTTTACATTTGCCGCGTATACAATATAAAAAAAGATGATGCTATTTTGAATTACTTTATTTATTTATTTTTGCTTAACTGAAGCAAAATTAATTAACAGGCTAAAAATAAGGTGGTGAAAATAGACGGATACAAGTTTGTGGCACCCAGTGATCATGCGCTACAATGCGCTGTGCTCAAACAACCAATTAGTGTCGGCATCACAGCCGATACTGAAGACTTCTTTCTTTACAAGGGAGTAAGTTTTAGCCATCATTTAATTAAGTATATAAAATATCTTTAGATATATATGCTCTCTAATAATAAAAAATAAAGTAAAAAATGACAATTTAAGAAGAAAAGGTTACTTCAAATCAAAAGGCTCAAAATTAGTGAAAATTGATGCCTTTTGTGTTTCTAGGTTTGTATTTTTCTCCTCAAGCATTGTCTCTCCCTTCTAATATTTTGATTTTTGAAGTAATCATAAATTGTAAACTCTAATCATCCATCTCTTCTCTCTTTTTGTTTTTTTTCCCCTCATTTTTCTTAACTACTTCTAAATTTAAAAATGACATAATAGGAAAATGAAAGAGTGCTTTGTAATTTGATCCCTTTCTCTCCTCTTCATCCCCATTCAAAATTTATGGAGTAAGGTAGTTGTGTAACATCCTCATCATATACACTTGCTTTCTCTACCTTCATCATATCATATATTTTTTAAATATAGAAGTAATTTTATTTATCAAATTTCGTATAATTTAAGTAGTGTTTTATCAATAGACTTAAAATATCTATCATTCTCCTATAAATAATAATTAATTAATTAATTATAATGCTAGAGCTACGAGTTAAGTTGGTACTTTTACTAGGTCTAGGCATCATCTACTTTCCAAAATAAAAAAAATTTCAATGCTTCAAAATATCTCTTAGACTTGACGGTAAAAGTATTTAACAATATTAGTATCCTTGTGTGAATACTTTCATCGGTAATATCAATATTCTTAAATATTATTTTTTGTCGGTTTATTTTCGACAACAGTCATTTTTTACCTTCACGGATAAACAGATTCTTGTAGTCATGTAATTCTATTTAGAAAAAAATCAAAGTTTTTTTTTTGTTATTTGATTAGTAACTATAAATTAAACTCAAATGACTGAAAAAGTTAAAGTCGTTCAATACAAAATATAGCATGTATTAAATCTTATGTCGGTTATACATATTTATCGTATATATGTATGCCTAAATTTTTTATTTTTTGACAATTATAAGTTTGTCGAATTGAAATTTGGTTGATGGATCAAAAATCACATACCCTAACATGCTATATCCGATTTTTTTCATTTCTCTCAGGTTTTATTATTTGCTTTTGTATCACTTTTTTAAATCATCATGTAAATCTATAGAATTTCCATTTCAAGTAAATCTATCGAAAACAATTGACGAATAATATATCAGGGAATTTACGATGGAAATTGCTCGAGCAATCCAGACCTCATCGACCATGCAGTTCTACTGGTCGGATATGGATCTGAAAACGGCGATGACTATTGGATCGTGAAGAACTCGTGGAGTAAAAATTGGGGAGACGAAGGATATATGTATGTAAAAAGGAATACTAAAGACCTGCCATATGGCAAGTGTGCCATACTTGCTTCTAGCTCCTATCCTACAATAAATCACACTTCTTTCATCCACAAAAAAAACCATAATTCTTCCTCCCAAAAATCAAGATTTTGGGGCATCTGGATTATGGTTTGCATTTTTATTTCTGAATTATTGCTTATTTAGCTGCTTTTGAGTTGACACCAATTTACTTTGTAAAATTAGAAGTTATATTAATTAACATGAGCAAGGGATTTTTTTTTTCTCTATTAAAGGATTGCAATTTTCTGATTTTTTTTAATTAAATAATTGCAATTTTCAATGATTTGAATATGTTGTTTAAAACCAATCCGATAAGTTGTAGAATTTGGTTCCCAAAGGAATTTGATAAACTTAAAAACAACCTATTTCATTTCTTTTTATTTTAGAAAATTTAAAAATGTTAAGACCATAATCGAATCAAGAAAATTTTAGCGAGTTGATTGAAGCATGTGTAATAAGCAATATATACTTGAAAGAGTTTATCGGATCAAAATATGATCAAAGACTTAACTGAATTAATTAATTAATTTGGGTAGACCATTCATAGTTTTGAATTAATTAATTAATTTCTCAGGGGTATTGAGATGATTAAACTACGGACATATGATTATCATAACACCTAATTATCATAATCTCATTTCTTTTTCCTTTTGACATATATGAAAATAATTAACTGTCAAAAACATCTCTAAAAATGCTTGTACACTTCACTAAACTTGGGTTGCCTTTAAAATGAAACCCTTTCAATTATAGTTATGTTTCTAAATACATGGGAAAAAAAAACTTTGGATTATAGTTATTTTCTAAATTCATACTACTCAGGTGCTGATTTCGCAAACCACAATTTACCGACTATTTTTTAGAACCAGCAATTCAATCAAACATTCTCATACAACAATGTCTCTCAAAAAGATCCAAATTCAAGGAATAGTTCTCCTTATTTGGCTATCCAACTTTTGATATACCGTTATTCATATTTTAATCTTTAATGCGGTATGATTATTCTTTTTATATAGATACCGTTATTTAAATTCTCAATCTCCAAGTTTTTAAACCTCATGTAGATTGAAAGACAAAAAATTGTCTATTCCAAATCAAAAAGTTAAAGGTATAAATGATCTTTTATAACGAGAGGTGCTAACTATCGTTTAAAATATGTCACATATTTTTCATGCAGTACATTATCCAAAAATCTCAAGCTTGAATATTAGTAACTAGAAAAAACTATTAAAGGACAAATTATATATGGTTTATGGTCATATGAGGTTAGAGAAAGACAGTTGTCTATCCCTAAATTTTTTTTTTCCTTTGAAAATATGTTTCTTTTTCAGAATTTTTCTTTACAATTGTGTTCAAAACAATTATACAATTATGTCTTACTTAATTGTTTTTGTCATATATTATCTTATTTTTTTACTCCGCCTCTGTTCTTACCTATATGAAAAAATGCATGTTCAAGGAGTAGTGGATATCGAAAGTCGCAATAGAGGATTCTCGATGTAGCCCCCCCAATCTATTTTTATGAGAATTTTTGTTTTAGTATTTAACGTTCGAATTCTTTTTTTTTGAGTAAAAATAGAGATCAAGTCCCCACTAACGTTCGAATCCTTAGATCTTTCTAAGTAAAACATTTGAATATGTTTTTAGTGTAGTGACAAAGGCATATGATTCTTATGTGGTAGGTCATGGGTTCGAAACACTCATAAAGTGGGAGAAATCCTCTGTATTAATACGCAGATGTTTGAAATGTATTAGGTGACTTGACATCCAACTCATATTTCAAAAAGAAAAAAGAAAAACGCCATTCCATGCTCGTGTTGTGCCAGTTTTTCATTATCAACTGAATAATGAAGGGTGGAAAGAGGAAAAGAAGTGCCAATTAAGCACCCTTTATAAATTAATAGTATTCAGTTTTGTCCTTTGAAAATTTTAATTTTTGGATTAATTTTCTATATACCCTTCAATTTGTCTTGAGTTTCTTATTTATCCCTCTAGAGTTGAATATATTATATATATCCTCCAACTCTTCAACACATTTTTTTTATTTCTCCATGACAGTAATAATTTTTTTACTCCAATTAAATAATATAAAAAGACAGGAAGAAATATGTGATTTGGTGCGTTTAGAGGAGAGAGAGAGGTTTGGTGCCTTACATTGAAGAGAATTCAGGCGAACTAAAGAGACCGAAGAGTATAATGGAAATTTTAAAGTTTTAAAAAATATTATTTAATTATTTTTTGATATATTTGATATGTTATAAAGTTAGATTGGATAAATATGTAAATTTGTATAATTTTCAATGATAAATATGTAATTATTGATTTTGAAGAGATATATACGTAATATTGAAACTTTGAGTGATGTATATAAAATTCCCCCTATTTTCTAATGTTTGTCGTTTATTTAATCTTGGAGTTTACGACGTGATATGTCAAGTCCGTCTTCTAGTCGCTGATCACACGAATGCGTATCCTCTGCATAAACTTAAAAAGGAATATTTTGAGTTAATGAATCTTAACCGTTTGATTTTAAACGGAGCCAATCCGGCCTCTACTTATGATATAGGGGTCTTTAATATTAGTGTGAATCTAGTCTGAACGAATCTTGAAATAGCTTGGACAGTCAGGATTCATTAACTGAAAAGATTCCCTTTTGAGTTAATGCAGAGGAAATTCCCGATCACACGGCTCAAATTTAATCATGGCGATAGTTCCAATTCTACCCTTCCCTTCCCGGGATCGAATCTCCTGTTCTCAGAGTCACTGTTAGTGGGTCCCACCCACTTCAAATCCTAAATCCGGCTCCACCCACCCCACAGTGACTGACTGAGGGGGCAGGTGATCTGCTCCCTTCCCTTAAACCCTTTCACGCCTTTCCCGTTCCAGTTCCCCACCAGTCTAATCGCTCTTTGTCGCCTTACCTTTCGCTTTTACAAACAATGGCGGATAACCTCACCGGCGGAGCGAATCAACAGCACGTGCATTCCGACTTAGGGCACGTGGCGGGTCGACTGGAGCAGAAGCTTGCTGATCTCGTTCTGGTATTATCCCCCCTTCTCAGTTCTATGGTTTGCTTGGTTGTTCGCTACATCGTTCGCTTTGGAAAAGCTTGTTTAAGTGTATTTTTTTTTTTGGTATTAGATCCTGTTAATCATTTGATTTATTCTTGAGCCCGTTGAAAATTTGAGATAGTGAGAGAGAGAGATGGCAAGAAGGGGATTTTTGTTTCTGTGTCATTGGCTCGGCATTCTGCAACGGTTTGCTAAATTGGCCGGTCCTTTCGCCTGTCTGTTGGTTTCTCAGGTGGGACCTGAGAAGTTACCAGGAATCGGGGCCGGAGCCACATAGAGCTAAATATTCCAAAAATTCGGTTTTATTTCTATACTTTTTCTAGAAAAATTATAAAAATATACTTGAGATTAAAAAACTATAATATTATACTTCATCCCATAATTTGTACTCAAAATATGTTTCTATTTGTATGATTTCTCCGGAAAAATTATAAAAATATACTTAACATTCAAAATAATTATAAATTTGCACCTCACCCAAAATTTTGCCTCAGCCAGCAATTGTTGTTTTGCCTGGGTCTGTGGTAAAAGCTGGTCATTTTGAGTGTGGGATTTAATTTTGTAATTCAAACACACATTGATTTTGGCGTTTATATTGTTGTGGGATTTAATTTTAATTTATTTGTGTTTGTTATTGAAATTGAATCTGGTAAGTGTTCTAAAAAGTATGTTATTATTACTTTCTGGTTCTTGAGACTTTTTAATTTAGCTTCAATTGCTTATAGATAATATAATCTCTCTTTCAATTATGGATGTTTAGTTTCATGTCACCTTTCAATGTATCATACACACAAATTGTCTTTGTGCTTGGCACTGCACCATACACACAAATTGTCTTTGTTCTTGGCATATGAGATGTACCATTAAACTTATCCCTTTGATGAATATTCAATGCAATGCAAATTTGAGGTCTGATAGGATAATTCTGAAAAAGAGCACTGTTGCAAGTGAGAATAATCAATAAAACCAAAATATAACTTGTGCATTTATATCTAGTCTAGAGTATAAATTTTGGAGACTTTGTTAATCATTTTACTTGTGTTTCTCAAGACTCCAATTATTTTGTATGGGAATGGTCTCAGTAATAATTATTTTAAAAAAAAAATGCAGGATAAGAAGGATACTGATGCAAACCCAAACCCTAATTCCGCCTCTGACCAGTGGCCACCATGCCCCACTCCCTACCCAGACCTCAAACCACCAGCCACATGGGCTGCCACGCTGGCAATGGCCCCACCGCCACCCCCTATCTCTGCCCAGTCTGAAGCTCTTGCCAAAGCCGCCAACATACAGCGCCGCGCCATCAAGGCCACAAAGAAGTTTTTCTCATCTATTAAGGAAGATTTTGGATCTGAATCAGATTACGAGTTCAATTCCTCTGATTCGGAGTCTGAGGTGAAGCCTGACATGGATGAGTTCTTTGATGGTATCTTTGAAAAGGACCCTAAACTGACGCAATATTACAAAAACAACCCTGAGAAGGGCGACTTTTACTGCTTTATCTGTCAGGTAAGGGAGGATTTTAAGGGCAAGGGGATGCGTTACAAGAGCGGCCTTGCACTGATACAGCATGCCAATACTGTATCCAAGGCGGGTTGGAGTGGGGCTCACCGGGCTCTTGCAAGGGCAGTTTGTAGGGTTCTTGGGTGGGACCCGGTAAAGTTACCTGGTACTGGTACTCTTTCCCATTCTTCTGAGGTTGCCACAGAGACTGGTGATTCAGGAACTGAGGTACCTCCTTTGCTGTTTGTGGCAATTTAATTTGTTGTAATGGTCTAGTTTTCTATATACTGGCAACAATTGTTTGCTTCAACTAGGGTGCATGGATAATGAAAGCAGAATGTCAATTGTTGACCTATTCTTCATGAGGCCAGATCTTCTTTTGTAAATGAATGTTTTTTTCTAGGTTGTCAATTTTTGTTTACAAAACATCAAGAACTTAGCTGTAAATCCGCAAACTGGCTCATTCAATCTGCAAATTGCAAAGGGTTGCTAAAAGTGGAATTGTATATATTTCCATGAGTAGGGTTGAAATGCCCCATTGTTTTCGTGCCCCAATCATTCCTCACATCCTTATCTCCATTTTCAAAGTCCAAACGATCGATCCGAACTGCTCAACTTGATATTCGTATTAAAAAATGTGCTTGGACACCAAATTTTAAATTTTTATGGAAATATTTTACTAGATTTTAGATATGTACAAAATCACTGTTTTTGGATGGTCTGCAATCTTATGAAAAACAGTGATTTTGTACCTATCTAAAAATTAGCAAAAAAATTTCCAATAAAATTATAATATTTGGTCTCCTAGCACATTTTAATATGGAGATCATGTTTTGCGATTTGGATTGAATGTTGGACTTTGAAAATGGAGATAAGCATGTGAGGCACAATTGGGGCATTTGAACCCTATATTTCTATTTGCACCTTTGGTTCATCTATAGTTTTTTGTTTTTGTGTTTATTTGCATGCAACCTCAATTGGAAGCATTTCTTTATAGTTGTAATTGCTATTTAGTTGATCCTTTTTTCATGATGGTTTACGGCATTAGATTCCAAAGGAAAAGGTATCAAGTCAGAAAGAGAATTAAAAAAGTAAGCCCAATGAATATCCTAAAGGAACTGATCCGAAGGTCAGTTTCTTCATAAAATTTTGCATGTAGCCCCCTAAAATTATCTTAGTTTCTGACTTGCCTCTTGCATATTTTCACTTGATTTTCTCGCCAAGAGAACCTCATATCTGAAAGAACTTGAAATGCGGCATTGCCTAGAAGTTAGAACATGAACTAGTTTTTCCATATTACAAGTTGCTAGTAATAGTGATAATTTGGTATGGAAAGGTGCAGATAGAAGATTTTTCTTGTGACAACAAAGAGGAACAGATTGGTTCCAAATGTAAGATATTAATTTTGTAAAACTGCCTAATTTTGTGTGTACAAATCTCGGAAATATTTGTTCACTTTTTTTTTTTACATTGTTTAGTACCTCTTTATTTTGTCATATGGTCATCAGCTTTCTTACATAACTCATTCTGGAAAATTATTACAAGGTTTAATTTATTATTGATGAAAACGTATGTCTTGTGTTTACAAAGAGGTTTTATGTTGTTTGATTGCAGAAAAATAATGGTACCACTAATGTTGCTTAGTTCTGATCCCTCTTCAACCATACAAGTAATTTCTTCTACAATCACTGTACTTTCTTTTTTCTTTAAATTTCACACTTAATACATTTTTATTACTATTTATGCACCTTGTGCTCGATTTTGTCTAATTATAGTTCTTGTTATATTGCAGGTCCTGTTTGATATTCAACTCCTTTGCTTCAAAGATCATATGCAGTATTAACCAACGATAGATGAGTATATCTATATCTAGTAATAACAGTAGAAATCTCTGATTTGCTTACTCTGACATGCATGCTCTGGGTCTGTTTATATATTTGGGTGCCAAAATACTTTGAATGCTTGCAATTTTAGAATTTAGTTAGTTCTGCCACATTTGCAAAATTGCTACGCTGGTAATAGTCTAATAGGTAGAGGTTGTCCCAGGCATTTTCCTTCATGAAATGCTAATTTGAAGCTTGGAAACTGATACTCTGATTTAACCAGGAAAAAAAGTGCCTTTGCAAAGAGGAAACAAATCTTGAATTGTGAGTAAATTTTAAGGAGGATTGAGTGGACCAAATATAGATGTATTAAATTAATCTATCATAATTAACTTAGATATGTTCATGTTCAATCACTTGATCAAGTATAAAATGAACATAATAAGTCATAAAATCTTATGACGCATTATTCATGAAAAAAAAAAACGAACAATTCATTTCCACCATTTTATTTTATTTTAATTTAAAAAAATAGATACAAAAATGGGGTTGCTTGTGGCAT
This sequence comes from Carex rostrata, assembly GCF_964058835.1. Lineage (NCBI taxonomy): Eukaryota > Viridiplantae > Streptophyta > Magnoliopsida > Poales > Cyperaceae > Carex > Carex rostrata. Next base: position 7,550,815 of record NC_135930.1, on the reverse strand, counting down.
TGGAATTCTCTTTTTAATATATGGTAATAACTTGATCATTCATGTCAAAAATGAAAGCCATCAGTCGTTTTTTGGAGAGAACAACTTTAGCTAGATAAGAGTACCACTGTACCAGCAAAGCTATTCTAAAGTAAGAGAAGATATTCAAACACCTTTCTTTTACATTAGTATCTAGAAAAAAACTCAGACACGAAATACCATTAATTCTGATCGTCTTCATAAGTTATCTATATGTAATATAAATTTGTAAATCGTTTTGGAGATCACAAAATAAGCGGATCATTTATAGAGATCAACAACCTATAAGTAATAATTTTTAGTGTTATCATGTATCGATTTCTTATCTTATGCCATTATAGTTCCAATAATTATAAATGTGCGCGAATCTCACTGAAGTAAAAGTAGTTAAGAACCAAAAGGGGTTAGAGGACTCCCATTATAAAGTCTTAGCTTTAGGTGGTGGTAGAAAAGAATAACAGCTAACAAAGCTTTCTTATAAAAAGTACATGCCAACGAGAGGAAAAGCTTTCCATTAATTAAGAACATTTTTCTATTAAAAGAATCTGTCATTTTTATTGAAACATAACAGCGCGAAAACACAAGTTTATATGGGTTGCTTCTTTCATTGGATTACCTGCTGAGCTGTATACTCGGGTGGAGAGGCCTGCCAGGCCTGTGTATTTGACTCTTTTTTTTTCCTTAAAATTTGAGAGTCAAGCTCCTAGATTTCATATACAGCTAGAGTGCAAACTTCAAACTGATCGGATAGTGGTAAAACAATATTCGTATCTGTTTTATTTTCCGAATACGGGTACGGATCGGATATTAGACGGATACGGATATGGTAATACAGATACGGATATCCGCTTTTTATAGTAGTGAATGATATATATTAAACTATATAATATATATCTACTATTCAGATACAGATAATTAAAATTTAAAATCATATCCGTATCCGTATCCACACAGATATTCAGATATCATATATCCGTATTAAATTTTCGATACATAATTGGATACGATCGGATAATATCCAACCCGTCTGCACCCCTGTATACGGGACACTAGAAGTGTCAAAAGGTTTACAAAGAAAATTTTATAAAGAAAATAAGTAAGAGAGAGAGAAAAACTAATTATGCACAATATTTCTTCTTCTTTTTCTGAGCTGTATTCAGTGGCTGTGTATTTGACTTATTCTATATATATTTTATAGAGGCAATTTTATGTATACTTTAAAAAAAAATTACGTATTTTTTTGTAATATCATGTTCCTTTTAAATTTAAAATTTTTACACATTTATCCAATTCATTTCCTTTTCAAATTAAAACTCACTTTAAATTTATTGTTAAAATCAAAATAAATTTCTTGAATTATGATTGATAATTATAATTATAAGTTAAAACATCAAAAATTATAAGTCAGAGCATTAGAAAATATAAGACAAAATATTTTTTTTTTATCGAGTACCCAATTAGTTAATGAGTTTAAATCCGATTCGATATTTTTTTGCCCTCCCCTCCTGACGAAAATCCTGAATCTGCCCCTAACTAAGCCACTTCTATAATTTTAAAATTTTAATTATGCATATTAAAATTTAATTGAATTTTTGTTTATTTTATTAAGTTTGTATTTTTAAAATTTTGTAAGGTTAAATAGAGGAGGGTTAAAATGCATCCTCCTTTTTGTTAGTTTAATCAAATTTTTTGAAAAAATAGTTAAAAAACTTTCAAAAAATATAAAATTTGGTCTCCAGACACATTTTAATATGAAGAACATATTGGAAGGTTTGAATCGACTATTTAAACTTTGAAAATAAAAAATATAAAGAAAGGATACACGTTAGAAGCACAAAAGAAGGTGCATTTTAACTCTCCTCATAAATATGATGTTAGGCCGGTCAGATGAAATGTTGTCGTCGAGCATCGTTTTTTTTTCTGTGTCACGGTTCAATTTATATCGAGTCCAGTCGTTTTGGATCGGATCGTAGTATTTGGGATTGTCCAGGTTCAGATCGACTTGGATCGATTCGGGTTGGTTTTCGAGTTATCATGTTTCGGGTCGTCTTCTAAGGTTTCAGGTTGTCTTGGTTTGACCCTGTCGGATCAGGTCAAACATGCCACCTCAATTTAATACTGCAATTTGTTCTTCCTAGGTGGGACATGCCTAGAGAAAAATGTCGCTAATTTGAAAGGTCGATGACTTTTCTCACAAAAAAACAAAAGAAAAGAAGAGAAGAGAAGAAAGACAAAAGACGACGACTTCGCATCGAGTCAATCAATGGAGACCTCCATTCCCTCGAAGTACAGAAAACCAGGCCACGGCACGGTAGCTTCGCACACTCGATATTCCCTCCTCCTCCTCCCCTTCTCTCTGTCGCCATGAGTTACAGTGAGCAAGAGTTGGCGCGAGAAGTTCTCCATCTCCATTCTCTTTGGCACCAGGGGCCACCAAACTCAAACCCCAATTTCTCCTCCCATCATATCCCTTACCATGATCACACATTCTACCGGAGGCCCTCCTCTAACCGTACCCGCTACTCCCGCCCAAACCCTAACCCTACCCCTAGTATTTGCTACAACGACTACCAGAGTTCTCAGCTTACGCCTGAAAGAAACAACGAGAAACAAAAGCGGGAGTCGACGCAGGAAAAAGAGTGGCCGTGTGACCCGGCTTCAGTTCCAGAGCAATCATCGCCACACACGTGGGTTCCATTTGAACAGGCCGTACAAAACCCCCCTACTCTGTCTCCTAATTCAGCCGCTCGAGCTGACTTGACGTCGACGCAACTCTCCGCAATTCAATCTTGCAAAGGTTTCTTCTCCCAGGATTCTGATTCAGAATCGGAATACGAATCGGAATCGGAAAATGATGTGGATGAATTTTTCGGGGACCTTTTTGAAAATGATGCAGATTTGAGGGGCTGTTATGAAAAAAATCATGAAAACGGTGAATTTTACTGTCTAGTGTGTGAAATGAGGAGAGATGGCAAGAAGAGGAAGGGAAAGATCTACAAAGGGTGTGTAGCATTGGTTCAGCATGCCAGTGCTATTGGCAAAGCAGGCCGGCGTGCAGCCCACCAAGCCTTGGCAAGGGCTGTCTGTCTGGTTCTTGGGTGGGACCCGCAGAGGTTGCCTAGTATCGTCCTTTTGCCGGGATCTGTGGTGAAAGCTGATCAATCTGAAGTGGAATCTTAGATATTCATGATTTTAGAGTTTCTGTTGCTGTAGAGGATTTCATTTGTAGTTATTTGTATTTGTTGACAGTAGTTTGAGGAATTATATTATTGGTAATTTCTGTTTTTTGTGTCTACTGTTTGAATTTAGAATTTTAATTGCTTATTCAACATGGTTGAACTATGATTATTTAATTTTTCATCTGGCATTAAATACAGAAAGAAAGAGGTTTTACACTGCATAGAAATTATCTTATTACGAGGCATAGGAGACATTACTAAGAAGGGTTAATTTTCTCGATTCCCTTCGAAACAACTTCAATTTCTTATTTACCCCTCAAGTCTTAAATTTATCTTATTTATCCCTTAACTCTTACAATAATTTTTTATTTACCCATCACTTAACCAATTCTATATTATTCCTTTTTTAAATTATAAAAAACTCTTGATTCAACTTTGATTAAAAATAAAAGACAGTTTTGCCCTTCTCTTTTAATTCTGAAAATGTTACCAACAGCAGAACCGAGTTGGCTCTTTGCAAAACACCTAGTTCGCTATTATCGGAAATGGGATACTAAGGAGGAACCATTAAAAGGTACATGTGGCCTTGTTATGAAATTCAACATCAATCACCTCACTACAGATGTCACTATATCACTTTCATGCCGTTTGCCGCTGAATAGAGTAAGGGGCTTGTTGCAGCTGCACAATAACTTTTCATCTATAATTTTGCTTATTAATTTTCTGCTGAGTATAGTTTAATCCCTGTGTTATTCTTTTAGTCCATGTATATTTGATCTCAATAACTTCTCCGATAAAGTACCATTTCGACTCAGACACCAGTCAGTTAAGATAATCGTTACCTTGATTAGAGTACCAGTAGATAAAAAAAATTCAACTGAGATTAGTATAGGTATAGTATCATAATGCATTGGATTTTTTTGGGGAGCATATTGCCGAGTGGTGCTTAATTTATACATATTAAGAAAGATTTTAACTTATCTGGCCTCAAATGTATCCAGTAATTACATACAAGAGTCTTAAAATTCTAAAAACAATCCTTAATATCTCCCATCCTTAATATAAACTTTAGACCTATGAATTATTATAGCATTTTAACATTCTCAGGGGTCAATTCTCCGAATCAAGCTTATACTGTGATAATGTATTTCAGTATTTAATGGTAAAGTATGAGGTCTAGGACCATGTAAATGTTGATTAATTTATAAAGATATTTACAATTACTAAATAAAAAAAACTTGACAGAAATTATTACCTCTCTCTTTTACTTATGAATAATCTTATTGATCAATTCTAAACTCTATAATGTTGTTTTATCATAAGAGAATCTAAAAAGGAAAAGAACAACGTAGGTAAGAAATGGGAAAATTTTCACTTCATTAATTTTTCTTTCATCATATTATCAAGGTAAGAAAAGAAAAGAAACAAGCATTCAGATTAAGAAGAGAAACAAAGAAGGGGATGAATTGTTTTCACTATCTTCTTCTGTTGTAAACGTATTAGCTAGCGATCTTCTATTATTTTTAATCATATTGAAGAAAAGAAAAGTGACAAAGGAGAAGCTACGGAGAAAGGGAGGGGGGGGGGGGGGGGGGGGAAGATAGCAGGTGCAAAGAGGGGAGAATGAGAAAAGCATGTAGTGAAGGGTAAGACTGTCTTTTATTTTTTAATCAAAGTTGAATCAATAGTTTTTTATAATTTAATTAGAGATAATATAGAATTAGTTAAGTGGTGGGTAAATAAGATAAATTTAAGACTTGAGGAGTAAATAAGAAATTGAAGTTGTTTTGAAGGGTATCTAGAAAATTAATCCTTACTAAGAACCCCATTCAATATATTTTGATATGCTGCAACATCTTACCCTGACAATAGATCCATAGGGAAACATCTAAAGAAAGTTGGATATAATCCTATAAGTGCTATTATTGGTTCTGAATAGGAGCTATACTGCAAGGTAATACAAGTGGTGAAACTAAATTCAGACAATTGCTTTTACATTCATATAGATAAGTAAAAAAGATACAAATGAGGAGCCCCCTGGTCCCACTCTCAGGTGGGAACCAACAAATGTGACTGGTACTGATTCCTGTTATCCTCTTGAGGTTGTGCCAGATGAAGGTGATTCTGGAACTGAGGTACTGTTTGACTTTTGTCTTTCTGGTAATTTAAGTTTCTCAGTATTTTTTTTTTTTTCTGTTACAACAACAATTTGCTCTGGTCTGGGACCTTTGGATGAGTGGATTATAAAGGAAAAATCTTTTAGCTTTTCAATTCTGGTTTCCCAAATTAGAAGGGCTCTGTTGTAAAATATGCAAGACGACTTATTCACTCTACAACTGTGAAAACCAGATAACTATAAAATTGTATTGATTTCTACTTGTTCCTTTTTTATCTGTTTGTTTTGTCTGTATCTATTTGCAAGCATTTCTCTTCTAGTAACATCTGCTGATTATTTGAACCTCTTTATTCTGATTTATTGCAGAATTCAAAAGGAAAAGATTCAGGTCAGGAAGAGAACTTTGAAAATTATGTAAACGAGGATCCTCAAGGAATTGTTCTCAAGGTCACTTTGTTCATAAGATTTTTCGTTTTGACCCCTTAATAATTAGGAATTTCAAAAATTGAAAAGTTGTAAGTCTAGTTAACGTGAACTAGTCATTACCCATTTTATTGGTACAAGACTAAAGATTGTGTCTGGGAAAAATTACAGATGGTGGATTGTACTGGTTCCAAGGAGGACTAATATCTGATCTTGTGGCAGACTAGAATCTCATTATTATTTTTATTTTTTTAAATGGCAGGTCTTGCTTGATATTCTAACCATTTTAGCTTCGAAGATCATATTCAGTGTTTAATCAACCTATTGTGAGGAAATCTAGTATTTATAATAGAACTCTACGATTGGCTTGCAATTATTTTGGGCATGCATTCGTTGAGTCTTAGGTGCCAAAGAGTCAAATCTATTGTTTTACCATTATGTATGTAGGTATAATATAACTCTATGCTGGTAATTGCTTGAGCCTTGCTCAGGTCAACTGGTATTTTTTTTTTTTGAAATACTGGTTACGAGTTATAAAGTCTACTGCTCCTGATTTAACCTGGAGATATGTGCATATCAGTCTGAAGTTCTAAAACACTAGTTTATAAACAATAGAAGGAAATTTTACACTTGACCCTCTCGAGTGATTATATACCAAAACATGATTTAAATTAATAGGAAATTTTCACACACAAAAAGTATCACTAGCTAAAGATAAAACAACTGGAATTTCACAGCTATCAACAAATTAACAAGCCATATAAACTAATGGCCAACTCCAGGGCTCGGCACAGACTCCAATATTCGCGCAATTACTTTTGCAACACCACCGTGGCGGATTATATTTTCCGAGACAAAAGGCAGCACATCATTATTGCTCTCATTTCCCTCACTAACATAACTTTGATCAATACTATTTGGAAATCTTATTGCATATATGGAAGGAGGAAGAAAGAGGAAGAGAATTACAGCAATTTTTGCTCTGTTTGAAAATTGGGCCATTAGTTTGTGTTTTATAAGAGGGAGAGCCGGAGAGGAGATTTTGGGGATTGGAGGGAACCAGGAAATTTAAAGCTTGGTTTACGGTTTGTTTATAAAGAGGTTTAGTGGAGGCAAAGGGAACTAAAGACAAAAGGAGAATAGGAGATATATTGACAAAGTTTAAGTCACTTTCAGAAATTTAATTTTTTAATAAGAGGTTAATTTAGAGTGTAAACAAAGGACCTATATGCGCAGGAGGCGTGCTTAGTTGCTACTTATTAGTATTTGTGTAGTTGCCACGTAATTCTTACTTCATATTAAATTGACCCATGAATAGATTTGAAGGACCACAAATAATATTATCATTCTAGATAAAAATAGAATTAAGTCATTTAATTTAAAATATTTATAAAGAATCTCATTCAAATTTCAAATTTATTTTTTACAGAGATTGTATTATTTTAATCATTAGATCAGATGTTGATTCTTTATAATAACATCAAAATGGGTATATACTAGCTATATTGGGTGTCATTTCAGTCTTGCATTTTTAAGTACTTGTGTCAAATGTTATAAACTTTCCTAAAGTGAAAGAAATTGGGATTGATAGAAAATTAGAAATGAAAGAAAATAAAGATCTAAAAGTGAAGTTATATAAAGTAATCATATATATAGACACTAACAATTATCTGTGTAGATATAAACACTCATGATGATGATGTACAACTAATCATAATATAGCAATTAGCAATATAGATATAAAAGCTCACCATGTAGATAAAAATAGAAGGGGAATTTCATGTATCCCCTCAAAAATTTCAATATTACTTTTTTTTTTTCAAAATCAATAATTACATATTCTTAATTTATAATTGTAAGAACTCACATATTTATTCAGTATAACTCCATAATATGTCACATATATCTATAGATCTAATTTTTAATTACGGATCTACAGTTCACCTACAGTAAAATAAATAGTGAAACAAACAGATACAAAAACAATAAAATAATAATATTTAAGACTCTAAAATTCATTTATGGACTATTATACTCTTTCCTTCCTCTTTTTTTTTCTTTTATTCTCTCTTCGATTAAAGATAGTTTCTCTCTCCCTCTCTCTCTTCGATTATAAAGCGCTCACATTTTATAGTTGATTATAGATTTAAATAAATATATACACATCATGAAATTGGTAAACTTCTTTTACACTATTGAGGAGAGAACCACTCAGTGGAATTTCATCGCGAATCGTAATGCAGTACCAAATCATTCAGATTGTGAATTGTGATTAGAGTTTAATAGAAATACATTTAAAGGAAGTTTACAGAAAAGGTTTATGGGTCCCATATGTCAGCTACCCACAACATCGTATGACATTCTGTATTCGCCGTAGATAACTTTAACTGACTCCGAGTCAATTGACAACTGACATTTTCTGAAAATATTAAAATTTCTGTTTTCTGACTGGGACAAACTTAAAAACATTATCCAAACTATTAAAAATTGCAAATCTACATGGCAGTAAATATCAATCGCAGCTCACCATTGCTACAAGTGACGTGTCAATTGAGCAACAAGCGTACAATATGTGATGTGATGTCAATCAACCCTCTTGCACGCTTGACGCTTGTGAACAATATAAAACTGGCCTACGGGTTTCAAGTCAAAAAAAAAAAAAACAATATAAAACTAATGCTGATACTATGATATTATGTGATTCTTTGTGCCAATGACATAAGTTAGCATGTGTCCCAGAAGGAAAATGTAGAAGAATTTAAAAGATTTGTTGAATTTAAAGTATGCCATATAATTTAGGTATTTTGACATGTTCACTGTTGAGTGACTTATGATGTGGAAAATGTCACAATTTTTTTTTTAATGCATAGGTAGAATGTTAAACTTATAATGATATGGTATAGGATTGAATGTAGCGTTTTAGTTGCCTTTTTTTTTTTTTTTTTTTCCTTTCTTTTGTTATCTCATTTTTCTTTCAAAATTACATGTTGTTTTTTATTTGAGTTAATTATATATATATATATATATATATATATATATATATAGAGAGAGAGAGAGAGAGAGAGAGAGAGAGAGATAGACTAATGTGCATTCGAATGTATATGGTCCGAAGTGCTTACGGTCCAAATTTGATTTTTCAAAATCCAAACGGTCGATCTGAACCGTTCATCTTGTTCTCCATATTAATATGTGCTTGGAGACCAAATTTTACATTTTTATGAATTTTTTTACTATTTATTAAGCCACTTTGAAAATCGTTGATCCAACGGTTTTACTGTTTTGTGCAGCCACCGTTGGATCAGCAATTTTCAAAGTGGCTTAATAAATAGTAAAAAAATTCAGAAAAATGTAAAATTTGGTCTCCAAGCACATATTAATATGGAGAACAAGATGAACGGTTCAGATCGACCGTTTGGATTTTGAAAAATCAAATTTGGACCGTAAGCACTTCGGACCATATACATTCGAATGCACATTAGCCTATCTCTCTCTCTCTCTATATATATATAGTTAATTGGCAAGAGTGGTGATTAAAACAGTTCTCCAAAACTTGAAAATAAAACAAACATGATAGTTTTCTAGGTGAAGAACAATTTTAATGTCACATCCTTATTATAGATAAAACATAAATTATTATACTGCAAGTATAGGATCAAAATTGCACCAAGTAATAATTTAATCATTAATAATATGTATTTTAGTTTCAATCAATCAATACGTTTAAAAAATAAAATTACAATAAAAAATTAGTTTAATTGACATTGAACATGGTAATGAAATTATTAAGTTATTTAGTATATATGAAAACATTTCCTTACATGGATTTGCATTTTTCATAGAGTTAATGATCGATGTGTACAAAAAAAAAATCATCTCGACAACATAAACCTAACCATATTTCACTTCTGATATTATATTTTATAACAGTACCATATTTGTATAACAGTATAAGTCAAGTTTTTGTGAACTTTCTAAAATGTCATCAATTTAGATCCACATAATATCACTAGTATTCATTAACGCCATTTTGTAAGTATACATCCTTTTCCAAAAGTAGCTTCCCTGCATTGAATCTTCCTCTCATTGGTAGATTTAACAGGGGAATGACGTGCTGCCTAAAGGGCCTTTCACTCAAAAAAAAAAAAAAAAAAAAAAACCAGAGGGATGACGTGGCTACCTAGGAGCAGTGGTGGTCCACGATAGGATAGAATGAGTGTCGAATGATGACTAACTTGTGTTGTGACAATGTGGTGGACCCGGTGCACTGACTGGTGTAGGTCCAGATAAGAATACCACGGTCAGTGGGGCCAATTTTTTCCAAGGAAAACTTATTTCTTATTCTAATATATTGATTATTGAGTGAGTCTATGGCACTATGCATATCATATCACGATTTAGTTTCTAATATAAATTAATATTTTCAATTTTAAAATTCTAATAATCAATTTGAACCATTCAATATAATTTTTATATAAATATATACTTACATGAGGAGGGATCCATTTACACTCTTTTTTTAGTAACACCATATTATACTCTACATTTTCAAATATTTAAAAGTTCAAACAGTCGATCCAAACCATTCAACGTGATTAATATATTAAAATATACTTGCATATCAAATTTTATATTTTTTTTTGAATTTTTTACTATTTATTAAGTATTTTACAAAACCAATGCTTTTATACCATTGAATTTTTGTACTCATCTTAATAAATAGTAAAAAAATTCAAAAAAAAATATAAAATTTGATCTACAAGCACATTTTAATATATCCATATGGTTTGGATCGACGGTTTAGACTTTGAAAATGCAGAGTATAATTTGGTGTTACCAAAAAATGATGTAAGTGGATCTCTCCTCTACCTACATACCAATTTTATATTTTTTTACTATTTTCTTACTAATTTTTAAGATAGGTAAAATAATTACTTCATTTTTTTCTACCTATCTTAAAAAATAGTAAAAAAATTCTAAAAAAAATAATATAAAATTCAGTCTCCAAGTACATATTTATACGGAGATCATGTTGAACGGTTCGGATTAATCGTTAAGATTTTTAAAATGAAAATATTGATTCGTATTACAGATTAATCCGTAATATGCACAGTACATAGACTCACTCTTAATTATTTGTTCCTAGTTTCTTGTAATAAGCCACTTTCGTGGGACTTATTACCAGTGATCTAAATAGCGCGCTATAGCGTTTTTGGACACCAAACGCTAAACTATGGCATAATAACGCGATATTTCAATTTATATGAGCTTTAAATAAAGGCTTACATTGAATTTTAACCATAATTTTTTTTTTTGCAATTGACGTACTAAGCTTTATATTAAATTATTAAATATTTAATGAGAGATTCATCAGACGAAATCAAAATAAGGAAGCTACAATGCACTATGCAACATGAGTTTTTTTTTTTTTTCAATTTATATGAGTTTTAAATAAAGGCTAAGATTGAATATATTAAGACATTTCTTGAAGTAACAAAATGATGCTTACTATACAGTAGTTTGAATATTTTGAATAAATTAAGATAGTTAATTATGCAATGATGTCTAGGTTATTTTGAAATTTAAATAGAAAAAAATATATTATGTCATGATACTGAATATATTTTGAATAAAAAAAGATCGATAGTTTATCATATTACCCTCACTTTACTGTTTGAGATTAAATCTCAATCGGTTTGGAATTCGGGGGGCAATATTATTTGACTTTGAGATTCGTGCCAATTAAAAAAGAACAGTCCAGATCTAGTAATTGTAAAAGATTCCCTTATCAGATATTGGAGAGGATGTGAATTCCTTTGACATGTGATGTTTTTATTTCTAATCACAGGCCTAAAAGTATTGCTCTTTTTGCTCATCACAAAATTGGGCCCCAATTCATGACCCATTGGATCTTTATATTTATAGGTCACTACGTAGCTTGTTCCCTTCTTAAGCTCTATCTATCTATCTATCTATTATTAAGCTCTATCTATCTATCTATCTATCTATTATTACTAGATGAGGGGTCAAATACTTTCATTTTTTGTGTCTCCACCGTACCTTTATTTTTTAAAATATTAATAATTCAAAATTTAAAATTTAAAAGTCAAAATAAAACCGTTAGATGTGATCTATGTTATTTTCTCTCTGTGCTCATAAAAAATTATCACATTTCAATTTTATTTTTATGTGAATCTATAATTTCAAAAATCAACGTCTAGAAATCATCCACATTAATGCATTTTTTACAAATTCTTGATGACAATCAAAAGAAAATTGAAATGTCATAATTTTGTACACGTGCATAAATAAAATGACGTAAATTATATCCAATGGTTTTATTTTGACTTTTAAATTTTAAATTTTGAGTTATTAAAGTTTTAAAAAATAAAGACATGATGGAGGCACAAAAAAATGAAGGCATTTAAAAAGGTTACTATTAGATCATATAGAAATGAGAAAAATATATTTTATTCATTTATTATCCGCTTGTCCATTCATCTCACTCTATCCTTTTTTCTTTTAATTTTTTTTTTTTGGTATCAAGTTTTGTCCGAAGAACTTTTATGGAACCTTATCCGCGACAGATTTAAATCTGCACTAACCCGACTTCAGATATGCGAATGAATGCACAAGAAAAGGTTACAGAAAAAAAAAAGTGATTCTGTAAAATAAAATATTTATTAAGTTAATGGTTGAAGTTTTAAAGTGACTTTGGTCGATCTAACCTTTCAAAATTTTAAAATTTTCTCCTTGTATTTTTGTTAAAATTTTCAATTTGAATTACTTTATGTTAATCTATTTAAATTTTATTTTCAAGTACACAAAATTCTTCTGGTTAGAGCTGAAAACAGAGCGGATAGTGGTAAAACCATATCTATCTATCTATCTATCTATCTATCTATCTATCTATATAGAGTGAGTCTATGGTACTATGCATATCACAAGTTGTTACCGTGCTACGGCTCTATATTCGAGTTTTCAAATCCTAACGGTCGATCCGAACCGTTCATCTTGTTCTCCATATTAATATGTGTTTGGAGACCAAATTTTACATTTTTTGAAAAAAAATTACTATTTTTTTAGATATTTAGAAAATCACTTGATCTGAAAATTCTGGACCATCCAAAAACAGTGATTTTCAATCAATTTCAAAAAATAGTAAAAAAATTTCAAAAAATGTAAAATTTGGTCTCCAAACACATATTAATATGGAGAACAAGATGAACAGTTCGGATCGACTGTTAGGATTTGAAAACTCAAATATAGAGCCGTAGCACGGTAACAAATCGTAATATGCATAGTACCATAGACTCACTCATATAATATATATATATTTTGTGCATTTTTCGGATACGAATACGAATACGGATCTGGATCAGATTGAATATTTATGATCCAGATCAGATGAAATATTTATTAAAATAATATAAAAAATATTAAAGTTCGTAATATTTATATAATTATAATGGTGAATAACATATATTTTTAATAATATATATTAAAATATAAGGTATATATTTATTATTCGGATACGGATAATTGAAACATAAAACCATATCAGTATTCTTATCCACATAAATATTCGGATATCGGATATTCACATCTAAGTTTTTAAATACAGATTGAATACGAATCAGATATTATCCATAACGTTTTCACCCCTACTTCCGGTAGTACGATAATATTAAAAAAATGATAAATTTCCCCAGAGGTCACTAAATTTTGTACCTTGTCACAAATTAGTCACTCAACTTTGATTTTTCCCAATCAAGTCACTCAACTTTCCATTTGTCTAAAATTAGTCACTCTATAACTTTTCCATCCAAAATTTTAATGGAATATTCTCATTTCGTTAGTATTTCTAATTAAATATGCTCATTCCGTTAGAATTTTGAATGGAATGAGCATATTCCGTTAGCGTTTTGGATGACAAAAAAGTTATAGAGTGGCCAATTTGAGACAAATAAAAAGTTAAGTGACTTAATTATGACAAATCAAAGTTGAGTGACTAATTCGTAAAATTTAGTGACCTCAGGCGAAATTTACTCTTAAAAAAATGATACTTTCACTTTTATTACTCGGCAATGTAAAGCATTTCCATTAGAGAAGAAAAAAATATTTATTATTATTTTTTATTTTTATATCATAGAGGACATTACAATACGAGTGAGTCTATGGTACTATGCATAACATTATTTGGTTCATAATACGGATTCATATTTTTATTTTGAAAATTCTAACCGTCGATTCAAACCATTAAACATAATTTTCATATAAATATGTACTTGCAAACTACATTTCATATATTTTAGAATTATTTTACTATCTTTTAAGATATGTAAAAAATCACTGTTTTTGAATGGTCAAGAATTTTCATATCAAGTAATTTTCTACCTATCTTAAAAAAATAGTAAATAAATTTAAAACATATAAAATTCAATATATAAATATATATTCATATGAGAATCATGTTAAACAGTTTAAATCAACAATATTAATTTTGAAAATAAAAATATTGATATGTATTATAAAGCATATGCATAATACCCAAGGTTCTAAATAGCAATTATAGCGGCATAGCGGGGAGATAAAAAAAAAAAAAAAAGCTATTGCGAATAACGTAGCTATAGCGGAAGCTATCACACATAGCGATTTTTCCTTTTCAAACTTTATATTTTATATTTCTACTAATTATCAACATAATCAATATAAGAGAATTAATGTAACAACTAAATGACAACTAATCTAAATCTATACTTTTTATCAATTACGCAAATAAGAAGGAAAAAAAATCTAAAAAGTAACATTATTTAATAGTTTATACTTTATGGTATTACATATTATAATAGACAAAGTGCAATTAATTTTATAAGGTAAATGAAGTCAATATACATATTTAAATATTTTATAATTATAATAATAATCAAAATCAGCTTTCAATTGAAACGAATGATAATAATTTTACAAATGAATACTATAAAAAGAGTAATCAAAATGAAGAATTAGTATTTGAATATTTCTCGATATAGAATGATATAATAAATCACAAATAAAAATAGAAGCATATAGTTTGGTTTAGTATACTTATCGTTGAAGATCATGTAGCATTAGAAATAAGAATAGAAGTACATAAGTCCATATAAATTGCCAAAAAAAAAAAAAATCATGTAGCATAGCGGTAGCTATAGCGGGTCTCATATAGCGGTAATAGCGGTCAGCTATTATAGCTATAGCTGTCGTAGCTGAGTTAGCGCAATTTTATCTCATAGCTTAGCGTTTATGGTCCGAAAAAGCTATAGCGCCGCTATAGCTAGCTATTTAGAACCCTGATAATACCATAGACTCAATTTTACAATACTACAATCACTTTTACTTGTCAGAAAAAAAATATTACAATATGTTGGATAATTAGAAGGATATATATTTTTTCAAGCACAATTAAGAATCTCTTACGTGTCTATTTTCCCTCTTGCCAACATGTAAGGATATTAATCAAAAAAAAAAAAATGTAAGGATATATCTTTTTATTTTTTCATAGAGGATATTACAATACGACACCCACTTTTCACATTTCTTGTTTTTTTTCCTTGCATGCTATATTTTCCCTCTTACTAACATGTAATTCCAAAACGAGATATTTTGTCCGCTATATACAATAATTTTCAAGTTGATAATTAATTAATTATCTATAATCTCTTATGATATTTCATGTCTCAATTTTCAGTCTCACCGATAAATATCTTTTTTTTTTCTTTCGCAAATACCTTATCTCCAACCGAGGTACTTTTCAGTCGATGCAAGAAAAAAAAAATCTCAGGTGCTCTTTTCGCAATAGCCACAAACCCGCCAAAAATATCTAACGGCCTTCTTCTGTTTAAATACAAAAGACGCTTTTCTCTCCCAAAAAAAAAAAGGGAAGAGAGAGAGAGAGAGAGAGAGAGGTGTGAAATCTCAAGTTCATCAAGGTTTAGGATCCCATACGCAGGATGGAACAGCAAGCAGCAACCAGGAGGATTTCTCTCATCTTGGGACACTTGGCAGCTGCCGAGGAACTCTCCTCCCTACATCTGTTTCCCATGGTAAGCGCCTTCATCTGTTGTTTCAATTTCAGAGATATCAACGATTTAATAAGCAATTTTTGCATGATTTCCTACAAAATTCATTTCTATTTTGTAATTGACGCTTGCTACACCTGTTTTTTTGTTTTAAATTCTTTTTTTTTTGATGGAAAATGAGATAAATTTGCAGTAAATGGAATTTGCTTTTAATTTGAATTTGAATTTGCCTCAGAATTGTAGCAGCACTTTAAATTCAATTGGAGGAAGGTGTGATAACAGACTCCTATTTGCACGCCAAGGATCTGCCTATCAAGCATATCACATGAAACAGCAATCAATGAGACAGGTAGCTCAATTTCTATGCAATTATTTTACTTTGGTCTAATTTTGTTTTAATTTTCTTTTACAAGCATATAGCAATTCAATAATCTATCTTTCCATATGCTAAAGGTTTCAATCACATAGACATTTTAGTTTGTTAAATTTTTATATATATTTGTTGCAAACACTTGCATCTACAAAGAACTTTGTATTTACCAGTATCCTTATTCTTCTTTTCAGAATCCTGAGGCAGGTTGTGCTACTCAGGAAAAGAATCCTCAAAATTCTCAGAGTTGTTCTTCTCAAAAGACTTTCAGAAAGCCTATGTTTTCAAGACAATCACAAAATATTCCACAATTTCAAAATTCAAGAAAGGATCCGCCTAGATTTTCTAGAAGTTGCCAGATGGATATGCCATCTTTACCCAATGGTAAATACTTTTTAAGCTACCACATAATTTAATTATATTTTTTTTCCAAATTTTTATTGCAATTTGTTGGCAATGATGTCTATTTTTATGTGTTAGCAATAAATATAGATGAACAGAAACTGGTAAACTGAAATTTCTGTGGAGCTCAAACTAAAACAGAAATCAAATTTACAGCAGGACAATTTGAGTGGGCCCCACGAATGGATGCAGTCGATATGGGGCGTTTTTACGCTGTCACAGTAGAGCTTGCTGGTGTGAAAATTTCTGAAATACAAGTGGAAGTTGATGATAACAAGTATGCAATTTTTCTTTCTCATGTAAATTTATATTTATAGTTTTAGTTTGTTTCTTAAAAAAAAATTTGTAAAATTTTTCATATTATTGCATCACTTCAAAGTTCAAACAATCATATGGGTAGATCTTGATTAATCCAATAAAATGTAGTTTGACTGTCATGGGTCGCCGGTCGATGGTCAACTCGATGACTGGTACGAGTACATCTGTTCAACGACAAGAAATCTCACAAGGACCATACCGGCTTACATGGCCATTACCAAATAATGTGAACAAAGATGCAGTCTCGGCTAAATTCATGTAAGTTTTACCTATTTTATTTGCTCCATTAAATATCATTCATGATCTACATGATCTTGAACCTAATTTTGGATATCAATTGATTGTGCTATTATCTGGTGTAATACTGTTAATTTGCTCAGTACCAGTATAAACATCTCTCTTTTGAACTTGATATGTTCCTAATGTAAATATTTATTTATTTATTTATTTATTTTTTTTTTCGCAGGGATGGTATTTTGCATGTTACAGTTCCAAAACTATGAGACTTCTTTGTGGCAGGAGCAGCAAAATTACTGTGCACCATGCAGGAATCCAAATCAGAGAGCCATTTCGTTCAATTTAGTGTCTGTTAATTCGGACAATAATTGAAAAGATCTAAATCAGCTGTAAAATTATGTTCATACGTAGTTTATTACAAAGAAATTAGCTAGATACACGCCAGATACAGCGCGCAGTATTATTATTTTTATTTTTTTGAAATAAAATGAAAAACAAATCTCTCAACTTTAAGTATATCATTATCATGCAATATGAGTCCAACTGCTTGTCTGAATAATTTGGGTATTAGGTACTTATAATGACAGTTCGAACCGCAGTTAATTATTGGGGGAAATTTCATGTATACCCTCAAAAACTTGGAAATTAAGTATTTACCCTCTAAAATTCATAATATCATATTTACCCTCCTAAACTTCAAGAACTTACAAATTTATCTATTTTTATGTCTTTTCTATTTAAATTTATGAAGCACCCATTTTATCATCCTTCATTAAAAAATAAAAATATTTAGAGTATGTTTTTCCAAAATGTTAGTCTTCTATTTCTCACGCATATACCTAAAAGTTACTGTGTAAGTGTTAGAATTAGAGAAATGATCTATTTGCATCTAATTAGAAGACTGACATTTTTCTAAAACATGCTATATATTTTTTATTTTTTTAATAAAGAGTAACATGGTTACTTCATAAATTTAAAATGAGTTTTAATAGAAAAGATATAAAAATTGATATATTTGTGAGTTCTTGAAGTTTAGGAGGGTAAATATGATATTATTAATTTTAGATGATGAAATACGTAACTTCCAAGTTTTTGAAGAGTATACATGAAATTCCCCCTTATTATTATATAGATCGAGTTAAATTGATATCAATATAATAATCAGCTATAATATGAGTAGCCAATAGAAATTCATACTCACTACACTACTAGAATATTTGTTTTTTGCAAGGGCAGAAAAAGTACTTGTTCTCTGAGCCTACTCTTGAAAAATGTTATAAAATTATCATTTTCATGCGATATCCTTGGAAATACTACCGTCGCAAATACCCACCATGGAAATACTCTCCCTTTTTTCCCCATGAGCCGACCCTGGGAAAAAGGGCGCATAGAACTACTTCACACTTGACTTTTGTCTGGATTATTTTCAAAAGCAGCGTATGTGGGGTCCATCTGGTTATTTTCAAGGGCAGCGAATATAGGACCCACGTGAGTATTTTCAAGGCTATCAAACTTCGAACCCATCTAGTTATTTCTAAATACAGTATACGTGGGATTCACCTAAGTATTTTTAAGGACATTGTACTGAAGAGAATCCGACGTAGGAAAAAGGAAATTTGTATCCGCTGCATTGATAATAAATTTTTGCAAATCAAGACAAATTCAATTGAACAAGATTTGAAATCCTCAAAAATTTGTTAGATAAATTTATTTTTGAGACAAACACACACACACACAAACATACATACATAGATACAAACATACATACATATTAGAACTACAGTGTTCCCAAGTTTATCAAATTTCTTTGTGAACTCAATTCTAAACTTATTGGATTGGCTTGAAACAACGAATTCAAACCATTAAAATCTTCTATCTTACGAGTGATGTGTTTACATGTGAAAATTTTAAAGTTTCGAATTAATTTAGTATAAAGTCAAGTGGTCAAAACTAAAAGGTTTATAAATTAATTTTAATGCATTCATTTTTTGGATGACCACTCGCCTCTATATAAAATTATTTTTAATTTTTTTGTATCTAGACGCATTACTCGTAAGGTAGAAGAATTTTAACAATTTAGATTCGTCATTTGAAACTAATCTTATAAATTTTAAAGTTTAGTTCACAAAAAAGTTTGTTGAATTTAGAAACACTTTAGACCAGGAAAAAAAACTCAAATTAGAGAAGATGAGTCTTCAGACTAGCATGCTTAAATTGGTAGATAATAAGCATGTATAGTTTCTTGTCGTCAGCACAAACAGTAATGTTGGAAGCTAGGTGAGTCAGGGTTTTCAAGGGAAGCATTTGTGCTCAAATTAAATTTGCCCCTGATTTATTTCGATAGATATACATCGAAGAAGATGGGAGGAGAAGAAAAAATAGAAGGAGAAAAGAGAATAAGAGACAACATTACTACATTTTAAGAAAAAAATGGCGCGATATCTTAGCCCATCGTAAAAAAAAAGACAAAAAGAAAAACAAAAATAAAAGAAGATCAATTCCGAGAGTTCCAAAAGGAGGAACCAAACCAGGAACTAGTCCTTTTAAAAATGAAGGATTCAAAACGAATCCTAAAACGGAGAGTTCCTCCTCTCGGAACTGAACCAGGGACTAGTCCTTTTAATCCTTTAAAAAACAAATTCAAGAGTCAACAAAATATAAACACAAAGAGATGGGGAGACAGGGCGCGATTCTAGAGGCAGACAGATGGTTCACCATAGTCGCCGATCGACGTCGCTACTGGAGAAGTCTGCAAGGTAAGGGACCCTGTCACATCAACTCGAAGCTAGATGCGCGCTCCAACCTTGACAAGCACCGTGCAGCCGAACTTGAATGACGCCGATATGGAAAGCAGACCTACAACAATCAATGGCGCCACCTGTCATTTCGCCACCGCCGTCAGCCTCCAGGTCGCCACTGGAGCCCCCCAATTTTGAGGCATATCGCCACTCTATTTCCTAGCCCGCTACCTACTCCTCTTCAGTTCTTATTCCCTCAACCCCAACCAGCATTTACTCCCACCAAACTCCTCTCAACCACTGCCATTGCTCTCCTTAGAGGAAAAATGACTAAAAAGAAAGGTCAAGCCCCTTCTTCTGTGCCCAGCAAACACACCCCCCAACAGTCCCTAATTTCCCACCAAAGCCAAACACACACCTCCAAGCTCTTCTTTCCCTCCACCACTAACCTTTGCTCAAGCGATTAGCCATGACCTAGCTTCCTCTCAGCTTAGTCCTCTTGTCCCACCACAGGCTCAGAGATTCACCTATCCTCCTTGGAAGAATTTTATTGACCATGATCCTTGGACTTTTCACTTCCCTAACATTCACCACATTGTCAAACAAACCAGCTCTGACTCACCTAACCCCCTTCCTCTACCCTCTAACCCAAATCACCCGGTATGGCTAGGTCGATGTTATAATTGCCTCACTTTGGGGCACGACCAAAAGGAATGTCGCAACCCTGACCGAGTCTGTGCAGTATGCTGGTGCAAAGGGCATCAAGCGAGGTCGTGCCCAAAGCTCAAAATCAACCACCTGGACCCGTTTCAGCCGCGTAGGAACTTTGGTGAGTCAGGCTTGTCGCCTAACAGACCCCGGGCTGCGATGGTTTTTATACCAGAAACACCGCAGATGAAGACTGATTCTCTCGAGCTGAACCGGGCATTAGTAATAGATGCTCGGCTCAAGGAGAACCATAGTAATGTAATCGTCCAATCTGTCCTAATGACGGTTTGCAAATCATACTTTCCGTTGTCGATAACTCACATGGAAGGGCCACAATATCTTCTTCTTCTGCCCCCTGGATCTGACCGTCACTCTTTCATGCGAGCTTACGACAAACAACTCCAAGAGATGGGTATTGTCACCTATCCTTAGAGCCCGGCAATCAACGGGTACCCTCTTCGTCTCAAGTACAAAGTTTGGATCGAATTGAAGAAGTTATCTCCTCAAGCTTGATCGATTGATCACTTAATTTCGGCAATTAGTTCATTTGTAGTAGTGCTTGATCATGCCTCACTAACAAGAGTTAATTCAATTGAAACCATGAGAGCAGTGGTGGCTGTCACTGATATGGGGCTTATCCCCCATAAAATCATCATGTGGTTGAGGACAATTTCAAGGGCTATTGAGGTGGTAGTGCATAGCTGGATTGAAGAGCCTCTACCTTTCATTCCACCACTAGACACCACCCCAAAACAGGAATTTTTCGATCAAATTCGTCAGGACAATGTGAAAGCAATAACTGGCCTTGGGGGGACGATTTCTGATGTTGGGATGATTTCAGTAGAGTTTGATACGATATTTGGATTATGGTTCAAGATGGAAGAGGGTGAAGAGAAAGCCAAGCTGGGGGCTATGTTGAAAGCATCCCCCTACTTTGCAACTAATCCTTGGCCACCGGTGCTGCCGCACAAACCTCTGGACCAGGTACTGGCTGGCCATGGCAGTCTTATCAAAGGTAAGGGGTTGGCACTGGACACCTCCATTGTTCTTCCAACATGACAAATGGAGGCCCCCTCGGGCTCTGTAGCAATTAAATGCGGGTCAGGCTTTCTGTTGCAAGCAACGCCTAATCTGGTTCAGGACAGGCCCCCTATGTCCTACGATAGGACTCGAGCCTTGGATTTTCAAATTCAAAAGGAGGGAACGGCTCAGGTTAATATGGTAAGTACAATTCACCAAGGTAACACAACTATGGACCCCCAAATAAATCTAACTCTTTCAGGTATTGGCAACCAGGAGGGTAATGGACCTCATAGCGGGCCTGTTATTGGGCCGTCTATTATTCTGACCCAGGAGTCCCAAGTTGGGCCTGGTTCGAACCCTCTCAACCTTCAATTGGCTTTAGACAAGGTAAATCACCCAATACCTGAAGCGGGTCTACAAGTGCCTCATGCTAACACAGGCCAAACCAATGTGGATCCAATGGACCTTGACAACAGTGGGTACACTTCTGAGCACAACGGGTCTACGGGTTCTAAAATTAATCCGTACGAGTACTACAGCCCCTACCGTACACCTTCTCTAGCAAGTGAGTTTGATGATGAGTTAGCTGTTCTTCAAGAAGAATTGGATCAGGAGGAGGCTTATCAGTGTGTGCTCCGCCACGTAGAGCAGTATGGGTACGATCTAGCGGATAATCAAGCAGAAATTGCCAGAAATTATTTCATAATATATATGTTGGTTCATAGTTCTAGTTAATATCGTTTTTATGTAATCTTTTGGTACCAGAACAGTACTTTTGATTTCAATAGAAATTGGTGAGTGAGTGATGCCCACTAAAATGAAAAAAAAGACTCTAAAAAATTATGGAGATCTAGAATTGAGTGAATTTTTGTTGAACTTCTTCTTTTGTTTCTACTATACCTTTCTTTATCTTTCGAAGTCCTACTTGCTTACTGGAGTTAGGCCAACTTGGCCGGTGAACTCAATAATATATTAATATTACTTCTTCTTTTAAAAAAAAAAACTTATTTTATAATAAATGCTTAAGGCTCCAAAGTTTCTACATTCATTTCTTACTGTCATTGACTGGCACAAAAGAGGTCTTTCAATTTTTTATTTTAATTTTTTGAGATAGAAAATAGAGATCTAACTTTCTAACTTTTATTTAATGTTAATAAATAACCTCTTATCCGAATTTCGATGTCATAACCTCTCACACAAAAGATGTTGTCATTTGTCATTGGACAGAGATTGATTTCTCTTTACTTTTCAAGATATTACACACACATATATATATAATCATTTTCTGAATCCATCACTTCGGGCACAAAAACTACATATGATGCAAATTTCTAATTATTTTCTAACCGGTTGGTCTTTGCATTCAAATTTTAAATTAACTATATGGCTTTTAGCGCACCGTACTGCACATTGAGACTAGCACTTCCACATGCAGCACAATAATACAAAGAGTCCATGTTTGGTTGTGGTCTAAAACTAAGGAGACCTAAATTGGTTATTTCAATTTAAACCGGTCTAAATTATTCATGTTTAGTTAAGGTCTAAAAGTAAATTATAGCTTAAATTATTCCTTGTTTGATTAGAGTTGGTGGAGGACTAAAGTTTTGAAAGCCTAAATTGGTTAATTATATAATAAGATACTAATTATATAATATTAATATATTAATAATAACTGTAATATATTATTTAGTATTATAAAATTTATTTAATATATTAATAATGTAAAATATTAATTATATATTAATAATAATTATTAATAATAAAATACTAATTATATAATTATAAATTAATAATAATTATTAATAAAAAGATACTAATTATATAATCTTATTAAAATAATTATTTAATATATTAACAATATAAAATATTAATTATATAATTATATATTAATAATTATTATTAATAATGAGATACTAATTATACGATATTAATATATCAATAACAACTATAATATATTATAATATTATTATAATAATGATTTACTATATTAACAATATTAATTATTAATTACATAATTATAAATTAATAATAATTATTAATAATAAGATACTAATTATATAATATTAATAACAACTATAATATATTGTAATATTATTATAATAATTATTTAATATATTAACAATATAACATATTAATTATATAGTTCTATATCGTTAATAAGATACTAATTACACAATATTAATATATTAATAGTAACTATAATATATTACAATATTATATAATAATTATTTAATATATTAACAATATAACATAATAATTATATAATATTATTATAATAATTATTTAATATATTAACAATATAAGATATTAATTATATAATTATATACTAACAATAATTATTAATAATAATATACTAATTATATACAAATAAAATATTATTATAATCATTCATATTAGACCACGAGGTGGAATAAAAATTAAACCACCATGTGAGGTGATTTAATTTAGGCCGGCCTAAAGATTGACTTATGCCATCTTAGTCCAACTCAATTAAGACACATTTGGTGAAATAACAAGACCTAAACTCTTTATTTCACCCTTTAAGCTACAACCAAACATGATGTTAGAGAATAACACAAAAAGTCTTTCCCAAACTCAAAAATTAAACAGCAGGATAGATTATCAATTTTGTTCAAGACGCCAAGACACTTACCTAAAGAAATAAGATATTAGAATTAGTTATTATGACAATTTCCTTTCGGATATTTTTCTTTTGAGGAAAAATAGAAATTATGTTCCTATTTGCTTTTTATTATGTGAAGGTACAAAAGACTTGTGCCTTCAGGAATAAAATACAATGTTCGTCCTTGATGTTTGGATGGGTTGTGTGAAAATATAAATTACAATTTGAAATTAAAGAAAAAAAAGATTGAAAAGGCAGCAAATTAGAATAAAAGAAGATTTTTGTATCACAGTGGAGAATACGATAGTGCCCTATTGGCATATATAACAACCGGTATATCCGTACTTATACAGTGTTTCTGTTTTGTTATATTATTTAATCCGAGTTATATATTGTGAGATTAATATTTATTGTTAAAAAAATTAATTGTGAAATTTTTTATTTTTCAATCAATACTCCATTTATATACTATTTATTTGAGAATTTTCAAAAATAAGATTACATCAATTAATCCTCCATCTATTTTTCAATAAGAAAATATCAATATATATGTAATAAGATATGATCTCACATCTTCTTAAATATATATTTTTTTAAAAAACACTATAGCACCACCGAGAATTTCTTTTTCTTTTTTGAAAACTCGCTAGTTGCTAACAAGGTTAACACCACCGAAAATTTCAACGGTAGAGAGGAGAGACATCGTATAATTTTTTTAATTGAGGATATGAATAAAATTTTGGGTGCCCAAGGGTAGGAGTGTCAATGAGTACGATACGAGTAAGGTGCAAGCATTTTCATACTCATACTCACTAAGAATGATCTTATTCGTACCATACTCTTACCCATTAAGATTTGACCTTATCCTACTATATTATTATCCGTTAAAATTATCGGGTAACGAAACGATAGCGGATGAATAACAAATAATACTATTATAATAATTAGTTTTATTACATTTTACAAATAGAACATCAAAACTCATTTATTTCTCACATATGCAATAATATTACTAATAAAAATAAATGTGCAATCAATTTCAACTAAATTGTATTTTTTATAAAACAAGATAATTCAAAAACAAAAATATATCTTTCGACAAGTTTAATTATTTAATTAAAGAACAAGACATACAAATAAAAATAATATGTTTAATATTTTCTTACAACAAAAACAATACACTAAATAACAAAAGTATTAACTAATTATTGCTCAAATATTTTCATTTTATTATATTTTATATAATTACCCTAGAGGGTAACGGGTACGAAATAGCTTTTACTCTTATCCTTATCCGTTTAGCTAACGGAAAAAAATCCTTATCCATACCCATATTCAATAAACTAACAAAAAAAAAATATTACTCATACACGCCTTATCAAATACGGTACGGGTCGAGTAAACGGCTAAAAGGGTATCATTGACACCAGTGTTTTAAAATGCGGCCGCATGGGCCGCATATGCGTATGCGGTCGGCAGCCGTGCTCAAAATGGCCATGCGGTTCTCCCATACGGTTTTGACCATGCGGCCGCATATGCAGTCCCAATATGCGGTCATGCGGAATAAAAAAGCGCATATACGGATTAAAAATGCGGCCATGCAGTTCTCCCATGCGGTTTTGATAATATAATTGTATTTTAATTAAAATTTATGTCAAAAAACTATCGTTGGTTATGTCATTATGTGGAAATAAATTCAAATATATGAATATGAATATATATATATATATATATATATATATATATATATACATAGAGAGATAGGCTAATGTGCTTCCGGTAGCATATGGGCCGAAGGGCTACCGGTCCAAATTTGAAATTTCAAAATTCAAAAAGTCGATCTGAACCGTTCATCTTGTTCTCCATATTAATATGTGCTTGGAGACCAAATTTTACATTTTTCTGAAATTTTTTACTATTTATTAAGCCACTTTGAAAATCGCTGATCGAACGGTGGCTTAACAAAACAGTAAAACCGTTGGATCAGCGATTTTCAAAGTGGCTTAATAAATAGTAAAAAATTTCAGAAAAATGTAAAATTTGGTCTCCAAGCACATATTAATATGGAGAACAAGATGAACGGTTCAGATCGACTTTTTGAATTTTGAAATTTCAAATTTGGACCGGTAGCATTTCGGCCCATATGCTACCGGAAGCACATTAGCCTATCTCTCTCTCTCTCTCTCTCTCTCTCTCTCTCTATATATATATATATAGGGTCTGTCTAAATTGCTGCTAGTAGCATTTCAGCAGAGGTGCTGTCGGGGCTATATTCAGTCGTATGATGTCCAAACAACAAATCCAAACCGTTAGATGTTTAATCTATATTATAATCTACTTGGAGACCAAATTTTACATTTTTTGGAATTTTTTTACTATATATTAAGCTGATTTGAAAACCGCTGATTTCAGTAAATTTCTGCAGCATTGAAATCAGCGGTTTTCAAACCAGCTTAATATATAGTAAAAAAATTCCAAAAAATGTAAAATTTGGTCTCCAAGTAGATTATAGTATAGATTAAACATCTAACGGTTTCGATTTATTGTTTGGACATCAGAAAATAAAAAAATGGTGGCAGCACCTCCGGCTAAAATGCTGCCGGCAGCAAATTAGCTAGACCCTATATATATATACGTGAATTTTTATTTTAAAATCCGCATGAAAATCTACATATACGGTATGCAGTGGCCTTCCGCATGCATGAACAAAACTGCATTTTAAAACACTGATTGACACCCCTACCTAAGGGCTTTTATGAAAAAAAAAAAAAAAAAAAAGCTTCTAACAGAACCAAAATAATGTTGGTGTCTATTTCGCTTTAAGATTCGTGTCAGAACGGACGGTTCATATTTTATTCTACCGCACTGGATCTGAATCCTTTTGTCTTATTATTATTATTTTAGTTTCGGAGAGCTTGAACATAAAAAAAAAAAAAAACCAAACCCCTACCGCATCTCCACCGCTTTGCTCCGTGTACCATGGCCATGAGATCATTTCTCCGGTCCCATCGATCCCTCTACCGATCACTTCTCCATCCCGACCTGCTGAGAAACCCGAATCCGAACTCTGTCTCACGCCCTCTAATTCCAGCTCTGCTATCACTGAGATCTTACTCCCCTGCGTCCGATCCTACAACAAAAAACCCCATCCGAGACGCTGCTGCTGAAGAAAGAAACGGATTCAAGTCCTCTCTGAACCCAATTGAAGTCGCTAAATTCGCTGCCATCGCTGAAACATGGTCGATTTTTTTATTTATTTTACTCTTATTTTATTTTACCAAATGTGAAAGGATTATGTTTTGGAGGGGTATTTATGTAAAAATTAGTGTAAAAAGTACTGTTGTATGCTCATACGGATAAATTTCAGATAGCACATCAGTTAATTAGATTGTAGAATTCGCAGTAGAGCTAATTCATGTGACACTACACCAAAAACTTGATAGTTTAGTAGTGCCCCCAAAATATCATATGACAGTGTAATTTATCTGAACTGGATGGAAAGAATAATATCTTTGCATATATCAAAAGGACCTGAATATCTTTTAATTCCATGACCTGAATAGTCAGTACAAATGGCATATATGTAACCTCTATTGACTAAAATTTAACTTGTAACCAGGTGGGATCCAGAAGGCCCATTCAAACCATTGCATTTGATGAACCCAACTCGAGTTTCTTTTATCCGCTCCACTCTGTGCAGACATTTCAGGTAGTTCTGTAGCAAAGTTTGATTGTATTGCTGTAATTTTCGTCAATTCCAGTTTGACCCTTTAGCATATCTTCATTGGCTTCAAATTATATATTAGCAAGTCCAGAGTACTGAGTGAACAAACTAAGTATTTCAGCTGGAATCCTTCTGGAAATCTCAATTAAGCACCGTGCAAACTTAACTGAGATAGAAAGAAAGACCTTATTCTTTGGTTTATGATATTGCAGGAGAGATCCATATTCACCAAGACCTTTTGAAGGCCTTAAAATATTAGATGTTGGTTGTGGAGGCGGTATTCTCTCGGAGGTGTTATTTATCTCTTTTACATTTTATCAGAAATCTCTCTCTCTCTCTCATTTTTGTTTACATGTTTTGTTTCAACAGCCTCTGGCACGGTTGGGGGCAGATGTCACTGGCATTGATGCTGTGGAGAAGAACATTAATATTGCAAGAGTTCATGCTGTAATGTAAATTTACCCTTTCTCAGGGTTTTACTTATAAGATGGTCTAAATTTTATTGCTCAGGGTTTTACTTACTAGCCGGCTTGTACTAGTACCCGAATCAGGTATAGTTTTCCTTTGCCTTGAACCCGATACAGATATTCGAGGGATAAATATTTGTGATGCTTGTACTATTTTCATGGAGGCTGTCTATTAGCTTTGCATCAAAATTAATTTGATTATTCCTGCTATATATATATTTATCTAGTGGGTCCTTGACTCCTTGGTATTTGATTTTATGACTCGTGTTTTTTTTTTTTTTTTGCTGGTGCATTTTGTGCTAAAATAGGCATCTGATCCATTGACCTCATCAATCGATTATACCTGCACGACAGCTGGTAATTTCTTTTTTGTTTCACACATGCACAAATGCCTTTTATTATATATTGTACTATAAAGCAGTAAGAAATAATTGGGCCTTACCTATGTAGAGGATTTGGTCAGGGAGAACCAGAAATTTGATGCTGTCATCTCTCTTGAGGTATCTCCTCTCTTCAAGATATCCTCTTCTGTTTACCCTTTACTTTTTGTTAGTGCTTATTGGTTCGAGCAATTACGATTGGGTCTCTAAAGGTGGAGTATACAACCAAGTTGTTACCAGGACCTTTTGTGCAAATTATTTCTCAAACTTACTAAAATAAGTTAGTAGTAGATATTTTGATTGGCAGAGAAGCAAAATTGATCTTGCATGTGTGATGCTTGTATCTTAACAGACATATACCAGGAGGACCGTGTTTCTTATTTTGATTTTTGATTGACAATTTGTAAAATGAAAAATAAAATATGAAATTTGGTTCTTTTGCTTAATTGGTGGATCTATTTGAACCTCTTTTGGTGCTCTGGAGGTGTTTTGACAGTTTTAGATAATATTTCGTGGTTTTGCACGGTTAAAAATTTGGAAAGCAACTTTGAAAATTTAAAGTATAATCATCATGTTAATTAGGAAAGTCAAACAAATAAAACAATAATTCTAAGTTGTTTGAAAATCAATTAGAACTAATAAAATAGTTTTTTTTTTTTTTTTTATATTACAGGTGATAGAGCATGTTGCAGACCCATTAGACTTCTGCAAATCGCTTGCTGCACTTTCAGTTCCCGGGGGTGCAATGATAATTTCAACCATCAACCGTACCATGAGGGCATATGCTACAACAATTGTTGCTGCTGAATACATTCTCAATTGGGTTTGTTCTCGAAGCCTTTACCTGTATTTTCATGTGTGACCCTGCTAAATTTGAAAAATGTTAAACAACCCACTGTAAAACAAGAAACAATTTTTATCATTCCTACTTGGGAAAAAACATGACTAATATCCCCTGTGCTCGTGAATTCTCTGCTTTCTTCAAGAGGTGCCCTAATTCCCTCCATGTTTATGTCTTAATGCAAATGAGGTAGAAAGGAGATTCTAGTTTGTGTTATTCTGAAGAAATGAAGAGGCAGAGTATATGCATTTTATTCCCCTTATATATTTAGGGATATATTTCTTGTTTGCTTGGCTTTAAATGACACCTTTTGAATGTAACAAGCTGAGAAAGTATCATTTCCAATGTATAATGCAAGTATCATTCTTTAGTACCAGAATATATTTAACTCTCTTATGGATTAATTTATTTTTTATGTATTTTTTAGCTCCCAAAAGGGACCCATGAGTGGTCTAAATTCGTAACTCCAGATGAGTTAGCCTTAATACTTCAGAGAGCTTCTGTCTCGGTAAATGTTCTTCTCTTTTTTCTCAAGTTTTACAAATAGTTCCTTTGTTTCCATAAAAAACTCAAAAACTTCTGTATTTGGGAAGAAAACAAAGAATATGCTATATGACAGTACTAAATGTTGACATTATATTGTGTAAGCCATGTTTCTTCAAAATTGAGACTTAGTGCAATAGACCAGAAAATTTCCTTATATCTTTATAACATTTCGTGCGAGATTTGAAATGGAGCCCAAAGTATGATAGGACTGCAACTATGGCTAGATGTGAATTGTAGTTTCTCAAATGTGAATTTGTAGAACTTCAAAGAGTTTTTTACCTGTCTATAAATCATACTTTTACTTTTTATTCCATTAACTTTTTCTTTTTTTGGTTGTATGTATAGGTGCAAGAAATGGCAGGCTTTGTGTACAATCCCTTGACGGGAAACTGGTCCTTGTCAGATGACATAAGTGTTAATTATATTGCTTTTGGCATCAAAGAGGGTAGCTCTGACAGTGAAAAGAGGAGGTTAGTACTTTCTAAATTGTAAAATGCACACAGACCCCGACCTTTTGTTTTATTATTTGGATAACGGACAGATACCCTACAAAGTATTTTGCCTACTTATTGCTTTGGCTGGTGTATTTCTGGTTCCTGTATTCCTGATTATTATGGCTAATTAAGCCTTGATGAATAACTAGGGTTTTTTTGTAAATCTAACTAGAAGTTGCCCTAACTAGTGAACACTTGTGTTATTGAGTCACAATTCAACCCAAATGCTGCTGCATGTCCTTTGTGCAGTTGTACAGTCCCAATGAAGCCAAGAAGAAAACTGAAAAAGAACAATAAGAAAAGGTGTTCATATGAGTAACTATACTTTGTCTAGTAAGGTGCCTTTAAGCTTATGCATTTGCACTACTTCAAAGGCGCTATTATTCTATATTTGCAGTTCAATTCGATTTGTGTCAGTTAATGATAAGAGGTTTCTAATTGTTTCTTAACTTACAGTTTAATTTGATTTGTATCAGGTTATGATAAGACGAATGTAAACTTTGCAGGACTGTTGTTGAACAGAAGACTGATTTAGTTTCTTAACATTTGTGGATCTTAGGTCATGAAACTTCATATGTGCACTAATTTCATAGAAGGCAGAAAAAAAAAATTATCATGTTGTTTATTCTTTAAAGCAAAATTTTTTGTCTGTTTTTTTTGTATGTTGATGTGATTATCACCAATAAAGAAAAATTGAAATGTCAATAACATAGGTGATAAGGACAAACACGTTTGGCAGTAAGTGCACTGAATAGTTCGGTTAAGGAATGAGGCTATGGTACTATGCATAGCGCACTTTGCTCTGTAATATGGATGCAGCCATTTTTATAGTGCAAACAGCCGATCCGAAGTGCTCAGCGGGATCTCCATTTTCCCCTTTTTTGAATTTTTTTTTTATAGATAGAAAATTACTACTTTCGGATGGTTGAGAATCTTTAGATCCAAGTGATTTTGTACTTGTTTAACTAAAAAATGTAAAATTTTACCTCTTAAGAATATTTTCGTATGGAGATTATGACGAATAGTTTGGGTCGATTGTTTGGACTTTTAAAATGAAGATGTATATATAGTATAGACCAAACTGTTCTATGCATAGCCTCACTCTTCGGTTAAGTATGTTACCTTAGTATGTAAAATCTTTTTGTTATGTTCTTGAAGCATATACGCGCCTTGCTAAATTCTAATATTGTTTAGATTTTGCTCTTTAATTATATAAACAAAAACCCATTGTGGATCCGGTTTTATCATTGTACTTCAAAAAGATAAGCTGCATGACGCTCAATTTTAGTCAGCAGAACGGTGAGTGTTCTTACGGGTGTAATTATTATTGAAGGTTTAATTGTGATGAAGTGAAGAACATGTAAAATTAGAAGCTCATCATAGTGATGGCTAACTGTGATAAATCATTACAAAAATTGCCTTCACTGAAGAGCATGGCTGTCACGTCGTCCAAAATGGCAAGTTGAGAAATAAGAAAAGGGTTGATTTGTTCAGACACTTCAATATTTGTGGGTTTGCAGTCCCACTCTTTTGAAGTTTCGAATGCAAGTCTATCAATAGCAGTGTTCGTTTAAAATAAAGATAAAAATGAATATAAAGTGCAGTTTGACTCTTTTGATTTGTATATTATCTGAAATTTTCATCCTTATTAGGACCTTATGTGATTTTTAATTTGAGCCGAGTATTGGAACCATAAATCTAAAACATGTTGCTGACGCTTCGGCCTCAAAAGGCTGGCGCCTCTTTTCTAGAATGATTGTTCAATTTGAGGTTAAAAACCTTTACTCGTACACGAACAATGCAGAAGATAAATTTCATTTATATCCTTCAAAAATCTCGAAATTATGTATTTTTCAACTTTTCAACTCTGCCAAATGGTTCAAATTGATTTACCCTTGCATTTTTCACTCCATTCTTTCTGAAGCTACCTTACAGCTAATGAACCCAAGTACCCAACCAACATTGTCCTTAAATTGATTCTAAATTCTTCCCTGCATGGTGCTCTTTACATGTAAATCATTTTACATGTTCATCAAGAAGTCGCCTTCTACTAGAATGAATATTTTTGCATGGTTAATGATCGGAAATCGCATTTTGTCAATTGACAACCTTAACAAAAGAGGTTGGCATTTAGTTAATGTGTGTGTTCTTTGCTAACAGAATATTGAATTGTGCGTCACCTCTTTAATGATTCCCTTTTTCTTTTAAGCTAATGATGGTAATGTTATTTCAGGTAACATTCAATCTGCTTTGAAATGATCATTGGAACATTCTAATCTCCAAATTCACCCAATAAACTTCACACTTCTGAACCACAGTCCACAGTGCATTCTTTTAATCTCTGTTTTCATTTATTTGGAGACAAAGGTGTAATCTTATTTTCCATGAACAATCAAAAGATGTCAATGCTCTTCTGGAAGAAGTCTATACTGAGTTGAAGTCGTGCAACAATCCAGCCCAATAGTTTACATTATTATATAGCAGTCTCATGATTTTTTTACTTTTTAACAAATTCCAAAACCTCTTGAGAATTATTGTAACTTCTGGACACTTTTTTAACATTTTTCTATTAAGACAAAAGGTAAGGGCTTAGACCTTACTTTTTTTCTCAAAAAAAAATGAAGATAATTCATCTAAATAAAAAAAATATTGATTAAGAAGGAAATGAAGTACATCAATACAATGGACGAGAGTGGTACATACACAATCCTGAAAGCAAATACTTTTAAACAAATGGATATAACAATGTGCAAAACACAGCACCGTTTAGTTTAGAAATAAATAAATCGAATCAAAGAACACAACTTAGGATAATTAATGACAATGCTTGTTGTCGCTTTGCTTTTTTGCCTCTTTAGCCTCTTTCTTCTCATGTTTCTCATGGATTGCAAATCCAACGCCTCCTAATGCAACGGCAGTAGCAATCTCTTGCTTTTTTCTATGTTCATGTGCATTCTCAGGATCTTTTTTTGCCTTGTGCTTCTCATGCTATTAGTAGAAGAAAAAAAGAACTTGTCAAATTAAGTTAATGTAATTCTTACAAAAAAAATATATAAAAACTAAAGAAGATGGAGATAATAAATTCATTTTAAAATGATCAAATAATATGTATTGCTATATATATTATTATTCAAATTTGAACATTTGACAAAAATTTATTTTAATGAACATCATTTCAAGATGTTGATTGAGGTACCAAAGCATATGCGCCGGCTGCAACCGCTCCAAGCTTGCCGAGCTGCCCCATGTGCTTGTGGTTTTTTTTTTTTTTTCATAATCAGGTTGCGACTGATCCGACATCCTTTAAGATGAAGAAAGGATTCAAAAAGAAAAAAAAAAGATTATATTTTTCTTTTCTTGATTTGCTATAGAGGAGAAGATAAATGTGTATTAGTTGGAGGAAGAAGCCTCGGCATAAGATGAGTACTTATAGGAGGAAAGCATGATGTTAAAGCACAGAGATTACAGTTTTGCCCTTAGCCATTCATACAAGAGACATAGTTTGGTTGACTACTCGAGGGTACTTCAGACTTTTTTCAATAAAAATGCTAGTGTTTTGGATTCTTTAAGCAGAATGTTGGGAAGCACTAAGTGTAATATTAATAATGTATGTTCTGTGAAATCAATAAATATGTTGTTTTAGTATGCTTGAATCTTTTTTATTTTTGAAGGTCAGAGGCTAAAGTTAGCTTTAGAAAAGTGTCATCTCTCTTAACCTGACACTAAAACTAGTCAAGCTTATAAACTTAATTAGCTCCTAGAGATATTAAAGACTTGCAAGCACTAGAATTAAAACATAATCTAAGTCTTTCTTAGTTCTTACCCGAATAGTCCATAACAACACCCTCACCTTATTATTAGTTCAAATAAAATATCTTTTAATGGTACATACATGAATCTAGATACATCAATACATTATAGACGCAATCCTGAAATCCAAATACTTTGCAACAAAGGATATAACAATGTGCAAAACACAACACTGTTTAGTTTAGACTTTAGAACATAAATAAATCAAAACAAATAACAGTACAATATTGGATAATTAATGGAAGTGCTTGTGGTCGCCATGCTTTTTTGCCTCTTTCGCCTCTTTCTTCTCTTGCTTTTTCACCTCTTTCTTCTCATGTTTCTCATGGATTGCGAATCCAATGCCTCCTAATGCAACAGCAGTAGCAATCTCTTGCTTTTTTTTATGATCATGTGAATTCTCAGGATCTTTTTTCGCCTTGTGCTTCTCATGCTGTTAGTAGAAGAAAACAAATTTTACTTGTCAAATGAAGGACATGTAATTCTTACTAAAATAATATGGAAACTAAAGAAGATTGAGAAAAAAAAATCATTTTAAAATGATGAAATAATTGTTTTTTTTTTTAAAGCTTCGCAAAAGGTGAGAAATCATAAGAGGCTCGAACTCTCAACCTTTTGGTAATCACAATCTTAGGACCTTTTCTTCCAACCAACTGTGCTACGCTGCCCCCTCAATCTCCGATCAAATAATAGGTTTATCTATGTATATTATTAATAATTATTGATATTTTAATTTGACAAAAAAAAGAAAAATTCAATGAACATCATTTCAAGATGTTGATTGAGGTACCATAGCATATGCGCCAGCTGCAACTACTCCAAGCTTGCCGAGTTGCTCCATGTGCTTGTGGTGTTTCTCTTGTTTGTGGTAATCAGGTTGCGACTTATCTGACATCTTAAAAGATCAAGAAAGGATTCAAAAGAAAAAAAAAAAAAAGTATTTTCTTTTCTTGATTTGCTATAGAGGAGAAGATAACTGTATTAGTTGGATGAAGAAGCTTCTGTGCATGTGTGATGAGTACTTATAGGAGGAAAGGATAATGCATAAAACATAGAGATTGCAGTTTAATTTGCCCTTGGCCATTCATACAAGAGTAGACACGGTTTGGTTGACAACTCAAGGGAACTCTGGACTTTTTTTTAATAAAAAAGGCTAGTATAATAGTAACATTTTGGATTGTTTAATCATGTTGTTGAGAATCAATAGGTGTAAAATATTTTAGTTTGCTTGGTAAAATACTTTTAGCTGATCTGGTGATATATATCTATATATATTAAAACAAATAAAGAATATGCCATATATGTATGAACCTTGATTCTTACTTTGTAATTAAGAAAAAATCATGATCGCACTTAATTTAATCTTTTTTTGCACGTCTTGTTTCTTTCAAATCTTTAATATATCATATTTATCACATCATAACTTTCGTATTTATTTGGTAGAGCCTGCGTTTTGAATCTTTCATGGTTTACAAAAACCTTTGTCTATACCAATTTTTTAAATGTTTGATAACAATATCCTTATTATTATAAAAAAAAAATCTGACAACACTATGTTTACTTTCTAAACACATACATTCACAAGTTATTCTAAATTTATGCATTCGGGTAGCTGAAAAATGTTTCTAAGCCAACATAAACAATTTAAATGCAGAACACTGAATCCATATACTAAAACAAATTTGGTACCAACCAGTTGGTACATATTAATTACAATGTTCCTAAAACAATCGTACACATTCAATCTAACCGTAGTCCAGCAACAAACTGCCTAACTAAAAAATACAAATAAGCATTACATCCAAACAAAGGGAATGCATTTTGGTTTTGACAATTCTAAACCAAGAGTGAGGTCATGGTACTATGCATAGCACATATTGATATGCACTATAGACTTAAATTTTCGGTTTGAAAGTCCAAACAGTCAATTCAAACTATTCAACATGGTCTTTATATGAATATATATTAGTAAACTAAATTTTATATTTTTTACAATTCATTTTACAATTTTTTTAGATGGGTAGAAAACCACTTGATCTGAAAATTCTAGACCACTCAAAAATAATGATTGTTTACCCATCTAAAAAAATTGTAAAAAAAAAAAATCTAACAAATGTAAAATTTAGTTTATAAGTTCATACTTATATGAAGATCATATTGAACAGTTCTGACCGACCATTAAGATTTTCAAAACAAAAATATTGATTCGTAGTAATAGAACAATCCACACTTTGTATAGTACCATAGCCTCACTCCTAAACCAATTCTAGCTCACATCTAATCATCTGCTTTTTATGCAATTTTTTATCACTTGCTTTGTACAATTTTACGTTCATTTACGAATTTGTACGGTCATATTTCTTGATATGGCTAATGGGACACTGTCTAACACATATCAACCAAAATGCCGTGCAAAAGGGCCGCACACGGTGTTTTACATTCTCTCTTTGTTCTTTCCATGTCATAAATGCTGAAACCAAAATAAATAAATATAGGTTTACACTCACATAGGTAAGTTCCAAAATGAGTAATGTTCAACCTCTCTGCTCAAATAACTTTGATTTTGAAATAAACATAATTAATGCATAATAAAGCCTAATAAAATAAAGGAAAAATTTCTGCTATACCCATACAAACTTTCGAAATAGCCAATATTCCCATAAAAATATCATAATATCCAATATACTCATGAAAACTCAAACTTCTTTCTTTTATCCCCTTTCATTGATTTGAGTTAGGCTGGGGTGCTATGGATAGCATAGTGGCCTCTATGCTACGGCTCAATATTCGAGTTTTCAAAATCCAAACGGTCGATCCGAACCGTTCATCTTATTCTCCATATTAATATCTGCTTGGAGACCAAATTTTATAATTTTCTGAATTTTTTTACTATTTATTAAGCCACTTTGAAAATCGCTAATCCAACGGTTTTACTGTTTTGTGCAGCCACCGTTGGATCAACAATTTTGTAAAATACTTAACAAATAGTAAAAAAATTCAGAAAAATGTAAAATTTGGTCTCCAAGCAGATATTAATATGGAGAATAAGATGAACGGTTCGGATCGACCGTTTGGATTTTGAAAACTCGAATATTAAGCCATAGCATAGAGGCCACTATGCTATCCATAGCACCCCAGCCTAACTCCATTGATTTAATATTATATTTAGTTATTCTAAAAACAAAAAAGACAAATATACCCTCCTCTCTCTCCTCTCTCTCCTTCTCCTTCACCTTAACCAGTATACACAAAACTAAAGATGAAAATTTGACATGTAAATTAGTCAATCGCCAAGCCCATACTTTTCTTGGGAAATACTGAATCCGTTCAAGCTCAAACTAAGGTTAAAAGCCCAAAGTTTCCATTTACCACTTTGCTTGTTGGCTCTGGTGCTATTTTCCGTCTGGTTATATCCTTGGAGATTAAATGAGCCTTAAGTCCTTAACATTATGATCAAAGATAAGAACAGTTAA
Organism: Carex rostrata; assembly: GCF_964058835.1. NCBI lineage: Eukaryota > Viridiplantae > Streptophyta > Magnoliopsida > Poales > Cyperaceae > Carex > Carex rostrata. The sequence goes on along the minus strand of NC_135930.1, from coordinate 7,512,870 downwards.
TACAAGTAAATGGCATATGGCAATTATAACTTATAAGTTGCTTGTTATTCAATGTTTTGTGGGATTTTGTTGAGCAGTTAATCACCATGTTTCTTCCTTTTGTAATTAATTTCTGTGTTAGCAGATAGCAAGTGGCATGCCAAAGGGAGCATTAGGCTATGGGGTTGTGAGAGGGGCACATGCGAAGCAACCTTGAATGGTCACAAATCAGCCGTGAGACGATGCTTCAGGACAACCCAGTAGGTCCTCTTCTTGATTCTGGGAGCAAAGATTGTGATGTCATTCTCTGAGATGTCATGGGTGGTGAAGCAGAGAGGAGGGAGGGGAGAAGAGAGAAAGAGGAGGGTATATCTGTCAATTTTGTTTTTAGAATAATTAAACAAAATGTTAAATCAATGAAAGGGGAGAAAAGAAAAAAAAAAAAAGAGTTTTTATGGGGATAATGAATATTATGATGTTTTTATGGAGAAATTGGCTATTTTGAAAGTTTGTATGGGTATACTAGAAATTTTCCCTAAAATAAAACTCATGTTAATATTTTTTAAGAGTACAAAAAAAAGAATATGCAAACAAAATGACTAAAACAGAGGACATGCAATTGTATAATTAATGTACAAATACTCATAACATGATCAAGCCCCACCTTTTATAATCAAAAGCGCTATATAATTAGAACAATATGATAAAACAAGTCATTCAAAAAAATTCAATTACTTTCATAAACACTAAATCTTCCAAGAATCCAGACACATTCAACAAAAATAAAATTTTAAAAAAAAAAAAAAAAAAAACTGAAAGGAACGGTAAATGTCCCTTAATAGTTTTAACCTTTTTTTCTCTAGTACGTTTTTTTCAAAATAAAAGAACCATTATTAACCAAATACTCTGATACTCTGCTATTAACATCTCTTAAGCAGTCTGACTAATTTTACACTTCTTTCTGGAACTCGAAAATTGTCTTGAAAAGACTGGAGATCTCGCGTCGGGAATGCACTTGGGAGCACTAAGAATTTGCCAATCCAATTCAAATGTAAGATCCGCTTTATTTTCATTCTCCAAAACATGTTCTTGCCCTTCGGCTTCATTTACATTCTCCGAAACATGGCTTTGCCCTTCCGCTTCATTTCCATTCTCCAAAAAATAACTGACTTGATGCTGAATGTCACCAGGAAGGGCAACAATTTGTGAAGTTGGTTCCACCGGAATAACTTTAAATACATTAACTACACATTGAATTATGAGACAATCATCCTTGACATTAGACTCTAGCACTGCTCTTTTGGCAAATGAAAAATAACCCCACTCTGTATCGGTACCGAATTTTGTAATTTGTGCTGTTTTGTTTAACAGTGAAGCACATCCACTTTGATCCAAAATAGTAAAACTATATTGTGCCTTGAGTTGTTTTAATATCATCACCCGCAATATAGGCTCTCTACATGTCTAGCCCATAATGGCCCATCTCTCTTTATCAACATTTTGATCCTCATCCGAAACGTCTCAATATAGAAAGTCTATCGGAGGCCTTAGCCGACCAGAATATTTTATTTATAGAAATTATAACAAATGATATAGAAAATTGGATGGAATGTAGATAGGAATATTTTTTTTTTGTTTGTTCAGAACTCCGTAATAGACTCACCACTAATGCTAATTCCGGTTCAGAATTATAAATTCGTAATTCGTTTATAATTCATTCGCTAACGGTTTGTTTTAACTCGTTTATTTACAATTTGAATTGACTGACTCGTTTAATTAATGAGTTGAATTTGAATATATTCCAACTCACTTATTAACAATCCGAGTTACAAAAAAAATGTAGGTAGCACAGTTGGCTAGAAAAGTCTTAAAATTGATAATTACTCAAAGGTTAAGAATTTGATTTCCCCTGACAACTTTGTAGCCTCTGTAAAAAAATTTTAAAAAAAGCTCGAGTTATATGAAAATTTGCTGAAGACTCTCTATTCTAAATGACTACCCAGAGTTACGGATCCAAACCCAACTCTACTCACCCAAATCCAACCCTACTCACCAAAATATGGACCGACATAAATAACATTATAAACGAATTATGAGCCAATTCGAGTTGGTAACCCAATGAATTGAGCACGAGTTGGAGATAATTCACTCAAATTCGGTTCATTTGTAGCTCTACTCTTGTAGGATACATGTGTTTTGTATAAAATTGATTGTAATTTTTTTTTACTTGTGACCCCTAAATGAGTAAAGAGAAAAAATAATTAAAGAAAAAAAAAAGGCAACTCCAAATTAAACGAGTAATATGAAAATAAATATAGTTAATAAGCTATGCTTATTAAGAAACAAAAAATATGCTTATTAATAGTGTTCAGTAAACATAACTTTCAAATTTATTGAATTAGTTTCAAATGACAAATTCAAATTGTTGAAATTGATTTGCTTTATGAATGATGTGTACATACAAAAATTTTAATTTTTTTAATTTATTTAGTATAAAGTGTAGTAAGAAAAAAAATAATAAGTTACTTTAATATATTCATTTTTCATCATTCTTTGACCGCTTGATTTTATACTAAATGAATTGAAAAAATTTAAAATTTTACATATACAAATACATCACCGATAAATTTTAAAATTATACTCGTCAAGTCCTCTTAAAGAGTATAGCACACCCTCTAGATTTTGAGAGGTTGCAAAAAATTAACACATTTTATTAATCTTATCTTCTCATAAAATTCAACCAAATTAGATTAATTTATATATATATATATATATATATATATAGAGTTAGGCTGGAGTGCTATGGATAGCATAGTGGCCTCTATGCTACGGCTCAATATTCGAGTTTTCAAAATCCAAACGGTCGATCCGAACCATTCATCTTATTCTCCATATTAATATCTGCTTGGAGACCAAATTTTACATTTTTCTGAATTTTTTTACTATTTATTAAGTATTTTACAAAATTGTTGATCCAACGGTGGCTGCACAAAACAGTAAAACCGTTGGATTAGCGATTTTCAAAGTGGCTTAATAAATAGTAAAAAAATTCATAAAATTATAAAATTTGGTCTCCAAGCAGATATTAATATGGAGAATGAGATGAACGGTTCGGATCAACCGTTTGGATTTTGAAAACTCGAATATTGAGCCGTAGCATAGAGGCCACTATGCTATCCATAGCAACCCAGCCTAACTCTATATATATATATATATATATATAGAGAGAGAGAGAGATGGGCTATGGTGCATTGCAATGCACCAACCCTCTTATGCATTGCACTATTAATCATGGATTTAAAGTCCAAACGACTAATCTGAACCGTTCATCTTGTTCTTCATATTAATATGTGCTTGGGGACCAAATTTTACATTTTTTGAAATTTTTTTACTATTTATTAAGTAATTTTGAAAGTCGCTGATCTGATGGTCCAGAAAATTTTACTGTTTTTTATTGTTCACAGCAAAACAGCAATTTTCAAAAATACTTAATAAATAGTAAAAAAATTCCAAAAAATGTAAAATTTGGTCTCCAAGCACATTTCAATATGGATTAAACATCTAACGGTTCAGATCGGTCGTTTGGACTTTAAATCCGTGATTATAGTGCAATGCATAAGAGGGTTGGTGCATTGCAATGCACCATAGCCCATCTCTCTATATATATATATATATATATATATATCTTTTTCCAGCTCTTTAACTACCATCGGTTCAAACTTCAAACTAAGGTGTGAAAAGTTTAATAAATGAAAGTATTCTCTGTGAGTATTGACAATCACACAGTGCGATACTGCGATGTGTCACTGACAGAATAAAGAACCCCACCTCCTTGTGGCCCCACGCACTTTTCCTCTTCAAAAAATTTCATAAATAGATCTTCTACAAACAATTATAAAAGTTAAATTTCCATAAATATATCCTCTTAAAAAATTCCTTAGATGATTAAAACAAATTTATTCATACAATTATAAAAGTTAAATTTATTTAATACATCATCAATTGGCGATTTTTTCATTTTCATTTCAAAATATTTCTATACAAATAATTTTAATTTCGATAACATTACAAAAATAATTAATTTTTAAAATTACCAAAGGGCGTAATCTTTTGCAATTGTATGGAGAAAAATGTGCTCATACCACTTGTAATGTAATTATAAAAGTTTAAATGCCACTTTCAATCAAATTGATAATTTAATAACATTGCTAAATTAACAACCATTTTACATTTATGAATCAAAATTGTAAATATCACAAAAATATTTATAATTTTCCTACAAGGGGAATGAAGATGCTCTATGCTATACAATCATTTTTTTAAAGAATAATTATATTATTCTCCTCACCTCTATCCCCCCCCCCCCCCCCCCCCCATTTATTCCTGCGCTATCGCTAGTAACAATCCCCACTAATAACTACCTTAATTAACTTTTGAATTAAATTATATTGTCCCCTAATAACTTCCTTTACTGTCGATAGTCCCGCTAATAAATGATGTAAACATGACTTGTTAGTAAGTTCAATAATACAGTATTCATTTTTCCCTTGTTAAGTATTTATCCATGTAACATAAAATATTCATAGATGTATTACTGAAAGTTGCAATTGAAATATTTAGAAATAAATGTTAATTAATGTTCAAGAAAGTGTTTATCATTATGTCTGGTAAGTATATATCATTATGTATGACAAGTATTTATCATTATTTCTGACATGATGATACATTGATTTGATTAAACATTACTTATTAGTAAGTTCAAGAACAAAGTATTCATTTTTGTGTCATCAAGTATTTATTCATGTAACATAAAATATTCATCCAATCTATTTAAGTCATAGATGTTTTACTGAAAGTTGCAATTAAAATATTTAGAAATAAATGTTTATCTGTTTATTGATGTTCAAGAAAGTATTTATCATTGTTTCTGACAAGTATTTATCATTATGTCTAAGAAGTATTTATCATTATCTTTGACATGATGATACACTGATTTGATTAAACATTACCTATTGACAAGTTTAAGAACAAAGTATTCATTTTTGTATCATCAAGTATTTATCCATGTAACATAAAATATTTATCTAATCTATTTAAGTCATATATGTTTTACTAAAAATTGTAATTAAAATATTTAGAAATAAATGTTTATCTGTTTATTGATTTTCAATAAAGTATTTATCATTGTTTCTAACAAGTATTTATCATTATGTCTTAGAAGTATTTATCATTGGGTGGGGGGTTATTTATTTAATGGTCCCCAGTTGTGCGAGGACGATACAAAGAAAAAAGAAAATTTTGTATGGGGATAACTGATGGATTGATGTTCAAGAAAAAAAAGAAATTGAGTAGTCTCCCCATTGTTGTTTTGGAAGTTCAGACCAAGAAGTTTTAGACCACCCAGTTGTGCGGGGACGATATAAAGAAAAAAAATTATTGTGCGGGGAAAACGGATGGATTGTTTTAGATCAAAAAATAGAGTTCACTGCATAGGCATTAATACTTTCCTGAGTAAAGGTAAATAATTCAATGATCCATGTTAAATACTCGCATTTTTCTTATGATTTAATGGTCCGTCATGATTTTTTTGGAAGTTAGTGCAAGATTTTTTGCGAGGATAAAGGTGCGGGGATTATTATCAAGATTAGGGCTGCACAAAAAATTCGTAGTTCGTGATTCGATTCGAGTTTGATTCGAAAAAGTTTGTAAAAAATTTGATTCGAAATAGTTCAAAATTGATAAGCCAAAATTGTATCTATTTAAACCTAGGGTTAGATATGTAAATTAAGCCAAGTTTTGGTTAAATTAGTTTAAATTAGGTTTAATTAGGTTAGAAATGTCCAAAAAGTTCAAGTTACTGCCCTAGTTATGTTTGTTCTACAGGTAATCAAGTTTATGGAGCTTAACGACTCAAAACAGGTGAGTTAGCACGAAGAAATGAGCTTCTGCCAACATTTATTGCGGCCCGGAATGGAGTTATTGCGGCCCGCAACCAAACAAGTCAGAGCCCCTTTTATTCCAGCAAAGTTATTGCGGCCCGCAATAAAGTTATTGCGGTCCGCAATACACTATAGCAGTCAGCCAAAAATTGAGTCTGAACTTAAAACGGCCATAACTTTTGACTCGTAACTCCGATTTAGGATTGCGACCACTTTTTGGAAAGCTAACGAGAAGATCTACAACCTGAGAATATAAAAGGAATGTATTGCGGCCCGCAAGGACTTTTATTGCGGCCCGCAAGGACCTGTTCAGAATTTTTCTGCGCAGTCTGTTAACTGCTACAGTACATTGCGGCCCGCAATGGAGGTTATTGCGGCCCGCAATAAACAGTTCCAGAAGCGATTTTTGCTATTTATTGGTTGTTTTTATTTCTGGAAGGATAACTGTTTTAGGGACGAATTTTAGACATTAGAAAGAGAGAAAAGCACAGGAGAATAAGGAGAAAAAGGAGAGACAAAAGAAGGGAGAAGAAGATAGCGAATTCTTCGAGCGGTTACATTGATTTCTTTCTTTTAGAACTCTTTTACTTGTTATTTCTCTTGTGTGCTGCAGCCATGATTGGCTAAGGCTATTTCTAGGGTTGATTAGGGTTAGAACTTGAAACTTATGTCATGGATTAGTTGATTTTATATTATATTTACTTGTTCCTTGGTATGATCTTTTCTTTATATTACTTGTTTGTGATGACTTAAGCGAAATTACATGAAACCCTAGGATTCGGTATTTACAATTGAGAAATTGAATATTTAGTCCTGACCATAAAGAAAAGAGTATTTGATAGGCTAAGTACCGAGAGGAGACGCTCATCTTATACGGGCTTAACCCGATAGGTTAGAAAATTGTACCAAGTACCGAGAGGTGACGAATAACTTTCTATACCAATTGGGACAGTTAAAGACTTAATAACTTTGGGTTAGTGTAACCAAGTACCGAGAGGTGACATTTATACTAATTTAAAGACGGTATTAACATAGAAATATCACTTTATACCGATAACATTAGACTGTGCCTTCATATTTATAAGAACAACCTTAATAAATCAATTAATCGTGACATTAGTGGATAGGAACCCTAAGAGACCCTAATTTCTCATTCTTGTTTAAAACCACATTTAGACCTAGAATTTAGTTAATTCAATTTGATCAGCAACACACCAAACCATCATAGAAAACAAACAAATTCCTTTATTTCCTTTTACTAAATTAAATTAGTTAGGTTAGGTTTAATATTCCGAATTGTCCCTGTGGAGACGATCCCTAAATACTACTTGACAAGGTTGTACACTTGCAACCGAATTGAGGGTAAATTAGGATTTATTACTTGTGTAGTAGTAAAAATCACATCAAGTTTTTGGCGCCGTTGCCGGGGACAACGGTGAATATTATTTCAGACCTAAGTAATTTAGTTAGTAATTGTTTAATTTCCTTTTTGTTTTCTTTCTCTCTCAATTTTTTTTTTTAGGTTGAAATCTGCAGATGGATACAAGTTGGTGGATGACATGGCTCTCAACCAAAGCCAATGGCACAACCCTAGGGAGACACCGATGATCTTGCAGCGGGGAATGAAGGAGGTGAATTCGAACCCAAACTTGGCTGCAGAAATTGCCGCTTTAAATCGCAAAATTGATCAACTGAGTGTAAATGCGGTAAACAATTCCTTTCCTCTTCCTTGTTCAATTTGTGGTGGTACCGACCATCTAGCAATTAATTGTGGTGTAGGTAATTGGGGTAGTTTTGAGGAAGTTAATGCAATTAACCAAGGTAAATTTACACCAAATAACAATCCTTATTTCAATACTTACAACCCTAGTTGGAGAAATCATCCAAACTTTTTGTGGAGACAAAATGACCAAAATACCCAAGGTAATTCAAACTTTAATAGACCAAATCAAGGTTATGGTAACCAAGGGTATAGTTCTAATGCACAACCAAAATCCAATCTTGAATTGATGATGGAGGCATTCATGTCAAGTCAAAACCAAAAGTTTGATGAATTGACCAAAAAGGTAGACATGTTGGCAACCCAAAATAAAATGCTTGAAAACCAAGTTGCACAACAAGCTACACAATTCTCCCGCCAACTAGGCACCCTTCCACCAAAACCTGATAACAATCCCAGGGATGTCAAGGCAGTTAGGCACGTGCTTCGCAGCGGTATGCAATATGAGGATCCACCCATGCCAACGGATGACTATGTGCAGCCGCAAGGTGAAGAGACACGAAGCAATGATGAGCACATCTCCACACATGAGGATTCCGCCTCAAAGGAAGCTACACCAATTGTACCAAGCGACCCTGCCAAGCAAGCAAAACCATCTCAAGATGAGCCGCCAAAGGTAAGTGCACAGGTACCTCTCTACATTCCTCCTCACAAATTTGCACCTTTTCCTGGTAGGCTTAAGAATGAGAAAACCGACAAGGCACAGGAATCCAACAAGATGAACCCATCTTGGTACTCGAAGAAAAAATACATTAATTTGATAAGAAATTACAAGAAAAGGAGAAAGAAGAAGAAGGTCAAGCCCCGACCTAAAACCAAGCGCTTCTTGGGAGGCAACCCAAGTCCTTCTCGTTCCTTCCCTCTACTTGAACCGCCATCTCTCCGCCTTTATGACGGTTCTTCACACAACTTAATCTTTCATATTTCTTTCTATTTACTTTTTAGTTTTAGATTAAAGCATTGGGGACAATACTTAATTTAAGCTTGGGGGTATGAGAAGAAACTGTATCTTGCATGCATGTTTATTTTTATTTTTTTTTCACCAAATTTTAGGATTTATAACCCTGTTTTTACTTGACCATGAATAGGATTTATGATTTTAAACTTAAATGATTGAAATTGCAAATTTGTCAAGATGTTTTACGAGGTTATGAAAAATAGAGTCTTGCATAATTGGACTTAATTGTTTGAAAATGCATAAAGTATAAAATCATGTTTAAATTTTTGTTTTAAAAAAATTGGCAAAAATAAAACCCTTGAAATTTTAACAAGTTTTTAGTAATACCCTTGGAATAATTTGAAATAACCACATACTTTGGCGAAAAACTTTGTGGAAATAAAGGTTTAAGAAATTTGGAAATTTAGGGATTTAAATTTATTTTTTTGAAAATGCAACTTGTTTGGGAAAAACGAATTTAGAAAGATCGGGATATCCATAGGTATGATTTAATGCCTAAGGATGTGTGTATTCATGATATTTTGTAAAAATGTTGAAAAATAGTCATTGAAAATTTTTAGAAAAGAAAGACTTCGTTTGCTTATGTTACGGCGACATGACGTACTTATAGCAATGAGTCATAGACACTTTGCTCCGCTAGTTTGCCCGATAAAGTGACCGGGTTTGCACTAACCATGTAGGTTCGTGTCATGGAAGGGTCGAACCAAGAGCATGCGAATGCACTTTTGAATTAAAACGGTTGGGCATGGGTTAGCTACCTATAACTAGCCGGTTTTGTTCTAAGGATAAAGATTTATAGTGTCAACAAAAGAAAAATAAAATTTTGCATATATCAACACACGAAATCCGCGACTTTCTAACCTAAGTTTGATTCAAGCTTGGGGGATTTTTAAAAAGAATTTTCGCAAATAGGAATGCATTTTTTGTAACAAATTTAGATATCCGAAGTTTACAAATTCTAAATCTTTAGGGAAATAAAAGTTAGAGTAATTGAATTGTGGGGTGAAGCATGATTAGCCAAGGGTTGCACTTTAAATTTGTACAAAATTTACGTTGAGATTTTTAAATTTTGGCAAGATCATACAAATTTTTCGATTGAAAAACATACTTGATATAGGGTTAAATTAGAGTTCCAAGTTTAGATGTTGCTTGAGGGCAAGCAATGTTCAAGCTTGGGGGAATTTGATAAGCCAAAATTGTATCTATTTAAACCTAGGGTTAGATATGTAAATTAAGCCAAGTTTTGGTTAAATTAGTTTAAATTAGGTTTAATTAGGTTAGAAATGTCCAAAAAGTTCAAGTTACTGCCCTAGTTATGTTTGTTCTACAGGTAATCAAGTTTATGGAGCTTAACGACTCAAAACAGGTGAGTTAGCACGAAGAAATGAGCTTCTGCCAACATTTATTGCGGCCCGGAATGGAGTTATTGCGGCCCGCAACCAAACAAGTCAGAGCCCCTTTTATTCCAGCAAAGTTATTGCGGCCCGCAATAAAGTTATTGCGGTCCGCAATACACTGTAGCAGTCAGCCAAAAATTGAGTCTGAACTTAAAACGGCCATAACTTTTGACTCGTAACTCCGATTTAGGATTGCGACCACTTTTTGGAAAGCTAACGAGAAGATCTACAACCTGAGAATATAAAAGGAATGTATTGCGGCCCGCAAGGACTTTTATTGCGGCCCGCAAGGACCTGTTCAGAATTTTTCTGCGCAGTCTGTTAACTGCTACAGTACATTGCGGCCCGCAATGGAGGTTATTGCGGCCCGCAATAAACAGTTCCAGAAGCGATTTTTGCTATTTATTGGTTGTTTTTATTTCTGGAAGGAGAACTGTTTGAGGGACGAATTTTAGACATTAGAAAGAGAGAAAAGCACAGGAGAATAAGGAGAAAAAGGAGAGACAAAAGAAGGGAGAAGAAGATAGCGAATTCTTCGAGCGGTTACATTGATTTCTTTCTTTTAGAACTCTTTTACTTGTTATTTCTCTTGTGTGCTGCAGCCATGATTGGCTAAGGCTACTTCTAGGGTTGATTAGGGTTAGAACTTGAAACTTATGTCATGGATTAGTTGATTTTATATTATATTTACTTGTTCCTTGGTATGATCTTTTCTTTATATTACTTGTTTGTGATGACTTAAGCGAAATTGCATGAAACCCTAGGATTCGGTATTTACAATTGAGAAATTGAATATTTAGTCCTGACCATAAAGAAAAGAGTATTTGATAGGCTAAGTACCGAGAGGAGACGCTCATCTTATACGGGCTTAACCCGATAGGTTAGAAAATTGTACCAAGTACCGAGAGGTGACGAATAACTTTCTATACCAATTGGGACAGTTAAAGACTTAATAACTTTGGGTTAGTGTAACCAAGTACCGAGAGGTGACATTTATACTAATTTAAAGACGGTATTAACATAGAAATATCACTTTATACCGATAACATTAGACTGTGCCTTCATATTTATAAGAACAACCTTAATAAATCAATTAATCGTGACATTAGTGGATAGGAACCCTAATAGACCCTAATTTCTCATTCTTGTTTAAAACCACATTTAGACCTAGAATTTAGTTAATTCAATTTGATCAGCAACAAACCAAACCATCATAGAAAACAAACAAATTCCTTTATTTCCTTTTACTAAATTAAATTAGTTAGGTTAGGTTTAATATTCTGAATTGTCCCTGTGAAGACGATCCCTAAATACTACTTGACAAGGTTGTACACTTGCAACCGAATTGAGGGTAAATTAGGATTTATTACTTGTGTAGTAGTAAAAATCACATCAAAAATTAATTCAAACCAAATTCAAACTGGACTTGGTTCGTTCGAAATAGCTAGGTTCACGAACTATTCTAGTTTGAATCTCAAAGTAACGTGAACCGTTGATTTCTCAGTTATAAAACCGTAGACGACTAAACCCTAAACCCTTCGTAAAAAAGTTCGTAAAAGATTCAAAACTGAGTTCGTAAAAAATTCGATTCGAAATTAATTCAAACTAAATTCAAACTGGAGTAATTTTGATTCGGTTCGATTCGTTTGCAGCCCTACTGAGGATCCTTCTTGAAATGTCATTTAAGCCCTATTAACAGCTAACCTTTTAATTCTCACAAATCTGAGGTGAGAGTTGGACCAAATTACCCTTTCTCCGATAAAGAAACAAATAGAGCTAGATTTTCCTAAAGTATGAGATAATGAAACACTTGTGCTGCTAGATTTCAAATTTTTTAAAGTAGAAGGCCATCTTAATGAGGATCCACCAATATTTATTTTTTACAAAAAAAAATATACATTAACAAGCCATTTTACGGTTCAACAATTTTTTTTTCAAATTATTAAATTCATAAGTTCGCTTTAATATTTCAGACGACCATACTATTTAAAATTTCTCGAATTTCAACTTAATAACAGTAATTCAATCTTTTTAATTAATTTTATTTTCAAACATTTTCAAATTATTTCTTTTTGCATATACCTAATTAGATTATAGAAGTACAGTTGTAATAATTAAATTACCGGTTCAAATAAAAACATTAATTATTTTATATATTCTTTTGTTTACTAGATGGATATTGATGAATCAACGATTTCATTCAAACATGAGACTGAAAAACTTGAATTTCTCAATTTTAAATATGAAACTCGTGAAGATTTATTTAATGGTGTTAGAGTTTTTTACTCAGCCAAAGGATACGCATAATTGATTTGTAGTTCAAAGTCAGAGAGATGTGTGGTTTTACAATGTGATAGAGATGAATAATATCGTAATACATGTGATGTGCCTTTAAATGAAAGAGAAAAAAAAATCTCAATACGTCGGATCAATTGTCCTTTTAAAATTAAATTTTTTAGAAGTGGTAATTTTTAATTTTAGGTCGTACGCTTGCAAAAAAAAATTTATTTTTATGTTTTGTTTGTTAATTTGTTAATTTTATAGTTTGAATTTGTATAGATCTTAATGAATGTCAATTGATCGTATTAAGGTTGAAAGAATCTTTTGTGTTATAAAACAGATAATATCCTTTTATGTATTATAGTTTGATTTTCATTTTTTTTTTTTATTATTATTATTATTATTATTATTATTATTATTATTATTATTTATCTGTTTAGAAATTCATTTTTTGATCCGCATGATTTTGTTTAGAAAATAATTTTTGTATTGAATAAAATAATGACTTTTGTAGAAATGTCTATTCTTGCGTTAGATTACATACTAATTATTATTATAATTAATGTCGGCAGATTTTAGATAATTTTTTAATTTACAAAGGTTTGATATCTAGCTCTATTGTTTCCTCACCGTAGAATGGATAGTTTGGTCCAAAAAAATATTTTTCTCTTGCCTCATATCTGTGAGAATTAAAAGGTTGGCTGTTAAAATTGGTACTCAGCAATTTGTATAGCTACGACCTACGAACCTTGGGTTCCATCGTGCGCACAAGTCTTAGAACCACAGAACGGAATTCATTTCCAGCGACTCAATTTTTTTATAACGGAATTCAATTCCAGTACTTCAGCTGTTTAGCAGTTTATTTTCTCGTCGTTTTATTAAATTTGATATTGATATTACCAGAATTCAAGTCGTGTATTAGGTGAGTCCACATACTCTTTAATATTCGTACGAAAGCAGTTCGGACGGACCGAATCTAAAGCCAAATTTTCTGTTATTACTATTAGGTAAGACACATTTCAGAGATGCACTATTCCAGCGAAAAGTTCCCACATGCAGTGCTATTAAATTTGGTGGAGAATACCTGCTATACTGGCTCTTTTGTCTTTTTGCACTAAGAGATAGTTATTAAACCTAAAATATTTCCCATACTAGCTGATCCTAAATATTTGTAAATTACTTAAATGTAATTAACCAATTATTCTCTCTCCTCACTTCCCTTCCTACTCCCGCGACAGCAACGCCCAAACTAAAAAGAAAAAATTTATACGAACTTTTAAACCAACAAACAAACCAACCGTACAAGATTACAAATCACGCAATCTCTCCATTTCAAAATCCCAATCCGCGTACCATGGCAAATGAATCCACCACCTCTATTGACCCGTCGTCACCTCCGAGTCCGACCGCCAATTCAACTGTGGAGATCGCATCTTCTTCGACAATGAATGGAGATGCGTCGCCTAGATCTCGGAGCTTCAGACAGAGGAGCATGACGCATTCGAATGGAGAAGTCTCCGTCTCTCCGTTTGATGTTGAGAATGGAGGGATAAGAACTAGTCAATCCATGACGAAGCTGGAGATGCTGGAGCAATCTGTACATGGATCCGTTGATCCAGTGGTGGTGTTTAAAACGGTCTTTTATATTTTGGTTTGGTACACGTTTAGCACTTGTTTGACACTGTGAGTGAGCATTTCTCTGTGTCTAGTGTTTTGGTGGATGTCTCTAGATAATTAGCTAGTAATAAGGTTTTGGTTTTTATGAAAACCAGCTAGTACTGGTACAATGTGTTGTTGTGTTGCTACTTATTCCAATTAAATGGTAATTTGGTTAGTATAAAAGCTACCCGTTCTGTTCAAATAGAAGCAAATGTCCTGAAAAAACTCAGATAATTTTTAGCACAGGTACTGTCCAGTATAAACTGGTACTTGCCTACTGAAACCACTGCATTTATCTTCTATCATATTTTGAGCATGTATAGATTGATTATGATAATTTGTTTTTCAAGTTGAAACACCCTAAACTTTATCAGTTTTGAAATGAAACGGGCCTTGCAGCCTTTTTATCAAAAAAAAAAAAGTTGAAACACCCTAAATTCTTCCACTAAAATTGATCCGGTGTTGAATTTTTTTTTTCTTTATCTTCATGGTGTAGGTATAATAAAACACTTTTAGGGGACAAATTGGGGAAATTTCCAGCGCCATTGCTCATGAACACATTTCATTTCACACTGCAAGCCGTTTTGTCCAAGATTATAGTCTTCATTCAATCCAGAAAGGATGATTCAAATTTAATCATGTCATGGAAAGATTATTTCATCAGAGGTACACATCTTATATATTTCATCATCTATATGCATTAATGCTTTCAGGTTTGGATATCAGATCTATGAGAGTCATAAGGTTCACATCAAATACTGATTGCATATTTCTTTTGAGTTAGTAGGCAAAACACCTACCATCTATTTGTATCAAATAAATAATACCTGTACAAGCAAGGAATAAAAAACAGAAAAGAAAATTGAAAGAACAAGCACACTTGAAAAGAAAAAGAAAAAAATAGAAAAAACTTTTTTAAGTACAGCTCGTGTCCAATCGGAGAAATCTCTTGCTGGAAACATGCCTTGTTGCATTGGATGACACATATCACTAAACTTAGCCACAAATTCGGCCTGTTACTTGCACCCTTTAACCCTCCACAGAAGCAGTGGCTATAGATTCTGAGATTTGACCTGTTAAACCCCATGACCTACCACAAAATTCACAAACAGTGTGCTATATGACCTCTTACATCTTGTGACCTGCTACATGCTGTTGCCGTAGAAACACTATGAGTCGATACAAAATGAACCACCACACACAAGGTCAGATATGTGGAGATAGAGGAGGAAAGAGGAAAGGAGGCCAACTGGTGCTGCCAAAGAAACTGTGGCCCTCCAATGTCAATTTTTAGTACAATCATACTAACTTATCGGCCCACCTTTGTGGTTCTGCTCAAGAGTTTGAAAATTACAGATAGAAAGCCAAGTGCCAACCATCTTATTAAATTTGTGTTAGCCTCTGCCAAATTTGAGGTTGCATATTTTTTTGTGTTTTCTTTTGATCTTTTTACGTTAGCACTAAATTACCTATTAGTGTTTGCACCATAACAAAAAATTATTGAGGTAGTACTGTAGTACTATGTTTCAATTATTTTCTGTTATTTTGGAATACCTGTTATCAAATTGGTTAATGTATTCTTTGATTGTCTTTATTCTGTTTTGTTTGTAGTTGTGCCGACAGCTCTAGGAACAGCATTGGATATAAATCTTAGCAATGCCTCTCTTGTTTTTATTTCTGTTACTTTCGCAACCATGGTTTGTTCTATTCTTTTCTATTATATATTAAAAGAAATCATATTTACCCTTGCAAAATCTTCTCTAGAAAAATGAGGTTGACTAGTTCCTTTTTAAAGACAACACAAGAAAAAGAATCTGATATATGTTTTGGAGGGTCAAATTATAATATGTCACATGTTATTCTTTTTATTACTTTTTTCAAGTATATACCTATAATATTTTGTTATTTATCTTATTTTGTATATTTATCTTTGTTACTTCCCTCTTGTTTCAGTGTAAATCTGCTTCGCCAATTTTTCTACTATTATTTGCTTTTGCATTCAGGCAAGTATCAGAGAACTTTGAATAATAAAAGACTTGTGTTATAGCATCTTACATTTAGGTTACTTATACCATGTATCTATCTATCTTATCTTACAATCAGGCAAGTATCAGACTTATGTTAGCATCTTACATTATCTTTTTTCCTTTTGCTAAAGATTGGAAAGCCCAAGTGCCAAGCTACTGGGGATTATAGTAATAATTTCTTTGGGAGTGTTATTAACAGGTAATTTTTATTTTTTGTGCTGACTCAAAAGATTGATCTCAAGAATTCCAAAAAGCTAAAAGGAACACCTTATATACTCACATGTTTTCTTCTGTTGCTTTCTGCTCAGTTGCTAAAGAGGCGGAATTTGAATTTTGGGGTTTCGTTTTTGTTATGATGGCTGCTGTCATGTCAGGCTTTAGATGGTCTATGACTCAGATTCTATTGCAAGTATGCTTTTAAATTGAATTTCCTTCTATTTATTTTTGCATAGAGACAATTATAAGCACCCAGCATTTCTATACTGCAGTAAAATGGGGAAAAACTAACAGATTAAAGAAACTTTAATACTGTATTTATATTTGAGTGAGGCTATGGTACTATGCATAGTGCAGTGGTCCATACTACGGATCAATATTTTTGTTTTCAAAATTCTAACGGTCGATCCGAACCATTCAACATGGTCTTCGTATGAATATGTACTTGTAAACTGAATTTTACATTTTTTAGAATTTTTTTACTATATTTTTAGATGGGTAGAAATCACTTTTTTTTGGATGGTCCAGAATTTTCAGATCAAGTGATTTTCTACCCATCTAAAAAATAGTAAAAAAAAAAATTCTAAAAAATGTAAAATTTAATTTACAAGTACATATTCATATGAAGACCTTGTTAAACGGTTCGGATCGACCGTTAGGACTTTCAAACTGAAGATTTGAGTTCATAGCGCGGGGCAATATGCGCTATGCATAGTACCATAGCCTCAATCTTTATATTTCCTTATCATATGTATTTAGAGAATTTGTATACAAAAAGTAAAGAAAGTTGTTTACTAAAAATTGTTTCCTGTTTCCTAATTTATATCTTTTTCCTTTGTTCTTTTGTTAAACTTCGCATTGTTGTGTTTGGTGTCAAACTTGGCTTGAAGAAAGAAGCATATGGTAAGTACATGCAATGTCTATCTTATCCTTTAAACTGCCAATTACAGTATCAATGTAACAAGATAGATCCATTCATTCTGTTGCTGCACCAAACAACTTCATTTTTCTTTCTGCTTTTACTAATTTCTGTCTAGTAGCTACATTAAAGCTCAAATTGAAAGTCACTTCTGCTAAATAAGCATGGAAAAACAACAATTTTGCGAATTTAATTGTGTTTACTCCATAACATTCTTCATATTCATACCTAACACCTTATGTTTGTGTGCTATTTAATTCAAACCCACCATTAAAAGAAATATTGTTGCAGTTAATTATAACTTAACTTCTCTACATTGCCTCTGAACTTTTGATCTGACTTGGTTTTCTTTCAGTTTGGGAGTAGGAAAATGGTTTCATAGAATTTTTAGGGGTAAAATTGTTAATAATTCAGCAAAAAAATGATTCTCCATTATTCGAGTCATAAGGTGAACGTCAATGGCAAAAGTAAGCTTGCAAATATGTGCAACACTAAGTGCAACTATGTCAAACTTTGCTTGTATTTGCAAGCTGATCATTCTAATTTAAGAAGTTCAAATAATTTTTATTTATTAACTCCTTTTTAATATTGTAGGTTTAAAGGATCCAATCACACTAATGAGCTATGTTACACCGATAATGGCGGTGGCGACATTTATAGGGTCTCTTTTAATGGATCCATGGCACAAATTCGATACGAATATGTATTTTGATAATCCCTGGCATGTTGCAAGGAGCTGTTTATTGATGCTAATAGGCGGCACATTAGCCTTTTTCATGGTAAATACTAAGTCTTTATTTTTTATACTAATCATTAAAGATATTAAATAAACCCAACACGGAAAGAAAATTATAGGCCAACTTAATTCTGTTCTAAACATGGGCCTATAAAAACATTTTTTTTTATTAAATTGTCTGAAAATAAAGATAAAAAGTATGTGATCTAAATTAAATTTACAAAAAAGGGAAGCTAAAATTAACATTAATGCAAAATAAAGAGCAATTTTTATACTTAAATTTCTCCTACTTATAATTTTGTAAATCTTTTTTTTTCTTCATCTCTATTTGTTTAATTTCATTAGCTATTTCCTATTTCCTTTTCTTTTTCTTTTTTCAATCAGGTATTGATAGAGTATGTTCTGGTTTCAGTAACAAGTGCTATAACTGTCACAATAGCTGGAGTTGTAAAGGAAGCCGTCACCATTGTGGTAACTTTTGTTTTCTATTTTCTAAGTATGTTGAATTGAGTTGTTTTATTTTATATTTTTTTTTTTTTCTTGCTGCAAGAGTACTAAAGTGAAAGCATAGTTTAGTTGTACATTATGCAGGGGTTTCAACTTCTGACCTAACCAGACCTATTAAGATTGAATGATTGGTTAACCAGGTCTGGGTCTAGAATCTTCTGACCTATCACATGTTGTGCTGACTTCAAGTAAATTGCTCATGATTCAACAAACCTGTTTTATTTCCCATTGGAAGAGGTTTTTTCTTTTTAAGAAATTTAAATTGCACCTGTTGTTTACAACTAGGAATTGGTATTTCCCATATTAAAAAGATCTCAGTTTTGCTTTCACAACAGTTGATCAATACAAAAGTGAAAGTGAATTCCTTTTATCTCTCGGAAAGTAAAAGCTGTAATACGAGTTTCAAAGAACTTTTTTGGTTTTCCTTTTACCTGAGGGAATCATGAAATACTCTACTTACAGTGACCAAGGTTTGAACAAAGGTTCTTTCTGGGGCTGACCGGTGAAGGAGGAAAAAAAACTTAATTCTCCCAATGGGAGATTGGAACTTGGGTCTCTCACAAGGAATCCAACCCAAACTACCAACTATGCTCCTTTGTGACTTGTGAAAAGCAAAGTTAAATTTCAATAAAATATGTACTGTTGCAATCTAATGCAGTTGGATTGGGTTCACCCATGACCTGTACCAGTAATTCCTGGTTGAGGCAATTTGGCCAATGGGGGTATGGTCGGGTCTGATCTGAATAATATAAAAATAATAATAATACCACCCATTGACATCCCTAATTTCATGCGTTATATCAGGTTGCAGTGCTTTACTTCCATGATAAGTTCACGCCTCTAAAAGGAGTGGGTCTTGTTACTATTATGGTTGGTGTCGGTTTATTCAACTGGTACAAGTATGTGACCAACATACCATTTTGTATTCACTTTTATTTATTTTTATTTAATTTTATTTTATTGCAAAAGGAAACACAATATTTTAAGTTACTTGCAAGAAATGTGAGCATTTTTCATATTAATTATGCACTTTATAATTAACATTGCTTTGTAAAATTTCAAATTACATCCAAATAGGTACACCAAACATATATTTACTTGACTTGATTTGAGTTCATTTAAGAGTGAAGGGAAAAAATAGTCTCAATTAAGGTTGGGCAAAATTGTCAACAAGTTATAGTATTCTCATCCCATATGATGTTTGGTTCTTATGTAAACTGTGTTTTAGTTGCTATATGAGAAAAAGGATGCAATTCCCAATTAACAGTGCTTTTGGTGATTCTGTATATGCTCAATCTAATTCTGTGTTCTATTTTTCCTGTATTAAGGTATGAGAAATATAAGAAAGGTCAATCATCAGAAGACGAAGAAAGTGTTCCACTCTCTTCAAATGGAGACCCAAAATATGTAATCATTGATGAATTTGAGTCCCTAGACAATGAATTGGAATCGTGACCATAAATGCCAATCCGGGTGTGTACCAATTAAAAGGTTAGTTCACTATCTTTCCTGGATACTTGTTTTTCTGAGCAAGTAACCTCAAAGAGGATACCACCTTTCGTTTCTTTTCGAAAGCGATCATCTTACAAAATAACAAAAAAAGGTCAAACTTTCATGAATATAGCATCTATCATGTTAATTTTATTATTAGATCCTTGCAACAATCACATAGGGGCTGTTGCTGAATTATACCTACTGTGACATATTGTACTGGGTTTTCCCAGTTACTGTTATTAAACCCAGTTTGCTGATTTTTTACTTTGTAATGATTTTTAATCTAGCCTAATTTATGGTAAATGAACCTATATTGTGCAACTGGGACTGGGTTTAACCCAAATTACCCTTGGTTTACCCAAACACTTGTGCTGCATCCTAAGCTTTGTAATGTATCTGCTAACAATTCTTTCATTTTTTTTTTACCTTTGACAGGATTTGTAAATCCCTATTCCCTTGGCAAACAGGTTAATTCGATTATTAGTGCAAAAAGAGAAAACAGCACACGATTGTTAAATCCAATTTTGGAAACAAGATTCTTTGTTTTTGTTTACACAAAAGCATAGGAATCGACACTCAGCTCTTTCTTATATTATTTTGGTAATGTCATTTTTTTTTTGGCATTATTTGTATAGCCTCCTCTAAATTTTTGTCAGTCAATTGTTTGTGATGTATAGATTGAGGAGTGCTCCGAGTTCATTGTATCTTTTTGCAATTTGAGTTGCATATTTTTTTTCCCCCACATGTAAAATTTGCACCATTTTTTTCTACACAGCGAAGTAGATATTCGTCTTTTTAAAAATTAGGCAAGCAGCCTACCTGGCATTCGCTTAAAAAAAATCAATTTACAAAGAGCAGTGATGTTTTATTTACTAAAATATCTCGCAGGAACTTTTAGGGCAGATACTTATATTATGGAGACTAGCACACAATATTGAAGGTCTCGCATAAAAAAACCAAACAATGAGAATTTATGGTGCTTTAACAAAAATAAGTAGTCAGATTCAGGTTTTGGTCTAGTAACAAAGGGCAACACTTTTTGTATGAGAGGTTGTGGGTTAGACAGTTAGACTATCATCTTTTTATCTCAAAAGACAAAAACAAAAATTAAGCAGCGATACCATTTTTGTTGTTCTAAACACTAGTTATTAAGCACAAAAATAAGCAGCAAGGTTTAGGCTCTGTGATGCAGCCAATTAATGAGAGAAACAAAAGGGAATTTAGTGCTGCTAATTAACGGCTCATTAAAAGCATAATATCATGGCTCATTAAAGAGAAAATAATGCTGCTTTAAAATTATATATTACAAGATTTTGTAACAACTATTTTTATTTTTCTTTTATTATAAATAAGCTCATAGGTTAGAGGAGAGGATATTAGATGAGAGTCAGTTTGTTTTTGTCTTAGTGTGATGCTAAGTTTAGTGTGAGTGAGTCCCCTTCGGGTCTCCTTTGGGTGAGCGAGTCCCCATTGGATCCATGTTGGGTGAGCAAATCCCTTGAGGGTTGAGTGAGTCCTCTTCTGGTTGATTAGCCCCAACAAATATCTTGTATCGTTACTATTTTATCAATATAATTTTCTGTTTTTTTTTATGTTTAAGCAATCTCCATTATGTTTGAAATATTTTCCGCTATCACTTTGTCTAGTAACAAAGAGCAACACTTTTTTGTATGGGAGGTTGTGGGTTAGACTTTCATCTTTCTATCTCAAAAGACAACAACAATAAATAAGGAGCAATATCATTTTTGTTCCAAAAACTAGTTATTAAGCACAAATATAAGTAGTAAGGTTCAGACTTTAGTTTAGTAACAAAGAGCATAACTTTTTGTAGTGGAGGTTGTGGGTAAGATTTTTCATGTTTCTACCACACTCTTTCCATTACCTGCTGATTTCTGCTTCCTCTTTGGTATCTCCTCATTCTCGCCCCTCTACTACCATTAGATTTGCCGGGTAGCTTCCTCTTCCACCTCTCCTACCACCCCGACCACAACCACGGCCTCCGGATTGCCCCTCTCACCTGCATATCGCTTCTTAGGTGACTTAGGACAAGTCTATTTCAGGTGACCTACCTCACCGCAGTTGTAACACCGTCGAGGATCGCTCCTGAACCATGTGTTACCTCAGTTGGAGACCGCTAGTGCTGAAAGTCCCGTTGCCCCAGCCTATAGCCTAATCCGGCTCTCCTCCTCGGTCAAGTACCCCTCTAGATCATTCGCTTCTAGAGTGTGATGCACCCGATGTGACCAGCTCAGATATATAGCTGGCCCATCAAGTTTCGTACCAATGGGTGATAGCTCAACTTTCTGCGACCTCGGCTCGCTCTCATTAGCTACCACACGGAAGACTCGCATCATGATCGAGACCTCATCAGGGCTCAGCTTTGATATGGCCTCGGCCAACGAATTCATTCTACCACTGTCACTCCCCTTTCCCTTCTCCATTGATCCGACTTAGATCTACTTCTCACGCATCGATCTAAGTCCGGATCCCTCCTACTCCTTTAGATCTGATCTTGCGCTCTCAAGATCTAGATCCACATCATCTCTCCCTTTCTGTCTCTTTTTCTTGACTTGATCTTGATTTATCGTATCAAGATTCGAGTTCAAAACCGATCAAACTCGCTTCTCGGGTATTGTGGGTATAGGCCCCCCACACCGGCCAAATCACCACAAAGAACCTACCTTAGGCTTGGCCAGCCTAGAGAAAAGGAGGATCGGCCAAAAAAGGAGAGAAAGAAGAGAAGACGGCTAGAGGAGGGTTGTTCTAGCTGTGCTTGGCCAACTAGGTGGCGGAGAAGGCAGAGTGGAGAGTCGATTCGATCAGGCGGAGCTCAGTAGACCCAATCAGGCAGAGCGGAGAGTCAGTCCGATTAGGCGGCGGAGCTTAGCGGACCCCGATCAGCAACTAGTCCGATCAGACCCGATCAGTGGCGTCAGAGCTCAGACAATGCTCAACGGAGCCAAGTGATCCGACCTGACAGAGCTCAGTGCGGTGCAGAGAGAAAAAGGGGCTGCTAGGGTTTCCTAAGCTCTGATACCAAGTGAAATTTCAGAAAAATAAATTGTATTTTATAACTTGTTCACTTTGAGCCTATAGGCGTTATAACTTACATCCAACTTACATCCGAGTTCCTATATTTCTCTATATTTTTTTTTACTAAAAAGACCCTATCAAAATTAGATATACCAAAAACATACAAATCTCAATGGTAGACGAACAGCATACATGAGGCATTCACTTAACAAATTAAAATTCAATTTACAAAGATGAAATGGATATATGCAAGAAGTAGGAGCAATACAATAAGAGAGGAATGGAAGGAAATTAGGTAAAACAATAAGGGTGTGATCGGAACAAGTAATTTTCGCTCAAACAAGAAATAGAATTAGAATTCATTCTCAATCTGCTGATCGGA
Organism: Carex rostrata; assembly: GCF_964058835.1. NCBI lineage: Eukaryota > Viridiplantae > Streptophyta > Magnoliopsida > Poales > Cyperaceae > Carex > Carex rostrata. Next base: position 7,489,564 of record NC_135930.1, on the reverse strand, counting down.
ACCCAAAAAGAAAAGAGAATAGAAATGATTCGACGGAATTTCAAGAGCTCTAAATCCTACAGCGAAATCACGGGAAAAAGGCAGGTATTTCGCGAGAATTCAATTTGCTGACGTGGAAAGTCCGTTGTACCCTTGTCTTCTTTGATTAGAGCAGCGCTGCTGTGCTGGAGCAAGAGAGCAGTGGAGAGGAGATGTTTCTGGACTAGAGAACTGGGCGGGAGAGTACTCGAGAAAGGGAGAAATGTTTGCTGGCTGATTCATCTCTCTTTCTCTGGTACGAAGGAGGGGAGCAGTGGAGAGGGAAAGGGAGAGAGAGAGCGGAGAGAAATTAGTTGAATGAGAAGAAGACAGGAAAACTTTCTAATGGCATCACGGTAAATAAGATAAACTTTATGACTAATTTAATTTATCTTGAAATCAATTCTTTTTTCTAAATTAACCGTTTTAATCACTAAAATTCAATTCCAAATCATCTCTTTTCAACTCTATTCAATTGAAATGAATTGAACTTTTATTATCCTCACATTCCGATCATACCCTAAAGGGGAAAATGATCCAACACCATATGAAAAGAAGTGATTGTACATGAAAAGAAGCCTAGTTCCAACTCTAGACCATAGCAATGCCTATTACAAAGTAAAGCTATTACAATAAGTATATCAAGTACACCAACAATGGGCTAACTTTAAACAAAATAAACTGATTTAGACAAAGAGAGCTTCCACTTCCTGTGTAAGCTGCTACACAATAATCCTTAACTAGTTTGAAATAAATACTTCAATCTGATGAACCCATGCCAAATGGATCGTAGATTCGCCATGTCATATTCAGGCGAAAGTATCGTTTCAGGTACATTGCTCCGAAGCCTATATTCTGAACTTGGCACCAAGTCAATATTAGAACGATCGATACGTTCAATCCGATTGCTGGATACTTGGATCTCTCCACGAGGCAGAAATAGGTATCCAAGGTAGGATAAAAAATTCTCGGCATTATCAATTTCAGACGCCGATCATTTCGATTCCATAATACTTCACCCATAGGACAAGAACTGGAGAAACAAATGCACCTCTGATATATATATAACATCGCCGTCAGGCGAGCAAAATGGCACGGCCAATATGCTTAATTTCACCATGTAATGGGTCATTTACGACCAGCTTGTTGCATCATGATTGACTGGATTGGAAATTTCGAAGACGACATATTGCGGCTGAACCGGTGTTGGTATACCGGTACCAACTTTAGCTTAGAAAGATTGTTATTTTGGCTTGCAGAAGAAAGATGGTTTTGTTTAGATTAAAAAGGTTCAAGGAATAACTAATGTGGGTTAGGAAATCGAAGAGAAGTACGGTATATATAAATACTTGAAACCTCTTACAGTAATAGTAAATCGGCTAAAAAAAATCACGTGTAATTTTGGAAAGTAGCGTAATTGTTTTAATTTGTTGTTGAAAATGTCATTTCTTAATTTAGGAATATTGCTGCATGTTTCCTTTTTCTTTTCTAATAAAGAGATCGAAGTATCGAACTTACGCATCAAGAGTCAAGAATTAGGGGCGAATCAGGATTTTTGTAAGTGAAGAAGGAGAAAAAAAATAATGAATTGGATTTGAATAGTTAATCGGGTTCAAATCTATTAGCTAATCGTGTATTAGATAAGAAAATAATGTTGTAACTTTTAATTTTCAATGCTCTTAACTTCTAATTCTAATTACCAATTAGAATTTAAAAAAAATATCATAATTTTAACTTTAAATTTAATATTAATTACAAACTAAAAATTTAGAAGAGCCAAATAAAATTTCAAAGATAAACAAAGTCAAACCAAGCCTATAAATTTATATAAAAAAATCGAGGGTGGGACAGTTGACCCCTTAAACTAGGTTGGGTCCGCCCTGACAGAATCCCTTTTCGGCTTCATGGAAGAATGTAAAAAAAATAAAAATAAATAATAATTGAGGGTTGAGGTACTCTGGCAACTGGCAAGGTTTTGTTTTTTTATTTTTTTAATTTGGCTGAATAATCTGGATTGAAAATTTACTTTACTTTGATTTGAGTTCATTTTAGACTCAATGGAAAAGGAAAAAAAAAAAAAAAAAAAGCTCAATTAAGGTTGGGCAAAATTGTTATTAAAATAATATTTTATTTAGAGATCATTTGATTTTGCAAGTTTAAAATGCGAAACCTCTCTTCTGGTTCCATAGTTTAAACTTGCGAAGAACTTTGTAAAAGTTAAATTTTTTTCTAAAAAAACGATTAAATATTTTTTTTACTTGGTAAAATAAAAAATTCTGTAGTGACTGGGTTTAACACATATTACAAGTATAGTACCATGAATTCCCCAGATCAGCGTTATCTTTGGTTCATGCTGCATCCTCAACATTATTATGTGTTTGACTAACAATGCTTTATTTTCATATAAAACAAAATTAAAAGGGGATAATTTTTTATATACATATAAAAAAAATATCAGATCTAATACTTTTATTTTAATATATCAATTTCAAGTTTTTATTATTAGAATATTAAAAATAAAATATGATGAAGAAACTAAAAATAAAAATAAAAAATGGTATCTCTCGTCTCTTTTTGGAAACACTAGCATTAAGATCCTTGAGCAAAAAACTTTAATATCCGTGCCAATTTAGCTCGCACGGATCTTAAAGAATATCTACCTCAGGCCGTGACACGAATCAAGCGGTGGAAGAAATAAGAACTATTTGGACCGAAACAACCAGAAAGTGTCAGATTATTTGTTCCAACCTATGTTACTCAGATACGTCTCATTGGGATTCGTATCAGGTGCGTATATGCACTTGATATGTTACCGATACGTTACCAATACGTGTCCGATACGCGATATGGCGTATCCGCCACATAGGCGTATCCTTACTCTCTTGATACAGGTTGACTTGCAGCGATACGCCTCCGACACACGTGGATACGGTCGGGATACGCGGATCTGAACAATTTTCTAATGCAGAAGAGTCGTGAACCGCGCATGAACCGCACCACATAGCGCTTAACCACTGCACTACTTCGCTTTTGTTAATCAAAGCTAGTAACTAATATATTTATTATATAGTTGGATTACCGAATTTTTTATATTTAATACAGATTTAAATTAATAATATAATTAATATAATAAAAAATAATAAATATAATAGACGTATCGTATTCTTAATTTTTGAAAATTGTCGTATCGCCGTATTCATATTCATGTAAGATAGGGTCCAACACTCTAAGGACCTGTTCGGCGGAGGCTTGAGAATAGGAATAAGAATAGGAACGGGAAATTTTGAATTGAAAAATTATTGTTCTCGTGGAAAAAAAAAAATTCAGTCTGAATGAATTTGTTTTTTCCCACGTGAACAGTAAATGCCGCCCTAAATAGAATCTTTTGCATTAGGCTGTCAGATGGACCCCACAGTGATCTATCGACTCATGCGCTTTCCAAGAGTATGTTGGTCCCACAATTCAGTGGCTTGGGACACGAAAGAGAGTTTGGATTTAGTCCGATCCTCTGGATTACCTCAAATTTTAATTTTATATCCCGTCTGTCCGATCAGAATCCAGGGCAATCCAGCCCGAGGTGGGATGCACGGTTCCCTTTAATATTCGTGCTTGAGAAGATCGGACGGTCCATATACAAACTCAAAATTTGAGTTAACTCAGGTGCATTAACTCTCCTCAGTTCTCAGGACTTGAAAAAGTTTCTATTACCGCCAATCCGCCATTACTCTCTCTCTCTCTCTCACTGCAACTCTCAAGGAAGCTGTTCAAACAATTCGAAGAAGTGCGAGGCGCAATTCTTGTTTTGCCTGACCTCCGGGACTTAGGGTTTTAAGCGCTGAATTCTCCGTTGAATTTCGATCTCTTCAATTCCGTTCTTCACAAGGTAAATGCTCTCCGCTTTGATTGGGATTTCTCCTTTATTTCACGGTTATTAGGTCCAACATTTCTCTAATTTCCGTGAACAATAAACTGTTTTCCTCAGTTATTTGCGTTCATTTTGCCTTTCTTGATTTTGGATGGCAAATTCAGCTTTTTGGCTTAATTTTATGTTTTAATAATACTACTAAATTTCTTGTTCAAATTAGGGTTTTGAAATTATAGTATGCTTGAAAGTTCTGTGAATTGGGCAATTTACTACTGTTCTTGGTACTTTGAACTCGCTAATTCAAGCTCCTCTCATTCTAAAGGATCTTTTTAATTGAAATAACTTAACATGACACAAAATATGAATCTGCACTTTAGTTAATTGTTTTATTAGATTCATGTTTGCAAATGGAACTCAAATAGCCCGATTGGCATTTCAGGTAACTTTTTAGTAGGACGTAATGATATTTTTTTCTTTTTCACCACCTGACCTCAAAGAAAAAGAAGATATTTTTTACTTGTGCTGCAAGAATCCCCTTTTTTATAATCAAGTATTGGCTCAATTTCTTTGTAGTATTGCACTGTACCATTTGAAAGGGAATTAAATTAGATAATTGACTATGTTGCCCTTGTCTTTTCATACCGATTCTTTACTTGGAATCAAACATATAAACTCTTTGTTCCACCTTAGCTTAATCAAAATCTTCGGAAAATTAGTTTATTGAAACTTGGTAAAAAAAAATTATCACATCTAACAGAATCTTCCTTTATATCCATCTAAGGTTGACCATGCTTGCAAATTTGTCCAGAAATTTGTGTCTGGGTTCAAAGTATCATAAAATGTTGAGGGTAATTTACAAAAGGCTTTTCCTTTCATTAGTTAGCATTCCTACATGTTATGAAAGTCTTGGGCATGTATTGACAAAGCATTACTAACTTGCATTTTTACAGAGTTACTGAAATGCCATAGAAGTGGAAGCATTGAGGTGAAATGAGGTGCAACGCATGCTGGAGGGAGCTTGAAGGCCAAGCTATTTCCACTACTTGTGGCCATTTATTTTGTATGCTAACTCATTTGTATCAGATTTGCTTTTTTTTTTCTCCCATAGCTCCTTTTAACAATGATCGTCCTTTTGTCATTTGGAGTGGTCACAATTCAAAAGGGCATGTAGGTGCTTCCTTTTTCTTTGGAAATTGTAAATATCATGATTTAAAAAAATTCTAAACTAATCCAATTTTATCCATTTTTTTTTGGTGGGATGAAACATAAGGCAAGGATGATGCTACTAATATACTTAGGACTGATGCTGCATGCCCAATTTGCGATCAAGTTCTTTCTAAAAGGTTCATATATGCCACTTTTCTATTAAAATACATCTCCTTTTAGCTTATTTATGGGCTACTTCATTGTATCCTCACAAAACCTTGAATTATCATGTATGCCTTTAATTGTAAGATATGCACCTGCTATTGTTGATGTAAAACTGCATGTGAAAACCGTGCTTATGTCTACAAGATAAAACCTCTTATATCTACAAGAACATTGTAAGTATCACATATGCCCCTAGAGAAAAAGGAAAAAAAAAAAAAATGACGAAGGGAGGGTCGAGTATATTGAGTGCACTGCAAGAGAGGAGGGCTACAGGTGACAATCTGATTTTCTACATATCATATTTTTAAGGTTCTATTGTGGCATAGGCATTAAAATTTACTTCCTTTTTCCTGAACTCTTTTCAAACTCATTTTGTGTTTGCAGCCTTATGAAACCTGTGCATACTAACCCTGATGATGAGAGCATGAATGTAAGCTTAAATTTTGTTATATTATAACAAGTGTGTATGTTATTTTTTTTCCTTTTACCTGCTTCTATTGGGTTTTCTTGTGTTGCAGATGGCAATGGTTGGGATATCTCCACAGATATGTATCCTGAGAAATATCAATTTTTTAATTATTTTTTTTCATTACTGCAATTAAATCATTTTTTATCCCTTGATAAACTAGACCCATCAATAGATATCGTAAGTGCATTACTGTCTGGAGACCCATATGTGCTTTTAATTTTTGTCCAATTTACTCTCCTCTTTTAGTCTTTTTAAGCAAATATGCCCAAATTACAGCCCCGCGACAATATATCTACCAATATCTTTCAACAACAAGAAAAAAACGAAATGATTTGCAACAGAAACTAATAAATAAATGAACTTTTTAGATCTAATTGCATATTTCTACCTAAAGCTAAATTTTAAGTAGAGTTTCATGGTTATTTTTCTCGACTTAACTAAAACCTATAGTGATGAAAAGCATGTACAAGAGTATTATGTTCTACATGGGGCAAAAGGAGCTGGAGATGAAGCACAAGATGAACATGGTGGTGGCCCAGTATCGTCAGAGATGTGAGGCAATGCAAGAGAAATTTACTGAGAAATTGGAACAGGTACATACTGCGTATCAAAAGATGGGAAAGAGATGTCAGATGATGCAACAAGAGGTTGATGCACTTACAAAGGATAAGCAAGAGCTTCAGGAGAAATATGCCGAGAAATCTAGGTGATCATTTTTTCGTTCTTTTGCAATAACATCACTATTTCAAATCTTCTAATCTGTAAATGATATTGTTATTTTCATTCTTTCATTATATTTTTGTTTCAAGTTTGCCCTAAATATCTATTTCCTCTCTTTTTTCTGACTTCTAATTAAATTTAAATCAAGCCCAAGACACTTTGTTAATTTCAAATTATGTGAACTAGTTTTGGAGGAATTTTCTTAGTTAAATTTAGAGAACCTTTAGGTAATGTTAGGAGATGTGCAAATTTAGTATTAATGGTGTAGTTGCCCTTTTTTGTGAACGGAATCTCTCACAAATATGCCTCACTCTTTTTTCCAAGGAGAACTGAGAATCGCCTATGTTTTCTATATTTAAGGTATTAGTTTTAAGTAATTTGGGGATTGGGTCTCAGTTAATACTCAAATTGTACAATGAATCCCAAATAGTGCACAGCTTTGCAATTAAAGAGTACAATGTTCAAGAAAAGGTATGAAAAATCTTACACAGGACAATAAAGAGCTTCAGTAAAATGTGCATGATTTATCATGTTCTTTCCTTATCTTATTATATCATCTTGTACAACTGCTTGGTGGATTACTCCTGATAATTGTACAACTGTTAGGTTTTGCTTAACTCACAGCTCTTAATGCATAGGTTAAGGCAAGAATAAAGGTAAGTCTATGGGAAGAATGAACAAATTAAAAACCTATGGTCAGGAATTTCTGATAAAGTATCCTTCGTCATTTATTTCCTGCAAATATGAACTTTAGAATTCTTGAATTTTTTTTTTTAATTTGTGAGTTCATAATGTAGTCTCTTCTTTACAAATTCAGTAAAATGTTTGGTATTGTTTACAAATTCAGTACAACATAGGGTACTGTTTTGAATTCAGTAAAATGCGGGGCATAAATTACAAAAAAAAAACTTTTATATTTTGTTAGATACTTAGCTTCAGAGTAATTACATTTTTCTCTAACAGAAACAATTGTTGCATTTTTGTATGTCTATTCTGAATAATTAAATAGGCAAAAGAGGAAGCTAGAAGAAATGCATGACCAACTAAGAAATGAATACGAATCTATCAAACGCTCAGCAACTCTTACTAATAAGTCATTTGCACGACCTGAACCTGATTTGTTCTCTGGTATCAACATCATGGATTCACGGCACATGCTGAGACAAGGTATACTCTCTCACTAGCATAATATTTGAATCTGACTACCTGACATTTAGCCACACTACTGAACCTGAGATTTGGTTAGTTCTTTATATTGCCCAATTAAAGTCTCTTTTTATATGCCAAAAAAATTTGGCAACATGTATTTCTGAGAGATTCACTCATTCTAGTGATATTATTTATCAATAGTATAAAGAAAAATCAAAATTGCACCCATACCATCAATTTTGTCAGATTTCAGAAAATACCCGGACTACTAACTTTCCCAGCGGGTCGGCCCAATTTGCCCGCTGGCAAAGTTAGCTGGCCAAAGCCACCACCAGATTGATAAGAGCCAGCACCGGATTTGGCCCGCTAACTTTGCCAGCGGATCGGGCCCAATCTTGCCTGCTGGCAAAGTTAGCGGCCCGGGTATTTTTCAAAATTTGACTCATTCTACAATCTACAACTTACCATCACACCTGACTTGTAGCATGTGTAAAATCTTTAATTTTTAACTTCAACAGGAAAGAGGGAGAGAGAAGAGGAGATATGGCCACAGGTTTCAAGGAAAACGAACCCTGGGCCATTTGAACTGGACACTGACTCAGTTGTCAACATGGGCCCACCAGCAGGTGAGACCAGCAGCCGAAGAGGCCCTACCTTTGGGTCCAGACAGATGTCACGCAGTCACAAGAACCTGTTTACGTAACTGCCTTCTCTCTTCTTTTACTAATATATTTTGTATTTCTCTTAATTTTCTGGGATAACTCTTAAGTTAGGAAACCTGTAAATCACCTAATGTGGTAGATAAATGAAGAGGAAAGGAGTTTCTTTTTTATTTCAAGAAAATAGGGAGTAAAGGGGATTGTTTTATTTTTTGGTTTGGTGTTTATGTTTTAGAGGGTTAATTTCGAGAGTAGTTATAGGGTGTTCCTAAGTTCACCAAGTCTCATTGTGAACTCAATTTTAAAACCTATCAGATTGGCTTGAAATGACGAATCTGAATCGTTGAAACCCGTTTATTTTACGAGCGATGCATCTACATGCAAAAAAATTAAATTTTTGAATTAATTTTTTATAGAGAAAAAGTAAAAAAAAATTAAAAAAATGAATGCATTAAAATTAATTTATAAACCTTCTAATTTTGACCGCTTGACTTTATACTAAATTAATTCAAAAGTTTAGATTTTTTGCATGTAGATGCAACACTTGTAAAATAGACGGGTTTCAACAGTTTGAATTTGTTATTTGAAATTAATCCGATAGATTTTAGAGTTGAGTTCACAAAGAGATTTGGTGAACTCAGGAACACCCTAATTCTACTCTAATTTCGATATATATAGAATAGTTGTTTCAAATTTTAGTGGACTGGACTGGGAATCTATTCAACTAAATAAAGAGTGTGTTATTGGTTAGCACACGTGATATGTGGTCTCAATTCAAAAATGATTCCAGGCCCAATTTTGCATTGTATTGAAAAGTATATTAATACGGAAAACTAGTTTAACTGTATCTCTTATATGGGCCAGTGCCTGAGTTTGTACTATTGTCATATTACTTACCTTGGAAATTTCCCTGCCATCACTTACTGACTTCTAGCATTGTATATTTACTGACTCTTGGCATGCCTAATACTATATTGTAGGTTATAAATTTGCCACGAGAATCTGGGACAGAATTGGACTTCTGTTTTTATGGAAAACCATTCTCAGTTCAATGGTACACGGATTGTACAGTGGGGAGATGATTTGATAATAATTCCGAGCCATTTTGTGTTAGTTGTTGTTGATAAAATTGAACGGTGAATTTGATTTGGAATAGCTGTTAGGTGTTGTATTATAATAGCTTTGTAATTGCTGTCAAATGGATCAATTTTCACCAGTGCTGTAATTTGGCTGCAGTTTTCCTCCTTAAATATTGGGATCTTTTTTCTTTTGTGCAATGATTTATTTACTCATTTAAAGCATTTTAGTATTATCATTTTAATTGTGTTATCTTTTTTCTTTTCTAAATCCAGAGTTCTCCTCTACTCAATTGAAGCATTCAAAGTATTCCTTAGCTCGTTTAACATGTCTTCTATAACCATTATTCATAACACGCTTGATATGCCTAGCAGAACAGAAGTATATATTTTTTTATCAAATTCATCACTGATAAATATTTTCTGCCCAAGCTTTATAATCTACAATTCAACCAGATAAATACTTTCAGCCCACCAGAAATTACTTATAGATAGTTGTTATCGGCAAACAGAAAACACCAACACAGCCCCAACAAAATTCAAAATTACAAACAAGTCCTAGGGATGTTCAGCAGCCCAACTGCTATGTTTCTTTTTTTTTTTTCCAAAACATCACAACGGACACAAGCTAATAAATTATTTAGACTGGCAAATGCAAGGAATAAGCTTGGGTTGAGACATCTTTCAGAAAGACCCAAATATATATTAGATTACTCAATAGCCCTGTTCAATCAGATAGTCACCAAGCCTCTCTACGATCATATTGCACTGGCCGGGAGTCATCGGTTCATCATAAATGCCCACTATTATAGCCATGGTTGTTTTCTTCACAGTTATGCCCCCAGGACCCTGGTCATTAGATAAAAAATATATATATATATATATTTAGATAACCAAGTTACCATCAGATAAAAATAGAGAAGTTTTCAAAGGTAACCCAGGTTAAAAAAAGGAATTAAAATCAGGAAAATTGCAAAGAACATAATTTGCAACATGTTTTCCAATTGTGCCACCGTTGACACAAAATTTAACCAATGTAAATTTTGCATGATTCAAATCTATGCGCTCAGAATCCAGCACGTTCAGTTAAATTACCTTCTACTGTTTAGTCCAGTGCATTCAGAATCTTGCACTGAGATCAAAAGCATTCACTAGTGTATAAGAAGATACCCAATCAATTCTAGAAATTGTAGTACTAGAAACTACTAACAGTAACAGTATGAGCTCAAATTTGCTGCCGTTTCCAAAATTTCCATAATAGTGATGCCATGACATCAAATAAAGAGCAAATCATATTGGAGCCAACAGATTGGATCAGCTAAAAATGCCACACCATTATGCGCCCCAACAAATATGTCACTTCAGTCATTTTTTCTTATGATAATACCCAAACAAGGTGACCTGCCTTAATTTCTTTTCAAACACATATATGAAAGAAAATAAGTGCTTTAGAGACTTCAACTGCAAATGACTACCAAAGCAAGCTACCCTAATCAGAAAGCAACAAACCCATAGCAGCTTAGTAAGCAACGATAGCAGATTGGATCAGCTCAAAATGCCTAAGCATGGATGCATGCACGCACGTGTGTGTGTGTGTGTGAGAGAGAGAGAGAGAGAGTTTTGGAAGAGGGGGGGAGAGAGAGAGAACCTTCTTGCCACGAATGACAGCACCAGGTTCACCTTGAATAACCATGTATTTGGTACCTCCCAGGTACAAACCAGTTGGTGCGAGAGTATTAGGCTCATTAAATTCATTCATTATCGCTTCTATCTCCTCTGGCTTGAACTAGAAACATACACAGTAAAACGAAAACATAGTTAAATGTTAATACATTAAACAGTTCTTCTTTCTACAATTAAAAGTTTCCAGAAAGTAGTACCACAGCTAAGTAAATAAGATTATTATTAAACCACCTGAGAACTATGTACATGTACACAATTGTAATTTAGGCAAACTCACTAATATCTTGCCTATAATCAAGTATAAGCTGCTATACTTGACTAAATGTAAGACAACATAAAAGGATATACCCACACTGATGTGCCACAGTTAGATTCTTGTATTTACTAATATGCCTTTATGATTTAGTTAACAGTCCCAGGAAAGAATAGCTGAAATTTTACAGTTATTGGTAATTAATTACTGAGATTTTTAATAAGATGGAGCTTTAGGCAATGATTGGATCAGCAAATAAATTAATGAAGCCAACCATTACTAGTTCACTACCCTTGACTCCAACCTTGACCTTGCAAATTGAAATCCTACTTTTTTTCCCTAAAATGGGAAAAAAGTAAGAAGAGTAGATTCTTCCATCAATCGTGTCCTATTTTAGCAATAGGTTCAACCATAGTTAAAAGGTTTTCACATCACAACCAAACTACTAGTTACTTGAGTAAGGGGCCATAGTGCCCTGAACTGCTCTATTTCAAACATGAACACTGAAATTAGTCAATTCAAGTGAGATCTGGATACTTCACAAAAAACATTTCCAGGGATCTCTTCTTATAAGTTGAAAAACTTTTTAATCTCTCGGACATTCAAGCAAAGAAATTGACGAACAATCAGATCCGGATCTATACAAGAATAACAGCACAATCTATAGACACCCTCCGTTTGATCTAAAGACGAAAGCATCAAGATTACTACACTCTGTAAGTGTTGTAAAAATCGGTAGAAAAATGAAACAGAATAGTAAAACTCCGATACCTGAGGGAAGTTGGGGCTCTGAGCCCAGGGGTTGCCATCGTGGCCGAAGATGGCGGCGGAGGTCAGATATTGACCGTCGATCTCGCACATCAGGTGATCGTCGACGTACGCTTGCCACGACATCTTTCTCTCTTATTATTTTTTTTTTTTGCTCTCTCTCTCTCTCTCTCTCTAAACTCTGCTTCGATTCTACGCGGCCTCTCTCTCTTTGATTCTTTCTACTTATCTATATGCCACGGGATTATATATCACTTGAAAACGGGAATTTATTCTTCACATGGTCTATATCCGTACATATCGAATATTTGCAAAATTTTACAAAAAAAATATTATCATCGTTTTATATTTTTTGCATATAATAATGTTATTACAAAAAATATTTTAAATTATATTATATAGATAAATATAATATTATATTATAATTTGATGTGTGGCTCGTGATATATATTGTATGAATTTTTATATAATTTGAATTGTGGCTCGTGAGTAGGGGTGGCAAAAAAATTCGTATTTTATGATTCAATTTGAGTTTGATTTAAGTTTAGTTCGATTCGAAATTAGTTTGTTTTGAAACAAATTAAATCCAATTGGTTCGAATTTTATTCAAATCAAACTTAGACTGGGTATAATTCATTCGAAATTGATTAGCAAACTATTTAGATTTGAATTTCAAATAATACAACTAATGGATTTAACCATTAATTTTAATAATGCAGGAATCAAACTTATATCACAGCTCAAAATTGTTAATATAATGGTAACTTATAATAGAAAAATATTTCAGGAGCGTAACAAATTAATAATGGATTAAGTTCCATTTGACTAGGTCCATGCCGTGATTTTAATCAATCCAACAATGTAAAGGGTAAGAAAATCTTGAACTAGCTCATAATCTATTAGTGTAAATTCATGAAAGGTAAAAGGAAACCGTGTAAATTTTGTCCCGCGAGAAAAAAACTAATGCATAAACTACCGGTATAACTAGGGTTGTCAATAAGAACTAGTCTTTGGTCTAGTGGCAAAGGCACATGGTCTCTATGTGAGAGGTCATGGATTCGAAACCCAGATGAAGGAAATCATTTATTGTATTACAAGGGTATTAAATAGTTGGGTGACTTGACCTCCAACCTTTACTCAACTAGGGTTGTCAAACAAATGTGTAGTTTGTAATTCGATTGAGTTTGATTCGAAAAATGTGTAGATTGCAATTAATTTGATTCAAAATTAGTTCGATTAAAAACAAATCAAATCCAATTCAGTTCAAATCTTATGAAAACTCAAACTCAAATTAAAATAAATTCAATTCGGTTTGATTCATTGCCACCCCTACTCGTGAGATACATCATTTTATTATGTTTCAAGGATATTAAATAAAAGGAACCGGGAATGGTCAAAAACTTTTCAGGAACCCAATTCATCCAAAAGAATCACTAAGACCGGATCTCCTTTTTCGGCTCGGCCACTACAGTTGGAATGACTGTATTATTTCATTATTTGTCAATATAAAAGAATTTTATGTTATGAATTTGATTTATTTTATAGAGTAAGGCCTATTTTATATTATGAAACAAAATCGGATCATTATTTGCTGTTCAAATTATGTCAGTTCTATCTGAGATGTCATTTTTTTCAGCAGGAGATAAAAGATGAAAAATTTCAAATTACTTTAGCAATAAATATAAATTATGTTAGTTTTATTTTAGTATGAGATGTCATTTTTTCTTCAGCAGGAGATAAAAGGTGAAAATTTCCAAATTACTTCAGCAATAAATACAAATTTTAAATACATAATTTTCCATACAAAAAAGTAGTTCATCAGACAACTAGATTCAGCAGCAGAGTGACATTCAACTAGGAGTAGACAGTGGGATAGACAACTGCTTATCTCTATATTTTAAAAATCGGTATATGTCTATGTATAATAGGGTTGCTACTTCTGAAAAAAAAAATTGTCTGCTCCTGTCTAGTCTACAGTATGATTTGATTAATTCATGACAGTCTGCAATTTGTTCATACCAGTAAAAAAATTTGGCTACCCATAGAAATTCCGGCCACTACTTGACTGGATCATACTTAATTTTCAAAATTATTCTCATTTTTCTTCATAATTTGGATGTACTTTGCATAACAAAGTTCATAATTAATTCAACTAAAACGTTAAAACTTTTGAATTAGTTATGGGTATTCAACTAAAACGTTAAAACTTTTGAATTAGTTATGGGCAAGGGCAGAATTAGAAAATTTAGATTAAGAGGAATTGAAAAATCAAATGTAATGTAATTTTATTTTATTAGAGGAGCTCAAAAATATTAATCCATATAAAATTTACAAAATTTAATGAACAATGTTATAAATTTTGATTTTATAGAAGTCGCTTTAGTACTTTTTCTTCAACGCTGTCTTTCGTACCTCTGTATCTCGTTACGGAGAACAATAACATCTCGCAAGAAGGAAGAACAACAAACTTTAAAAAAAAATTAATTATTTATGGAGGATAATAGTAGGGGTGTCAACGGTCACGGTAAAGATCAAGTAGAAGTATTTTCATACATGTATTCGTTACAAATTGTCCTTGTCTGTACTTTATTTTTACTCGTTACAAATTATTTTATATGTATCTTATCTTTATCCGTTATAGTTATCAGATAACAAAATAGTAGTGGATAAATAACAGATAATATTAATATAATAATTATTTTTATTATTTATTAAATAAAACAATAAAACATATACATCCATTTCACACATGTATAGTACTTTATTGAAAAAGAATTTCTAATCATGCTAAGTGCAAGTAAATCAATTAAAGTACTATTTTCAATGCTTATTAATATATATAATATGAGTAAAGCTAGGGTGTGACATGCTCACCAAGAAAGTTTGGTGAGCATAACTCCAAAAGTATATCGGATCGACGTCAAATGCCGAATCCAAACCATTGAAATCCATGTACTTCATGAGTGATGCATATACATGCAAAATTTTGAAAGTTTCGAGTTTATTTGCTACATGGTCAAGTGGCCAATGAAACAATAAAAATTGAATATATAAAATAACTTATAATAAAATGTTCATTTCTTTGACCACTTGACCGTGTAGCAAATAAACTCGAAACTTTCAAAATTTTGCATGTATATGCATCACTCATGAAGTACATGGATTTCAACAGTTTGGATTCGGCATTTGACGTCGATCTGATATACTTTGGGAGTTATGCTCACCAAACTTTCTTGGTGAGCATGTCACACCCTAGCCTTACTCATATAATATATATATAATTTTTTTATGAGGAGGGATCAAGTTATAACAACCATTTTCTACATTTTCAAAGTCTAAATCGTCGATCCAAACCGTTAGATGTGATCTCCACAATAAAATGTGCTTCCAGACCAAATTTTACATTTTTTGGAATTTTTTTACTATTTATTAAGATGGGTACAAAATTCAATGGTCTGAATTTGACTAGTTTTTGTACCCATCTTAATAAATAGTAAAAAAATTCCAAAAAATATAAAATTTGGTCTCCAAGCACATTTTATTTTAGAGATCACATCTAACGGTTTGGATTGTCGATTTAGACTTTAAAAATGTAAAAAAATGGTTGTTGTAACTTGTTGTAATTTAAAAATTGTTGTAACTTGATCCCTCCTCTTTTTTTATATAATTATCGGATAATGGATACAAAATAGATCTTATCTGTACCCTTATCCGTTTAGATAACAAAAAAAATATTTATCTGTACCTGTACGAAAAAAAAATTACATGTAAGATGTCCTATTGAATATGATACAAATTAGATAAACCGATAAAAGAGTGCCATTGACACCCTTAGATAATAGTGTCCCACAACAGGATGCTAATAATTGCTAAAGTATATACGACATATGAAATTAAATTTCGTATATGAATAGCCAAAAATTTTAAATATACTATGCTCCCAAAAAAAAAATAAACCAAACAATCACGATTTATGAAAAATTCGAATTTTGACACGACCGCATCTCGTAGGTGCGGCAACCTTTTTTTGGGTCGCATCCCCTAGATGCGGCCACTCCTTTTTTTTCTTTCAGATTGAACTGCTGCACGAGACGAAAAAAAAAAAAGTGGCTGCATCCCCTAGATGGCCCGTAGAAAAGTGGCTGCATCTTAGAGGATGAGGCCGTGTTAAAATTCAAAATTTTCAGAAAACGTTGGTTTATCTTTTTTGAGGTTATGATATATTTAAAAATTTCGGTATGAATAGCAACAAACACAAGGTTGATGTTTACAAGTATGTGACGCACGCTCTTTGATGAAAAAGCCTGAACAAATTAACAAAAAATAGTATTACCCGTTCAGAAAAATCCTAAATTTTATAATTCACGCAACCTTAAATGTGATGTTTACACAAAGAGAATATTCCATTTTAGAAAAGAAAAAGAATATCAAAACCAAGTGGCCTTCAAAATTTCAAATTAAATATGCCAAATTTGCGGATGCTGTCATCAAGCTGAAAAGAGAAAATATTGTGCCCATAAATAAAACATGTTGCGAAAATTGAACATGAGTGGCAGAATTTTTATTTATAGAAATTAATTAAAAATAATATAGAAAAATGAATTAATAGTGTTGGTATTTCGATGTCATAGTAGAAATCAATTACATGTCCTGCCACAAAAAAAATCCTCAATATCCCCATTTTATCTCTAAAGGAACAGAATAAATTAATCGGTTCCTTCGATAAAATTGAAATTTTCTATCAATTCATCTATTTTCCTATATTATTTTGAAATGAATTTTTATAATTATAAATTCTGCATGAGCAGAGTTACATATTCAAAAGGACAGTGACAGGAGTGGAATAACAAAGACAGTGCAATATGTTTAATTTTGCATTGCACAATGATTAATTTAGAAACCCAACTGTTTTAATTAGTCATCTAATTTGCACTGTGTGCCAGTTTCATTCGAAGCCAGATTATCTTTTTGAATAATTGGTGACACAAGTATTCTTTTTTTGTTTTGACAAAAAAATTTTGGGTAAAGATTGAAAGTGAAGACACTAATTGTTTAATATCTACAAGAGATTTTTTTTATTCAGATTTTGAACTGACGAGTTCCTACAAAGAGCATATATTGTCTTTGTCACTAAATCAAAAACGGATTTTCCTTTTTCTTACAAAATTTGCATATATGTCTAAATTTTAGTACTTTCTAAATTGAAACTGAAATTTATTCCAAGCAAGCGGACCATTATACGTAAACATAAATGCATAAATAGTACAATAACCTAAAAAAATAAAATTTAAATGTCAAATTAAAACTGCTAGATATGATCTATATCATTTTCTCTATGCACACATATAAAATTATGATATTTCGATTTTGTTTTTATTAGTATCAAGAACTTACAAAAATACACAGATGTGAATAAATTCTGAATATTGATTTTTCAAATTGTTAATTTACACAAAACTAAAATCAAAAGGTGATAATTTTTATGTGTGTGTAATAAAAAATAATATATATCACATTTAACAGTTTTATTTTAACATATAAATTGTAAGATTTTTGTTATTATACTAGCAATTAAATCATATTATAATATCAAGAAAACATAATATTGTAGAGACTAATGAAATGTTTTTCTTGCAAATTTTTTTTTTCATGTTTTAAGCTAGCTATACCTGCAGGCTGCAACATATACTTAAAATCACAATTCACAAGTAAATATGCATGCACATGCTTGCACCAATACTTCATAATTTCGGGAAGAAAAGAAAATTACGACTTGAGCAGAATCATCAAGTCTCATCCATATATGAGGCTTGTCATGTCTGTGAATTTTGTACAGTGAACAGAGGCCCGAATAGGGAAAGAAATTAGTCACAATTTTATCCATCACGTTACGTTATGTGTGTCGATCACGTGATGCAACTGTCATTTATTATTTTAGTCATGTTACGTATGTGATCATTTTTTTAATTACATCTTAATTATAATTTAATTTGTAACGGTTTCTTTTTTTTACATTTTGTTATTATTTTCTTTAAAATAACTTAAATTTGAAAATAATAATTAAGTACGTTTAGTCACTTCACGCGAATAGTGGCGTCACATATTATCATGGCGTGACCACACATGATGTGACTGTACTCCATTTTAATTACGTTGCTTCACGTCATGTCACCTAAAAATAAATTTTTGACATGTGTCATGACATGACCAAGTCACAACGTATTAGTCATGCTACATCATATCATGTTTTTCCTTCTTTAAACACGATAGTCGACAACTCAGAGGCAAAGAGGAGAGTTTCTCTTTCGCAATCTCCTTCGTATTTCTGAATTGAGCTAGTCATGAATAGACAAATCTAATTTCAAAAATAAACAGAGAGCTCACTGGATTCCAATTTATTTATTTATTTTCAGAAGTAGACGACTGGCTATCATATTGCTAGCTTCGCCTATAATTCACACATATATGATATGAGAAGTGTTCAAATGCCTCCATTTTTTGTGTCTCCACCATGTCTTCTTTTTTAAAAACTTTTGTTACGTTACGAAATTTTTACAATTAAAATTTTAATGATTTAAAAGCAAGAATCAAAAATCGTGCTAACAAAATGGAAGTTTAAACCTTAATTAAGGTTCCTCTAAATAAGTAAGTTAAGTGTAAATCGAAACCGCGTCGAAATTTCGAAGTTCTGAACCTTTTTAGATCCAGTGCGTCCGCACTGGTGGTGAGTGCGGGTGACTGACCCACACTGGCTTCTGTTTTCCTTAGAATTTCTTTCAAAATTTCTGTGAGTGCGGATGGATTGACCCGCACTGGATCTCAGTGCGTCCGCACTCATGATTTTCTGTGTTGATCTGAATGTTCTGAAATCTGCTAAGTGCTGGGTGCGGATGGGCTGACCCGCACTGGAGTCTCAGTGCGTCCGCACTAGGCTCGGACTTTTCCAAATTTTGCTGAAAAATAACACTAAGTATTGAGTGCGTCCGCACTGATGGTGAGTGCGGATGGAGGACCCGCACCGACACCAATTCATCTTCTGGAAAGCGCTGGAAAGATCAGCTGAGTGCGTCCGCACTTAGGTCCAGTGCGGGTGAGCGATCCGCACTGGATGAATCTGAGGGTTTATTTGCATAATTCCGGTGCTCTCTCTCTCTCCCACTTCATTTCTTTCATATTTTTGAGTGAATTTCTGCCAAGAGAGAAGAAAAAGAGCGAGAGAGTTTCCCTTTCCTCTCAAACCCCCGATTGTTGCGAGAAATCGAAGTTGGAACCGAGTAAGCGCCTGTGGATCTCTCCTAACTCTCTGATTCGGTATTCCTTCCTCTCCTTCTCTCTTTCGAAACCTCGAATTTTCTCGATTTCTCGGGTTTTTGTTTTAAACCCGAGATTTGTGTTCGAATTGCTCATGGACTAGTTCCTCTACACTCCTTGCTTGTTTATTTGTCAATCTTTTTCCCGATTTCCTTCCGATTTGTGGATTTCAATTTTTAGGATTTTTCTTGCCAAAACTGAAACCGGGCATAATCGTGAATTGATTTGTTTAATCCAACCGATTAGACTTGTAATCGGTAGGGTTACCTCTTGATCTTAAAATTCTAGAACGTTGAACAGTTAATCTGAGGTTTTGACCAAATTAGGGTTTAACCAATCGGTAAATCGAATTGTTACGAGAACCAAAATAGTGAACTGATAAGTGAAATTGTATATGGCTAGAGGGCCTAGATGCAAATGTGCTCAGTTATAGAGATGGTTGATAAGAAAGAAGGAACCGACAAGAATCGATACCAAAGCAAAAAAATTGATTTAGGACTGTATAAACTATTAGTAAACTAAAGTAAGCGTATAGACCACTGAACCCGAATTAAACCAGGCCTACTTGTCATATAGGTGTAAACTCGGTCGAGCAAGACTTTGCTGGACATTTCGAGACGTCTGAACCATAATTTAAGCGGTACGCTCGTCGTAATCAGGTGCGAGATTCTTGGACTTGTTTGATACTTTATTTTCAGGAATTAAACTGTGTATTCGTTTGTCATGTTGAATATCATTGATTGCATCATTGAATTGTGTAAAGCATTTGCATAGCCCAATCAAATTAAACTCGAATTTATGTGACTTGAGTGATTTGCATGCTGGTATGGTTGTTGGTTGTGTCGATCTATTATGATCTGATTTTGATTGAAAGTCACCACGAACTATGTATATGAATGGATTTACGAAGTTAAGCACTTGGATCCAAATGAATTTGCAAAGTCGGGTTGTATGCTGGCTTTGATTCCCAGGATCCTAATGGCCTTAGGTGAACGGCCCTCAATGTTTCCCAGTACCGGTTGGGACGAGGGAGGGTGATTATGTTATGATGTGTGAATTGGAATCGTGGGTGACTAGTGTGTAACGTCTGTGGCTCGGTGGCATTCTCCTACGTGTTAATGCATTTGGATGGTCAATTGAATATTACGAATATTGGAAACGATTCGAAAGAGAATTTTCTTTATGTGACTTGAACCAGACCTTAATAACTGTTAAGCCAAGCAATTGCAGATGGGTGTCAGATAAAGGGTCCAGCTCGGTGGAACGTCTGTAGGTGTCAGTAACCCTACAGACGAGGGTTTGATAAAGGATCCAGCTCGAAAGAACATTTGTAGTTGCTACAAGCCCTAATGAGTTGAGTTAAGCCAAAATATGTGTTGTGTTTGAAATTCATCTTGGAAATTCCGTTAACTGTGATTCATCTGATTAATTGTTGTCGAGCATATGCATTCCTTTTTATTATGAATATGAATTGATTTGAATTGTTGTTGTATGGTTTCATTGTTGAATATGGAGTTTGATTGCAAGTCCAATAATCTAACTGTGGCAAATTTCGCACTGAGAATTTATTCTCACCCCCACCCTTTGGGTCATTTTCAGGTTTATTACACGGATACAGAGAGACGATTCAGGATTGCGTCTGACAGCATAGCCACGTGAAATTTAGGATGTGGTTATTATGTAATGATGTTATTGGTAATGCGTATAAAAGATTCACTGCCTTGCGTATATATGTCTTAATAGATATACGCAGCAGGCTGTTATACCCGGGATTTGGGGTGTGACAACTTTAATAACTCAAAATTTAAAATTTAAAAGTTAAAATAAAATCGTTAGATGTGATCTATCTTATTTTCACTATGTGCTCATAAAAAATTATCACATTTCAATTTTGTTTTTATGTGAATCAATGAGTTCAAAAATCAACGTCTAGAAATCATCCAAATTAGTACGTTTTTTACAAGCTCTTGATGACAACCAAAATAAAATTGAAATGTCACATTTCTCTAACTAGCTTGTTTTCTGAAATTCTTTCTGGAAAGACGTATATTTAATGAAAAAATATTTAGTATTTTAAGTTAAAATATTTTTTTATATTCAGCAAAAAAATTACAAAATATTTATTTGGAAGCGCCAAGAACAAGTAAAACAGGAATTAATATAATAAGTCGTGCGGAATTCTACGGAGAAATACCAAAGAATTGGATTGTTTTAAAATAAATTAAATTCAAAATGCATCTTTTGCATCCTCTTTAAATAAATAAAAAGTAATTAATAATGTGAATAGAATAAAGTGTTTGAAAATTTTATTAGTTTGCTCAAAAGCATGCTTTTATCTTTCTAAGTGCGCTGTGAAAGATTCGAATCATATTATTGCCATGATCCATCACATGATGTCAGGGAATTATCAAATCAAAAATCAAACGGTCCAAATTACATCTCAACATTTTAGAGAATTTTTTTTAAATTATAAATCGTCTGGTTTGAAAGGTAAGGTTCATAGCAAAGACAACACATTCTTTGCCATCATATTTATAGCAGCGATTGTGGGGTCATATGGGCATAGCGTTAATTAATTATTCAATACAAGTTGTCAAACATGATCTTGAAAATTTAATCATTGACACTTATCTCTGCTACAGCCTGTGATGTCACAATTGGTATTCAAAGCAACCAGTACGGAGTCAGAAAATTAAGATTGAGACATGAATAATCCAGGTAGTTTTATTTTATTTTATAACGAAGGCTAGATAATATTGATGTGTGATTTTTTTTTTTTTTGTAAAATATAGTGAACAAAAGTACAAACTTTTAATTTATAAGATTACTTCAGTGCTTTTTCCTCACTTTGCTTCGCCACTCAAACAACTTACAGCACAAAAGTGGGCAATTGTCATTTCCAGCGCTCGTGCAGAGCTGTATCTGATTTTCTCAACAGAGAGAATCACGATGAAAGAAAAAGGGTTATATTAATAAGTATAGATTTTGTGAACTACTCGAGTTCCAGTTCGCGCTGTGTTAAAATATACGATCGAATATGTGATTTTGATGTCGAACTTGTATTGGTTCTTTCTGTAAGCTAGCAACTCTGAATCTCTGATAGCTAGTTAACGAAGGAACTGATACATTGAAAACGAACTTATCTGATTATAACAACGTTAGAACTAAAATATTTTTTAACCTTCTATAACTGACTGCGTCAAATTTGATCAATTGAAAATATCATTAAAATAACCAACAAAAATATAAAATAAAATGATTCTTAATCTTTCAAATCACTAGATAGACACGCAATTACTAATCAAATTGGACCAAATTTTAATAAATAACACAACCAAATCATAAAATAATCCATATTAACTTTTATTTTTAATAAGCATTTTTTCGGTTGTCACCATCCTTACACAAGTTTGTTTTCTAATATAAAATATTTCATAATCAGATATAAAGCTAACCAAGCTAAACCCAGTATGTGTGCTTTTGGTCTTTTCAAATAAATAGAGAACAAAAACAATCCCTTGGTAGCCAGTTATCACAAAAGACTTTAAGGTTTATATGAAAAATACAAGTAATGCAAATTGTACAATATTGAAAAAATATATATTTTCAACAAACAAGAATAGTAGTCTTTTGTCCTGGAACTTCAATGACAGAAAGCAAAGGCCAAATTCTTTGATGTCAAAAGTCAAACCACATTGCATCCAATTACATCAACCTTAAATAATTGTTTTGTAAACAAGAGGCATCCCATAATTCCCATTACATCACCCTTAACAATGGTTTTGTAAACAAAAGACTTCTTAGTTCTAGTTAAAACTATAAATTTGTGCTACAAGGCATCTAGAATAGGAAAAAGAAAAAGAGGAAGTCATGTAATGAAAAGGTCAGGACACTAGATTATATAACTGTCAGATTTTGGATAAATTTAAGATTGTACAAAATAACATTTCAGCTTAACATTCATGCTTTTAATCTCACTTTTATCTACACAAGGCCGCAGTAGGAAAATAGAAAGGTAATTTGCATAATATTTTCCAACTTCACTATGCACAATAGCCTCCAAAAGTATATACACCCCCGCAGCAGCTTATATATGTGCATGCAGTAATATATAAGGTTTTGGAGGCCACTTGGCAGATTATAAAAGAAATCAAGGAGCTTTTATCCATTGACCCTTCTATCCAAATTTGCACTAGCAAATACGACTCCAAATATTGGTACTTGCATGCATGAACAATGCTAGAAATGCACTTATTTTCGCTCCATGCCACCACTATTTACATAAACAAGCTCAACTTGAGCACTCACAAGCCAAAAGCAATATCATTTTCCAGAGAAGGTATTATTATAACTACTAAATATGAAACTTCGAGAGCATATAGGTAGAAACAACTACCATATTAGTTTCACCTAGCATGCTGGTACTTCAGGCAATGGGTCTCTGACAAGGTGTGGCCTGGTACTAGAGACCCTGAAGGAGGTGAATAGACATGCCAGCATAGCAATCACTGGCCTTCTATGGCTGTCAGGTAGGTCACGATAGCCCTCTAGATCTTCTTTTGTTACCAAAACAGCATCGTCAGATAAAGAATCACCGGCTTGAGATGGAAGAAGTTTGATTTGCTTGGTAAAATTTTGTACCAGTACAGCATCATCAGATAAGGAATCAACAGCTTGAGATGGAAGTTGGATTTGCTTGCTAAAATCTCTTACTGCCTAGATATAAAGAAAAACAGGCAAACTGCATTTAGCAGTAATAATTGTTATGATAAATAGTAATAACAGCCAATGAGGCAACTGTACACCCTCACCACAACTAAATTAGACCTTCCAAAATAACAGCAAATATCATATACTGTACAATATTTGCAACCAGCAATCTTTTCTCATATTTGCAACAGGCAAAATAATTTCTTGGATTGCTTCAAATCACAAAAGCCTAGGACAAGTACAGTGTCATCAAAATATAAGTCACAAAATGGCACTGTACTTGTGTTTTAACTTCACAAAGAGTTCATACAATTTTGGAACGCAACATGTAAATCTGCTTTAGCTTCATTACAGTTCATTCTGTATTTAGCAATAAAAGTTTCATTACAGATACAGGCTAACTGTCAATGATCATTTTGTTTCCTATAACCAGTGATTGCATATATCAGACCCTGATAATTAGCGAGTATGAGAAACTATTGGCTATTTGAGGAGTACAGTAAATATTTTGATCCCGATATGCAAAAGAACCCAATTATATATATATATGTGGCATATTACCAACATGCATCCCTAGTTACAAAATGATAGTTATTATGCACCTTCCACTGAGACCGAGCCAATAATACACGCGGGCGTATTAATCTAACATGCTCAAATGCTTCTTCTGGTGTCATGTTCTTGTACTTTACCTGAAGTATTTTTAAAATATCAGTATAATTCAGATAGGTTTATTTTTTTTTAAAAAGAGCAGCATAAAACATATAATCACTTTATTGACAACAAAACCAAAAGTAGCATCAGAGTTATTATTGTGGTCCTTTTCTTTTTCTTCTCTTTTTTACAATCTTCCCAATTCTAAACTCAGGGTCAATCCAAAAATACACAAAAACCATCAAATTAAGCAAATATGTAAATTTCCAGTCAGATCCCCTCAAAGTTTAGGATTTTACCAAATAACATAACACAATAGTGGTGCTGCGCCCCCTCCCCGCCTTGCAGTGCACATAAGTTTTCTTCCCAGAAACTGCATTCCCTGAAACAAAGCACAAAAAACAAAATCTTAAATTGCCAAGAAGTACAATATCAGATTAAATATGAAACATGTGTAATATCAGATTAAAAAATTTGACTTCCACTTATAAGTCATGTACTTACTATAGATAAAATCAACAGCACGGCAGATGTTCCCAAATGAAGGTGCAAATAGGTAATCTCTTGTGGGGAGGACTAGGTGATCCATTCCATGTGCCTAGAACAACAACAGCCATTTCAAAATAAGATATAGTTGAAAACTACAGTAAAGGAAAAGATGTCTACTTATAGTATATACCAATCAAGAAAAAAACTCTTCTGTATTCTCTACACCAGAGTTCTTACCATCCGTTTAGCATGTCCATTTGAATTTTTCTTGCATGTCTATTTAATTACAACCTGTACAGGGTTGCATGTATTGGTACAGGTACACTTAACAACAACAAGCAGGAAATAAATAGCTTGCCTGGTACAATTGAGAAGGCACTAAAACAGGTACAGGGTTGCATTTATTGGTTCAGGTACACATAACAACAACAAGCAGGAAATAAATAGCTTGCCTGGTACAATTGAGAAGGCACTAAAACCAGTACAGGGTTGCATGTGTTGGTATAGGTACACATAACAACAAGAAGCAGGAAATATATAGCTTGCCTGGTACAATTGAGAAGGCACTAAAGTCTCATAAGGTTCATTTAGGGTCACAACACCTTGCACTCCTAGCATTTTCAGCCGTGCCACATCACTTGGAAATGGAACCGCCCCAAGCAAAATATTCTATGAAATAGCACAAATTGAATAAACAAATAATAGACACAATATGCATATGGTATCAGCCAGTAAAAATGAGAGTCCATATTAGGGTGTGCCATATATGCTTGGAATTGGAAATATTAAAAAGTATATGCAAACTGAAGACTGGAGAATCTAGATTGTGATGTTGATTTAAAATTAAAATAACTCCAATTGAGGAAAAGGGCCATGATTACACAAATTGAAACTGGCTCCAAGGAAAAATTGGAGAAGCTACTTTAGAGGAATGTATATGCCCTAATCTCCAAACAATTTGGTGCTATGCGCGATTTAAGAGTTATAAATATCAAACTTCTCTCCAATAAACTTGAATATATTGAGATTCCAATAGAACCAAAAAAACATAATGAATAATTATAGGTCAAATTGAAATTGGGAAATAAGAATTTTACTGGATCAACTTCATCCCACCATCTAAACTCAGCTTGCGCCTTGTTTCTCACCACATTGTAGAGTAAAGTAGGGTAAAACAAAAGCCTAGCCCCAGCCAACACAAATACTTTCTTTGCTTTTACGGATACCATTTCACCGCCACTCGATTCAATTTCGCAATTGTCTTCCCCTAATTCAATAATCTTCATACTAGAATCGGTATTTTTTCTGAGTCAAAACGATCAAGAGAATAAGAACCTAACCCTAATCAACGCCTCTCCTAACTCCAATCCAACAACAAAGAATCCAAATTCGCGAGAAACCCCTTCTGATTGATAGAGCTGATTGGGATTTAGATCGATTCAAGCAAATCTGCATGGGGATTGCAAACTGATTCTAAAATTCGAAAGGTTCAAGCAACGATGCTCAACCGAAGTCAAATCAGCGCGATTAAGAGCTATATTGGAGAAAATGGAGAGAAAAGGGTCGATTAAACCGACACCGAATTGAAAACTTTTCAGGAGGAAATTTGAATGAAGCGCTCCCCAATTTTTGTGTGGGTATCTCTCTTTCTAAAGGCACTAGTGTGTATTTCGGGAAGGTAACAACAACCATTCCCTTCTAATTAAAGAAACTAAATTACTAAACTACCCTTCCGCAATTAATCAGTGTTAGTAATCCTGATCAGTGAGTTTTGAACTCCGGTATTTTCGGAAATGATAATTATATTCATCTCCACACTTCTATCTCTCTATTTCCAATGCTACAATTTAAAAAAATTATATTATGATTTCCATTAAATATTTAAAGACTTCTAAAATTAGAGGTTATACTATGGTTCCCACTAATTATTTATCCATACAAAAAAATATTTATCACGATAAACGTATACGAGATGATTATTTAAGTATTTTTTACATAGGTAAACACTCTAGTGTATAGGTATATATACTTGTAATACTTGATATCAGTGTTTTAAAAGTCGGTTTAGTCGGCCGAATATTCGTATTCAGTTGGAATCCGAATAGAAAATGAGTATTCGGTTTAATATCCAATTTCGAATATTCGGCCGCATATTATCTATTCGGCCGAATTTTTCCGAATAAAGAATAAGAATCCAAATAAGAACAGAATAAGTTATAATTTAATTTATTTAAGTTTGAACTTATGTTTTATTTATGCTTATTTGTAGTTTTGTAATTTATATTGTGGGTTGTTAACTTGTTCTAACTTATGTTATGTTTTATTTATATTTATTTGTAATTTTATCTATGTTTATTAGAGTTAATACCTACGATTTTTCATTTGAAAATCCGAATATGCGGCCGCATACCGTGTATGCGGTATGCGGTGGCTTTCTGAATACCGAATAAGAACTGATTATTAAAACACTGCTTGATATTAATACTTTCATATGTCACTTAGTGTCATATGTAAAAAATACTTTCAAGTATATGTATAAATACTTGCACGACGAGATATAAATACTTCTGTAACGACGAACCTGAAAGTATGTCATCATGGATCTCATTTGAAAGAGAAAATTACGTAGAAAATATTCGTGGTTTTAGATTCATAAAATTCTTCTTAGATCGTCAGAAATATGGATGAAATTGAATGAAGAAAAAAAATTCACCTCTAAAACATGTATGGTTCTTCCCCCATGTAATTTGAGATTTGGTTAGATATAATTATTTATGTAAAAATTATTCACCTTGTATGCATAAATACATCTATGCATGGAGATTAATACTTTAGAAAAAAAAATCAGTGCTGGATTTTTATGGTCTCCAAGGCAGTTATGAAAGTTAAGTGTAGAGATAAATGGAGAGATAGTGGTGCGGGAACAATTATCATGATCCTTTCATAAATTATTGTACAAGGGCATAATAGTAATCTGAATTAAATTAAAAAAAGGAGGTCGGACCAAGTCTGTTTCTTTGGGAGATGATATTCACACTACTGAATTTGTAATTAACACAATAGAACTTAAAATTTAATATTGATTGACAAGTATGCCCTTACTTATTAGTCCAGCAGTTACGACGTTTGTCATACTAAATTGGTACATCTTTAGTTTTCTTTTGCTTATGTTTCCTTTTATTTCAATCGAATAAAATAAAGAGAACTTTATACTGTTTAATAGTAATTAGATATTTTAATTTTCCTAGTTAATATGCACAAAACAAAATAACCATTAAAGAGAGAAAACAAAATTGCATGGTAGTGAAATATCAAATTAAAAAAAAAAACTAACTGATGCACAATATAATAGTTATCTAACAATGATATTAGTTGGGCAAAAATCAAGTTAACTACACAATTTATAATAATAAGAAAAGAGAAATATTTTTTGCAACAATTATAGTTATTTTTTCTTTAATCAATAAAATTTCTAAGCGATTATTTTAAAGTTGAGTAATTAATTTGATTATGTTCTGTTCTCATTTCCACAAAAAAAAAAAAAATTCAAACCTCAAATGTTAGATGGAATAGGGGAAAAGAAACTTTTACAAAATATACTGATTAATTCATTGCACAAAACATAAATTTTAATTCATTTTCTATTATTTTCATTGATTATATTCAAATTCAATTCATGAATTGAACTTGATTTTGGTCCAGTTGATTTTAGTATTTCATAACCATTATACTTTTCATTAACTAGTTCTTTTATTTAATTTTATATTCCACTGCGGTGCAACTTTTTATTTCTCGTGTTAGTCGTGTTAGTTCTTTTGTCTGGTGCATATTAACTTGGAAAATTAAATGTTTAATAAAAAATAATCAAAATGAAAATAGTATCAGGAGTTCTATTTATTTTGTTAGATTGAATAAAAGGAAACTACAGCTGTGCTAATTTGGTATGAGATGGCAATAATTGCTAGATTAAGTTTTTAAGTAGGGGAATATTTATCAATTAATTTTAAATTTTATGTTGTGTTGTGTTAATAACAAATTTAGTAGTGTGAATATCAGCTCCCGTTTCTTTGCGGTGCACGTGAAAATCCCTAAATGTGGGACCCAGTGTTAAGTGGTTGTTTCCGTTGTAGTTCCAATCTCGCTTTAGGATAAAGAAGGCGGTTCTGATACGGAAAAGGAAAGGTTACCAAAATAATGATTTTAAAGTTAGGTATTGATTTCCTCTTATAAATAAAAAAGCATCGTTTATATCGACATCAATTTTGTGTCGATTTGTCTCGTCAACATTCCTAATTTAATTGACTCGGAAATAAAAATAGCGACTCCATTTTAACAGGAATTAATTGACTCCAAAATAGAAATAGTTATTCCATTTCAAGAAGACTGTTAAATATATTTTTAAAGACTACAAAACAAATCTCAAAGCTACAACGGACTGTAAAATATATTACGCGTAATATTTGATCTAATTGGTTGGTTATTGTAAATAAGTTTATACGGTTACATAAAGAACATATGAATATATGATATAGGTTATCCGTCATTTTTAGCGACATTACAATTATTAATATGGCTTAAATTGATTAAAATGATCAACATACTACATACATAAATTGATTAAAATCATCGGCATACATGCATAATTTATGGTAAATGCACGAGAATAATTTATGCATGCGTATTATTTAATCAATCTACTTAATTTTTGCACAAATAAATTTATGCACTTGTAGACGTATTTTAGAATAATATTGTGTGTGATATTTGTTTTATATGCTTCAGTTTTTGCATAAATAAATTTATGCATTCACAATAGATAAGTTTTTATGGATTTTGAAATTTTATGGAGATGTATAGACCTATTCGGACCAACTTTGTCCTTCTCTCGAAATTTGTTTATCCTCGTCCGAAATTTTGATATATAATTTGAGTTAAATTTAGGATTAAAATTAGAATAAATACTTTGAATTAGAATTATAAGTCAGACCATTAGAAATAGAAAGTTAGAGCACTATTTTTTATCTATTATTTAATTACCTAATTTGATAATTTTTTTCTCTCTGACGAAAATTCTGAATATATCCCTACTTGTTTATTACTTGTGGTAGCATTAGAACCATCAATATGACCTGAATTAATTTGAAATATCAACAAACATTCATGACGCATTGTAAATGTATCTTAGAATAATAGTGACTCCAGCAATACGCACGGAGAGCCGGAGAGGGAAAATTTTACAAATTGCCCTGCTTCTTAAAATTTTCAAACAAAATGTCATTTTTTAAAAATAATTAACAAAATATTCTTGTGGAGGTCTCCATTGCCCCCCTTCTTTCCCCTCTCTCCCCTCCCTCTTATTTACTCTCAAAAAAATTTAGCATCTTCTCTCTCATTGAACTTTAGAGAACGCATAATAGTCAACAAATATTTTATAAACATGCGTCAGAAATATTTAATATATATTAACAAATATATGTTTTCCAATTAAGTAACAACCAATGCCAATCAAAATAAAATATATAGAAAGTAGAGAATAATCAGGAGAATTACAATGCAATATCAAATCATAACTATATATGTTTATATTTGTACTTCATTTCAACTTTATCTCTATCATATGTATATAAAGTTCAAGATATTATTAAAGGACAGTGATAACAATCCCCGCAGGTTTATCCCCGCATTTATCCCCGCAGATACTGCCAAAAAAAACATGGGGGGACCGCCCAATCATTAATGAGCGTTTAAAAAACTGCGGGTATTTAACTTGAAGCATTAAAGTATTTACCTTGAATTTGTCAGGTATTAAACCCTATGCAATGATCTCTATTTATGAAAGAATAAATCAATCCATTAATTGTCCCTGCACAAAATTTCATTTTTTTTTGAATCATCCCCGCACAACTGGGGACCATTAAACGTGGGGGGACCGCTCAATCATTAATGAACGTTTAAAAAACTGTTAGTATTTAACTTGAAGCATCAAAGTATTTAACTTGAATTTATCAGGTATTAAACCCTATTCAATGATCTCTATTTATGAAAGAATAAATCAATCCATTAATTGTTCCCGCACAAAATTTCTTTTTTTTTTGAATCGTCCCCGCACAACTGGAGACCATTAAATAAACAATTCTCTCACCCAATGATAAATACTCTGAGACATAATGATAAATATTTTATGTTACATGGGTAAATACTTGACATTATATGGATAAATACTTTATGTTACATGGATAAATATTTCTCAGGCATACTTGCAACTTTCAGTAAAACATCAATGATAAATACTCTCATGCATAATGATAAATACTTTATGTTACATGGATAAATACTTTGTATTGCATAGATAAATACTTCTCAGACATAATTGCAACTTACAGTAAAACATCAATGATAAATACTTTTAGACATAATGATAAATACTCTATGTTACATGGATAAATACTCTATGTTACAAGGGTAAATACTTCTCAGAAATAATGATAAATACTTTTTTGAACATCAATTAACAGATAAGCATTTATTAACAGTGATTGTTATTAGATAACAGTATAATTAATGCGCAGATTGTTTTTAAAGCAATAATTAACGCAAGAATTGTTATTAGAGGAATGCATAATTAATGCGGGGATGGGAGTGGGGGGTTCTTATAATTAGTGGGGGGATAAAATGAAACTTTTAGGGAAATTAGTGGGGGGATAAAAATAAACTTTTAGGGAAATTATGTTAGTTTGTAATAATCTAGAAGTCAATAATACGATAAATTATCATAAAGCTTTGTTCATGAATTGAATGTTTATTTATATATCATTTTGTTGCCTTGAGTATTATTGAATTTATGGATCATTTCGAGTTCATGACTGAAATTGTGAAACTCCATAATATAGATAATATATACTCTTAAAAGGTCACTGACCAAGGTAATTAGCAGGAACACTAATTACCGCGATAAGGTTAGTATGTGGATTAAAAGATGGTTAAGTTTTACAAACCACCTGACACGAGATGTCATTTTAATCACATAGATACATGTTCTAGGAACATGGTATTTGACAGACCCCGAATGAAACATTAAATAGAATTGTGTTCGTGTCATTTATGTTTTCATTCAGTGTCAGGTTCTACAGTATGAGGTATTTATCGTTCCCACTAAGAAATATGTATGTGTGATTGTTATCTACCGCTGTCCGTAAAAAGCAGTCATAACGGTAACTTTTCCATATGTATAGCTTAGCTGAGGAAGTGATAGTTTACCAAGAATACTATTTGTCCCTCGTATCTCTATACGAGCTATAGCATCAATGGGCCCCTTGATAGAGTAAGATTATCTGCTAGCAGTATAATTACAAGAGTAATTATATTTGATAATCTGCTCAAGATTAAGAAAAGATTCAGTTAGCAAGGATGACACACATCTACCTTGAAACTGATCTGATAGCTATGAGACAGAAGAACAGACACAAGTAAATTGTTTACTGGATCGTGATATTGTACAGTACAGCATCATCTGTGTAATTGGATGGTCATGATGTGTTTCCAGATGTCACCCATGATTATAGAAGTTAAAACAGTTTTAACTCTATTTACCAACATAACACAGATCCTAGTGGGTCACACCATATAGGAGTTAATCGGAGAATCTTATTGTGATTGATTATAAATTGGTTATGATCAATAGTAAGATGGTTATAATTAATTATACGTGTTATAATTAAATTATAAATGTTATGTAAAAATAACAAGCATAAACATTGGTTAATTTATAAACGTGTGTGACACGTTGTATAAAAGTTAACCGGTTAATTTATAAATGTGCAGGACACGTTGTATAAATTACCGAAACAACAAACCGCAAGAAAAATATATATATAATTGTTCAGAATAATTATACGAATATTATTTGTGTTTGGGCCGAGGGCATTCGGGTCTTTTCAAATTCGTCCTTATCCGCATGACATGTCATTGATCATATCCAGATGACATGTCATCAATCCTATCCACAAGGGCAAAATGGTCATTTCACACCTATGCCACCTTGCATGTGTAGAAACATGGAGAAGAGTGTGGAAGGGTGTGGAAAGGGTATTTTGGTCATTTCACATATAAAATGATGAGGTGTCAATGGCATACCTTGTAAATAGGCCGAACTTGGAGGGCATTTTGGTCTTTTGCAACCGACCCTAAACACTATAAATAGGGGTGGAGGGGTAGAGAGAAATTAGCTAATTTATTCGTACCGTTTCGTGTCGAAACGGATCGGTATTTTCTCTCTTTCTCGGTTTCTCTCCCAAATAGTATTTCGGTTGAGAAAAGAAAGTTATACGTACTTGACGTATAATCTTGCGGGTTGTTGTGGAGTATATTTACGGGATTGATGAATAGTGTTTTACCGAATTTAGCGGTATGTCAGTTTTGCATATTGATGAAACTGAGCAACCAAAAATTCGTGTTTACGGGTTTTCATCTTTTCCCTGTGAATAGTGTTTTTGCAGAATTCCGCGGTTTACGGTATTTCTGGCAGAAGAAACAAACCGCTCTCTGGTTAGTCCTGGTGGATAACCGATAGAGGTATCACACGTGTGATACTCCGAGTCGATTCCTTCCCTGGTGAGGCTCTACTCGCTCGGTCTGCATTCCAACTGTGATTTGGAAACAAGGTATAAATATGTTATATTAATCTATTTAATTGGTAAGTAGATTACTGAAGGTGGACCGCCTTGGAAAGTTTCCTGACATACCCCGTTTAGTCCTGAGCTTAAGTTGGCCGTAGAAATTTTTGTTCTACGGTCATTCCGTGACTTAAGCCTAAACGAGTTTTTGGTTATAGCACCCCGTAAACCCCAACAAATTAGTGGGTGGATATATGACAGTTAAGGAAGAGAGAGAGTGCGGGAAAAATGGGGGGATGAGAGTGGGGGTTTGTTATAATTATTCATTATTAAATTACTGTACTAACAAACTAAAAGAGTAAAAAACATAAAACATGGATATAAATTGCAAATCATAAATTTAATGGTTTATGTAGCCCTCTATGTCCAATATTGTATAAGCTTTCAAAATGTGAAGAACAATATTATATAATCATCATTAAACAAGTCTAATTGAAAATCACGTACTGGAACATTAAATAAAGTATTTCAATTTTAAACTTTGAAAATCACATATTGGGCTTATATTTTATTTTTATGCGTCCTTTGAAAAATAAATCAATGAAAATCTTTTTTCACTTCAAAGTTTATAGATTGAAAATGGAAATTGTTGGCCCTTTCTTTGACTCTTAAACCTACATATTTAATTCTTTAGACTATGGATTGAAAATGATTGAAAATAACATAGTATTAAGTCCTTTCGTTTGACTAATTCAATAAAAAAAATTGAAAGTTAAAATTAATTATAAATATTATTACATATTAAATTCCAAGCAAACAAGAACTAAATATCATAAACCAATAATAAATTGATACAAAATCCGAAAATAGAAATACTAACTGATTGTAATTTTCATCCATCATCAAACGAGAACTAAATGGATGCTTAGAGGGACGAACAAATGCTAAGAGGGGCAAATCTATTATAAGATTTTGAGTTTAGAAAGGAAGATACAGACATAGAAAGTGAAAGACGTCAAAATTTGATGAGAGTAAAAAGGAAGAAGGGGAACAAAAGAGAAAAGAAGAGAAAATGAGAGTGGGCATTTTGTTTATTATTTTAGAAGAATGGTATTTTGTTTTAAGATTTTGAGAAGCAGGACATTTTTGTAAAATTTCTTACAGGAAAGGACATGCGGTAGAGTTTTTTCGCCAACATTTACGATACTCGCATCAGAAAAGCAACCAAGGTTGAGAAGAACTTTATATTTAACATTTGATCTTACTTTTTAGATTTAATGTAAATAAATTTGCACATATGTAGAAAACATGTATAACAGGTTATCCGCCAAAAAACATAAATTTAGAAGTATCTTGAGTAGGTTGATTTAAAAAAGAATAATTATTTTAGTACCCGCGCTACAGGATCACACTTAGAGAAATATTGTATTATGATCTCCACTAATTATATTGTGTCCACTAATTATTATTCTAAAAATATATTATATATAGTCTCAACTAATTATTTTTCTAAAATTTCAGCAACATCCTTTCTCCGTGGTCCCCCTTTCAAAATCCCGACACTAATTCCGCATCAACCTTTCTCTAACAAAAATAATTGATCTCGTAAAAATAAATACTTCAGTGTATAGATATAAATACTTTCAATACTTAAATATTAATACTTTTAGTGTCATATGTAAAAAATATTTAGATATTAATTTATACCTTCGCAGATATATATAAATACTTAGAAGATAAGATATTAGCACTTAAAAAAGTAAGATATTAATACTTTGATGTGTAACTTGTTATGATAATCTCTTTTCGAGTTTCCCAATCATTCTCGCATCAACGTTCCTCTAACAAACATAGTTGACCTCGTAGGTATAAATACTTCAGTGTATAAGTATAAATACTTTCAATACTTGGATATTAATACTTTCAGTGTCATTTAAAAAGAATACTTGCAAGTGTAGGTATAAATACTTGTTAGGCAAGGTATAAACACTTGTGTGATAATGAGCCTAAAAGTACATCATCATGAATCTCATTTGAAAGAAAAAATTGCATAGATATTAATACTTTCGAAAAAAAATCAACTTGTGGAGTTTTTGCGGTCCCCGTAGGAAATTATATTTATGCATTTAATTTTTGGTAGTCCCCAGGTACTGTAGCGTGGGTATTGTTATCTTTGGGCTTTAAGAATCAACGCAATAAATAATTGTTCACATCGTAGGTACAAATACTTCCATACATAGGCATAAATACTTTTGTTCATAGGTTAGGAAAAAATTCGAATTGTGCAGTTTTTGCGATCCCCGCGAGAAATTATATTTGCACATTTAATTTTCGGTAGTTTTCCTGCGGGTACAGTACGAGTACTATTATCAGCTCCCTTTAAAAAATACACAGCGCGATCTGAAAATATTTCAAAAGCATTTTATAAATTAATGCGTGATTTATCTGGCTGATTTTGCACAAATCAATTTATGCACTTACATAGGACTTAAGGTAATTCACTGGTTATTGGTTTTGGTGTTTTGTGAGGATCATAAATGATCAAAATTGATTAAAAGCATCAATATACATACTAAACGTCTTGTGAATACATTTAGAAGTATTTTATGTGTAATATTTGATCTGTCTTCTTGATTATTATGTAAATAAATTTATACACTTTGTAGATGACACATGTTATATGTTATCCGTCAAATTGATTAAAAAATATATCAATAAACACACGTACTGTAAATCAATTTTAGGAGAATTTTATGGATAATATTTGATCGACATGCTTGATTTTTGTGCAACTAAATTTATACACTGTTACATAACTTGTACAGTGAGATTATCAATTATGTTGGTCATGTAATATTGGCATGTGTAGATTGTCAAACATTATTATGACTAGATTTATACATTGCAATTTTTAGTGTTAGAAATGTATTCATTTATATTATAAATTGGTTGAAATCCATTGATTATGGATTAGTTTGACAGTTTTACCAATTTTAACGATAAAATAATAATATGCAATTGAAATCCGATATGTAATTTATACTCAATACATACCATGAACATGAAAATGTTTTTTTGTTCGTTCATCAAAGGACATTAAATTTACAACGGTCTCTCTTTAACAATTTTTTATCAAACATCAAATGATAATCAAATTTTATGAAAATTAACATGCAACTAATCTATAGAAATGTCGGTAATATGTTTTATTTTTTAAATAGATTTGTTGTCGACATTTTAAAATTGAGTGATGCTTCTATGGACATAAGGACCTATTTGTAAAATGAACGCCCTTTTTATTTTCAAAGTTCAAATAATCGATCCAAACCGTTCATCTTGTTCTCCATATTAATATGTGCTTGGAGACCAAAGTTTACATTTTTCTGAATTTTTTTACTATTTATTAAGATGAGTACAAAAAATATCAAATTCAGACCATTGAATTTTGTACCCATCTTAATAAATAGTAAAAAAATTCAGAAAAATATAAAATTTGGTCTCCAAGCACATATTAATATGAAGAACAAGATGAACGGTTCGGATCGACTGTTTGAACTTTGAAAATAAAAATATGTTCATTTTACAAATAGGTTCTTATGTCTATAAAAGCCTTTGCCTTCGAGATAAGATGTTGCCAAAGGAATTCTATCCGTTTGAAATTTTATTGAATTTCATACATGATCTGTATTTGCACGTGTATGATCGTAAATTTGTCCATAATGATACATCACATCTGCATTAAATATCCGTATCTTGATATTCGGTCTACTATACTTAGATATGGATGAAAATATTAAAATATTTATGAACAATAACTAGCCTGTTTGCTCAAAAAAAAAAAAAAAAAACTAGCCTGTTTGTAAAAAGCCCTCCCGCACCTCTCTAAATATGCCATCCTAAAAAAAGAAATAAAGATTTTTTTTTTTCAAATACACGTTATTATTTGCTGCTTTTGTCGTCCATTAATGGCAAAAATAAAATGATGACAAAAAGAAGAAAAGATAATTTACTGGCAAGGTTTACTGCAACAGTTGGTGAATTATTTGTGAATAATTTGAATTTGAGTTATTGGTGAATCAATCTGCATATTATTCGATATACGAAAATTATTTCTGAATTATTTCATGAACCAAAAAAATTCCTAGTATATAATTTTTTTACTCTCTTAGGGAACTAAGATCTTCGTTCCGACCTCAATTTATAATTTTGAATTATTTTTTATTATATCTGAATTATTTTCGAATCACGAACTTTTAATTCCGTTAAATTTTTTTCATGAATTATTAACTTGTCCCTATATTATTGCTTCCGCTATTATTTAATATTATTAGGCCATGATTAGTTACATTGGATAAAATCTATGTTGTATGGATACGAATGCGGGTATTGTATCAGATACGAATACAGTTATCGTATCATATTCAATACGTAATATGTCAGTACGGTAATTTTGAACAGATACGAGTATCGTGCGATACGATACAATACGATACGATACGGGTATAATAATACAATGCATATCGGATACATCGGGGTAACATGGGATAAGACACACGAAATCCGAAGCTCTTCACACCCTACAACGGAGACGATACAAAATTATTTGCATCATTTACGCCGCATTAGCGTGACTAAACAAGGGGTGTAGTAGTCCATCAATGTAAAGAGGGATGCGTTGTGTCAGTGTGTGGTCTGTCTTCATTACTCTGTAGCTTACTTTGCTCTGTCAAATTCAGAGCACTATTTTCAAGGGCTGTATAGTAAAAAAACCGCGGTACAATTTGCGGTTTCGGGAGTACACCGGTTTTTTTCCTTACACCTTTGATGGAGCACACTGACAAGGTACCCGAATTATATCCGTTTAATTCTTTTTTGGGGTGATATCGAACCGAACATCGAATTATTCGGTTGGCCGAACTTTGACCGAATTAAACCCGAATAATTCCTGAATTTTACAAACTTTTTCCGAATTTTACGAATTATTCACGAATTTTTCCTGAATTTTTCCAAGAACAATTATTTTTTTGGTTTTTTATTTTTTTGCTCCCTTGCATGACTGAGATTTCTGGTCCGGATAATTCCGAATCATTCCCGAATTATACCCGAATTATACCCGAATCACGAATTTTTGATCTCGCCGAACCGAACCCGAATAATTCATTTGTCACTATGGGATGGAGAGTATAGGGTGGGAGGGAACGGAAAGGAACAAAGACTTTCCGTTGAATCGTATTTGGTTGATAAAATTATGTCGGAAATGAAGGGTACAAGAGGTTAAATGTTTAACCTTATATCATTATAATTAATAGAATCTCTTTCTCTCTCAAATTGAAGTGTAACGGATGTAAATAAATTTTATTATAAATATTTTTTTAAAAAATAACACAAATGTCGAACCCTATATATTACATGTATAATTCTCATAGAAAGTTTTTTCCTCAAACTTACAACAGTCACTGAATTTCTCATTAATCTCCTAAATTTTAAATCAATCAAACAAAAAATAAGACGAAAAGAAAAGTTAAAGTTATTTTCTCTCATTAATCATCCAAACACGAAGAGGTTAAATATGTTAATCTTTATTTCTATTTCATTCTATTTTTTTCTATTCTTTACTTCCCATTCCTTCTTCTACTCTCCATCCAAACAGGGTGTTAAAGTTGAGTAAAATGAACGGATGAACTGGATCCGTGCACACTGCACAGGAACTTTTCTGTGCAAAACATTTCCTGCGGTACTGAATGTCAACTGCCGGTTTGAGTTTTAAAAATTCGAATATGCTAATGAGAATATTCGAATATGGATGAGGGCCGCTTTGCGATTCGGTCCTTGGAATTGTTCTCGCTGGGCTCCGGATCCATTTGACAAACCAAACTTATGATTATTTGATATTGTGATCCATACCTTAAAAATATGCGGTTAATGACTGATAAGTAGAGTGGAAAAAATGTATCGTGCTGTACTATGATTGATACGTTGTGATTTTGATCTTGTGTCATATTTTGTTGTGATCAAGTTAATTTTTCGCGTGTCGTATTTGTACTGTAACTAAAATATCAAGGGATAGTCACGGCACGCAAATAGTCATGCTATACCAAAATATGAATCGCGTGACTATTTGATCATAATTTATGTTAATTTATTCAAGATTCACTATTTGGTCAAGATCTAATGGTCCTAATGCACGTAACTCGTGTGACCATGTGTTGTGTCGTGACTAAATTTTTCGCTGACGTACCGTGTCCTGTAAAATTTTAAAAAAATGATCACGGAACATGCGAATCATAGCACATAACCTACACGCGTGTCATATCGTTCCATGTCGTAACCATATTATTCTGTAACGGAACCGGCTCCACAGTATCATTTTTCCTACTCTACTGATGAGGCAGGAATTCACATCCTCCTCGGTACCTAAAAGGGGATCTTTTAGGGCGTGTTCGGCCGAACCACTGTTCACGTGGGAAAAAAAAAATTCAGTTCAACTGAATTTTTTTTTCCCACGGGAACAGTGTTTTTCAGTTCAATTCCTGTACTCGTATCCATTCCCATTTGTCGGCCGAAGAGGCCCTTAATGAGTGAAGCTGTATTAACTTTGCACGCATCTCAATGTCCAAATAATACTGTTATATGTATTAGTTCGAATCTCAAAGCAGTTGAGAATAAATATGAAATCATAAAGTGAAGAAAATATTTTACACACATGTGCGCTAAATAGAGTTAAATTACTTTTTAGACTCATTTAGATCCTATTCAGCGGACACATGAAATTGAAAACGAGCTTACGTAGGCTTACGAGGGAAAAAAATTAATGACGAAAATAAAGATAACATTTAAGTTATAACATGGCTGCTTAAAACAATTCATCCTTTTCCGATAATTTATTTTTTATATTTCTAAAATAAAAAATGTTGTGTATGTTAAACAGTGTATTATATATTTCAAATAATTCCCTAATAATTTATTTGATATAAATTTTTGTGACATTGTCATAAAAAAATATGAATCATTACAAGGGATAGAGTTGGTAATATTACGTCTAATCCATTAATTTAGAGGAACGCTTACGTAATTTAGCATGTCCGTTGTCAATTCAATGATATAACGATTCGTTTACTTTAATTCTTGAATTGTAAAATCCAATGCGTCATCAAGTATTTTTTTTTTCCCTCAAATTATTCCTATCCAGAGAAACAAGCAATTAGCAGATACTTTCTTGGAAAAAGTAAAATTAAAAAAGAACTTGTCATTGTCAATTTTTTTTATACAACTTTGATAACCACGGGTCGGCAAATCTTTCTTTTGGAAATAAAATTTAAAAAAAATTATGCAACTGTTGATTTTGATTAAAATGTCAAGACTAGCCGTATGGATAAAGAAAGTTGATTATTATAAAATTAATCTCAAATGAAAACTGTGGCACTCTATTTTTCATTGGATTGGAAAAAGAAATATTCTAAAATAGTAAAATTTCATCAAAGAGAATCTTTTCTAGGAATATTCTATCTGATGATACTTTTGCATGTATTGACTAATTCTAGGCAAGCTTATATTTTTAATTAGTTTATATTCGGTGATCCTATTTTTTTTATATGTTTTGTATGTTTTTAATATTAATATCCTGGATAATTGAACACTCTTCATTTAATAATTAATAATTAAATAAAAAATAAGAGACATGACTTAAGTAGAGAACACCAATTTTTCAAAAATATTATTTTCAAATAGAATGTTCCCTGGATGATCAGCAAGCATATTCTGTTTATTAATTTTATATCCGGGAATCCTAATATAGTTTTCTGTAGTTTTTTACTTTATAAAAACAATTATATATATATATATATATATATATATCGACGCATACACAAATTACAAAGTTTAACGAATAAAATTATATATTTTTAATTTTTAGACAGAACTTAACCTATTTCTTCTTAACTACCATCCATCTCTGCGTTCGATATGTAAGACGATGGAAATAATGTTGTAAGTAAAATGGAGCGGTAGTACAATTGGTTAGAAAATTTTTTTTTCTAAAGTTGTAATTATTCAAAGATTGAGAGTTTGAGTCTCGCTCATAACTCCACAGTCTTTGTGAAAATTTAAAAGAAAATAATGTCGTAAGCTAAATAAAATTTGCAAGATACAACAAAAAGGGTTGTTTAAACATAATAAAATCAAGAGGAGGGTTCAAATGCCTCCATTTTTTGTGTCTCCATCATGCCTTTATTTTTAAAAACTTTAATAACTCATAATTTAAATCTTAAAATTCAAAATAAAACCGTTGGATATGAACTACATCATTTTATTTATGCACGTGCAAAAAAAATATGACATTTCAACTTTGTTTTGGTTGTCATCTTGAGCTTATAAAAATAAATATATACTAATGTGAATAATTTATAGACGTTGATTTTTTAACTTATTGATTCACATAAAAGCAAAATCAAAATGTAATATTTTTTTTATGAATATATAAAGAAAATAATATAGATCACATTTAACGATTTTATTTTGACATTTAAGTTTAAAATTTTGAATTATTTAAGTTTTAAAAAATAAATACATAATAAAGACACAAAAAATAAACATTTCAATCCTCATCTAAAATCAAATGCCAACTTTAGTTTTGATAGATACCTAGTCAACGTAAACATTTGATTAGACCATTAATGCTCAGGCCTCAGGGTAGCGTCAAAAGAAAGCCGCCGCTTTAGTTGTCATGTACCAGATTATCAGCCAATTGCTTATCTGACTCTAAAACTGATCAAAATATGATAGGAGCGGGCGAAGATATGTTTTTTTTTTTTTTTTTTTAGAGGCTTATGCTAAACAGTGTATTTACTATTGCAATATGAGGAGGATTCAAATGCCTCCATGTTTTTGTGCCTCCATCATGACTCAATCTCTCTCCATTATTTTCAAAGTTCAAACAGTTGATCCGAACCGCTAAACCTAACCTCCATACTAAAATATGTTTGGAGACTAAATTTTATATTTTTAGGAATTTTTTTTACTATTTTTTTAGATAGGTACAAAAATACTATTTTTAGATGGTTCAGATTTACTGATTTTGTACCTATCTAAAAAAATAGTAAAAAAATTTCTAAAAATATAAAATTTGATCTCCAAACATATTTTAGTATGGAGATTAAGTTGAGCGGTTCGAATCGACTGTTTGAACTCTGAAAATGATGGAGAAAGATGGAGGCATGATGAAAGCACAAAAACATGGAGGCATTTGAACCGTCCTCTTGCAATATATTATCTAAGAATTAGTTAATATAACTTTTTTGTAACATTGACATAAAAGCATGAATCATTACAAGGGACAGAGTTGTCAATATCACATCTCCTCAATTAATTCAGAGGAACTATTACGTGAGTTAACGTGTCACTGATTTCTTTATTCAATGCTTGAATTATGAAATGCAATGCGTCATCAAGTACTTTTTTTTTCATCAAATTATTCCTGTCCAGAGAAATAAACAATCAGCAGATACTTCCTTGGAGAACAAGTAAAATTAGCAAAGAAATTGTCATTATCAATTTTTTTTTATACAAATGTGATAACCACGCTTGTATTCTAAATCTAAACCGCTTTAACGGTGCGGCAATTCTTGATTTTCAAAACATTTTTTTTTATGCAACTGTTGATTTTAATTTATATTTTAATATTTTAAGACTACCAGAATGCACCAAGATAGTTGATTTATTATAAAATTAATCTAAAAAAAAACCATGGCATTATATTTTCTCAATTGGAATGAAAAAAAAAACATTCTGAAATTTCAACAAAGAGAATCTTTTTCTAGGAACATTCTATCTCATCAGTATATACTTCGGTGCATGCATTAACTAATTCTTGGCAAGTATATTATGTTTACTAGTATTTTATATTCGTTTAATCCTAGCATTTTTTTAACAATAATTTTTATGTTTTTAATGTTATCTCCTGTATAAATGAACGCTCTTCGTTTAATAATTTAATTATTAAATTAAAAAAAAAGCAAAATTGACTCAAATATCAGTAAAGAACACCAAGTTGTTGAAAATATTATTCAAATAGAATGTTCCCTGACCCTGAAGATGGTCTTGCAA
This sequence comes from Carex rostrata, assembly GCF_964058835.1. Lineage (NCBI taxonomy): Eukaryota > Viridiplantae > Streptophyta > Magnoliopsida > Poales > Cyperaceae > Carex > Carex rostrata. Next base: position 7,445,656 of record NC_135930.1, on the reverse strand, counting down.
ATAAAACTATAGTATGATCAGCAATGAACATTATGTTTATTAGTTTTTTTATATTTGATAATCCTAATACAATGTATTTTTAATATTAATCTCCTATATAAATGAACACTCTTCATGTAATAATTAAATAATTCAATAAAAATTAAGAAAAATTGACTCAAATATCAGTAAAGAACACCAGGTTTCTTAAAAAATATAAAATAGTTTCAAATAGAATGTTCCCCCGAGATGGTCTCGTAAAAAATACAATTGTATAATCCACAAGCGGTTTCCTTAAAAACCGAACACCTGTGCGTTAATGCATATGCAGTCTGAGGAAAAGGAATACATTTTGGGAACTATGATGTTATAATATATTAATAGAAAAAATCAACCTATCAAAATGTGGTGTTGAAAGTTGAAACAGAAAGTTTTTATTTAAAGTTTGAAATAAAATCTATTATAGTATTATTGTCCTATTGACTAGTTGTTTTAATATTTCTTGTTAATTTAAAAATTTTAGTTGTGGGCCCTGAGTTAAAGTTTTCATAAGGATAATATATTGCATGTTGATAATTATCCCCGCATTTATTCTCCCATTAACTTCCATAACTATCATGAAGAACCATAAAAACTCCAGTACTGATTTTTTTCTAAAGTATTAATACTTACGTACATAAGTATTTATCTTTAAGAATGAAAATATTTATACTAATAAGATAAATAATTATCTCTTTAAACAAACCTCAAACTAAATGGGAGAACCATGCACGTTTTTAGAGGTGAGTTTTTTTTATCTCATTTCAATTTCGTCCACATTTCTGACAATCTATGAGGGATTTTGCGAATCTAAAACCACGAACGTCTTCTACGTAATTTTCTCTTTCAAATGAGATCCATGATAACATACTTTCGAACACGTCGTTACACATGTATTTATATCACATCGTGCAAGTATTTATACCTATACTTGCAAATATTTTTTAAATATGACAGTGACTGACATATGAAAGTATTAATATCAAGTATTATAAATATTTATACTTATACACTAGAGTATTTATACATATGTAAAAAGTACTTGAATAAGCACCTCGTATACGTTTTTCGTGATGAATATTTTTTGTATGGACAAATAATTAGTGGGGATCATAGTACAACCTCTAATTTTAAAAGTGAACCCTCTAATTTTAGAAGTGTTTAAATAATTAGTGAGAACCATAGTACAACATCTAAAATAATTACCGCCTTCTTTATTTAAGTTGGATCCTTTAATTTTAGAAATATTTAAATAATTAGTGGGGATCATAATGTAATCTTTCTAAATTGTAGTTGTGGGAATGTAGAGGGATAGGAGTGTGGGGATGAATATAATTATTTATTATTCTAATATATTTAGAACAAGAATTCAAAGTCTTTATTTTTTTTACTTTTCATTATGTGTCTATTTTTTAATTTTATAATAATCAATTTATATTATATATGTCAAATAAAACCATCAGATGTGATCAATATTATTTTATTTGCATGCAAATGAAAAATTAATACTTTTCAATTTTGTTTATAATCTAGCACAATATATTTTATTTAAGAGTATGATTAAAATGTACTATTGGTTTTGTACTCCAATCATGTTCCACATTTTTTTATTCATTTTCAAAGTCCGAACAATCGATCCGAATCGCTCAACATGATTTTCATATTAAATATGCTTGAAGACCAAATTTTATATTTTTCTTTAACTTTCTTTACCAAATTTTAAGAAAAGTAAAAATTATCACTGCGTGCAAAAGAATTCAAATTTGGTAAACAAAATTACAAAAAATTTAGATCCATTTTTTATTCTAGTAGCAAAGACAACACTCTTTGTGTGAGAAATTGCAAGTTCAAAATCTGAAAAAAAAACAATCCTCTATGAATATTAATTAGTTTGATGATTTTAATTCTAAACTTTACTCAAAAAAATTACAAAATTTCAATTTATAAAAGAGAATTTGGTCTTTTCTTCCTTTGCTACCATCCACCTGTGCACAGTGACAAAGCATAACATACCTACAAGAAGATTGAAATAATACTATAAGTACTGAGTGAGTCTATGGTACTATGCATATTACGATTTGACACCGTACTACGGCTCTATATTCGAGTTTTCAAATCCTAACAGTCGATCTGAACCGTTCATCTTGTTCTCCATATTAATATGTGTTTGGAGACCAAATTTTACATTTTAAAAAAAAAATTTACTATTTTTTTAGATATTTAGAAAATTACTTGATCTGAAAATTCTGAACCATCCAAAAACAGTGATTTTCAATAAATTTCAAAAAATAGTAAAAAAATTTCAAAAAATGTAAAATTTGGTCTCCAAACACATATTAATATGGAGAACAAGATGAACGGTTCGGATCGACTGTTAGGATTTAAAAACTCAAATATAGAGCCGTAGCACGGTGTCAAATCGTAATATGCATAGTACCATAGACTCACTCATACTATAATCCCAAAAAATAATTAAAAAAATTGCAAGGTAAACAAAAAGTCTTGTCAAATCAAATGCCAACTTTAATTTTGATAGAAACCTAGTCAACCTATACATTTTATTAGAGCAATAATGTCAAACTGAATAATGTCATGATAAAGGGAATAAATTAGTGCCATTTGCAGTAATATAATAGTCTTTATTAGAATTTTAACTAGACATTATTTCAAACTTTGCTTTATGCGTACGTGGCGATCGGGGGAGACAAAATTGTTTTTTTTTAGTGCAAGAGGGAATTATTTTTTTTTGTTGAAGCAAAAGCTTTATTTGGCAACGACTTTATTAATTTTTAGCAGCCGTGGAGGCGCCGAAGAAAAAATTGAGGCGGTGTTGCATGAGAAATTAATTAATTTTTATATGAAAGTTGGAGATTGGATCTTCAGATAAACAAAAAATAGTGGATAATTCAGATTGTGAATTGTTCAAAAATTAACAAAATTTTTTCAACAATAGGAAACAACTCGATTATACATAGACATATACTCGGTTTTGAAAATTCAGGACAAGCAACTGGCTATTCCTAATCCAATGTGGCTCCGCCACTGGTTCGAATCCAGACAATTTATTAAATATTTACACAAATTTTAAACCATCACGTGAATTTCGAATTGACTGCGATTTAGACTGAATGGTCCGATTTTAAACTCAATACTTATGTTATTTTAGAGGATATGTACACCCTTGAAAAGCATAATTTACATTATTTTTTTATAACATTGAAAAAGAAATGAAAAAACATATACTTACGTCTTTATTCTTTGAAAAAAAAAATTAGAAAGGCCCTATTTTTTCTATAATATCTGTATAATATAGAGACGGATTTAAATTTATGAAAAATAGAAGTGTTGAATTAGATGGATGGATCCACATGTCTTCCATCGGAATCATGATCTAAGCCGCAGCTAGCTATATAGCTTAGGCTACAATTTTTTGTTGTTGTTGTTGGCCTTCTCTCACGGTGGAACGGGGATTCTATAGATTATTTTAAGAATAAATAAAGCGCAAAATCTTGCGTTACATGCAAAGATTTAAATAGCATTTAAAAAAATAGCGCTATGCTCAAATAGCACTGCTATAGCGCGGAATAGCGCCATAGCTTTTATGTTCTGAAAACGCTATAGTGCCGCTATAACGAGCTATTTAGAACCTTGGTTACATGTGATATTGTTAAATTTTAGTAAGATTACAATGATGTCTTTAATAATTAATTTTATAGTGGGTGTTAGGCAATTTGGTTAGTTCAACTTTTTTAATTTTTACAATATAATATCTTTTTATTGTAGAAAAGAACATTTTAATCAAACTACGTACATATTCCTACAAAAAAATATAAATAAAGAATCTACGCATTCTGTAACATATATAATTAATATAACACTGTATTGGAAAAAATAGAATTGCAGGCTTAGTGCAGTGGCACGAGATTTCATCTCTCTTTAAAAAAACTTTTCAGAGCGACGAAGGTCTAATTTTTGCAAGTAAAGTTCAATGGATGCTGAGGTATACCAGTGCTCTTTAATAATAACATATCTAATAAATAAACACTTTAAAAATAATTTTAAAGAGAAGTGTGTAAAATTATTAACTAAGCGAAATTGATTTGAACAATTAAAATAGTCAATAAGAACTGGAGACGTTTTCTTAATACAAAGAGAAATTTATTTCAATAATTTTAAATCTTAAATAAAAGACACAAACAACAACAAGAGCGATAAAGGACAGCTTGAATACTGCACAATGCAAACATTCGGACAATTTTGAAACAAAAATGAGGCAGAAAAAAAAAAATTTGAAAATCCTTTCTTTTTATGAAAATTTTCTAATGAAGTGCAAAAATTGAACGATTGGAAAATATGAACAAAGTAAATATTTTAGTTAAGAAAACTAATTCAATAATTACATTTAAACAAGTTGTAGAATATATACGAAGCAATCAACTTGGTCTTGTATTTTAGAAGTAATATTACTATTCTGTTTTTGAGGAGAGAAGTAATATTACTAACGCTGGCTTTCAGCCTTTATTTTACCAATGACAGAGATAAGTCTGATTTGTTATATATAGAAAAGTTAAGGACTAATATGTTGTTTTAAAAATTTTAAAGATCAAACTATGAAACAAGAGATACTTCAAAGACCACTTTGAAGACTATTTATTTTACTCTTTTTTTTCTCAGTCTTTGAATTTTTCCAACTTCTCTTCAAAAGATTCAAAGTCATATATAGTTCCTATATAGGAGTTGGCTATGGTGCTACGCGTAGCATAGAGAGTCTCTATGCAACAGCTCAATATTTGAGTTTTTAAAATCTTAACGGTCGATCCGAACCGTTCAACATGTTTGACATGTGAATATGTACTTGCAAATCAAATTTTACATTTTTTTAATTTTTTTTAATTTTTTTAGATATGTAGAAAATCACTTAATCTGAATGGTGCAGAATCTTCAGATCAAATGATTTACTGTAATAGATATGATTGTCATAATCTCAACATGCACTTAACATTTACAAATTTTAAAGTTATTATAGTAAAAGATCAATAGATTCAAAAATGAACACAAAATTTTTCTATTACAGTTCACTTAAAGTACATTTAGCTTGAACACATAATTTATAGATCTTTTTATGTGCATGCATCGGTTAAGAAGAGATTAAAATCACAACGAAGATTCAATATTGAAATTTTAAATTTTGAAGTATTAATTTTTTTAAAACTTTTGACAACGACACTAAAAGTTGTAGAAAAGGAACATTCTTCGTCTAGAAAATACGACTACTTTTTTAATGTGACTTTTTAGTTTTTATTATATTAAGTTTAGATGCGCCGCTGCCTTTGAATTTTAAGGCGTGCGAGAAAATTGTCTCTCGATAGCTCGACATATAATTGCAAATTATTTTATTCAGATAATTCTCGGCGATTTTTTTTAATACCCAAAATTTTTTTTTACAAAAGTGCCCACAGTTTCGTTTTTTTTTTTTAAATCTATCCAGACCGCCAGGTCCAGAATCCTAGCAGACCGCTTGGGGCTGGGGCGGTCCACTAGGGACCTGACCGTCCTCTATTTTTTTTTTAAGAGAGATCTTAATATTTTTATTTAAATAATTTTAGTTTTTTTTATATATTTATGAGTGATGTCGTAACTCTTTATAACTTTGATTTGATTTGTCAGTTGGATATCACAAATCTAAAGATAACACTGATTAAGGACTTGGTCTTGATTCAATAATTTCCAAGCTCTGACAACTTGTTGATATTTCAAAAATTTTGATTAAATGATATCTTGGAGCTTTGATTTTCTTCTCTTTATTTCTGGTACTAAACAATAGTTTAGAGTTACTAAAATGTGTTCAAATCTCAAATTAGATCTCTGTCCATGCACAAAGCACCATAGACTAACCTCTGGTATGGTACCAAGTCCAAACTCAGCAGCCAAGCACTAGGCAAAGGCCACTGGTATAGTGCAATGCACTAAAAACATCAAATTTGACCTCTGCTGGTAAATTAGCAAGTATGAACTGATACAGGAATTAAACTGCAAAAGTGATTACACCAGCATGTAGAGCAGTAAAAAATACACAAAATTGATACAAATTTCAATTTATTTGAATTTTTCTATAGTTCTGAATTTCCAAAGTTCAGCTTTTGAAAAAACTTAAACAACCATAACTTTGGCTAGAAAAATCGGATTTGCGCATATGACCACTTTTCGGAAAGGAGGGACGAGACGGATCCGTATTTTTGCAATTCAGTTTAAGTTTTTTTTTATCAACGTTAGACATGCAACAATTGGTATTTTGTTTAGTCAAAAGCTTGAGAGATTATTTAAGAATTATCTATATAATTATTTTTAAATGCATTTACTATTTATTGTGTGTGTTTGCTTATTCAAGCAAATGGTATATGTTGACAATAATCAAATAATTCAATTATTCTCTCTCGCTCTCCACTTATTCTCTAAAAATAAAAAGTTGACATAATTGATGCAATCTAACCAAATTTTATTGTGTATATTTGAATAAAATAAATTATTAAGAATCAAGGTCAAATCCTTAATTAGTGTTATCTTTAGACTTGTGATATCCAACTGACAACTTAAATCAAAGTTATAAAAAGTTACAACATCACTCATAAACATATCAAAAAAATAAAATTATTTAAATGAAAATATTAAGATCTCTTTCTAAAAAAATAAAAAAATATAAAATAGAGGACCGCCCAGCAGAGGGGCGGTTAGGTCCCTAGTGGATTGCCCCAGTCCTCAGCGGTCTGCTAGGATTCTGGACCGCCTGTGGACCTGGCAGTCTGGGTAGATTTAAAAAAAAAAAACTGTGGGCACTTTTGTAAAATCTCTTTTTTTGTGTATTAAAAAAATGGCCGGATAATTCTAGCAAACGAATAGCAAAATAAATTTTGTTTTCGCCGCAATTGCCAAACACAGCTAAATTCGAATTTAGCACCATTTTTTGCAAGCATTGAATTCACCGATTTTTTTTTTTTTTTTTACCATATTTGAAATAAAGAAAAAACCTTCAGTCAATTTTCGTACAGGTCCGCAAATTATAGTTGTGCAATACTAGTATGCTAGTTACGTAGATTATAAAAACTATTTACTGGGGACCTTTTTTCAAAGATTAAATCCAAATTTCTTTTGTTGCCGTCTTTTAAATTTTTTTTTTTTATCAAGAACGCAACTAATAGCTGCGCACCGCCGAGGACAGAGACAACTATTAACTGCGCACTTAACTGGGTTAGTCACTCAGTCCATTTGATGGAAAAATTGAGTGCGCAACTAATAATTGCGTCCTGTCTTGAGTGGTGATGCGCTTCCATAAGTTGCATTCTTAATAAAAATGATTTTATTTTTTAAAATTCATATAAATTTTGTTTATTATTGTTTAAATGATGGTGACTAAATAAGCAGTTATCAAAGACCATTTAAGCTAGACAAATTTTCAAAGACATCAGGAATTAATTGCAAAAATATTTACATCTCGCCATAAATATGTGTGTGTGCAAAAATGAATATTTATCTAGTTTTACGACCATCATGAATGAAGAATATTTTTTATATAAATCGAAGATTTTAACGATCCAATTATAAATAAGCGATATTTTAGAAACTATTCATGTAATTACTCGAATACAAAAATAAGAATAAGAAAAAGACGGCGCAGAAGATAAATTTTATTATTAATTACAATAATAATATATAACGGGGTTCAATTGACCCATACTTATAATATATATATACTAAGTAAAATTAAATTAATTACCATACGATTCTTATGTATTAATAAATAATTGCTTCCTATTTCTGCATCTCTCTCTCTGGTGATGACCATAGGAGTCTATGATTTAATTTCTAGACATTTTTTTCCTCGAAAGAAAAAAAGGTCAAACAAAATCTATTCTGATTTAGTAGCCTTTTTAAATGTTGTATATAATTTATTTTCTTTCTCCTTTAAACATCTTTCGGATTCTCTGCATGATATATTTGGTGATTAAATTTCACAGCTGTATTCACTCTGCATTAATTAATAGGATCATGATGGTAAATATTGTATATACATAATATAATACATTGCAATTTAATACAACATAAAGAGAATGTGAAGTTGTTAATTGAGATTTTTTGCAATTACCCCTTGATACTTTCCATATTTTTCAGTTCGTATGATATAAATTATGAAAAATTTCAATTATTAACTTCCTCATTATTACCATATTCACATCTACATGCATAATTTATAATTTACATTTATAATAGCGCTTCGTGTGAAAGTTTGTTTATATGTTTGAAACTCAATTAGCGAATCAAATTAAATATCTTCAATTGATTTGAGAGACTCGATTCCAATTTTTATCTAAATAAACTAAATATTTGAACAAAGAATACTTAATTTCTCTGAACATGTTATCTCTCTCACATAATATAATCTATGGCGGATTTAAGGAAGCAGGAGGGTTTGCTCCCCCAATAATATAAAAATTAAATTTTTATATATATATTTTTATTTATTTAAAAATATTACAGATTTGACTTTCGTATAAATAAACATTTCTTTCATTTAAGCAACAATAAATATGTTAATTTGTACACTATCTTGTCTAATTTTGTATATCAAGAATTCCCCTCTGTGGATGCGCTGATTCATTTTTTTTTTTATATGATTGTAATTTTATCATTTGATATAAATGATTAGGTTTCTTTTCATTTTTGCTCCCTGCAGCTACCAAAAATATCGTATATATAGCCCATTTCCATATATATCTTTTGTTGGCAGAGACTGAACAAAAAAAAAAATTGAAGGGAATAAAATCTTAATTGGATAAAGATAATTGATATCAAATAAACTAGAACTAGGAAGAAATTTTTTCAAGTATGATTTCAAAACAAGGAAAGATACCAAATTTGTAAATCTCGCTGAACAAATTAAGATAAGATTTTTTTTGAAAAACACAAACAAATCAGAATAAAAGAGGGAAGTTTCCTGAATTCTACAACTCACACCTGATAGTTGATAGCAAATCTTTGGTTGATGTTTTGCATATATGTCAAAATATTGTTATTTTCAAAGTAGATCCGCTCACGGATTTTCTATTAGCCAAAGCTTTAAGTTTAAATACTGTGACTGGATTAAAGGCAATATTGCAACGTCATAATTACAGAGGTCGGAAATTATTGAAAACTTCAATTTGGTAATAATAAAAAAAAAGAGGACGGTTCAAATGCCTACATTTTTTTGTGTCTCCATCATGCTTCCATTTTTAAAATCTTTAATAACTCAAAATTTAAATTATAAATATCAAAATAAAATAGTTAGATGTGATATATGTTATTTTCTCTATATGTTCGTAAAATATTATCACATTTCAATTGTGTTTATATGTGAATTAATAAGTTGAAAAATCAATGTCTATAAATTATCCACATTAATATATTTTTTACGACATCTTGATGACAATCAAAACAAAGTTGAAATGCCATAATATTTTACACGTGGATAGATAAAATGATGTAGATTATATCCAACTGTTTTATTTTGACTTTTAAGTTTTAAATTTTGAGTTATTAAAGTTTAGAAAATGGAGTTTTAGAGCATCTACAAAAAATAGAGGCATTTGAACCCTACTCTAAAAAAATTTAAAGAAACTTTCTTGTTTAGTTTTAGATCACGTCTTTGATCTAAGCAATATATTCAGCTTGCAAGAACGCATAATCGAAATTCAAACAAAAAAATATTTTATAAATATTAAATAGTTTGATAACTTGACTTTCAATTTCTTTTTAAATTTGTTGTTGTTGTTTAATTGAACTGAAATCAAGAAAGTAAATTAAATCTCAGAGCCAAAAGTTGCAGAGATAACTGTCAAGAAATGATTAGACAAATGTGAACGGGCACCGAAAGTTAAGATCAACATTGTCATTTTTTAGCTTATTCGTAGATATTGATGATTCAGTGGTTGACATGTAATCCAAAAGGAGAAAAATGTTTTCAATGGAAATCAAATGTATATTATTTTGGAAATTTGGTAAATAAATATATATTTGACGCAGTTTTTTAGCGTGTCACAACATTACACAATTGATTACGCAGTCTGCTGTCCTCCCTACAGAATTATCAAATATGTGGTTCCTTATAATTTTTTTTTAAAAAGTACATATTCGGTGAAGTTTTTTTAATGTGATATATTGTTGTTTCACAGAAGCACGCAGTTTGCATATTTATTTGGCCATCTCTTGTTCTATAAAAATATTTATTTATTTTCTCAAAATAAAAAATTCTGGCAATATCTTGTTAATTAATGGGTGCAATTGTAAAAATACCTCCGTGATTAAAGACTTGAAAACCAGCTAATATTTTCCTCCACAAAACCAAGGCGATAATTATTTGATTCACGCACGCTGTTTTCTTTTCGTTCGCCCGTGATTAAATGACAAAGCAACAGGTTCCTAGAAGGCAACGATTAATGCAGATAGGTTGATTTGATCTTCTGTGGCATGAATAAACAAGCATATTCGTGTATGATTTCGCTGACAGGTCAATCGCGTACAACGTTACAAGGTGTTTGGTTCCCCGCCGGTGTCAGAGGTACTCCACACCTTTGTCTTTACCCAAGCTGTACATGGAGGATTTGGCTCTCTATCTGATCGTTGTTATTGCAATTCTTCTAGAGTAATTTCTGCACACAACTAAAATAATTCAACAAAAATTATAATTTGTGGTACGAGAATAATTTTAAAAATAATATTAAAATGTTGATATTTAAAAACAAACACTGAAATTTATAATTTATTTTATGAATTAAATAAATAAATATTATATTATTTGTACACTTTAAATGAAATTTTAAAACAATTTAAAGAGGTTCTAAAAATATATTAAATATAATACATGTAATATTTAAAAATCTTTTTATTATCTGAACTTGAAAGATTGCTGGACCAATGTTCTAAGTGTTGATCCAATTGTTCTAGCCTTCTAGGCGTTGAGAAGAAAGAAATGTAGGAAAGGGGAAAAATATGAGCCTCCATTGTTGAAGGCTTGATGCATGCAGCCGTCAGTTGTCAAATTTGGTCATGGATTTCAAGATAATATATATTGTTAGATGGTTACATTTAATGCAAAAACGGGTGCCACGTTCTAGAATTTTCATTACATCTTGAGCAAAAAATAAAATGTTAATTTGAATATAATTAAGTGTAAACTTAATAATACATGTGTAAAAAGAACAATATACTTGTGAAAAATATAGATTCAATACAAGATGCGAATGTCTCATAAGAAATATGCTTTCAATACTTGGGAATTGAGATTATCAAAATGTTGCTTATACAACTTAATTTAATACTCAATAATTGTAAAATAACCTTTTTTCCCATGTTTTTTTTTTTGGCCGGCTGTATCCCCTCATATTTCTTTGCTTAGAGAACTGTTCTGTGGAGATAACAAGTGGAAAATGAGCTGGAGAAAGAAATCCACCATCACCCAATAGACCAAAACCGGGTGAGAATTTTAACAGAGAAGTTTCGGCTTCATGCAGGGCACAAACCATATTCAGTGCTATTTTGATTTTTTCAGTTCATGAGCTGCATGAAGCAAAAATTATTCTGTTAAGATCTTACTTCCAAAACCACATGACCACGTCAATATCAGTCAATAATCGTAAAAATCACAAGTTCCATTAATTGCGTGAAATTTTCTCATTAGTCCACCTGCTCGTTTCGTCGAATAATATCACCCAAAGGTAATAGAATATTTATGTTAAATACTTGGACCATCTGATCAGAATCCGCACGAATATTAAAGTGTACAGTGCATTCCTCCTCGGGCAGGATTGGTCCGTCTTCTGATCGGACGGTCTGAAGTGAAACAGAACTAGCTTGTTACCTCAGAGGATATGGACTCCTCGTTTCGTCTCTCCTCTCCTTTTTATTTCCAATTTTCTTCTCTCATCAACCCATCGCCATCTCCAGTCGTCAACGAATAAAAATAAAAATAGAAGAACCCAAAACGAAGATTGCCTTCTATAAACAAAATTTCGAAGAGAGAAGAAACCGATAATTAATTTTTTTTGGAGGTTTTACTCTTTCTCTGTTGTCCTATATAAATTAGTAACCTTTATGGCCTTTTCCCAACTCGGGAAGAAGAACAAACAATTTCTCACTGCTTTGAATTCTTTCTGTCTCTAATGGCGTCTGGTAATTCCAACATTCGTTTGACTAACTCGTACACTCAATTGGCCGATCTGACGATTACTCGCAGTGGAAGCTCTGCTGATATACCTCGATCCGCTAGAATTAGACTGGGAAGCATGGAGGATATTACAAAGTATGAGAAGAAAATTTATCAAGGCGAAGCTGGTTATGTGTTGGAAGATGTGCCTCACCTCGCTGATTATCTCCCTGATCTGCCAGTGAGTAACTAATTTTATTTTTCTCGAAATATCCCTTTTTTTTAAGTATTTTTCTTCGATTTAAATGGTAGAAACAGTACTTTTCATTTTCGTTCTAGTTATTGTTTTGAAGTTTTGTTCTGAAATTTTGCTAAGATATTTTCTCAAAAGGCTGTATTGATCTGAATTGTTCTTAGTATATTATTCACTTTAATTTAGGCTTATTCGCAATTCTTTATTGGTCTTAGAGAAGGAATATGCGATGTTTTGGGATCAAAACACGGATTTTTAATATTGCAAATGTACCCTTGTAAGTCCTGCTGTTGACATTTAAACCCTCCGTAAATATTGCATATTGTTTCGTCACCTCTTTTTTTGTTGACTTCAATACACTCCGTTATTTACTTTCTCCTTCCAAGAAGAAAGAAATATTTACAATTCTGAATAACCTTGAATCATCTCAGAACCATACTAGAGCACTACCTTTGCACATTTTTCTCTATTTAATTTATAGTTTTTGTTCTATAAATTTAATCTCCAAGAACAGTCTCACTGATTATTATTATTTATCCCTTTTCAGACTTACCCAAACCCACTTCAGGATAACTCAGCATACTCAGTTGTCAAGTAAGTGTCCTTGTTTTATCATTACATTTTGTTTGTCTTTTACTTAAACATTTACTTGTTATGTAAAATCTGACTATGGAGGTAATTTTGTTGTTTTTTTCAGGCAATATTTTGTCAATACGGATGATACTGTTGTCCAGAAGGTCAGCTTCACGTTCCTGAATTTTTTACATACATGCTAATTATATGCATACACAATTGTTCTAAAATGAAGGTCTTTTTGTTCAATAAATTCTCCTCTCAACAAATTTATTTAATTCCAATAATATTTTGTTCTTTGTATAGATAATAAAAGACATTCAAAACAAAAGGTTGAGCATTTACAATAAGGACGTTAAGATCTTTTTTTTTATTTGCTGCTTACCTGAAGATCCTCTTAAATTTTGAGCAATATATTTTTGCTGGAAAATTCTAAACCTGTTCAAAATGTACATTTATTTTGTTATGTAGGTTATTCAGCACAAAAATAGTTCCAGAGGAAACCACTTTCGGCGTGCTGGACCTCGTCAGAAGGTACGATATCCTCATTTTTCCCTTGATCCTTAAAGTAAAAGGATACTCTATTGAAACAAGTACCGTAAATTATAGTAATTTGAACATTTTATATTTTATCAGCTGAGAATTGAAGATCATCTTGGGTTGTCATTGTTCAGAATTTGGGTTCATAAGTAATTGGGTAATGTCATTGTATTTAGCAAAAACTCAAGGTGCCTTCTAACAGTTATTCAACATTTTAGGTTTATTTTGAATCAGATGAGGTGCGGGCATGCATCGTAACATGTGGTGGTCTCTGCCCTGGACTCAACACAGTCATAAGAGAGATTGTGTGCGGCTTGCAGGTTATGTATGGTGTCAAAGAATTGATTGGTATTCAGGTACATGCTTGTTTGTAAATTAAACCCTGTATTTGAAAACAGCGCACCCTCATTTCCATACGGGCTAGTAGATTGAGTATGTTATAGTTAAAGTAAGGTTAGTTTGCTCGAAAGCTGAATATGATGAAAACTGCTGTGCATCCTGGGTTCTTTGGGAGTAACACCCAACATTTTTTCCCTTTGTAATTTAATCTCAATTTTCTCACGTCAACCATGTTTTTTTGGATTGTTTGCAAAAAATGCTAATGTTGAAAACCAACATTAAGTCAGCTTCTTTTGTTCTGGAAACCACGGTAAAAATATATTACAAATCAGGCATGGGTGTCTTACTGGAAGGTAACAAACTGCATTTATCTTGTATCAGGAACTTAACTATGCATTTGATCAAATTTTATTCTCTTAAAATGTTAATCTGCCTTTCTTTCTGCGAAATTGAATTTTGAAGGGAGGATATGCGGGTTTCTATTCAAAGAACACTGTTGCTTTGACTCGAAAAACAGTTGATGACATACACAAGAAAGGTGGCACTATTCTGGGTACCTCAAGAGGGGGCCATGATACGATTAAAATTGTAGACAGCATCCAGGACCGTGGAATAAACATGGTAAAAAAAAAACTGAGATTTTCTTTTTACATTCTGGTAAATTAGCTTTTTTACTTTTCTAAATATTTTCCAGGTCTTTATAATTGGAGGAGATGGTACCCAGAAAGGAGCTGCTGCTATATACCAGGTAACCATTAGTGCATAAAAGGAAATTTTGCATTTTGCTCCTGAAAAATATTGTAGTTCCATTGATAAACCTGTTGTGTTTTCCTGAATCTTTGCAGGAAGTAAAAAGAAGGGGCTACAAATGTGTTGTTTGCGGCATACCAAAGACTATTGACAATGATATTTGTGTAATTTAATTTTCCACTTGTTTCAACTTTTGTTTATGTACCAGGTAGATTTATACTATAGCACACAATGACTTTGACCTATCCACCAAACCTTATTCAAACAAAACCCAACATATATTTTCACCTACCCTCCCTTAGAAATGATTCAAAAGTCCAGATCGGTGGCTTGTTGGTTCAAACTCTTAGATGGTGATTTTCTCTTTCTTTTTTAAAGTATCTGTCTTGATTTCTGTAGGTGATAGACAAGTCTTTTGGATTTGACACAGCAGTGGAGGAGGCCCAAAGGGCCATAAATGCAGCTCATGTGGAGTCTGAGAGTGCAGAAAACGGTATCGGTCTTGTCAAGTTGATGGGTCGCTACAGCGGTATGTGTGAGATATAAATTTATGGATTTTTAAGTTGTACCAAACACCAGCAGTGATATCATGACATCGAATAATATGACACTGACCTTCATAAAAACTAATATGACTTCAATTGTTTTATCAAATGAGACCTTTACCGTTTCAGTTTCAATGATGCAGGTTTCATAGCACAATATGCTACCCTCGCAAGTAGAGATGTGGTATGTAATATTTCCGAATGTGCAATACTGTTCAAGATCACAAACAAATAAATGGAAAAAAGAAATGATGTTCATTGTTCTTTTTTTTAGGATTTGTGCTTAATTCCTGAATCACCCTTCTACTTGGATGGTCATGGCGGTTTGCTTGAATTTATTGAGAAAAGGATCAAGGAATTCGGCCACATGGTTATAGTTGTGGCTGAAGGTGCCGGTCAAGATTTAATTGCTCAAGACATGAAATCAATGAATACCAAAGATCCCTCTGGTAATAAGCTCCTGCTCGATGTTGGTCTATGGCTTTCTCAAAAGATCAAGGTAATAACACTTCACGGAAATTAATTTGGATGTTTTTGCATATCTACTTAAATAATAGAAACCCAGAACATTTATTAAGCTTGTGAAATTTTTTTTAATGCAGGAGCATTTTGCAAAAAAGAAGAAGACCCTGAACCTGAAGTATATAGGTAACTTATCAAACCCCAAATGCAGTTCTTAGAATTACGTCATAATTAAAAAATGTGAATACCAAATTAATGGAATTCTTTCTTATGTCTTACAGACCCGACATATATGATTCGTGCTATACCTAGCAATGCATCAGATAATGTGTACTGCACCCTTCTGGCCCAGTGTGCTGTTCATGGTGCCATGGCTGGGTTCACCGGTATGACTGTGGGTTTGGTCAATGGAAGGCATGCTTATATCCCCTTCTATGTGAGTACTAAATGCTTCATCATTTCTTCTTAACGTCAAGTATTTTTAATAATGAAACATTTGTTGTTTACATAGATCTAACTTGGTATTGTTGTCGCAGAAAATAACTGAGAGCACAAATAAGGTATCTATCACAGACAGGATGTGGGCCCGGCTTCTCTCCTCAACCAACCAGCCAAGTTTCATGCACAAAGGTAATGTAGAAGAAGAAAAGAACGAAGTGGAGGAACACCTACAAGCCCCAGTTACTGCAACAAATAATGGTAATTAATAAATTGCCTAAAAAATTGATAACCCTGTTTAAGTATTTCCAGAGTCACCTACAATCAAACCTATTGGCAAACATTAAGACTTGTATCAGTGCTTTCTCTTTTTTCTTTGGTTTTTTTTTATTGTAAAAAGGTGTCTTTTGTTCGAATAAGCAAATAAAGCGTACTTGTTTATTTTGTATATTGTTGTCGAAATCCTTGTGCGGGATAGATCTTGAATAATTAATTCCTTGAGTGTGTACTTGTGTTGATTTTATTTTCTTAAGTGCGTTTATTGTAGCTGACAGCATCTTGAAACGAACTGGTTCGGGCTTCTCTCCGATTCTGACGCTTTCACTGTATCATCCTACATTCATGAAGACACGTAAATAGCTTACCTCATCGTGGGATCCACACATTAGTCCTATACACTGCATTTTTTCCCCCCATCTCCGTTTGATTATTTCATTAAATTCTAAATAAGAAGTTTGAAAGTTTGATGAATCAACTTCGTAATAATTGGTGCTGATGTAAAAAAGAGTGAAATACAAATGTAAGAAAACATGTTGTTTGACTAAAATCTCAGGAATATTTTGAAATACCTACCGTGTTTGAACACAAGCTTTTTACATTTTAAATTTTAAAAATTTAAGTATAACATAGAACCCACGTTACCTGAATACTGAGAAAGAAGCTTGCCCTGCCTGAATAGAGGAGACGCATGATGAAGTGCGTCTCAAGCATCTTTTACATAACAGCAAATAGCAGTCCCGGTTTTTTTTTCCGAGACTAATGTTATGTTCTGTGAAGTTAATGACCAGAAATCCATTTACTACTGCTAAATCCTTACTGAGATATAAGAAAAAATCGATTTATTCTTGCTTTCACTTTCTGGATTGTTTTTGTGCAAGAAAATAAGGAGGTATATATTGATTTGTTTGGGGGAAAGAAGATACATGTATGATGTACTTATGTTCTCCAGCTAATTTTTATTAATATCCAAAATATTTAATAAATTTCAAATTATACCCACTTTTTGGTGGAATTTCCAGAAATGACCAAACTGGTCAAAATATTGCCGGTTTTAAATTATCTTTCCGGTCAAAATTTTAGAGGTTAAAAATAGAAAATCCACCTTTTTTTCACCGGTTAACAAAAATTCACTTTTTTTTTTTACAAAATTGAATTTTATGATTTATTTATTTTTTGTATTGAAAGATTAGAAATGTTTAATATATTTCTTTGAAAATAGATATAATACAATATAATTTGATTTATTAAAAAGACTACGACAAATAACCTGGATCAACATTTTTCAGGTCGGATTTTTTGCGGCTGTAAGAAAAATTAATATATTTATGTGTTATTGGAAAAAAAATAAAAATACTTGGATTCTTAGTTATTGATTCCAGTTCAAAAGTCACTTCTTGGTATATAAAAAAAAATATTGTGATCCTTCTATTTTTGAAAAAAAAAACT
This sequence comes from Carex rostrata, assembly GCF_964058835.1. Taxonomy (NCBI): domain Eukaryota; kingdom Viridiplantae; phylum Streptophyta; class Magnoliopsida; order Poales; family Cyperaceae; genus Carex; species Carex rostrata. Next base: position 7,427,838 of record NC_135930.1, on the reverse strand, counting down.
TTAAGTTATTTAATGATTGTTATTTCAAAAAGAATTTTCAAAATAGATTTAACTTTTTAGAAATTAAATGTACTAGAAGGTATACAATATTTTTTGTATTACCTAGAAGTGACTTTTAAACCGAGGTCAATAACTCAAATTCAAAGCATATTTTTTTTTCCAATAACACACAGATATATATTAATTTTTCTTACAACCGCGAAAAATCCAGTTTGAAAAATGTTGATCCGGATTATTTGTCGCAGTCATTCTAATAAATTCAATTATATTGTATTACATCTATTTTCGAAGAAGAGTAAGGCTTGGGTGTGTTACGGATAGAATAAGACTATCCATGCTACGGTCTCAAAAAACCTATCGAAAAAACTTTACACTTCAATCTAAGTAGCTCAACATATTGATTATATAATGAACTTGTAGAATACAAATTTTTACTATTTTTGAATTTTTTTTACTATTTTTTATGATTTATGAAAGATTATAAAAAATGACTTAAAAATAAAAGAAAATTGCCAATGCCATTTTTTGTCATATTTCATAAAACATAAAAAATAGTAAAAATTAGTATTCTACAAGTTCATTATATAACCAATTTAATGAGCTACTTAAATCGAAGTTTGAAGTTTATATGATAGATTTTTGAGGCTGTAACACGGATGACCTTATGCTATCCATAGCATCCAAGCCTTACTCTTCAAAGAAATATATTAAACATCTCTAATCTTTCAATACAAAAAAAAATTAAATTTTTTTCTGTTTTGTTAAAAAAAAGTAGATTTTTGTTAATCGGTGAAATTTTGGCCGGTGGAAAAAGTGGATTTTCTGTTTTTTAATCGGTGAAATTTTGGCCAGAATGGTGATTTAAAACCAGCAATATTTGGGGCGATTTGGTCATTTCTGGAAATCCCATAAAAATGTGGGTATAATTTGAAATTAATTAAATATTTTGGATATTAATACAAATTTCGGGCTATTTTATATAACCTCTACGTTAGATGTCTTATCATATTTAAAATCAGAACAGGCTCAGCCCAGAGCTAAACAAAAGACATAAAATAGACGGCTCAATTAATTCTAAATTTCAAAGCAAAGTGACTATCAATGTGTTTAATACACAGACGAGTAGTTATCATCTTCTGCATTTACTGATACGCCGCTTACAATTTCAATTACAGCAAAGTGAAGCACTAGTGCAAGTTTTTGCAATTGCTTTGGACATAATATGAGCATCTTCAATTCTTCATTCCAGCAATTATATAATATTATTCTATATTAATTCTGAAAATTATTTCTTTTGCCACGTCAACAAAATTGTGATTACAAAGATGGCAGCATTCTAAAATTAATCTGAAGAAAATTAAAAAAAATATGATGTGGCAAATAAATTCAAATTTACTATTTTAGATGAGATACTGTAACAATGTAAGATGAAATGTTGCGAGTTATTCAATCATCAGTTCATCACTTTGCTTCAATAAAATAACATATGTGAAACTCCAATTATAATTTAAGAAAATGTTGAGGCCCAAGTACTTCCATAAAAAAGGAAAAACAGTACATTCTTTTAGGGCAAACCAAAAATTTTCAATTGCCAACATATTGATTTACAAGAAAAAAGAAATGAAAAACATTGAGTATACACATTGATCCTAGATGGAAACATACTAACACCATAAAGTACCTCGAGCCTAGAGGAGCCATGTACATTACAAATGGCCAAACCAGAAGTTAGACAAGCTAATTAGATCTCCAGAGATCCCCTTTTCTTTCATTTTTTTTTTTTTGGAGGGGGGGGGGGAGTATCGCACAAAAAATGTCAGTTTATGAGCCTTAGATCTCCAGATTCTGATTGAAGACGGTGTAAATCATGTCTTTCAGGTTCTTGCATCCCAAAATTGTCATCTCTATGCCAAGAGTGTTCATCGATTTCTCAGCTGATTTTGGCACAACACATCTCTTGTACCCTAGTTGGGCCACCGCCATTACCCGTTTATCCATTTTTGGCACCTTGACAGAAGAGAGAGAAATGACAATTAATAAAATTTAGTGGCTTTATTAATTGTCATACACTTCTCCAAACCAGTTGTCATCAGAGTAGCTCGAAAAGGACCGTTTGGTGACACAGTTGACATTTGTTTCAAGTGTTCACATACATGTGCATGCAGGTAGGGATTGTAGCAAACTTACCATCCGAAGCTCACCACCAAGGCCAATCTCTCCAATAAATGCAATATCATTAGGAAGGGGACATTCCAAGAAGCTGAAATTATGGTCAAATTATTAAGTTTGAGAACAGAATTTTTGATTCATCACCAGAAAAAATAAAATAATAAAAAAATAATTTTCAGACTTGAAACAAGGAGAACACACACAACAACAATAACAAATAATAGGAAAGTAAACCAAAAAATGGAACGAGCAAAACCTGCTAGAAATGGCAGCTGCCACTGCCAAGTCACCTGCTGGCTCTGACAAACTAATCCCGCTAACCACATTCAGAAATATTGTCTACGAAATAAGAAAAAATATATATAATGGAATGCTAAACAGGTGTATACATTATAAAGGCCAACTAATCAAATAGGTTTCAATAAAATGCAAGTCATTAGATTCAAAGACAACGAAGAAACTAAACCAAGTGTGGTTTCTCTTACATTGTCCTGCAGCTTCATACCTGCTTGTTTCACAAGTACCTTTACAGCATCAGGAAAAAAAAGTATTTGTCAGCTTTATACTGTATACTGTTGCAACTTCATAATACAAGAACACACATAATTATTTTAACATTTTCTTACACCTCTACCCCTGTGCACATGTCTGGAAGGGAGGAGGGGGGGGGGGGGGATACTGGAGAAATTCTAATACCTACCGCAATTATGAGGTCAGCCCTGCTCACTTGTACTCCATTAATATGCCTTCCAGCAGATTTACTAGGTACACATAATGCCTTCATGAAAATAACATATGAAGGAAAATTATTTCCACTACTGGGGAAATAACAAATGATAGGAGTAGGTCAAAGAAAGAAAGATAAGGAAATCTTAATGCACCTCGACATCTTTGCATTGACAAGGAGTATGGATTTGCAAAAAAAAATTCAAATATGGAAAATTATGACAACAAAGTACCTGCACTTCTATAACAAAGGCACGGGACCCTTCAACCATGACACCTATAGCAAGGCCAGCTAGTATGTCTGATTCTGTGTTATGATCTGTTAAGAACATCTCACTAGGGTTTGTAACTGCCTGAAGCCCCATACCTGACATCTCTAACACTCCCAGCTGAATTTCAACCAACATTGCAGTAAAAAATAGAAATAAAAATAAAACAAGTAAACAGCATGTCAATAAACCAGCAAAAAAGATAGACTAAACACAAATTGATGCAAGAAAAAGACTTTCTACCAACTTGTTAAGATTACACCAGCCAAGTCTGCAATTGTAATCATAAAACTAAAACAAAGCATTCTAATATGTGATATGATAAAGAGGTAAACAAATACAGAATGGATAAATTTACCTCATCAGTCGAACCGAACCGATTCTTCACAGATCGTAGTAATCTAAAGGACGAGTACCTCTCTCCCTACACAGATTATATATTCCTATTTAATTAATGAAATATTCAATGAGAAGATATGAATTTTTTTTTGTTCATGTATGCCTATCTGCTACTTTTCTCTTTCTAACTGTCACTAAAACAGTTTTTGGTTTGTGTATACTGTACAGTAGAGAGAGAGGCAAGACACCTCCATGTACAGAACAACATCAACTATATGCTCCAAAAGGCGGGGACCGGCAATGTCACCAGACTTCGTGACGTGACCAATCTGAAATAGGCATTCAAATCATGTCACCATTCCATCAACTACAGAAACAATATTCTTGTAAAATATCAAAATGGAAATCATGAATTACAAAAAATAATAAAATAAACTTACCAAAAAGACGGGGATATTTGTGTCCTTTGCAAATCTAAGTAAGGCTGAAGTACACTCCCTCACCTTCAGGTAAAAAAATCTATTATCAACAGTGAAGCAATTGTACTTGCTATTTTTCTTCAACGTTTTGTGTTTTGTAAAAGGTTCTCAAGTTGTTTGCAGATATTCATATTTGTTTCAACTTAGATTCTTCTTCAACAAAATTAATGATAGTAATAATCAAAAGAATCCAAAAATAAAGAAAAAAGACAAATGCTGTTGATTTAGTAAACACCTGAGAGACATTGCCAGCACTACCGGTAACTTCTCTCAAATAAACAGTCTGTATTGAATCAATGATAAGAGCTTTTGGTTTTAGTGGTTGGATCTTCTCAAATATATCCTGAAAATGAAATTATCAATGGTTTGAATGTTCTTGCAGAAGGACTGTCAACAATGTGTATAAGAGTCTTTTTCTCATAGTTATATATGATAGTTCATGAAATTTGTACCTTAATAGAAGTTAAGTATATGATACTAACAGTGTTGGTCTTTTAGCATAAGTATCAGGGTGTATCATGGCATTAACTGTTCATTTGACTAGCTATCAAACTTGGTTCTTGACTTTGTTTATTTATTTGAGGCTTTTCAATTTAACTAACCATTACATTCTTCAACAAACCTAAAAAGCTCGACTAAGAAAATGAAATAAGGACATAAGGATATGTACCTCAATGTCTGTGCTAGAGTATAGATATAGATTGTCTGTAGTAATATGCATCCGATCAGCTCTGTTTGCAATTTGTTCAATGCTCTGTTCATTCAGAACAAGTGTTTTACAATTGCAGTTGAAAGAAGTAAAGAACATACAGTGTTTAAGTTGGAAAAGAAACCCTAAAAATAAAGTAAGCTAAAACAAACATAATTGATATTCTCAGAAAGCAATGGATAGCTGGTGGACTGTATATTAATTAGTTTGCGAAGACATATTGGCAATAAAAAAAGCAAAGTCCTATGGAATTAAACTTGAGTGTTGCAAGAAAGCACCATCTACTTTATAAGCAACTGCAAAAGATCAACATGAGTTGTTTACTCCAAAAGAGAGCCATACCTATCATTACCACGTCCATGGTATCCTTGATTCAACATTACTACCACTTTGGGAATATTTCGTGCAAAATCAACATATTTGGCCAATTTGTTTGAGAAATGAATAATTCTAGAGCAGTACTCACTTGAAGAATCAATTTAAATAATATAAGGTCAATATCAGACATTATATTTTTTTCAACACATAAGCATATTAATTGACTTTCAAGGCAAAAATACACTAATTATGACATACAAACACAATCAGACAAGTTCCATGATCGACATTTTATTTGTTGCCTTCATTTACTTGTTGCTTTTTTGACGATCGACATTTTATTCATGAAAAAAGGACTGAGTGTTTGATGACAAACAAAGGGTTGATAATAACAAACAATTCTAACAATGGATATGACAAACCTCTTCACCGGAAACATATACAATTGGCTCACCAGAATCTGATCCTTCAGCTACATTAGCGGAAATCTTCAAATATCCAAAAAATAGCACTAATTAATAATAAAAACATATGGATTTAATACAAAATAATTTACATTTGACAGAATATGATACAAACCTGCAACAAAAGTGTGCTTTTGCCAACACCTGGATCTCCTCCTACTAAAACCAATGATCCTATATAAAAACAAAGCCAATTACATGGAATAAAAAGCTAATAATTCTCAATTTCAAAATAATATTAACTATTTATGTTAGAATGGTTCAACCCTCTTTGTATAAAACTTGATTTTGTTTGTTTTTCTTGACAATGACAGCAATACATCACAACAATCAAATAAATCACACGTCATCACAAGCCTGCATACCAGGTACAATGCCTCCTCCAAGCACTCTTGATACCTCCATTCCAAACAGGCCAGAGCTGCAGTTTGTAAGTGAATTTTTATAAGAAACTTGATCCTACAGATGGGCAAACATCATAATAATGATAAAATATAACGAGTGAGGCTACAGTACTATGCATAGTGCACACCAGTCCGTACTATGGATCAATATCTCCGTTTTCAAAGTTGAAATTCAACACGATCTCTTATATGAAAATGTACTCGGATACCAAATTTTATATTTTTCAGAATTCTTTTACTATCTTTTTAGATAGTTCGAAAATCACTTAATCTAAAGTTTCTTGATTATTCAAATTTAGTGATTTTCTACCTATCTAAAAAATAGTAAAAAATTTAGTCACCGAGTACATTTTCAGATGAAAATCATGTCGTGCGGGTTCTGATCGACTGTTTGATCTTTGAAAACTTTGAAAACAAAGATACAAATAAGTAGTATGGACCGATCTGTGCTATGCATAATACGATAGCCTCACTCTAAAATAAACTCACAGTTGTATCCGCCAGTCAGACTGTTCTCTTCCCATATTAACATCAGCCAGTGTTTTTGGTATCACAGAACCGGGCTTTTGACGGAGCCATGTTCGTACAGCTGCTTCTGACACCTCAGCACCTCTCTTAGGGTTCACCTTTAACATGTCATGCTCACGCTCGCTTACTGACCCGACACTACACTTGGGACACCGACCCCACCACTGAGAAAATTCACTACCACAATTGTCACATCCATAAGCGATCTTAACCTTATTGTTTTTTCCCTTTTTCCTTGATATATCAGAATAAATCTTGGAGCTTCCAGTTTTTTCTTCTTTTCCATTCTGTTTACTTGACCTCTCCCAAATTGTTGGACCCAATTTCCTTCCTTCCTCCTCTTCTCCTTCAATTTCTCGATTGGAAGTACCTACTTGACTAATTGAGCCGTATAATTCGTCCATTCGTCGATCATTTGTGACTACTCTGTCTTGAACAGGGTCATAGTAGGTAGAGACGCTGCGTTCCCGACTAGTTCCTTCCTCTTCTTCGTCTGATTTGTCGAAGGAAGTAAAGCGGGGGTTAATACCAGTAGAAAAGTTGAAGGAAGCCCTAGGTGGACATGATCGGTATATTGGAATTTTAACGGTTTGCGTGTAAGCAAGGAGGTGGCGACGGAGAGATAGCGAACGGAGATGAAAGATGCAACGGAAGGATGATTGCATATTAAAATTTGGAAATAGCGCTACTAGGGTTTTAGGAGGCAGGGAAGCACTGTAGGGAAATGGTGGCTTCAGTGACAGTGAGAACTAAGAACGGAGGAAAGAAGGGAGGGAGAGAGAGGGAGAGAGAGGTGGGAACTGTGAGATGGACCACCGAGTAATGGATTTATGTTGGACCCATTATCAGAGAGGGTGGGTTAATAATGTGCTCCTGACCTGTAATAGACCTGGTGTAAGAGAGTTTTTGGAAAATAGGATTAGGGTATGATCGAAGAGGCGGGAAATGTCGATCGCAGGCTCCGAGTCCGAGGAACGGCCGAGGAGCTCGAGAGGCGAGAGCCCTTTCCCTTTATGTGTCGGATCTTCTGTTGCAAGTTTTTTAAATTTTTTTGTACACCAAGTCGCGACCACAGTGACAAGATACTTGAATTATATCCGTTTAATTCTCTTTTGGAGTGATGCCGAACTGAACGTCGAATTATTCGGTTGGCCGAACTTTGACCGAATTAAATCCGAATAATTCCCGAATTTTACGAACTTTTTACGAATTTTATGAATTATTCACGATTTTTTTCTGAATTTTTCCAAGAACAATTATTTTTGTTTTTTTGCTCCCTTGTAGGACTGAGATTTCTGATCCGGATAATTCTGAATCATTCCCGAATTATATCCAAATTATTTCCGAATTATACCCGAATTATTCCCGAATCACAAATTTTTGATCTCGCCGAACCGAACCCGAATAATTCATTTGTCACTATGGTTGCGACTGCGAGCACAGTGACAAATGAATTATTTGGATTCGGTTTGGCAAGATCAAAAATTCGTAATTCGAGTATAATTTGGATATAATTTGAAAATAATTTAAAATTATTGTGTTCAGATCAAAAATCTTAATTTCAAAAAATAAAAAAGACAATTTAAGACATTTGATGAGATGTTCCACATCACTATAAAAGTAGTAACCATTGAATATATATGGATTAGTGGATTATTCATTTTCTTAATCAATTAACAAATTGTTTTATCTGGAATTTAAACCATATGATTTGTATGACAGAAAAGTTTTAAATTTTGAACCTCCTTTTATATGAGATTAAGTCATTAATATAAACAAGCCTTACAAAAAAAAAAAATGCTGAGAGCAATAGATTCGAATGCATACTTTATATTGCTTTTTGCTTCTGCCTAGTCCCACATGCCACAACCAAGACGAAAAGCGCTAGAGCTCTTAGATAGTGCTCGGCACACTCTCCTTGGACCTCCTTAGAGTTTCTTAAGAGACTAAGAAGTCTTAACCTTGTCAAACACTTACTTCTTTGTAAAGCTTAAATTCACTTTTTTAAGCTTCATTTTGCTCATATTTTTAAGCTTGTCCAAACTTTCAAGGAGTCATTCTACATGACTTAAGCGCATAAGCCTCCTTAAGAAAGCTAAGCATCTACTTTCTTAACTTTTTGTTGCTGAATACCTCTTCCTTAACGGAGCTTAAAACTCAATCCTACTAACCTTGTCGAACACCCTCTTAGTTCTTATATATTAAGGGGCATGAGAGGGTTGTACTCTTGGACGGGGTCAATGAGTCATCACAAAGACTCGGCTCGCGGCCTTGGGTACTGGGCAGTTGCCCAAAAAAAAATGCTTAAATATCGCAAATAATTCGTTAAAAACGTGAATAATTTGTAAAATTCGCATTTTATTCGTAAAATTTGCGTTTTATCCGATCAAAAGTTCGGTCAACCGAATAGTTTGCTGTTAAATGCAGAAACTTCATAAAAATATTTTATTCGCGAATAAAATGCGAACCTTGTTACTATAACTGCGAGTATAGTCTACAAAAATAGACTACTGTACAAGGTTTGGATTTATTGGCTACAATTGCTAACGGAACAGATAAATTATTTTTTTACAACAGTGTTGTAAGAAACATCCGTTTAGGCTAATTAATCAGCCGATTAGTCATTGGCGGTGATCAAATTATTATGGTTTTTTCCGATAAATCGGTCAATTATGATCAATTATTCTTGATTAATTGCTTGATGGTATCTTATCCGTCCAACGACTGCATACGTTATTTACAACACTTGTTGGTTCCGTACATGTTCGCATGATTATAATATCCATATATCATTCATATTAAAAACAAAAAATGTTTTTTTGTATAATTAATTTCATGTGTAGTTGCATTGATAATATCTGTATGCAACCATCCATAAACTAATATTCGTATTTACATGGGAGTTGATGGGACCCACTGGTTTAAACTACTTAAATACATTATGACATAATTAACAGTAGTTTTGGGTCTGGGCAGCCTAGCACCGTGGCACATCAAAATGATAAATTCCCTCAATTATGAATTCCCGGTTACCTACGGAACTTCAATTTCTTTAAATCAAGACACAAATTCAGAATACCTGTACCAAAAAGATTAAGCTTATCTGCTTATGCTGTGAATAAAAGCCTATCTCCATCTTTTATTTATACACAAGTTTATCTATTACAGTAGTAGATTAAATGCTCTGCAATAAATAATGCAACAATGTATTGAATCAAAAGGATCTGGAGTTTATATTGACACAGAGATCTGTCTAGGCATCAGTATTCTTAGCTAGTTTCTCGTCTTGCTTTAACTCATATGTTTACAAAAGATATGTTATACAGTGCCATTTTTTTTTTCTAACTTGTTGATCCGGCATGATGACACACATAAGTAGAAAACCTAACACATTATCCTATCAAATAAGAGCAAAGTAAAAGATTGACCTAAAACCTTGTTAATAGAGCTAACACATTTATACAGCTCGTCTCAGCTGCTCTCAAGATCTTCTCATCTTCGATCTGGCATATCTTTAAATTTGAGTCAAGGAAATAATCATGACACTCAAAACACAGGTTGTTCATACAAATTGATACTGTACTGTTCAGTACAATAATCATTATGTCGAACCAAGAACTATAAAAGCTGATCATGGGCATGCAAATCGAAATTTCTAAATAAATACCAGACAAGAAGAAATTTTCAATTTATGCTGAGTTTGAAAAAAAAAAAAATCGTCACGATTGATAGTTTAGGTAAAATATAGTTAATATTAGTATTAGTATTATTAACTATCACTATCACTATCACTATCACTTTCACTTTCACTTTCACTTTTATTTTTATTATTTTGTCATTTTTATTTTCATTACTACATTATTACTACTTATCTTTATTTTATAATTGTGATTGGATTTCATTTCTAACCTACCCCAACTTGTTTGGGACTAAAGGCTTGGTTGTTGTTGTCACGCTTCAAAAAGATTATAAACACAAAATTGTATTATACTGGCCTTGTTAAATTCTTAAGAAGCACAATATTTTAATAGATTAAACAATTTGGATGCAAGTACCTATGAAGAAAACCAAGTCCTTATCTGGGAAGTAAATTAGATTGTTTTATCACGCTAAGGACAACATTGGTTTATGATAAGATTAGTTCTGTTAAAGTAACTGCAGCAACTGCTATCAGTTTAGTTGATAAAAGTGGAATTCCTATTTCTACTTGCAAAAATTTCCATGATTTAAAGTTTGAAATTTTATATTTCAGAAAAGAAAATTCATATTTTAAGGATACTCTACATGCATGGCACCGCGATCTGATGAAGACAGATAGGTGTCTTGAAGCCCATTTAATGCTTCTGTTGATGATTCAATATCCTACATACAAATTTATTTAAATAAATCTTAATTGATCTCTCATTAAACCCCAATGAGTGAGAATTTTAGCATCTTGTGGAATGTTTGGTGTTATTTAGAAGTTCTGTGAAACTTGGAAGGGCATGTATGTACTGGCATAGTGCTACCATTTGTCATTTGTTTTTTTCTTTTTCACAATCATAAAAGAAATAGCATAAGAAACTATCTAATCAAAATTACATACTTGAAAGTCAGCAAATGCCACTGGCATACCACCTTTTCTCAGGAGCTTTAGGGTTTGCAATCCTGGGTACCTAAAGAGAAAATAAGATAAAACCTCTGATACTTGATCATGTCATGTAAGATGGCTGCCACCCAGACAATTATTAGCATTTAAAATGAGGAATATCATATATGCTTCTGCATCACATGGGTTCCATATACCCTTTAGAGTTATTACAGCTATCTATCTTCTTCTTCTGAATCGGATGAAGAAAGAGATTTATAAAATTTGCACGAATTAATTCAGTATTCATAGATTTTTGAGGTATAACATGAAAGTTCTCCAGTGAAATATAACAAAACGAAGTGGTAGATCTGACAAATGAAGACTTACTTCGACAATACTTCATTTAACTCTTCCTTAGAGCAAGCCGGCCCTAAGTTGGCTATAAAAAGTGTCGTACAAGGCTGTCTTTCCCCCTCTACTTTCTCCTAAAAGACAAAATTAGAAATATATAGAGATCTGGGGACCTCATTGCAAATTGGAATGGAGGAGAATACAACGAAGCAAAATAATTAAAAGAACTCAATTATCAAAACAGAAAGACAATGAGAATTAGTTGTATATATCACCAATTTTGTAATGTTGTAGAAAGGACAATGAAGAGAATTAGTTGTATATATCACCAATTTTTTAATGTTATGCTGCCTAAATTTCAAGAGTTCCTTTTCAGTTAGCCATGAACATTTTTATTTGCGATATATTAGGCTGTAGCAATAATTTATGAAACATACTTGGTGCTGCCACATGCATTAAATATTTTTTTCGTTTTTGTGATAAAATTTCCCACTGTATTGATTTATTCGAGGTTAATACTATGTGCCTAATTATATGGATAACCGATGTGATCCCAATGTTGAAAGGTAGCGTTACTAGCGTACAAAATCCTTGTACCTTGAGAACTCTTGTAATTTTCTCTTAATATAGAGACTCCTATTAGGTGAAAATGGGTAGCATACCGAAACCCTGAGCAACTTTTGTTGTATTGCAAGAGTAGGGGTAAAGAAATACTCCTTACAATATTTGCTTGTAATGACAAAGAATTTTACACAGGTGACAACTGTGTCTTGTGTGTGGTAGGGGTGGTGATATACAAACAATCATCTTAAACTTCTTTGCAGGAAAAAATAGTAATATACAGATGATGACTTACATCAGAGGAAGGCTGACCTTTTCTCTTTCTAGACTCCATTTCGACACTATACGGACACAAAATTACAACAAAAAGAGAATGAAGGAACATTAAAAAACTGTTACATAATAATATATAATTTGTAAGGAAAGAAACAATAACAAATTAATTCATGTGCACAAAAAACATCAAAGCATCATATATGCTGGAATAGCAAGAAATGTCGATATGCCTTTAAAAAAAAAAGTAGAAATGACCTATTCACCTCCCCTACATACTTAACAGATACCCATATTATCCCTCTTTTCTTTGATAGATATATATACAGTGAAAAGAGGCAAAGTTTCAGTATTGCAGGTGTATACAAAGATAGTTCACAAATTTGTAGAAACATGCATGACATTTCCCCTGTATACAAAGATAGTTCACAAATTTGAAGGAGAATACATTTCATTTAGAGGATTACCGAGATGCATGCGAATATAGCGCAAATAGTAATAACAAACAGTAATATTAGAGTATTGTTCTACCTCTGGTCAGTGGAAGATCCAAAAGTTCTATCAGGATATTCGCCTTCACTTCTATTCTCGGTTTGTTCATCCAATCCATGATCATCTCCTATTTGAAAAAAAAAATGCAATGTACAGTTTTGATTATCTTATTGAAAAAAAAACTAGAACTCTTTATTAACTTTTCTCAGGTCCAATGGACTTCTCTGTCTATAACCTATAACCTTTGAATATAGGTCAGCATTTGCACGTGCAGCTCTGGAGTTTGATTTACCAATCTATGCCATACAATAAACTATAAAATAAAATAATTGGGGCTCTATACCACCAAGATGCCATATGTGCAGCACACACGAAGGTCAATCACTCTGGAACTTGATGAACTCGGTTTTTCTCTTAATTAGTTTAGCTTTTCTTTTTCTTTTTTTTTTGGGTAATTACACTGTATATTATTGAATATGCAAGACCTTTTTCTTTATTTAATACAAACTGTACAAAAAAAAAAACTAGAAAATCAATAGGCCCAATAGGAACAAAAAGCAACAATAATGTACAAAGGGTGCAACAAAGTTCATGCCTTATAGGGCTATACATGCAAATCCAATTTTTCTTAAGGTTCTTATGCATAAGAGTACATTCAGACAAGGAACAGACATAGTATACTGTGTTGTTCTGCTTTTGGCAGAAACAAATATAAGTGCTGGATTTAAATGCGTACCATATTGTGTATGTGCCTCATCAAGAGATTCTTTATCTTTTGCTCTGTTTCGTTTATCTATTATTCGGTAGGGTCCACATTCTACATGGACAAGCAAGCAAATCCAATTAGTATCTGATAGTAAATTGTTGTGTAAGCATGAAAATTCCAATAAATTGGGAAAAAATAGCTGCACCTCGAGTGCTTCTGCGTGAGTTTGATCTAGCTAACTCGATAAACAAAGTATCACCAGTATCAGGATCAAAGACGGTTCCCTTGAATAAATAAAAAAACAAATTTTATAGTACAACTCCTAAATTGATCATTTATACTAAAAAATGAAAGAGAAAAAATATTAACTCACATTTAGAGCACTCATAGTTGCCACTGCATCTTGATGGGTAAAGAAAGTTACAAAGGCTACAGCCTACAAAAACAATTTAAAAAACAGCTTTACACAGAAGGGCAACAGATAAGACCACACTAAACTAAGTTAGATTTCTCCAATTTTGCAATTTATGTCTCAACTGTAGGCTCAAATCCAAACATGAGGTAACCATTACCAATATTTGGTACAAACCAGGAGGTGATTCTGTGAATGGAACAAAATCAAAACCAACCATAACAGAAATCAAGGGCTTGAGTGAATAAGTGCAGTTTCAGGGGCTAATGTACAAAAGTAAAATTGAGGGGAAAATAGAGAGAGAGAAAAAAAGGGTTACCTGATTGCCTTTTCCAGTGAATTCAAGAAGGCAGGATTCGAAACCGGGTCGGCGAGAGAAGAGATTGTGAACCTCGCGAGGTTTCACATCATCTGGTAAACCAGCAACGAAGAGGGTGGATATTTTTCCGTGGTCCCGTTCCACGAGGTTGTGGTGCACCGCGAGGGATTCTCCAGGGGGAACTGGGAGGGCTGCGTAATATGGGTCGTCGTAGTACGGGTAGTGGTGAGCGTAGATAGGCGGTGGCGCTGCCATTTCTGGAAATCCGGTGAGAGAATGGAGGAATGCTGGATTGTTAACTTTGCCTCCCAGTAGGACACTACGTCACTACCCCCGCCGAAATTTTTATTAATACCCAAAATTATTATAAAATAACGCAATCTAACTACTTTTTCGTGAGATCTCGAAAATTGCCGCTTTCAGTTACCAAGGGCGTGCTCCACGACGGAAAAGTAAATCCCTCGTTGAAGGAAAGGAAGGGGAGACGAAGGCGTGCCCGCCACGGTTACTCGTTTTAAAACGAAGAAATTGGAGAGGAGAGGAAGGGAAAATGGTACTGTTGCAGTGTAACTCTACGTTGAAAGTTTCCGAAATTCGTAACCCCCGATTCGGGGTGTAGACAGAGTAACACGAACCGTGTAACCCTCCCTTCTTCTTCCGTCCCCTTCCTCTGCGTGACAGGTTCTGGAACACACCCTAAATAATCGGAACAGGACATGATTTCTGGTGATTGAATCACCGGATCAATGTTCTTGGTCCGATGACTAAATAACCGGAAAACATGCCTTTCGCATTTCTTTAATCATCGGATCAAAAAAATGACTAAATAATCAGAAAGCACGCCTTAGTCCGGTTATTTAATAACCGGAAAACATGCCTTCCGCATTTCTTGCTTACAATATATATTGTGTTGACCTTTCGATGCTTTTCATACTATCCCTTAACTGTGAACAGTATTAATTTTCTTATGATGGACTGTGCATTATTGCTAGCCCCATCAACACAATAGATCTATTTCTTATCATAAATTGTGCATTGTTGCTATTCGGTTATTTAGTCACCGGATCAAGAAAATTGGTCCGATGATTTAATCACCAGAAAGCATGCCTTGGTCCGGTTATTTAGTAACCAGAAAAGACAATTTTCAAAATCTCTCAAAAAATAGGTAGATTGCGTAATTTTATAATAATTTTGGGTATTAATAAAAATTTCGGCTATCCCCGCTGGCTCCCATTGCAAATTACCTGAGGTAACAAAATATTTATTTTAGATCTAGACTGTTCGATCAGAATACACACGAATATTAAAGGAACCTGATTTTAATCTAATGGTCCATATCTAAACATAAATATTCTGTTACCAGAGGATTGGATTCGCTCCCGTTTGGAGTCGCTGAATTGCCATTCTAGACCCGCAAATTTAATTTAATTTATTATATTTTGAAACAAAAGTCCGGATGCAAGGGAGTTAAAATATCTGCATTCTTTGTGTCTCCGTCTCTCTATTTATAAAAACTTTAATAATTTAAAATTCAAAAATTAAAAAGTTAAAATAAAACAGTTAAATATGATTTACATTATTTTATCTATGCACGTGCAAAAATTTATGACATTTCAATTTTATTTTAGTTGTCATCAAGAGCTTGTAAAAAATATACTAATGTAAATAATTTTTAGATGCTGATTTTTTAACTTATTGATTCACATAAAAATAAAATTAAAATGTAATAATTTTTTATAAACACATAAAGAGAATAACGTAGATCACATATTATTATTTTGATTAAAGTGAGGTAATCAGGTAAACATATCATCAGTTTCTATGATATATATATAGAGTTTTTACGAACCGGTACCAAACCTCTGGTACGAACTTGTAGAATTACAATCTAAAGAGCAAAAGAAAATTTTACAATTTCATCCCTAAATTTTTTACATTATTACAGAACCAATATTTCACAAAAATAAACATAATAGCACTAGGATCAGTAAACTATCACAATTCAGACACAAAATACTTTTGAGTCAATATATCTCTGTCAACTACTCAATAGCCACGTCCCTAGTGCAATAAAAAAAAAAAAAATTCTGCTTTACTCCCGTCATGTTAGGTATATAATTTCAACAAAGTCGATGTTTTCCTTTATAATAAATAATAAAATGATAACATGTTTATCTCCGTATATAAGACCCCTCGAATAATAACGAAAGAATTTAAAAAACGATAAGAATCTAATATTAGATGTGAAATTACGTTCAATTCACATTTTTATTAAATTAGAGTCTGATCATGCTAGACTATGAATCTGATCCATTAATAACCTTATGGGCTGCTAAATAGCTTCCCTTTTCATGTAACTGTCTTCTATTAATTCTGTGTGGTTTTCTTCTCTGTAATACATGGTGTTGGATTTCCTCAAAAAGCTTAAATTAAAATTGTCTGTTCTGGTCAGGGGCGGACGTAGGATTTTTGTCATGGCGGGGCAATAATCGGATGCAAATAGCTTATCGGGTACAATTCAACATAACAAAAAAAATACCAATCAATATAATAAAAATCCTAAATTATTTGAAAAAAAATCAACAATTCAACATTTATAGGGAATTTGAAATCAACATTTTGGTTCAACTTGGCAGCCTCTACCTTTGAATTCAAAAAAATAAAAATAAATAAAAACATTTTGGTTCAACTAATTTTCGCTATTTGGGATCAGCGCCTATTTGGGCTCCGCTAATTTGTTTTGCTCAGAGTTTATATGGGCTCCATTTTGTCTATTAGAATTCCAGAATGGACTACAGGGGGGCAATTTGAATTCCAAGGAGGGGCAGAGGTCCGAAAAGCAGATTTTTAACACTATTTTTAAAAATTCAGCCGGGGGCAGCTGACCCCCTGTGCTACAGTGGGTCCGCCCCTGGTTCTGGTGACTTTATGGGATAAGATTTTTATGCTTAACAGAGAAGACTGTAGTGGCAGGAGAGACTGAGAGAGCAACAAGAGCTATATTGGATATTCTAGAAAAAAAAAAGAATTATAAATAAAATCAATAATGGGGTATCTTTGATCTTCAATTGAGGGCTGGGGTTGAGCAGTGTCTGGGCAATGCCATTTCCATCACAATATTGGGTTGAGCAGTATCTTTGATCTTCAATGGGCTAAGCATGAACAGAGTTTATATTTGCCCGTTAGTACCCATAGAAACAATCATAGTTTAAACACAATTTATTGCACTAGACTACTAGATTTTATTTTTTTGGGCGTACAAACAAATTAAGCACGAACAGAACATATAAAAAGAAAATTATTAGTAGAACACATCTGACATCCCAATAGTAGCAGCAGGTATATATATGGTTTGCGTCAATTTATCTCCAAGTGAAAATAAGTCATTTTGCTCAATGGAGGTTAACACGCCGTTCCAAGCTGTTTAATTTATAATACAGATAGAGTAGGCTCCAGCAAGAGTGGAGGCAAAGCATACGGTCCATACAGTATTTCATTAGCAATTATATGGTTTGCGGCCTCTGTCAAGTGATTTCCGTCCCATGAAATATACTTCGCTGGATCGGGACATGATTGTGATCCCTGTGGACCCACACGGGATATTCAATGACATATTATATGGTTGACCCGGAGCCCCACAACATGCAAATAAATAAGGAGCTGTAAAACCTGCATACATAAACTTTGAATTAGCAATAGTTTTAGAAGATTATATATATATAGGAGTTAGGCTGGGGTGCTATGGATAGCATAGTGGCCTCTATGCTACGGCTCAATATTCGAGTTTTCAAAATCCAAACGGTCGATCCGAACCGTTCATCTTATTCTCCATATTAATATCTGTTTGGAGACCAAATTTTACATTTTTCTGAATTTTTTTACTATTTATTAAGCCACTTTGAAAATCGCTAATCCAACGGTTTTACTGTTTTGTGCAGCCACCGTTGGATCAACAATTTTGTAAAATACTTAATAAATAGTAAAAAAATTCAGAAAAATGTGAAATTTGGTCTCCAAGCAGATATTAATATGGAGAATAAGATGAACGGTTCGGATCGACCGTTTGGATTTTGAAAACTCGAATATTGAGCCGTAGCATAGAGGCCTCTATGCTATCCATAGCACCCCAGCCTAACTCTATATATAGAGTAGAACTAGGGTGTTCTTAAGCTCACCAAAGTGTTTGGTGAGCTTGACTCCAAAACCCGTCAAATCGGTTTCAAATGACGAATCCGAACCGTTGGAACCCGTCTATTTTACGTGTGATGCGTCTACATGTGAATTTTTTTAACTTTCGAATTAGTTTAGTATAAAGTCAATTGGTCAAAATTAGAAGGTTAATAAATTAATTTTAGTGCATTCATTTTTTGAACATGTTTTGACCGCTTGACTTTATACTAAACTAATTCGAAAGTTTAAAAATTTCACATGTAGAAGCATCACACGTAAAATAGGCGGGTTCCAACGGTTCAGATTCGTCATTTGAAACCGATTTGACGGATTTTAGAGTCAAGCTCACCAAACACTTTGGTGAGCTTAAGAACACCCTAGTTCTACTCATATATATATATATATATATATATATATATATGCGTCAGAAAATCACAGTAAACAATACTTGTGGTATCTTACCAAGCGCTTTTGCATTTAAATACAGTTGAGATTGGGCCCCATAATAATCAGCGTATATGATTCTTTTAAGGGGGTGAAGTAGCCTTTGCTTAGACAACTCTTCCATTAGCATAGTATTATGATAAACCGAGAGCTCATTTATCCACTTGATACAACCAAAGATGTCATAATCTTCACTGTTATTAATCTTATATAGGGTCAAGAACCAAGGAGCACATCCAAATGCATAGTTTCCTGGTATAACCAATGTGGTTGCTCCAAGGTTGATTAAATCCTGTCAAATAATAAAAATAAACATTAAGACTTTTTTTAACAAAAAATTCAAATGCTATATGACAGATATCTTGCTATGCCAATGGATGGAGGAGCAGGATTCTTCTGCCCTGTAGAACCTAGAGTGTTGTGGCTTGAGGACTTTTAAATGTTAGTGGGTTTCGAAGATATCAAGAACCTGATGACATACGAGGGGCTTGACGTCTCTATTCTACAAGTCTGGACATTGTGAGTCTTCCGAATTTTAAAGGTTTTTATTCTTTCAGCAATTAACTATTTCCTTGTATTTTGAAATTTGTTGTTTTCAGGTATTGCACAACAATAATTTCTCCAACTGAGAAAAACAATAATTATATTGCTTTTCTGGACGCAAATATGATATGCGCCACAAATATAACCTATTATAGAGAAACTTCCATGGAGTACTTGGTTGATGCCTTGCTAAAGTATAAGGAAAAGAAACTTATATTTGCATCATACCACCAACTTTAAGATGTTAATTAATTATACTCATGTAATTTATTGTCTGTTTTTAACAAAAATTTTTTTTATAGCTTCAATTGTAGTGACCATTAGATGCTTTTCGTTATAATGCCACAAATCTCTACTGTCTATAAGCTGGACTCGTTGTCAGATCCAGACAGAGAATTATTATTCATATATTACATACCTTAGAAAGTAATTCAAATACATATATATAATTTAAAACACAAAACACCGATCTGACATACTTCTAGATACTACACACTGATCTTCAGTATTATTTTCAGGGCTCATCCGCAATACTTACCAAGGAATAAAAATGAGCAGCCTGGATGTTAGAGACTATTCGGTAAGAAAATATTCCAATCTAAGTTTATCATTCTAATTTATTACAATTTTCAATTGCACTACTAATTTTATTTTGTTTAAAATAATACACATTTCAGTTCCCTAGACAAACGGGACGTTGGGAATGCAGCTATTTTGTGATGAAGAACATGGAGTTCATCATCAGAAATTATTTTAGATCTTTTCCAAGGGTTTGACAATTAATCACCTGTTTTGATCTATCATGCATGTTTTCAGATTCATTTGTTAATATATGTATATGTTGTTAATATGTTCGGGGTTCATTCATGCAGAGCAAATTGAGTAGTACACCATACAAGGAACGTGAACATGGTGTAAGTACTTCTTGGATCATGTTTTACCTCCTCGGCAAAGGCACGTCTGAATTGAAACTTGGTCAGTTTTTGGTACGTATATATGATATATATTTTTGTGGTAATTGGGAACAACCGTTAGTTATTGATACACATATATGATGTACATTTTTGTTGTTGGTACAATTAGTGGATACAATTGCATGAAAGTTTTGTTGATGATAATTATGGCTTGTCGGTAATCTATAATATTGTTATGTTATAGATATGTATGTTGTTGTTGGGTACAATATGCATTATGAATGTTGTCTATTTATATATATATTTGGTTGAATGCATGTTTAAATTGTTGGTTGAAATGATGAGTTTAAAAAAAGGCTAGCAAATGGAGGCTAGCTAGCTAGCTCCTAATTGGGGCGTAATTGAAATATATATATATATATATAAATCACCAACAGTTCAAATTAAAAACAGATGCAAAGCTAAGATAACAATGCCAACGCAAATAAAAGCAAAAACGATGTTGTATGCGACATTTACCATCGGCAACAAAAAAACTCAAGCGATGCCATAAAACGTGCAGCGACACACCGTCAATCACACTTACCATCGGTTGCCAAACAAAAACGATTGCGTTGGGTACGTCCCACCCGATGGCCGAACGACCTCTGCCGATGATATATTGATTAACGCCGTTTGTTATGAGCCGATGACAGTGTATACACATTTCCTATCAGGTCGATAAGTATTGGTTCAGAACCAGATGACATAATGCGATTGCAACCAATATAAAAGTGTTTTTTTTTGTAGTGTAGCGTTTAATATTCACTTCTTTTCCATCTCATTTTGAATGATATTGTCAATTGAAATTTCATGATTTTAACGGTTATCTATTAAATAAAGTTATTTATCCGTATTAATTTATATAGATTTCATAACATCCTTATTGTTAATTGACATATATATATAAAACTATCATATATAGTAAGGCTATTATTATACATAGCGTAGACCCCTAGCCTTCTAAGCTAACGATGCAGATTCGATTCTAGCTACCCGCTCTTTTATGTCTTGATCCGTATATATTATGAATTAATATATTTACTTTTAGAATAATTATACTAATCCCCCCACCCGTCCCTCCATTTATCCCCGCACTCTCTCATTTCCTTAACTGTCATATCCCCTCACTTATTTGGCTAAAAATTTTCATTTATCCCCGCATTAAATTAGAGTCATTTAATACCAATCCCCGCATTAATTATGCTTTCCTCTAATAACAATTCCCGCATTAATTATTCCTTTAAAAATAATTTCCGCATTAATTATATTGTTATCTAATAACAATCCCCGTTAATAAATGTTTATTTGTTATTTCTGAGAAGTATTTATCCATGTAACATAAAATATTTATCCATATAACATAAAGTATTTATCATTGATGTTTACTGTAAGTTGCAATTATGTTTGAGAAATATTTATCTATGTAACATAAAGTATTTATCCATGTAACATAAAGTATTTATACTTATACATGAGAGTATTTATCATTATGTCTAAGAGTATTTATCACTGATGTTTTTACTGTAAGTGCAATTATGTTTGAGAAATATTTATCTATGTAACATAAAATATTTACCTTTGTAACATAGAGTATTTATCATTGATGTTTTTACTGAAAATTGCAATTATATCTGAGAAGTATTTATCTATGTAACATAAAATATTTATCATTATGTGTGAGAAATATTTATCATTGGGTGAGGGGATTGTTTATTTAATGGTCCCCAATTGTGCGGGGACAATCCAAAAAAAAAGGAAATTTTGTGCGGGGATAACTGACAAGTATTTATGAGGGGATTGTTTATTTAAAGGTCCCCAGTTGTGCGGGGACAATTCAAAAAAAAAAAGAAATTTTGTGTGGGGACAATTAATGGATTGATTTATTCAGTCATAAATAGAGATCATTGCATAGGGATTAATACTTTGCAAATTCAGGATAAATACTTTGATGCTTCAAGTTAAATACTAACATTTTTTGCGGAGTATTAATGATTGAGCGGTCCCCCCCATGACTTTTTTAGCAGTTAGTGCGGGGTTTTTTGCGGGAATAGACCTGTGGGGATTGTTATCATGATCCTTACTTTTAACGTTTAAACAGTTAATTAGAATCATTTAATATGAACTCTATTTGAAAATGTATTTGTCGATTAAATTTTACCTTATTTACAATCGTTTTACTATCTTTTTTAAATAAATACAAAATATATCACTTGATCTAAAAAATCTAGACCATTCTAAAAATTATTTTTTTGGGACAATTAATATAAGTCGTCCGATGATCATAAGGGATTTTATAATATTTATAGTATCAGACTATCAGTGATGTTCTGTGATTTCGATCCCGTGATGTTCTATGCCTTGTTACGTAACGTGCCTTGATGAATGATGAGTCACAGTATGTCCACGTGACGTACGTACTATGTCGTACTATTTTTTAAACAAGGGGAGGCACGTCCAACGATACTTAGTGTCACGTGAAACGTTAATACGTCACGTGATAATAAGCATGCATGTTGCGACGTACCGATAACGTGTGTATCACGACGTTCCATTATTTAGAAATAAAAAATTTGGATACAGCTAGATAGAAGTTTAATGAGCGGGCGGATACGGGTATCTCGGGTATACCCGAGACGGGTACGGGTAGGACGGGTACAAGGGTATACGGGTACGGGTACAAGGGTATACGGGTACGGGTATGGTCGGGTATATTTTTCAAAAATCATACCCTACTCGTCCTATACCTGTACCCGTGTACTCTTGACGGATAGGACGGGTACGGGTATTTTTTATTTTTTTATTTATTTATTTTTTTTTCTGTTTTTTTTTTTTTTTGCTGTTTTTTTTTTCTGGTTTTTTTCTGGTTTTTTGTTGGTTTTTTCTGTTTTTTTTTTGAGGGAAAAACAGAATTTTTGAATTTTGAATTCAGATGAACAGTACTCGGGTATTAGGGTACGGGTATAGTCGGGTACGGGTAAACTCGGGTAGGGTATGGTCGGGTATTGGTCCAAAAAAACGGGTCCGGTCTGGTTTATGCCCGTACCCGCGTACCCGAGTACCCGACCCATACCCGGGCTCGGGCACGGGTACCCCGGGTGGCGGGCACGGGCGGGTATGGTCGGGTATACCCGACCCGGGTATTGTTAATCCACTACAGCTAGAATATGGGCTCTTTAAAGAGATCAGATCTCCTGCACTGGGGTGCAGGAAATTCCTGCTCTCAGAGTTACTGCGGAGTGAGTCCGATTACTGTTAAAGGGTTAAAGTTAACTGGTTACTGTTTACTAGAGGCCCACTCTTCAGTGACTCTGAGGACAGGAATTTCCTGCTTCCAGAGGGACAGACGATTCGGTCTCCTCTTTAAATTAGGCCCAATAGCATGGAAAGAAGTCAGATCATTTGCACCTTTAGAAGTCATGATATCATCAAACACAATTTATTCGGTAATAGTACTGGCACAAGTACATACATACATATATCCCAACAGTTCCACACAACATATAGCATGGAATAAAAAATAAAAATAAAATAAAATAAAATGAAATAAAATGAAGAGGACAGCAATACACATCCGATCAAAGGTACGTAGTTGCTGGTCCGATTCTTGTACATCTTGCATCAACGCATCTTTATTATATTTTGTCTTCATGATTCGAGACTAACAAGCCAATATTCCAATTTCCAAGTTCGATAATACATTTAGATTTTTATTTCCAGCTAGAGTGGAGGGAAAGCATATGGTCCATACAGTATTTCACTAGCAATTAAATGGTTTGCGGCCTCTGTTAAGTGTCCCCCGTCCCATGAAATATATCTCGCTGGATCTGGACAAGATTGTGTTCCCTTTGACCCACACGGGTGATTCAGGGAGAAATTATATGGTTGACCTGGAGCCCCGCAGCATGCAAATAAAGGAGCTGGAAAATCTACATTCCATAAAATTAAGTTTATTTAAATTATGTGATTAATAGTACGATTAACTTTGATTACCAAATTTTTTAACATTAATTATATATGCGTCAGAACAGCACTGTGTATAGTCTCAGTGAACTTTATTATTTAACTACCAATTAACTAGGAACCCTGAAAAAACACATGTTAAAAGCATAGAAACCCAATTTCATGTAATTGAACGGGTACAAAAGCTTAGAAATATCATTTAGCCATGCAAAATGAGATTTTTTGCATTGACATAACATAGCATTTTGTATCTTACCTAGCGTCTTTGCATTTAAAAAGAGTTGTAACTGCGCCCCATAATAGTCAGCATATACAATTTTTGTAAGGGGGTGAAGTAGTCTTTGCTTGATCAACTCTTCCATTAGCATAGTATTATGGTAAACTGAGAGCTCATTTAGCCACTTAATGCAACCGAGGACGTCATAGTCATCAGTGTTATTACTTTGAAATATGTTTAAGTACCCAGGAGCACAACCAAATGCATAGTTTCCTGGTACTACCAACGTGGTAGATCCAAGGTTGATTAAATCCTGTCAAATGAAAACATACATATTAAATTTTTGTTAAATATACATTTTTAGTATCCCGTAACTTTACTAACTAGTCCTTTTGTTGCTTAATTACATCAACACCCCCGCAGAGTGACAATTTTTTTTTTTTATAAAATTTTATAAAATTGTGAACCGGTCCTTTCCTCATTAATTAGTCAATTTTATCTCGTGAGAATTTAAAAAATATATATATTGAGGATATAAATTTTGTTTTAATTTTATCATATGGAATAATGGAAAATAAATGCTCAGAAATGAGTTACAGTGACAGCAGAACTGATGGCAGCTACAACATATGGAACCCAAGGTTTCATATCTTCCAAGGACTTGTTGCTGCTTAGACCATGAATGTAATCCACACCTCCAATTTCTCCCACAACAAACAACGAGCTAGCCATGATGGCACTGACAGCTGTTTGGTTAATTGTTAACATAAAGAGAACAATTAATTACTACCTACAAGCCAACAAATATATTAGGCAGATTTGGTACTTACCCCTCGAAAACCTCATAATTAATATGTACGTCATATATGATTGTAATATTACAAACTTGTCATATTACAGTGAAATTCAATATGTTTAATTTTACAAGTATTAAGAATTCCTATGGTCAGCCTGTTAGAAATCTGCTATTAGAAACTGCAAATGGCTCATTTACTTTTAACGTTATGCAGTTTCTAATCTTAATGTGACCCGATTAATTAAGTCATAAATAGAGCATTAGATCCGTGATTAATCTTAAGCGTTGAATTGGTATATGATGGACGTACCAGATTTAAAGTTAAATGTTATATAAAGGATTGGGTCCTCTCTCTCCCTGCCAAGAGTCGCATTCTTCTCCATCAAGAAACGCATAAAGAAATAGGGTTAGAGAGAGAAACCGAATTCTGAGAAGAAGAGTAACCGTCAGGAGTCAGAAGAAAGAAGATGGCAGCCATTACATCTTCCGCTGTTAATCAAGGTATGTCATCTTAAACAATAGATCATATTAAGCTTTGTTTGTGAAATATTCGGTATTGGTGATCTTTGGGCTATTAATTGAATTGTTCATAATTGATCATGAAAGATCTCAAAGAATAGAACATGGTTTACACAGCCGTGGTACTCCAGTTGCTCTGTAGAAGCATTCGTGATGCTTTAGCATTTGGCAGAAATACGTACAGGTTGTTACAAGCTACTATTTTCATTTTAGTAGGAGGACATACATATTCAATTAAATTTCCAAGTAGTTTAATATAGTACGAAGAATTAATATATAATTACGAGATCTAAATTTTTTGCAAAATGCTTGCAAGTTTGCAATAGAAATGATAAGTACTATCTGACATGTTATTGTACCGTGCAAGCAACAGTATTTTCTACTGTACTTGGATGAGAAAAGGATCGATACATTTATATGTTTCTTTTCCTAATAAGTCTTTATAATATTTGTTTCCCCTAGCACCGACAAATTAAACGATGTTCACTAAAAAGTCTAACACCATCTCTGGCTCTCAGTATCGAGGTTAATGGTATATAAGTTTTGTTAATTTCTTGTAATTATGCCTGCTGCATTACTAATGGAGCTAAATCTAAAAACAAAGAACACAGAATAATTAGTAAGTTAATAATACTAGATGTAGGTAGACGGAAGTTGAAAATCTATAATTTTGTATATATTGATATTTGAATTAAATATCAAGTTCACTCTATATTGAAAAGTATATATATACTTACTAGATCCTTGAGAGATAATAGGTAGGAAATCCTTAAAAGACTGAAGCTGAATGCCCAAAGAGTGATCAGCCCCTGGAGGATCCAACCCAGTGACTTTCTTATAGGTTGAATAATTAAGCGCTTGTGCTGCCGCCACCGCAAAGTTTGCTCCGTGCTGAAAATACTCCGGTGTATTACCTGCCATGGATGGTGGCAGAAGCGGTAACCCATATGCTTCAGCTGCACGGAGCAAATTAATCATCAAATATTTTCTGATACATATCATTTATGTTAAGATATATTGTTAGTTCTGGTCATCTGAAACACCAGCATAAGATTAATAACCCAAAAAAAAAAAAAATGTAAACTAGCGCACTTGTTGGATTTAAATGTTAAGATATATTCTGATGAAGACTTTTATATTAACCTATGTGTGGTCTCTGATCTTCATAAAATATATGCAATGATTACGAAAGATTGATTCGACATATACCAATGAAGTCGACAATCAGTCTGCCGTCGCACCACCTGCCATTGGGCTTATGGAAGTATGTCTCCCCATAAGGAACTGGAAGACAGGGTACACTCGGCTGACTGCAATCATTTCCTGTATCTGTCATTGAATCACCAAAGCTGAAAATACGGTCGAAGCAACAAAGCGATTGGACCATGTCGGTGCTAATCAAGGGGATGATCAGGAATAGTGAAAATGTAATGACAAGAGAAAACTTGGAAGAATCCATACAGAGGTCGAATTATTTTATTTTTATTTTTATTTTCTTCAATAGCAGTATATAAGAAAATTGATATCTGTTGCGGAAAAGGAATCAAAATGGAAATGGAAAGTAATGTTTTAAAGGACAGAAAGGCATTAAGATTATTTTTGTGAGGTTGTTTGCTAGATCTTACACCGTTTGTAGCTACTAGGCAAAAAACATTTCTTTTATAGCAGAAATTACACGGGTGTCAATGGCTACGGTACGGGTTGGGTGGAGCTAGGCATTTTCACACCCATACCCATTAAAATTGATTTTATTCATACCCTATTCATGCCCATTAAAAATTAACCTTACCCTACTCTACTCTTACCGTTAATATTATCGGATAATGAAACGATAGCGGGTAAATAACGGATAATACTAATATAATAATTAATTTTATAATATTTTACAAATTAAACATCAAAAACTCATTCATTTTACAAATATGTAATTGCATTTCTAATAAAAAAATAAAAAAAAATGTGCAACCAATTCCAACTAAATTGTTTTTTATAAAGGAAGAAAATTCAAAAACCGAATACATACATACATATATATATATATATATTTAGGTGTGAAAATTGAATTGAATATATATTAAGATTTTAATTACCTCCAGGGTAACAGATACAAAATAGTCATTACTCATACCCTTACCCATTTAGTTAACAAAAAAAATAAAATCTTATCCATATTCATACCCAATAAGCTAACGAAAAAAAACCTTACTCATATCCGTCTTATCGAATACGATACGGGTTAGATAAACAGCTAAAAGGGTACCATTGACAGCCCTAAGCAGAAAATTAGTTATTGTCTGTGACTGATTCCCAGCCTTTCTTTCCACTAGTATTATATTTAGTTTTTCATTGGAACAATTGCTGACATCCTCCTTGTTCATCATGTCATTTGTATTTGGAAGCAATAGCATTAAGAATTTAAAATGACCTAGTTGCGTCAAATATTTTGGGCCCAAGTGAAGTGGCCCAGCACAAAAATGTAAGAGAAAGATAATTCCTCGGATGGGCCAGTGACTGATCAGACTTCAGAGAGTTGCGTGCAAGTCGTATTTTGGACGATTTGTATGACCTGTAGACCGTAGTCTTTCTTTTTACTCCTTTCTGTACTAGGTTCGCTAGACGACAGTCATATTGCGTACGTAAAAAATGGTTAGTGATGATTTGAAATTAATGTAATCATAATTACTCTAAACAAGAATTCTCTGTGCTTAATATATATAATCAGTACGTTAAAATTTCACCTATTGTTGTTTGTTGCATTATAATTAAGCACAGTATGACACGTTAATTTGGAGGTGTACGTCCCACATAGAGTTCATTATTAGTTTTTTCTTTGAGAGAGAATGATGGAATTTAATACTTTAATTTCAATTTTTATAAGGACCTCCTTTTGAATAATAGCTAATTTTCTGTGAAATCCTTTTATAATTTTCCAAAAAATAGAGTGTTTACGTGGCTGTTATCAAAACACAAACTTCTCATAAAAAATAACCTAGCTAAGAGAGGATGGACATGAAATACAAAATGCCATTCTGTGATCACACTGAAATTGTAGACCACTTATTTTACTTTTTACAATATCATAAAGCTAGACATGTTTTATTTTGGTTTGGAAATTACCAGAATCTTATTGGGGAATGAAATACATTACAAGATGTTCTCAATTTTGCTTATGCTTTACCTAAAAAACACAGAGCTTATTTCTTCATAACATTTAGTGCATTTGCATGGACCATTTGAAATATGGGAAATAAACTCTGCTTTGAACATGCATCTCCCTATACTGTCAAGCAACTAGTTGTGTTAAAAATAACAGCTAGTTATAATTTTTGTTTTATAATTAATAGGCTACGAGATAGTGATTAGTGATTAGTAATTGATAGTTGTAATTAATAGTACAACGGCTAGTTTTTAAACTTCTTCTATAAATAGAGATAAATGTAAAACTCACAATAAGATTGCAATCATAAGTTGTTTTCTTAATTTCTTTTCTCTCGTGTCTTATAAAAAATAACTTGGTATCAAAGCCATAGATTTGAAATTCTGCACAAGTGTCATCTAAACTAGCAAAGTTAGTCGGTACCAGCAAAGAGAAGAAAAAATAGTCAAGAGCCAAAGAGTCAAGAACTCAATCAGTGTTAAGAAAGTAGAGCCACGAACCAAAGAGCCAATAACTAAACAAGTGTCAAGAGAAAAAAGGATAAGAGCTAAAGACCCAAAATAGTCTTCTCTCTGCATATGCCATAAAACTAGGGGTGTCAATGGGTACGGTACGGGTCGGGTGGAGACATTTTCATACCCATACCCATTAAAATTGACCTTACCCATACCCTACCCATACCCATTAAAAATTGATCTTACCCTACCCTACCCTTATCCGTTAATATTATCGGATAACGAAACGGTAGCGGGTGAATAACGGATAATACTAGTATAATAATTAGTTTTATTATATTTTACAAATTAAACATCAAAAACTCATTCATTTTAATACATATATAATTGCATTTCTAATAAAAAAATAAAATAAATGTGCAATCAATTCCAACTAAATTTTTTTTTTATAAAGAATAAAAATTTAAAAACACGAATATACATTTAAGTGGGTTGGAAATTGAATTAAATATACATTTAAGTGAGTTGGAAATTGAATTGAATATATATTTGGATTTTATAATTACCCTATAGGGTAACGGGTACGGAATAGTCATTACCCATATCCTTACCCATTTATTTAACGAAAAAAAAATTCTTACCCATACTCATACCCAATAAGCTAACGAAAAAAAAAACCTTACCCATACCCGCCTTATCGAATACGATACTGGTCGGGTAAACGGCTAAAAAGGTACCATTGACACCCCTACATAAAACTGGTAACAATATGCTAGTATTTATTTTTAACAATATTCTTCAAAACTCATTTTTCAAAAAAAAAAAAATCTTTCTAGCATTTAATCGGTTTCAGCATTTGTTCTTATCAGGAAAGAATCAAAAAAAGAAATTAGGATCTGCTTGTTCCGATTAAATTCATACCAGAAACAAAAAAGAAAAAAAAAACTTAATTAAAAGTTTTTAATTACTTTACTTCTGTAAGCATTTGTCATTCCATGATCTTTGCTCATTTAATTACATTTCTTGATCTGTGCTCATTTAATTACGTACCTATATAATTTTAAGAAGAAAAAAAAACCGAACAGCCATGATACAAAGTTGAATCAACAATATAAATTTATATCCAAATTACCAAAGTTATCCCAATAGATGCATAAATTGCAAAAAAGAGGGCCACACCCGAGATCCGTGATGATTCTTGCATCCTAATCTCGGGCCGAAAGGGTGGAAAGTAGCAGAGAAAAAAGGGTGAGATAAATTAGATCGGACCGGGGTTGATGTATCTGTTTCCCACTCATGTGCCACAAATAATTCAATTCCAGTGTCACGACATCTTTTCCAACAAATTCTCGGAATGCTTGCTAAACAAATTCATGCCACAAATAATTCAATTCCGGTGCCACGACATCTTCTCCAACAAATTCTTGAAATGAAAAGATAAAAATGTAAATTCATTTAAAGTTGTAATATTTACATACAAATTCATATTTAATAAGAATTTGAGGATCTAAATACAGATACATAAGGAATATCATAGCATTTCAAATCGAATTTTGATGACATTAAATATTGTAGTTAGAAGATTTAAATAATAAAATAGAGATGCACAACACGAGTAAATATAATTATTTTATATTACTTATGTACAAATAACGAATAATAAATTTAATTTAATTAATCTATGACTTTAACTACAATTTAATATCTTTATATTATGCATATAGTTATTTGTTTCTCATATTTCTGTCTGAATTTCTTAATCAATTCCATTTTCATTCCTTAATATTGTTTCCTTTAACAGCAATTTTAATCTCAACGACTTATTATCCACATAAAATATGCTATCATAATTCAATATGGATTGTTTAATCAGTCAAAACAAAAATTCAAATTACAATGAAGACCGATAATTTTATATTGAGCTTGGATAGTAATGATTATTTAAAATCATAAGCAACATGCATTCTAAATTTCAATCAGATACGTACAGATCAAATTCTCATTTTTTTTTTTTTTTTTTTTTTTTTTTTTAAGGGAACAGCTGGTAGGTATGACATTACCAGTAAGTGATGGTATAGGAGAGTTGAGATATTACATATATGACAGCATTAGCATATTACAAATATAGCTGATGATAGAAGCACATCCCAAATGCTGAACATTAACTACAAAAAAAACATGCAACGAAGAAATCAGAAGGTGCTATTTGGATCATTAAGTCTTCCAAATTTAAATTCAAGATGTTATTTATTTTGAACAGAAGGAATTAACTAAACGCTCCAAAATAAGAAAATATTGTATTCAATTAATGTTTCCCCATTTGATATTTGATATGATTCTTTATTCGGAATTTAATTTTAGAGATGTCGAAAATAAAGTTTGTCAGTATGGTTTCTAATTTCCGAAAGTACTTGCGTACAAGACAAATCAAACTCAAATTGAGTAATGAATAAAATTTAGGCCTTGGTTTAAAACTTGTCCTTCAAAATGAGGAAGTTTTGCGTGATATCACTGATCCATCAAAACTTGGTGTGTATCCCTTATCTGAGCCCTCCAAAACTTTTTTACACAATTATTTTTTGTTTTGTTTTTCAGAGTCGGCTTTCTAAAACCGGCCCCTCAAAACAAAGTCGAGGATAAAAATATTATCGATCTATGGTTGGATTGATTTCTTATTGTCGGATTGAATTTTGTAACCGTCAGCTGTCTAATTATTAATTAGCTGACCTGCTGTTTGGTAATAATGTAAAGTAAACATCTAAAAAATAGACAAAAACCTTTCTATCCATGGTTTTATCCTCCGCATTTGAGGCTCAGGAGTAAGGACCAAAATCAACCGCACAAAGCACATAGCTTCCCCCACAACATATAAATATAGTTTCCTCTGTAACATATTACGTTATCAACGGTTATATGTTGTGTTTGGGTCTACAAAAGGCCTTTCATATATTCAGCTTTTACAAGAGTATTTAATTAGGTTTCAAGTTATTATTTATTTATATGATTAAAGTGAGGTAAAAAATCTCACTAGTTTCTATTATAGAAACTATAGTCTTTACAAACCGATACCAATCCTCTGGTACCAACTTGTAGAATTACAATTTAAAGAACAAAAGCAAAATTTTACAATAAATAAATCTGCTTTAATTAGCCTTAAAAAAGTATCCGCTTTACTCCCGTCATGTAATTATGTATATAATTTCAGCAAATTAAGTTGATGTTTTACTTGATATAAAGAATAAAATTATAACATGTCCATCTACGACCCCTCAAATTATCACAAAAGAATTAAAAAAAATGAATGAAATCTAATATTAGATGTGAATTCACATTTTTTTATTAAATTAGAGTCAGATCATGCTAGACTATGAATCTGATTCATTAATAACCTTATGAGCTCAATAGCTCCCTTTCATGTACAGGTTAATGCTGAGTGGTTTTCTTCTCTGTAATACATGGTGTTGAATTTCCTTAAAAATCAAAAGCATCCATATACGAATGTTTTTTATGATTTAGCCTTCAAAATCAACAATTTCTCATAGATTGAGAACGATAGCATGCACTTGATGAACTATTAATTGCCGTCAAACTCATTGCAGATCACCTACTCAATAAGCAGTTATTATATTATTGTTATTTAAAGTATATTAATTTAAATTTTATAGTTAGTAGTTATTAATTTTTTTATCATATTAAATTTGTGTTCACTAATGAAATCCGTGAAACTTGGAACGCTTAAAAAATATTATAAAACCTTCAAATTAAGCATAGTTCAGATTGAACACCTATGTAAAACCCAACAATCTGATTCATTTAGACCCTAGCTAGTTGTGGTGTTTCTAGATGAAGAAGATAGCACCATGCCGGACGATTGGTGGAGGAGTATAATGGTTGATCGAAGATATTTAATGCTTTTTTTTTTTCCTGTTTCTATTTCTATCTCTGGAAAGTTGGACTGGGTTTTGAAATTAAATATGTATAATTATTTGTTTCAACTTCTTTTACTATTTTTTTTTGTGCCAGTGATATTGAATTTAAGTTTTTGTTATTTCCTCCAAGTAAGAAAGGAGTGCAAGGAACCCGAAGCTGAAGCTGCAATTAGTAGGAATGTCGAGATCTTTACAAATTAAAGAGAGCCAAGATAAAATCTTAAATTAAAATTGTATCATCTGGTGCCTTTAAGGGATAAGATTTTTTGCTTAACAGAGACTGTAGTGTACTACCATGGCAGGAGAGAGAGAGAGAGAGAGCAACAAGAGCTAAACTGGATATTTCCAGGGAAAAAAAACCGAAAGAGATTTAAAATGAATTTTTTTTTTTCTTTCTTTTTTCAAATTAGGGGCTGGCGTTGGGCAAGGCCATTTCAAACAAAATTTGGGGTGAGCAGTGTATGGGCAATAGGCAAAGCCTGCCTGTTAGTACCTCTAGAAACAATCATATTTTAAAACACAATTTATTGCACTAGAGTTTATTTTTTGGGTGTACAACAAAGCGCGGAACAGAACAGAAAAAGAAAATTACAATAACATCGAAATAGTAGCAGCAGGTACAATTCTAGTATCTGATTTTGGTTCAATTTTTCTTTCAATTTAAAATATATTATTTTGCTCATTGGAGGTTAATTAACCCACCACTCCAAGTTTTAAAATACGGATAGAGTAGGCTCCAGTCAGAGTGGAGGGAAAGCATATGGTCCATACAGTATTTCATTAGCAATTTTATGGTTCGCAGCCTCTGTTAAGTGATTTCCGTCCCATGAAATATATTTCGCTGGATCGGGACATGATTGTGATCTCTGTGACCCACACTGGATATTCACTGACCAATTATATGGTTCACCAGGAGCCCCACAACATGCATATAAAGGATCTGTAAAACCTGAGATTGAACAAATAAACGTTGAATTAACAATAGTTTTAGCCAATAATATATGTGTCAGAAAATCACAGTAAATAATTAAGGTAGCTTACCAAGCGCTTTTGCATTTAAAAACAGTTGTGATTGAGCCCCATAATAATCCGCATATACTATTTTTGTAAGAGGGTGAAGTAGCCTTTGCTTGGTCAATTCTTCCATTAGCAGAGTATTGTGGTAAACTGAGAGCTCATTTACCCTCTTAATGCATTTGAAAATGTCATAGTCTTCAGTGTTATTACTCTGAAATTGGGCCAAAAACCAAGGAGCACACCCAACTGCATAGTTTCCTGGTACTATCAACGTGGTAGCTCCTTGACTGATTAAATCCTATCAAATGAAACAAACATAGACATTACATTTTGCTATGTCATTTCTCTGCACAACACCTTTGGTGTTTTTTTAATATTGTTGATGTTGTAGAAAATCCCTCCAGTTATCCCTTTTCCTTTCAAAAATATACAATTTCAGGAAAGAAAAAGCACCAAAGATGTGTGCTTTTCAGAACTTTACCAATTAGTCCTTTTCGTGATTAATTAATTACATCTGCAGGGCAAAGTGACAATAATTTCTTTTTAATTTTCCCTAGAAATGTGAACTGGTTCAATCCTCTTAAATCACTCTTTACCCTTGTGATGATTTCAAAAATATATATATTGAAGATATTTCCCATTAAGTCTGTCACATATGCAAATAAAGGAAAAATAGTTAGATAGATGCTCAGGAATGAGTTACATTGACAGCAGAACTGATAGCAGCCACTACAGATGGAACCCAAGATCTCATTTCTTCAACTGATATGTTGTTGACTAGACCACCAATGTAGTCCACACCTCCGATTTCTCCCACAACAAACAATGAGCTTGTCATCACAGCACTGGTATCTATGAGTTGTTAACATATACAAGAAAAATTAACTTTGGCATGAAAAAATCCTTTCTAAATATCTTATATATGCTCCAGCAATTAAAACATCGAAATATTCGGAAGCCAAAGCTAATAACAAAGGAATGGAATAATTAATTATAACTGAATAATTAATGAATGAATAAAATAGTACGCTGAAGCTAGTTGAGTTTCACATGTATTGATATTCCTTTCAAGTATCAAGTAAACTCTATTCCATATTACAGAGGTTATTGGAAGTATATGCTTACTAGATCCTTGAGCAATGATAGGCAGGAGATCCTTTAAAGACTGAAGCTGAATGCCCAAAGAGTGATCCTCCCCTGGGCGATTCAACCCAGTAACACTCTTATAGGCTGAATTATTAAGTGCCATCGATCCTGCCACAGCAAAGCTTGCTCCGTGTTGGAAATATTCTGGTGTATTACCTGCCATGGATGGTGGCGGAAGCTGCAACCCATATGCTTCAGCTGCATATGGAGCTAATCATCAAATACCTTTTTTCCGGTGCATAAATACTATTTATTTTAAACAGTCAGTAAACGAGTTCTCCTGAATTGATGTAAACAAGTTTGGGGGAAGACTTAAATGTTAGCCGTAGTTCTCCTGAGTCGATTAGGGTTTCTGTTAGGTGTACCCCATTGTGTGCACCCAGAAATTATCTAGAACTTCAAAATTTCATATATATTCTTCCATTTTTAGTTTTTAGGTTTCTTTGTATCAAAATTCATGATTTTTTATGTAGAATTTTATCATGACTTTTATTTCATGAAAATCATAGTCTATTATTTAGTGACTTGCAAGAAATTGGGATTTTAGGATATTATTCTCACTCAATTTTCTAGGAATTAATATGGTAAATTTCTTAGACATATTCCTAAACTATTTAGGGCCCAACAACAGTTCATTTTAAAATCCAAATATATAAGTCTACATTAAAATTCACATACCAAATATGTCGTATGCAGTAACATTCCGCATGCATAAACAAAACTGCATTTTAAAACATTGTCGGTGCCTATTGTAGATATAAGAGCTCTGCTTTTAGATTCATGCCAAAGTTAAAGAATGGTCTGGATTTCCTAATTGTACCCTCAGGTAACTTGAGGAATACAGATACGATCTTATCTTGGACAAACACACATATACATACATACATACATACATACATACGGTCATAAAAACTTGATTTGACACATACCAATAAAGTCGACAATCAGTCTGCCATCACACCATCGGCCATTGGGCTTATGAAAGTATGTTTCCCCATAAGGAGGTGGCTGGCAGCTTCCACCCTGCATGGGGCATCCGTTTCCAGTATCTGTCATCGAATCACCAAAAATGAAGATGCGGTCAAAGCAACAAAGTGATTTAACGGCGTCGGTGCTAATTAGGAGGATGAGGAATAGGAAAATCAGAACAACGGGTGAAAGCTTGAAAGAATCCATAGGGAAATCAACTTTCTCTTGTATTTTATTTACTACTACCGCAATATGAAAATGGAATTCCTTAGTGGGGAGATCAGCAAAATGGAGATTGGAAAAATTCAGATATATATGTGTCTGTGAGCTCAAGAATGTATCACGTTCATTTCAGGATCACATGCTACACCATTATTTGTAACTACTAAGCAAACTTCTCGTCTCCTTTTATAGGAAAAAATTCTTGTTCTCTGTGATTGATTCCCTGCCTTTTGTCCCCACGTTTATTATTATTTGTTTTATTGAGACAATTGCGCTGTGTGAATAGGTGGCAACGACCAGGCCAGGTCAAGCTAGGTCCAGTTCGTAATCGTCATGTAGTAGGAGCCGAGTGAGCCGAGTAAGCTGGAATTACGAGTCTGAACTAAAACTTTAGCTTCTAATTGGTCTGAGCTAGAGACCAGCTGGCTCGTAGTGGCTTGCTGGGTTCTATTAGGGAAGTAGCTTAAAGAAATTAGATAATGAAGCTAAAAATGTTTTCTCTTACTCTAATCTTAATATTCGTTTTACTAGACAACTAACATGCATTTTTTTAACCGAATGGATCTATCTCTCTAACTCTTTAGTTTATAGAAATTTATTTACTGATCCAACCTCTTTCGATAAAATTTCTTGGCGATGGACTAATTCTGGTTTATTCACTGTTCACTCTCTTTATTTGTGGTTGTCTTTTACTGGTATTTTAAATAAATCGTATTCTATTTTATAGCATTTAAAAATTCCACTAAAAATAAAAAAAATTATTTGGTTGCTTAGACAAGATAAATTACTCACTAAATGTAACTTAGCTAAAAGGGGATAGCAAGTTAGTATTAATTATCATTTCTGTGGTGAACTCGAGATCGTTGACCATCTTTTTGTGACCTGCCCTTATATTTATTTGCTTTGATCATGGATAGAGAATTACAATAACTTTAATTACAATTGTCGTACTATTTTTGACTTGTGGCTTTTTGATAACTGGATTCATTTAAAGGATTCATTACTTGTTGAATTAGTTCGTACTGCTACTTTATGGTTGGTGTGGCTTACCAGAAATAGGATCTGTTTTCAACACGTACCAGTCTCTAATGTTAGTTCTGTAGGTTTCGCTATTATAGCTTTAATTTCTTATTGGTGTAAGGTGAGACTTAATGATTCATACTTTAAATTAACTCTCATTTTACCTATAGATACAACTTATTTGAATCAAGCAGGTCCTTTAATGATACTCTCGGATACAAGCACTCAGGAAAGGAAAAGCTCTATGGGGGATTCAGACAATAACGTTTTTCTTGGTTTAGAGGGGT
Organism: Carex rostrata; assembly: GCF_964058835.1. Classification (NCBI taxonomy): domain Eukaryota; kingdom Viridiplantae; phylum Streptophyta; class Magnoliopsida; order Poales; family Cyperaceae; genus Carex; species Carex rostrata. The sequence continues at coordinate 7,389,942 of NC_135930.1, read as the reverse complement.
CGGACCTCTCTAACTATTTGCGTGATAGGGCCGAGTATGGCTATTGATGGTCTCCTCAATGATACTCCTAATGAGATTTTCTAGTTCTATGAGTGTTGTGGTTCGAAGTGATATATCTTAATTGCTTTAGTTGACTTAGCTGTTATTGGTTGTATTTTGCCTTAGCTGTTTCTATTTTCAGTTTAGTTGTTATTGTTTTTGTATATTTTGGATTTTGTAAGAACTTGGACATTTCATAATGAAACAGGTGGTATCCCCACTTTTTCAAAAAAAAATGAAGCTCAAAATACAGCATAAGATTCACAAAAATTCATACAAAGTCATACAGACGAGCTGGCAAGGTCGAGCTAGCTAGGTCCAGCTCAAACTCGCCAATTCTGGATCGAGCCAAGGACAAACTAAATTGGTAACAGCTCGGACCAGCAACGACCAAGTTATTACCAATCAAGCCACGGGTTGATTCCAAGCGAGCCATTTGCTACGGGTTTTTTTGTTAGCACTATTTTCGCACATCCTCCTCCTTGTCCTTCGTGGTCTTCTACTATCGATCATTTATACTCCTATTGTTGCCGCCCCTACACAAATTGCCACATCAATTCGATCTGATGTTTTTTTTTTTATATATATATAAATTACTTCATATATTTTTCAATTGTTAGTACTTTCTTGTAATTAATGGATCTAAAATTATATTAGAAATCTTTCATAAACATTCAAAATCTTATCAAGATTAACTCAATAAGCATGCTTTCATATTAATGCGTAATATGAATATCCTTGGTTTCCATGATTGAACCAAAATATTTCGAGTTAATTTTTTTGTTCTTAGGATATGTTTTGTATTACATCAATGGAGCGATATTTTTTTTAAAAGGAAACATCAAATAATTTATTTTTGAAGATATTCATCTTATAAAAATTATATTTTAAAAATGAAGAATCTATAATAATATCGGTGCTAACATTTTAAATATATCAAGATAATTAATACTAGCTGTATTCAATGATTTGAATTCTCTCATGTGGTCGCAATCCCTGTACCAAAGTCTAGATGATATTAGTTTGTATTTGAAAGCAATTAATACCATTAAGAAATTAAAATGGTTGGACAGATAATATAATGAGTGAGTCTATGGTACTATGCATATTACGATTTGCTACCGTGCTACAGCTCTATATTCGAGTTTTCAAATCCTAACGGTCGATCCAAACCGTTCATCTTGTTCTCCATATTAATATGTGTTTGGAGACCAAATTTTACATTTTTTGAAAAAATTTTACTATTTTTTTAGATTTATTGAAAATCACTGTTTTTGGATGGTCCAGAATTTTCAGATCAAGTGATTTTCTAAATATCTTAAAAAATAGTAAGAATTTAAAAAAAAATGTAAAATTTGGTCTCCAAACACATATTAATATGGAGAACAAGATGAACGGTTCGGATCGACCGTTAGGATTTGAAAACTCGAATATAGAGCCGTAGCACGGTAATAACCCGTGATATGCATAGTACCATAGACTCACTCTAATATAATTGAATTTGAGTGAGTCTATGGTACTATGCATATCACGAGTTGTTATCGTGCTACGGCTCTATATTTGAGTTTTCAAATCCTAACAGTCAATCTAAACCGTTCATCTTGTTCTCCATATTAATGTGTTTGGAGACCAAATTTTACATTTTTTGAAAAAAATTTACTATTTTTTTAGATATTTAGAAAATCACTTGATCTGAAAATTCTGGACCATCCAAAAACAGTGATTTTCAATAAATATAAAAAAATAGTAAAAAAATTTCAAAAAATTTAAAATTTGGCCTCCAAACACATATTAATATGAAGAACAAGATGAACGGTTCGGATCAACCGTTAGTATTTGAAAACTCAAATACAGAGGTGTAACACGGTAACAAATCGTAATATACATAGTACCATAGACTCACTCATTGAATTTTGCGCGTCATAATAACCGATTAGCCTTAAATATTTTCGGCCCAAGTGAAGTTCCAGCAAAAAAAAATATTAAGATAATTCCTCGGATGGGCCAGCAAACAAAGAGTTGGCGTGCAATTCGAATTTAGGCCGATTGTTTCTGCACGACTTGTTGTCTTTCTTTTGTATTCTTCTGTACTATCCTCGCTTGTCGACAGTCTTATTGACTTGTAGAGTAGTAGCCTTTCTGTACTATCTTTCTCCTCTCTCCGCTGGCTTTCGTGAACCCTTTCACACCTTCTCCTTCCCTTCTCCCTCCCTGCTCATCTCCCTACCAGTGTTAAGGTAATCAACTCATAACGTAATGAACTAATTTTAATCTGTAACTACCTATATAATTAGCGAAGTTACTTCCATAATTTCGGTTAGTAATTCATTGAATCAGGTAATGAGGGCACATTGGGGTTAATTGAAGTTAAATTGGTTGTATTTGAGCCTATTTTTGGTTTATAATAAAAATGTGGTCGTACCACTTCGATTAATTAAAGAAATAATTTCTGAGTTATGGTTGTACAAATTAATTTCATGCAAAATATGATTTTCTGATACGAAATTTATAGTAATCACATCAGAAATTCAGAGAAGTCCCAAGTTGTTCCATGCAGAATGAAGTGAGAACATCGGTAGTCCAATAGAAACAAACTGAGAAAGGGAATTCATATCACCTAAGGTACCTCAAAGTTTGAGTTTGGATCTGAACCAATCGATTTATTTTGGCACAAATATTAAAGGTTGTATTCCATCTTGAACTTAAGTTGGAATGGTTCGAATTCTGATTGAATTAGATCCGAATGCAAACTCAAAATTCCGACGGATGGAGACAGAGACCAAGAAATGCTAAGCACACTTATTAATTGAAACTTTTTTTTTATTTCTAACTTCTATAAGGTCTCCTCATAAAATAAAATTACGTGATATTTATTTATTCAACCTCTCAATCTCAATAGTTTAATTTAGTTCCATATGTGAAAAAGTAACCGATAAAAATTAGAATAATCGCAAAGAATAATTAATATTGATATGTAAAACAAACTAATGAAGTATATGTTGGATTATATATCCAATATTAAGCCTATATGTAATATAACTATGGATTGTATATTGTCATATATAATTGTTATAATTAAGTAATCTAATATGGACTTAAGATATTAAGCAATTTATGTATTTAATAGGGTGTGGTTTATAAATGTGTAGAACAATTTAGATAAAGATCGAATCATTAATAGATTGATTATGATATTTGTAAATTTGAAAAACTGTCTATTTAGAGAATATGTGCAGCTCACGTATGATCTAATAGTGCACTCATATATAAGGGTCAAAAGATGGGTCCCTAAGATACAAGATAACGAACAACTCAGACTTCTAAACAGTAGTTATTATAGACAGAATATGAAAGTCTTCTCCTTTCTTCCACCATCAAAGAATATAGAAAAGAAAGTTATTAAGAAATTTGGAGAGTATTTCTCAAGGATCACATCTTGTTGTCTTGAAAGACTTGATCCACAATCATACAATGTAAAAACAAGAAGGTCTTCTTACCGTTGAAGACTTGTCTCGTACTAACGGAAACAGTTCTTCGCACTTGAGAATTCCATGGCTAATACTATGAATCAGGTATTATAGTCCGCACTTATAATTATATTTTATGAGTCGGTTTTAACATAGAACGGTCTTTAGATTAAGATGGAGAACTGTTTTTCCTTTTTCAAAATGTAAATGTTTAATTCGAGATGAAATGTAATTGTTTGATTGTTAAATAAAACGTAATTATTTGATGTTTATGATTCTCCAACAGGGCAACAGTATATCACAGGGAGCTTATACGTGCGCTAAGTCAAGAAGAAACACTGGTGTAATGTCCCAACTGTTATCTTCCTCTTGTAGTATTGACTTTACATGGACGCTACATTTGCCTTCATCTATTCAATTCTAATTTAGCTCTTGATCTTAAAATTTTATTTTGCAATTTTCTTATTACTTATATGAACTTCTTCCTTGACAAACTGAATTTTTTTACTAGCTTTACATATCTAAAAAAGTTACGGTATGACTGGATACGTCACGACATAGCATGTGTGTTGGTTATGTTATTTGAATATTATTGTAACGTGACTATCTTTTAAAATTTGACACGACACATTATGTAGTCATACGAGTCACATGTAATTAAGACTATTAGATCTTAATCAAAAGATGAATCTTGAATAAACTAACTTAAATTATGAAAAAAAATAGTTAAACGTGACCAACGTAATCAGTCATGTTTGGACACATTATGTATAATCACAATATAACTAACATGATGTAATTATTCACGTACCATAACCTTCATTCCAAATTTAATCACAGTACAGTACAACATGGTACATTACATATAAATCTAACTTGATTACAGCTGGCACGAGACGTCACGTATTTAGATTCCTAACCAGCTCTCAACTTTATTTTAATTAATTAGGAGCTTCAAACTTATAGTTACTTGTTTGAATCAAAATTACCTACGGGTCCTTGGAAGGAGAGAGATGAGGGAATTTTTTTATAAATCATAAATAGAAAAACAATTTTTAGGAAATCAGCATGATTGTTTTTTTTTTTTGAAAAACCACAAAGACCAAGTGGAGCATTCAGTCTCCACTTTTTTTTTTCTCCAGACTGAATGCTCCACTCGGTCTCACTCTTTTTTCAACTTTTCCGTGCGGCAAACGGTGTGGCATATGTTTTATGTATATGTATAGAGAGTGACTTGAAATTTCAAAATTCAAAAAGTCGATCCGAACCGTTCATCTTGTTTTCCATATTAATATGTGCTTGGTCACCAAATTTTACATTTTTCTGAAATTTTTTACTATTTATTAAGTCACTTTGAAAATTGTTGATCCAACGGTGGCTTAACAAAACAGTAAAATTAGCAGCCACCGTTGGATCAACAATTTTCAAAGTGGCTTAATAAATAGTAAAAAAATTCAGAAAAATGTAAAATTTGGTCTCCAAGCACATATTAATATGGAAAACAAGATGAACGGTTCGGATCGACTTTTTGGATTTTAAAATTTCATGTCACTCTCTATACATATACATAAAAGGATTATTCGGATCTTATGTGGCCGAATCTGTGAAAAATTGAAAAAAATGGTGAGACCGAGTGGAGCATTCGGTCTGGAGAAAAAAAAAAGTGGAGACCGAATGCTCCACTCGGTCTTTGTGGTTTTTCAAAAAAAAAACAATCATGCTGGTTCCCTAAAAATTGTTTTTCTATTTATGGTTTATAAAATTGATCCGAGAGATGAGAGCATGTGGGTTTCAATTACTAAAATATAAATTTAAACAATTGGCGTGTTGACGGTAGATATTCTAAAAAATAAAGAATGAAAAACATATCAAAAATATATTAGCTAGCTTTCAGAATGATGAATGATGGCTTATTGGAAATTAATCTAATTAAGAAAATATTAACAGTTAATTTAGTCAAACATAGCTCAGTCAATTTGCATTTTCTTTTAATGAATATAAATTAAAAAGGTTCATATATTAGTTCCATTTTTATAAATTAGTCATATAATAACAAATATTCAGTCTCGTAGAGCGACATTACAAAATTCTAGGAGCTATATAACATAGATTATAGGTAAAGTGTTCTTAAGCTTATAAAAAGATTGGTGACCTTAACTCTATAGAAATCCAAATAGTTACATTTACAGGAGTTGATACATTTACATATTAAATTTAAACTTTTTGAATTAATTCAATATTAAGTTGTCGGTAAAAAAAGAAAAAGATTTATAAGTTTATTTTAATAGTTACATACTTACATTTATTTCATTATTTTTTTAATGTTTGATTTTATACTTCGTTAATTTAAAAGTTTATAAAGTTGACATGTGAATATATAATTTGTAAAGTAAACCAGTTTTAATGATTTGAATTGTCGTTTTGAAGCTAAATCACTAAAGAGCTTGGCATGTTCTTTGCACATAACATACTGTTTTTTTTAATTAAAAAAACATAAATTACGAAGAACATACTGTTTTGTATCAGACAAAATATACTGAATTTTCACTCTTGAGGGGAACAGTTTCAGTTGCAAGTGTAAAATAGGTATATGTTTCTTTCCATTATGAATACTGATTGTATGACCAACCATTGAGGATATAATAGTTGATGTCTAAGATCAAGTGACTATTATTTCTCTTTCCTCCTCCTTTTTGATTTTCTCAGATATTTCCGATAAATACTTAGTTACAAATCTTTTCTTTACTACAATTCTTTTTTTGACAGTCCTTCTTTTTTTTTTTTTTTTTTTGAGGGTTAGTGGATAATGATCCACTAAGATAGATTGATACTAAGAAAATCGTACATTGTGGCTACAAGGATCAAGTAATTCCTGTAGCCGGAAAATTATTTACAATCCTCTTAATTATTAAAAAGCCCAGATAAAAAAAAAAAAAAAAAAAAAACTCCCAGAATGTCCATGCCTCTCCTGGCGCTCTTGCATCTAACTAAATAATAGCCAATTATGTATGTCCGTTGATGACTCATTAATCAGAATAACCTCAGTCCTTTTTTCACATATAACAGCTGATCATTACTCCTTTTTTACATAAGTATTTTTACATCTACCATTTTCTTTATAGCCCCTAATTACATTCATCAAATGTAGGTGACATACTTGATCTCGTATTGAGTTCATCGAATTGGGAGAAGAATCGGAAGAAAGGGGGTCGGAACGAAAACTAGAGAGAGAAATGAAGCTGTGCAAAAGAGATCAATCGGAAGTGTGGTACTGGTACCGACTGATATTGTAATTGTATCTGATACAATTGTTAATATTTCCCATGTAATATCATGTTATACCAACCTTTTTTTTTCTCCTTTTGAATTAAGAAAAAATAAATAAATGGATAAGCAAGTCGAGTTTTATGTAAGCCAGTATCCTAGTACACGTGAATTATTTTACATATAATAATTGTATTAAGCCATTAATATTTAGAGCATGCTCGGCAAAGAGATATTTTATGGAGCCAAGAATCTTTAGATATAATCATATAAAAATGAGAATATTTTTTTTTTTATTTTGAAAAAAAAATGTAGGTGTTCGATCAGTACTGAATTTTTTTTTTAAAGTTGTTTTTTTTCTTTTTTCTTTTTTACAATTTTTTTTTTTCTAAAAAGAAGTTACGCTAACATTAAATTTTGTTAAGTGCATTGATACTTGGCACTAATTCAGATTATTATAATTGTACATATTATATTCTCAACTATTTTAATGTGTAGTTACACATCAATAATTATATTTATAAAGATGAGGGTTCAAATGTCTCATGTATTTCATACCTCATTGCGCCTCTTATCTTATATTTCTGTTTTTGAAGTTCAAATTGTTGATCCGAATAGCTTTACTTGATTCTCCATATTAAAATTTGCTTGGAAACCAAATTTTATTTTATTTTGAAAAAAAATTACTATTTTTTAAGGTAGGTACAAAATCATTGTTTTTCAACCATCTGAAAAATAGTGATTTTGTGTCTATCTAAAAAAATAGTAAAAAAGTTTCAAAACAAATATAAATTTTGATCTCCAAACATATTTTAATAGGGATAAAATGTTGAGCAGCTCGAATCGACATTTTAAACTTTGAACAAGAAGATATAAAAAATGAGACACACGATGAGACATGAAAAGCATGAGTTTGAACCCTCCTAATGAAAAACTAAATTCACTATATATGCAAGGTGTTGTTTATATTGTTCAGTTTCAAATCTTACATATTAACATATTTAAGCTGTGTTAATTAGAACTTTTGTATTGTTTAATTATGTTTTGTATAATTAGTTTTTGGCTTATCAAACAAAAGTCTTCAACAATTAATTTACAAGAATCTGCATTTGATATAGTGATAAAGGTACATTGGCTCTTATGTGAGAGGTCATGTATTTAAAGTTCACAAAGTGAAAAAATTCTCTATGATATATACAAAAATTTGAAAATTTATTGGATGGCTTGACCCTCAGACTATGATTTAAGAAAAAACAATTAATTTACAAAATTACCGTAAAAACAAAAAAGAGTTAATTGAAGCATAAGCAAGAGTAATAATTGGAACATCCATTGGAGAGCTTGCGAAATTGGAGCGTTTGAATTCAAGAAAGGAGAAAATTATAATAAGAGAAAGAAAAAAAACGGAGCACGACTCAATTATTTTCTCTCATGAAAATTAAAGTCGGAATAAAAAAACTGCTAAAATTCTGAAATGAAAAACAAAGACAAGCTGTCAAACAGCTGATTGGGAAAAGTACCCCTAGATTCAATTTTCCAATAAGAACCCAGGAAATTGGAATCCGTATCACCCGAGGTACCTGAGGTGCAAGCTGAAAGTCCAGTCCGTTCATTTCACTTTGCACGAATCTTAAAGCATCCCCTACAGTACTACCGAATTAAGTTTAATTTGAATAGAACTAATCTGGACCGTTCGTTCTTTTAAATTGCACCTCAGGTACCTGAGCGGATACGCACTCTGGAAATTGAACCAACCACAGGAACTTACAACGCGCGGTGTACGGGCTGACCCACGGAGCAGTCGATCGGCGCCCTTTCATGGGTCCAGGAGACGCTTTTTCTTTCTTTATTTGTGGATTATATTTATTATGGGATCGTGGCGAGTGCGTATCCTCTGAGATATCTCAACTTTTGCGTGACCAACGTGTCCGGTGCCTATTCGGGGGTGATGTAGGGGTCAGCATTATGTACGCTTTGAGATTCGTGCAGAGTGTATTTAAACGGTTGGGATTTTCCATAAAGGCACGCAAAGTTTGAGATATCTCAGAGGATACGAATTCGATCGTGGCTAGAGTAGGCCGCCGCATTCGTTGGATATTATTTGAGCCGCCTCTTTAGTCTTTGATCTCCTCGTTAATTATGTACATGAGAATCAGGAATCTTCGTTTTCACATTCCGCCCAACCAGCTGTGAATTTACGGATATGTCCGAATACATTAGCCTCTAATTTATTTTAGCTCTAAAATTATACCCTGTTTTTTTTTTCCTATTTTGGTTTTCAAGTTTTGATATAACCGAAGATTCGAATTTAATATAAGATGGGAATATGACTCAAATGTACGTTATAATTTCTATCTAAATTTCAAATATGCAGTATTTTATACAAAAGTTTTGGTTTTTGTCAATAGATAAAAAAACTGATTCTAATTTAGTATAAAATATTTATCAAAATATATTAATAATTATCACATATAGTATTATATAATATGTGAAAATATGATTTAATTTATCTAGTTTGCTAAATTACAGACATTAATGAATAATAAATTGAACTAATGTTGGTCAAAATTGTAACTAAAATCATAGGAACTTTGGTTTCTAGTATTCAAAGCCAAAATTTTTATTAATATTAAAAAAATTCAAAATTTCCAAATCTATACCCCATTTGCAAAAATTTCATTATTGAAAAATTAATTTTCCAGATCCAACATCTGAATCTACAAAATAATTTCTCGGATCCAGGTTTAACTTTTCAAAAAATTATTTCATAGAAATCCAATTCCAATTCCGGGAAATCATTTACCGGATTTAGAAATTTCTTATTTTTTTTATTTTAATTAAGAAGAAAATGTTATGATCTATTTATTTTTTTGTATTTACATATTAGAAATATTTTTATATTTATTTGAAAATAGATGGAATACTATATAATTGAATTTATTAGAAAGATTGTGACAAATAATCCGGATCAACATTTTTTAAGCGGGAATTTTTTGTTGTTATAAAAAAATTAAAATATTTCTATGTATGTTACTGAAAAAAAATTGAATCTGAATTATTGATTCCGGTTCAAAGTCAATTTTGAATAAATAAAAAAATATTGTAGTCCTTTTAGTACATTCAAATTCTACGATATTACATCTTTTTTGAAAAAAAAAATATATGAATCATTTCGGCTCTGTCAAAATGTCAGATCAAATTGTGGTTTTTCAAAAATAGAAGGACCATGATATTTTTTTTATTTTCTCAGAAGTGACTTATGAACCGGGGTCAATAACTCAGATCCAAAATATTTTTATTTTTTTTTCATAAACACACAAAAAAATATTTTAATTTTTCTTACAGCCGCAAAAATTTGACATGAAAAATGTTAAACCGGGTTATTTGTCGCAATTTTTCTAATAAATTTAATTATATAGTGTTTCATCTATTTTCAAAAAATATAAAAATATTTATAATATTTTGATACAAAAAATAATAAATCATAACATTTTCTATTTAATTAAAAAAAATCAGATAATCTTATATCCGGGAAATTATTTCCCAGAAAGAGAATTCTCCAATCTAGAAAATTATTTTTGCGGATCGAGGGGCTGGATCCGGGAAATAATTTTACGGTTTGGGTACATTCCGATATTTTTGCAAATGGAATGTAGATTTAGAAATTTTGAATTTTTTTTTGGATATTAATAAAAATTTCGGTGTTCGAAGTATTAATTCTCTGAGAAAGAGATTCTTAAACTAATATTCTTTCAACAGAAACTAATTTTTATCAACCAACTTAGTTAAAAGAATTATACTTTACCGATGCTGTTAGGAAAATAACTACTTGTCTTTTGGAAAACTTTGAAAATAATTTAACTTTCAATCATTAAACTTTAGGATATGATATTCCCCATAACATATTTTGCTCTTTTCCATTAGATTAATCAAACACGTCTACTGAACAGATAAATTACTATTTTTCTTAAAAACTTATATTTTTAAGAGACCATAAATTGAAAATTTTCAGTTTTGTCCTTCCAAATTATTATTTTCTATAAAAATATTTTATTAGTCTCTTTCATAAAATAAAATTACGAAATATTTATTTATTCAGCGCCTATTTATTTATTTTTTATTTTAGCTCCTTTTTACTGATATATTTAAAGGACATTACAGCACAAGCAATCAGAACGGAAGTAACAATCTATTGTGGTCCTTGTGGACCAACGAAAAAAAAGAAAAGAAAAAGAAAATATATATTGTGGACGGAGTTTCTGGGGGGCAAAATCGGAAAAGCCATGTACAACAGCCAAGAGCCAACAGAAATAAGAAAGCTTGAGGAGATAATTTTGAAATGGGATGCTCAATGCTGGCTCTTAGGCCTCTCCAAAAGGCCACCGCTCATCTCCTACAAAGTCACTTCGAAATGGCATCTACCATTCACTTGGCAACATCATTTCACCAACAATGGCTTCTTCCACCTCAATTCAAAGACTTCTCTTCCCGCCTTCCACGCCGCACCGCCGTCCCACTTCGTTATCGGCTGCGACGAGAACCCCTGCAGAATCATCGACAGCTGTCGAGCCCAGCAGGCTGGAGTCAAGAGTGGAGAAGACGGAGAAAGGATTTTGGGTTCTGAAGGAGGAGCATCGGACCGGGATTAACCCTCAAGAGAAAGTCAAGCTGGCTAAGGAGCCGATGTCACTTTTCATGGAGGGAGGAATTCATGAGCTTGCGGCCGTGCCAATGGAGGAGATTGACAAGTCGAAGCTTAGTAAGGATGATGTTGATGTCAGGCTCAAGTGGCTCGGCTTATTCCATCGCCGCAAGCAACAATGTAATTCTTCTATTTTTATTTATTTAATTTTTTTTAACCCCCATCAATTCCAAGGAATTAATTAGGAAAAATGGCATCATTAATTAATATGGCCTTGTCAAGAAAAAGTGTAATCTAAGGACGTTGCTAGTACGCATTTTAATGTACATCCTGTATTCCTGTTTGAACAAAAGAGTTATTTCTTAACACCAGTATAGACTTTCAAAGAACAGCAAAATTAATTTGTAACGCTAGTATAGTATCAATTTGAGTATATTTTCCATACTCCATAGAAGGTATCTCTGTGGCTCACAGAGCATGGTAATTTGTGTTGTCCAATAAAAATAATAAGATGAAAGCTTAGAAGAAGAAAAGCAAATATTAGTCAACTAGCTTCTTTTATAATGTAATGGGAAACTTACATGCCTCCTTTAATTGCAGATGGAAGGTTCATGATGAGATTAAAACTCCCAAATGGTGTTACTACGAGTGAACAAACACGATACCTTGCTGGGGTCATAGCAGCATATGGTGATCAGGGTTGTGCTGATGTGACAACTCGCCAGAATTGGCAGATAAGAGGTGTGACATTGCCAGATGTGCCGGCCATCTTGGACGGCCTTGTGGCCGTTGGCCTCACCAGCCTTCAGAGTGGCATGGACAATGTCAGAAACCCTGTTGGAAACCCGCTTGCAGGAATCGACCCGCATGAGATTGTGGATACACGACCGTATACGAATCTTCTATCATCATATATAACTGGAAATTCTAAAGGCAACCCGGAGATCACCAACCTGTGAGTCATATTAATTTGCAACATCGGCATTTATGATTTTTCAATATTTCACAGAATTAAAATTAAATGTATTCATTCCGTGACTTTTTTTTTTTAAATTATAGTCCGAGAAAGTGGAATGTTTGTGTGATTGGTTCACATGATCTTTATGAGCATCCTCATATCAACGACCTGGCTTACATGCCAGCGATGAAGAACCGTAAATTTGGGTTCAACCTGCTAGTTGGGGGTTTCTTTAGTCCCAAGAGGTGTGAAGAGGCTATTCCACTTGATGCATGGGTCCCAGGCGATGATGTGATTCCTGTGTGCAAAGCAATTCTCGAGGCATATCGAGACCTTGGCAACAGAGGCAACCGACAAAGGACAAGGATGATGTGGCTAATTGATGAACTTGTAAGTTCCTTTATATCTGTCCACTAATGGCATTAAAAAAATTTGGGAAATTTGGTTATGACATTTTCTCTTTTTGTTACCAAATGTAGGGCATAGAAGTGTTTAGGTCAGAGGTGGCGAAGAGAATGCCCAGAGGGGAACTTGAACGTGCCGCAGAACAAGACCTCATAGACAAGAAATGGGAGAGGAGGGACTTGCTTGGAGTCCACCCCCAAAAGCAACCGGGCTTCTCTTTTGTGGGCCTCCACATCCCCGTGGGCCGCGTACAAGCCTCTGACATGGTTGAGCTGGCCCGCCTAGCTGACCAGTATGGCTCTGGTGAGCTCCGTCTTACTGTAGAACAAAACATCATAATACCAAATGTTGAGAACTCAAAAGTAGAACAACTTTTGAAAGAACCATTACTCAAGAAATTCTCCCCAGAACCGTCCCTACTAATGAAGAGCTTGGTTGCTTGCACGGGGAACCAATTTTGTGGCCAGGCAATTATTGAAACAAAGGCTAGGGCTTTGAAGGTTACAGAGGAAGTGGAGAGATTAGTGTCAGTCCCTAAGACGGTCAGGATGCATTGGACAGGATGCCCGAATACATGCGGGCAAGTGCAGGTGGCCGACATAGGATTTATGGGGTGCATGACCCGGGACTCAGAAGGGAAAATTGTGGAAGGGGCTGATGTTTTCTTAGGAGGCAGAATTGGGAGTGATTCACATTTGGGAGAGGTGTATAAAAAAGCAGTGCCATGTAAGGATTTGGTGCCATTGGTGGCTGATATTTTGGTTGAGAAGTTTGGGGCAGTAAGGAGGGATAGGGAGGAGGATGATGAAGAGAATTGATTTGTTATACTAAGAAGAAAACCGAAAGGAGTTGCGTTGATCTGGTAATGGATAAATGATCTGTTTATGACTTGGATCATGATCAACGGAGGAAAAATAAGTGCTTATTTTTGTATAACGTGTTTCTTAAAATGTTTGCCATGAAAGATGGAAACCGATTATGTTTACTTCATCTTTTGTTTTCTTTTTTTTGTCTTTCGTTTCATTTCGTTTTAGTTTATACAAACTATATTAAATTTTTTTGATTGAGCCTGTGTATTCTGTACAGAGAAACATGGGGCCATGTTGCAGTAATAACACAGTGAATTTTTGTATCACAAAGCATGCAAATTTAGATTTTTCATTTTTAATAAATTGTTACTTGTCGCTTTAGCTTTTATTTTAACAGCTTCAATTTTTAAGACAACAAACGTATTCGCGAATTTTGATATCACACAGTCAATGATTTGATCGATTCTAGTACACTACTGTACCGGTTGTACTGGTAAAATATTTTCACGGACCAGGTGAGTTAAGTTTCTTGGCCCTTTTGGTACTGTCTTTTCGACGTCTAGGAATGTGCGGCGTTCTGTGTAGCGGATAGATCTATTGAATTTATGGGTAGAAACTAGAAAGCAAAAGATCGCCCCATTGTTTTATAGTGTGGCTGCACGTGGTGGACCATGGACCAGGCTGAGATTCATCTGCCCCAATAGTGCCACGCCGCGTGGCCTGGTTTGGCAATTATGCCGAGTTTCTCTGATTCATGTAAACTTTCCGTGCAGCTAGCACTATGTCCGTCCAATATGGCGATTTATTTGTTGACTTTTCATTTGCTGTTCATCCAACGGTCGGAAAAACACGTTCTTTGACACACCATTTTATTCCCTATATATATATATATATATATATATTTTTTTTCTGTAAGGAACGACATACGAAGAAACAAAAAATATTTGCACATATTTCTACTTGCATAATTCCAATATATTTTTATCTTTATGGTTGTCGGCAATTGCCATAATTCAAAATTTTAGAACAGGGAAAAAGTTCCTCGAATTGAAAACTAAAAAATTTATTGTTTTGACACATTCTTTGTTACATAATTAGTAGACCTTGTATTAGGCTTTCTACCTGTTGTTATCTCAGAATGTAACTCAATGTATCTACCTACGGTTTTTAAATGCAAAAAAAAAAAAAGTTTGATACATTATTTTCCTACGCTCGAAGCATAAAATAATATAGTGAGCCCGAAAGAATACTTCAAAGTCTGTTTAGGTACCTCACCCTTGTTATCATATTAAACTACCGTACTCAATGATAGAAGAAGACAAAATCTTAATTATAATGCGATTAGTTTAGTCTAGCCATGTGTCATAGCGAGACTAATTTGCGGTGTGGTCAAAGATTAAAAAAATATAATGTTGCCAAGTAGCAACAATTCTTACTTCGAGCTGAAGCAAAAACGAATTGGTCTTTCTCCTCAATTTCCTGTCAAGTAGATCTTGATGGCAAAACTGTAATTTAGCATTCATCATCCCCGTTTCTTGCCACGCGTTTAAATTTCAGATTTACTTCATGTAATCATGTTTGTCCGAATTGAAAGATTTTGATGATTGTTACATTATTCAATTATAAATTTATAATAAACAAACAACACTAAAATTTATAATTAATTTAAATATATCAATTAATAGTTGGTTGAAAAGGGAAAAGGTAAAGGTTGAAATACAATCTTTTATGGAACCCAATTTTATAATTATAAAAATTCATACATTTTCAAGCCCAACCATTATTCATGCTAAACTTTCACGATTTATGTGTATCTTTAACTTAAATTTAAATAGCCATTCCTTTGATGCATCAGCTGATCCAAACAGGATGGGATTGAAAGTTATTTATTTATTTTTTGTATTCAAATTTTGATACCACAAGAGGATCAGAATTTAATATGATATATTTTAAAAAAGGAACATGAGTTTTAGTTCTTATTCGACTCAAATGTCCACTAAAAATCTCTTATTTACATTTCAAAATACGATATTTTACACGAAAAATATTATTTTGCTACTAGATTAAAAACTGATTCTCATTTATTGGATTTGTCCAAAACGTTAAAACGGGTCTATTTCATGAGTAATGCGTTTACATGTCAAATTTATATATTTTCAACTTATTCCGTTTCATGAGTAATGTGTTTACATGTCAAATTTATATATTTTCAACTTAATTTAATATAAAGCGAAGTGATCAATTATAGAAGATTTATAAGTTAATTTTAATTCATTCATTTGTTATTTTTTTGAAATTTATACTAAATTAATTCAAAAGTTTATAAATTTAACATGTAAATGCACTATTTGTAAAGTATATTGGTTTCAGCGATTTGAAGATAAGTTTTGGAGTTAAAACTCACAAAGAGCTTGGTGAGCTTGCCAAATTACAGACGTTAATAAAGATTAGATTGCGCTAATTAGTAGTAGAGTTCAATATTGTAAAAAAATTATCGGATCTTTACTTTCTAGTTTTGAGAGTATCAAATCTGATAAAGAATTTAGATTATTCTTACTAAAGGAATATATTATTATTTTTTCTTAATTTTTCAAAAAATAAAAAAACTTATACTGATATATTTAAATTTTTATGGGTACATTTGAAATTTGGGAAGCTCTTGAAAATAAACCCCAGAGGCCAGAGCCGAATTCATGACAGCAAAAACACAGTGTTGTAAATAACGATATGCGGTTGTCGGATAGATGAGGTACGGTCAAGCGATTAATTGATATGCAGCCGATTAATCGAAATTATGCGAACAATTTAATATTTTTATTAAATTTATGTATATATATCATAATTTATTAAAAATAATTTATTTAAATCATTAAACTATCAAATAAACTTAATTTGACTTAGTTCCATAATTTTAACATGACACTACGTTTATTTTTTTCTAACGCATAAGCACTTAAAATGTATAAGCAACACATTTATTTAATAAAAAAATAAATTTAAGAATTTAACTTTTTCAAATACTAATAACATATTATTTGAAAGAAATGAAATATTATGACATAAAATCACTAAATTTAATTTATGATGACAACTTAGTTTTATAAATGAATATATATGTCGTACTAATTGATAAAATTACATCAGTAATTAGTAAGAAAAATATATGGTATATAAATAACAGAAGAATGAATCAATTTCAAAGTGAGTAAGAAGAAAAAACATATATAAAAAATATTAAATTTATGTCTAAGCACAAATAAAATTACAATACATGATTTATAAAAACTTATTATCATACACTATCACGGAAAAAAAAAAATCAATGTGAAAAATAAATATTCACTGAAAAAAACTGGAATAAATAGAAATAAACAAAATTAAACGGAAATAAACAAGAATAATCGGGAATAAACGGACGATTAAACAGTAAAACTACCGATTAATCGGAAAAAACGACCGATTGATTATTTTCATCTGCAAACAAACATTCATTAAGTGTATTTTGATCAGCGTTAATAATTAAACAGTCGTTAAATCCGTTTTTTACAACACTGCAAAAACATTCAGAAGTAATAATATATTGTGGTCCTCGCGCGTAGACCAACGAAAAAAGAACAGAAAAGAAAATATATATTGTGGACCGAAGTTTCCAAGGGCAAAATCGGAAAAACAGTATACGACAGGAATGAGAAAGCTTGAAGATGAATACTGAAATGTGATGCCGTCTCTTAGGCCTCTCCAAAAGGCCACCGCTCATCTTTTGGAGGCCACTGGTGAAGCAGAAGATAACCATTTTACAGTGGTTGACATTGGTTTATTTATTTATTTTTTTCTTTTTTAGGAAATACAGTGGTTGATTTTGAATTATAGTGGGGAAATAAATCTGCTGTCTACAATTTTCAATTCACTCATTCATTTCTTTAATATACGAATCTCAAAAACATAATTTTAAAAAATAGTTTTTGATATAGCAGGTAAGACATATGATTTCTATATGAGAGATCATGAGTTCAAAATCTTTTATTATAATAACAATAATATTAAGGGATCGACTAACAGTCTCCTATCTGTCCCCCGCACTAAAAGACAAAAAAAAAATAGTTAAAACGTGCTAACTACCACCAAAGAGCAAGATTAATGTTATTTTATTAATAGTCAAAACGTATAGTATTCATACCTATGAATTTATAGTATTCATACTTATTATCAGTTGCATTCATCATATGTAAACACAAGCTGGAGGGGACCAGTAACGACCAGGGGGGACCGCTGACGTCTTGTGACAGCCTGGATTGGGGACCGCAATCGTTTGAAAGCGACATTTGCCAAGATTGGGGACCACTATAGCGAATCTATATATTATTCATATCTAAATAAAGAAGTATTCATATCTAAACAAATGAAGTATTCATACTGACGATTACGAAGTATTCATATATGTTTGAAATAATTTATACAATTCAAAATTCAAAGTCAGATTCATCTCTCTCACCTCACCTCTTCCAAGAAGTATTCATACTGACAATTACGAAGTATTCATACATGTTCGAAATAATTTATACAATTCAAAATTCATTGTCAAATTCATCTCTCTCACCCACCTCTTCCAATAAATATTCATATCTAACATGAAGTATGCATATCTAACAAATGAAGTATGCATATCTAACAAATGAAGTATTCATATCTAACTAATGAAGTATTCATATCTAACTAATGAAGTACTCAATATCTAACAAATGAAATATTCATATATATAATTATTCATATCTAACTAATGAAGTATTCACACATGACACTAACAATATTCACATCTGACACTAATAATATTCACACCTGCCCAGATTGGGACCAAGAAATATTCTCAACAGACTAGTATGCATATCTAAAACAATGAAGTATTCATATCTAACTAAAGAATTATTCATACTGACGATTACGAAGTATTCATACATGTTCGAAATAATTTATACAATTCAAAATTCAAAGTCAGATTCATCTCTCTCATCCCACCTCTTCTAAGAAGTATTCATATGTAACATGAAGTATGCATATATAATAACTGAAGTATTCATATCTAACTAATAAAGTATTCATATGTTGCACTGTGACAACCTTCGCTGGGCTAGCATGGACCCCCTCCAATGGTGCACCACACTCTCCCCACCAAATCTTGACGGTGCACCCTGCTCTCCTCGTTAGATCTCGACGGTGCACCACGCTCTCCTCGTCTGATCTCGACGGTGCACCACGCTCTCCTCGCCGGATCTCGACGATGCACCACGCTCGCCTCGCCGGATCTTGACCGCCATCACAACCGTCGGCGTGGGTAGATGGTGGCGAGCAGTAGAGGAGAAGAACATGGTGAGTTTTAGTTATGTTGAATTTTTTTTTTCTTTCTAAGAGAAGATTGAAAAGGATGGATTTTGACCACGTGAGAGAATAAAAAATGAAAGTTGTTAGGGGGACAGATAGGGGACAGATTCAAGGGGGACAACATCTTTACTCTAATATTAAATAGTTTGGTGATTTGACTTTAATTTTTACTTAAAAAAACATATAGTTTTTATATACGAATCTCAAAATAGATGAATGAATGGATTTGAAATTGCAGGACTGTGTAATTCTTTGAAATCACCCCAAATTTATTTCCATGGAGAGGTACATTTGTGTCCTAAAAGAACCCAAAACAAATTTAGATTACTCAAAACTTTTTATTTTGGTGTAAAGCCCATAGACAATTTCATTTATTAAAAAATTACAAAGTAGTTGTTACATAAGATGATACAACAAGTGTCTTGAAAAAGCATATGACTGTAAATAAACTAAAAACACACAAATGTATGTGCATCTTGTGACATAAATTTGATTATCCTTGCTTGTTGAAAATAATAGAAGCCTACCGATTGTTTCCTCTATGGGCAAAGTTTGTTATGCTCGCAGACTTTATCGTAGAAGGCACTGAATCAAATTGGACTGTGAACTAAATTAACCAGACTGAGACAGTCACCACTCAGATTCTAATGGAGACACTGAATCAAACCTGATTAGGAACTGAATCAACCGGGCATGGATAGTCATAATTCAAAGGTCTCAATGAAGAGCCGCCAGTGTGAGAGCAAAAAAAAAAACAGAGAGAGAAGAGGAGCAGAAGAAAAAAAACACATAACAAACACCAACACGAGCCAAAACATATAACAACATAGAAAGTAAATAACTATATGTACAACTCGTTCCACCCACTCTTTCATTGTCAAAGAGGGGAAAAAAATCTGAGAGAAGAGAAGAAAAAACGAACTGCTTGTTGAATAAAAACCTCAAGAGACCGAAGGAAAGTGCGGTGACCAGATCCATTAGACAGAAGCACCGAAAAACGATGACAAGATCAGCTAAACGGAAACGTCTCGCGTTGTTATCACCAGTTGATAAAGAAGAAAGAGCCGACATAACGCCTGCCGCCTGGAGGTCGCCATAGTTTTCGCCGCTTAGAAAAAGTGGTGAGTGGTTCTAAAAGTGTTTATTACATGATTGCTCACAAACTTTAAACTCAATGCAGAAAACAACGCACTTACAGTCATTTCAATGCCGCTAAGAATATTGGGCCTGATTAGGCCATGTAACTTATAATTTTGCTAATCCAACTATTTCGTATTGGGGGTAAAAGCTGGCACCAACCGGGGCTCTTTTTTATGCTCCCAACTCCAAGTGGCCAATCCTGCACCAGGAGGAGGGTTGTTGCGGTTTGGTGCAGTAAGTGGATATGTAAAAAGGTTCACACCCAGTACGATACGATTTTTATATATCATTTCTACGTGTAGGTCAGCTGTTGTAATCTAGAATTCACATCCTCTGAGATATCTCTTATTTTGCGCGACTTTTTCAAAAATCTCAATCGTTCAAGTACGTTCTGCACAATATGAAAAATCTCATATAATACTGGCTCCTGCAGTGTCCCCGAATAGGCACCGGTAAAATACTATCTCAGAGGATACGCGCTCTGTAATCTGTGTGTTATGTGGTGTGTTGATTCGCGTGTTGTAATTACTATATGGAGAAAATGATTAGGTGCAACGCGGCACCTGAATTGGTTTGGCCAAGGTAAGGTATGGTATGGAATGACACAGACACAAGACAATTCAGTACATGACAAGTCAAAGTACAAAAAAAATGTGACTAGACATGGTTGTGGTTGATCACGATATGTGCTTATCATTCTTCGCAATTTTAGTTACGATAAGATACGATACGTAAATACTTAATTACGGATAACATGATACAAATTTACATCTTGACGGTAAAATTATGTAGTTAAAATTGTGGATCTTGTGAGGCTATCAACAATTGGAAGAATTAGTGGCGTAGCTAGGATTTGAGTTAGGGGTGGGTAAAAAGTTTTGGGTTACTTGATCAGTGGACAAAATTAATTTATATACTTTAATCATTTTAATCAATATCAACAAATTCTAAATCAGATTTAAACAAAAATCAAGAAAAACATTAATACTCAACAATTTTAATCAATTATCAGTTGCAATTTGCAATTTAATTCATTCGATTGAATTACAGTATTGAATTGTCAAAGGATAGAGATGAGCAATCATATTTATACTACTTTCTCTTTCAACAAAAAAAAAAAAATTTACTACTCCATACTCAATTTTAAAATTCCAGAGATAGACTGCCTACCCCTGTTACCTGATGGCTCCATTACTGGGAAGAGTCTAGAAAGAAATTAATAATGGAGAAACTACTTTTATAATGGAGAAAGAAATCTTACTAGAAACTATAGAAAGAAATTATGTGTATGGAAAGAAATCTTACTAGAAACTATAGAAAGAAATCTTAAAAAAAGTTATTTATTTAATTAAAGAAACTATAGAAAGAAATTAATAATGGAGAAACTACTTTTATAATGCAATTATTATGTGAAATCTTACTAGAAAATTGCAGCAGTGCGGATACTACAAAGGCTAAAATATGTGTGTATGGATGTCTAAGGTGCTTACATGTGGGTTTCACATGCTTCAATTTGAGAGAATAACACAGTAACAAAGTATGCAATATAAAATTGAGTACTAGGATAACATCAATAACTAATTAAAAAAAATTATAAGACAGCCTTCAATCCTAAAATAACAATATAGTAGAAAAAATCGACATTTAAATAAAAACAGAAAAAAATCTAATAATAACATAGAATTTTGAAATAACAAAATATAATATCATAAAATTGTAATTTTCAAACTTTAAATTAAATTATTTTGACAAAAACGTTTGTTGTCTCTGTGTTAAGAAGTAAAATTTGTCAAAGCAATGCAAGACAATTGAAAGAGAGTCGGTCTTCGAATTGTTAAAGCTGTTATACTAATCAACTAGTGAATACTGAATTAATGAAATTTAAAAGATAATTCAATTTTACGGTTCATATTTTCTCTGAACAAATATATCTTTCCGATGTCTAAAATCTTAGCCATTTATTAGGATTAAGGGGAGACTAAATAAGAAAAACAAATTATTATATTACTTCAAATTTACTTAGACGAATATAATAGCTTTAAAAAATAATATATTTTATCAGCAATTAGTTATTACATTGATTGTTAGCATAAAAAAAAAAAAATTCCTGCAGGAAACGCAAAAATAATTCACATCCACTATTCCAATTTAATCAATCTAACAGGCCGTAAGGTTTCAGGTTTGTCCACAAAAAAACCTAGCTACTCAAAAATAATTCACGTCTCTAAGATATCTCAAAATTTGAGTTAATTTTGAAATAAATCTAAACCGTTCAAATTCATTGCAACACGAATCTTAAGGATTTTAATTTCAATTAATACTGTCTGTACATTGACAACATAATTCGAATTGAATACGTGTATATGACTCAATTTTAATATAAAATGAAAATTTCTATCTCCTAAAAAAAATATAAGTGCTTCCGGTTGTCAGGGAATTCCCACACAGGTGCTCCTCCCGTTCTCGCCGTAGAGGATCCAAAATCTCTATTGCTAGGGTTTTGACCCTCTCTTTCCGCCAGCTCCAAGTTTCACATTCAACTCAAGCTGTTGGTGTTATTTCTAAACTCTTGAAAGGTATTCATTCTATTTCAATGTGAAATCTTTAATCGTTTTTGTTCCCAAAGAAAGGATCGCTAATGACTTTATGGGTGCTCACTTGCATTCTTTAAGCTAATTCGACATTTCTGTTGTTCACTGGACAGATGCAGTCTCTCCTAAGGGCTTACTGTCGAGCCAGAAATGGAGACTATAGTCGGAGGATCATGCAATTGGGATCTCTTACAACCTTTAGTGGAAGCGAAGTAAATACCACAAGTTCAACTGTAATCCGAAAGGTTTTATCGGTATGCAAAACTTCTCACTTCGTTCCCCTATATAAAAAGAAACTTGTTTGTGGTCCGGTGCTGGTTTGATCACTATTTGATCCTTTCTTATTGTTTTCTCTTCCCTTTGGCTTTACTTGTTTGGTGTCCAAATTGCAGAGTTAGATTAGGTAGCTGGTCAATTGACATTAAATTGAGACAGATTGGGGTTTATGTTACTGTGTTGATTAATATTGGATTTTTATCCAAACTGATGCTTAACATTAGTTTATACTGTACTGACAGTAATATCCTTGTACAGAGCCACATGTCTGGCCCAACATTATGCATGAGATGAATTGTATGATTCAATCCAAACTGTCCTCAGATGGGTTCTAGCACGTGACATTTATACCAAAATGAAAAATAAAATTTGATTTCATCGTTCTGTTATTTCAGAATAAATTCCCTGTTTTGCCAAGAACGAGGCATGTTAGGTTTATTCATGCACTATTTCTTAACCGAAGTGAATTATATCCATTATTTGTGAACTTCAGAGAAGTGATATTTTCAAAAGCGGGGTTGTGGCTTTATCTCAGACAGCAACATGTTCCTTCTTCAGAAACAACCAATTGAATAGATGCATGTCAACAGCAGCGCAACCAGATGAAGATTTTGAAGGAGAAGATGTGCCTACTGCTCCAGCAATAGATACACCTCCTCGTATTAAGTTCAAGAGGCTTGATAAAACGGCAAAACAAATCATGACTGTGAGTGCTAATTTCTCAGCAAACACTTGATTTTCCTCTATTATTCTAAACTGGACTAGTGTTTTTTGTAAAATCTTGTAGAACCATATCAATATCTCCAATGTTTTTTACTTTCCAATTCCTTATACATACATTATCTCTCTTATTTAATGGGAAAATTACATTGAGAAAATTGCATAACATAGTTTTGATGATGTTTGGAATACTTGTGCAATTTGTGCTTTTACCAGGGCATGGATTTTCTTTTCCCTTTGCAGGGTTATATTTGTTGAATAACCTTGTTAGCCTAGCTAATCCATCTTATTAGATGGTCTCAAAAAGACTGACAGAGTTTTTGTCCTAATTTTGAAATTTCAGATTTTGGATAAAGAGGCTGTTGAACAAGTGCGTTCTGACAGGGCGGTGCCTGATATTCAGCCTGGTTGTATTGTTGAATTAAAAGTGGTATGCTAGGTCATTCTTTATCTTGCTGGTAAAAATTGTTTTAGGTGATGGTGCCACCTATTTGACATTAAAGATTTTTTTATTTAACAATGATAAGCGGATTGAATATAGAATGCCACTGATGCATTGAACCAGCATCAAGCACCAGAGTATGGATTTTGATCCTGCACTATGCATAATGGTACAGCATGGTTTTATAGTCTGGTACCATTACTAAGCATGAATGGTACATTACTAGTACTGGATCCGTAGTAATTTTGTTCACCTAGAATGACTGCTAAGGTGTCAATACCTTACTAGATAAATACTGCACACTGGCACAACCAGTGCACTTCTTTAGTAACCCAATTTGCTATTTCCTCTGATGCCTTGTTTCTCTAATTTTTCAAACAGGAAGTGCCCGAGAACAAGAGGCGTGTTTCAACCCTTAAAGGAATCGTGATAGCTCGGAGAAATGCTGGGTTGAATACGACTTTCAGGTTGCGTAGGCTGGTTGCTGGTGTTGGTGTTGAGTCTGTGTTTCCTCTGTAAGTTTCACCTTTTGCATGTATACCCTGCAAAAATATCAATATTATTGTGCATCTTTGCAAAACAACAAATATCTCATGTCTTCTCTGAAATATGAAGAAAATTATGGACTTTGTTCCACTAATAAACTCTTTGGTAATAAGAAAATTGCCAAACTCTTTGTTTCCTTGCTTGCGTAGAGATGGATAGTAATTAACGAGTGGTTTGCACATTTTTGGAAGAAAAATGGGAAAGGGAACGGCTGGGAAAGATATTCTTATCATATTTCTGGGTGTATTTTTCTCTCTCTCTGTTTTTTTTTTCCTGGGAAAAGCAGTTTCTTTTGTCAGAGACCTAAGGAAAGCCCTAACGAACAGCCCACCCCCCACCCACACACCACCACCATACCTAACCCTACTACAATTGTAAACCACATCACAAGCAATCAGTACAGTAAGAAAAGAGTGTACAGACCATAGCCACATTTATTTTTATAAATTTAAAATTCAATCAGGCAACACTAGCCACAATTGCTCTTTGTTCCAGCTTCCCTCTCTGGTATCTTGCTGGTACCAGTCCCGCTGCCACCTGATGTTTGTCCAGCTAATATTTTAATTAGTGAAGATATCATGGCTGATAAGGATCTCCCATATTTTGGACTTGTTTGATTGTAATACATTTTATTATATTTCAACCAAATATAGCCGAGCAAAACTTCCTGTGTTTTCCTCTCATGTGCATAATGACATGCCAAATATTGTACTGATGTGTGAAAAACAAACAAATGGTCAACTGTTTCCTCCTTGTCAGATTCCCCACCTCCTGTACAAGTCAATCTCTCTCACACAGGGACTTGACTGTAAATTTACCTTTAGAGTTCCATCTCCAAATTGCAATATCCAGATCAGTGGAAAGTGTATGGAAGCTTTAGGTCTTTATTTCTTTATCAGTGAAAGCTAGAAGATGAACTGTTTGATATAAAGGGACCTTATATTACACTGGAAACTTCAGGGACCCAATGTATTTTAAGGATGGATCTAAATACCAAATGCCAGTTCACAACAGGTACTTACTATGGTCTGTGCGAAATTGAGATATTTTCTAGGTGAAGGGGGGATAGTATACATCACTAGCAACTGAGGACCTTGTGTTGTTTTTTGGTTGCCTCTATTTATTAAAGGACCAGCTCCATACACCATTCAAAATAAGATCTTATATTCTCCAGTAAAACATTGACATACCTCATATTTCCTCCATCTATATTTTTCAGATAAATTTCCAAATTACCCTCTGGTATCACTTGGTGGTATGGTAAGAAATTATGGAATATTTGTTCTTCCAAAGAAAATGGTTAGTGAAAACTAGAAGTGCTGGATCTGTATTAACTTTGATGCTTGAAGGATAAAATGCAATTTTTTAATAATGGTTCTAGTATTCTTTGTTGGGGAACAAATCTTCTAAACTGACCTTTTTTTTATTTTATTTTCTGTCACGTGTATGGAAAATGTTTTCCATCTTTTATAGAGACCCATATGATTTTTCAAACATTCTGGTGGCATAAAGAATATTTTGACCTTGTACTGTCTAATTTGAAACATGTCAGGTATTCACCAAACATTAAGGAAATGAAGATACTTGACAGAAAGAAGGTCAGGAGAGCTAAGCTTTATTACCTCAGAGACAGGATGAATGCTCTCAAGAAATAAGAATAATCCAAAAACATTTCATATCCTTTTGTTTTGTTTCCGGGTTTTGGTCACTTGGATATTTGGCGCCTATATTTTTAGGAGTTGGCCTTCATTTTGAAATGAGCATCTTATGTATTTTTTTTTTACCTTCTAGGTAACAGAATAATTGAGGTAGATCTTCTATATAAAATTGGAGCAAAAAATTAAGAGAAAGACTAACTTTTACTATTTTGTAAGATGTAGCCAAATAGTTTTTTTATATGCTTGTTTATAACAGCCCATTTTATGTGTTATAACTTGTGAAGATGATCATTGCAGCTGAGTTCCATATAATGATTTGTTTAAATTTACACTCATGACTCATGACTCATGACTATATATATAGCCTATTCATTGACACTTTAAGCCTATGATCGAAATCATATTCAAAGTTAGATGTAGGTGACATTGTAATCACGCAAAAAGTCACAGTCCGATTAATGAATTACTAAATCACAACTACTGAACTGAACGACCTAAACCGATTCTCTGTGAATCTAATGGCAAACTAGTACACTATTTGAATAAATGCCCCGAGGCGATTTGAAGTTGATGGCGCATGATGTATCCCTATCTACACTCTACAGAGATCGTTGTACCAGAGTTGGTATATGAGATTACGAGAGTAAATAGACTGTTGCCAAATTCCCCATTGATTGCATTTGTACCCGATTAAAATCGAACCGTCTTAATCATTACAACAGAATACTTTTACAAATCAAAACTTTAAGTCGGATCAAAATTTAAATGAAGTGGACACAATAGAGCAAGACCAGTTGGTGATGTTAGTTACCTTTTGCCTTTGCCTATTCTTGATATGATAGTAAAACAAAGTTCTATTTGGAATAAGAAGGGTGCATATGAGTAGCAACTAGCTCTATTGCTCACATTTTAGATTAATTAACATGTCACGGATTAATAATATAAGAACAAAATATAAATGTGATGAATCTGCCTATCATTAAGGTCACGCTTGAAAATTATGAAGGCCACGATGAAAAAAAACAATTTAAAATGTTTTCTACGAAATTACAGAGTTAATTATACTGACATTACTCATTCATCGAAACCGTTGTAATCAACGAGAAATAATAATAATAACAAAAATAAAACTAACTTCTCTTTACTTTTGTGCAATTGGTACATTATTGTGAGAAACAAAATACTTAAAAAAAAATAAAATAAACAAAATAAACAAACAAAAAAAAGAAAAAAAAAGAAGGCACTAAAAATTACCGAGCTTGTGTTTGCTCGTAAGAAATAGACAAAACATTCTTAAAGAATATTAATCCAATCAAAATTAAATGTATTTTGATAGATAAATTATTATCAAATTAAAAAAAAAAAAATTTCGGCCCACAAGGCCTTATAAACAATTTTTACTCAACTTTAATTAACTCTTCTCTAAATTAAACTTATCGGCATAAAGGCTTAGTCCTATACTCCAACTAAGTTCCTGAATAAGCTCTCTTTAAAAGAAAATGATCAATATTTACAGAAGCAACAATTTTTTTTTTTATAAATATAATTCTAAGGTAACTTTTCTTTAATAATTATGTAATTGAATTTTTTTAATGTCTCCCTAACATTATCTGAAAAGTAGATACAAAAACTTAGAGCCATTCTTTAACGCGGAAAAAGTTTATCTTTAGTCAAGTTTTTTTTTTAATATAATAAGAAGTTTTTTTTTTTTTTTTTCGAAAAAGTGGTTACCCACCACCGATTTCATTAGAAACCATAAAATGTCAGCTGCTTACTCCAAATGACTGGAGTAAAAATCAATTACATACTTTG
Organism: Carex rostrata; assembly: GCF_964058835.1. Taxonomy (NCBI): domain Eukaryota; kingdom Viridiplantae; phylum Streptophyta; class Magnoliopsida; order Poales; family Cyperaceae; genus Carex; species Carex rostrata. Next base: position 7,361,797 of record NC_135930.1, on the reverse strand, counting down.
AATTTGTAGAAACCAGAAAATACTGGACAATACCAGTATGACAAAACAACGAAAACCACAAGGTTCCTACTACACATGGCACACATAACTAATATAAAAGCAAACCAACAGAAAGGCATAAAAAACAGCTAGAAACAAAATAGGATCTAGAATGAGACAGTATCATGGGATTCTGACCCAAGCGTAAGGGTTGAACCTCCTTGATCTAGGATTACTGGAATTTCCCCTTCCCCTTCCTCTAAACCAATTGCGGGACTGCTCATTGGGGTACCTATTAAAGTAATTACCTGACAAGGCATATCATTAGTGTCCATAGGCATAATTAAAGACAAATTAAGTAGAGAGCCAAAATGTAAAGTTTTACACCAGAAGGTTGCTAACGCAATGATCCTAGAGCCCAAAGCCTGCAATGTAGGAACAGTAGTATTTTGAAAGCAAATTTTATTCCTTTCGAGCCAAATACACCACAAAATTGCCCCTCGTACAAGTTCAACTAGAGGCTTATCTTTAAGAGGGATGGCTGCATTTATAATCCAAATATCATTCATTGTAAGACTCTCAAAAATAAAGTTATTATGAGTGGCTATCTAAATCCATATTTGTCGGGTAAATGGGCACTATACAAATAGATGGTCAGTAGACTCAAAATCACCACAGAAAGGACATGAAGTGTCCCCTACCCATCCTTTACCAAGGAGATTTTCTTTGGTAATGATTCTATTCCGTTTCAACAAATATAAAAATATTTTAATTTTGAGTGGAATTTTGGATGACCAAATAGATGTAAATTCGTGATTTGGCACCCCACCATACTCAAGCCAAACATAATAAGAATGAACTGAAAATTTACCCACAGTGGACCATCTCCACAAAAGTGTGTCATGAATATTAGGGTTTGGCTTATAATCAAGTAAATGAATTTGCAAATTATGCCATTCATTCCTTAATACCCCAGTTAATTGCCTTGTAAAAGGTATATGCAAGTAATATGTCTATAAGCCTCAATAACTAAGATATCAGGATCAACTGATATTGCAAAGAGAGTGGGATATAAAAATGATAAAGTGTGTTCTGAACACCACCTGTCATTCCAAAATTGAATTGTGAAACCATTTCCTAATTTTTTTAGTGAAACCAACATCAACAACAGAATGGCCATATTTGGCCAACACAATTGATTTCCATCGACTAGTAACATTGGGATCTTGAAACCTAACCCACCATTTAGCTAATAAAGATTGATTTAATCGTTTGAGATTAATTAAACCCAAACCTCCTTGAGATTTGCTTTTGCAGATAGTTGGCCAAGATACTAAACAATATTTTTTCCTAACAGAGTTTCCACCAAACCACAAAAATCTTCTTCTAAGTTGGTCAATTCTTTTTCTGATTTGAGCTGGCATTACAAAAACAGATAACCAGTAAATAGGGATGGCAGATATGATTGAATTGAGAAGGGTAACCCTTCCTCCATAAGAAATAAGTTTGCCCTTCCAACCTTGAATCCTTAATTCAATCTTACTAATTATAGATTGCCAATCAGTCATACTTAGTTTTTTAAAATGCAAAGGTAAACCAAGATAAGTTATTGGTAAACTCTCAATTTTACATCCAAATAAGTTAGAAAAAAGCAAACCCTCTTCATCAGACATATTGAAAGGAACCATTGCTGATTTGGAATAATTAATTTTCATACCAGAAAGATTTTCAAAAGCGATTAAATGTAATTTGAGGGATGCAACCATCTTAATATCAGCTTTAACAAACAAAAGTGTGTCATCTGCAAATTGAAGATTTAAAACAAGAGGGATATTTGAAAAATGTCCTATTCCAGAAATTATACCTGCAGATTGAATTTGCTGTAAAGATTTATTCAGAACATTAGCCACCAAATTAAATAGTAAAGGTGACAAGGGGTCTCCTTGTCTCAAGCCCCTTTTACATTTGAAATATGGGCCAAGTTCGCCATTAAAGTTAATACATGTTTGGCCACTTTGAAGGATAGATTTTATCCAACTTATGAATAAATTTCCAAAACCCCTTGCTTTAAGAATTTCAATCAGAAAATCCCAGTTAACCCTGTCAAAAGCTTTTTCAAAATCAAGTTTAAAAATATCTCTTTGATTTTCTTTTGATGAATATGACGTAATATCTCATGTGCACACGCAATATGATCTGTCACAAGCCTTCCTTTAATAAAAGCTGTTTGGGAGTCATCAATCAAAGAATATAGTACTCGACCAAGTCTATCAGTTAGGACCTTTGTTATCAAATGGAAGCCAAATTCAATTTGGACAGTTCAAGGGTATTGGAAAAAAAAGACTGAAAAAGGAGAAACAAATCCCCCTTTACAGTGTCCCAAAATGTTTGGTAAAATAAAAAAGAAAGGCCATCAGGCCCCGGTGCTTTATGGGGATTGCATGAAAATAATGCATGCCTAATCTCATCCAATGAAAAAGGAGATTCTAAACTAATGCAATGGGAAACAGTGAGCTTCTCATTAGAAGACCATAGATCAGGATTTAATGAGACATCCCGTACAGTGGTAGTTCCCAACAGCTCCTTATAAAAGGAAGTAACATGTGACTTCAAAAATAGCATAATCAAAACACATTTGGCCATTTATTTCTAAAGAAAAAATTATATTTTTTCTCTTGTTGGAAGAGGCTGACACATGAAAAAACTTAGTATTAGAGTCTCCCTCTAACAACCAATTAATTCTGGCCCGTTGTTGCCAATCATAAGTTTTTTTTTATAAACAAAAAATCTCAAGGCATGTCTTAGCAATAAAATAGTAAATTAAAATGTACTATAATGTTTTTTAACCTCACCTCGAGACATGTTTAGTGTTTACAGTGTGTCAATTTGCATTTAGCAGTTTGAACTGACTGTTAAAACTTTGAAAACAAAGTTAAGAATATAAAATTTGATTGAAACACAAAAAATAGAATATTTTAACCCTATTCTCGTTAAAATTGCATTAAAAAAAAAAACCATCTTTCTTTCAGTACCTCTCTTTTCGTGAGAACAAGGCAAATGCCCACCTTTATATATCCATATTAACCTTAGACTTTAGGAGATGAGTGTAGGGCCGATGGACTTTGAATGTACTATTGGATCGGATGGGTACCGCATCTATCCGATGTGCTTTAAAGTTCGTGCAGGTTTCATCTATGAAATTTATGAGCACATCCGACGGCTTCGATGTTCATCGGACTCAAAAGTAAGTTCCACGTCCATCGAACCTACTCTGTGCACATACTTTAGACTGTATATTTAATCTTGCAGCAAATCAAACAAAATTAATTATCAAGATTTAAAATTGAAAGATCATGTGACATTCTAATTAGACATATTTTTGGTTTTTCTTTAAAAAAAAAAAAAACGACGGAGTAGCTTCCTACTTTTGTGACCTGTGATCGATATTTCATTTGTAAAAGTACAAATAGAAGTTAATTCTCACAAAAAGAAAAAAAAGAAAAAGAAGTTAATTCTCGCAAGAAGAAAAAAGAAAAGAAAAAGAAAAATAGAAGTTAAAAGAACCCACGATTTAACCAATCTACCCTGGACCCGGTCTAGCGCGTGGAGGCCCCTCATTCCTCAATTTCATTTCCCTCCAAGTCCTCTTTCTCTCATAGAACCACGAACCCTAGGTACTCCCCTCTTTCTCTATCTTTATTCCTCAATCAATCAAAGCCTTCCGACCGATTGCAGCTCTTCTCCAATCCCCGCTCCTACTCGATCGATCGGCCAAGAAGAGTGGTACTGGCGAGAGTACAGCGCGAATAGGCAAATTCGCATTTCACCCCTTCTTCGTCTCTTATTTCGACGGTACTGCCATTCTTTGATATTTGCTCCGTTGTCTTATTTGGTTTTTGTTAAATATTTACTAGATTGTTGTATTGGCATCTACACACTACAGGATTAGTTTAGTCAAGAATTGTTTCGTAATTACGACTGATTAGGGTTTCAGACTTAGGTCTGGGGGAATTTACGTCTTTAATCGTGTTTATTTTTCTTGAATTTGCTTAGTTTACATTAAGTTGCCCACGTTGACCGGTTTGGATATCCTCCAGGGCTTTGAGTATTGAGTTACTCAATTGTCTTGTACTGAATGGAGACAGAGCCAATTTCTTCAATAGAAGTATAGAATAGTGTACTCCACGGTCTGTCGATTCCTGTAACGATTTCATTTGCAAAAGATAGGATTATCTGTAGATTCTTTCTCGTACTTTGATAATATTATTATTTGTTAAGTCGGCTGTGATATGTTGTTAGGTATCATATTTTTATAGCACCTAATTAGTATCCATATGTTGGATATATGATTTTGCATTATTTTTGTCTTGGGTTCATTCTTCTTCTTTTTTTTTTTTCTTTTGTCATAGCATGTATACACAGGATAAAGGCACCATCAACTTTATAAACAAAATTCATCCTTTATTTTCTGTGTAATTTCAATGGCATGCACCAGCTGCCAGTCCTTGTTTTTTACAAATAGGTCATTTTGATTGAACTTGTACTAAAGAAAACATATCTAAATATATACTAGAGATTGCTGTGAAATGTGTTTACATTTTCTTACAACATGAACCATCCAATTTGATTTTACATAACCCTTTTGCATATCCAGTTGCAGTTTTTTTTTTTTTTTTAAGTTTTGAACAAGAAGGTTGTCCATTAGTGTCTTTCTTTCGAACACAGTAGGACATTAATTTCCCAAATGCATTTTTTTATGAATAAGAAAAATAATGGCAGTATTACAGGCTTCTTTCAAAACACAGGCCTAGTATGTGTATACATGCCCAATCTTGCATCAGGCTTGGTAGGGGAGGGTTGCAAACCGTGTACTGTGTGGTACAGAATTTCCATAAATAGGAAACATTAACCGCAAAATTCAATGAAATAGTTTTTTTTTTTCTTGTTAAGGAAATAAGATAGTAATTAAATTGGAATTACAAAGCTCGAAGTTAATTGGGTCCTAAATAGAGCATTTTTGAGTGGTTGGATCACATCAAAGTTTTAGAACTTAGCAGAATGAAGTGATCCCCTCTCTATGCACATAATCGGCAAAACAATTCCCTGATGTGGAATACCAACCAGATAAAACTTAGGCGGCTCATTATTTGTGTGTACTACTCTGTGAACAGCTAGGTTGTTTAATTTGCCTTTTGGGGACGAACATGGGAAGCCACAATCCTAATTTCGGAGCAGCCAGGCTGTTCTTTCATTCACTTGCAAATGCAGAGAGTTCTAGAATCGGTGCCGGCACATTATCTAGTACCTTAAGGGGGGGATTAGAGTACTATGAACGTCATAGTCATACTTACCATGGCGGAACAAAATTCCATGAAGGTCAGGTTCACTGCCATGCCCTACGAATTAAACCTTTTGTTTTAAATAATTTAACTCAGGAAGTAGCTAGGTCTTATTGGTAATCTTCAATTCAAATCGGTTTGCTGGGATAAAATAAAACCCCACCCCACTCCACTCCACTCCACTTCATATCATATCATAACCAACCCTAGTATTAGTATTCTATCTATCTCTCCGATTGAATTGGGAAACCAACCCCAAGCTCCAAACTCCAGGAGAGAAATCATCCAACTCTAACTTAGCTCGGTCCAATCTTACAGCTTGGACCAAAAATAAAATATGAGCCTGAACCAAAACCCAAACCCAAATCCTTAATTAGCCTAGCTAGCGTCTATTTAAATGTAGAGTCGTGCCACGGACCAAACCCACAGAGAGCAGCTTGGGAATGGGAGACTGACCCCACAATCAACCATCTGACGAACCACCGTATTATTGGGCAATCAAGCCAATGTCACACCAGCGTAGTTGTTCGAGATCTGGTGCCGACCGTCCCTATCAAATTCCATGCGCTGGATGGTGCAGACATTGGACCAGACCCAATGGAGGTGGACCCCGCTACGTTGTCCGTACTACATACGACGTCTTTGAGCCGTTCTAATGAAGGTGGACTACCATTCTGGGATTATAAAAGGAGAAGAGGGACAGACAAATCGAGCACTGAAGTAGTGGGTGGAGATCAAACTAAGAAGAAGAGAAGGTTGATTAGGCCATCTCTTGAGCTTGACGACCAAGTGCCAGTGCTTTTCAAGGGTTCTATTCCTATTGGCAAATCCATAAGAGCTCGTGACCACCGAGTATCAGATTCAGTTGTAAAGGAGATGAAGGGGGAAGTACCGAGGGTGAACGCAATCTTTTCTGATTGCCAGATAGATCAGGTTAAGAAGAAGAGAAGGTTGATTAGGCCTTCTCTTGAGCTTGAGGACCAAGCATCAATGGTTTTAAAGGGGTCTATTCCTAATGGCAAATCCATTAGAGATCATGACAACCAAGTCTCAGACTTGGGAATCTTTTCTGATTATCAGACTGATCAGTTAGCTGAAGACGAGAGACCTGGACCTGTACTAAACCCGGATGAAATCATTGATCAAATAATCGCTGAAATGATAGATGAGTTCACTGATGAAAAAATGGATGAGATCTTCAATAACAGTACGTTCGAGGCAGAGAAGGGCCCGCTTCTTATGAGCCAAAATCCAATCTGTCGGTACCACCCATCCTATCCTCTCGATTCTGTCTTCCCTAGGCGCACTATGGAGCTATGGCACGATATTAAGTTTTAGTAATATATGATGCGCCTCTATTTATAGTTTTGTGATTTTACGAATCTGGTCCAGAATTTTCTTGTTGACGACTTAGCATTATTATTATTATTATTTTTTTTAAAAATCACATGCATTCGTTGGTTTACTTGTTGTTGTGCTATTTTCTGTAATTTCTTTGGTTAAATTGTAAATTTGGTTATTAGTACACCATATGTTCTTTTGGTGAAAGTGTGGGATCTGTATTAACTTTGATGGCTTGAAGGCATAAAATGTGATGTTTTTATAATGGTTTTGGATCTGTGCACAATATTCTTTGTCGGGGAAGACATATTATTTGAAGACATGCAGGGGCATGTGTCGAACTGTATCAGCAAGAAAATATATCCATCCTTGTCTTCCAAACTGACCTCTTTATTTATTTCTTAATCAAGAGTATGAGATCTGTTTCTAATCTTTTATAGAGGCCCGTATGATTTTCAAATATTCTGGTGGCATAAAGAATATTCTGACCTTATGCTGTCTAATTTGAAACATGTCAGGTATTTCACCGAACATCAAGGAAATGAAGATACCTGACAGGAAGAAAGTCCGGAGAGCTGAGCTTTACTACCTTAGAGACAGGATGAATGCTCTCAAGAAATAAGAATAATCCAAAAACATTTCATATCTTTTTGTTTTGTTTCCGGGTTTTGGTCACTTGGATATTTGGCGCCTATATTTGGAGGAGTTGGCCTTCATTTTGAAATGAGTATCGTATGTAATTTTTTATTTTTGTTTTCCTTCTAGGTAACAGAATAATTGAGGTAGATCTTCTATATAAAATTGGCGCAAAAAATTAAGAGAGACTAACTTTTACTATTTTGTAAGATGTAGCCAGAGTTTTTTATATGCTTGTTTATAACAGCCCATTTTATGTGTTATGACTTTGTGAAGATGATCATTGCAGCTGAGTTCCATATAATGATTTGTTTAAATTTACACTCATGAGTCATGACTATATATATAGCCTATTCATTGACACTTTAAGCCAATGATCGAAATCATATTCAAAATTAAATGCTGGTGACATTGCAATCACGCAAAAAGTCATAGTCTGATTAATGGATTGCTAAATCACAACTACTGAATTGAACGACCTAAACCGATTCTCTGTGAATGTAATGGCAAACTAGTACACTATTTACATAAATGCCTTTGGTGATTTGAAGTTGATGGCGCATGAATGCTAACGGGTTACCCGTTAGGGGTAATGGGTAGGACGGGTAAAGGGGTAGGTCGGGTACGGGTAAAACCCGTAACGGGTAGACGGGTAATTTTCCCAAAACCTCTATGCGGTCCGTTTATTACCCGTACCCGTTGCGGGTTGACGGGTACGGATCCGGTCCGCCTGTTTTTTTTTTTTTTTTTCCTGTTTTTTTCTTTGTTTTTTTTCTGTTTTTTTCTGTTTTTTTCAAAAAATTCAAATTTTTTTGAACTGAAACGGGTCGGGTATGGGTAACGGGTACGGGTACGGGTATGCGGGTAAATGGGTACGGGTAGGCGGGTACGGGTTGGCGGGTAGACGGGTACGGGTACAACGGGTTTTTAAAAAAAATATGTTGTCCGGTCCGTTTGTTACCCGTACCCGTCTATCCGTCTACCCGTTTGTACCCGGGTACAGGTACCACGGGTAACGGGTACGGGCCGGGCAAAACGGGTTCAACCCCTAACGGGTTTAGCAAACCTCTACGCATGATGTACCAGAATTCGTATATAAATAGACTGTTGCCAAATTCCCTATTGATTGCATTTGTACCCGATTAAAATCGAACCCTCTTAATCATTACAACAGAATACTTTTACAAATCAAAACATTATGTCGGATCAAAATTTAAATGAAGTGAACCCAATAGAGCAAGACCAGTTGGTGATGTTTGTTACCTTTTGCCTTTGCCTATTCTTGATATGATAGTAAAATAAAGTTCTATTTAGAATAAGAAGGGTGCATATGAGTAGCAACTAGCTCTATTGCTCACATTTTAGATTAACTAACATGTCATGGATTAATATTTAATAATATAAGAACAAAATATAAATGTGATGAATCTGCCTATCATCAAGGTCACGCCTGAAAAGTATGAAGGCCACGATGAAAAAAAACAATTTAAAATGTTTTCTATGAAATTACAGAGTTAATTATACTGACATTACTCATTTATCGAAACAGTTGTAATCAACGAGAAATAATAATAATAACAAAAATAAAACTAACTTCTCTTTGCTTTTGTGCAATTGGTACATTATTGTGAGAAACAGAATACTTAAAAAAAAAATAAACAAAATAAACAAACAAAAAAAATGAAAAAAAGAAGGCACTAAAAATTACCGAGCTTGTGTTTGCTCGTAAGAAATAGACAAAACATTCTTAAAGAATATTAATCAAATCAAAATTAAATGTATTTTGATAGATAAATTATTATCAAATAAAAAAATAATTTTTTTTTCAGCCCACAGCCTTATAAACAATTTTTACTCAACTTTAATTAACTCTTCTCTAAATTAAACTTATCGGCATAAAGGCTTAGTCCTAGACTCTAACTAAGTTCCTGAATAAGCCCTCTTTAAAAGAAAATGATCAATATTTACAGAAGCAACAATTTTTTTTTTTATAAATATAATTCTAAGGTAACTTTTCTTTAATAATTATGTAATTGAATTTTTTTAATGTCTCCCTAACATTATCTGAAAAGTAGATACAAAAACTTAGAGCCATTCTTTAATGCGGAAAAAATTTATATTTAGTCAAGTTTCTTTTTTTAATATAATAAGAAGTTTTTTTTTATAAAAAAAAAATATCAAGGCATGTCTTAGTAATAAAATAGTAAATTAAAATGTACTATAATGTTTTTTAACCTCACCTCGAGACATGTTTAGTGTTTACAGTGTGTCAATTTGCATTTAGCAGTTTGAACTGACTGTTAGAACTTTGAAAACAAAGTTAAGAATATAAAATTTGATTGAAACACAAAAAAAATAGAATATTTTAACCCTATTCTCGTTAAAAATGCACTAAAAAAAAAAAAACATCTTTCTTTCGGTACCTCTCTTTTCGTGAGAATAAGGCAAATGCCCACCTTTATATATCCATATTAACCTTAGACTTTAGGAGATGAGTGTAGGGCCGATGGACTTTGAATGTACTATTGGATCGGATGGGTACCGGAGCTATCCGATGTGCTTTAAAGTTCGTGCAGTTTTCCTCTATGAAATTTATGCGCACATCCGACGACTTCGGTGTCCATCGGACTCAAAAGTAAGTTCCACGTCCATCGAACCTACTCTGTGCACATACTTTAGACTGTATATTTAATCTTGCAGCAAATCAAACAAAATTAATTATCAAGATTTAAAATTGACAGAGCATGTGACATTCTAATTAGACATATTTTTGGTTTTTCTTTAAAAAAAGAAAAGAAAAAGAACGGAGTAGCTTCTACTTTTGTGACCTGTGATATTTCATTTGTAAAAGTACAAATAGAAGTTAATTCTCGCAAGAAGAAAAAAGAAAAGAAAAAGAAAAATAGAAGTTAAAAGAACCCACGATTTAACCAATCTACCCTGGACCCGGTCTAGCGCGTGGAGGCCCCTCATTCCTCAATTTCATTTCCCTCCAAGTCCTCTTTCTCTCATAGAACCACGAACCCTAGGTACTCCCCTCTTTCTCTATCTTTATTCCTCAATCAATCAAAGCCTTCCGACCGATTGCAGCTCTTCTCCAATCCCCGCTCCTACTCGATCGATCGGCCAAGAAGAGTGGTACTGGCGAGAGTACAGCGCGAATAGGCAAATTCGCATTTCACCCCTTCTTCGTCTCTTATTTCGACGGTACTGCCATTCTTTGATATTTGCTCCGTTGTCTTATTTGGTTTTTGTTAAATATTTACTAGATTGTTGTATTGGCATCTACACACTACAGGATTAGTTTAGTCAAGAATTGTTTCGTAATTACGACTGATTAGGGTTTCAGACTTAGGTCTGGGGGAATTTACGTCTTTAATCGTGTTTATTTTTCTTGAATTTGCTTAGTTTACATTAAGTTGCCCACGTTGACCGGTTTGGATATCCTCCAGTGCTTTGAGTATTGAGTTACTCAATTGTCTTGTACTGAATGGAGATAGAGCCAATTTCTTCAATAGAAGTATAGAATAGTGTACTCCACGGTCTGTCGATTCCTGTAACGATTTCATTTGCAAAAGATAGGATTATCTGTAGATTCTTTCTCGTACTTTGATAATATTATTATTTGTTAAGTCGGCTTTGATATGTTGTTAGGTATCATATTTTTATAGCACCTAATTAGTATCCATATGTTGGATATATGATTTTGCATTATTTTTGTCTTGGGTTCATTCTTCTTTCTTTCTTTTTTTTCTTTTGTCATAGCATGTATACACAGGATAAAGGCACCATCAACTTTATAAACAAGATTCATCCTTTATTTTCTGTGTAATTTCAATGGCATGCACCAGATGCCAGTCCTTGTTTTTTACAAATAGGTCATTTTGATTGAACTTGTACTAAAGAAAACATATCTAAATATATACTAGAGATTGCTGTGAAATGTGTTTACATTTTCTTACAACATGAACCATCCAATTTGATTTTACATAACCCTTTTGCATATCCAGTTGCAGTTTTTTTTTTTTTTTTTTAAAGTTTTGAACAATAAGGTTGTCCATTAGTGTCTTTCTTTCGAACACAGTAGGTCATTAATTTCCCAAATGCATTTTTTTATGAATAATAAAAATAATGGCAGTATTATAGGTTTCTTTCAAAACATAGGCCTAGTATGTGTATACATGCCCAATCTTGCATCAGGCTTGGTAGGGGAGGGTTGCAAACCGTGTACTGTGTGGTACAGAATTTCCATAAATAGGAAACATTAACCGCAAAATTCAATGAAATAGTTTTTTTTTTCTTGTTAAGGAAATAAGATAGTAATTAAATTGGAATTACAAAGCTAGAAGTTAATTGGGTCCTAAATAGAGCATTTTTGAGTGGTTGGATCACATCAAAGTGTTAGAACTTAGCAGAATGAAGTGATCCCCTCTCTATGCACATAATCGGCAAAACAATTCCCTGATGTGGAATACCAACCAGATAAAACTTAGGCGGCTCATTATTTGTGTGTGCTACTCTGTGAACAGCTAGGTTGTTTAATTTTCCTTTTGGGGAGGAACATGGGAAGCCACAATCCTAATTTCGGAGCAGCCAGGCTGTTCTTGCATTCACTTGCAAATGCAGAGAGTTCTAGAATCGGTGCCGGCACATTATCTAGTACCTTAAGGGGGGGATTAGAGTACTATGAACGTCATAGTCATACTTACCATGGCGGAACAAAATTCCATGAAGGTCAGGTTCACTGCCATGCCCTACGAATTAAACCTTTTGTTTTAAATAATTTAACTCAGGAAGTAGCTAGGTCTTATTGGTAATCTTCAATTCAAATCGGTTTGCTGGGATAAAATAAAACCCCACCGCACCCCACTCCACTCCACATCATATCATATCATATCATAACCAACCCTAGTATTAGTATTCTATCTATCTCTCCGATTGAATTGGGAAACCAACCCCAAGCTCCAAACTCCAGGAGAGAAATCATCCAACTCTAATAACCTAGCTCGGTCCAATCTTACAGCTTGGACCAAAAATAAAATATGAGCCTGAACCAAAACCCAAACCCAAATCCTTAATTAGCCTAGCTAGCGTCTATTTAAATGTAGAGTCGTGCCGCGGACCAAACCCACAGAGAGCAGCTTGGGAATGGGAGACTGACCCCACAATCAACCATCTGACGAACCACCGTATTATTGGGCAATCAAGCCAATGTCACACCAGCGTAGTTGTTCGAGATCTGGTGCCGACCGTCCCTATCAAATTCCATGCGCTGGATGGTGCAGACATTGGACCAGACCCAATGGAGGTGGACCCCGCTACGTTGTCGGTACTACATACGACGACAGTGAGCCGTTCTAATGAAGGTGGACTACCATTCTGGGATTATAAAAGGAGAAGAGGGACAGACAAATCGAGCACTGAAGTAGTGGGTGGAGATCAGACTAAGAAGAAGAGAAGGTTGATTAGGCCTTCTCTTGAGCTTGAGGACCAAGTGGCAGTGGTTTTCAAGGGGTCTATTCCTATTGGCAAATCCATAAGAGCTCGTGACCACCGAGTATCAGATTCAGTTGTAAAGGAGATGAAGGGGGAAGTACCGAGGGTGAACACAATCTTTTCTGATTGCCAGATAGATCAGGTTAAGAAGAAGAGAAGGTTGATTAGGCCTTCTCTTGAGCTTGAGGACCAAGCATCAATGGTTTTAAAGGGGTCTATTCCTAATGGCAAATCCATTAGAGATCATGACAACCAAGTCTCAGACTCGGGAATCTTTTCTGATTATGAGACAGATCAGTTAGCTGAAGACGAGAGACCTGGACCTGTACTAAACCCAGATGAAATCATTGATCAAATAATCGCTGAAATGATAGATGAGTTCACCGATGAAAAAATGGATGAGATATTCAATAACAGTACGTTCGAAGCAGAGAAGGGCCCGCTTCTTATGAGCCAAAATCCGATCTGTCGGTACCACCCATCCTATCCTCTCGATTCTGTCTTTCCTAGGCGCACTATGGAGCTATGGCACGATATTAAGTTTTAGTAATATATGATGCGCCTCTATTTATAGTTTTGTGATTTTACGAATCTGGTCCAGAATTTTCTTGTTAAGGACTTGGCATTATTATTATTATTTTTTTTAAAAATCATATGCATTCATTGGTTTACTTGTTGTTGTGCTATTTTCTGTAATTTCTTTGGTTAAATTGTAAATTTGGTTATTAGTACACCATATGTTCTTTTGGTGAAAGTGTGGGATCTGTATTAACTTTGATGGCTTGAAGGCATAAAATGTGATGTTTTTATAATGGTTTTGGATCTGTGCACAATATTCTTTGTCGGGGAAGACATATTATTTGAAGACATGCAGGGGCATGTGTCGAACTGTATCAGCAAGAAAATATATCCATCCTTGTCTTCCAAACTGACCTCTTTATTTATTTCTTAATCAAGAGTATGAGATCTGTTTCTAATCTTTTATAGAGGCCCGTATGATTTTCAAATATTCTGGTGGCATAAAGAATATTCTGACCTTATGCTGTCTAATTTGAAACATGTCAGGTATTTCACCGAACATCAAGGAAATGAAGATACCTGACAGGAAGAAAGTCGGGAGAGCTAAGCTTTACTACCTTAGAGACAGGATGAATGCTCTCAAGAAATAAGAATAATCCAAAAACATTTCATATCTTTTTGTTTTGTTTCCGGATTTTGGTCACTTGGATATTTGGCGCCTATATTTGGAGGAGTTGGCCTTCATTTTGAAATGAGTATCGTATGTAATTTTTTATTTTTGTTTTCCTTCTCGGTAACAGAATAATTGAGGTAGATCTTCTATATAAAGTTGGAGCAAAAAATTAAGAGAAAGACTAACTTTTACTATTTTGTAAGATGTAGCCAAATAGTTTTTTTATTGCTTGTTTATAACAGCCCATTTTATGTGTTATGACTTTGTGAAGATGATCATTGCAGCTGAGTTCCATATAATGATTTGTTTAAATTTGCACTCATGACTCATGACTATATATATAGCCTATTCATTGACACTTTAATCCTATGATCGAAATCATATTCAAAGTTAAATGTAGGTGACATTGCAATCACGCAAAAAGTCATAGTCTGATTAATGGATTGCTAAATCACAACTACTGAATTGAACGACCTAAACTGATTCTCTGTGAATATAATGGAAAACTAGTACACTATTTACATAAAAGCCCCGAGGCGATTTGAAGTTGATGGCGCATGATGTGCCAGAGAATGTTGTACCAGAGTTCGTATATAAATAGACTGTTGCCAAATTCCCCATTGATTGCATTTTTACCCGATTCAAAATCGAACCCTCTTAATCATTACAACAGAATACTTTTACAAATCAAAACATTATGTCGGATCAAAATTTAAATGAAGTGAACACAATTGAGCAAGACCAGTTGGTGATGTTTGTTACATTTTGCCTTTGCCTATTCTTGATATGATAGTAAAAGAAAGTTCTATTTGGAATAAGAAGGGTGCATATGAGTAGCAACTAGCTCTATTGTTCACATTTTAGGTTAATTAACATGTCACGGATTAATAATATAAGAACAAAATATAAATGTGATGAATCTGCTTATCATCAAGGTCACGCCTGAAAGTATGAAGGTCACGATGAAAAAAAAACAATTTAAAATGTTATCTACGAAATTACAGAGTTAATTATACTGACATTACTCATTTATCAAAACCGTTGTAATCAGTGAGAAATAATAATAATAACAAAAAAAAAACTAACTTCTTTTACTTTTGTGCAATTGGTACATATTTGTGAGAAATAGAATACTTGTGCACAGATCGTAATGCTCATCAATTATAAAATAATTTCCTAATTTTGTGATCCAAAATAAACAAAAAGAAAAGAAAAAAAGAAAGCACTAAAAATTACCGAGCTTGTGTTTGCTCGTAAGAAATAGACAAACATTCTTAAAAAATATTAATCAAATCAAAATTATATGTATTTTGATATTTAAATTATTATCAAATAAAAAAATAAACAATTGTTATTTGCCCACCTCTATAAACAACTTCTACTCAACTTTAATTAACTCCTCTATAAATCATACTTCTCGGCATAAAGGCTTAGTCCTAGACTCCTCTTAGTTTGAAAATTTGATGAGTAGTACACCATATGACGACCTCTTTGGTAAGATAAAATGAGTTTGCCCTTACATGGACTAACAATAGCCTGTATTTTATATATTATTTTGCTTATCTCTTAATTTTATTTTGGACATATCCGAGATTAAATGTCTAATATGACAATTTAACATAATGCATTCACTGCAAAAAGTCATATTTGTTAAAGAACTCGGCTAAAAAAAAATGAATAAGGCTCGGCTAAAATTATTGGAAACCAAATGGGTTTAATCGATCAAACAGCGTAGTGTTGGTAGCCACAAGATCGTTGTTTAATTTATAACCAATTGAGGAAGTTTTTTACTCTTCCCTAAACAGCTTTTCTTTTGTTTTGCCTGGGAGCAATGGGAACTTGGGAAATCGTAATCATAATATTAGAGCGGTCAGGTTTTTCATGCATTTACTGGCAAATGTAGAGACTCCTAAAAATATGAACCCGTCTCCACCAGCTAATAAGGGTCAGACCCAAATTTTTAATTCCCTCAATGCTGGTTTACGAGATACCGGTATCCTGTTGCACACAACCATTCAAAAGCATAATTGGCATATGTATCATTCTAACCCTGAAAATCAGCGAATTGCTCCGACTACTTGTAATTCTCTGAGATTTTATTTCCATTCTCCAAACCCTCATTATCCCATAAATGAAAATAATGAGAGAATTTTATTCATGATTATCCTCCAATATCATAAAATGATATTATTAATTAATCTAAACATTTTTAGTTGTTTCGATTAAATCTCACAAACTATAAAAAAATAGAAACTCCACATCTAATTTTAATTTAACAATGGTTGTTGTGTATACTTTATTTGTTTTTTTTTAGTAAAAGTTGGAGGTCAAGCCACCCAACTATTTAATACCTTTGTTATTATAACAAAGGATTTTCCCCATGTGTATACTTTATTTGTATGATATTAGTCATGAACTCTTAGCTCTGAGCATAAAAAAGAGTATGAGCAGCTGCCTAATTTGTGTGAAATTTTGGCACTTAATATCCTTTTAGTTTTAGATTTTTGTTAGTTTTCACCCATGAGAATTGGCCCTGTATGAATTCCATATTATTTTTTTCTTCGATCAAGTAAAGATGATTTAACGCATCACATATGCATGACGAATCTGGTAAGTGCATATATAATTTTTAACGAAAAAAAAAGTGCAATGAGCATCATGAGCTGTTTAGCAAGTGCATGCTATTTATAATTGCGAAATCATGAAATTGAAAAGACATATCGAATAGATAATCAATCATTTTTAATTTGAGGTCTTTTGCACATTAACCTGGCACAAAGAATTCGCATGTGTTTCAAACGCACTCAAATTATTTGAAGACTGTAAGATTAATAAATTACTAAATTTTGGGTGTACGTCGAACTGACAAGAGCTTTATATATGACTTGGACAACTCTTTAACTCACTGAGTTCTGGGTTGAAAAAAACGAAGGCATTTGAATTATCTTCTGCGAATTTTCATTATTTTTGTCTTCATTATGTTTTCATTATGTTGTATTTTTAATTTTTTTAACAAAAATTTAAAATTTTATATATCAAAACAAAACGGTTAGATATGATAATATATCATTTTCTAGATTCACATAAAACATTATTAATTTTTAGTTTTGTTTTCATACAAATCAATAAGTTGAAAATTTGATATGTAGAATATCTAAATCAGTTTACTTTTGCAAATTCTTGACAACACTTAATAAAGTTAAAATGTCATATTTTTTATATGTTCATATAAAAAATGATATAATTATATCTAACGAATTTATTTTGCTATTTAAATTTTAAATTATTAAATTTTTAAAAATAAAAACATAATGAAAGTAAAAAATAATAATAATAATAATAATAATAATAATAAAGGGATTTTCACCCACCTATTTCCATTGCACTCAAGGCACAATACATATTTTCTTCTGGAAGAGTTCTATTGAATTTGAAGCGAAACGAGTCTCTATCGTGGTTTCCCTTTTCAGCAAGAAAAATATACAAATTAAGGTCGAACAAGGACTTTAATCTTGTAAAATTTATTTATCGGGCTCGGGCATAATGAGCAAGACCACGAATCAATTACTGAAGATAATACTTTCAAAAGTAATAATGTAAAAATAGTCTGTTAATAGTAAATGACACTAAAGACATCACAAAATGCCCAAGACAAAGAACAGTCTATAATCCAGGAAACCTAAAACTTAACAGCACAAAAGCACCTCATCTATATCACTTAAAAGTGAAAAAGAAAAAAAAAATGGCACAAAGAAAACAAAATATATGGATTATTCTTTCATTAATACAATTTCTCATTATATCTACTACTCCAATTCTCAATTTAATATAGGCGGCCAATGTGTTTGAGACTAACCACTAGCGACAATTACGTGGATGTTATCACTCACATCAGGATCATCGGATCTGACAGCTAGTTTCATGGCAACCTCCTTGGGCCCGCTAATACCGAAAGAGAGCCTTACAAGTACCTTTACATTTCCTATAAATACGCCTGAGAGGAGACATGTATGAGATCTAGAATTGTTGGGGACAACCTCAGTTCCCTGCATACATGGAAGTCATGCAGTTGATTATATACAAGTTCAGATAAAGATCCAGAAGTAACATCAAATCAGAGAAATTTTCTAATGAAAATGATATCCAAATCCTGATAGAAACCCTTGGTACAGCTCCCTGTGAAAGTCACTGAAGTTCCTCTATTGGCAGATACCAGTGAACCCTTGGTATGAAATTTAAACCCAAAATGTTGATACGCAAAACACAACTGTAATATATTGAGTTGTCTTTCTATTGAACACCTCACCTCCATGTGTTGGTCCCGCCAGCATTTAATGCAGACCCCCAAAACAATATAATCGCATGTATGACTAACTTAAAACTCGGCATAGACCCAAATATTCATGCACGCGTGCACAGAGAGAGAGAGAGAGAGAGAGAGAGAGAGAGAGAGAGAGAGAGCACGCGTGCATACACAGAGAGAGAGAGTGAGAGAGAGAGAACCTCGCAGGGGTGCATGCCAAGGATGGCAATGACAGCATTAACAGCCTCAGCCAGGCTCTCCCTAGCACCAAGCCCATACTCATCAACACGTTCACTTTCTGGGTCCATGCTTTCCCATGCGTTCCTGAAGTTGGACACAGGAACCTTCAGCATGTAATCTGCATAAGTAAATTCAAGGTCCTCCAGCTGGTACTCATCCTCCACTCCATCATCCTCCACATCACCAGTGGTCGGGTCCACCTGATTAGTCAGTGTAATATGGTTGTTACAAGAACGCAATCACACTTTTAAATATTTAAACAGTAGAAAAGGCATCAACATGAAAGCTTGAAAGCATTTTTATTTACCTCCTTCACGATGAATTTTAAAACGTTGGAGAATTTGCCGACTGCAGGTACACCCTCAGGCTTCTCGAAGGCCACAAAGGTCTGCCCAGGTGTGTCGTAGGGCAAGCTTCTTAGAGGCTTGGTGTATACTTCTGTAAAATCGTCAGCCTCAGAAGCATCAATGAGTACAGTCACCTGAAAATTTAACAGAGGTTTAACCCCATTATGAATGCAATGGAAGCCACAACAGCAAAGAAATCATAACAGGTAAGAAACAAGCACATGAGTTGATCATCTCTTGATCCCATGTATATTATGTTTTTAAAGGTTTTGCTATGCTTGTTTGTTTATGACCAAATGGTATCAACATTTTATTGGTTCCGCAAAACGGGTTGATGATTGTGTACAAATACACCCACACTAATTCAAGTGATATTGGTAACATGACCACCATAGAGAGGTGAGTGTTCTTGTTCATTTCTTTTAAGATGTATAAGTGTGTGTGTGTTGGGAGGTGGGAGGAAGGGAGGGGGGATGTTTACATTCTCAAGCAACTGCTCCGGGATGGTGTTAGAGCAGTTGAACTGGAGAACCACGTGCCCATCAAATATGTGCTTCACAACACTGACAGCATACTCAGTCTCTGCCTCTGTCAACTCAACTGGCGCAGATGACTGTACAATATTATTGAAAAAAAATCTCAAAACAATTATAATAAGATTATGAAGAAAACTAGATGCTAGTATATCTGAATTAAACATATACAGTAAACACAACAACTAAAGTTACATTTGGTATGTAAACAGAATTTTTTTTTTTTTCCAAAAAACAAAAATTAAAGTCTGTCCATACTGCTCCGGAAAATTCTCTCTAAAACAGGAAAACAATAAAGACGTATCCTCCTAATTTCATCAAAGATACCATCACTACTTATTCTCCCTAATAGTGTTGGCATCAGTTTAGGAAAAAAGTGGAATGAGAGATACAACCACCATCTTGATTTATATACGCATCAACGGGACCTTTTTTTTCATTTGAAGTTTAAAGAACTAGTATATATACCTTGAAAAGCTTGCCAAAGGCAGCAAACTCAGGTATAGAAGAAAGCAACTTCTCATATGCATCAATAGCTGACACAACTGGTCCACTTGTGGGGCCCACAGGTCCAGTTGGCTTCTTCCCTGTTGCCTTCTTGTCTGCAAGAGGTTGAGACCTCACCTCTCTTGGCACTGATGAAATGTCAAATGGTGCTTCAGATGGCTCCTGTTGTGTACATCAAAATTAAGTTGCCAATGTAAGTATTAAGACTTATGTGGAAACGATTAGGTAGTAAATGACGTACACAAACTTAGGACCAAATTAAGGCCAAAGAAGCTATGTATTTCAATCAAATTCAGTATAAAGGATGACCAGCTAGAATTTTTTATCACCAAGCCTTCAACAATACGATGCAAACATATACATCCAACATGGATCGGCTTGTACAGTAGGTTGGTAACAGCTAGGCCAGACAAACTACTCTCCAACCAATTTTTTTTTTTTTTAATTAAGATCTTGAATTACTTTAAGACACCAACAACAAAATTTAAGGTCAAGTAATGTACATAGTTCTTCAAGCTTGCTTCCAAATTAACAAGAGGGATGTCAAAGGAACCAAAGAGAAATTCAATATTTTCTTTCTCGGTCTCGGCAACTGCTGCTTCACCACCCAAAACCTTCAGATAGAGTGTTGCACGGTCACGGACCTAGGCAAAAACAAAGAGTAAGCCAATGTGCCAACTAGAAAAAGTAAGATATGCAAAGAAATATGACACCTATAACAAGGATAATCAAGTAAGCCCTATTTGTAATAAGATTACCTCATCATCACTGTCAAACAGGCAGCGGCGCAAAAGAACAAATATGCGGGGCTGCAGGAGAAATAGAGAATAGGTGTCAGCAAAGGCCAGATTATAGGGCATGCCTTGTAAATCCTTTGGAAATGAATACCTTTAGTGAATCAACCAAGGCCCCGAATTTAGCCAAGGTACTAACGGCAGCAGCACGTACAGTAGCATTTTCAAGTATCACACGATTGTAGATATAACGGATATATTTGCTAGGATCAGATGTCCTGGGGCCTTCATTTCCCAAGAAGTGAAGAATCTGGAAGTGAGAGAAACAAATGCAAATACCAAATTTAATCAACCAGTACAAGGATGTACAAGACCAAAATATAACCAAACTGTTCTAAAAATCAAAGTTGTATAAATGAATAAACTGATTTTAACCTGCAACTAGTACCTGGGTTGAGAGATAAGTGAACTCGCAATCTTCGATAAACTCACATAGGTGGAACAGGCCATTTTCCTTGGCATCAGGTATGTCTCTTATAAGAGTGACTATGGAATCTACAATTGCCTTCTTATACTCAAAACCGCCCTCTTCTCTTAGTATGTTGCTCAAGAAATTCATCCTACAAGGGCAAAAGAGCAGAAAGGTTTCAGCAATGGGATACAATGCCTTTGTTATATGTTATATAATCATTTCCTTCCAGGAAGAAGCATGGACAGAGATACCAAACATAGGGCTCCAGTATTGACCAGAACAGTTCATGTGGAAAAAAACTGGATCCACATGAACAGATACCAGACAGGACAATGCTTAGCACTCAAAAAAGGTATCCCGGTTTACCCCAATGTATTATAATACAGAGATAAATAAAAGATAGAAAGCACAAAAGCCTGTGAAAGAACCTTGTATTTGACAACTGGTCATTTTAACCCTTATTGAACCATAACTGGTGTAAGACTGACTTCTTCACCTCTTAGCGGGATAGATCTGGTCAAGTTATTTTCAAAAGTTGTAATTTCATGTGTGATTCTGAAACCTTAAAATGTCACACATGCCCTACAGAAACAGATAACCACAAGAAGCATAAGAAATACCATGCATGCCCCCAAGAGCATACGATATGGCACTTATAAGATTTCACCCCTCTTTATTTAAAAGTAATTCCCAAACCACCCCAGTTAGGAGGTTTTGGTACTTTTCAAAGTAAAAAAAGGAAGGATGTTGGTAATATATACATACAAGGAGCGATATTTGAGAGGGAACTTGAGGCAAAGGGAGCGGATGGCATCAACGACGACAATCTTGAACTCATCGGCAATGTCAGCCATGAAATTTGTTATCTGCTTCATAAGCCGGTCCACGCTGGACTCATTGCCCGTCTTCAACAGAGTAGTTATAGCCAGTGTGGCAATGCTCCTGTTGCTGTCAGATATCAGGCTCTCCATGTCTATGTTGCAGTTTGTCACTGCTAGAGGGTGCGTCATCGCCACCTTTTAACCACACCGGATATATTATGTTTAGTTTAATCCGCAATTAAATAGATCAAGCGAAAAAAGTTGAACATCTCTTTATGTTTCCTTTTCCCAGATCAAAAAGAACACAGACAAGAGAGAGAAGTGAGGGAGAGAGAAATACCTTGTTGAGGGTTCGAACAGCGGCAAAGCGAAGGACAGGCTTGGAGGAACTGAGGAAGAGCTGGAGGACGGTAATGGCAGGAGTGAGCTCACGGCTAGTGACCCCACTGAGCTCAGTAATGGCCCTAGCTGCCTCCAGTATCACCATCTCAGCCTTGTGCCTTAGACATGATTCAAGGTACTCAAAGTGTGGCCTCTCCCCTGCCTGGTTAGCACCTGACTCTCTAATCACCTGCCAGTAAAGTGATCAGTTAGCTTTCCTCTCATCAAGTATAATAGACTTACTAGGCAGGCCAAATTTAAGTATTGTGCATATTTCTTTTTTCAATCGGTAACTAGCTAGAGCTTTGTAAACTTACAATCCATTTTTCTAAAATGTACAAGTTCTAAGTAACATATATTGCTGACAATAACAGTACTCGGCCAGTCATTGGGGGTATTGTTGATAGAAATGTACCTAGACCCTGAACTAGAAAATGCCAAAAGAGTACAGAGCAACTATGAGAAAAAAAAAATATATTAAGAATTTACTACAGCATTCATGACCAGTTATTTGCTAATTTCATTACAGTTTTTATATACCAGGGACAAATTAGAAGAAACAGTACATTTCAAGAGATTGAAAATAGCATTTTACCTGGCTAGCATATCGGATGAGGAGGCATTGGGCCAGAGGTGAGCGCACTGATCCTTTTGTCAAACTGGTGACTAACTTGGTAACTGCCAGACGATCATGTTGCCTTATCTGGAATATTAAAGAAGCAAAAGTTCATAAGGGGGGGGGGGGGAATTTATACCTTGTTCTATTAGTCAATCTTATTCGATGAAGTCCTTGGCATGTTTTAATGGAAGAATGAGAACAAAACATCTCATAGGACTAAGCAAAAAGACCAATGCTGAGGAATTTCATACGTACCACCAAAACCTCAAAATATCTTCATACCATCAATAAAAACATATCCAAGTAAAAGTTTCTGACAATATCAACATTGCTGATTTTTACATTCTTTGTATGATATATTCCAGACTACCCACTTTTCAAATCCGCTTTCATAAAAACAGGGACTGTCATAATACAGTAAAATAAAATAGAGAAGGGAAGTAGTATGGAAATAATTTTTTTGCTTTGAACCTTTCTAAAACAATCCTTCCAATTTGGGAGACATTTTAAAGCTTTTTTATAGTTAAATAGTTAATTTGAATAGTATGTATGTAGGAACGTGTTCCTAAAGATTTCAAGCACTTACTAAAGGACAAACAATATACCTGGTACAGAAGGGCCAGAGCATGAAATTGCACAAGAGGGGCTCTTGACTGAACAGCTTCTTGAACTTCATTACTCCATCTCTTCACAACTTCTGGGCTTGTCTGTTTGAAAGCCAAATCATAAACATCACATTATCCCATATTTCCTTTACATACAGAAAAGTATCGTACTTTCATCATTGAGTTCAAAAGCTTGGAATAAGTTGATAATACCTACCAATAAGTTAAAAAAATATGACCAAAAGGAACAGCTTCAGGCATGCTCTACAAAGCATTAATATTTCACGTATAAACAGGAAAATGAGAAATGTATCATGTGCCCCACTGATACTGGTAAAGTCCTATTTTCTTCAAATACCCTACTAACTCTTTACATCTTATATATTAAAATGAGATAAGTTCAATAACAAAGATAGGGTAATTCGGACATCTTCTGGAATATAGAAAAGAAAGAATTACAGAGGATACTTTCAGGTTGCATAATACATGTGTGTTTTAAACAGGAAACCCAAGAAATTCCATGTTGAGTATGGTATATGGATGATACTCCTTTTTTTTTCAAATCACACACAAGTTTACCAATTAACAACATGCACATACAGAGAACAAACTGGCCTGCATTTCAATATTTTAGAAGGATAATAATTTTTTTTACAACAAGTTTGCAAGAAAAATTAGGATCAATTACCTGAAGGAGGTGGACGCCACTGACAAGTGCAGCACTGGCAACAACTGGATTTTTATCAACAATGGCTTGTTTCAAGTACCTCTCTATCTGAGCAAGGATGGTGCCATCTATGATGCGAGACAGCACCCTAATTGCATTTGCCCTGTACATATCTGTCTTGCTATTCATATCCTTCATCAATGAGCTCGTCACCATTATAACCTAGCCTCACCAAAAACAACATATTGTCAGTCCAAGTGAATATGCAAATTCTATATTAAAGAAAACAAAAATTATGACATGTAAATCAGTAGAAGTACATCTTTTCTATTTTATAACAACCATCTGGTAATGGAAAATTAGAAGTAAAAAAAGTCATGTCAGAAAATCTTCAACTCAAATGGTAAAAGATAATAGGTATTATGATCAAACCTCTCCAGCCGAGGGGGAGAGCTCCTTGATCATGAGATACATCATCCTTCTAAGGCCGGGATCCTTCGACTGGAATAGCTTTGTTACAGAAAAGAAAACCTCTGTCCCCTCAACCTACAAGTACCAATTGAATGAAAAGCAATATAAGGTCAGCAAAAGAAGCAAACCATTAAGGTATCCATCAATAAATAAGCACATCAAACAATAATTCTGAAAATATTACCGGTGTGAAGGTGTCTCCTTGGTTAAGTAAATAGAGAAGCTTAGTGATGACCTGAAAGAAATAAGATTAAACCAATATTATAGGCGAGTACATCTATAAAAATACATAAATACATACACAAGAATGTTCTTTGGAATAAGATGAGTAGTGCAAAAATTCTACCGAATTTGTAGGTGATATGTTAATATAAACTTTCTCATAGGTCAATTTCACACTTAAGCCTAAAATAAGAATTTATTAGAGCGTAGAAAAGATTTCAGGTGCTAAATCTCAAGTAACACTTTTAATCATTCAGAGCATTTTGTAGGCTAAATTTCAACCAACATGAAGAGAAGAAAGATGCAACAAAGTAATAAAATTAGGGAAAACTAAAAAGAAAGGAATAGAAAAATAACCTGAGAACACCTCCTTGCATCAATTTGAGAGTCATTGAAGACCCTAGCTTCTTGAAGCACAGCACCTTTCTCAATCCCAAAAAATGGATGATAGTCCACTGAAAAGTTCAGAAAAAGAAATTTAATTCAGCAATTGGATTACTTTGAAGTGTGTTGTGGTAGAGTAATTCTGAATGTGTCTTCTGAGTATTTTATCAGAATAAGCAAAATGTAACAAAACTAACATATGCTGGGAGGCCATTATCCCAGTTATTCTAAATTGCAGTCAATTAAAAATTAAAAATTTAAAACTAGGTTCAACGTATTCACCAAACGTCATTAAAAATTAGATCCAGCTTAAAATAAAGTACCATTCGCTGTGATACATAAGGGAGCGTATTCACGCAAAATGGTATTTCTGGGACAAGAGACGACCAAAAGATCTAGACACTGACAATAAAATCAGATCCAGTTATTTCGGAGAAACAAGAAGTACAAAGCAAAGACCAATCAAACATCCCGACCTACTACAATAACAAGCTCCTTAATTGGAAGCAAGCACGATCGCACTACCCCAATCAGACCTTACCATTGACCTATTATAATTGGCGATTTCACATCCATGCATCTGGGATCTGAACGAGAAACTGAACGAGAAAGAGTAATGAATTGAGGAAAAAAGAATCGGATCTGGCCAGTTACGTGGTTTGAATGGAGCAGATTTGCATTACCTTCGTCGTCCCTGTCGTCGTCCTTCTTTAGCATCGGCTGCGCCATGGCTAGATCTGATTAGTTGTCTGGATCCGTTTAGAGAAAGAGAGAAACAGAGAGATAGAGAGAGGAGAGTGAGGGAGGGATTAAAGAGACGAGAATACGGGTATTGGTATTATTTTCCTTGCTATTGGGTTTCATTAGAGAAAGCGGGCTCTTTACAAAGGAATTTTACTGGGCCTTTCAGGTTGTGTTTTCTTTTTTTCCTTTCGTTTGGCCCAAGCCCACTTCCTGATGGCTCGAAATGGTTTTTTGTGGGATATGTATGCTATATTGATCTGAATTATGAACTAATATCTTTATTTCAAAAAATTTATATGAAATTGTACTTGTAGATTAAATTTTTTATTTTTAGAATTATTTTTTATTTTTAAATGGTTAGAAAATCATTTTCTTTAATGATTTTAGACTATTCAAAAGTAGTGATTTTTATCTATCTAAAAAAATACTCATTTTTTTTAAATATAAATTTAGTCTATGTCTACATTTTCATATGAAGATTATGTCGAACAGTTTAAATTGACTATTTGGATTTTAAAAATAGAGATATTAATCGATAATACGGAGCAAATATGTGTTATAGATGATAGTACTATACCCTCACTTAAATTGTATCCAATCTTAAGTATTAGATAAGGTTATGATAAAATGTTGACGTTAGTTTCCTTGGACATCAACAAAAAATTGTTCATTTAATCGGATCAATACTTTAGAGCTCAGGATTTGTCGGAAAGCAATGAATATTTTGCTCAATTTATTAAAAAAAAAACGCAAAGTTTAGTGACTTAATTATCCATAGATTATTGTGCATGGCATTCCCTCGTGAAAGATATTCTAAAGTAAATGAAGAAAATGCAAACCCTCATGCTGTAAATTTTCATATTTCTCTTTTTTTCTTCTTCAAAGATTCATTGAGCAAGTTTAGCTGAAGTGATATATTTAACCATAATATAACATTTCGGGCCTGTTCGGCCGACAAATGGGAATGGGCACGGGCACGGGCACGGGAATTGAACTGAAAACACTGTTCCCGTGGGAAAAAAAAAATTCAGTTGAACTGAATTTTTTTTTCCCACGTGAACAGTGATTCGGCCGAACACGCCCTTCAAGTATTTTTCCCATTGAAGCCCGAAATTCTTGTGTCTTGACTCACCGACAATTAACAAAATATTAAACTGTGTTTGATACCCCGAATCAATCAATGACCAAAATTAATAAATAATTGATCAGCAATGTTAATGCCAGTGCTAGGTAATGAGTTAATTATGTACCCAAAAAAAGTGTAACGCAATTTTAGTTAGCTCTTGTCTTTATTTTTACAATTTCGCCCCTCTTACAGCTATTTTAACACCTAAAAAGGTTGCTTATTACCCTTTATCTATATTAGTATTTAGTAGCATCCTGAATCAATATACCACCTATATATTTACTCAAAAATTGATTACGATGAAACCCTGAAACCAATCAAAGCCAAACAAGTTAACTAAAATCTTATTATACCAAAATAAAAAAAAGTTTATAATGTTTAGGGAAGAGACTTTATTTCTCTTATGAATTGATCAAGTAAATACACGGTATCCACATAACATGTCAACCATAGCAAATAATGATCATTAGTCATTGACACAGTGTCTAATCATACATAGATCGATTGACATTTTATTTCCAAAGGAAGCAATATACCCTGCCTGTTTCTGTTACTTGAAATATCGATTGATACAGTATCTAATCATACTATGCAAAATGTACACACCTGTAACAAAAAAGAAAAAAAAAAAAAGGCAAACTGATAACAGCACTTATAAAGCAAAACTTCTTGAGGAATTAAGTTCCCCGTAAGTGCATTAGCTTCAATGACTCCTCATACCAGTAACATACCGTACCGGCATACACTGAAACAATTAGCAAAAACCCAACCAAATAAAGTCTGGTTCAGACTAGTATTTAATTTGCATAGTCCTAGTCTTCCACTACATGTTATATTTTAGCCCTTAGGAAGTGTGTAATTACAAAAAAAAAAACCCACAGATGTCAGTCGGCCACTCTAATTGAGAGCTGCCCCCAAGTTGAGCCATAAAGGTCCACATATTATCTAAAGAGGTCTAGTTGACCAAAATGTCCCTATGGTTTAATCACCAGTTCCATTTAGGCCTGGCTGTAGACTGTAGTGACTTGCACAAATAAATGATCTACACTCTCTAACTGATCACAAAATTGGCAAGTAGGAACACCCTGCCAACCCTTTTGTATTAGGCATTGTTGGTTAAATTAGTTTTTTTTTTATGAGGATACCACAAATTAAGAGGCAATGGTGATTGTCAAATCTGAAAATTATCTTGTACAGTGACAACTCCAAAGGCTAGTCATTCATACAAAATATATTTTGTAGTAAAAATGCCAGTACGATCCCTCTGTCGCCTAATTTTACCTTCTTCAGGAGTGAGCTGCACTTCACTAAGTTTTTGTTCATGGTTCATTCATTGCAGGGGCGGAACTAGAAAATTTAGATTAGGGGCCTGAAAATTAAAATGTGTAATGCATGGCTAGAATTTGAACTCAAAGTCTCCACAGCCATAAATTGGAGTTTTAACCTTCAACCACTAAGCTGCAACACACTTGACATTTTATGAGGAGGTCTGAACTATATAACTAAAAAAATTTAAATAAATTTTTAAGATATATGATTGTAAATTTAAAATCATAAGAGTGACTAAGCACTCCTTGGCTTGACTTTAGATCCGCTCCTGATTCATTGTGCAAGTAATTGAATTGATAGCTTTTAAGAGACATGAGTTTTGACTACCCAAGCTTCTATGAAATGTTTTTATTTTTTTCTTTTTCTGATGCAATTACAACAGAACCTCCCGCAATAATATGTATGATAGTTTCTATGAGCTAGCGATGCATCTACAAAACTAATATAAAACATGATCTGAATACCCCTTGTATACAATATCAGTAGCTGCCTAGTTTTAGTATGTAATTAAACATGTTCTTAAATCTCAACACCCCTTATAGAAATGGTGATGGTGATATCTACTTTCCAAATACAGAAGTGTTGGTTACGATGTATAGTTATTCGGTATCAACTACCAACTAATTTGCGGAGTGTTATGTTTTGCATCTGACACCGTTTAGCTTTTATCTACAAAACAACATTATCTTCTCTAAATTTAGAAAGGACAACAGTTGACAGTTTTTTTACTCAATATAGAGGTTCATACCAAGGGGAAAAGCTAAGCTATTTCGATGTTTATTCAGCTGGCAACCTAGAGCAGACTTTAATAAAGACAATATCTTATATAAACCAAATTGAAGATACACAAAACTCAACTTCTCTCTCTCTCTCTCTTCATAATTTGAGTTTGTTACTCTTTTCCAAGAAAAAAGAGTAGCAAGAAACAGCATTTCCTCAAGTTCTTGCAGATTTGGCATAAGCTTTACTAAGATCAGAGATAACTTTGTAGAGATGGAGTTTCTAACAAAAGGGCGAGAAGTGAAACCGCTTATTTTGAAGCTTAGTATTGTAATTGCATTTTC
Organism: Carex rostrata; assembly: GCF_964058835.1. Lineage (NCBI taxonomy): Eukaryota > Viridiplantae > Streptophyta > Magnoliopsida > Poales > Cyperaceae > Carex > Carex rostrata. The sequence continues at coordinate 7,332,245 of NC_135930.1, read as the reverse complement.
TTTTCCTGTTTTCCTCCTATCTCAGTTCAGGTCATGGCGAATTCGTCCAGCCGTCAAGGAAGAATCACACGACAAAAATGTAATTCTACATTCTTTTATTCTAGTTTTTTTTTTCAACAGTAGCCTATTCTATTGGCAATAACGATGCCATCATTTCAAAATATGTTAATAAATGATTTGCAGGAATCTATCTTACTTAAAAGAGATCAATTGATCAACCAAATCAATACCACAACAATGTTAATCGAGCCGAATTATGAAAAGGTTAAAAAGGAATTATCAAGTCATTATCACTAATAACCTCAAATTAACCATAGAACGAAAGAAGATAATATATAGAAGCTGTGTTATGTGAAAATCAATTTCGAATCATTTTTAACTTGCTATTTATTGTATTTTAATTTTTTTGTCTTTAGAAGGACACGGATTTGGAAAAGATCAACAAGGGTATAACCAGGTCCACCTCAGCATCTCCCTCTGCCACAAGTTCATCCATCACTAGCATAAACAACACTGCCACAGAACCAAGCACAAAAAATAAATGCCGATTAAACGAAGAAGCAATGTTCGATTTGCCAGATAGAAATCACAAGTCAGCGTCAAAGATCCTGAACACCACAAAAGACAAGGAGGTTACCTCGGTAGATGAACAGATACTACAATTAACTAACATGATTGTCTCTCTGCAAGAGAGGGAAAGGAGCCTGGAGCAGCAACTCTCCAAGTATCAAGGCATGCGGGAGCAAGAGAATATGATTAGAGAGCTTGAGAGCAAAATAAAGATATGCAAAGTCGAGGCAAAGATATACAATATGAAAATCGAAACTTTGAAGATCGACAACCAACGTTTGCAAGCGAATGAAGAGGATTCGAAGACGAAAATTAAAACCTTGAAGAAGAAATTAAAGGAAGTGGAGGATGAAAATGGAATACTTGTTGGTCTTCATAGGAAGGTTAGCATCTTGCATGAAGATAAATTGCGGAAGTTGATTGACCAAGAGAATAAAGTCGCAACTCTTCAGAAGAAGAATTCAGAGCTTTTGAGTGAGAATTCAGAGCTTTTGAAGAAACTGGAACTAGCACTAGAAAAGAGTTCAGAGGTAATTATAATGCAATTGAGATACTAAAATTTCATTTAATGTCGTAATATTCTTGAAATTTCAAACTGAGCAGTATGAACATGCATGAGTAGAATTGAACGGAATTAAAAGAGGTCAAATTCTTTGAATCTTTTAAAGGAATTACATTACATCATTCGGACTACACCAAACAGTTTTGTATCTTTTAATGGTATATATGTCAAATGTAGGCCGAAGAAGCGTTGAAAGAGGTTGAATGCTTGAAACTAGCTAATGAAGAATTGAGCACGGATATAGAAACTCACAAGTTGAATAGTTCAAAGGACAATGAGGAGTTGGTTTACCTCAGATGGGTCAATGCATGCCTCCGTTATGAACTCAGAAACTTCAACCCTTCCTCAGGCAAATCGGCAAAAGATCTCGATAATAACCTTTCACAGGAGTCCAAAGACAAGGCCAAAAATCTCATACTAGATTATGCAATTTCAATTTCTGAAAATGACCAGGAGTACCCTTGTAATTTGCTAGATGAGGCTTGGGCAAATAGTAAGCCAACAACACCCTCATCAACAACTGGTAGACAGAAAAACCAAAGCAAAGGCCCTGAATTTTTCAACAAGCTGGCAAAGTTCATGTTAAAGAAAAAATCACACAATCATGAAGAAATAGATGGAAGCGAAGAAATGCTAAGGTCTTCAAGTGGTTCCTTGGAGGAGATTTTATCTTCAAGAGGATCTTACAAGCAATCATCTTCTTCGGGGTCTAATACAACACCAGTTCAAGAAGTGGATGTCATCGATTCTATTAAGAGGAAAAGGTTAGAGGAGTTGGCAGCACAGAGGAGAGCATTAGAATGTGAGAAGGCCGATTTGAGGAGTTTTGCAAATCAATTGAACCGGTCGAAAGCACTTCAGTTGTACTGCAAGAAAACTACTTCCTTTTCCAACTAGTGGTTATATAGAGTGCATCTTTTTGATAGGTAACATATAGCTTTTAGTATCAATTGTAGAAAATGAAACCAGACTTTTTTGAAATCCAATACCTGACCTTTAAGAGCCTCCATTGTTTGTATAGGAGTGACTTTTGCCCTTTCAATGTTGTGTATATGTTTGCGGGGCATTTTAATTTTATGTGTACACTTGCTCAAGTGACTGTAAACAATTGGAATATGGCAAGTGGATGATGCCATTTCAACTTTCAAGATTGATATAATTCAAGCAATATTGTACCTCTGGATGCTTCCAGTTTTGTTAGATAGATTGTTAGCAGTTCTATATTTGTAATAACATACGGATGTACTTGTGATTGTACTTGAGATCTTGTACCAGTTGTTTGGTACCAGATCTTTTATTCTGATTCAATAAAATAGGTGGGGTATCACCGAATTCTATCAAAAAAAAATAAAAGAAATTCAAGCATTACTTTTTAGCATTTTTCTTGAGTATGGATTGGTGCATTGTTTATTTTACAAGACCCTGCTAGAATAAGAACGATATACCAAATTTATTCACCTATATAATCACTTCCTATTTGCAATTTTTAAAATAAAACATGTAACTAAAAAAAATATAATATAATGGCGAAAAGAAATTACTGAGTGTGCTTGGGGTAACACAAATATTTCTGTGTTTTGGGGTAATACCAAAATATTTGTGTGCTTGTGGTTGTGTTTACACTAGAAATTTCATCATGTTAAATGATGTAATTCACAATAAAACAAAAAAATGGACTGTAAATTGCGGAGTGAAAATTCTTCAGGAAAATTTAAACAACAAGCATTCAGTCACCAATCAAAGATAAAAAAAGGCTTTATTGAATTATTAAAAAATGGGGAATTGCAGTTTACATTGTCACCCTCTGACACAGTGACTAAACTTTGTCGAGCCAAAAAAGGTACTAAAAAAAAAAAATGAAACTGAGACATTATGAGACTAGAACTGGGTCAGTAGTGACGTTGCCTGAAGTACCTACATGTACAAAAATAAACTGGTCATCCCATATGTGATATATAAGAAAAAAATTCGGAATGGCATAAGTTGACAAATTGTACTTTGATTTGTTCTCTTCTCTATTTTTTATATTGAAAAACAAAATATAGGAGTTTACATAATAAGTTCTCATTAACCAAAGGCACCTGATTTGACCTGAGAGTTGACAAGTTAGGTTAGGTAACACCTACAACCAGCAGAAGTGGTACCGTGCACTAATTAATCTGATAAACTTTACAATTACATATCTAATTCTATCAGAACAATTGCAATGCCTGTAACAATTCAAGATGAAAATGTAAATTGTGTTAGACCCCTCAAATACTACTTTTTGATGAAGAGTGAAAAATAAAGGACCAGAAATGTATCCACTGAAATACAAGACTCAATAGAACCAGCTCAACTGGTCACCCTCAACTATGGGTGATTACGGTACTGGATCCCAATACAAATGTGGTCCCTGGAAAGGTCAACGAGCTGTGGCCATTGGTACAGAATACAGTGCTGGAAGCACACTGGTATAAGCATTACAATCCTATGCTAACTTGGGGCACTAATGCATGGTAACAGCATTTATTATACTGGTCGCATGGTGATCGGCACAAAAAGCAGATCCAAGACTACACCTACACATCACTTCTGATTCCAATTGCATAGTTGGGACACCGAAAACTGAACCTATCTCTAACTACAATATATAACAAGGAAAAAGCGAAACAGAGATGGATAAAGAAATAACCAGACTAACCTGTAGCATCAATGGATGGAGAAGATGTGGCTGGAGTGGGTTCCTCCTCGCCGTAAATGGCACGGATGCGGGAGGCAGAGATAATCCGACTGTCAGACTCGGCGAGGCGAAAGAGCTCCTCTCGCCACGACCACATGGCGGTGGAAGCGGCGGTGTTGGAGGCGCGCAGCGCCGCCTTCTCCGCCTCCAGCGACTCGATCTCCTTCTGTTGTTCGTCTGACCGAAACCCTATTGCCACCATGGAGCCAAGAAGAAGGACATGGACTACTTTCTCTCCGTGAGTAGTAGCAAGCTTTGTGAAAAGCGACCTTAGAGCCTCCATGGATTGAGAAAAGGTGAGGAAGAAACGATGGATGCTACTAGGTGTTTGACGAAATGTTACAGTGAGAAACGAGAAGAGAAGCTGGTAAATCTCAAAACCCTTGGAGAGGAGTCCGATTTTCTGTAGCAATTCTTGGAGAGTCTGTGTAAGGAAGCACAGAAAGTGGGACCCGACCTAAGATGCACCGAGTCCGCACATTCTGCATTAACTCAAATTAACTTTTTGAGTTAATGCATCACGGACGGCTAGGGCCCGATTAAGATGCGGCTCAAATTATGCTTGGCTCTGAAGTAGGATGATTCGGCTCTAATTTGGTTCAATTTTGAAATAAAAAGCTTGATTCAGTTTAGTTCATATAAACACTTGGTTTGACTAGTCAGTTCGGGAGCCGGCTCATATTTTTACTTATTTTACTAGGTTTATATTCAGACTGTTGTTTTTTATTATTTTTCTAGATCAATCAAAACACACATTCCTTCAAATTTCGTAACTGAATTATAGAAAAAATGACATTCACAAAAGCTGCATCAATTCCACCATATGCAAAAAACAATCAGTGAAAAAAAATTGAAATTTGAAAACATTTGAAATTTGAAACCAGTGAAAAAAAATGTGAAAGTGGTGGAAAAATCAGCTCTTTGCTAGTGACATATGCAAAAAACAATCTTTAAAAGACTGAGTCTATATTATATACTAATGTGGATACAAAAATTTAAGAGAAACCACTCTTATAAGTTAATTGACAATTAATATGTGACAGAGTGGAATCGATGCAGTTTTTGTGAATGCCATTCTTTCTGAAATTCAGTTACAAAATTTGAAGACAAGTGTGTTTTAATTGATCTAGAAAAATAACAAAAAACAACAGCTTCAAAATAAACTTAGAAAAATAAGTAAATATATGAACCGGCTCGCGAGCCGAGCCGAGTCAAGCTTTTTCTTTCAAAATCAAGCTAAGTCGAGTTTGAGCTTTTTTTCAATTTTGAATCTGTAAAATATTGAACCGCTCAACTCATTGATTCGCGAGCCAGCTCGACTCATTAGCATCCCTACAGACGACCGTATCATCATAATTCAGACTAATTCGATCCAAAATTAAATGCACGAGCATCTTTCATGTTCGTGTCAAACACAAATCAGACGCTCCGGATTAATTCTGCATTACGAATTCCAGTGTACCCGCATCTATTAGTTTCATCAAAGCATTTTTGCACAGCTGACTAAATTTTTTAACGTTTTTATCCCTCACAAACTTATTTCTTCCTCTCTTCAAGGGTAGAGGCACAATATTTTTTTATTGGGGGTTGACATTACAACCTATAATGATTATAGTATGAATCTCCTATTTGTAAATTATGGAGGTCATGATAAATATTTTTATTAAAATTATGGGGTCAATTTTCAATTTTCTTTACAGTTTGTGTTGAGACAACAAGGAACAAATACTACCCAAGTAAATGTTATTTTGAATAAAAAAAAATGATGGTCAATTTCACCATCATTTGTAAACTATAGATCCGTCCGTCTCTCTTGATAACACATCGTACTACTTATTTAATATTATTTATCTATATTATTCTTAAATAAATATTAACCCAACTAGATAAAATATTAACTATAGGGTAAAGTAATTTATTTAATTTTTTATAATATTTTTGGTTAAAATTAAAAAACGATAGCCCAACTAAAAAGAAGAAGTAAAAGCTGGTCCAACCTATTCTAAATCAACGGCCCAAAAAAGTTGTTCCCATCCTCGGCAGCCTGTTCATAACCCTGGTCCAGATCCCCTAAAGTAACCCAATTTTTGGGTTTTGGATTGACACCGTCCGATTCGAATTCTTCGCTTGAGATCACATCGGGATTCAAATTCATTGCTCAAGATGTGTGCGCTCCACTTCGGATGGATTATGACGGATTCGAATCGGACGGTCCAGATCCAAAATCCAACTTTTGGGTTACTTCACTGGATTCGAACTCCATAACCCTGTGGGATGTTCGGATTCCACCCGTTAGACCCATCTTCTTCCTCCTCCACGCTACCCCAAACCCAAATTTCTCTTCCGATCAACCGCTTTCCCTTTTGAAGAGTTGGTAAAATTCAAATCCGAAGAAGCAGTCAGTCGCAAACAGATTGAAAGAAGGAAAGACAAATCGCCGTAACTCGGATATAAGGTGAGTCTCTTCCGACTCAAGCGTTCTTTCACTTAAAATTAAAACCGAAACCCACCATTTAGTAAATTTGGAAAATCGCTCAATAATTGGATCCTGCGGTGCCCATAGATAGATTCTCGAACAATGGACTCTGGCTTCGTCTATTGGAACAAGGGTTATTTGTTGGTTTTTTAGTCTGGGGAGAAAACATGAATCAAGGATGTTATGATCATGGTGAATTGATAGACATAATAGCAGCTCAAAAGCTGAAAAGGACGAAATAGAACCGAACTAACAGAACTCAGGTTGAAAGTAATCGTGGCAGAAATTTATGGGCATTTTTTATTTTACATACGAAGTCTTGAAACTAAGTTTCTCCTTGTATAAATGCCCTTATAAGTTGAAATATGTCATGTATCGGGTGTTTACTGAGGTTGTTGTACTTGAACATCCCTAATTTGGCCTGATTTATCCTTATATGTGCAATCAAGTATGAAAATTATTCGATTTCATTAAAGAAGGGAAAGAAGACCTTCAAGTGTAGAATTATTTCACATATAAATTGAGTTCTCTATATAAAGAAAAAACAATGATAAATGGAAAAACATAAATTATTTGTTAGAGCTGTAATGATAAGTACCACTAGCAGATTGTATGTAAATATACTGAAAACTGGTTCTGTGAATCATGTGGAGTGCCATCTTTCAAGAGGCATAGTATCAATTTTTATTTTTATTTTTTTTGGTAAAACTTCTGCAAATTATGTTATACTTTCAAGAAGCCCTGACCTTGACCAGATTTTGCAAAAGTGTTCCAGCTTTTTTCAATATTGCAAAAAAAAAAACTATGATATTGTGGGAAAATTCAACAATGGTATGTGCATGGCTTAGGTTTTAGTCTTTCATCCTCATTTTGTAATAAAGGAGTTGAGAATGATAAATTCACAAAATCTCACCATAATAAAACAATGCTGTCTGTATTTAAATCTAATGAAAAAATTTTGTGCTGGGAGGCATTAAATCAATCAAACTTCAAATTTCTGAGAAGTATTCAAATTTTCTTTTAAGGTTTGATCTTGTCAGTATTCCAGCTATACTAGCAGTGTTATAAGTGGACTATGATAGAAACCTCATTTCAAATATCTCCAAAAATCTAGGGGCTACTTTTACAAACACTACAAACTACAAGGGGTTCTTTGCATATTCGGCGATGCTTTGAGGGGGACTTTTGTGAGTCCTCCCATTTAACAAAACTGATCATCCTTTGTTGTATCAACTGGTGCAGAAACAATGGAGGTAAATCCTATGGTTGCCATGCGGGCCATACTTGTCGGAGGCATAGCTGTTTTTGCTAAGGTTGCTGGTGCAATGAAGGCTGCCGGTGGGGTCAAGTTGGGGACTGCTGCTGCTGCTGCAGCTGCCGCCACCGCCGCGATGTCAGGATCGAAAGGAAGTGGCAATAAGGAAGTCCCTTCCAAGTAAGGACCAAAGTGAAAAAGTAATTCTCATTCAGGGTAGTTTGGTAGTTTTTTTTATGCCTTTCTTTTGTTATGTAGCCCAACTTTGCTCAAATCGGATAAATAATCGATCAGAAAACTTATTGGTTTGAATTTTGAAAGATAAATTTGGATACTGTTATTGGCCGTTTGATGCGGCTTAGCGATTTTTTTTTTTATTAATCTTTGTTTAGAAATGCATGCTGGCTTACGGATTGTTGATTGTTCGTAGAATATGATTTGAACAATATCTATTATCATATAAACGGTTTAGTTCATGGGAAGTTGTCGCAGGTTTCTCAAAACCTTCTTTTCATCTTTTGTCTTTTTTTTCTTTGTGGACATAGCTTCCTTTTTAAGCTTTAGTTTCTTCCTGCGGTGACGGCTGAACGATTCATGATGTAACAGAGCTAATTTCAACTTTGAAAAAATAGTAAACTCAACTTTTAATTGAATTAGTACAACATTGAGCTAATTCATACAAGACAAATAAAAAAAATAGTGAATTAGTGTTATTTTTATTCCATTTAAATATCCAATAGCTTAAAAAAATAGTGTTATTCTCAAATTAGTGCTATTTTTGCTCAATTCAAACGGATTAGAGATCAATTTATTTCTCAAAGCCTTGCCAAGATTAAAAAAAAAAAATGTTTCAAAAGGAAATTCTCCAGTTCGTCTGGACTGGAGACGTTCAAAGTTGAAAATTGCTCGAACTGACGAGTAAAACTACAGCAGAATCTTTTGATGTTTGGAAATTTAATAAAAAGATTATCGGAAACAAGAAAGAGTGTTTTATTTATCAAAGTATTCTTGGGCTACAGAAAATCCAAAATGATCTATCAAAGAACTAGGAGTGTAAACAGAAAAAAGGAGTGAATAATATCAAATTCGTATCCACTTTTTAATGAATGGATGTGGATACGAATATAAATATAGATAATAAATGAATATTAAAATTTAAATACAATTTGTTTTAAATAGATATAGACACGGAACAGATAATCTATGAATATGAATACAAAATGAATAATTATTGAATAATTAACTCATATGAGCTTAAAAAATACAAACAACAATTAAGAAAATTCAAAAAGAAAAATCAGAAAATTAAAAAATTTATTCAGCCATCTTTATGTACATTAATGAGTACCTGAAGCAATTCTCACTAAACAAATCATTTCTTATAGGTCATGTTTGGTTGTGGAGTAGAGTTAATTCGAATTAAATTTCTTACTCTAAGCTAAGATAGATTAAAATAATTATGTTTAGTTGGAGGTTGATTGAAGTTTGGTGGAGTAAGCTCGTGAAGAGAGAAAAAATTATAATATTGTATTAATCTAATTATGGAATCCACAAGTAAAATAATTTAATCTCAATTAATTCAAATGTTACTCCACCTTACTTCTTTAAATTTACACCTTATTTGACATTTTAAAAATAGAGTACACCACTTACTCCAACTAAATATGACCATAACGAGACATAAAAACTACGAGAAGAAGAAAAGTTATTGGTGACATGGCAGCTAATGGATGGATGGTTTCTGAAATATAAAGCTATGGTCACGTGGATTGCGCAAATTCCAACATTTTCCTCATGAAGTACAGTGTTTAAAAATAAATAAATAAATAAATAAAAATGAAATATCGGGCCAGCATCAATATTTTAGTCCACTAAGTAAGACTAAAATGAAGTTGGAATGGATATATATGTCAATTTCGCTCTGGAAACAGAAAAAAGCGGATTGAAGCAGCAAAATAGACTAAAATATTTCGATTTCAGATATCCGCTCCATTTACGCATTCGCGGAATTATTAGAATCTAATTAATCACTTTATATTATTTTCCTTGATATGCTCAATGAAGTATAAGGAAGAGCTTTGGAAAAACAATAGAAAGTAATTGAAATCAAACTGGTACAAGCACCATAATATCAGAAATGATCATTGTTTTATTCAGCGAGAGACTAACAATTGCGGTGTAGTTCACGCAGCAGTAGAGCAGGTTTCATACGAAGGCGAGAGGGACGCAGAGCGGGAGATGGCGGAGCGGTCGATCATCTCTGGCCATGGTCGTAGATCTGAGGTCAAGTGACAAAGAGTGTCAATGAGGCTTCTAGTTCATATAACATTCGGTATAGCAAAGATCGTTCAGTCAACTTAAATTTATACAAACTTATTCCAGTTTAAGACTGAACGAACAAATAATCCAAAATCAAACTGACTATGCCTCAATTAATCCAAAATCATAGAAGAATTGCAACGAAAAAGTGACCCAGACTTGATTCTCAAGTAGTAATCTACCTCAAGTAGTGATCTTCTCATTCTCGCTGATAAACAATAAAGTGAAATAAAAAGATAAATTAACAATAAATCTGATCCTCATTTTCAAATAAAAAAAAAAAAACTAGAAATCAAAAGTAATCGAATAAAGGGAAAAAGGAAATAGCGAGGATTTGAGATTTTAGAGAATTAGGTTTTGGTAGAGTTGTAGTGCATCACCACATAATTCATCTCTATTATAATCATAAGAGGAACGAAGCTGTAGTGCGTCACCACTGCTACCTTCTTTATTGTTCAAATGATTCAGTACTTCACTGTCCTCGTTGCTGTTGATAGACAACTCTCTTTTTCTCACATGCTGCTTAGCGGAGGACTGAGTGGATTTCACAATGCCATCGCCCGATCGGAGAAAAGAGGGAATTTAGTTTGATTCTTTTTTTTTAATTATGAACCTGAAACCTATAGCATGTAGGCATCATCATATATTACGTCTAAAATAAACAAACAATCAAATATATCTGTGAGCTTTTGAGCAGGAGCCTTACAATAAAAATAATTTAGATATGAGTTATTGATCACTATTTAAAAATCACTTCCGAGTAGATAAAAATTTATTGTGATCGTTCTAATAAATTCATATTCTTGCAGAAAAAGAAGTTAGTTGAGAAGGGAGGAAAATGAGAAGAAGAGAACGGGTGAGAAATTGGGATAAATAAGACAGTTTGCGGACAGTTAAAATCAGTTTAGAAAGCAGACTCGAACCAGTGCAGAGATAATCTAGGAATTTCAATCCAGAGGATAATATTTTTCTCTTAATTTAATAATTATCCGAATATGGATCCACAAGATAATTTCAACTCGGAGCATATTCAGACATATATTATTAATTGGCAAATGCTTCTGTGCATACAAGGACCTATTTGTAAAATCAATATATTTTTATTTTCAAAGTTGAAACAGTCGATCCGAACCGTTCAACTTGTTCTCCATATTAATATGTGCTTGGAGACCAAATTTTACATTTTTCTGAATTTTTTTACTATTTATTAAGATGGGTACAAAAAATATCAAATTCAGACCATTGAATTTTGTACCCATCTTAATAAATAGTAAACAAATTCAGAAAAATGTAAAATTTGGTCTCCAAGCACATATTAATATGGAGAACAAGATGAACGGTTCGGATCGACTGTTTGAACATTGAAAATAAAAATATATTCATTTTACAAATAGGTCCTTGTATGCACAGAAGCATCACTCTTATTAATTTTTCTTTAAATCCTAGAATCAATGCTTCAGTCATTCTATGGAATTGAAAACCAAAACACACTTTCTTGTTCTGAATATATTTTTAGTAAGTTTCTAAATTTTTTTTTTTCTGAAACTAGAGTGTCGTCAATGTAATGATTGGATACGGATAGAACAAATATTTCACAGATAATGGACAACAATTTGTTAGAATATATTTACATCACGTTATGCGCTTTATTTATAAATTTTAATTAATAAGATCATATATTTTTGTCGTGTAGTTCACAAAATTGATAAATTATCAGTATATGCATCCGCGTGCTTTTGAATTTGTTTGTGCTAAATGAGAAAGATCCATTGAATATTTTGCAATATAAACTGCTGAAATTCATGAAGGCCTTAATTCCATGTTATATAAACACAAAAATCCAGAAAAATCTTCAAAATATAACAATCGGCATGCTAATAATTTTTTGAGTTAGAAGATAAATAACATATTACGCACAAGTCTTTGTAATATATTTATAGCCCGTGTGTTTCTCTCCATGTTTTTAATCGATGACACCACATTTGCAGTCATATAATCACCAAAACCGATAAATTATCTCTACGTATTATCATCTCATGCTCTTGAATTTGCTTCTGCTAAATGACAAAATTACATCAAATATTTAAAAAAGAAAAACAACTCCAATGCATTTAAGCATATTGCTTTCTTTAAATCGCGTTTTTAATCCATAAAGATCGCATTTCATGCCATATAAATACAAAACCTTACTTATATCTACTAAGTAAAATAATCAACGTGCTCGTAAATTGTTTTTATTCTAAATGAAAAGATAAATAATATATTACACACAAAAATCAGCTGGAATGCATTTAAAGCACATTTTGTGCTCTTTTATTAATATTTTTAATCAATGAAGGCGAAACAACATTTTCAGTCATATAATCACCAAAATCAAACATATTATTATCTCATATTATCATCGACTTGCTCATGAATTCGTTTGTGCTAAATGGAAACAAAATGTATCAAAAAAAAAAAAGTTTCACAAAAATCTTCTGGAAAGCTTTCGAAGCACAATTTGCATTTGTTCGTTTTTTTCAAATAAACAGAAGTAAAATCATCATCAAAACCTACGAATATGTCTAAGTTTATCATTAGTTATCTTTTTAAAAAAATAATTTAAAAAAAATATTAATATTAAATTTGTCAATTGGTTTCTCCACCCGGCCGTGATACTGATGTATCCTAATTTTGCTCCCAGACACTGGTGAATCCGTATCCTCCCAGGTACCTAAAAGAAAATTATATTTTATAATTTAGTAGATCCGAACCGTTCGTTTAACTTTGCATGAATCTCAAAGCACAAATAATAATGGCTCTCTTTGCTATTACAAACCGTTTTTGAGATAATATGAAACAGTAAAGTTCTAATAATTGAGGCTAGAGGGGAAAAACCATACCCCGTCGTGCTGTAATTTTGATTTCGTATTGTGGCGTGCTGTGATCAAGTTATTTTTTCATGTATAGCGTCATGTCGTACTAAACGTCATGCGAGACACATTGTACTAAACGTGTCGTGACCAAACGTGACTCGCATGACTATTTGGTTATAATTTAGATCAGTTTATTCAAAATTAGAGCTGCTCATGAGCTGAGTTATGTCCAAGTTGAAAGCAATTTGGATTTGAACTCATGAGTTGAATTGAGTTTGAGTTGCTAATCCAGTTTCAAGTCAGAAATCTTAAATTGGATTCAACTCGCGAATAACTCAAGTCAAATTAGGTCGACCCGTGACTTGTAGATATTACATAGTTTATCAAATTAAAAATAATTAAAACAAAATATGACAAAATAAACAGTACATAGTTTATCCAAATAGTACACAATTTAAAACTTTACATAATGAAACATTGACAAAAACAAAATTAAATAGTACAAAGTTTGTCAAATTACTAAATAGTACAAAGTCTAACAAAACATTACATAGTTTATCAAGTCAATGAGTCAACCGAGCTGATTCCGAGCTGAGTTGGAGGCAACTTGGATTCAACTCGTGAGACACTCGAGCCAATGAACTCAAGTCAGTTTTGACTCGAGTCAGTTTCAACTCGAGTTGTTGGCAAGTTGAATCCGAATTGATTTCGAATGAGTTATGAGTCATGAGTTTTTTTTTTTGTGCACCCCTATTCAAGATAACACCATTTTGTCAATATATAACAGTTCTAATTACACGTGACTCACGTGACCACGTGTCATGACTAAATATTTCGCATGACGTGTCAAATTTTCTAAAAATGATCACAGCTATCACGGCAAGAGACACACGAGTAATGTCACGTAACCAAGACACATACCGTGCCGTTCCATGCCATAACTGTCACTGACAGATCCAATTCACTACAAGGTAGGGCAACTCTAACCTGAAAATCCAAAATTAATTTTATAGAAACTAGATTGTGAGTCTTTGCCCTACCCTTAGCTTGTAATAAGTTTTCTCTTCTCATCTCTCTTCCAGAGGCTGCAAGGAATTAGCATCAGAATTCCCTTTTCTCTTCTCCCTCTCTCTACCGACGACTTTTTTTCTTTTACTGTTCGTACCCTAAATGAGTTTCTTTGCTGTTGAGGAAGCAAGGCTCATTTTTTTTATTTGGATTGGGTTCATGTAGACCATATAAGAGAATTTATGTATGAATTTTGTGAACCAAGTCTAAAATAAAAAGAAATAAGTAGATGTGATCATTTGTGAGATCTAATGAGACACATGAGAAGAGCAACCCATTTTCTTCTCCTCTCCATTTCATCTAATGGAGACATCCATTTCTATCCTTTTTCTTTCATTTTCCTTCACCATTTTGTGCATTAATAGACGCCTCTATTTCCAACTCATCTCTTCTTCTTCTTTCTTTTCTCTTTCTTTCTTCATGTTTTTTCTTTTTGCACTTTCTTTTGTTTTCTTCAACCATTTTTATAAGAAGTGTCATGAGAGATCAATTGATGAATGAAGGTTAATTACTTTAATTGGGGAGTTGTTTAAACACATCGATGATGAAATAATTATGCAAAAATTTCAAACTGTTAAGACCCGTAGAGGAAAACTCTCTTTATTGACTTAATTATCTAGTATCTAGTTCTTTGTTGTCTTTAATATGTAGAAAGATAATATTTTTGTTATTTTTGATATGTAAATGAATACTATTTTGTTGTTTTTTTTGTCATGTTTTAATTGGTAGTTTGATGAGTTGATTATCTAATGGGTTTTTTAATTATGTTTTTCATATTAACCCTTTTCGTTGTATGTTATATTTAAGTTTCAATTTAATACTATTTTTGTTGTTTATTTTATCATGTTTTATCTGATATCCGATTATCTAATGAGTTTAAATTCAATTAGATATTTAAATTTGATTCAATAATTATTTGCTCTACTATGATGAAAATTCTGCATCCGTCTCTGTCTCTGATATTCCGTGACATAATCGGCTCCGCTGTGTCATTTTTTCTCCTCTACACATTGGTCCCCACAGAAACCGAGAACTCCATGATCAGGGTAACAGAAGCTCGCTATATCTTTCGTTTCTTGTATCTCCCGCAAAAGATCCCAGTCATCCTTTGGCCTCAACACTTCGTATCCTCTGAGATATCTCAAACTTTGCGTGACATTATGGGAAATCCCAACCGTTTAAATACGTTCTACACGAATCTTAAAGCATACATAATACTGACCCCCTACATCACCTCCGAATAGGCACCGGACACGTCAGTCATGCAAAATTTGAGATATCTCAGAGGATAAGCACTCCAACACTCCAGCCCTAGCGACTTATTAGCGAGATTCTGTGTCCCGCCATTTTTAATTTTCTCATGTGAAATCTTCCATGGACAATTTGCCCGAAATAACTCGCCTATTTTCCAGACTAACCTCCGACCTCGATCCTCCATCCGACGGTTTCTCCTCTCTCGTCGCCTCTCTCAACGACGACGATGCCGCAAAGCCTGGGTCTAGGGTTTTGGACGCCGCTCTCTCTCTTATGTGCTTCAACTCCACTGAGGTACCTTTTCATTTTTACTACATTGCAGCCTTCAATCGTGGTTGTTAAATTTTGTGAACGACAATGCGGGAGTTTTGTTTTTCCCACTACCATTTGGGCTTAATCTGGAGAATGTATATATTCAAAATCTGTTATAGTAAAAGTGTTAATCGAAAGTTAAATGATCAGTACTAGAGTCTCAAATAGAGCTTATTTCTTTATTTCTAATAGCATCTAAATGTATTACCATTGACTATTAGCTTTATATTGATTTAGGTTCTATCATAATCGTGCTCAATGTAATTCCTTGTAAATTCTATTTGTACAATTGTACTTTTTTACCAGGTTTTTGGTAGCCGCATCAAATGTCTTGTCAGCACAATTATTTCAGCTCTTAACGCTTCAGTCTCCTGCCAGGGTTTATCTTCTGATTGGGCAGAACTAGGGTTAGTCAATGTTGGGAGCTCGGTCTCCTCCATGGACTGTTGTGAAATTATTCGATTATGTGCAGATGCTATTAAAAGATTGAAGGGGCATTGTGGTACTCATTTGTTTTAATTTTAAATTCTAATATCAACATACTCTTCAATGAGTTTCAAAATTGACTGTCAGTATTCTGTAACTATGTATTTGGTCCCCAGTTAACTCTGAATTGTTGAATAATGCCGTCTTATGTACTGATTATAATTTGAAATGTATATTGCACAGAGGAAGATATTTTGCATGCATTGTCACGTGCAATTCTAAAGCTGGCAGTTTCAACATCTCTATGTAAAAAAGGAAAGGGAGGAGAAGTTAAAAATAGTGATCCTGAAATGAAGTCAATGATTTCGGAATTGAAGCACAATTTAGTTGATGCGACATGTCAAACTGAAAATGAAATCCCATTGAAGTATGGTATTCTCTCATAAGCAAATAATTGTATTAGGAATATAAATATGAACTTAAAGGCTGAAAAGAACATACTTGAAATGCAAGAGAGCCTTAAAACAATCTTTTGACACCTTATCTGCCAATTAGGCTTTGCACTATTCTGATGCAGTTTTCCCAGGTTAAAAAGTTAGATATACTTCAGTCCTTCATTTATAAAAAAAAAACTCATTTCACAATTTTTGTGTTATCAGGGTTTACCTATGGTATCTTGATCCATCAATTCTGAAAAATGAAATTTCTGAAATTCTAAATGAAGCTATACATCGTCCGTTTATCTGTTTGGAAAATGAAATACATGATCGGCCAGCTTGGCGGGGTCTGATTTTATGCTTGATTTCTTCTCCATTTATTATCATGGAGATTAGGTCCTTGCTTCATTACTGGTTTCTTGAAACGTAAGTATTATCTTCACCTTTCTCTCTTTTGTTAATGTTTTTCATTTTGGTTGAATTGCTGAATTGGGATATGGCGACATGCAGCTAATTAAAAGTGAGGGTAAATTATGTTAACATTTGGCAGAAGAATCATTAAATTGGTTAATTTGCTTCTTTTTGCAAACATAAGAAGTTTGTGAATGTACCTCCTTTCACAAATATAATTCAGCATTATCTATGCAAAATATAGAGAACTTTTGTGTTTAGTTTGACAAGAACAGTGAATTTAGTTCATATATTGATTTTGTTATTATTCTGTACAGGGGTCTCGGCAAAATTTTGGAACTTCAAAATGCTATTGTATGTTCTATATTAGATGTCTTATTGAGGCCTATGAGGTGGGGTGTAATAACTGAAACGGGTTTGAATTACCCATCTACATATACCTATTTTCCTGACAAGAATAGAGAGCTTCTTTCTATACTGGTGGGACCCATTTCCTGTGCAACATTTCTTGATTTATTTTCTTGCATTAATTCTGAGACTGAGCAGGAAGCATCAGTCCAGACGGTAGATCATGACTCTTCCTGGTAAGAATATTTGTTACCTTTTTTTTACTGTGGTACCATTTGAGAATTACCATTACTAGTTTAGCAGATGCAATAATTAGTACAGATTAGTGTGGTAACAGTAACATTTGTTTTTACCGCTAAATTTTCTCTTGATTGTAAACTTCTGCTGAAGTGCCTGTTTCTCTATAAAATAATTTTGTTTTTGTGGATTTTTATGAACACATGATAATGGTAAAACTTTGAAAATATCAATATTATATGCTCATTGTAGATAAGAAATGTCATGCATAGCCCTCTAGATGAGGGACTATCCTTTATTCCTCTGTAAAACATGAAAAACATCTGTATCCTTCTTTCACTTATAATGTAGAGTGAAGGGTGTTGGTGTTTTTGAAGAAATAGGAGTCGTTAGGTATATTTTATCAGGAAATTCAATAATACTATCTTTTATGCTTTGCAGGGCTTTGGTAATTAATTTCCCGAATTGGTACTACTTTGCAACTGCCATACTTTTCCATAGAGATGAATGTGAAGAGTATATTTCTAAATTTATATGTGGTGAAATATTAACTGCATCAATAGATGAAACCAAGTTAATCTATGCAGCATGCCGATATATAGCTTGGACTTTAAACCCAATAGACAAATCCAAATTTACTTCTCTTGCAAAACAATTACCCCTTTTATCTACATCCTGGGTAAAAAATGCAAAGGTGACTAACAAAAGGCCTTTGTATATTACCCGCACTAAGAAGCTAAGTATAAGAAAAATCGATGAATATGAAAAACCCAACCTAACCACATGGCTAAAAGAATTTCAGAGACAATGTTTTGATGAGAATGTACTACATAATAAGATCCCTCTAGGTATTCTAATTTGTAGCCATGCTTCCTTGGATAAACATGAGTTTGAATTATTGCTACATTATGCGACTACTGGAGAAATACCCGATTCAAGGAATATCCATGCGGTGTTTTTGACAAACAATTCCTCTTCAAAAAAGCAGGCCATTGATGGAGCTAGGTTTGTTTTGAATCTTTTGGATAGTATCGAAGAACTTTCAATGTACTTATTTGAATGTGATGATGCTAAGCTTCTTTACTTGAGTCGGTTTAGGGGGAATTCAGGTGCTTATTTGTTTAGGTGTGTAAACTTTTTATTAGAGCTTCAGGATTTTGATCGAGAAAACATGGCAGATCTTTATGTTAGGTTGATACGGTGGAAGGATAGTGGTGCCTTACATGGGTTTAATGAATTTGAAACTGTTTTAAATTCTATTAGATTGAAATATTGCTTGTAAATGTTACTCTTGGCTTATTATTATTATTATTATTATGATTATGATTATTATTTTTAGGAAAGGAAATGGAAATTACATATCCAAGTGCTAATAAATGAGGCCAGGGTACTTTGCAAAGCACGGGTCGGTCCGTGCTTTGAATTCATATCTTCGGTTTTAAAGTCCAAACAGTTGATATGAATTGCATAACATGATCTCCATATGAAAATGTATTTTCCAGACCAAACTTTATATTTTTTTAAAGAGGGTTCAAATGCACCCAAATTTTTGTGCACCCAAATGCACCCTATTATTTTTCTTCGTTTTCAAAGTCTGAATAGTTAATCCGAACCGTTAGATGTGATTTATATATTAAGATGTGCTTGGAGATCAAATTTTACATTTTTTGGAATTTTTTTACTATTTATTAAGCCACTTTGAAAATCGCTAATCCAATGGTCCAGAAAATATAAAATCAGCAATTTTCAAAGTGGCTTAATAAATAGTAAAAAAATTCCAAAAAATGTAAAATTTGATCTCCAAGCACATCTTAATATATAGATTGCATCTAACGGTTCGGATTGACTATTCGGACTTTGAAAACGGAGAAAAAAGATTTGAAAGATAGGATGCATTTGGGCGCACAAAAATTTGGGTGCATTTGAACCCTCTTTTTTAAATTACTATAAAATTACTTGATCAAAAATTGATTTTCTACCTACTAAAAAATAGTAGAAAAATTCTACTTTTTTTTCTTTTTATAAATTTGGTCTCTTAGTACATTTTCATATGAATATTATGTTAAATGGTTTAGATTGACTGTTGAAATTAAAAAAAATGAAGATATGAATGCATAGTATCCCTGTGCTTTGCAAAGTATCACAGTATCACTATGCTAATAATATATTTAAGAAGTAAAATAATCTCAAGGTTAGTCCGGATGAACGCTTGACTGGTTTGAAGCCTAGATATTAACAATATGCAATCTGTTGGTATAAATTTTGGTTATTTCATGATATGACTGTTTGTTTTGAAACTTAAGAGTCATCGTTGAAATCTGGTATTGGCTGGGAACCGAATTTTATTTTACTTGCATCCTACTATGATAACCTAATTATTAGCTAATAAAAATCCTATGTTTAGCATGTTACAGGTAAGAACAACCACCAACTCTCATTACACCTCACAATCAATCAGTGTCAGGTTCACACACTCCCCTCTCGCTCTTCCTGCCATTGTCATCTAACACAGAAAAAGATCATAACAAAAAAAGAACAAAGAAAGCAAAAAACCGAACCAATTTACTCTTTTCTTCCAATTTCAACATTTTTTGTGTTGGATTTTGTGCATAGCTTACAAAGAAAAAATGGCAAGATGGCTTGCGCCAGTTTTGCCACATTATGGGGCCCACCGGTACATACACAATGCTCTCACCATTTCCTTCACGGTTGCCTGCATCGCAGCGATGATCACGATCATCTCTGCACTCTGCTCGTCATGTCATAAAAAACCAAAACAAAAAAACTCCACAAAAGCACCGTGTTCAAACAATTCATCTCCCGAGAACCCAACACGTAATACTGAATTTGAGGCCGCTACTGCTCAAATACTAGAACTCCAACACAATGTAAACAAAATCAACCCGAGTGCACCACAAAAAGAGGAAGCAGCTAAAGTGGTTGAGCTAACGCCTGATGTGGCAACACACGGTCCGATCCCGCCTGCTGTGTTACCATCTCCCTCAACAAGATCAATGTCAAAGGGACGATTATCAATTAGTCTCAGCAAAAAACTGCCTGATTTAATGCGAGCTAGTAGGAAGGAGAAGAAGCAGGATCATGCCGAGCCCGGGGAGGATATGATTTGGAAAAAGACTATTATATTAGGAGAGAAATGTAGAGTGCCGAGCGACAACGAGGAAGAAGGCGGTGTTAAGAACTACTACCCGAGAACACCGAGGTCACGAACCACGTCACGAGCTAATTCATTTGCCAACCATGACGGGGCTGCTCGAACGAGCTCCGTTGCTCAGAGCGATTTGAGTCTTGAAAGGAGGGAGGAGTGAAGCGACCTCACAAAAAAAAGAAGGAAAAATTAGAAAAGGGAAAAAAAAATCAACTTTGGTGAATTATTTGTATATATGTAAATATCTGTGCCATTGTACAGATTATTTTTTTCTATTTTTTTTCTTACAAGATGTTTTTTCTTCCAAGCAAATTTGGACGATGCTTGATTCCGGACATCAGTTTTGCCCTGTTTCTTTTCCCCTTTTATTAATGAAGTGAGCTGTTAAGACTTGAGATGTTGTCAGGATTGAAGTCGCATCTTAGTGGAACGTACACTTTAAACTTCATTCAGTACAACTAATAAATATCAGAGTAAGAAAACATGTTCAATCATTGGTAATATGATCAACCGATACCATGGATCCATATCTTTAGTTTTAAAATTCAAATAGTTAATCCGAACTATTAAACATGTTCTTCGTATGACTATGTATTGAAGACCAAATTTTATATTTTCACTACATCATAATGGATTTTCTGTGACCGGTATTAGTGGTCGGTGCTGACGCTGCTCGCAGAAAATCTATTTTTTCCAAAAAAAACTATAACAAAAATCAGATGCCACTATAATTTTCTGCGACCGTATCAGCGACTGGCGCCAACATTGGTCGCTGAATTTTTTATTTTTTTGTAATGTTGCTGAAAAAAAAACGCGGCTTCTCAAAAATAAAATGTGCGCCAGTACCCCTCTGCCAAAATCAAAACAGCCCGATCAAAACCCTTTCCCAAAATCAAAACCCGCGCCACCCCTCCTCCCGCGCTCTCTTCTCGCGCAACCCCTCTCTTCGATCGCCTGCCACTTGTGCGCGAAGGAGAAAAGGAACCAGACCACCGTCGCCACCTGCTGTTCGCCTCGCCTCTCTTGTGCATCTGTGCTTGCAGAGGAGAAAACGCCTAGCCGCCTACTGCCTACATGCAATTCTTAAACCTAATTTTAGTACCGAATTTCTTTAAGTTCATTAATTGCTATTGTTAGGTTGTTTTGGTAATTAATTGTTGTTCTTGTGCATTAATTGTTGTGTCTGAGATTGAAATGATAAAGCATATTAAGCTCTATATCATAGGAAACCAGAATGCAGAAATTTGCTACATGACACGGCCCATTATGCATATTCCAATAGAAAGAGGGAGGGAAGGAGGGATACAACTTACCGAGATAGTAAATCCAAAAATAGAGTTTAGTGATGTATGGAAATGAAGTGTCATTAATAGACATGCTTTTCACAATTTTTTACTACTGCTATGTGAATACAAAGATAGAAGTACCAAGAGTACAAATTTTCTCAATGCTGTTAAGTATAGGATATGACATACATGTTAGAATTTCCATATGAAAGGGTGATTAATGGATGTATGAAAAAAATATTTAGTCTGGATGTGTGAATGGAATTGGTTCTGTGGAAAATAGTAGTAGGAACAAAAAGATTATTTTTTTAAAAGAAACAACTGAAAGATTTTGGGAATAGAGAGATTTTGAGATCCCATTTCTTTTCAATATCATTTGGACGATGAAAAATGACAAAAAGCAAATACTACTAAGCTCTTGACTTGAGCACCCAAGTGCTTCTTGCTCTTCTGACTACACTAGTTGGTATTGCTTCAACACCACTGGTTTGTTGAGCAGACAATATTCATTTAATTAACAAGTTTATAGATAGTTTGTATCTAAAAACTCAGTTTTTGAAACAAAAAAACAAATTTCTTTTATAAGGTTTTCACTTTTCAGATAGTCGCATTAACATTATCCCAACAAATTCCCCAATTAGGATTAGGAACTTGTGATTAGCTTGGCTTGCATTTCTTGACTTTTTTTGTATTCATTTGCAAACCTTTGGACTTTAGACCTCAAACTGTAATCACAAGATTGCATCTCGACAGGTCTGACCAACACATCCTTGCCTGACCTTCCTGCCATTATGTATTCTATTTTTTGTGTCAGCTTCTGATCTACTGCCGATCATCAGTATTGCCACAGCACATGTGGCCAGCCAAATAGAAAACTTTCACCTTGGACGTAGTGTACCTGCATGACAAGCCTGGACCTGACAACTGCCCCCAGCTGGTCTATGATGCCTTTGTAGATGCTGTTGAGCAAGTGTCAGAGTATGAGGGTTACATCCTTGAGAGTGGCCAGGGACTGACACGTGTCCTGTTTTGCTACATGTGTGTCCTGCTGGCACACCCAATTCGGCGGTGTGCACAAGATGATATTGATATGCCAAGGTCAATCGTCAAGCGGGTCCCATCTGGTGGTGCTGACGGAGAAAAAGTAGTAATATCTAATTTTTTTAAGCACTGAGGAATTTATATCTCCTTCTTTATAGTGGTTTTGCCTGTAAAGTGTCGAGTCTATGGTGCATGTCTCTGGCTCAAGTAAATCAAAAACTTGTTGCAACAACTTAAGCTTCTGCTTTTGTAATATAGAGCTGTTGAATTATTTTATCAATTTGACATTTTATATCAAACAGTGGGATTTTTTTTTGTTAGCCTGAAATACCATTTTAGCCACGTCGGAAATAAATCTGCTGTGATTCCAATGGAATAACAGGGTCCTGTTATTCCAATCTCAAACATTCAAAGTTTTCCATGCCTGAATCTCAATGAAGAAACTTTTTCATACATGAATCTCAAAGAAGTTGAATGGTTGGGATAGGAATAACAGGGTCCTGTTATTCCATTGGAATCACAGCAGATTTATTTCCAGCCACGCCATCCCATTATCAAGTGGGCCCTGCTTGGTACTGCTACAATGATTGTAACAAGGTCACCTACGGGTTCATCAAAAAAAAAAAAAAATTGTAGAAACTAGCAAGGCTTAGTATACTTGGCTTTGTGTTATGTCAGACAAAGAAAGGCTCTTTTTTGTGTTTTTATTTATTTTTGGAGATATTCAATCTCTTTGATATAATAGTTGTTTTTCCTTGCAATGTGCTATGCAAGGCACGACCATTGGTGCCCAGTATGTTGGAAAGCTCGTACACATTCAGTATTCCCCACGGTATTCATCTAATCCCTCTCTTGTATTTACCAAGATACCAGATTGTCACCAATTACAACAGGAAGTATTATAAAGCTCGATAAGATCTTTCACTTGATTTGCTATTTGTTATTTTATACTAAGAAAACTAGCAAGTAAATTTTTAAGAGTGAAAATTAAAACTTTTATCAGCTATATACAATATACAAATAGTATATTTTCTACCGTAAGATAAGAATTTGATCTGGTTTTTCTTCACGATGCAATTGAGTTATGAACAGAGAGATGTGTTATTAATTCTCTATCCGGATGTCTTTGTTGTTTTTCTTATAAGATTAGGAGCATAGCAGCTAACACAGAGGCTATATTTTAGAGGATTTTAATGCCTGATGACAAATTACCAATCAGGTGATACAAAATTATTGTACAAATTCCATTAAAACCAAGACAGTTATTGTAGGGAAAATGCATCACAAACAACAAAAAGGAAGACAAAGAAAAGTGTCATTATTTATCAAAACACAATTTGGAGAGCCAGAAACGAAAAAGTCTTCAATGGCAAGCCAAGACTCCTTCAGCATCATCAGATACATATGCGGTATAATTGCCAGTACAATCTTACCTCCAGGTCCCTTAGCAAATGCAAGTCCTGATAAGCAAACACGAACTGGTACAACCCTAACCATAATCATGCAGCACTTTTCCTAATTGAATTCAATCTATGCCTCCTGGGTTACAAGATATGACTGGTCGCAGGAGGCATATAATGTAATGGAGATCGTAGTACAGTGCTGGACTGGAGAACAAAACCTAGATTGGTTAGCTGTATCAGTGGCGGGTAAATTTGATGATGCCATCCTTCCATCACATTCCCTACCGTTACAGTAACAATGCTTATGCCTCGGCAAACAGTAGAACTTACGGGCTCATCTCTGTTGGTTACACCTACCTGTGCTTTTATCCCCCATGAAAATTCAGATTGGCTATTGCTTGGATAAATAAACTTTCTGATTTTTTGGGACCTTTCTCTGTTTTAGCACTTTACTGCTCTTTTTCACCTTATTTTGTTTCTCATTTATTCTTTCATCTTTTCTTTGTTTCTGGACAAAATGTGTTTTGTCTGAGAAAGCTTTCCACCAAAATAAAACAAATTCAAAATCCTAAAACATGAAAAAGATGATAGCTTGTATTGTATCCATTTCAAGAAACTTATGCAAGTGAATGTAGCTATATGCAAATGAATTTTCATAATTTAGAGCACTATTATACATCCTTCTAATTCTATAACAGGCCAAAACCTTCTTTTGTACAAAAACAGGAGCCTCTCATGATCTTCCATGGCAATCTAAGTGGCGTCCACCACACACTGCACAAAAGCCATGTATCAGAATGTACTAAGAACAGCCTCATTACCAACGAAATCACTGCATTAGCAAACCCAAACATGGATTAAAGATAATAAGACGAGAAGAAATCATAATTTACCATGAGGTCTAGTACATACTAACATGGTTGCAACAGGTGCAGTATTGATACATACCATGCTAGTACTGTGTACTGCAATACAATTAATAACATGTAGCCAAGTAGCAATGCTTGATAACTCACTTGAGGAATCAGCGGGTGAAAGAGCAACAATGAAAGCATGATTTCCAACTCGCATTTTGCTGTGGACCTGGCGTTCTGGATAATGGAGTTTCAGGAAGTGGCGTCTCTCGGAGTGATTTGTCTTTCATTATTAGCTGATGCATGAAATCATTGCGTACAGATTTGTTCTTCATATCCTTGGTTAGACTGAGATTTCAACAAATTGTAAGTTTCTAGGATAATAAACATTTTTTTAAAAGCTTCGCAGAAGCTATGAAGTCTAGAATAATAAACATTGCAGCAAGCAAACTTTGTTACTTTTATAGCTCTTTCTTTTCTCATTACTGGTTTCTATTGGTCTTCAGCAAAACATAAATGTAAAAAATTTGAGCTCCTGAAATTGTACACACATAATAGATACTGGTTATGGCTTTAAGGGCAAGCTATGGTATCAATGTTGTATGAAATTAACTTGCTTTTCCTCTAATTACTTCTTCCCTTTATATTGAACAGTTTCTTGAATCTCTACCAGTTTTGTATGCTATAAATTTTGCTATTTTGCATATGAAAATTTTGTCACACCGAAAAATAAATATGAAATCGAATATTAGAATGTAGAACAAAATTCTTACACAGGGAAGGCGAAGGAATTATGACTAAGGGTGCTAGTCTCAGAATTCAGACCTGACATTCCTGACTCTGGGCTCTCACATGGGGTAGTCAAAGCACTAAGATTTATATTAAAATTCGAATTGCTGCTCAATTTCACATTTAGCTGCAACTTCTCCTTGAAATCACCCTCCTGTTGCTTACTCTCTGCCTCCATCAATGGTCCACTAACCCCTTCTTTTAGACCCTCATTTGTCTTCTTCGGCAGCTCCGTTTGCAAAGATTCAGGATTTTCGATAACAGCACTGGGTAAGTCACTAGGTTTGGCCACATGGATGCTAAAAAGGGATTCATTTGAAGTAACACTCCATTCTTTATGGGCTGATTTTGAATTGTTGCGAGCAAAGATGGACTGTGGGATGCGGTTCGGGTCGGGTACTTCATAGCCCCGGTTTATGTGCAAACCCGATGGTAAATTGATTCGGTTAGTAGATTTGGGGAGGCTTAAAATGTGCACAGGGGAGTACGAGTCATTGGTGGAAACTGTGGAATACGAATTAAATTCAGTCGTTGAAGTTGAACTTGCTGGTAGGGAAGGTGGAGATACCCCTTTTCCTTGTGCATCCATTTTTGTGGTGTTGTGATGGATTTGAAGGGGGGTTTTGATTGGTTTTCACTTTATTATTTAAGCCTTTCTAACTCAAATTTGCAACCTAAAAAATGGGGAAAAAAAGAAATAGAAGGATTCTGTTAGTATCTTGGCTGATTTAATATTTGTACTACTTTTTGTCTCTCTAAATAAGAGGTGAATTTATTTAATATTTTACAAAACAAGACAAGCCTGCTATTAGATTAAACAAATAGGAGCAGAAATTGAAACAAGTATAAATCAATTGCAAGTAATCAAACTTCTATGATTTTGCAAAAGAAATTGAAACAAAATTAGCTTGGATGCTTCAATTTACTAGTTCCTACCTAATAAGTAATTTTTTTCACAACAGAAAACCAAATTAATAAATAAAAATCTCTGATGTGTACCTTACTCGAAGAGAAAAAAAGAACCAAAACTATAGAAAGAATCTCTCCTGTTTCACTTCTCTTTCGCTTTTCTCTTTGATTTACTCGCAACACTCAGCTCTCAGAGAAAACTCATAAGAAAGAATGATTTGCTCTTGAATTTGTTTAAATAAAGGGAACAATTGCTTAGCGTTTTCGTTCTAAAACTTTACCATAAATAGTTCGAGACCAAACCTCTCTAAAACCTTTCTCAGTTAGAGCTCGTTTAGTTTTTAGTTTAGCTAGACCAGTCGCACCATGCACCGAATTAATTAAGCTGGCTTTTTGCCTGTTAGTATAGAAAGGGCCCCACAAATCGGTGAATATGTATGTAGAGGTTCAGAGCATAATATGACTTCTAGTTTAGCGTTTGGTTGTAAAAACCAGCCGGTAACTTTGTTGGTTACAGAAGACACTCTCATGACCATATTTTGTCGTATTTGGTCTTTGGTTGAGCGAAACGATTTCAAGTTGTTAGTTCTGCTCATCGATGTCAAGAGCAACGCATGCAAAGCCTTATAACATTAACCGTATTATCAAGGGGTGCGGATATTAACAACAAATATTTTACTCATACATCGCATAGGTCAGAAAATAAAAATTAAATCTTGTTCTGACGTGGAAGTTCTGTTGTTCAAATAATTAATCAATTGCAAAATTAAATGAGAATCATTTAACCATGATTATTAATTCATGATTTTGAACGCTTTTATGTTTGTAGTAAGATGATTAAAACATGAGGTCCTGTGGTGATCCGATTTGATTTTCTTATTTTTAACTAATTACTAGGGTCAAAGTCTCGTGTTATTTCAGCTGTTATTGTTTTTCTTTTTATATATTACGTATTGCTGAATAATTTAAATATGTGGTGATTATATGATAATAAAAAATGTTATTTAATAAATATATTACTTTGGATATCTTAAGTAGGGTTTCATTTAAGAACTACAACTCAAACTTATGGGTTTCTCATTGTTTTATAACATTGTACGACCTTTTAAACAAAAATTGAAGTAATTTCTCTAAAATCAAGAATATGTATTTAGTTTAGTGGTAAAGACAATTGTTTTTTGTGTGGGAAGTCATAAATTAGAAATTCAGACGAATTAATTATTTGTGAATATTAAATAGTTGAATAAATTGACCTTGAATCTTTACTAAAAAAAAAAAAAAACTTCTCCAAAATTAATATGAAACAGAGAAGCTTTGTTCCTTTCTCCAAAAGATATCTTAAGCAAGGACCATTTTTTGTATATTCAATATGAAAGAGAGAAAAAAAAATGCAAGTTGACTTGACTTCAATACTTGAAATATAGTTTAAACATGTTAAATGAACACAATAATAAAGAAGAGTTATATTTTAATATATACATTTCTTAAAATATTTCCAGAGAGAGTCGTACAAAACGTGTTATGCAAAACTGAGAATTTTTTTTAAATTGACTTAATTTTAACAGCTTGTTATTTTTCCATATAGTTCAAACATAATACATTTCTACATGTTTTAATTGCAAAAGAAGAGACAACAAATAACAAAAGGAACAAAAATGTTATTATGAATTCAAAATAAATGGTGAAATATAATAAACTAATATGGTCTTATTAAATTCTAATTATGAATTGATTATATAATAACCTTGGGCAAATCTCCATTGTTGTTTTTCCTCGCCGGTTCCTATAAAGCTTCATTAACTATTCTGACTATATGAATGCTCTCCTCCTTCCTTCTGAAGTATCGTGATTTAATTTCCATTAAAAACAAGTACTGTGATTTGTAGCAAGGGCAATCTGTCATTAATTATCTAATTATATTCAAGTTCTATTTAAGTAAGTTGTTGTAATTTAAAAATATCAATAATTATGAAATTTTTATGAGAAAATAAATAATTTTAATATTTTATCAAAGAAATATCTAAATAGAATTATTTTGATGGGTATTTATCAATTTTGATGCCTAGGCAGTGTCCGTACAGCTTTCCTTTTCATCGGTCAGCTTTTCGTCAGCGAAAATACTTTCAGGATAAAAAATCCGTTTTAAAATTCGTGTCAGCTAGGGATGATTAATGAGCGAGCATGAGCGAGTTAGGGTATGCTCATGCTCGCTCATTAAGTAAATGAGCGAGTTTAAATGAGCGGATAAATGAGCGAGTTGTAAATGAGCGAGCTTTTAATGAGCGAGTTATGAGTGGCTCACGAGTTATGACTTATGACTCGTAACAAAATTATATAGTGTGCCCACGCATAACAAAATTTGTTAAAAGTCATCATAACAAAATCCAACAAATTATCATAATTCATTTAAATGAGAGAGTTGTTATGACTATTACTTGTTTTGGGATTTAGGCGGAGGTTTTGGTTCTACCGATTTACAAAAAAAAATGAATATGAAACTATGAATATTAATATATTACACACGATTAAATGTTACATTGTGCTCACTATATTACACATGATCAAATATGAAACTATGCTTAAATCTTAATGAGGCAAAGTTGATGTTACACAGAATTACATAGGATTAAATGTGGCAAGGATTAGATGTGGCAAATGCTTAATGAGCGAGTTGGATCATGCTCATGCTCGCTCATTAAGTAAATGAGCGAGTTTAAATGAGCGGATAAATGAGCGAGTTTAGACGAGCTTTTAATGAGCGAGTTATGAGCGGCTCACGAGTTATGAGCGATTTACTCATCCCTAGTGTTAGCTATTGCACTAGATCTGAATTCTTCTCATTCTAGTATTGCACTGGATCTGAATTCTTCTCTTCACCGCAAGCACTTTGAGCGTTATTTCTCCGTTATCCGCAGTTCATCCTTTCGTTACCGCAACCACCTCCTTTCCATCTCATCTCTTCTCCTCCTCAAATCCTAATCCGCCTGGACGGAAATGTGACGCCGCTCCTTCGGGGGATTGCTTCGAGCTTATGGGGTTCGTACCCATACTTCCAATGACTTTATTGTTTCAATGTCTGCATTCCGTTTGCTTTCTTTGCTTTTGGTTGCAGGATTTGGTGTAAGGTGAACTGATTTGGACAAAATTGAGTGCATTTTAGGTTGAGGGTGAACCGGGATTACAAATTAGTTACTTTAGTATTTGAGTCATGATTTTCCAAAGAATTTCTATGCCCTTGAGCCTCGATGGGAAAATGGGTAAAGATTTTAACAGAGCAATTTTAGCTTCATGCAGCGCATGAACCATTTTGATTGTATTGTTCGTGTGATGCGCGAAAGCCAAAACTGCTCTATTAAAATCTCTGCCCAAAAGAATTCATATAAATAAATGGTAGTTTAAGGTTTGACTGTCATTTTTCGAATTTGCTCTCTTCGCTTAGTATGGTAAAAGATAATACCTTTGATAATTTTTAATTCAGAGAATTTGATCACGGGCTTCCCCTCGTCTATAACTCAGGTCACAGGTCAAAATTGGTCAAAGCCCTTCAATCCATCCCCTACCACCGTACAAGCTCAGTGACCATATCTATGAATATGTTTCTGGGACAAACGGAGAAGAACGCTCATCCTACTCAGTGGTTCTAAAAAATCAGCCGGGAGTCCTTGAAAGTAGCTTCGAAAAAGTTATCATGCCCAATTTATCTTTTCTTGGAGATGTGGTTTATCGGTTTGTCAAATTGTCCAGCTGATGAAGGTGCATGCTAGATTGATCACATATCGGATTGAAGTGTTGAAGTTGAAAGCTAAGAAGGCTGATCAGTTATGCATTTTTCGTTCATCAGGAACTTTTGTTGATGCACTGATTATTGTCAGTTATCTGAGCCAGTGCACCATAGATGGAAGGTTGAATAACTTGAGAAGTCTCGGGCTTTCACAAGTGGAGGTAGCACTTATGATTTGTAAAACACCCTTTTTGTTGAAAATGCAGGTGGTTGTCAAAAGAATGAAGTTTCTAATACAGGAACATGTTATTCCGGGGCTCCACTGAGCATATGAAGATGCTTCTGCTGGAAAAATTGTGGAGATTGAATGGTTTTAGAGCATCTCAAGTTGACTTTTTTCCTTGAGTGAGGCTATGGTACTATATAGAGCATATTGGCCTGTGCTATGGACTTAAATTTTCGGTTTGAAAGTCCTAACATTCGATCCGAACCATTCAAAATGGTCTTCAGATGAATATGTACTAGTAAACTAAATTTTACATTTTTTATAATATTTTACTGCTTTTTTAGATGGGTAGAAAATCACTTGAGATGAAAATTCTGAACCATCCAAAAACAGTGATTTTCTACTCATCTAAAAATATAGTAAAAAAAAAATTCTAAAAACTATTAAATTTAGTTTACAAGTACATATTCATATGAAGACTATGTTGCACGGTTTGGACCAACCGATAGGATTATGATCTGTAGTACGGACCAATCCATGCTATGCATAGTACCATAGCCTCACTCTTCTTCCTTTATCAGAAACTTTATTCTTCTGTTATACCACCACCTCTGACATGCTCAACAAAAGGGAGGCTTTACTAATCATAAGTGCTACCTCCTCTTGTGAGACTTAAGTTATTCTTATTCAGCCTTGCATCTATGGTGCCTTGGCTCATAGCTGACAATAATCACAATTTTGTTCTATCTCAATCACCGTTACAAAAAAAAAATAACATTTGTGCAATCATGATATGTAATTCATCATTATAATGAGAATAAGCATGATTGTCGTTAATTATGAGGATTTTAATGATGAATAAAACTATTTTTCACTACTTGTGTTTGGAATTGGGAGCTCCTTTCTATATTATATCTGTTATGAACTTTGTGATATTCGAAATTGTTTTGAGCAATTCCTTTCTGTTTTTTTTTTTTTGGCATTGCGCAATTCAGCAGATGTTTTTTTATCCTCACATGTACTTAATTGGAATGGACATTGTATGATTGTCAGATTTTTATTTTGTACTTGAATACTGATCAATATTTTTACAAGAAAAGTGTATGTATGTCAATCGGATGGTCCAAATATCATCTGCTCGACTCGGGTCAGGTATCAGATTGGATATGGATTCCAATTTTCAATGGTGGACGCTTTAACAGAAGCCCTCCGTTATACTTCATCCAGCGCATGATCATGACGCGAATTTTGATACAGATTTGACGTCTCCAGTAATGAAGTGCACTAGAGGTCGTACTATGCATAGTACCGTAGCCTCACTGTTAGATTTGTTTATTTAGTTCTCTCGATCTTAATTTTCTGACTTCCCTCATGACTAATAGATGTCAATGTAAACCATTTGATTTTGGTTAGACAATCCATAGAAATTATAGCAGCAAATGTCATGGCTTGCTTATATGGTTTAGAAATTAATTAAACCCAACGTCCAAAATGCTGCTCGTATTAGCTAAAAGACATGCAAATCAGACTGGTTCTTACGTTTAGGTTTATTCATCTTCTGATCAAATCCAAAATTAATCTAGAACACGAGACATTCTGTTAATCTAGAACACGAGACATTCTGTTAAAACGCTATGCAGATTGCATCAGAATTTTGGTGTTGACAACCCTCTCATAATTTTCCTACGCAAAAGCACTCAGAAATCATAGAGTTAAAATTAACTGAAATGATAACAAAAGATAGACTCGTACTACGGGAAAGAAAACAAAGCAAGGAATCGCATCAAGACTAAATTTGTACACATTTCGAAACAGACTAAAAATGTTTGGCCGAGCGTACGCACAAAGTGGGGTTGTTCACTCGTGTCATCATATTGACAGAGAATTGGCGTGAATAAAACAATTTACAAATCACAAAGCATCAAGTATCTGATGATTGGTGGTCAAAGCTCCAATTAGAGAATAGTATAGCAATGTATTGAGAAAGCATGTCAAGTTTTATAAAACAGCTATTCTGCTTCTTCCCATTCGTCATTCTTGTAGGAGACAATTGGGTCAACTTTATGTATCTGCACCGATATATCCCGAAAAACAGTTACCGAGAGGGAAATTTACAAGGAAACTGCTGGTACTTAATGGCCTTTGAAGCAATTGAATAACTCATGATCTCTAGGATCTTTGAATCAATTGAAGAACTCAAAGTGGGCTTATTGTAATGTCCCAAGTACAAAGCAGAACTTTCCCTTATTTCCTTTGAATAAATAAAATTAATTAGTGGTACCTTAGTGTTAAAGGAGTGCAGTTTGACCATTTGAGGGTTGTTTATGAGCTTGGCATCGCTTTCAACCCAAGAAATTGGTACTGTGGTGTCTTTATCTGTGTATGCCAATACATCAAATACACCTAAAAGTAGAAAATATGAATCAGAGTTGCAGGTTTTACTCTTTTTTGGCAAGGATAGCTACAGCTTCAACAGAAAATGGCTTATTAGGTTGCCTTTTGATTGATTGTATTAGGTTCAGCAACAATAATAATGTACTAAAAGAGAGAGATCGATCTGCAATGACAACAGAGAAAATTAGAAAGCTGCTGTATTGTAAACCAAAAAATATTTAACCTAAATAAAAAATATAAAAGTTTCTGTTCCTTTCAAAATCAGTTCCCAAAAGACGAAAAAATCTCTCAGAATTGGCAGCTAATATTGTCACTTGCAAATCCATAGTAAGAGGGTCCTGTAAAAGTGTAAAGAATGCGTTGACCAACTTTTTGGCCAATATAATTGAAATGGCACATAATAACAAAAACTGGAAGTTTTGAATATATTCATTAGCCTCAATAAAGTTCACGGTGCCAGTGACTACTTACATGTTTCATCTAGGCAAGGCAGGTAAGTGATGCATGAAGCAATCTGACGCATTATTGCCTGTATTTCACGCATTATCTCCTTGTCACATTTCTCTTTCATAATCCTGAAAAATAACACAATTCAAAGTCAGGAAAAAGAAAACCAAACACAAAGAACATTATTGGAAAACAAAGTAGATACTAATATTGGCATACAAATTAACATACCCCTTTTCAACAACCTCAGCATCAGTCTCTAT
Organism: Carex rostrata; assembly: GCF_964058835.1. Taxonomy (NCBI): domain Eukaryota; kingdom Viridiplantae; phylum Streptophyta; class Magnoliopsida; order Poales; family Cyperaceae; genus Carex; species Carex rostrata. The sequence continues at coordinate 7,298,494 of NC_135930.1, read as the reverse complement.
ATTGAAATTCCATCTCTCCAGAACCTCACCTGTAGCCTTACTCATAATGACCAGAACAACCCTCTGTAGCTTCCCTGCTTCAAGCCATTCTTTTGGAAATTTCATCAAATTTAAAGTATTAATCAAACATGATTGGATAAAAATAAATAAATCTGTATATTTAAACATGCCAGCATTATAAATATCAAACCAGTCAGGTGAGGAGCTGAGCCATGTTGAAGTTTCGACAATACTTAACAGTACCAGTATTCTAAGATACATAGTCCCCTCAGCATTACTAAACTGCAACCATACTAAATCCAATCTACAATTAGTCTTCAATTACACTAGTTCATTTGAGATAATTGCAATTAAATGCTAATTTACACACAACAATTAATTTACTCATCAGTTGTATTGTTATGCATCTATCAGTAAGGCACTCATTACCCAAAATTAACAACTAATCTGCAAACAAACCACTAAAAGCGTGCCTAACAAGAAGAAAACAACCTAAGTTTGCATTTATCCTTCTACCAAACCAAGAGAATTTTCATTTGCAATTATTCAATTACTCAACATGATGCAGCTTTCAGTTAATCTCATTTCATTTGCACTAGTCTAACCTCATTAAAAAGTCTCAATTCTGCAAACAAATGCAATTCACTGTTTTTGCCACAATAAGATTAGAAAGATAAAAAAAAAAAAAGGTGTACCAGATAATTGTGAAGTTAGGCTGGAGATGAAGGACTTGACACTTTCGTCTTGTGTCAGCAGCATTGTGAGCCCATATTTCTTCACTTTAGAAAAGCTTTCCTCAGGATATACCCCACGGTTATACAAAATACTGCACATCTCAAGTTCTTCGAATTTAGCAAAGAAACACAAAACAACATATTCTTTTGAACTGTGTAAACCTTCTGAATAATCAGAAATAGGGATGTGTTGTTCTCAGTTCTCACCTGTTTGCTGCATAACCTGTCAAGAGGCATTGAAACAAATAGTTGCCAGGAAAAAAGATCAGGTAAGCATATTATAGTCATTGAAATAAACACCAATTAATTTGTCAGATTTTGATAAATAATAAGAGGGCAGAGAAAGAGGGGATTTATTTATCTTGTAAGATGCATTTCAACAAACAATAGTCGGACAAAGATTAAAACCGAAATAAATGATAATTTTCAGGATTTTTTGTGCATCAACCACATACACTTCTATATATACATATCTAAAGCTGAAATGTTCCACTCTTCTAACGTTCCCAACAATAAAATATTTGGGTTTGTGAGGTTCCAAGTTCTAACCTAACGGAAGGGGGGACCGAGCCATCAGTGAGATACCACTCTGGAAGAGCTATAAATTCTAACCTTGTGTTGGCCCGTAGTACTCAAGAGTATTTGCTGGACTGAATTTGAATAAAGGGATGTATGAACTTCGTTACAGGAAATAGAGAAGAGATGTGAATTGTATTTCATTCTTGATTAAGCAATCTTGTACATGTACTGTGTCATTTATATAGAGTTCTCTCTCTCTCTTATGCAACAGTAAGCTAATCTCTTAACAGAATTACACACTGTGATTAATACTCTAACATAATTACAACCACTTCTGTTTGTCTAACAATCCTAACCAACTTGTCTCTTGTCTGTTGAGTGCTTAATATGCGCAATACTAGAAGCTTCTGTTGTATTCATATTAGGATGAAATATTTGAAACCTAATAATTGTAAATAATATTATAGATCACACATTCAGCCTTTCAGAAATTGTGATTTAAACAAAGAACTTGCTAGCAAGACTAATTAACACCAGAATCTTTTACTTTATAAAAAGCCTCTACTAAACGGTATCTACAGATCTAAGAGTGTAAAAACAGAGGTGGATGCAATAACTCACCAAAGAACTCACTGACAATAGCCGCAGATCCACGAAGGGTGATGATGTCCTTTGAGATTGTTGTAGAAGCCATGAGAAATGAGAAATCAGTCTAATTTCGTCGCTTCACTCTCGCTTTTTCTCTTTCTTTCTATCGACTAAGGCGACAAAAGTGTTATATGAGCGAAAAGGTGCTAATGCAGATGGATATAAATTACACAACAGCTAGTTATATGAGCGAAAAGTGTTATATCTGTATCAGTGTGACAGTATCTCTCGCTAATTAACAAAATATTAAAGGGGGCTCCGTGCATTTGCACCTCGGACCGGATTTGGACTCCTCACGACTGACGACTCGACAGTCGGAAAAGATCCGACATGTCGTTGATGGACCAGGTGTACCTCGGTTGTAATTCTCATGTGGGCTTGGCTCATGGACCTTATATATATGATTCGAATTCGCATCCTCTGAGATATCTCTGTGTGTTTTTATTTTTTATTTTTGAAAACTTGGTAGTAGTTATCAAGGTTTGTGAGGGGGAATCGAACTCTCGATCTTTGGGTATAACAACTTTAGGACATTTTTCTAGCCAATTGTGCTACCTCCCCTTTCTCTATCTCTGCGTGTTTTTATTGGAAAATCTCAACTATTCAAATACGTTCTGCACGATTCTCAAAGGACGAATAATAGCCCTGCACTATCCCCGAACAGGCGGATTCGTATCGTACTGCAGAGGATTACCCTCACAGTTTAAATCTCAATCGATTATTGAGCTTTGAGATTCATGTCAAGTTAAAAAGAACGATTCAGATCTAATAATTGTAAAAGATTCCTTATCAGGTAATGGAGAGGATGTGAATTCTGAATAGGCACCGTTAGGGGTGAAAACGGGTCGGATATTATCCGACCGAATTCGGATTCGGATAGTCGGATACAAATAATTTGCGGATACGAATACGGATACGGTATGATTTATCCGGATACGGATACGAATTCGGTTTTAATTTCGGAAGCGAATCCGGATACGTTGATTTTTCGGATAATTTTTCGAACAATTTTTCGGATATCCGGATTTTTGAATTTTTCGAATATTCGGATACAGGTGGGGTCTACCTGTAATAGAAATAGAGAGAGGAGAATTAAGAGGTGGGATAGGTGTGGCCATCCGTGAGTGAGAAGTCATGCCATGAGACCCCCATCGTCATTTAAACAACATCTTGAATTTTTTATTTCTCTCATTAAGTTAAATCTTCGGTTTAAAAATCCATAATAAATTTTCAAAAATACTAATAATCATTTTTTTTAATTATTTTCTCATTTAATTAATTGAGTTTTGATGTAATTTATTGTTTATGATGGGTCATTTTATTTTTATTAAATAACACATTAGTTAATTAGTTTTGTTCTGATTTCAAATGTGGATATTTGTTGTTTTACAATTAAAAATTTTAATTCACTCCACTGATGTTATACAATTTTGTTGTAATATATATATCCGAATTAGAAATTCGATTTATATCTGTATTCGTATCTGTATTCGACTAACATTCAATTCGTATTCGTATCCGATTAATATCCGATCCGTATTCGTATCCGATTAATATCCGATTCGTATCCGTATCCGGAAAATAAAAATAGATACGAATATAGTTTTATCACTATCCGATCCGTATTCGATCCATTTTCACCCCTAGGCACCGTACACGTTGGTCACGCAAAAGTTGAAGTACGCACTCATTTCCATCTCCCTGCGCTTTAAATCCCCCACTGTCAGTTCCAATGTTGTAAAATGTGGCCGCATGATCTGTATATGCTTATGCAGTGGTCTTCTGGATACAAAATCTCATGCAGTCAAGTTCATACAATTTTGAATATACATATACATATACGGTCCATGCGGACTTGAAAATTTTTTTTAAAATTTTTTTGCGATGGAGAAAATTAGAATCTATAACCTTTATAATATGGTAAAAAGTACAAACTACTAGACTAAATAAGTCTTTAAATATAAATTAGTTTTATTTTATCTATATTTCTTTAATAAAGTATAGTAAAACTGCATATATACTTCTCCATACAAATTCCGCATATGAGACCGCATGCCACATATACAATATACAGTGGTCTTTCGCACGCATGAATAAAACAGCATTTTACAACACTAGTCAAGTCTCATTCGGTCATATTTACAAGGTAGGATGTAAATCATATTTTATAGGCTACAATGTGCAAAAATATTAAAATTAAAAATAAAAGTTGCTTTATTGTTCAGTCTCTTTGCCTCTTTGGTCATGTTTTATAGTTTACTAATGTTAAACGATTTCATGAATTTCAGAAACATCCCTAATGACAAATTAAACTTGATAACAATATAAGGCTGTGTTCAGAAACCTCTCTCGCACATGCTGCATTCACACATCATACATGATCAATATTACTATCCTTTGCATCAATATAATTTGAGGGGACCATAGAAATTTAAACTTGGGAAATTGACAAAACTAATTATTTGGGAAAAAAAAATTGGAGTACCATTTACTGTACACATTAAACTTGACAAATAAGCACCTTTTCCAGTTTTCCACCCATTTTAAATGAAAAAAAAAGTATTTAATTAACCAGACAAAAAATACTGGATTAATCAATTCAGATTTTTCACTTTCGTAGCAATTGAAACCACTGATATATTATTAATCTTTGTTAAAATTACACCCTGCTGTCTGGAATATGTTCTTCATTCCTAACAAGTATTTCTTACCAAATCATTTATCAGACAAACGTAAGTTTCAAAATCAGATACCATTCCCCTTTCGCCCCTCAGTATTTCCTTGTTTGTTCTTCCCTTGCCATGCCTTGAATGCCCCTCTAACAATATATTATATGTGATATCATCTGGTTTAACCCCAACATCTAGCATAGCATCTAGTAGCATTTCAGCATTTCTCATTTGACCAATCTTACATAAACCATTCATCAGTACATTATAGGTAACAACACCCAATTTAAGGCCTCTCCTTTGCATCTCTTTTAAGAGTCTAAACCCTATTTTAACCCCCCCTTTGTTACAAAATGCACCGATCACCATGGTATATGTGACTTCATCAGGAGCAAAACCTGATTTGATCATTTCACGCAGTACCATCTCTGCCTCATGAGCCTGGCCTGACCTGGTCAATCCTGATATAAGAGTCGTGTATGTCACTTCATCTATTTCAATTCCTTGGGCCAACATTTTGCTTTTTATCTCCATCGCTGCTTCTAGTTCACCCTCCTTGCAACACCCATCAAAGAGGGTAGTGTAAGTAACCTTGTCAGGTTTGAACCCATTGATCCTTATGTCCTCCTCCATAATCTGTTTCGCCTCCTTTGTATTTCCGGTCTTGCAAAACCCATTGATCAATGTATTCAATGTGATCAAATCTGGATTTATATTTCTTCTCATCATTTCTCGATACAACTCCATCGAGAGTCTCATCTCCCCTTGTTTGCAATGCCCATCAATCAATGCAGTCAAAGTTACCGTATTAGGAACCAACCCTCTAAGGAGCATTTCGGCAAACAGTTGACGTGCGTGTATTAAGCTCCCAAATTTACAATAACCCTTGATCAAAAGTGTATAAGTAAACACATCAGGCTCGACTCCATGCACAACCATTCCTCGTTTCAACTCTAACCCATGACCCAAATCTCCAAGTCTACAACAGCCACCGATCAAGGTATTGAAACTAACAACAGTGGGTCTCAACCTCCACTTGGTAATTTCTTCGAACACCTGACGGGCATGGTTAATGTTCCCATTATTACAGAAACTATGCATGAGAACATTGAAAGGTCTTACATGGGGAGGAAATCCTGCATTTAGAAGTTCTACATAGAAAAACCAAACTGTTTGAGTTGGCTGAGAACGGATTAAATCGGTGAAGATGCGATAGAAAGCTGCCAAGGGGACTGATTGGCGATGCTTTACAGATTTGAGGAGGGAGCGAGCAGCTTGCATGCAATGCTCAGCTGCTTTCTTCATGCTTTCTTTTTGAATTATGATCAGAGAGAGATGGTTACAAATTTTGAACGGATATACAAATAATTTTCCTAAAAAAAGTTGCTCTCCCTGTCGGCCCAAATATAGTCTATAAAAACAGGCTTTTATGGGCTTACTTGAAGTAGATGTTTTCATTTTGACATGTAATATTCTAAGGATAATTTCTTATTCGTCCTTGGAGACTGGAGAGGAGTAAAATTCCAGGCCAATCAGAGGTTAAAGTATCCATCGATCTCTTGTTGTTGTGGGCCCAGAGTTAAAATGGTTAATTTAGGTGAATATAATTTACTATCTGAACCAACTAAGAATTATAAGAACTACATATTATTTTTTTTCTTGGCTGAGATTTGAATAAGCCTATTGCATGCTCATAAATTTTATACAATTAAAAAGACAGGTAAGGGACAATGTAGGACAGTTCTGCAAATTGTGAAAAGTGAAAACTTAGCAGCAAAAATAAAATTTCTTATTTCAATCCCACACCAAAACGAAAAAGCTGCATAACTTTTACTAAAACAAGAAAAGAAAATTACAAACTTTGCTCCACACATCATTTATACCATTCTATAATTAATTAAATGGACCGACACTTTGTTCCACATATTGCTGAAAATTCTACACCAAACCATCTAAAAGAAGTAAGAAAAACATGATCAACCAAATTTCTCTATTAACTCAAACTGAAACCTAACTAATAAGAGAAACTCCAGCCATAACAAGGGAATCGGCAATAACTTTGTTCGCTGCCTCTGACGGATGGACGGTATCCCAGAACACGTAACTCGTTGCATTTGAACATGTCCTGACTGATTTAGATTTGCAGAGCACTGATGTTTTCACAGATGCACCCGTCATGCAACAACCTCGTTTTGCCTCGATAAACCCTATATATATCATGTATTCATGATTGCATTAAACCTTTATCACGGACATGATTTTCTTAAAGTAGTTCTACAGATTCAAAGCATACATTTTTTTTTTTTGCTTTATTATCCAAATTCATCACAATTTCACTTACCTTGTTTTGAAGGTGCAGTTACAAGATCGTAGATCGGTTGATAGATGTCAAAGATGGCTAGCTTAATTCCACGATATTGCTTTGATAACGCGAGTACAGTGTGATTCAACTTTCTATTGAAGGTCAAGGCATCCTCATTGAAGCGTGTCACGCACGTTTTCCTGCCATGACCGAATACTCGAATGATTGCTGGCAGACAACCCAATGGCGATAAAGATGTCACGCCGATTCTCCTGGCCCCCAAACTATAAAGCCCCTGTTGTATCATGAAAAAGAAGGATTTTTTGTTTAAATTTTTTAAACAGTGTTAAATTTGGACTCAATCAAAGCCTTTTATCAGTCCTAGCTCTTATAAGAAAATATGAGCCGAATAAAAGTTTCTATAGTCCGGAGCCTTTCAATGTAATTTCTTATCTGGCAAAATAATTTAAACATGTTACATCAATCCCCATAAATTCGAAAACATCTTTTCCATTGTCACAATGTGAAGATGAGTGAAAAAAAAGGAAGCATTGCTGTTTAATGTTTTACATTTATGAAAAGAGCATACTTTTATGCAAAACATTACACTTCTGTCTTTATACAAAATGCACAGTTCCTAATAATTTTCCATGATGATTCGTACTACGGTAACTACATGGAATTCTTTTTTTGACAGACGAACAAATTAAAATAAATTGTCTCAGTAAAAAAAATGCAATTTACACAGGAATTACAAACCTTGAGGAACTTTGATGACTCTTCAATGAGGAGCTCAGAGAATGCATCGACAGAATATAACTTGCGGAGATCAGAGTTGATATAGTAGTTCTGCACAAAATCTCCCGTTCCCGTGCCCACTATGTACAATGCACCTTGAATTATGTTATTTGCCTTGCGGCGGCCAACCAACCGTACGAGCTTCGATTGGTACTCTTTGAAGTACTCTAGTTGCTGGGACAATGAGATTGCATGCTGTTCCAAATGAAAATTTTGTTTCTTTTTCATCAAATCGATGTAATCGCTATAAAATTTGTAAAAAAAATTATTCAATTTAAAGGGTAATTTAAAAAAACAAAGAAGGACCACTTTAGACCCTGGATTTAGAAGATTGCAAACACAAAGTTTATATTTACCCTGTGAAACCTTAAAATATGAAATATTAAGATAAAGCCACAAACAAATTGTAAAATTAATGATCCCTACTGGCTACTGTTAATAAATATTCCTCAAACTCAGCTAAAATTACCCACTGAAAAATGAGAAGAGCTGCGTCTTTATTCTTTTTTATATATGCTCTTTAGCAATCTAAAATGTAACAAGCGATCATTGCAAAAACTCCTAAGTATGAAATATAATTAATGCAAACAATACATAATAAATTAATACTCACATATAGTTTTGTGGTTTGATCAGAGTAACCAGACCCGCCAGACGCAAAACTAGCTCCGATAAGAAGATTCTTCCCTTTTGCTTGGGGGCTTAGATAGGGCAGTGGATAGGTTTTGAATCCCAGAGTTTCAGCTACAACAAAAAAAAAATGAAAAAAATAAAGAAAATATCAGGAAAATAAAATCACTGCACCTGTTCTATTAAAATAATAATAATAATTCACTGGCACTTAAAACATTGTAACCTGTGGTTCTGAATGAACTTAATTGCTTTCAGAGAGATTTTACAGGAGAGGTGATGATCAACAGTCAACACACAAGTAGGAAATGCACAGCTAATAAATTTACTTTAATGTCAGTAAACAATGTCCAGTTCAAAAAGAACTATTATTTTCCCTTTGTGATAAGGGTATAAATATTTTAGTCTTTTGTCTACTACTACTGAACACATCAGAGTTTTGTTTCTTTTGTAAACAATTCCGCTCCAATTTAGTGGGATGGTACATAGCCTGTCAATGGGTGGTTGGCATTTTGGCAATAATTAATGGATCACTAATTATGAAAATCGTCCATTACCAAATCAACGGTTCTGATAAGATTGCAAATGCAATTCTCACTTCAAATTTAATGGGATGGTGATGTTCTGATGAAAGCAGTTCTGTGGGTCACTCAAATGTCATTGCCATGCATGCTAAAATAGGAAAGATGAAATAATTTGTAGTATTCGTTCAAAATAACAAAATAAGAAAAAAATGAAGCGCCTCGCATTTATTTTGTTGAGACAGAGGTTCAGGCTATTTATTAATCTCCTGACGCTTACAGAAGGAAACAGCGACTTTATTATCACAGAATTATGAAATGCATGTATATATATTTTTTATGCTAGCTAGTAAATACTGCAACGACACAAACTTTGTTATTAATTGTTTGAAATATAAAGCTCCAACAATGACTCCACACTAACAATGATTTTGTTATTTTTTAACAATGCAGGTATATATACATAAAAAAATAAAACAATAAAAAATTTGGTGTAAGATCAAGAGTGAAAATTTAAGTCAGCTTATAGTATTTTTGTGCGCAACAAGCTTCAACATTTGTGAACATTTTAGGTGCATGCGTTATGTTGAAGGAACGTTGGAATTTTGGATTTTGATATGTTTAAAGTAGAGGAGCCGTGACAACTTATAGAACCAAAAAAATCATTAATAGATTAAAAAAGAAGAAGAAAGAAGTGCATATATACTTGGCTGTTTTGCAATGAATTTTGGGGTTGAAGTAAACATGTACACCTCACCAGAAATCAAATTGAGAGATGAATTTTGTCAATACATTTACATATAATTTCAGTGACAACATACCAGTGATATCTGTAGGCAGTTTGCCATTGCAAAACCTCCCGGTGGCGGTGTGGTTCTCGAAATCCCTCCCATATGGCGGGAAGTTCGCCTTGAAGTCACTAGCCAGATAGTTGTTGTTGCCGACGTCCATGGTTGAGTCACCGAACGTTAGAACTGCCGTGACGAGAGTCGTAGATGATTGTGCACTACCTATGTTTATCATTCCTAGAAATATAAGGGCTACAATGAAATTTGTACACCCTTCCATTTCTATGTCTCTCTCTGTTTCTTTGACTGCTCTAGTTAGGTTGAGTATATAGGTGGAGAGAGGCAGAGAGCTATATATAACCTTGTTGCCGTGATTTTTATTGATAGGAAAATTGAAAAACAAAATATTAAAAATGAGAATGGGTCCGTGAAAATTTTAAAAACAGGAAGGGGTACATAGCCCATAGTGTCCCTCAGGGACGCCATGCCAAATTCAAGTCCGACGGAAAAAAAAAAATTTGAAAACCAGAGACGCCATGGCATACTCCAGCCTAAGAATTTTAGCTAAACAAAAAAAATTAATTAAATTCTAGGGACGTCATGACATACCCAGTTCCATATACAAAAGCTGAAAACGAAACTTTACTTAGTATTTTTCAGCTGAAAAAAAAAAGTTTTCGTGAGGTTTGTATATGGGACTGGATATGCCATAGCGTCCCTAGAATTTAATTATTATTTTTTTTTTTTTTTGCTGAACTTGGGCTGGGGAATGCCATGGCGTCCTAGGTTTTCAATTTTTTTTTTTTTTTTCGTCGGACTTGAATTTGGCATGGCGTCCCTCAGGGACGCCATGGGCCATGTACCCCTTCCTGTTTTTTAAATTTTCACGGACCCATTCTCATTTTTAATATTTTATTTTTCAATTTTCCTATCAATAAAAATCACGGGGTTTGCTGCATTTGCACAAGTCTACATAGAGAATTATAACTACTTATGCAACATGATTAATTTTATACACAACCGCATCTGTACTATTTTGAAGTACCTGTGAAGTACTTCTAAAACAATAAAGGGGGAATTTCAAGTATACCCCTAAAAAACTTCAAAATTGCATATTTCCCCCTCTAAAATTTGAAATTACGTATTTTCTCCTCTAAACTTCAAAAACTCACAAATTTACCTATTTTATTGTCTTTTATATTATAACTCATTCTAAATTTATAAAATACTCATTTTACATTTCATTTGAATTTGAAGGGTTCCTCTACTGTCCGATCTGTGTGCATCGCATTAAGATTTGTGTGTCGCTTCAATATTCGTGTGTGTTCGTATTAAGATTTGTGATGATCTAGTGCGCACAGATCTTAATGCAATTCTGATCCATACGAATCGCATTAATATCTGTGCACGTCGCTTCAATTCTGTGCATATTCGCTTCAAGATTAATTCTGATCTAGTGCGACAAATCTTAAAGCAGTTCGAGTGGGACAAGAACCCTTCATATTCAAATTTCAGTTTGATGGGCGTTTTATGCTTTTAATTATGGGTAAAATTGGTACTTTATAAATTTAGAATAAGTTTTAATATACAAGACAATAAAATGGGTAATTTGTGAGTTTTTGAAATTTAGAGGGCAAAATATGTAATTTCAAAGTTTAGAGGGGGGAAATGTAATTTTGAAGTTTTGAGGGGTATACGCCAAATTCCCCCAAAAATAAATAAGTACCTGTGAAGTGGGAATAATGAACATGAGTTCTATTTAATTTTTTTTCTTTTTTTGGTGGCAACTTCTGGACAAATTTAATTCTCAAGGAGAAGAATTTAATATCCATGATTTTAATTTCTGTTTTATGCTTTCTTATATAAATAACTATAAAAAAAATCATATTTTGAATGACAAATGTGAATTGTTGAAATAATTTATCTGTGAGCACTGCATTCGACATTGTTTTGTACAGAATCAAGATGCTTACAAATCATGAACAATTCATTGTGTTTAATTTGATATTCTGTTTTTGTTTAATTTTATATCTTGTATGATAAGAAATTTAAATTTTATGTTATTTTCTGTAGATGAGTTAAACTAGATACATAATAATAAGATCAACGTTCACATTCAAATTTCAGATATATATTTTTCAATTAAATTAATATAAAAAATGAGCTTGATTGGACATAACAGTATCAGAGTTGAATCTGGTTCCTCAAAATTAATAGGAGGCGTCAATAAAAAAAAAAAAGACAAGTTGTTGGTAAATTTTGTTTGTTTATTCGATTTGCTCTCATGACTCAAATCAGCCCTTTTAATTTTAGAAATTGGAGGATTTAGGTCTCCAATTGCTCCAACATGACACCCAGACGAGTAATTACAACTTAATTATACATTCTCCTTTATGTAAGTTAGTTTTATATGATGACAAAATTGCAATATAATTTAGAGTATGTTTCAGCACCATTATTTAGAAGAGAGAATTCACAAAACAAAATCAACCATGCGATAAAATAATAGATATGGATTATAAAAAAAATTCAACCACGAGATTTATCCATTATTTTGGATCACATTTTTAAGCAATCTTCAGATGAGGTGTGGACAAATTTGAATAACTCAGCATGGGCTATATGGAGATGCAGAAATGAAAAATATACAGTGGCAAAGTACCAATCTTTGAAAGGTTCTTAGCTATTCTTAATTTGATAAACATCGAGACTAGAATAGTTATTGCTGCTATTAAAATGTGAAATCACTAGGGATCGAAATGCCATTTTGGTCCTAAAAAAAAGAAAATTTGATACCGAAATAACATTTCAGTTCTTATAATTTTTGTAAGAAAAAAAGTAATCAACATGGTTTGATAAAAATGGTTTTTTTAATTATGGTTTATAAAAAAAAAAAATCTCTCATAAAGCCTCAATTTGTAGCCCCCAGCTTGGAGCATATGTAAAATAGTAAAATAACATTGGATCATTCAATTTAATGCCATTTATAGTTTTCAACTACTGTATAGTTGCTTTCATTTATTAGTTTGGTGCTGTCCTCTTGATTAGTTGTAGCTAGAGTATTAACAATACCCTTAACGGGTATACCCTACCCTACCCGCCCGTGCCCGCCGCCCGGGGTACCCGTGCCCGAGCCCGGGTATGGGTCGGGTACTCGGGTACGCGGGTAAGGGCAAAAACCGGACCGGACCCGGTTTTTTTGATCAATACCCGACCATACCCTACCCGACTATACCCGTACCCGACTACCCGAGTATCCGTACCCGTATACCCGACCACTGTTCATGCCATTTCAAAATTCAAAATTTGTATTTTTTTCCCCCCAAAAAAATCAGAAAAAAACCAGAAAAAACCAGGAAAAATCAGAAAAAACCAGAAAAAACCAGAAAAAAACCAACAAAAAAACAAAAACAAAAAAAACCAGAAAAAAAAACAGCAAAAAAAAAAAAAAAATACCCGTACCCGCCTTACCCATCAAGGGTACACGGGTAAGGGTATAGGACGGGTAGGGCATGGTTTTTGAAAATTATACCCGCCATACCCGTACCCGTATACCCTTGTACCCGAGTATACCCGTACCCGAGTCGGGTATACCCGGGGTACCCGTACCCGCCCAAGTATTCAAACACTAGTTGTAGCATGAGTATGGATAGGGCTCTTTGACGTCAATCTGCAGCGTTTCACTTTCACTGTTTCACACCTCACCAGTAATAAAAATATTGTACCAATTTTGTACAGGGAAAAGAAAAGGAGCTTTCTATGGACATATGATCAAATTTGATTTGATGACCGGTCTGAGTTTTTTTTCTTTATTGAAATCCGTGCATTTATTTTAGTTTCACAGGGTGATCTATAATTTTAATTTTACACGAATTTTAAAACGAATTGAACTTATCATACCCAACATAGGATCTGATGTTCATCAGATAAATGTTCTTTTTTGTAAGATGCCGATAGTTCGGCCATTTTTATTAATATCCCTGAAAAAAAAGAAAATTTTAAAAATAACCCTGTTCCTCATTTTTTTTTAAATATGCCCTGACCGCCTGGACCAGGGGCGGCCCAAAACACCAAGTGAGGCGCCCTAGGGCCCGGCGGCCCATACCCCAAGTGAGGCGCCACCCCCTGGGGCGCCCCATTAGTAATTTGGTTTTTTTTTTTTTTTTTTTGAGAAATCTTAGTATTTTGATTTGAATAATTTTGTTGAAAAAAGTGTTGGGTTTATGTATATGTGTATGTCAAAAAATAAAATATTATGTATATGTGTATGTGTATGCCAAAAAATATAATATTTGATATATTTACGAAGTGATGTCGTAAATTTTTATAACTTTAATTTTTATTTTTATTTCTTTGGTGAACTATATGTATAATATACACACATACACATACACACATGCACATACACATACACATACACATATACACATACATATATACACATACACATACAAAAAAACTCACACATACACATACACATACACATACACATACACATACACATACATATACATATACATACACACATACACATACACATACACATATACCAAATAAATCAATTCGCATAAGCAAAATAGCAAGTTTATCTGCCACCACGTCTGAATAAACCTAACAAACGACTAGTTCTTCTGGTACCAGTGGCAGGTGCGGCATTACTTGTAGAGGCTTGGCTACTAGATGATTGGCTTACAGGAGGAGGGGGTTGTGTTCTACCGGTTGCTTCAGCGACAACTCTGGCATTTTCTCTTTCGTTGTGTTCGTTTATTGCATCTAAATGTAACAATGCAATTCAGTTAGTAATATAATTAAAGCATAAATAAATTTTGTACAATTCTACGTACCTGCCCTGCGCCTGTCGGAAACAGAACGGCGAGCCCGATTTCCCGACGGTCGCCTACCACCCATCTCGTCCATGGTCATTACAATACGCTTGTGTCTCCTCCTTCCCTTTCTTATCCATCCTTCTGAAGGTAATATTCTATCTCCGACATATGTAGGCCACTCATGCTGATCAGGATAAGAATGGAAAGATCCACCCCAAGTGGAAGCAAGGTAATCGGTACGGTACATGTCAGCAACATAGTGATCCTCACAGTAGTTCCTCACTCGGCATACCGCCATCACGTGACTGCAGGGTATGTGACTTAGCTGGGGTCCTTGGCATGTACAGGTTACCGCCCTGGCATCTCCGAATTTAACCACGTACTTGCAAGCCCTCTTGACAAACGCCATAGTGCCGTCTGGTTTACGGGTGGTAGGAACGTACTCATTTGGATTTTGCACTTCGAATTCTGTTCCATCGTTACCCATCGGGATCACGGTCATGGTTGCACCTTTGTCTCTGTGTCGTCTTAGTTTCTCCTCCACCCTTGTTGAAAATGACTGGTTCATCCTTATTAATTCTGCGGCCTTAGCACGCCGTTCCTGAAACCAGGCATTTAACTTGTAGAATGTGTCCTCTACAACTGCAGCCACAGGCAACATCCGGCTCTGCTTGAATACTGCATTCAGCGACTCGGATCCGTTGGTGGTCATAATTCCCCAACGCCAACCTCCATCCCGGGATTGATATATTTTCTCGTATGCTGGATCTTCGTTGACATCTCGGGGATTATTTTTCCCCACCTTCATTAAGTAGAGATTTGCCTTTGGCATGTACTACATAGAAAATAAGGAAATAGAATAATGTAAGTAAACAATTGTAGTAAAAAAAAATTGTTTTCTTAAAGTACAATAATATATGTAAACAATTGAAATGCATGTACCCTTGCAAAACTGCTAGTCATCTCTACCACCCTTCTCGGCTTTTTCTTTCTGCAATTCCATCTAAATGTATCAGTAACCCACGTGTCGCCTCCGGTTGCCTTGGAAAGGTTCTCCGCAACGTGTTGCATACACAACCTGTGCACACACTGGCCAGTACGTGTTGACCAACCGTAATCTTCACGATCAAAAACATATTTTATTCCTTTGTGCTGGTCTGATATCACACAGAAAAACTTCCCTTCCCCAATCACCCGTCTTCTTAAAAACTGCATAAAGAATCCCCAGTTCTCGCCGTCCTCTTTACGAACAATTGCAAACGCCAAAGGCAACAGCTGGTTCTCAGCATCATATGCGCATGCTATGAGTAGTCTCCCCTCGTAACGGCCAGACATGAAGCATGCATCAATGCTGATAACAGGTCTGATGTATGGCACAGCCTGGATACAAGGACCAAAAGCCCATGCTATGCCCTTGAATTGTTTAGCTCCCTCTATTAGTACACCGTCTTTATCAAAAAAAGGGTCATGCCATCGCTCATATACGGTGCCGACATTTGTACTTGCCATGGCCTGGAGCAATGGTGCCAGATAGCCATATGAGTCCTTCCAACTACCAAATATCCTGCAAATCGCAAGTTCACGACCTCTCCACAGCCTGTTGTATTTTGGGATTACATATTTGTATTTGTGTCTGACGGTCATAGCCACCGCCTTGATGCTCATCGATGGATCCAACTTAATGTCCTCCTCAATTGCATCGGCAATTAGTGATGCTGTCAGATTTGAATGGTCTGTCCTTGTGGACGCAGACTTGCATGTATGAGGTGGTTCGCACTTCTTAATCATCCATGCTTCCCCTGAACCCGCAGGGGTTGCAAAAAGGCGGAACTCGCAGTGCGGGTGAGTTGAACAAAGCACAACTAACCTTGTTCGGTCCCTTTTGTGTATTATACATTCCCAGTTGCCGTGAACATGAGTCTCATATATTTTCTTTACAAGCTCGTCTACGCTGGTATAAACTTGCCCTGCGGCAAGTTCTTTGTTGTATACAACACGAGGACCAAAGAAACTAATGTCTGCCTCTTCGAAAGCTGTGGTGTCGTTGAATGTGGCAACCGGATGCTTATTCCCCCGACCTCTAATCGGGAATTTTTCTGCCCTGGACAACCCTGCTACATTTGCATCACCATCTGATAAGTCATCATCTTCCCAAACCCCTTGGTATTCATCCCCCGTTTCCATTTCTCTTTCTGGTACGGCATCAATAGCATCAACATCAACATCAACATCATTTCGATTAACGGGTACCGGTCCTGACTCTGGCATAGTTGGAAATCTAGGGATTATGGGTGTCTGTCTGGGTGGTAGTGGTAACTCTTCAGTATTTTCTGGGGAGTTGTGGTACCCCTGGTTGTCATTACCGGGGCTGTGATACTCCTGGTGGTACCCCTGGTTGTCATAAGGGGATTGCTGGTGGTACTCCTGGTGGTCATAAGGGGAGTGCTGATGGTACCCCTGGTTGTCATAACCTGAAGGTCCAGCCCCAGCCGAACTTGAAGGTCCAGCCCTCGTGCGGGGAACCCTCTTCGAATATATGTCCATTACCGGGACCCCACAAGCTACAAATTGAGTATACACAACTCTCCACAAATTGGCATCTGTTATTGGAAACTTAACAAAGTAAGGTCTACCCCCCCCCCCCACGTGAGTTGTCAATCCGTGTAGCCAACTCTATTTCATACCTGTTGGGGTTTACAGATGTCTTTTCGTATATTAGCTGCTTCAGTTCCTCAAATGTGGTATTTTCATTAATCTCGAAGCCAAATGCGACTTCTTTCGTGTAATGCACGCCATCTTCATCCCTTTCTAGCTTGCCGCCGACGTACAGTGCAACTAACATCTCTTCTTTAACAAACTACATTTTAAAAAAAAAATTTACAAGTATTACATGACATAATAATGGGTACATTAATAAATGACTAATTGAAAAATAAATAAACAAAATTAAAAAAAATTACAATTTTTCTACAGTAGGTGTACAGCAATTGCTACAGTAATTGTACAGTACGCTGCAGTAAATACCAACAATAATGTACAGTACGATACAGTACAGGTCAACAGTAAATGTACAGTACGCTACAGTAAATGTCAACAGTAATGTACAGTACGCTACAGTAAGTGCAACAGTAAATTTGGAACAGTAATTACTAATTATTATAATTATAATTACTAATTATTATAATTATAATTACTAATTATTATAATTAAGAAAACATACCTATTTTCCCCAGTTATCGCCTCCAGAGAAGGTCTGAGATCGGGAAGTGACAGAGGCAGAAAATGCGTTTAAATCACAGGACTAGTGGGGCGCCCCAGGGGGTGGCGCCTCACTTAAGGTATGGGCCGCCGGGCCCTGGGGCGCCTCACTAGCTGTTTTGGGCCGCCCCAGGCCCAGGCGGTCAGGGCATGTATGAAAAAAAATTAGAGAGAGGGGCATTTTTAAAATTTTCTATTTTTTTAAGAATATTAATAAAAATGGCCGCCGATAGTTTATCTAGATGGTTCATTTTATATCATACTTTTCAAATTGATCTTGGAACAAATGCCTTTCTAAAATATTTAATTCTGAATGCTCATCCTGAACTAATTTGTACATAATATATACACAATTAAATTAGCTCCAACATCCAAATATGCACGGTCAAATAACAAGATCTTGCTCTCAAAATGCGACAAGCACGAAGAAATATACGCAACAAAATCTCTAACTCATAATTGCGCAAGGTTGAAATTTGTTGTGAAGATATGTGACCTGGCCCCATTGACAGGCTGTGCCTGCCCAAAACGATTCGAGTTCTGATTAGGGATTAGTTTATCTTTATTTTTTTGATAAACCCTAAACCCTCAAACAGCTGGAAGTTGTTGGAGCATGTACTGGCCTATTTTTTGATACTCCAAAATTGATTTATGTATGTATCTGTCTCAAGTTCATATCTCGTGATAACCAGAGCTACTCATTTGAAATTGTTTCACTTCAATTATTGTACCTCCACGTTTATTAGAGCCAAATAATTTTGAGAAAAAAAGAAGAAAAATCTGAAGTAAACTTAGCTTTCTCTGGTACAACCCAATTGTGGTCTGGTACGGTGGTACCTTAATAATATAGTACTTGTGCCTTCTAAAGTGGGTATTATATAAATTTAAAAGAAAGGTAATTCTCAGATTTATCTGGAAAATGAGAGAACAGAGAAATAGAAAAGAGGGAGAAGGATAAAATGGGTAATCTATAAATTTAAAATGAGTTTTATTATAAAAAAAACAATAAAATGGGTAAATTTGTGAGTTTTTGAACTTTAGAAGGGTATATATGATATTATGAATTTTAGAGGGGGAAATACGTAATTTCAAGGTTTTTGAGGGGGATACATGAAATTCCCCCAAAAAATAAAATAATAACAATTTAACAAATATAGATGTATCCTCCCAAAATCTCGGTGTATATTAATTTTTATTTGATAAAATATTTTTTATCATTCATAAAAAAAAAATTAGAATTGAAAATTTTTACAGTCTTAAAAAAATTGACACACACTATAATCACTATTTGATGGATGAGCCAGTAACATTTCAATTGGAAAATTTTGACACTATTTATTAATCATGAAATTTATATATCAAGCGAGGGGGACCATTTTATAATTTTTTATTTCGACTCTTTGAATATAAAGCTTAAATTTGAAATTAAACATTACAGACATGATAAATATATTACAAGTCATCCGTCCTTATTTTTAATTTAAATTAAAAAAAATCTATTACATTGATGCAAATGCACCTTAATCGGTGGCTAATGCATATTTCTTCTGTTAGGCCAGTTTTGCCCAGGTAAGAGCATGTCAGTTCATAAAATTAATTTTTTTTTTTTTACTGTCAATCTGCTTAATGTGTTACATTCTTCTGCTGCTGGCTGTTCAATGCGTTTTATACTTTTTAACTAGAACGCATTCTGTTATAATTTGGATAAAAATACTGAGAAATTAAGCCAGCGCATCACTTGAATACTTTTTCATTTCATCATTGCGTGAAGTAAAAAATAGACCGTTTTTTTCCCAGAGTCTATTGTACTTTGCAAAATGAACATTTATCAGTATTATGATTCATATTTTTGTTTGTAAAGTCTAATTTGAATTATTCAATAAAATCTAAATATAATTTTTTTTAAGATTAAATTTAGAATTTTTATTAATGTTTTGTTAAATAAGTATAAAATCATCTAATTTTGAAATTCTGGATCCAAAAATAATGATTTTCAAATTTCAATCCATCAGAAAAATAATAATAAAAGAATTCTAGAAAAGTAACATTCAATCTGGAACAATATTTTCATATACGTTAAGTGATTTGAATCGACTGTTCGAACTTCAAAATATAAATATAAATCTATATTACAAATCGATTTGTACTTTACAGTCTCACTTTTTTTTTTTCCTTTTCATATTCTTCTCCATTTTTGTAATGAAATGATAATGTCGCCAAATTAATATGCCGAACTACTTGGTAGTTGGTCGTACTAAAAATAATTAAGGACCCTAAAATGATGTTGGGCTCACACTGCATTGAAAAATTGCCCCGTAACCACCAAGCATCCATCACGGTCATGCTTATGAATTCAGATGTAATGGGTAGAGGTGCTATCGGGTCGGGTCGGGTCCGGGTACTATTATATTTGGACCCGGACCCTAAAAGTGTTCGGGTCCAAATTTCGATCCATATACTTATTTGTTTCAAATCGGGCCAGGTCCGGATCCGGATACCTATCTATCCGTAGATATTTCGGGTCCAGTCTTTCGGTTCCGGGTAAATAGATACCCGTAACTTGTTTGTGGATTATCGGGTCCGGTTCGGATATGGGGCGGTTCCGGATCTAGAGCGGGTATAGGTCACAACTCCAAAGTATTCAAGAAATTATTTACATTTAAATATAATTATAATTTCTTAAACATCTCATATAATAAATCATTACAATATAAATTAAAAACTACTGCAAAATAAAAATTATACTATTAATCATGTTTATAAATAATAAAATATATCATGCTACATAGCAAAATAAAAATAATAACTCTAAATTATTAGTTGGTTGTTGGTTGTTTGGAGTACTTATGGTGTAACAAAAAATATTGAATTTAATTTTTTGTTAATAGTTTTTGAATTCAGGAGGATGGAGGAGAGATAATTTTTAGAAAGTAAAATATTAGATATGATGATTTCCTTTTCTATAATTAAAAAAAATCTATGAATTGAATGTAATAGAAGAAAAAAGGTATAAAATAAGCTGGTTATGGAAGAATAAATTTGACAATCATGTGTCATGTGTCACATGTGTATAATATAGAACAAAAATTAAAAAGGCGTAATTAAAGGGCTAGTTAAGGATGTAATTAAAGGGTAGTGTAAAACAGTAGTATAAATTTGGTTAAGTTTTATCAAATTATAGCTCAGCTGAAATATATTATCTAACACAAAAACTTGATGCAGAGTTATTAATATATATTTTATCGGGTATTTATACGGGTATCGGGTCGGTTTCGGTTATGGGTCGGATAATTAAATGATACCCATATCCTACCCATTACAGTATCGGTTCCGGTTCGGATCCGGATCGGATATTAAATTATTAATTTTGTACCCATACCCATAATTTAATCGGTTATATTTTTTAAACCATACCCTATCCAAATTAATCGGATCCGGGTCGGTTCCGGGTCGGATCCGGTTCGGTTCCGGATCGGATCCGGGTAATCGGGTAAAAGTAGCACCTCTAGTAATGGGATACCAAAAAGGGGAAAAAAATACTCTACCGTGTTTTACATCGGACTTTTTAGTCTAGCACGAATTTTAAAACATATTTTCTATAATTCAAATAAACGCCAAAATTATTGGAAGCTGATAACAGTACCCGCATTGTACCCGTAGGGAGGCTATTGAAAATTAAATGTGAAAACAATTTTTTGTGGGGATCGAAAAAACGTCACAATTCGAATTTTTTTTCCTAAAGTATTAATATCTATGCATGGAGGTATTTATACCTATGTACGGAAGTATTTATAGCTATGAAGTGAACAATTATTTATTGTGCGGGCACTGTACCTGTGGGGGAACCATCGAAAATTAAATGCATAAAGATAACTTCCTACAGGGACTGCAAAATCTCCACAATTTTAATTTTTTTTCTATATTATTAATACCTACGCAATTTTTTCTTTCAAATGAGATTCAAGATGATGTACTTTTAGACTCGTCGTCGCGCAAATATTTATAACTTGCCGTACAAGTATTTATACCTATATTTGCAAATATTTTTTAGATATGACATGAAAAGTATTAATATCTAAGTTTGAAAGTATTTATACTTATACATTGAAGTATTTATACGTATGAGGTCAATTATTTTTATTAGAGGAAGGCTGGTGCGGGGATAATTGGAGAACTCGAAAATGGATAAACATAACAAGTCACGCATCAAAATATTAATATTTTTTTAGAGTGTGTTAATATCTTATCTTCTAAGTATTTATAACTACGAATGTATATATATCTAAAAATATTTTTTTTTACATATGACACTTAAAGTATTTATATCTATGCATTGAACCATTTATTCCTATGAAGTCAACTATTTTTGTTAGAGAAAGGTTGATGCGAGAACGAGTGTGGGAATTGTAAAAGTGAATTTATATAATTAGTGGGAACCACAGAAAAATAATGATGCTAGGATTTTAGAATAATAATTAGTTGAGACTATATAATTAGTGGAGATCATAATACATTATTCCTCTAAGTGCGGTACTGTAGCGCGGGTACTAAAATAATTATTTAAAATTATTTTGACACAACTGAGAACTCATTCTACTGTGCGTAAAATCGGTCCAAGTGGATCTGTGTAAAATCTAAACCGTTTAAATCCTTTCTGCACGATTCTCAAAGCACAATAACAGTGGCCCTATGCAATCCAAATGGGCGTCGAAAAAAACTTGACACTGTTTTAAATGGATTTAAATTAAGAAAATGAGCACCCTTCTATTTTTCCATTCAAACCGTTTAAAATTGATCACACAGCTTCAATTATTTTTTTCATTTACATTAATATAATCTATTAAAACAAATCAGATGTAATTAAAACCATGTGATCGATTTTGAACGGTTCAGATGGAAGAATAGAAGACTGCTCTTAAGAAAAGGAGCAGATTTGAATCCCTTTTAAATCAACTCAAAGTTTGAGGTGAATGTTTTGAACTGATTGATTTATTTTTTAGTGTGGTTTGATTCAATGTCTTCTTAGCTGATGGGTGATTGTCCTGATCCGATCGATTCAGTTCCTGATCTGATTTGAATTCAGTGCCTTTCTCGGCTGTAATATGCATACAAAGGAAACCGCTTCTATTATTCTAATCAAGCAAGGATGATCAATTTGTACCCACATGATGTACATACTCTTGTGCATTTTTTTGTTTTAAATAGCTGCATGTAATTTGCGGACACTGATTATCTAATCTTATATAACAGCAAATTTGTAATTTTTTCTATCCGAAACAGTCTTTCTTCCTTTCTACAAATGTTTTTAGTGCCTGACGCAACATGCGGGGTTTTTTTTTTTCTCGATTTTTATTGCTCATCTGAATTGAATCAGAACAACATTTGCCAAGGAAATGAAAGTGAATTTCTTTCTTTATTTCAAAATCCTTTTGGGCTGGTTCTGTATTCCATTTGTTTCCTTCTTTTTGGTCTTTCCCTTTGGGCTCTGGCATTTTTATTATCATCTTCCTCTGTTTTCTCTGTTTTGCTTTTTATATGATTATTTGTTCCTTCCTTCTTCTTTTGTGTGTGTTCGTTTTACCTTTCTTTTGGACTACTGAAACAAATTTAGTTGACAAATCCAAGCACTACTTAAATTGACTTCAAATTGCAAAACAATATAGAGAAACAATAAAATATTAGAATTCAGCTACTTGTGGATCTAACTCTTCCTTAATAAGTGCACTTCATGTGACCTAAAGTAAGATTTATATTACAAAAATATTTCATAGAAGCATCATATTAATTTATTTTAATATATAAAATTTAAAGATAGAGAGCTCAGAACATATTTAGGTGAAGCAATACATAACATAATGTTTGAATTTTCCTTTTAAAGGGTCATACAGGAATTAAAATAATAAAAAAAAATTACTACCATGCGATTCCTATCAAGTAATAAAAAAGCCCAACCATTTGAAACTCTAAACTTAATTGGTGAACTGAAAGACGATTTATTTTTGGTTTAGATGAAATTTAAAAATCTTCTACATACTTGTTTGCTAGCTCAGGAAAGGATATTTTCTTTATTACTTGAAACATAAAAGAAATGAAAGATTATTATTTTGAAAAATAATAATGATTGATTTATTTGTGAAAAAATCGACGGCTCTAGTTAATGTGTGCATCCAATTCAAAGAAGTATTTTAGTTTTCAAATTAATATGGTGTAAATCTTATAAAAATGTCCATTAATTTAAGTAAATAATCTCGTACCCTATTCTCCAGACATCAAAATGACAAAACCGATCATACAAATATTTAACAACTATTAATTTCAATAATATCCACACTATTATCTCTCTCTCTCTCTCTCTCTCTTTTCTTTTCTTATTACAGTCACAACACCATTTCAGCACTGAACAAGTACAAAAGGCTTCTAGAAACAGTAAATTTTTATCACTAACAAAGTAACAATAAGGACCAAATTTTACAAATCCCTCCAACTTTAAGATACTGATTATTTTTAAGTCACAAGGTCGATTCCTGCTAAGATAAGTGAGTTTGCTAAGACTTGGTTCGCCGCCTCCGATGGGTGCACACTATCCCAAAACACATAGCCTGTTGCATTGGCACAGGTTCCAACTGATTTTGGATTGCAAAGAAGTGACGTTGTTTCGACCGTGCCGGTCCCGCAGCAACCTTTTCGTGCCTCGAAGAAACCTAGTAATATATACACGCATACAACAAATTTGTTATCGTTTAATAACAATATAAGAATTCTGGATGGTGAACAGAAATTGGATGAATGTATACCTTGACTTGTAGGGTTAGCCACAAGATCATAGAGAGGCTGATAGATGTCAAGAACTGCTATCTTAAGATCCGGGTGTTGCTTTCCCAGGGAGTTCACGGTGTAATTTAACTTTTTGTTGAAGTTCTTCGCATCCTCATTGATTCTGGTAACACACCCGTTGCTTCCGTGACCGAAAAGTGTGATTGCTGCCGGTAGACATCCCAAAGGCGGCAGTGAAGTCACCCCAATACGTCGAGCCCCACACCCATACAACTCCTGAAAGTAGATTAATGCAAACATATAATATAAGGTGGTCTAGCAATTAATATTGATTCAAAAAATATCAACAGCAAAAAAAACCATATATGTAGAACCTGGACGAAGTCTTGAAAGATGCCGATGAGTAGGTTGGCAAAGTCATCAGGAGAGTAAAATTTGTAGAGGTAAGGATTGATGTAGTAATTCTGCACGTAGTCGCTCGCGCCGGCACTCACTAGGTACAGTGAACCTGTTATTATACCATGCGCCTTTGAAGAACCAACGATCTGAGCCAGCTTTGCCTGGTACTCCTTGTAGTACTCTAGTTGTTGTGACAATGGAATGGCATGCTGTATCCAACATACACATTTTGTATTTATCAGATGGAATGGAAAGAAGAAAAGGAGAGCTAATTAAGATGGGTTTGGGTTTTATCCAAAGGGCTTTGGACAAAGCCTTATTCAAAGTCAAACTTAAACATCCTATTTGCATTGAGATTCGTGCAAATATATTTAGAACTTAATAAATTTAAATGATTTTTTGAATCTAAATATTTATACGAATTTTAATACAGATTAGACGATTTATGCCAGATTTTGGATGAGACTAAACCCCTACCCAATTAAGATATGTCTGTTATTGTCATGATTTTCCTTCATTACCTTTTTTTTAGGCCCAGTGAGCTATGCCTGAAAATTCTTTGAAAGTTGAGGCCCAATAATAAATGGGCTCCCTTGGGCCATGAGTACAATAAATCTGGGTCTCACTATTTGGGTCATATTTTTAGAAGTACAGTTTCTCAAGACCAGGAAATCCGGCTCTCTGAGCCATAACTTGTACTTGATCATTTAATTTTGCTTGAAAATGTACTTTACATGTTGCTAAATCGATAAAGTTTTGTTTTACCAAGGGATTATATAGTTCTGAATAGATGTTTATATCCTCTAGCAACAAACTAGTTACTGTAAGGTATCTTATTTTCAATTTTTAGGATGATATGAAATTATTATTTTTTTTTAAAAACCTTTGCAGAGGGTGCAAAGTCATGAGAGGGAATTGAACACTTAACCTTTGAGTAACTAACAGTGTTGTAAAAAACGTCCGTTTAGGCCGATTAATCAGCTGATTAGTCGTTGGCGGTGTCCAAACCATCATGAATTTTCTCGACTAATTGGCCGATTATTCCTGATTAATTGCTTGGCGGTACCTTATCCGTCCGACGACCGTATACCGTTATTTACAACACTGGTAACTAACAGTCTTAAGATTTTTTTCTTAACCAACTGTGCTACCTTCCCTTTCTCCATATGAAATTATTTTCATTAGTTGATTTTTTTACTATAATTATAAAGACAAGAAAAAGATGAAATGATTATGTTTACAAACGAGATACAGGAGAATGATTGATGATTGTACTTACAGACAATAAAGCTGTTCCATCAAAATAACCAGATGCGGCAGATGCGAAGTTGGCTCCGATAAGAAGGTTCTTCCCTGATGCCTGTGGGCTCAGGTACGCCGGTGGATATGTCGTAAATCCTAGAGTTTCAGCTGATAAGAAAATCAACACAAGTTAAATTTAACTATATATAGAAAAAAGAATGCAGGAATTGCTTCAAAATAAAAGTGGTGGAAAAATATTGTCAATTTGCCAACCAGTAATGTCGGTAGCTAGTTTCCCATTGCAGAACCGACCGGTCGCGACACGGTTCGTGAAGTCCCTCCCATAAGGAGGGAAGTTTGCCTTAAAAATCGTGTGTATGTAGTCGTTGTTTCCTACATCTACTGACGAATCACCGAAAGTTATAATCGCAGGAACAAGAGGTTGAGCATTTCCTGCAACTATAATTCCTAACAAAATGAGGACCAAATAGTAACTAATTCCCATTTGCATTATGCCCTTGTGTTCTCCACTTTGTGATGAAATGGGCTTAAAGATGTGTTGTTATATAAATGCTTAATGGAGAGTATTGGCTATTTATATGCATGTAGGAGGTAAGGAAAGTACCCCTTAAATGGTACATGTGCGTGGATTATTATGATTTCTCAGGATGACAAGGGGGTATGGCATTGATAAGGACTGATGTGCTGGCATTAGACAATATTTCCACACAAGACTTCATACAAGGTGTATGTATATATGCCAGTAAATTAGAAATGTAACATGTAAGATTTTTTTTTCATTTCATTCTTGCCCTTTTTTTGGACTGTATTTCCATTATCAAATTTAATTTTGGAGTTGATGAGAAGTTTTGTTTACTAAATATAAAATTATGTCTAGGTGTTTTTTAATGAAATATCGTTACATAGCTGCATTGCTCTGGATAAGATGAAAATATTTTAGGTAGCAAAGTGCTTTTTTTTTTGTGTGTATAATTAATCTTTTGTAGTCTTATCAAAATAACTATTGTTTAAAGGTCTAGTGTCCTGCAACAACTAAGGAGGCTCTTTAATATGTTAGTTAACAAATTGGAGAAATTTGGGTAGTTGGTGGATAGCAAGGAAATGTGACTATGCTTTCCGGATTTGGAATTCGGATTTTATGTGATGGTATATATTGTGGCAAATGAATAATTTGACAAGGTCTAAAGTTTGTCGGGTATAATTAAAAAATGGTTCGTTTATATATAATGCATATAACTAATTGTTTGTTTTTATCAAAATTATGAAGTTTTAATAAATTATACAAGAGGGTTCAAATACACCATCATTTTGGTGCTCCAATATGCTCCACATCCTTTATCTTCATTTTCAAAGTCCGAACAGTCGATCTAAACTGCTTAACATGATCTTCATAATAAAATATACTTGGAGACGAAATTTTATATTTTTTATAATTTTTTTACTATATTTTTAGATAGGTACAATATGACTTTATCGGATGATCCAGAATCTCCTTAAAAAAGTGATTTGTATATATCTTAAAAAATAGTAAAAAAATTCTAAAAAAAATATAAAATTTGGTCTCCAAGCATATTTTATTATGAAGATCATATTGAACAGTTCAGATCGACTGTTCGGACTTTGAAAATGAAGATAGATGATGTAGTCCATGTGGAGCATATTGGAGCACCAAAATGATGGTGCATTTGAACCCTCCTCATTATACAAATAGTTCATGAATAATTTGGATATAATTTGTAAAATTTATGAATAATTCAGAAAAATTCAGGAACCATTCATAAATATATTTAATTTTTTTTATTTCATTCGGGGAAGATACTGAAAACAAATAATTCATGAATTATTTACGAATCTTATTACTATGCTTGCTGCTAAATTAACATGTCCATATCACGATATAGATTTAGACCAAGTAAAAAACTGAAATTAAAAAATATTGCAGCGAAATCTGAAATACAGTTGTTATGATGTATATATAGATAACTTGTCGTTTATAATTTGACAATAATTCGAAAACAACATGTTGTTTATACTGTGTAAAAATATACAAAAGATATTGACACTTCTAAAAAGAAAACAAAATTCTATGTATAGTTTGGAGATAATTTGCATAGTATTAATTCATAAATTTGTGATATTTCGCACATAATTTAAAAACTATATGTAAAGTTTCAAAAATCATTTACATTATCTATTCATGTGAAAAGACACACAAATACAAAACTATGTGAACAATACAAATTAAAATAAAATTTCTCAGGTCGACCCGCCTCAGTTATTCGCCACACCTACACAACTACAGTCACTCTAGATGAATTGGATGCAATGATGCATCACTTGTCATCAGAAAAAAATGGAAAGAGGATGGCACTGTTTCCATTGTATTGAAGCAAGCAGCAATTGCACCAGTCAATCTACTAGATAACGCCATTATTGCAATGACAGTATACAGATAGTAAGAGCTCATTTAGTGGGCCTTAGTTTGGCACTTCAATTCAATGATATAACTTGGTTGTAGTGACAATAAAATAACTACCCCCCACAAGTATTATTTGTATATTGCATAAATCAAGCTAAGATCTTGTTATCAAAAGTAAAGATTATATATTTCCCATTGGCATTAATTACTAACCATGCTGTTAACTGTTAATATAAATCCAGAACAGTAGCCAGAATGTAGCAGTGGTCCTGCTGTAGTTTTATTAAAATTATAGTTTGGAATGGAATCTTTTTGACAAAAAGTATACACTGTTTTAAATTGGGTTTTACAAAGTAGCTGTCTATATTGAAAACTAAGAAATATCAATTAAAATGCCCTTGTCTTTTCTTGAAGAAAGCAGAGGAGTTAATAAACGAACTATTAAGTACCGTTGGACATTTTTCTGAAAGAGAATAATTAAATGAACGCCGACAGATTTATTAATTCCCGTGCTCATGTCAAAGAGAGTAAATTAGTAAGTGTAAATTTGGAGTTGTTAAAAAAAAGAGGTGTTCGCAACGCGATCCTGCATTGCAGATATGTGGACGCTAAATTTCTACAGAAAACCAGAACATGAGAACAAGTACCAGTGTTACTGTGTTAGAGAATTAAATCTTGTAAATTCCTGCCGCGAAATAGTTTGTGTGAATGTTTTGACACTTTTATCTATACAGTAATTATTAGCACATGATTTGTTTGTGAGGCTTACATCTTTTTTGGAGGAATTTCAAGACTGTTGGTCTTGTTTGATTAAGGTCTAAATTAGGAGCGGATGTAGATTTTCAAGCTATAAAGTTCAAACTTTGGGAATTTTGTATGGTGGTTAGTCATGTAAAATTAAAAAAAATAAAATGAGGATCATTTCATAACATTTTACTCTAAATTATAGAGAAAAATTAAGTCTAAGTACAAATTTTTTAAAATAAATGGAGGTCAGTGGACTTCCATTCAATATTAGTGGATCTGCTACTGTTCTAAATCCTATAATAAGAAATTTACACCTCAATTATTAGATCAGTCTAACCTAACAAATTAGGTCTCCTAATTAATTCGTACAATTATAATTTCCTATTGATATTTTTTTTCACTCCATTTCTTGAGTAAGCAAACTATATTTTTATAAATTAATTTCAGATATTTGAATTAATTTTGAGAATATAAAGTATCACTTAGTTTTATTTTGTTATCATTTATCAGCAATGAGTGTAAGCAATATATTCTTTTGTTATGTTACATGTTGGTAAGCAACAATTTGATTAATTTTAATGCACCATTAATTTTGGGAATATAAATTAATGTACTGATATCTTTTAATAGCAATTTAATTGCCAATTTATTTCTAAAATATGTGCTAATACTTTTAAAAAAATTAATTAGAATGCCATTTTTTTTCATATTATGTGATATCATTTTTAATTAGATTATCATATTTTTTAATCGGGACAAAAAATCAACTTAATTCCCGACAATTAAGTCTACAAATTTTAACCAAACGGGAATAACATAGGAGTTTGTGTGAGTTGTAGGGCAATACAAGAAAAGCGTACTTCATAGTGATTTGAAAGAAAAATATTTAATTATTGGGCACAATTTGAAGAAATGTTTAGAGAGAAAAATAATTCTGGAAATGCTATCAAATGTTTGTGTAAGAAAATAATACAATGGAGTTCAATTTTCAAAATCACACAAGAGAATGCCAATTTTTCCATTTGGAAACTCGGCTAATCCAACGGTCAAACTTTGACTTCTCCAACTTACACGCGAGTGCGTATCCTATAAGATATTTCAACTTTTGCTTGACCGACGTGTACGGTGCCTATTCGAGGATACCGCAACGGCCAGTATTATTTGTGCTTTGAGATTCGTACAGAACGTATTTGAACAGTTGAGATTTTTCAGAAAAACACTCAAAGTTTGAGATATCTCAGAGGATGTTCACACCACACTGGGCCACACAGTCTAAGAATAAATTTTAACGGTATTTAAACTTTTTTTTTTCTTCAAATCTTATCAGTCTGTTTAAAATTTACTGTAATTTGACAATGTCCTAATGTATATTAACTCGTGATATCAAAATGAAAAGAATTTGCAAGGATCCTATATGCAAATTGAAACTTTCGAGCCGTTTTTGTCAAAAAAGAGAAGAACCAAAGACCTTGTTAATTTAATTATTAGTGGTGATATATATCACTTTCTTCTTTTGGCAGAGTAATGACGACACCTTTTTGTTAGCAAACATCACAAGCTGGTAGATTAAGACCACTATCTGCTTTTTTGTGCCTCGTATGATTTCTAATTAATTCTTGTTCAATGTTCATCTGGAGCAAATTAAATTAAGATGCCTCGACTGGAGCACAGGGGAAAAAAAAAGGCAGCCTTTCTATTGCTCCAATTACACTTTCCATCAATCAATCAATAAATAGTCCAATTAAAGACGCCCTTTCCACAATTCCATGGCAAAAACAATAAAAATAATAGCTTGTGACTCGATCAGTAACAACTCGCTCGTTAGAAAAATGTGAAATTGCAGTATGAGAAAGGATAGAGACCCTGTCTTTTATTTCCCTTTACATTACTTAGTATTTCTCTTTTATTTCCTATGTATATAATTTGTACATAACCTCGTAATTTACACCACTGATGTCAAAATCAATGAAATCTAGGAGCTTGACTCCCCAGTTTCTACCTCAAAAAAAAAAACTCGCTCGTTAGTGAACCGAGTTAAAACTAGCTCACTCGCTACAGACTCGAGTCTAGGTAACAACTCGGTTAAAGCCTAATCGGTTAGTAACGAGCTATTTAATATATGTAGTTTAATAGTTTAATCGGATCTGTTCACTTCAGGTTGGGGATACTATAGTCTATGGATGTTATAGCTAGTGTTATGGTAATTACACTTTGGACTATGAATAAGTTGATTGATAATTTTATATGAAATATGTGTGAATTAATTATAAGCAACTAAGTTAATTTGTATGAATTTATTTGATTTGATATGCATGAATTTATTTTGTGAACTATGTTTGTATGAATTTAGAGATTTGATATTTTAGTATGTATGAATTTAGCTGCAAATTTAATTTATGGTAGTTAATTTGCTTAGTTGCACTTGAATTAAGAGTATTTCTCAATAATTAATCATATAAAAGTTATTTTATTTTAACCATGATTGATAAGATGTATTATAAAAATTTAAGATATAATAAAAAAAAAATATACAAATTTATGAATCTGTCAAACTGATAAAGAATTAGCTCAGCTCACTCAAACAACCCACAAATTAGGCTTAAGCAATAGTTTCAACTCATAACCTAAAATTTAAACTCGCTCGCTCAGCTTGATTCACAAACATATTGATTATGAGTAAGGCCTAACTCGCTCTTTAGTAGCTCATTGCCACCCTTACTTACGGACATTGATTCTTTGAATTTATTTTTGAATCCATATTAAAATTAAAATGAGTCTAGGGTAATGTCATGGAAAAAGTACGGGTGTCCATTTAATTGACTATAGATAGCAATCATTTTTTGTCTAATATTTTTATAAGTTTTTCACATTGAAACTATTTTTGTCTTAACTTTAGATTTTAAATTTCACATGAAATTTACAAAATAAATTACAACTAAAAGATAAAAGTTGCAGTACTTTCCCAAACAAGATTATGATTTATGCTTGACTACGGCTGCACTTTCCAAAATTAAATATGATTTCTAACTTTTAGTCGAGTCTTACTTGATTGGATTTGACTATTATTGTTATAGGTTTGAAGTATATATAACACTTATCTTTTTTAATTTTCCAACCCCACATCTTGTTAGTTATTTAACATTTTTAATCTAAACAAATACCAATCTTGATTCTATATTTTTGTTATGTATTTCATTAAAATATTTGTGGTCACCAATGTGTAACTCTTTTTATTTATGTAATACAATAATTTTCAAATCAAAAATTTGTTATGATTTATCATGTGTATCTTTTAAGCAACAATTGGTCATGATTTAAGAAAAAAAATATTTGTAGTCACCAATTTGTTATTATGAATATTTCTTGTTTTAAAATTTTACGGTTGATTTGGTTAATTAAGTTTCCATCAAAGTTCAATACTTTGTTTAGCTTTAGTTTACAAATTAAAACATAAATATGTTTTCATATGTAATTACAATTTGTATAATTTTAAATATTATAAATAATAAATCTTATTATTTTTTAGTTTTCACCAATATTTCAAGTAAGCAAACTTGATCCAGGCAGTACACCATTGAAGTATGATCATATCATGACACAACGATCGAGACCATATAGTTTTTTTTTTTGATTGGGCCATTATAAGTAGGTTTTACAGTCAAACTAAATATAAAATTAAAAAGAAAAAATATACAAAATGAGAGCTATTTATTTTAAATAGACATTGGTTGTATATCTGCGATACACACTTTGGAGACTGCCAACTCCTAACTTGTTGTAAGTCATGTGGTAAGAATGTTTGTTAAATGTTGTCTCTAACCCAAATGAATAGATATGTAAAATAATTAGAAAACATAATCTTATGTGGTGTTCCTTAAATTGTTGTAGAATGAAGTTAGTCTAGTGATGAATCTAATCGATGTAGTATTGACAACTTTATTTTAACTCAAAGGAACTGATATGTCAAATTATTATCAATATATATATAACATATAAAATTGTCTTGCTTTAATTATATATAGTATATATAAAAAGAAGGGTTCAAATGCCTTTATTTTTTGTGTCTCCAACATGTCTTCATTTTTAAAAACGTTAATAAATTAAAATTAAAATCATATATGTCAGAATAAAATCAATAGATGTGATCAATGTTATTTTCTCTATGTGCTCATAAAAAATTATCACATTTCGATTTTATTTTTATGTGAATCAATCATTTGAAAAATCAACGTCTAAAAATTATCCACATTAGTAAATTTTTATAAGCTCTTGATGACAACCAAAACAAAATTAAAATGTCATAACTTTTTACACGTGCATAGATAAAATGATGTAGATCATATCCAACGGTTTTATTTTGACTTTTAAATTTTAAATTTTGAGTTATTAAAGTTCTAAAAAATAGAAGCATGATAGAGACAAAAAATGGAGGCATTTGATATATGGCACAACCAAGAGTCAGGTTGATTGAGCATAAAAAACATCCAGGGCACTGGGTATTACATTAAATAGATTTGATAACACATCAATAGATTCTGATTCAAATCCTCTACCAATCACCAGAATTAGCTACTTTAACAACATTTTAACGGCTAATTCCTTTTGGTTTATGCTTTTCCAAGAAAATGAATTTTACTGCAAGCTATTAGTTGCTTAAATCTCGCCAGTGCAAATTTTGATGCACAAATCACATGACTTAACGAGTACATACAACAAAATGATTAAAAAGAATCAGCACATGATCTGATTTTCGATTATTCCAACATAAATATCTCTGAAGAAGAGATTTACAACAAACTAATAAGCAGGAAAAAAAATTACATCAGTTGGATTTCTTTGTTTCCCCTTAATAAATCATTACAAAATTCTCATTATTTCAACACATTTCAAGGTTTCATATCTAAAACAAGAGCCTCAAATTAATAGGATTGCATCAACAAAACATTCTGACTTTCAAATATGGTTTTACATGAAAAATGATAAAATTTTATGCAAATATTACCGATCATCAAATGATATAAAAGTTGCAATGTTCTGTATTTAATGATATTTGATGGAACATCAAATTATATTTAATTTGCGTCAGAATTAATACACAACTAATTTATAAGAAAACAGAACGTTTATGATTACTTTTGTGCATTTTAAAAGATTGACATGATTTGAGAAAAAAAAAATGTTAAGGTTGTCAAGATAATCCTTTGCTTTGGATCCCACGCTTTTAAAAAGTGACCTTAAGTACTAAAATTTGGGAACTTTATGTACTAATTGTAGATGTATAGAGCTTTTTGATATAAAAATATCTAAATTTAAACTTTTACTATTTTTGAAAGAACTTGATGATGTTTTTTTACAATTTTATAATTCAGTTTCAAATGTGTAATTTGAGAATGTAGTGTTTTCCAATAAAAAAATGTTGGCATACAGTGTTGCTAAATTGGTTTCTTAGCATAGGTGGTGAAACGAGCTTTTATAATAAATGAATGCATAACATTTATTATCAGTTGTTTGGAAAAGGAGAAAGTGTACATGTCATGTACGAGAGAGAAAAAATTTAGAAAATTTAAAAATCTGCTGAGAAGAATAAAATCAATTATCCAACAAAGCATTTGACATATAATATTTTCATATATTGTTTTCACAATTTGATAAAAAAAAAATTAAAAGAATATTTAGTAGACCCCTAAATACTAAACTACCTGCATGACCTCTTGAGCAAGGGGAGGTAACATAATTGACTAGGAATAAGTTCTAGAGTTGTTGTACTCAAAGATCGGGAGTTCGATTCTCCCTCACATAGTCGCAGCTTCTGCGAAGATTTTCAAAAAAAAAAAAAATGCATGACCTCTTAAATTCAATTTTCTATCTGACAGCTATTAATTATTTCATGGCCTTTGTATTTTTTTTTTCTTTTATCTATTATTTCAGTACATACGCACATCTCAAAATAAAATCACCAATTACAGTTTTGTTAGAATTTGACGGTGACTTTCTTCTAATATTAAAATGATTTATTTTCTTATATATGCGGTCATTCATAATACAAATTACAAAGTAAACAGTTTGGATATTAATGAATGATTTAATTCATTCATTGGAATTTGGGTACTTCTATGGGCAGAGAGTGTTTTGGTTGAATTCACATCCTCCCCGGTACCGTAAAAGGAAATCTTTTAGAATCAGTGGATCTGGACCGTTCTTTTTAACTTTGCATGAATCTCAAAGCCCAAATAATACTGCTCTGTGCTAGCCCGAATCTCAAAACAATTGAGAGCAAATCTCAAACCGTAAAGTGAAGGGAATATCCGCAATACCGGAGAAGATACTCTTAACTTACTATTTTTTATTTGTTGGACAAAATTGCCCTCTATCATGAAAGGGGTGACCAAAATATCCGCAATAACTAACTTTCATTTATAATCTCCTGATTAATTGTCCATTAATTTAAATCTCCATTTGGCATCAAGCTTTATCTCTGGTGTTGAAATTAATTTCTTCAATATTTTAGTGCATTACAATCTAAATTCTAAAGATTCTGCAATACTCTCTTTTTTTTGAAAAATTGGCAGCAGCTGCCAATTGGATTCTGCAATACTCTCTCTCTCTCTCTCTCTCTCTCTCTCTCTCTCTCTCTCTCTCTCTCTCTCTCTCTCTGCTAGGTTTAGTTATTCTGAAAGTAAAAAAAAATGAAATTGATACAAATTCAAGATAGTCCAATACAAAATGATGTACGTATACATACAACAGTCATTAGAAAATTGCCAATAATCAAATAAAAAAATTATCACAAGAAAAAAAATTTACAAGGATATCGTTTGGCCTCATAAATTGATTTTGTATTTATTAGTATCACACAACTCGAATGTCATTTAATATTCCATTAAAAACTGATTATATGAACAATTATAAATTTCAAGTTGTTTGATCAAAGTTGATCAAACAATAAAACTAGCGCATTAGTAAACACACTAGCATCATTAGTAAGGACATGAATTGTTACTTGCCTAACCACTGCCAAAAATAAATAAACAAAATATCGTGGTTAAAATAGGAGCTATTGAATCTCCAACCTTTCCCTTGTTTAGTAAATATTTAAAAGTGGGTACCATGTGAAAATTTCATCTTAAAAAATTATTTAAGATATACGGCTTTCTTCTTGTATGTATATATATATTTTTAAGATAGCTATCTTGTATATATAAAGCTGAAGCCAGTGAATTAGTATGCATTATGAATTTGTCATTTTATTTGGCTCTAGCTATCTTGTATATCAAGTTTATCCAAGGTTCTAAACAACGATTATAGCAATATAGTTTTTAAGGTCCGAAAAAGATATAGTGCAGCTGTAGCGCAACCGTAGCTAGCTATTTAAAATCATTATAAAAGAAAAACAGTTAATAGCAATATAGCTCAAAGTTCGAAAAAGCTACAGCGCATGCAGCTATTGCGTGGCTGTAGCTAGCTATTTAGAACCATGTTTATCCATAAAGTTTTTGTATTAACATATTAAGCAATGCATTAAGTGCAAAACTGAGATAATAAATTCTGCGTTAATTGATGTTTATTCATGTTTTATGTTTGAAAAAATATGAGAGAAACATATCTCCATTCCCTTTTATTTTCTAATCAAAGAATGTTTATATTTTGATAAAAAAAATATATATATTTCCTACACAGGTGGTGTTCCTCACTACCTTTTGAAAAATATAATAGTTCATGGTATAGTAAGGAGTTAGGCTAATATGATATTGGTGTTATTTCAAACTAAATAACACCACATCGTAAACCGTTAGATCTGCTTTAATATTCGTACAAAATAAAGTACTTGAACAGTAAAAGCAGATTGTACGAATATTAAAGCAGATCTAACGGTTTACGATGTGGTGTTATTTAGTTTGAAATAACACCAATGTCATATTAGCCTAACTCTATAGTAAGTGATAATTAAAAAGTAAGGAATAAAAATTAGAGACAATTATGTGCCGTGCTATATTTACGGTCGACCTGGTTCCCACATTTGATGCGCTGTTCACTTTTATAATTCATATATTGCATTTGAAGAAAATGACCGAAGTTTGACAAAAATAAAAGTTAATTGATTAAAATTAGATAAACTAAAGTTTAGTAACAAAAAACTAATTCTATACAAAGTTCCCTGATCTAAAAAAAATTATTCTCATTTACATATTAGAGCCAAAATTGTTCTCCGTGACATTTAATTTCTTTTTTTTATTCAAGCTTCATGAATTAATTTCCATCAACAACTATACATTAGCCCATTTAGTGAATTCTTAATTCCTTGGAAGTGACCATTCATATCATCAACCTTTGCATTATTCCATTTAATTAATTACCAGTCACTGACACATGGGCCCTTATACCAGTGTGGTACTCGAAATCTGTGGCTGTCAAATCTTGATTTGATTGTAAAGGATAAATGTGGAAGTTGAAACGACAGAGAAAATTGAAAAGAATAATTAATGAAACTTTACTGTGTTTCACTACAGATTTGGATATTTGGAGATGAAAATAAAGAGCTATCAGCTAAGGGAAGAACGAGACACATAGAGAGCGAGAGAGATCATGAAAGGAGGTGGTGACATGGGTCCGAGGATGAATAAATTTTGTGTGGAGATGAATTCTTCCTTGACACATACAATGGCAAGTTATATACTGTATCGTTGCTATTTTTACTTTCAATGATTCAGTCTCTTAAAAGTTTTTACTTCTTCTTTTAACTTAGTTCCCACTGACAAATACTGTTTATCTCCTTGCATATAATACTGCAGAATGTTCCACAGAAGTTTGCAAAAATGTTTAAAGAATCCATGAAAGAAAACATTGAACTTGAAGGTCCAAGCGGAATTACTTGGCATGTGAAAATGATGAGGTCTAACAACACATTACGTTTGCGGTCTGGTTGGAAAGACTTTGTAACCGCTAACAAAATAGATCAAAATGACATTTTAGTGTTTACATACAACGGTAGCTCCTCTTTTAAAGTGATAATCTTTGATCGGAGTGGATGTGAAAAGGTTGCTCCATTCTTTGCAAAAAATATGAAGACGGAGACCTCAGAGAAGTCGAATGACAGTCCGATTCGAGAAAATATGGCACCTCACCATGAGGTTAAGAAAGAAATCATTTATTTATTCTCTGGTAATAGTGACACTGATGAATATTCTTGTGAGATTTCAAATCGTGCCGCTCGAGCGCGCACCACTGGAGAAAAGATTTGTGGTAAGAGGAAACAAAGAGGTACATAATCTTGTTCATATTCTGATTCAATCTCTGGATCGTGATCAGAAAGGAGTTGATTCTAAACTTTTAATCCTTTATTCATCTTTTTTTTCTTTTAAATCTAGCAGAAGCTGCTAATCCTTTATTCATCAAGGATTTTATTTCGTAAGGAATGCGATTTTATTACCTGTGATAGGGAAAGAAAACACCCTCCTGGAATCAGTTAAAACCAGATCATATCCAAGTATATATGTCCGGCATCCAGAGGAAAAAATGATGTATTTTTTTGCAATTATTTCGCAAATACGGTCGAACCTGATAGGCCAACTTTTAATTGTTTCATGCTAAAAGAGAACAAAAAAAATGAACTTATGCTGTTTATTCTGGTTGCAGATTTTGTTCAAGAAGCAAGCGAGAGTGTGAGTGACGAAGGAGAGCACGGAACTGTCAGAAAAAGAAAAGCAAAGGAGAATCATAAAGTGAAGAAAGCTTCTCATTTATATGTCATACCCTTCAACACTTATCTGACAAAAGCTCAGGAGGAGATTGCTAACAGGATGGCCCGAAAAGCTCAAAAGGGTAGTGATTTGTTGGTCAAAATCTTGACTCAAACTGATACTTATACAAATAGGTATTGTAAACTGGTACGTAAGCATTTTTTTCATTGTTACTGTTACTAAATTTTTTTGCAATATTGCTGGAAACAAGACGGATTACATAGTGGAATTATGTTCCACTGATTTCTATTGAAATAAGAAGGAACTGTGAGTAGGTAGCTGAAACTGGTACTAATACACAGACAAGTTCAATTACATCTGACAAACATACTTAGGAAAACTTACCGGTCAGTCCCCTAAAAGGTTCTAAACTACCCAATCATCTACAACCAAGAAACTATGCAAAAACAAGTATCCAAATTTCAATCTTGCAACAAACACACAAAAGCATATCAAAATAAGATGAAACCAAACAACATATATCAACAAGACAGATTACATAATGGAAGATACAAGTAGATATCCAATCAATCTTACATCTTGTTGTGCTATGTAACTATGTCCCAGGTGTTACCAAGTGGCTTCGCGTGCAAAGTTCTTCATAGAAAGAAGAAGAAGATCATTCTGGTACCTGCCAATTTAGATAAGAGAAACAATACATGTACTGCAAACTATTGTTTCAAGAATAAAAAGATGGTAAGATACATAGGTAAAGGTTGGCGCCAATTTGTGCGTGAAAATGAACTGAAACAAGGGGATCTTTGCCTTTTTGAACTAAGGAAGCAAGACAAACGAGGAATTCTGACCATGGTAGTTCATTTCAATCACAAGTAGCTAAGATATATATAAAGCAGTTAAGTATGTTTCGAAAGTATGCCTCCTGTTAGTTTGCAACTTAATCGTTGCTTTGTTAATTACTTTTGGAAGTAACAAATATGGTGTATTTTGCTTAAGGCGTCAAACGCTAAATATATGCATCCGCAATGCTAGCTCATGTGTCATATAGATGTGCTTGTAATACATATCCTTTTGTAATATGCATGAAAACTAGTTAGTTGTAATTGTCAAACAATCTAGATATGATGATGAACGGTGTTTAATTATTACCTAGTTGGCATGCCTTAATTAAGTGTAGGCAGTAAATTATTGAGGATATTACCAAAAATTATTTACTAGCATTTGTTAGTATAATTTTTGATAAAATAAATTGTGCAATTGTATGCGAATATTTTTAGTCATTTTTTCCAAAAAAAAAAAATAATAACATCCAGGTACTGTGTATTAACATTGGAGGAGGAGCTTTATCTTTGATAACACATCTTAATAGTCTGATTTCCATCCTCTGAGGGGAGAGTTTTCATTTATTTAATACAATCGTTAATGGTCAACTAGTCCGTTAACCTTCAAAAAAAAAAAAATGGACAAGAAGTCTGATTCACATCCTCTACCAATCATCAAGATTATCTACCTTGACAACATTTTAACGACTATCATTACTTTTGTTTATTCTTATTGAAGAAAATGATTTTTACTGACAGCTATTAATTGCCTAAATCCCGCCAGTGCAGATTTCTGATGCACAAACAACATGACTTAACAAGTACACACAACAAACGAATTAAAAAAAATCAGCACATATGATTTTCTATTTTTCCAACATAAACATCTCTACCATAGAAGGTGTATAATAACAAAAGAAACCATCATGACACTACAACTATAACTCTCTCATGTGCCATCACAGAGACTCTAAGCTGAAAGTTATAACTTTGAGAAAAAAAAAGTAGATAATCTAAAAAATTACATCAATTGGATCTCTGTGTGCCCTTTATAATAAAAGCATCAAATAGGATTGCATAAAAAAGATATCAGATATTTTACTACAAGACACTCATTCTGGTGCAAAATATCCAGCAAAAGTCTTTTAACTTTTGAAAAGGCACAAGAGAAAGTTGCAAATCACTTGGATTTCTTCCCTTGTTTCTTCTTCACAACTTCATCCAAGTACAGAATCCCTTTTCCCTTGTAAACTTCAGGTGGTTTGCTGCTCCGAACTGCCCCTGCAAATTGGTGCACCCTCTCTTTGTCGATACCAGTGCAACAAATTACGTTTGGTTTGAAACAGAAAACTCGAACTGCAGGTGGGACCGCAAATTCAACCTCGTGGCTGTAGCCCAGTTTTAGAAACAACTGACGGCCTGCTGATTCAGTTCTAGCCTTGAACCCGACACCAACAACTTTGAGAAATCGGAAGAACTTTGCCTCCATTGTTAAAATGCTTTATAAGAAAGAAAATGTATTCAATGATTTGTTGTGTAAATAGTTAAAAAGATCATCTATAACAACATCAAAAGTATAGAGCCAGCAACAGCTTTTTGGTTGAAACTTGGATTCTCTGCATTGGTTCAACTTGAATGTGAGGTTAATTGACTTCTGCCTGAAACTTAGAGAAATAAAGGTAGTACCACTGTACCAGCCAGTAACCAAATCCCAAGTGTGAGTCAATGGTTGAACCTAAACCATAAACATAAGCAAAAGATCCTTAAAATCAGGATATTTTCAGAAGCTTCCAAAATGGAAAATTCAAAACAAAAACTATCGGAGCTCAAAACAAGATAATTAGCAGAATTATACCTCGATAGCTCAGATGGATGGGGTTTCAATCAATGAAGGCAAAAGCCCTAATCAAAGACTGTCAATTTTGTAAAAAAATGAGATAAGCTTCCTTGCCTGGAGAGATTTTAGCACAAATCAAAGGACACCATTTTCAGGTTAAGACAAAAATAATTTAGCCGCAAATAATGTCAGTTCAATCAAATATTAGCTCAATTTGGCCTAATTTAATTATTATTCCCCAACTGAAGTGCAATTAAGCCTCATCTACTATTCACTAATAAAAGTAAAAGGAAACACAAACCAAGAAGGAAAAAAAAGGGTAGCAATCAAACTAGTTATGATGCTGAGGGCTGGTAAAGTTATCAGGTAATCAGATTAGAGATCTCTAATCAGGAATTTGTCCAGCAAAAGAATAGTGAGGTACACTAATACTTAATAGTGTATTAGAAAGGAATAGTAAGGTACACACTTCCTTTTTTAGCTGCTTTACGTCTCTTTCAACATGCTTGATGCAGGACTTTAGATTATATCCAACAACTGAAATAGAAAAACCTCAATTAGCGCATCAAAGCCAAATCGGTCTGATGCCCACTCGGAACCGTCCGATTCGCTTCATGATTCGTGTGCGCTTGATCTACACGAATAATGAAGTGGCACGCACAAATCATGAAGCGAATCGGACGGTTCCGAGCGGGCATCGGACCGATTTGGGTCCGGTGCCCATCAGACACGCACCAGTCCCAAAGTTATATTAATGGCAGACCATCAATTGGACAAATCTATGGAAAGCTCAAAGGTATTAAACAACTTACCCTTCGGTAATGTGATTTAAAACTTTTCTTTGTTGCAACTGACTCTAAGTTTTGATTCTATTAAGGGTAGCAAAAGAAAAAAGAAAAAAAAAAAAAAAGAGTACCCACAATTCAGAGCATTTCACAAAAAATAGTACCCGCAGTTCAGAGCATTTCACAAACTCATGTGGGCAATTGTACTGCTTTGAAACATAGTTACAACCATGAGAACTGTGTTATAAATTTAAAACTGACCACTTTACCCCTGATTCAATAACTCAATACATTCTTTAACTAATTAGACCTAAAAGACTAAACAATCCGATGAAAATTGCAAAATGAAAAGAAAAGTCGGAAAATTTGGTACTCAAATGGTAGCTGGTACATACAGACAAATACATACACGTACTTGATCTGACCAAAATGGTACCTAGATATGACAGAATCCATGACTGAGTCTCAACACTAGGTTTATTTTGAGTACAACATCAGTGTGGAAAACATGGTAGAAGTAAATATGATGTTTGAGATAAATTTATAAATATAAATCTATGCGGATAAGTTATAGAACTCTTGCCAGTGAACTTCATAATTGAGGCATTTCAAAAATATATATGAATATATCTATGCTGATAATAGTTGGTATCTGCATATCATGTAATGTACCAGCAACATAGTTCTTTCATTGTACATAATTTGCCTTGTGAACCAAATTCTAATGCCCACTATAGCCACCATTATTGGTTACTGATAGCTACGGTGTTGTGTAATCCTTTGTCTATCCCATATGAAAACGTATTGAATGACTGCTATTGACATATATGAAGATTCTTTTTCAGATAGTAGAGGGATATGAAAATCACTTGTCTGAAGAATAACAACAGTTGGGGGAATCACGCGGTTAATGACTTACACAAAACCGTATGAAAGTGAACTCCAAACCATACTTTTTATAATATATACTAGACCTAATTATGAAAGCTAACACAGTACCAACAATTTACAGAACAAATTTTGCAGAAGAACTGAAATTTCCCAAGTTAAGGAAATATTTAAGATGCTCAAATTCAAAAGAGACCGGAAATTCACAAAATGCCAAA
Source organism: Carex rostrata (assembly GCF_964058835.1). Lineage (NCBI taxonomy): Eukaryota > Viridiplantae > Streptophyta > Magnoliopsida > Poales > Cyperaceae > Carex > Carex rostrata. The sequence continues at coordinate 7,254,955 of NC_135930.1, read as the reverse complement.
CATGGGTAACAGTCACAAGTACCAAGAGCAAAGCAAAAAAATCAGTTACAGTGCTAAAAATGAGCAAATCTTACCGAGTAGAAGAGGGAAGTGCGGCGCCGCACGAAGAAGAGAGAGATCTCTAACAACTACAACGGAGAAGAATAGAAAGAGTGATACGCCGACCCAAGCGTTCTTCCTCTCCAGCAGAAAAAAACAAATGGAACTTAATCGTGTGCTTTAAGATTCGAGCGGTGACCTTTGAGTGCTCGCTTCGAGCTTCTCGCCTCTCGGCAAATCACGGCTCAGCTCAGAGCCTCAGAGCGGAATCCGCATCCTCTGAGGCAATGTTATCAGAACCGAACCGCAAATCGACCCAGCTTTGGTTTAACCGTTCACTGATTGGACCGGTGGATCAAACGGTCGGACCACTGATTTTTTTAAATACTGATATATTTATAAGATATAAGTACTATTATTAAAAGAAATATATATTTTTATAGTGAAAATTACACACATATATAAAATAATTACAAATTTATAGATTAATTAAAAATTTATCTCGAAATATAATAAAACTAATTATTTTGTCAACAAATGACAAACAAAATTTTTTTAGGAGATAAAATATAGCATCCCACCATTTAACTTTGTATGATAAGTTTACTAAAATTATAAAGATTTACGGTTTTGCAGTACCAAAATTTATAAAAATATAAATAATAACAATAATAATAATAATTATATATATATTATTTGATAGACTTTTTTATAATATTTAAAACATAAGGGTCTCCATATAAACAATACAAGGGTCTCTTGTTGACATAATGACATGTACTCACTCCTAGTAACCTCTTGACAGTACGAACATGTGAGATTCAAGAAGAACATGTGATACTCTCTCTCTTTCTCGTTATGTGTGAAAAAGAAAAAGAGTATGCTTTAACCGGGTTTTTTTCTCAGATTAGTTCGCAGTTTTTTGAATAAAACCGGTTAATTAATTCAGTTTTTCGGTTCAACTGCAGAAGCAATCTTTTAAAGGAACCAAACTAGACAGGTATCCGGTTCCGGTTTTTTCCGGTCCAACCATCCGGTCCGGTCCGGTTCTGATAACACTTTTTGAGTTCAGATGCTAACCGTCCGATCAGAATTGCCAATCAGACCGGAAGGGGAATGCACGGTCCCCTTTATTATTCGAGCCAAAGCAGACCGGACGGTCCGGATCTAAATTCAAAATTTCAGTTACCTCAGGTGATATAAATTCAGGGAGTCAGACCTTTCCCTCTTGCAACTTGTACTTCGAATATGGGCCGATTTTTGGGCTTTTCTCAAATTACAAATAGCCCAGTTCAATTCAGCGGAGTGTCTAGCACATTTACTGTTAACTCTGCCCCCACACCGAAATGCCAATTTCTGGAACGACAACAAATTCCCCCACAACCTTTTAACTCATAAGATATCACACTGTACCAGTAGCAAGTAACCAGGGAGTAGAAACTCTCTGGTGTTTGTCTCCACCCTACTTAATGCTGCCAGTGCCCCTTCCCCCAGGCTTTTTCCATTAAGTACACAGAAAAACAGTGAAAACAAGAATATTACTAAAAGTGTCGGACTCAGAAAGGCACGGTTTCTGCATTTGGACACCAGAGAGGGAATAAGAAAGGAGGTTTTAACCTGTGAGGGAATAAGTACTCGGACTAGTTTAGGTAGGTATTTGTGAAAAAACTTGAAGATGATACTGATTTTCATTTTGTAGTGTGTTCATGACATGTAGGATTTAGAATATGCTAAAATTGACTTATTGCTGTATTTTCCTGTATGCAGTTTAATGCTCTTGTTACGGGCTTACAGCTTTGCCATTGTCTGGAGAAGAGGCGCAGTTGCAAAGAATTATTATTTTCACTTGAAGTAAAATGGCCAAGTCGCCGGTTAGCACATCTTGGGATTTTTTTAAATAAAATTGTTCAAGTGTCACTTTCCAATTTCCATCTAATAAATTTGACATGCACAAAAAATTGTATATGCACAATAACCTCAGTTGTAAATTATATATAGGATTCAACTATTTGGATATCAAAACAGTATGGAGATAATAGCTAATGTTGACTCTTCTGTTCCGGGCTCATCTACAGACCAATTGGTGTTCAGTCAGACGAGTAACGGTGTATACTCGGTGAAGGATGGGTACAGTGTTCTAAATTAAGGAGCCTAAGAATGGGTTGAATCCTGGGAGTAAGGAGCTATGGGAGATTGTGTGGCACAAGGGTGAGGTGTTACCGAGAATACGTTTGTTCTTATGGAGGCTGCTACAGGGTGCATTGCCTTTGGCAGTAATATTGAATCAAAGGCTCCCCTCGCACAACTCAATTTGTGCAACCTGTGGCAGTCAAGAGGAGGATGCAATGCAGTGCTACACAGATGTCACTTCTCAAGGGCGTGCTTTTTAGCGGGTCCTTTGGCCTTGTGAAGTGACGAATTCCAAGGAAGTCTGGCTCAAGTTTTGTTGCTGATTGCAAGAAGATTGGATGATGAGCAATGGATGTTGTACGTTAACTCAGTTTGGGCGCTATGGAGGTGCAGAAATGATCGTGCATATCAGGGTAAGCAACCGGCATTCCAACAATTTATCAAGTATTTAACTCTGTGAATTGGGAGTCGAGAACGGGTGCTGCACGTAAGGTGTGTGCCTTGCCGGGTAGACCACAGCCTGTAGTTCCTTGTTCTGAAACTGTGTCAGATTATAATTGCTTTTCGGATGGCTCCTGGACAGCGGGTTGTCATGGAGGAGGAGGAGTTGTACTATGGTATAAAGAGGAGATGATTATGTATAAATCCAAAGGAGCTAAGGGTTGTTGCTCATTGCAAGTAGAAGCCGTGGCACTGAAGGAGGTCATATTGCTAGTAATTGGTCTAGGAATTGAGGTGTGTTCGTTCTCTACTGACTGTTTGGAACTAGCTATTATGTGCTCAAGCCTTGCACCTCCTATTAATGCGGATTGGAGAGCCTTTGAAGAAATCCTGAAGATTTGGAATCTACTGCAGGAAAATAAGTCCTTTACCTGTTTACATGTGCTAAGAAGAAAATAATATCTTAAGAGTGAGTCTATGGTACTATGCATATTACGATTTGGCCCGTAATACAGCTCAATATTTGACTTTTCAAAATCCTAACGGTCGATCCGAACCGTTCATCTTGTTCTCCATATTAATATGTGTTTGGAGACCAAATTTTACATTTTTTGAATTTTTTTTACTATATTTTTAGATTTATTGAAAATTACTGTTTTGGATGGTCCAGAATTTTCAGATCAAGTGATTTTCTAAATATCTAAAAAAATAGTAAACAAATTTCAAAAATGTAAAATTTGGTCTCCAAACACATATTAATGTGGAGAACAAGATGAACGGTTCGGATCGACCGTTAGAATTTTGAAAAGTCTAATATTGAGCCGTATTACAGACCAACCCGTGATATGCATAGTACCATAGACTCACTCAATATATTTGATCTCTTCATACGTTGTTTAATATCTTGGTATCCATTCTCTATGATGATTCCTTAATACAAATGTGACAACTAGTGCTTTTATCTGTGGCAAATGGATAGTAAAAGATCTTGCACTTGTTTTATTCTTATTTTATTATGCCCTCGTGTTGAGATTGATTGGTGATTCAAATCTGAGAACCTGAAGACTGGTACAACATGCAGTGTTAGAAGGAGATGCGATTCAGACAATGAAGTGCCGAAACAAAGATCGCAGAGTTTGACATTCATATATGTTACCAAATATCTTTGCTGTTGGTTCCATATATAGTATAGTCGTTAGCACTCCAGACTTTGAATCTGACGACCTTGGCTCGCAGCCCGGTGGGACCTAAAATCTAAAAATTCAATATCTCATTTCTATTATTAAGTGTCCGATCCGCTAACGGCTACAATTGAAAGATGAAACTTCAAATTTGATCTCAACCCTCTAATTACATGATTTGTCTTCTTTTGATTAAATGCATCTGTTTTATGTATAGAAGTCTAAATTTAGTTAAAAACATACTCATCACATGTGCTGCCACATAATACGTTACAATTAAAATTGAACAAATTCTGAAATTTAGCGATATTTTTATTTGTTTCCTTATTTCTTTGTTTCCATATTTCTTCTCTTCAATTGAGAAGACTCCGCCTTTTCTTTTCTTTTTTTTATTTCCTTCTTCGTTTCTATACGAAACACAATGAAAATCAAATTTTTTTTTTATTTCCTTATTTCTCTTTATTTGTTTTTATACATATTATTGTGGACAATTTAGAATATATTTTCAATATATATTATATCAATGTGTGTGTATATATTCTAAATTGAAAATAAATAAGAAGAAGAATATAAATTGGAACACATGTGTAAATATATATTTCTCTTATAATGTGTGTGTGTGTGTGTGTGTGTATCCTATACATACACACGATAACACTTTTTATTTATGTTTTTTGATATCATATTATATGTCAATATTGAATTGTTGTACGATATTTGATATTATATTCAAATCGAGCTATTATTTGATATTATTGGTACTTAAAAATAAAGAATCATCACATCATCAAATTGTTATCAGAGATCACGATCAAAATTAATCAAAAATACAGAATCATATAAATTTTCTATTAACATGTGTGTTAATTTTTGGATAATTATTATTTTCATTGATATATATATTTTCTTATAATATGTCCCCATTGCAATGCACGGGTATGAAGCTATGTTACCCAGATACGGCCCATAGGGCTCCGTATCCGTGTTGGGTGCGTATTGGATACGAATACGCACCCGATACGGACCCGATGCGCTAGCTAGTGTATCGGCTTACGTGGCGTATCCTTCCTCTTTTGATACGGTCTTCAATATGAGTTGACTCGTCTGGATATGTCTAGGATACGCCTAGATACGTTTGGACCACCGTGGACCATGCACCACACTGCGTGGTCTACCGTGCACCGCGCCAAAGTTAAATTTTTTTTTGTTGCCAAAGGGATTCCAAGAGAGGTCCTGTGCCATATCACCCATAAGCCTCTACCACTACACCATTTCAAACTTGTTGTTATAATAGAGTTTTTATATTATTTAATGTATATTTCGCTATAGTGTTATATTTTCATATTTAATTTTTATAATATAAGTATTTGAATTAATAATATAGTTAAAAATATTATACATAATAGCCGTATCGTATTCTTCATTTTTAAAAATTGCCGTATCGCCGTACCCGTGCAACATACGATACTAGTAATAGTAATGTGAGTTGAGCGCTCTAATTAAATCAACAAAGGTTGATGTACGAGTTGTCGGGGCTTTATATTTTGGTACTCCCAAGGATGAAACTGGTGGTAATGGGAGTCAGCACCAGATGCTTCGGTCTTCTTTGTTTTTCCATCTCCATTTATTGTTGGAGAAGACGGATGCACATTGGATCGGTCAAAAGATTAATTGCATCGAGAAAATCTCGTGGGGAAAAAGTTTTTTTCTTACAGAAATTATGCATACTGATACATTATGAATAAACCACAAATAAAGCACCACACCACAAGACAGCAAAAGGAGGCAACATAATAGAAGCAAGTTAACATGGGTTCATCCTGCTTTACCAAAAACTTGTAATTTTTGAATATTTACAGCATGCTTGTTCTCCTCCTAGGGAACCCGAGTTTTAGACTTGGTACAACAAAATAACACACCTATATGTTAAAGATCAACAAAGTCATCGACCATTAATTGTTAAACGTAGGATTGAAGTACTTGCCACCGCTACCTCTCCTTCCCCTTCTAGAGTAGCCACCGCGGGACCCAAAACCACTGCCATGTTGTCCCATACGTGACCAAGATGCACCAGCACGGCTAGTGCTTGGCTCCCAAGCATCCCAACCATTTTGCTGAGGTGGAATGCTTTCATCTGCATTTGCAGCCTCACCATTTGTCTCCCAGGCTGAGTTAGAGTTCCCGTTACTGACATCTACAGGACAATTCATTTATTGTCAGCTTTGAACAGAGCAAAATGTCGGACGCCTTGCGTAGTAAAGTGAGGTCTCAGGTCCAGCCAAATCTTTCAGTTTTGTTTTCTCAACTACTTTTTTGTTTCTTTTTCCAATTTTCACTGATCTCTTTGGTGTTTAAGATTTTTGGAGCAATGAAGCAATGTTAAAGCCGGTCAGTAAAAGTAGGAAAGTCTACATTAAGAACTAAAAATGAAAATATAAAAATAAGAAAAATAATATAAAATAATTACGATCCAGCTGGGAACTAGCAAGTGGTACAGACCCATGTAATATAGAGATCAGCAGAGATTGAAAAATTCTGGGAGTAGAACTAGGGTGTTCTTAAGCTCACCAAAGTGTTTGGTGAGCTTAACTTTAAAATTCATTAAATCGGTTTCAAATGACAAATCTGAACCGTTGGAACCCACCTATTTTACATGTGATGCGTCAACATGTGAAATTTTTAAATATTCAAATTAATTTAGTATAAAGTCAAGCGGTCAAAAAACGTTCAAAAAATGAATGCACTAAAATTAATTTATTAACTTACTAATTTTGACCGATTGATTTTATACTAAATTAATTTGAATATTTAAAAATTTCACATGTTAACGCATCACACGTAAAATTGGTGGGTTCCAACGGTTCGAATTTGTCATTTGAAACCGATTTGATGGATTTTGAAGTTAAGCTCACCAAACACTTTGGTGAGCTTAAGAACACCCTAGTTCTACTCAAATTCTGGTACAACACAACCAATATGTCATTGACTGCATTTTGAGATTGATAAGCTTACTACTGTTCCATCCTCTAGAGTAGTCACCATGGGGCCCGAACCCAGTGGCATATTGTCCCGCACTTGGCCAAGTTGCACTGTCTCTCCTAGTACTCGGTGCCGAGGCACCCCAATCAGTTTCGGTTGCTTCTTTTGCATTAGATGCCTCCCCTACTTCCCAAGCTGAGTTCATATTGTTATCATTTCTTCCTGCAGAAGGTAATTTCATTACAGCCTTCACTAGCAGTATAGAAAAACCTGATTGTCACAGTAACTAGGCTATTTCTTATTAAGGTTAGTGGCTTTAAATGCCTACTAACAATTCTATTGATAAAAAAAAAAACGTATTTATAAGGAGTCAAATGACCCTAAATCCTAGGTCTACACTTGCCCACATGAGTTACTAGGGTAACCAGGCTATTATGCAAAGCCTGAAGCTCGAAAAAAACTAAAAAAATGAATAAGCAATGGATTATGGATATTTAAATACGATACCTAAAAGAGAGAGTGAATTTTCAGCACCATCTTGGCAGCTAGAATCTTTGGATTTGTTCACCTTCCCAGACTTATGCATCTTTGGGGCAGTTTTCACCTGGCCCTCCTTGACCAGGCGTAGGTCAACAAGAGATTCAAAATCAATCTGCAAATATAAACAATATACAACTATTGTAGAGATCTAACTGGTAGCTAAATTTCTTTATTCTTGAGCTTATTTAATTTGTCTTGGTAGCTCCTTTATAATTGTGCGCTCACATATTTGTTCCATGTCTAACAATGTATATGTCAGATATGGTAGGCTCTAAAACAAATAGAGCTACTTCTAAAAGTTCCTGATTTTAATGCTCAAATACCTCTAGGCTACCATCTTCTTTGTACATGGACTTCTCAAATTCAGACATTTCACAATCTGGAGTTGGATACTCAGGCACCGGGAGTAGAAAGATTATCATCAACACAGGATCAAATACTATCACTCTTCCAACCTGAAAAAGAAAATTAGATAAGAAAAGAAAAGAGAGAGAACTGCAAAAGGCAACAATAGGAGGGACCTAATTTTATCTGAACATGAAACAAGGACGAAACATGAGATCCAGTTTCAGTGCTTGCCTTTAGTTAACTCGTTTTGATCAGCTTTCTATTTATATACAAGGTTTCATGTTTGTCTGGTAGCACTACTAGCACTGAATGCTACAATCTAGGATATTAAGAGCACATAATGTGTTGGCGTTGTCTGCCTAAGTCCAACTACAAGTTGATCTTTTTTCTTATTTCATTATGAGAATTCTCTTCACCAACTCCCAAATCAGCTTGCTCTGGAAGAGTCAGACCGCGAGGGGTGATAAGAGTGGGGAAATGAGTGGTTCCGTGAGGAGGGGAAAGAAGACATGAGTGGTTTCAGGGGAAATGAGTGGTTCCATGAGGATCTTTTGAAACAAAGATCCTCATGTCTTTTTCAAAAGCTTAACAGCATAGCACCAACCATAAGTAAATCTATCTAGGGATGATTTAATTTATAGGTGGTTCCATGAAATTAAACCTTCTGTAATATCTTTGAAGGGGTACATGAATATGCTAAGCCAAGGACAACCATTTGCTTAAAATTAAGTAAAATCTAATATTAAACTATAATATACTCTGAAAGAAGAGAGCTCTGGGCAACCCAAGTAATCATTGATATCAATTCGGTAAGCAATTACATCACCTTCCTGCAATAAAATACAAGAAAAAGGTCACCAAAACCAATGTATTTATAATTTAACTATGGAAGATGTCCATGTATTATTGGAAACACTCAACATTTTATATCAACAGAAACCTTAATTAACTCCCTGAAATGGCAATATCACAGAAGCAGCTCTCCCAATTTGTAATAAAATGACCCTAGCAGTGTGGGTCATTCATTGTTACCAGGGTTTATCTGACTATACTAGAGTTTTGAGGGGTAGACGACAAGTTTCGTCAATTAATTATGCTTCTGCATCATTAACTAAAATTGATAGAGTAAACAAACCCTAGGAAGGTTTGGCAAGGGGTAAAGGCTTTCAAAATCTAGCTTGTCTTCATTGATTTCTTCTCCACGAGGAATGATCTTTTCCACACTTTCCTCAGTTGTGAAATTATTGCCACTTCTGAGTTGTGAATTTATGGCATTACGACCACTGGAGTCTCTCCGTGGCTGCCAATTTCTGTTGTGTGCATTTGGGCCGTTAAATCTACTTTTTGGTTTCCATGAGGTCCCTTTAGTCCAAGTCCCATCACCCTGGAAAGGTTTCCGAAGAAAGAAGATCAAATTTGTTAAGAAAAGTAAAACTATTTTCAATATGTCCATACATACAGACAAGGAAATGGTTTTTGTATACTGGGTTATTCTTATTCAAAGTTGTTTCACCAAATCGTCATGTATAAGCACAATAGCTCACTTATGTACACAATGGAAAAGTAAAAGAGTAATTAAAACATGCAAAAAGTAGAGGTTGTGATTGTATTCAAAACCAGAACAGTATGACTTGCCAGAAATTGCATCAACTTGATACCTTTTGTATTGATCACTTCAATAATTTTGAACTGAGTTCACTTCCATTGTTATAAAAAAACTAAAATGTAAAGAATAACAACTACTTAATAAGACCTATATTAAGCCAACAAAATAAACTGGGCATACCCTTGGACGATTGTCTTGACAATTACTTGGTCCTGCACCTGAAATGATCAAGCAGAAAATCTCGTCAAATTAATTCAGTACATCAAAACTAGACAAGAATGTTATTCTGGTCTTAACATGGTACATGCACTCATTTAATTCTATTTATAGCATGTACTTATTAACAAAGTAAATACATGTTCTTTGTAGATAAGAATGGTATGGTATGGTATGGTTCATGCTGGCATGCTGTGAACGTGTTTGGCATTGGTAACAAAGATCATCCTGCAAAATCAACTATAACAACACTTAAGATACAATTCAGAACTTAGTAAGAATTAAGCAAGTTCTTTACCTGGGGACATGAATCGGGCTTGACCAGGTCTCAAATGGCTTGGTAGGGGCTGATGAGTACCATTTCCTGGGCAAGCTCCATGCACATTCTGTGAAATTGACATGTGTTTAAGAAAAGAATAAGCTTTCTTGTTGTAGTAGCTCTTTAAGAAAATATATACTAGGAGGCTCAAGTGTAGATGTTGAAAGAATCATGATTCCTTGATCATTTATTATTATTGATCTTGGGTAATATTATGCTTTTTTGTTCTCACAACAGAGTAACTCTGTCATTAGAACTGGAAAATTGAAAGAAAGAAAATCAGTATAAAACATATATTATTGCAAAATAGTAAATTACAACAGCATATCAGTCATATGCTACCGAGTGGAAATTAGCAAGACAGGGAAAAATGATTAACAGAGTTTTCTTGTACAAAAGAGGCTCATCTCACCCAAAACCTTAGGTTCTTTCTCCTTTAGTATAATTCCAACTTTTGCATGATGAGTACAGTATCAGCTCAAGAAATAAGTTTATCTAGTCCAAGCCATACCACAAAAGAAACAAAGAAAAGAAGAGGACAAATATAAGACCTTTCCTTTTGGACCACCACGAAATCCAGTAGATGTGCTTTTGTTGATGGAAGCAACTTGCTTATTCCTGAATAAGAAACTTACTATATTTAGCATGACCAACTACTCCGGGTAATTATACCACTTTGAACCAATAGTACCAGTATCTGATTAGCTCGGTATCAGTCCTAGCAAGTAAGAATTCATCAACCACCAACAGCAAAGAAGCTACAAAGACATTACTGGTGACACAGACTGGTCACTAAACGTCCACAATATGTCATCCAATAAATAACTAAAAAGGTAATGAAAAGATATGTACCATTAAAACAAAATGCCACATATTAATCAAACACAGGATCTAAATGCAATACGCTATATTGAAATCACAGATCCCATTCCATATTTTAGAGTGAACCACTTGAGCAGCCAACACAATTAAGCCATGTGACCCTTGCGACACAAAACACTTCTAATTCTATGTTACTACTACAGTGCAGTTATACAGGCAAAAACTTTGGAATTTTCTAACTGGTATGTTTTATTGAAATTTGAGGAATTGAATTTCCTCAGAGATTGCCAACATGTTCCATTTCTACTAACTTGAAGTTTCAATAAGAAAGAATTTTGCAGATTCGCAACAATCCATCAAGTAACGAGGTCAGCATTGCCAGGTTGCTCCGTCTGAAAGTCATTTGCAGCACTTTGTTCAAACTATCAAAAGGAAAAGATATACTATGGTCCATGAGTACCAACTTACTTGGTGCATGAGGAACGAACAACTGGTAATGTTCCTCTTTGTGAAAAGACTATAACAATTTAAATCTGGTAAATTGCTTCACTAGTTATGTTCCTTAGAATGCAACACAAATTTTGGGACTCTTGCTTGAGAAAGAGACTAATTTTACATCAAATTCAGATGTAGACAAAAAGTTCAAAATAAAACTAAACAATATAGGGTTACTTTGAGCATACCTCGCTGATGTTAGAACTGGAGCATTTGGCTGTTGATTAACAGTGTGAAACTGAGAGGGAGTTGCTACAGGAGGAATATTTTTTCTTCTTTCATTTATCGTAATTGGTCTTTCATTACCGACCAGCTTCAATTTCTTTTTCCTATACAAAAGTTCATGAAAACTTTGCATGAGCAAAAGAGATACGATGACTTTAACCAAGTTCATCAATTAATTCATTTGCTATTGGAAACTCAGGTGATACCCCAAAATAAATAAATGAGAAAAAAAATATTCACGTGGTAAGAGAAGATTACTTTGGGCTAGTGGGTCTTTCCACTTCCTGTTGCTCTCTCTTCGAGCTGGTCTCCTCAAATGGCCTCTTCCTCTCCTTCTTTTTCTTATTTGCATCCTCTCCATTGTCATTTAATGAAATTCCATTACTAGAGACGATTGTCCCTTTGTTAATTAACTCATTCCCTTCAATTTGTGGTGGACTAACAGGAGTCGCCACAGCTTTCTTCTTCTTTTTCTTAGTAACAGCACCATTAATTCTGGAAAACAAAAATAAGAATGACTGACTCGGTATGAAATTGTCTTTTGGCGCCTAGAATTTTTAATTATTGAACAATCAGAGTAAATAATCAAGCAAAGAGAAACAAGACGATCAGAAAAACAAAAACAAAAACAAAAACCCTAAATCATCAAACTGTACCTTATTTTGTCATTATCTCTGAAAAATGAGGTTGATTCGGATGAGGGGATGATAATTCCATCCATCTGCGCTAAAAAGAACCAAGTGTTAGTTCCTAAACACGTATCTTGGAAAGCAAATTGTAGTAACCACATAAAGCGGAGACATATTTCAAATTGAAAAGAACAATCAAAGAGCCCAAGTAGTTTATCTCAAGCCACAAGCAAAGCGGTCACAGCAATTCATCATCCCTAGTGATCAGAACATGACAAATGCACAGATTGCTTAAAGACCAAAACTTTCCAGCAATTGCACTATAAGATTTGATATAAACCAACATAGAGAAAAAGGCCATGGCTGGAAGTAGTGCTCAGGCCGAATCGGCTAGTGATGTCGCGACAAAACTCGGCGACGGTCTTGAGATCGGGGCGGATTACTACCCAGCTCCGACGAAACCCCTCCGACCTCTGCCCCTTGCTCAAGAGATGCCGATCAGCAAACACCAGTTGAACCCTACATGGCACCTTCGTTTCTTCCTCCATTGTTATCGGGGTAACGGGAATTTTTAGACGACAAAATGTACTGATGTCGATACGATATAGACTTCTGCGTTTTGGGGTTTTGTAAGGGTTTAATTAACACTTCATCAGGGGTTGGAAAGGGATCAAACCGCTTCTTCGACTGATGAATAAGAGAAATTTTATCTATTCACCTTCCTTCATATTTTTTTATAATTTATAATTTAAATTCTAATTTAAGATAAATAATTTTATTATTCTCTTTTTCTGTTTCTGTTTCTTTTTATTTTTCCTTTTCTTCTCTTCATTCGCATCTTCAATCCAACTCGGAAGAATACTTGGACTGTATAACACTAAAATAGGACATTATTTTGATCGAAATATTAATTTATTAATTTAAAAAATAAGTCAATTTTTTTAAACAAATAGTATGTCTAATAGTAAGTATTATTATTTTATATTTCTTATTATTATCATTATATCACTATGAGTATGTTTAATATCATTATTATTGATAAAATCATGATCATCATTACTGTTAATTGTATTTATCTTCATCATCAATTCATCATCATCATTATTACTATTATTTAGTTGTTGTTGTTATTTTTATTGTTAATATCATTATTATTCATGTAATTATTTTTACATTTTTTTTCTTATTATCTTTATTATTGCTATTATATTATTAGTTAAAATATTTATTGCTACTATTATTATTAAAATAATTGTTCTTATTATTATTGTTGTTGTTATATTATCATTATTATTATTCTTGCAGTTGTCTTGAGTTGAGCTATTGTAATATGGGAATTAAAACCTCTCTTTTTAGTTTGTGCTGAAGCCTTTGTTTTCAAAGTTTAAACAGTCGATATGAACCGTTCACATGATCTATATATTAAAATGTACTTAAAGACCGAATTATATATATATTTTTTAACTTTAATATTTTGTTAGATAGATATTCAAAAAATTACGGATCATAAAAAACAATGATGTTCTACCTATCTTACAAAATAAGTAGGGTTCAAATTGCATCCGATTGGGAGTTATAACAATGATTGAAACTTAACCTCTTCTTGGAGTTAAATTGCACAACAATGAACATGTTTTATGTCACACAAAAAACTTCTATATTTTTTTTTTATAATAGATATATCAGCACAATTTCAAACCCACAAAAGTATATGTAGAGATTTGGTTTGCGTTGATTTTTTTTTTTTTTGTTATTTTGATATTTTATTGAGTTTCTTTGGCAAAATATTTCGAATTTTGCGATAAAAGGTAGCAATCAAAATATATTTTATCTTGATTATTTTCAATAATTTGAAGAAATACAAATCTGAATTGTTAGAGTTTTAGGATAAGAATTTTATCGACATTTTTTAATTGAGTATATTATCAGGCTTTTAGTCTCATATAGGTGCGCAGATAAAATTATAACATCTCAATGAAAAATGAAGTTATCGTTCATTGCACCCATTCACCTCCCACTATATCGTATATAGACAATAAGTTTTAGTGTTCTTTCATTAATTTACTAGTATCATATATGTACGTTGCAACGGGACATACTATAAAAAAAAAATATCAATGAAAATAATAATAATTATCCAAAAATTAAGACACATGTTAATAGCTCGATTCGAATTTAATATCAAATATTGTACAACAATTCAATATCGACATATAATATGATATTAAAAAACATAAATAAAAAGTGTTATCGTGTGTATGTATAGGATACACACACACATATTATAAGAGAAATACACACTTTGGAGATGAGTGCCAACCAATAACTTGTTGTCATTCATGTGGAAATGATGTTTGTTGAATGGTGACTCTCACCCAAATGAAACGAAACGAGGGTACATATATGTATAATAATCAGAAAAAAAATTAATCTTATTTGTAGTTCTTGAAATTGTTATAGAATGCCTTTAGTAAGTCTGATCGATGAACCTGCTCGATCATATAGCTAATAACAACTTTGTTTTATCCCAGAGGAGCTTATATGTGAAATAAAAAAATATATATGTCATGTAAAAAATTATCTTGTTTTAATTATATATTGTTGAGTTTCGGGGTAACCAAAACCCGTTTAGGCTTAAGTTGCGGAATGACCGTAGAACAAAAATTTCTACGGCCAACTTAAGCTCAGGATTAAACGAGGTATGTCAGGAAACTTTCCAAGGCGGTCCACCTTCAGTATTCATTTGGCATCAAAACCCAATTTAATCCTTTTACATATCTACTCCATGATTGATTTCTAAAACTTTAATCTACTTACCAATTAAATAGATTAATATAGCATATTTATACCTTGTTTCCAAATCACAGTTTGAATGCAGACCGAGCGAGTAGAGCTACATCACGGGAATGATTCTCCTCGGAGCATCAGACGTCTGATGCCTCTATTGGTTATCCACCGGGACTAACCGGAGAGCGGTTTATTTCTTTTGCCAGAAATACTATAAACCGCAGAATTATGCAAAAACACTATTCACGGAGAAAAAGATGAAAATCCGTAAACATGAATTTTCGGTTACTCAGTTTCATCAAATGAGCAAAACTGAAATACCGCGAAATTCGGGAAAACACTATTCATCGATCCTGTAAATATACTTTACAACAACCCGCAAGATTATACGTCAACTACGTATAACTTTTTTTTCTCAATCGAAACACTATTTGGGAGAGAAACCGAGAAAAAGAGAAAATACCGATTCGTTTCGACACGAAACGATACGAGTGAATTAGTATTTTATTCTCTCCATGCACCCCTCTATTTATAGCCTCTAAAATGGTGTGAAAAGACCAAAATACCCCTATGACAAGGCATGCCACCTAGGGGGTGAGGTGTCATGTGGATAGGATTGATGACGTGTCATCTGGATAGGATCGATGACGTGTCATGCGGATAAGGACGAATCTGAAAAGACCCGAATGCCCTCGGCCCGAATACAAATAATATTCATATAATTATTCTAAACAATTATATTTCTTGCGGTTGTTGTTTCGGTAATTTATACAACGTGTCCTGCACATTTATAAATTAACCGGTTAACTTTTATACAACGTGTCACACACGTTTATAAATTAACCAATGTTTTTGCTTGTTATTTTTACATAACATTTATAATTTAATTATAACACGTATAATTAATTATAACCATCTTACTATTGATCATAACCAATTTATAATCAATCACAATAAGATTCTCCGATTAACTCTTATATGGTGTGACCCGATAGGATCTGTGTTATGTTGGTAAATAGAGTTAAAACTGTTTTAACTTCTATAATCATGAACGGTATCTGGCAGTATACATCATGACCATCCAATTACACAGATGATGCTGTACAGTACAATATCACGATCCAGTAAACAATTTACTTGTGTCTGTTCTTCTGTCTCATAGCTATCAGATTAGTTTCAAGGTAGATGTGTGTCATCCTTGCTAACTGAATCTTTTCTTGATCTTGAGCAGATTATCAAATATAATTACTCTTGTAATTATACCGCTAGCAGATAATCTTACTCTATCAAGGGGCCCAGTGATGCTATAGCTCGTATAAAATACGAGGGACAAATAGTATTCTTGGTAAACTATCACTTCCTCAGCTAAGCTATACATATGGAAAAGCTACCGTTATGACTGCTTTTTACGGACAACGTTAGATAACAATCACACATACATATTTCTTAGTGGGAATGATAAATACCTCATACTGTAGAACCTGACACTGAATGAAAACATAAATGACACGAACACAATTCTATTTAATGTTTCATTCGGGGTCTGTCAAATACCATGTTCCTAGAACATGTATCTATGTGATTAAAATGACATCTCGTGTCAGGTGGTTTGTAAAACTTAACCATATTTTAATCCACATACTAACCTTATAGCGGTAATTAGTGTTCCTGCTAATTACCTTGGTCAGTGACTTTTTAAGAGTATATATCATCTATATTATGGAGTTTCACAATTTCAGTCATGAACTCGAAATGATCCATAAATTCAATAATACTCAAGGCAACAAAATGATATATAAATAAACATTCAATTCATGAACAAAGCTTTATGATAAATTATCGTATTATTGACTTCTAGATTATTACAAACTAACAATGAGTTATTTGAATACATTTTTTTCATCATTTTTTAGTCAAAATTCATTTTGTTTGAATTTGTCGTTTGAAGTAAATGTGATAGATTTTGGAGTATGCTCACCAAGACTTCTTGGTGAGCATAGTGCACACTAGCTTTACTCCTTTTTTGAAATATAGAGGGGTAATGTGATATTATGCTCACCAAGACTTTTTGGAGTTATGCTCACTAAGATTTTTTTTTTATATATTTGAAATGTAAAGGGGTAATGTGATATTATGAATTTTGAAGAGCAAAATACATAATTTTAAGGTTTTTGAGGGGCATACATGAAATTCCTCTTTTCTTATTTTTTGATCTGTTCCGACAAAGTTGGATCATTTACGTGCACAAGGAACCCAGAGGTTTATTTAGTTATTATTCTTTTATATTTATTCTTTTTTTTTTCCCATGTTGAGTAATAATTGGTGGTTAGGGTGACGTGATAGGGTCTCAGGTCTTCAGGGTACCAAATTTTGTTGGCATTTGGATTTACTTGTGTGGTTTGTTTCCCAGTCTGGATATACTGAAGTAGTGATTGGTAAACGGGCCGGGCCGGGCGGTCTGGGCAAAATTCGGGCACGGGCACGGGTAGCCACGGTCACGGGCGTCACGGGCACACGGGTACAACGGGCCGGGCGTCACGGTTTTTTTTTTCAAAAATCCTGCCCTGCCCGTTTAATACCCGTGCCTGTCACGGGTTCGGGGGCAGGACGGTCCGGGTACCGGGGGCCGGGCGGTCCGGTCCGGTCCGGGTCCGGACCGGTTTTTTTTTTTTTTCTGTTTTTTGTTTCTGTTTTTCTATTCTTTTTTTTTTCTTCTGGTTTTTTTTCGGTTTTTTTGTTCTGTTTTTTTGGTTCTGTTTTTTTTTTTTTTTTTCCTGTTTTTTTTTTTTTTTTCCTGTTTTTTTTTCGGTTTTTCTGTTCGGTTTTTTTTTTTTTGTTCTTTTGTTTTTTCGTTTTTTGTTCTGTTTTTTTGTTCTGTTTTTTTTTCTGTTTTATTTTGCTGTTTTTTTTTGCTATTTTTTTTCTGTTTTATTTTGCTGTTTTTTTTTTTTTTAAATCAATAAATTATAAATCCAAATTCATACCAATTTAAACTCATTTGACATGGTTGTATATTTGAACTCAATAATTTTTGTTATAATAAAATATAAATCAAAAATTTCTTAAATCAATTATTTTAAAAATAATTAAGCTCTTATTTTAAAACAATAGATTAAAAAATAAAAGTTACCCTCCTCTTTTATTTCGGGCTTGGGACCGGCTATGTAAAATAACATAGGCAGAGTTCTAACTTTTTTTTTGTTAGTAATTTTTCGTTAAAATGAATAATTTAAAAACTAATTGAAATGTTTAGAAATTTATAATTTAAAAAATAGCCATAAAAATTAAAGATGTTAGAAATATATACCGACACTACATATCTAGAAGTTCGCATTCCTATACCATTGTTCGCTCTCTTCTACACCGTCTGAATCCGAATTAGCCTTGCCCTCGTGCCGCACCTTGGTACCGCTTTCTTCAGTGTTGACTTCGGGTGATGATTGTTGTTGAGGCAGATGTTGCGTGCGCTCTTCAGCATCAATCCAGTCTTTCAAGCACACAAGTCTCTCAAAGACATGTGCACCCAACTTACTACGTTTATCAGAGAGGATCCTGTTCGCCGAACTAAAACAACTTTCGGAAGGGACGGTTGACACCAGCACGGCAAATACATCATGGGCCATCATCGCCAGGATTGGATAGATCCTTGCATGCCTCCTCCACCACCCAACGATGTCAACATCTTCAGGTTCATTGAGCATCGCCATGTAGCTCAATATCTCGTTTGTGGATGTGTGCGGTTGGCTCTCCGACTGGAAATCTGCTAACAATCCACCACTGCTAGTGCTCCTAGAAGTGGAACTATTAAAAAATAAAAATAAAAATTAGCGGACAAATAATGTAGATATGATAAATAATAAATATTAAAAACACATGTATATTTATATTTATACCTAGGGCCAGCACGGGACGAAGACGGGTTCTGATTGTCACTCATTCTTGAGTTGTATGTGTTAAACATCTCATCGAACTTCGAATCCACGTATGCCTCCACCCCGGTTTTGTCTAAATGTAGATTATCTTTGTACCTTTCAATAAATTTGATCGTGTAATACTTCTTGTATGCCGGTTGAGGCAGTTTGCGATAACAGCCAGGAGGGGTACATCTTCCCAATATTTTAGAAATTTTTGTTTCATGGCATTTACGATCGGTGTGAGAGATTTATCGTGGATTTCAGCTTGTTCCAATTCACTATATACCTTGGAGATGTTATAGAGATGTTTGAACAACTCAAACGACGTTGGTGAGTACGAGCAGGATAGTTGAACGGTTGCTGTAAAAAAGATTTTTAGGAACTCTTTAACCCTTTCTAGTTGCTCCCATTCTCCGTTGGTGAGTTCCAATGCCAATCCCTCGGGGATGGAGCCTCTCAAAGCCTTCCCTATGACAGCTTTGTAAGGAAGACATCGGTTTAACATTCTATAGGTAGAGTTCCAACGGGTATCTATATCCCAAGGTACTTTCAACTTGCTCAATTTATAGTGGACACATAATCTCGCAAACCGTTGTTTTCTTTCTTGGCTCGAAACAATGTGGTTGACAGCATCTTTAAATTTAATTATCAATAGCGTTACGGCTTCTGTTTTAAGACCCGCCTTCACGACAAGGTTAAGTATGTGGCAAGCACACTTTTGGTGAAATATTTCACCGTTCATAATCGGGTTTAGTGATCGTTTAAAAATCTCAATTGAAGCTAGGTTGTTGCTAGCATTATCGAATGAGATAGAAAAAAATCTTATTATCCATACTCCTCTTAAGGTTATACTCTTCTAAAACCTCAATAATTGATTTAAAAATTATATTTGCAGTGTGCGGAGATTCCAACACTCGAAAACTTAATACCATCTTTTGTAATACCCAATTACCATCCATCCAATGCCCGGTAATACAAGAGTACCCGAGTCCATGTTTAACAGCAGTCCATATATCGGAGGTAATTGAGACCTTATTGTTTTGGTATGCAAATGTAGCTTTCAGATCATTTTTATGTGGGTAAACTGGTTTTTTATTTCACTAACCATCTTTTATGATGAATCCTCTTGTACATTGGTTAAGCACACCCCTGAATGACCAACCGGGCAAAACTCAGGCAACCGCCCATACTTATAGGTTGTTCTTTATGGGTAATGTACCGAGCCAATTCACTAAGCATTTTTTATTCATAGAATTTTGGGTTGGTTCTGGTACCATCCGCGTTCAATAGGGTTTGGATTTGTCTCGATCCAACATTTTCACTTGGTTGTTCACCCTTTTTTTCGTGCATTTCGGCATGTCTCTTAAAGCTAGTCATACCAATATGTTTTTTATACTCCCAATTCAGTTTCTTACATTTGTTTACCTTACATTGTAGATATTGCATAGTGCCCTCCTCATCTCTTGTCTAATCATAGTATCTCAACCACGGTTGATTATATTCGGGCCATTTTTTAGCCTTCTTTCCTGCTGGTTGTTGTGGGGGCACTTCTTCTGTCGAAGGAGGGACATCTTCTTCTTGAATTTCAGGGACACTTGTCGAAGGAGTACCTCCTATAGGGGCAGTTGTTAGTGTAATAATCTAGAAGTAAAAAATACGATAATTTATCATAAATCTTTGTTCATGAATTGGATGATTAATATCATTTTGTTGCCTTGAGTATTATTGAATTTATGGATCATTTCGAGTTCATGACTGAAATTGTGAAACTCCATAATATAGATAATATATACTCTTAAAAAGTCACTGACCAAGGTAATTAGCAGGAACACTAATTACCGCGATAAGGTTAGTATGTGGATTAAAAGATGGTTAAGTTTTACAAACCACCTGACACGAGATGTCATTTTAATCACATAGATACATGTTCTAGGAACATGGTATTTGACAGACCCCGAATGAAACATTAAATAGAATTGCGTTCGTGTCATTAATGTTTTCATTCAGTGTTAAGTTCTAAAGTATGAGGTATTCATCTTTCCTACTAAGAAATGTATATGTGTGATTGTTATCAAACGCTGTCGGTAAAATGCAGTTATAACGGTAGCTCTTCGGTATACATGGCTTAGCTGAGGTAGTGATGGTTTACCAAGAATACTATTTGTCCCTGGTATATCTATACGAGCTATAGCATCACTGGGTCCCTTGATAGAGTAAGATTATCTGCTAGCGGTATAATTACAAGAGTAATTATATTTGATAATCTGCTCAAGATCAAGAAAAGATTCAGTTAGCAAGGATGACACACATCTACCTTGAAACTAATCTGATAGCTATGAGACAGAAGAACAGACACAAGTAAATTGTTTACTGGATCGTGATATTGTACAGTACAGCATCATCTGTGTAATTGGATGGTCATGATGTGTTGCCAGATGCCGCTCATGATTATAGAAGTTAAAATAGTTTTAACTCTGTTTACCAACATAACACAGATCCTATTGGGTCACACCATATAGGAGTTAATCGGAGAATCTTATTGTGATTGATTATAAATTGGTTATGATCAATAGTAAGATGGTTATAATTAATTATACATGTTATAATTAAATTATAAATGTTATGTAAAAATAACAAGCAAAAACATTGGTTAATTTATAAACGTGTGTGACACGTTGTATAAAAGTTAACCGGTTAATTTATAAATGTGCAGGACACATTGTATAAATTACCGAAACAACAACCGCAAGAAAAATTTATATAATTGTTCAGAATAATTATACAAATATTATTTGTATTCGGGCCGAGGGCATTTGGGTCTTTTCAGATTCGTCCTTATCCGAATGACATGTCATCGATCCTATCCAGATGACACGTCATCGATACCGAAACAAACAACCGCAAGAAAAATATATATAATTGTTCAGAATAATTATACGAGCATTATTTATGTTCGGGCCGAGGGCATTCGGGTCTTTTCAGATTCGTCCTTATCCGCATGACATGTCATCGATCCTATCCAGATGACACGTCATCGATTTTATCCACATGACATGTCATCCTTATCCATTCAATGGCATATCTTGTAAATAGGCCGAACTTGGAGGGCATTTTGGTCTTTTGGCAACCGACCCTAAACCCTATAAATAGGGGTGGAGGGATAGAGAGAAATTTGCTAATTCATTCATACCGTTTCGTGTCGAAACGGATCAGTATTTTCTCTCTTTCTCGGTTTCTCTCCCAAATAGTGTTTCGGTTGAGAAAAGAAAGTTATACGTAGTTGACGTATAATCTTGCGGGTTGTTGTGAAGTATATTTACGGGATCGATGAATAGTATTTTACCGAATTTCGCGGTATGTCAGTTTTGCATATTGATGAAACTAAGCAACCGAAAATTCGTGTTTACGGGTTTTTGTCTTTTTCCCGTGAATAGTGTTTTTGCAGAATTCCGCAGTTTACGGTATTTCTGGCAGAAGAAATGAACCGCTCTCCGGTTAGTCCTGGTGGATAACCGATAGAGGTATCACACGTGTGATACTCCGAGTCGATTCCTTCCCTGGTGAGGCTCTACTCGCTCGGTCTGCATTCCAACTGTGATTTGGAAACAAGGTATAAATATGCTATATTAATCTATTTAATTGGTAAGTAGATTAAAGTTTTAGAAATCAATCATGGAGTAGATCTGTAAAAGGATTAAATTAGGTTTTGATGCCAAAGGAATACTGAAGGTGGACCGCCTTGAAAAGTTTCCTGACATACCCCGTTTAATCCTGAGCTTAAGTTGGCCGTAGAAATTTTTGTTCTACGGTCATTCCGCAGGCTTAAGCCTAAACGGGTTTTGGTTACCCCGAAACTCAACAATATATAATTAAAACAAGATAATTTTTTACATGACATATATATTTTTTTATTTCACACATAAGCTCCTCTGGGATAAAATAAAGTTGTTATTAGCTATATGATCGAGCAGGTTCATCGATCAGACTGACTAAAGGCATTCTATAACAATTTCAAGAACTACAAATAAGATTAATTTTTTTCTAATTATTATACATATATGTACCCTCGTTTCATTTGGGTGAGAGTCACCATTCAACAAACATCATTTCCACATGAATGACAACAAGTTATTGGTTGGCACTCATCTCCAAAGTGTGTATTTCTCTTATAATATGTGTGTGTGTATCCTATACATACACACGATAACACTTTTTATTTATGTTTTTTGATATCATATTATATGTCGATATTGAATTGTTGTACAATATTTGATATTAAATTCGAATCGAGCTATTAACATGTGTCTTAATTTTTGGATAATTATTATTATTTTCATTGATATTTTTCTACGGGTTTTGGTTAGAGCACCCCGAAACCCCAACAACAGTGTCCGTGAATTGACTCGATGCTACAGAAGAAGTGCCTCCATATGCATACGGTGGTATCTGTTGATGTGCTTCTTGTGAAATAAACATGTTTGGATCATTTGAAGTATAATACGGTGCGGTCATTTGAGGGGGTTGTAGATAATTTAGTGGATAATTAGGTGGATAATTAGATGGTGGCATTTGGGAGGAACTATCAGGATAATTGGGTTGATAACTTTGTGGATACTTGTGTGGCATATCGTGGCCAAAAATATCGGTCGAAAATCTTTGGATGGTTTCTTCCACCGACTCGCGATGAGGAGTTGTCATTTTTTTAACCTATTCAAAAAAATAAATGTAAATTACTTAACACAGAAATAAAAAAAAACAGAAATTAGAAAATAGAAATAAAAACCAGAAATAAAATAAACAGAATTAAAAAAACAGAATTGATAAAACAGAAATTAAAAAACAGAATTAAAAAAACAGAAATAAAAAAACAGAAAAAAAAACAGAATAAAAAAAAAGAATTAATAAAACAAAATTTAAAAATCAGAAATAAAAAAACAGAAATAAAAATAACAGAAAAAAATAGAATTAAAAAAAACAGAATTAATAAAACAGAAATAAAAATAACAGAAAAAAAATCTAAAATAAAAATAACAGAATTAATAAAAATAAATCTAACATTTTTTATTAACCTATTAAAAATAAATCCGAATTTCAAAAATAAAATCTAACCTATTCAATACAAAACAAATTACTTCACATATTCAAAAAAAATAAATCTAACATCTTTTATTAACCTATTAAAAATAAATCCGAATTTCAAAAAGAAAATCTAACCTATTCAAAACAAATCAAATTACTTCACATATTCAAAAAAATAAATCTAACATCTTTCATTAACCTATTAAAAATAAATCCGAATTTCAAAAATAAAATCTAACCTATTCAAAACAAATCTAATTACTTCACATATTCAAAAATATAAATCTAACATCTTTTATTAACCTATTAAAAATAAATCCGAATTTCAAAAATAAAATATAATCTATTCAAAACAAATCAAATTACTTCACATATTCAAAAAAATAAATCTAACATCTTTCATTAACCTGTTAAAAATAAATCCGAATTTCAAAACTAAAATCTAACCTATTCAAAACAAATCAAATTACTTCACATATTCAAAAAAATAAATCTAACATCTTTCATTAACCTATTAAAAATAAATCCGAATTTCAAAAATAAAATCTAACATATTCAAAACAAATCTAATTACTACACATCTAACAAATCTAATATAAACTAAATAAATCTAACAAATCTAATATAAACTAAATAAATCTAACAAATCTAACATAAAATAAATCTTATAAATCTAATTACTTAACAAATTTAATAAATCTAACATTCAATAAATATAACAAATTTAATTACTTAACATTCAATAAATCTAACATAAACTAAATATAACATTCAATTTAAATTCTAAATTTTTTCTACAAAAATAAATCTAACATCAAATTTAATTTTTAAATTACTCTACAAAAATAAATCTAACATTCAATATTTCAATCTAACAAAATTTAATCTAGCAAAATTTAATCTAACAAAATGTAATCTAACAAAAATTAATGTTACCTTTTTAATTTCGCGGGAAAATCTTCGAGAATACCTTTGTAATTCCGTTTGCGTTTGCGTGTTTGCGTTTGCGTATTTGTTAAATTAACAACTATTTTTTTTTAACAATGAAATTAAAATTGGAGAATAATAAAAATATTGAGATTGAGAGAATGAGAGATGAAAATATTGAGAGAGATGTGAAAATTTGTAAGGAATGGGTGTATATTTATAGAATTTTGTTTGGAGGGATTAAAATTTGAATTTAAAAAAAAAAAAACAGAAAAAAAAAAATGGGTAGGGGTCCGGGTAGAAAGTGGGGATGTGGGGCATGGGGGGGGGGGGGGGGGGGGGGGAATTTGAGTTTGAATTTTGAATTTTAGACCAAAAGTAAAAAAAAAAAATTCTGCCACGGACAGGGTCACGGGCACGGGCGTCACGGGTACGGGGGTCCGGGTTCTCACGGGCATTTTTTCAAAAAACCGGATCCGGCCCGTTTAATACCTGTGCCTGTGTGCCCGTGTACCCGTGTACCCGTGCATACTCGTAGCACGGGCACGGGCGGACCGGTCCTGGTTGGGTCCCCGGAGGCATTTACCAAACACTATACTGAAGTAACTCAAATTTTGAGTTTTCAACCAGACTGTCCGATTACAATTTTAAACTAATTCAGTTCAAAGTGAAATGCATAGAATCTCTTATATATTTGTGTCAAAAAAGATTAGATGACCCCGATCCAAACTCAAAATTTGAATTCTTTACGAGATCTAAATACGTTTGTTTCCTCTGTGCATATGTACTTCCAGTTAAAAATAATCATATTTTTTTAACAAAATAACTAATTTAGTACGCAAATCAAACACGTCTCTAATATGATGCTATGTATCTTTTTGTTATCTGCATCGTTCTCCTTTATATTAATATTATTTTCCATTTCTTTTTTACTAGAAGAAATATTTAGAAGGTAATGTCTTTTATGTGAGATGTTACATGTTCGAAATTTAAATAAATGATTTTTTTTTATAGATATTAAACTAGTTAGATGGTTGGACTCTCAATTTTATTAGAAAATAATATTCATAAATATTTTTTTCAGTATAAATTGGAGGTCAAGACACCAAACTATTTAATATCCATAAAAAATATCTATTCAAATTGGAATGAAATCCACTCTATTATCTTTCTATGAACAGTAACCATGCTATTCCTACTTTTTCGAATCCAACCGTTCAATTTTTTCGGGAATGAATCTCAAAGCAACTTTTTTCAAAACTTTTATGTGCACGCATCTCGAAATAATTCAATAACTGGATTTGGAAAAATGAGGGGTAGCAGGAATACTGTTCATACACGAGAATAACAGTAGATTTTGATCCATTCAAATTTCGAATTCATGACATTCCACACGTAAGATACTGCCTCTATCACTAGACCACATGTTTGTTGCTAGTCTAAAGAAATTTTCATTAGATACAATATTCAGAAAAAAATATTTTTTTTTTTTGTCATTGGACACAATATTCAGAAGAAAGTTTCTTCAGGTTATATTTATTTTATAAACTTTCAATTCATTAATACGTGGAAACAGTGGCAGATTTACTCATATTGAATGGAGGTCAATTGAACCCATATGTTTTTAAATATTTTATGTTGATATATGATTTTTTTATATAATTTAAAGTAACATATCATGATATTGTAAAATTAATCCTCATTTTTAGTATGAAAATTTTATACAATTGATCATCATTGTGTGTTTGACCCCTATAGTTCAAGTGTTTGGCTCTTGCCTATGTGTAGAAATATTTTGTAATGGAAATGAAAAGTACTTTAGTACGAATCTCAAATTTTTTCTTTAAAAATATAACAAAAGTTATAACATGCACCAATTTATTCGTTTAATATGAATAAAATATCATAAATAATTGTAATACATACTTTTTTAAGTTACCAAAGTAAAAAAAATATATATTTGACATATGAATGATTTGATGCTCGTGTCATTTCGCTAAATGTCAAAACGAAAAAGCTCGAAAATTGCTTCGCACTTCTCTAAAAAGTAAAAATGAAGGATCAGTGGATCACAGATTTGGTCAAATGGAATTCCAAGAAAATTCTAAGCTCCCCATGGGCCCATGGTTTCTTTCATCAAATAAAGTCGATTTTTTACTTTACTTGAAAACGCGTTCGTGCATTTGATTGGTGGTATTGTACTATTGTATATCTTTTTTTCTTTTTCTTTTTTTGACAAAGGTGGTATTGTATATCGTGTCACTCGTGTGCACTTAGATGCATCAAATCCTATCCACAGAGAACTTTTCGGAGTTCTAGAGACTTCAGAGACCAGTCCCCCGTCTCTGTTCGTCGGCCGAATATACGACGCACTAAACCTGCGTATTGGTTTCTGTGGACCCACCTACACTGACTAGGTTCACAGCACCGGAGCTAGGGATATTTTAATAGTGACCTATGCAAGACGCCTCTAGGCTCTAGCTGCAACTGCAAGCCTCCAAAGTCGAAACCCACACAAAGATCACCTCAAAAAAAAGGAAAAAGAAAAAAACCCACACGAGAGAAGTTGAAACCAATACAGGTCAACGGACCAAAGTGAGCTTTTCACAAATGTCCCTACAAAGAAAAATAATGAATAAATTATATTAACAGTAAATCTAATTTGACTAAATTGTTGCCAAAATTGAAAAGTAAAATTTTGAATATCTTCTTTATAGTTTAGTTTATTATGAGCCGAAATTTTGTGAAATTTGCAAATAATTGGTCATTGATTACGGCTCTGAACAATTAATATTTCAAAATTATTGACATTTGATCAATAACCGATCAATTCCCAAATTGCATTAAATTTAATATATAACCTAAAGACTATATACAATTTAACTTTTTTTTTTTTAATTTCAATTACTATCTTATCAATTGTTAATTGTCAAATGAATATTGTTGTCATTATATTTCTTCCTAAAAGTAAATCAAATTATTTAGCGTGTTCTTTTTTCTTCTTCCTATTTAACTTCAAAACAATTTTTAGAGATACTTTTTTTTTTGAAATCCTAGCAGAAGCTGCCATAATCTAAAATAAACAATTGCTAAAGATATGTATGTACAAAAGTTATAACACAAAGAATTAAACTCCCAAAAACAAATTAAGGGTGTTGAAACTTGAAAGTTTTAAATGCTCCAGCTTGTTGCAAAATTGCAATTATGTGTATTAATTCCGCCGGATGTAGCTGTTAGCCTGTTCCAATTAATTACGTATTACATTATGTTTTTATTGACGACCGCAACATGATTCACACGTCCCCAAAAGCTTTGAAGGCCAAACGCTGCCTGAGAAGGATATAGAACGAAATACAAATTGTACGAGGGTACATGCGGGAAAAGTCCCGTAGTTCTTAAAAAGAAAAGAAATATTGAAAGTTGAAAGAGCTCTTTTCTCCCTTTCCTGCGCCACCCCTCCTCAAGCTTAGATCGTATTCTTCTCTCTCTGTTAAGAATTTACAAAGATATCTCAACAAATTAGCACTTTCGGAGACGGAGATGGAGAGAGAAAGAGGGATAAAGATGAAGCGTGGTGGTTTGAAGCTGGTGGCTGGGTCGGGACCCACTCTTGCTGTCCCCTCCCAAGATTCCGCTATTGGGAAATTTTTGTAACTCCCAATCCTTTTTCTTTCTTTTTTTCCCCTAAATTTCTAGGTTTTTCTGGGCACTTCTCTATTGAAGTTAAAATCATTGTTCAATTGTCTTGGGATATAGAACTCACAGTGGGACATTCAAAGATGGGGAATTGCTGGTGAACAAAGATGGGCTTCGAATTGTTTCTCACAGTAATGCAGGGGAGGTAATATTCCAGCTTTATTTGTTATCTTTACTGTTTTTCTTATTTATATATGTATATGTATACATTTATTTTAGTTTGGGTGCTCGTTAGACCTGTTGCTATGTTTTTTTTTGCCCTTTTCTTCATCAATCTGATGTACTAATTGGCATGCTTCAGTAGGGTTAATTAGTCCTTTATGAATCTTCTTATATAATATCTGCTACATCAATGGTGGAGTAAAGAGTAGTTTCATGTTATTTGAAATATTGGTACATGAGGATGCATGTCATACTTCTGATACCTTGAATTTTTGTAGGGTCTTGTGAATGGAACTTGTTTTTAACAATTATGTAACAAATTGGTATAGATGATATTGATTATTGGACAAACATTTTTCTTTTGACAGGACCCACCTATTGTTATAAATCCATTAGACAATAATCTGAGTCTTGCGG
Organism: Carex rostrata; assembly: GCF_964058835.1. Taxonomy (NCBI): domain Eukaryota; kingdom Viridiplantae; phylum Streptophyta; class Magnoliopsida; order Poales; family Cyperaceae; genus Carex; species Carex rostrata. The sequence continues at coordinate 7,226,003 of NC_135930.1, read as the reverse complement.
ATCTAGATTCAATTAAAGTCATTGGAAAGGGCAATGGTGGAATTGTACAATTGGTACGCCATAAATGGACTGGCCAATTTTTTGCTCTTAAGGTACTCACATCAGAAACAATTTCATGTTTGTTTTACTTGTTGAATGATTTTGGTTGCCAAAAAATGTACCAAAAGAAACCAAAATATGGGGAAAGTGTTTACAGTACACCAGTTTTGTCCCAAATCATTATGTTTTGTAGCTATTATTTATATCCTATCTTGATATTTTAAGAGTTCTCATGGTGAGATATCTTACAGTAATATTCATTAATCAATAACTAGGATGGTGATCCTGACTGAAATATGACAGGGACCAACTATGTTTTACAAATTGAAATATTTCTGAATCAAAGTGGAAACTCCCAAGCTATTCAAAATATGAGGTGACCAATTCATTAGGTTACTGTGCAGTCTACTATTTATTTCAAGCAATTGGATGGTAAATACTAATTGTACAGTACCATAGAATCCTAGCATGTTCTTATATCTTACCTGCCTTACTCCTATTTCTGTTATTATTGTTTTCTACAACAGTAGTCCATTCACGTAATGATATAATAAAAAAAAAATACTAACTCTCCAAATGGGATTCAAAGTAATCATCCAATCCAACAATAGATCCATAATAATGCTGTTGTATTTTTATTGTACTTTTTTAGGTAATTCAGCTGAACATACAGGAGACTATAAGAAAGCAAATCGCACAGGAGCTAAAGATCGGTTTGTCAACCACCAAATGCCCCAATGTGGTTGTGTGCTACCAGTGTTTCTATGACAATGGGGTCATCTCCATTGTTTTAGAGTATATGGACGGTGGGTCCCTCGCAGATTTCTTGAAGATTGTGAAGACAATTCCTGAGCCATATCTCGCTGCCATCTGTAAGCAGGCCAGTGTTCATAGTCGGTAAATAAGAAATTTGAAAATATGAAAATGTGAAATATCATGTGTACATCAGTAAATTATTATGGGAACCCCTATATAACACTGAAATCATACACTGCTGCTAGCACCTTATCAGTCATTTGCTTAAGATGTCAAGAATCTTTTCAAGTAAAACCAATTATTCATGAAGATAAAGATTATTGACATGGTATTTGGTATTATTTCCTAGCTTTTAGGGGCTTTAATAAACTTAGGTTATGAACTCATCCATGACACTTCTAGATTTTCAGGGTTATATGTAATACTGAGGTTTTGGAGGTGATGCATCAAATTTTACAATAGAAATTACTTACCTGAATTCATTTCAAAGAGCCCTTGAAGTCAAAAAGAACACCCCCTTTCTCTTTTTAAATTTGACAGCGGTTGTCAAGTGCTTTGTTAAACATCTAACAGTTCAGCAAAATACATCATAGCAATTCACACACGATAGGGTTATACCAACCTATCCAAAATACAACTCTCTCTCTTAGTAAAGAGAACCTTTTCACTTGGTAGAGAAATCTTTTATGGTTACATCTATTATTGAATATACCAACTTGGAATATATCTAAAAGAAGCCTTGAAGTCGTTGATACCCTTTTCTTTTAATGGATAGAACCTAATTTTTATTAGTCTCTTTCTCATGGTCAATAGATCTTTCTGTTGCATGTACCATTTAGTAGATTGTGATATTGTTTGGAATAAGCAATTGGATATTTTCAATTGTACTGAGCATAATATGGTTGATCCTCTCTTATACCTTGAACAACTCAAAGACAATTCTATTGCTGTATCTTGCTATTATGGGTAATCGGGCCAATGTTGAGAATTGATAACAATCTTAAATAAAATGAAAACTAATAGCTAGTATCCTGCTCATTAACCAAAGAAAGTTGAAAAACATGTATAAAATATATTGAAGGAATTTATGGAAAAAGTGCTAAAAAAGGAATTGTTGAACTGTAAATCAAATGAAGGCCCTGGCTCTAGCTCATTAACACAGTAAGAGAATAAATTATTAAGTTACCTTAGTAATCTTCTCATAATTATTGCATTTGAAAATGAATTGACAGTTAAGAACCCCACTAAAAGGTGACATTACTTCGCATCTAATGAAGAATTCTTGCAATGTAATAAAATGTTTACTTTCTAATGTATGTTTCTTCAATGTCTTTCAAAATTAATATTTTGTGTGTGCACTGTGCAGGTATTGAAAGGTTTGATCTATTTGCACCATGAGAAGCACATAATACACCGAGATTTAAAGCCATCAAACATACTAATAAATCATAGAGGAGAGGTCAAGATATCAGATTTTGGTGTTAGTGCCATAATTGCAACTTCTTCTGGCCAGAGAGACACCTTTATTGGGACGTACAACTATATGGCTGTAAGTAAATCAATTTTTTTTTTACCTCTTTTTAGTTTTTCTTTCTTTCTTTCTTTCTGACTGATAAGATTGCTTTGGCAAACCATCCCTTGAATATAGCAAAATTTGCAAAAGGCCCCTATCTTAGGAGAGAAGTTCAGACTGTCAACACCTTTATTGTTGATTGCAAAATACTCCATCATATGATACAATGCAATAATAACAGAATTAGTATTCCATACAAATAAAGGGATTTGAAGTATTAAGCTGATTGATATTAAAATGAAAGGTGCTGACTGTCACCAATAGTTAGATCACCCCAGCTTGCTTATCAATAGACATGTTGCCTACAAGTGCCAACCTTGTTTGTGTATGTAATTAAGCAGACTGATGTAGTAATGTATTACATTTTATATACGAGCTTTTTTGTCATTTTAAAAGTATAATAGGGTATTGCAAGATGATTTTGTATCTCATTTCTCAATTAAGTAGGAACCCTTTTGCAAAAGGCTTAGAATTGTGAGGGGCCTTTTCTGCAAAAAAACATTAAAAAAAATATATGCATGATGGTATTGACAAAGTACATTGCTTCTATAAATTGGATATACCCATCAATTGCTGATTTTGACAGCCCGAGAGAATTAGTGGGCAAAAACATGGGTACATAAGCGACATATGGAGTTTAGGTCTGGTTGTGCTGGAATGTGCAACAGGTCAGTTTCCATATCCGCCCCGCGAGAATTTCTTTGAGCTTCTAGAAGCTGTTGTTGATCAGCCGCCACCTTTTGCACCTCAAGACCAGTTTTCCCCTGAATTATGCTCCTTCATCTCTGATTGGTACATTATTGACTGCATTTATTTAATGAGAGATATATATAACTTTGTTTTATTCCATTTTCAATCCGCGTCATCTCAGAAAAATAGATAGTATTATCTTTTGTGCTTATTTTGCTAGAAAGAAGATGAAAAAGAAAATAAAACACCTATCATATTTCGGTCATTCTCCCAGAAGAACTATTTTTTCATTTTATTGGACAAAAACACATGTTTTTTCTCTTTTTATATTTTTCTAGGGTTAGGGTTTAGGGTTGAGGAGTTTGGGTTGGTGGATCATATTACCCTAAATTATTTACATTTTAGGACTAAGCATCTAAATTTGCTATGAAAACAAGGTTTAGATCACAATTGACTCCGGGTTGGTGCCGTGTGGTGCTGGGTTTAGCCTTTTAACTCATGACCTGCTGATGAGTCAGGTTCACCATAGCTGTAACATGTTTAGCTCTTTATCTTTAGAGAAAGCTTCCTTGAGGAAACAAAGAGAGGAAAGCACTTGACAATATTTTATTTTGACAATCAGGACAATCTTTAAGAAATAAAGCTTAAATTTTAAATTCAACATTGTCGGCATGATCTATGTTATTCACATATCATGTGTATACAATATAATGAGGTGTAGTGTATGTTTCACTGTACATAAAGTGATTTAAAATTTCAATTGTCTGAAATTAATGGTTCTTAATGCATCATCAAACAATATATAAATTGCATGAAATTTGATTGTTAAGCTATCTACATATCCAATAACAAACCTAGAGATTGAAGTTCTAATTTTCAATTTTATTTGGGCGGCTTATGTCAAATCACAAATAGGGAATTTTTTTTAAATTCTGTTGTCAAGATTGTCAAAAAATAACCATTGTCGAGTGATCCCTTGTAAAATTAAGCCAAAAGTATGCACATAACATGAGATCTTTGGTTCATCAGGCCCGGTATTGATGTATCACCAGTATTACGTTATACACCATTGTCACTATGTAATTTGAGATTTATAATTTTTTCAGTGTTCAGAAAAATGCAGCAGATAGGAAATCTGCCCAGGTCCTTTTGGTACGTGAACTGTTACTCTTCTTCTTCCATCTTTTTATGTATTTTAGTTCGGAAAAAAAAAATATTTAGTAGCTTGTTCATTTAAAAAAATGACTTGTTTGGTTTCTTTTTAATGCAAATTTCAGAGCCACCCATTCCTGAGCTTGTATGATGACCTGGAAATCGATCTTGCTTCCTATTTCACTTCCTCGGGAACACCACTTGCCTTCTTTTGAACCTCTCTAACAAGGCTAATTTTGATTGTATTTTCCTTTGTTACTTTCTTGTTTCTTCATTACCTATAGCTGCAATTTAAATCATGTTGCTAGGCAAATGGCCTGATGAATGATAACTTAGTGGTCTTCAAGAGATCATGGGACTTGTAAACAAGCTTGTCAAATCCATTTCAATGTCCACTCTGCTTTGCTAACAAAGCAGATTGATCTGTATTCTAGTGCATTTTATGTTTTGTTTTGGGGTCTATTGTACTGTTGTGAGAGTATTAATATCAATATAAGTGTGTAATTAGTTCACGAGAGTCATGTGGTGAAAAACGGAAAATGTGTTGATCACCCATCTGCCAAATCCATGATTGAATTATTGTTATTGCATGTATATTCAGAGCATTTTTCATCGCAAGTAGTTGCTCTATAGTGGAACTTGTCCGGAACCAAAAAACTAAATTTAATTATAATTTTCTTTGGAATTTGTTTTGAATTGATCCAGTACAGAATACAATTAACTATTTTTCAGTTTTCTCTTTTAGACGAAAAGAACCTAGTATTTGCCAGAATGGAATGAAATTGACAACCCTGCTTGTGAGCTTTCTTTAGTAATGAAAAAAAAAATGCCACTACTAAGAGAAAAATTAATTACTATGCTAATGATTTTGTTGTCTAAGTTCGTAATATATGATAAAGAGGCCTTTTTCTTTTCTAACTGCAGAGATGCCTAGGTTCTTATCAAATAATGGAAGTCAATTTGGTAGCCACAACAATTTAGAGGTGTATGGCACAAGTGCAATATTGGAGCTTGGAAAATTAAACGGTGGTGATGGTTCTAAAAACTTTGTGAGAGATTTTGTTTGACGGCTAATATATGAAAAACAATTTTATGTTGTCTTGTTGGGCAATAGCTTGTACATTTCTTTAGTTGATTAACTTGATTGCAACAACTTATTGTGAAGCATTGAAGTACATGGTTCTTTCAAAGAAGTACATGTTCCTTTTTGTATTTGTGCAGTATCTGCTTTGTGTTTTTAATATATCATCCCTTTTACTTGATACATACTGGGTGGTATATATTTGTGTCTAATTGGTTTTTTCTTATTGTCTCACAAAGTTGGGTCGTGTTGCATAAAAATCTAGACACTAATATATTGGTTTAAGATATTGAACAAAATTGACAATAATTTACATAATAAGTTATGTTGAAGTAACAACACCGAATTAAGGCTCAATCCATTAGATTATTCTAGAATATTCAATACATAGTATACTGTCTTAGCAAAGTCGGTAATAGTCTAGTAGAAATCACTGGAAACTATCTAGAAATAATTTGTATTATCTATACTACAACCACCGACATATTGTATCTATAAATAGGATGTACAGTTGCGTGAGAAATTGTGTCCGTGAGCAGTGAGTGAATAATGAGTATGAAATAGTTGTGTAAGATATTGTAGTACTATCTCTTAGTGTTAGAAATAAATTCATATACTCAACAAGTGATATCAGAGCAGATTAGATCCTGTTGGTTAGAAGGTTTGGATAACTCGTGATGAGTCTATTAAGGTCCTGTTGATTAGAAGGTTTGTGTAATTCCTTACTTCATTGTGGTGTTGAAGTGTCAGACTTGAGTAGCATGAATGGTTTGATTGAGAAGTTAAATAATTAACAAACACATCAGAAAATTATTTTTTGTTATTTTTAGTTAACTTGCCTGTGGCTACCAACTACTGAACACAAGAAATACATACTAGCTAATTAGATATTTAGGTTATACATAATAGCTACGGTTTCAACACAATGCTACTGAATGCTACTTGTATAGGCAAAGTCTACATATACTTTTGATCTGAGGCATTAAGAACAATACATATCTAAGTTTTATTTGTTAATTTTTGCAACTATTTAAGGTCACAAATTAATTAAGACATGACATGCTTCCAATCAGAAACTTGTAACAGACACTTGTGTTGTCTCTTACAGGAACGTAACCTCTCCATCTATCGGACTGGGCTCCGTACTGATAACAATATGTGGGAGAAACTTCAAGTGGTCAGACTGGGCTCCGTACTGATAACCACTGTGACATTTGCTGCCTGTTTCACAGTTCCCGGTGGTTATAATCAAGATAACAGTAGACCAGTTCTAGGGAGGAGATATATGTTTTGGGCATATATTCTAGCAAACGCCTTCGCATTTATACAAGGATTCATAAGCTTGTTTGCGATTTTTCTTAATGCTGTAACAACTATGCCTCCCAGAGTCATCGAATTTGCAGTAATGCTTTTTTGTTTGCTGCGAGTAGTATGGTTGTGGCATTTGAATTGGAATTGTATATGTCACTTGCTTCAGTTTGTTTGCCAATCGCCATTCTCCTCCTTGTTATCACTCTGCTTTAGCATCTCCTGTCCTGCTTATGGTTTTAGTTAGTGATAGATTTATTCCAATGGTGGTTGGTATATTAGAAAGGAGGAGAACTCTAGCGGCAGGATATATGGTGCCTCTCATGCTAATATTCAGCCTGGCCTTACTGTCTCTTTTATATTCATTGGAATTCTAGATTGACTTTTGTATTATTTGTACTGTCTCTTTTATTCCAATGGTTGTCACAACCACCACTACTACTGGGTCACTAATTACTTTGATTTTGTATTCCTTTATTTGTTAGAACGCTATAATTCATGTTTGATGCATGCTCAACCATTGGGGAAATTAACATAGTTTGAATTGTTAATATTCGATCTTGATGAGGGTTTGACGGTTCTGTTAACTGAATTAGCTGCTATTTTATGTGTACTGTCGTTTTTTTGTATTGTTTGCATGGTTTGGAAATCAGCCATATCCCTGTCAAGTTTGCAAAAGTTCGATCAGATTTTGCAAGGCCATATTTCTTTGACTGTCGGAGTATTCATTTAGTTATCATCTCTATTTTCATTGTACCAGAATGGTTATTTTTAATTGTGTGGTTTCAATTTGTTATCAGTAGAAATTTTCTGGATTGTTACTTTGTTTTTCATATTTGACCTTAAATTTTCTGGTTTTGTGTTCTCTTGTAAGTTATTACTATTATTGAGTACAGTCCATTACTGTAAGTTGAGGATGCATGTGAGGTAAGAACCTGCATCATACCCATGTCAAGAAAATTGAAAAACTTATATAATCTGAATAATTAGTAATCATCGATTTTCAATTAAATATGTTTTTTTCTACTATTTTTGTTATTTGTTGTTTGTATGGTTCCTTAACTGAGCCAATCCCAAATACAGAATGGCTGAGTTGGGTCTGATTTTGTAATGAAACAAAATGTAGTGCTGTCTGATATGGCGTTTTGAGTTTTCACCATGACTGTTGACTAATTCATTATCTTTCCATAAAGAACCATAATGTTACTCAAATGATTTACTGATCAGTTAAGACTTAAGAGCTCTCTATTGGTCATTCCATCGCAAGTACCTTGAGACATAGTTACAAGACACTTTCATTTTCCCTTTTAAATATACGAGCATTTTTATTCTATTTGGTTCAACATAGTTAGTGTATTGAAATTATCCTTGGGGGTCAAACCCGGTCCGGTCCGCCCGTGACATGTGCCCGGGTGTGGCACGGGTTTAGGGTTGAAAAGGGCCGGACCCGGTTTTTTGGAAGAATACCCATGATTACTCGGTCCGTTTCAAACCCGGACCACCTACCCGCCGCCCGAACCCATCCGTCCCGTGCCCCTTTACCCGCCTATCCGTGTACCCTTACCCGCCTTACCTGTACCCCAAATCCGTATACCCAGATCCAAATTGAACCACCACCACCCCCCCCCCCCCCCCCCCAAACCCACCAACAAAATGGTAAAACCTATATAGTGTACATATAAAATTATGAAATCTGTTATGAAACAAAATGGTATAATATAAAGTTTGAAATTTGTTATGAAACAAAATGGTATAATATAAAGTTTGAAATTTGTTATGAAATCTGTTATGAAGTTTTTTCAAATTTGTTTACGTATAGTCGTATACGGTATAATATGAAGTTTTTTAAATATATTATAATACCATTATATCCAATTATGAAATCTGTTTTTTCTTTTGATCTTTCACCACACAATTATTATTATTTTTTGGAAATGAACATTATACTGTGCATATAAACATAACCGTATTTTAATATATTAAGTAATCAGAATAATTATTTAAAGCAGAAAATTTAATGGACAGCAATACAATTGGGTTTCCCCATGATTTCATACAACCAAATATGACATATTTATGAATTGAATTAATTTTGTCATTTATCGTATAAATTAATATGATGCATATATAGAATTTGACGCAACATAAGCACTAAATATAACAAATATTTATGTTATCACAATACTAATATGATACACTCAACACTCCGACATTTTTATTTTTACCCAAATTTTAAAATATTTTAATAAAAATAACCAACTTTTTAAAATTTTTTTAAAAAATACCCAAAGTGCGGAAAAATTCCGCACCCCGGAATAAAAATTCGGGGTTGTGGAATTTTTTCGCACCCCGGAATAAAAATTCGGGAATGCGGAATTTTTCTACGGCCTAGCCTTTTTTTTTGGGTTTTTTGCAATAAATAGGCGTTTTTCTTTTCTTGTAAATAACCCTACAGACCAATCAAATTCGGATAATTATAAAATTAGTTTGGACTGGTTAGACATAGATTAAATTTTGATTAATCTAACAAATAAATGAGGAGGTTTTAAAATTTTGTGCCTCCTATCATATCTCTATCTTTTATTTTAGAATAATATATTTTTTTATTTTAAAAACTTATAAGTCAAGAGTACAAAACTTACAATCAAAAACAAAGTTCAAATGTCATGATCTTTTGTGTATATAGACAAAATAATATGGATTATATCTGACACTTTTATTACGATATTTATGTTTTAAATTATAAGTCATTGAAATTTTAAAATGAAGACATGGAGACACAAAAAATGAAGACATTTGAACCATCCAATAAAACTTCGAAATGAATTTTGTAAAAAAATCGAATAAAATCCGACCAATGGTGGGATATTCTTCTTCTTAAGAAATAATATTTATATATAAATTCCGTCGATTTTGCAAAATCTGACTATTCAAATTGAATGATTTTTATCCTAACTAATTAGTTTTTGAATTGAAAATTTTATAATTATTTTTTTAGGAGAATTTAAAAAAACAAGGAGAAGAAAAAATTATAATTCTTATTTCTTAATAAATGATATTAATGAACATAATAAAACTTCACCACCTCACCTTTTCACACTCCTAGTTTTATTTATTTCTCTACACGAATCATTTAATTTTCTATTCTAAATTTTACGAACTTGTAACGAATTTTTGATTTATGAATCTCGTGGATAATTATAAATTATTATAGGTACTATACTTTATTTTTTATTTTTTATTTTTTTTTAAATCTCAAATTTTAATATACATAATTTCATAGTTTATTTATATTTCAAAATTTTTAGATTCATTTAAATTGATAATAAAATTTCTAAACGATCATTTGGTTTAATTAGTAAAATTTTAAATTAGCATGATTAATATTTATTTAAAATTTCGGGATATAACAATAACTCAAAATTTGAGATTTGCAAAGAGGCCCCTCTACTTAATTAATTTACACAATTCAAGTTTATTTGCATTACACCCCTCCTTATTATTTAAGTTTACCAATAACCCCTCTATTTAAATTTTGTGCCTTTACCAATATCATAACGGAGGTCATCTAGAGGGGGTTCGAGCAATTCGATCGAGTCGGGAAAATCACGGACAGGGAGTGTAACATTATGTAAAAATATGAATATGAAATTAATAAGTGAAATAATGTACGAACGTTTGAGTGACATTTTTCAAGAAAATATGTAATAGTTAATAGAATAAATTTTACTAATCCGAAGTAATCACCAATAATTATAATATCTAGAAAATGTATTCGACTGTATACAACAATGATATAGATATTTTTTTTAATTTTATTTCTGTTCCATATTAGTTAGGTAATTGAATTATTCTAAATAGGAAAAATAATATCTAGTGATTTTTAATAAGTTTGTTAAAATTTATTTTTAACTTATTTATAATATTTCTTAATTTGGAGGTGGTATGTGTAAATATTCAAATTAAAAGATAAAAAAGAAAAGAAAAAGGTAATGCTAAGGTGGCAATCATGCCACGCGGCCCACATGCGGAGGCCCTCTCCATTTCATCGTAAGCCATCTATGGCTTCTCCCATTTTCGGAGGTAATCAAAGAAAGAAAAAAAAAAAAACAGAGAGCTTAGTAAAAAAAACGGGAATCAGAGAAAGAAAAAGAAAGAAAATAGGGAAAAATAATAAAAGAGAGATCATATGTAATTATTACAAAATTCTTCAATACTCGATGTAATTACGAAAGAGATGGACGAGACGAGATTTTCCGAAGTATAGCATATTACTTACGAGCTCATCTTCTTGTCTTACGTTATCAGGTGCGGGGTTACTGGACTTGTTTGATATTACATTTTTAAGAATTAAATTGTTATTCCTTTGTCATGTCGAATGATTGTTTGCTGCATTATTTGAGATGTGTGAATCATGTGCATAGCCCAATCAAATTATAACTGAATTTTGTGTGATATTGTTGACCTATCATTTTGTACGGTTTACTGTTTGTATGAATCTCCTATTCTGAATTATGATTGAGTCACCACAAGTTTATGTTTATGGAAATCTGTTGAGCTCTGCAAAGTCTAGGAGCTATAGACTAGACTTTGGTTACGGAATCCTTATGCGCATATGGTGAACGGCCCTCGCTAATCCCAGTACCGGTTGGGAGGGGGAATCTGATTCTGATTCTGATTCTGACGGTGACTATGGGTGACTATAAAGAGACGTCTGATTGATGTCATATCCAGTCTGGGACCGGAATGACAGGTTTGTTTAATGTGTTGAGAATTACCGATTCTGAGTTTATTGCATACGAAACATTATCTGACTATGAACCAGACTTTAATTAGCTGTATAAGCCTAAGCACATCAGATGAGGGTCAGTGGAGGGTACTGAGTACCGGCAGGTGTCGGTTTAGCGTGGCCACCTGCGTGACAAGTTGGTGGATCATCTGTTTGTGTTACCAGACCTAATAATCCGAGTTTAAGCCAAATATATCTTTGTTGAGCTTCATTTGAAATTCTATGAGTTGAGATTCGATTGAATATTGTGATTGAGCATATGCATTCATTTAATATATATAAACTGAACTGTTAATATTAAGTTGCGAGGATTTAATTCTAGATATGGATTGATTGCAAGTCCAGTGGCCTGATTGTGGCAAATTCGCACTGGGAGATAATATTATTATTATTTCTCACCCCCGTCCTTTGGGTTATTTTTAGGTTTATTATACGGATACGGAGAGACGGTTATGGATCGCATCTGACAGCATAACCACATGAAATTGGGGATTTGGGATGTTGAAACTGACAGGATGCGGGAGATATTCCTAAAATATAGTTTGCCGTATTCTGTCAGATAAATTTTGTAAGAAATATTGGGATGTGGTTAATATGTAATGGTGTTATTGGTAATGCACATAAAAGATCCACTGCCTTACGTATATGTTTGATAAAAATATACGTGGCAGGCTGTTATACCCGATTTGGGGTGTGACAGGGAGGGAGAGGAGAGAAAGAGAGAAGGGAGAGAGGATTAATTGGGTGCTTCAAGATCCGTGCCGGATTTAATCCAAAGGTCTAAACAATTTTATTCCGGGGTGCGGAATTTTTCCGCACTTTGGGTATTTTTAAATTTTTTTCAAAAACCTGGTTATTTTTATTAAAATATTTTAAAATTTGAGTAAAAATAAAAATGTTGGCTCAACACTACTCAACCACTCAAAACTAGAGAAGACTTCCATCAAACAATTTAATATATGTATTCCTCATAATGAGGATGATTCAAATGCACCATTATTTTTGTGCTCCAATATGCTCCACATGGAATACATCTTTTATCTTCATTTTCAAAGTTCAAATAATCGATCCGAACCGTTCAACATGATCTTCATAATAAAATATGCTTGGAGACCAAAGTTTATATTTTTTAGAAATTTTTTACTATTTTTTAAGATAAACACAAAATCAATTTTTTAAGGAGATTCTGGACCATCCGATAAAGTCATATTGTACCTATCTAAAAAAATAGTAAAAAAATTCTAAAAAATATAAAATTTGATCTTCAAGCATATTTTATAGAATAAGTTTTAATAATACTAATGCATTACAGAAATCGAAGCCGATGTCTCTGCTATATATTTTTAATTGGAATAATATTGTTTTGACTTTACATATATTTTTCTATGGAGAGATATTTTCTTTAAGTGACCATGAGGTCTTGAGACGAACAATCGGGCTAATCGTGTCATACTTTCTCATTGTTTTTTTAATATTTGTTTTGAATTGTATTGCCTTGACATGTTTCAGTACAGTATTAGAAAAGGTGTGCTAAATTTTTTCTCCTTGCACGTATTGAATGTGTACATTTTTTTTATAATCGGGTACAGTATGATAATATGGTTTGATTATATTTGTAAATATGAACTTTATGTTTTGGTTATGACTGATTCCAGCATTGATAGCAACAAAGTTGGGGTAATTGTTACATTAAAGTCACATTCACACTAATGATTTGGTTTGAGAAATTGGAAAAAACTGACAATATGTTATAGAACATTAATAGGAAGATCAGTAACTTTTCTTTGAGAAAAAGAAGAAATCAAGTTTTTCATAGAACTCTATTAGGTGTGGAAGCGTACTCTCTATAGTACCGCATCACTGTACGTAATTTTAGCTGTGTGATGATTTTTCAGACCAATCATAGATTAAAATAGACGGTGTATATTCCTCATTCTACATAGTAGAATCCTCTACTGGATCTGAATTCATTTGGTGTTGGGTTTCTAATTCATTGTTCAAATATTTAGACCTTTTAATATTTGAAGAGAAACAAAGTATCTTGAAATAAACAATTTTGCATATTGCTAAATAATAAAAATTTTATGGAGAAATTGGATATTTAAAAGTTTTTGATGGGTATGACAACAATTATTTATATTTAAATTAGAAAAAAAAAATTGAGTGTTATGATGGAGAAATAGGCAATATAATATATTTTAATTAGTATATCAACAATTCTCTCTTGAGAAAAAAGACTGACAAAATTTCTTTTTTAAGAAAATAAACTATCTTCAAAGTTTGTATGTGATCCAAATTTGGAAAAAGAATACTAGCACATGATCTTATGTAGAAAACTAGTGTTCTTATTTTATCTCGTGCTATCAGCAAGTTAATATAAGGACCCAAAAGTAAAAAAAAATATTTACGGTGAGGTGAACGACTAAGCTCCAAATTTGTTCACATCCCTCATCAAAAGCCGTCAGTCTTTCCAAAAAAGCGAAGGTGAACACAAGTAACGTGGACGGTTCAGACTCATCTAATGGAAACAACTGAGGAAATACAAAAGCAACACAACTACCATTTATGAAAATTGAAGGTTAATTAAGACGCCATCTTTGACTGACTGCCGAATAAATCAATCAATTAATCGCCAGATGGAAATGGATCCTATTTTAGATCCCAGACAAAATCAAAATGGGCTTGATTACACCAAGAAAAGTTATGGAAAAGTGAATTGTAGTTTCTTATATGTATCTACAACTTACCATGATAAAAGATATGATCCTGATATGTTATCTTGTTCGCTATATAAGAAGAGCAGTGTAGTACAATTGGCAAGAACAAACATCCTTCATCTTATTATACCTTAAACCATGGATGCGGTGATCTCTATGAACACCCTTTTTTGCATTTTTGTCCTTATTTTTATCACAATTTTTGTCAACTCCATTAGCAAAAGCAAGAGCAAGAGCAAGAGCAAGAGCAAGAAGAAGCTCCCTCCGGGCCCACTGGCTATTCCCATCTTAGGCCACCTGCATTTATTGAAAACAACAGAACCGCTCCACCAGACACTCCACAAAATTTCAAACCAATTCGGCCCTGCAGTCTTTCTTCGTTTCGGTTCCCGCCCGGTATTGGTGGTCTCAAGTAACACTCTGGCCGAACAGTGTTTCACCACCCATGACCTAGCATTTGCAAATCGAGTCCACTTGCCGACCGTCAAGATGGCACCTGGCTTGATTGTTTGGGCCAATTATGGTACCTACTGGCGTACCGTACGCCAAGCTGCAGCAGTTGAACTCCTTTCAAGCCAGCAATTGAATGCTTCCTCGCATATCCGGGCTAAGGAGTACACAAGCATGGCACGCCAGCTATTTACACCATATTACGAATCACAAGAGAAATCAGAGGCTAAATCTAATAGTTTCATAAAACTGGACTTTAAAAAGATGTTGTTTGAGTCAATGATGAATTTAATGTTAATGACGATTGCCGGGAAGCGAGCTTACGGAGAGAACAATGAGGACTCAGACGACATGAAGAAATTCAGCGAAGCTCTTATTGGCTGGTTCGAAATTAGCGGAGCCTCCAATGCGGAGGATTTCCTTCCACTGTTGAGGATTCTTGATTTGAAGGGAACAATGAAAAGGATGAAAAATGTGACTAAGGTGAATCAGGAGTCGGTTGAAAGGTTGATAGATGAGCACCGGCTTGCAGGGATCGGAAAGAGGAAGACGATGATCAACAGTTTGCTCGAGTTACAAAAGAAAGATTCTGAGAAATACAAAGATGAAGCTATCCGAGACATTGTTATAGTAAGTGCTGCTCTCTGTTCATAATGTTTAGAAAATTATATTTGCTCTGCACAATTTCAAATATGTTATGTAAAATATCAAATAATAGGAAAAAAATGAAAAGGCAAAAGCATACATCTCTTCATAAATTAGAGCATTGCAAGCTTCCTCCATTTAATTAAATAAATAATTATATAAGAAAAAACATGAAAAATACATCTATCAAAACCGCTAATTTCTGCAAATTAAATTGTAACCATACTGTTATTGGATTTTATCTGTATTTAATGAAAGGTGGTGTTGATAGAAAACTCGTTAGTAAAAAGTATTCTGGTCAAAGGAAAAAAGACAAAAAATGAAAAACAAAATGATCTATTTTGTTAAATGCTCCCCTTCTATGTGTAGGCCATGATGTTGGGAGGAACTGAAACTACATCTTCTACGATCGAATGGGGAATGGCCGAGTTGTTAAATAACCCTCAACTACTGGATAAGGCAACAGCTGAGATCGATAAACATGTTGGAAATAAGAGGTTGATACAAGAATCTGACGTGAACAACCTTCCTTTCCTCAATTGTATCATGAGTGAGATCTTGCGACTCCATCCAGTCGTACCCCTCCTTGCACCTCACGAGTCACGTGAAGACATCAAACTCGGAGATTACGATATTGAGAAAGGAACAATGCTTATTGTTAATATTTACCCGATACAGAGAGATCCCGAGATATGGGAGGAGCCGAACAAATTCAATCCGAATAGGTTTGAGAATGGGAATTCAAATGGAAAGTTGGTGATACCATTTGGAATGGGGAGGAGGAGGTGCCCGGGAGAGACATTCGCAATGCGGATACTCGGGGTAGTGTTAGGAACTCTTATTCAGTGTTTTGAATGGAAAAGACTCGGCGATGAGTTAATAGACTTAACCGAGGGTTGTGGGTTGACCACTCCTCTGGCTACTCCACTAGAAGTTATGTATCGACCTCGCCTGGCCATGAAAGAACTCCTGTCTGAGTTTTAACTTTTAAGTGTGTCTTTTATTATAGAATAAAATTAGGAAAATACTTTAGAATTTATCGTCTACAAATAATTAAATAAATTCGTATATTTCTTTCCTTATGATCATGCATGTAAATTACATAAAGAGAATTATCTTCGTACCAGTATGTCGCTTTCTTAAACCGTTTGCATAAACAATTAGTGTTGTTTACCATCTAAAAATCATGTTTAATATTGTTTCTCCAGAATGCATTTTACGCAAACAACAGATATGACATAAAAGCCCAAGTTGGCTTCTCTCACCAAAGTGTTCTTCAATTTTCTCTTTTGCTTTTCTTTAGTGATAAGAGGCCCTTTAGATAATGGGCCTTCGATTTTCCAACAATGTAACACAATATAAAACTACTGGTCATATACTCATATACTACCTTTATTTGTGTGGACCAATATTTAACAGGTCCTAGCAAGTTGGGCCTTCATTAAAACAAATCAAGTTACATTTTTTTATTTTTAAGTCAAAACTTTTAAATGCGGAATTTGACTAGTAAAACTTTAGACAATCAGACCTAGATTAGGCTTTTGCTACTTGCTTTATTCATGTAGTCGTTGAATGATGATTAGGCTTGAAAAACATAAAAGTTGATGAGGAAAATCTGTGGTTCTAGATCCGTAGGCCTGCAAACGAACCGAACCAAATCGAACTTGCCCAGGTTCGAATTCGAATTCGAAATTAATTCGAATCGAACTAGGTTCGAAATTGAAATGATTTCAAACCTAAAAACCCAGTTCGAATTCAGTTCGGTTTAATTCGAACTGGTTCGATTCGAATTCGAAATAGTTCGAAATTGAGACAGATTTTCAGTAATTTTCAGTTAAGATAACCAATTTTCAACAATTTGATTACACAGTACAATAACAGAGATATGAAATAACACAGAGATTACACAGTAGTTAGTGAATTAATTTTTATTACACAACCATCCAAGCAAGCATCAAATTGAAATTGCAACCAGAAACTGAGAATGTACTAGTAAACTAGTAAACTGGTACCGTCAACCAAGCAAGCATCATTTTTTTTATATAAAAAGCACTTGTGCTCGTTTCATTTCAGAAATCAGAAAAACTTATCAGTAGCACAAATTAAGATCAATAGATTTTTCTGGCTCAAAATTACAAAAAACAGTTAGAGAATCAAAATTACAAAAAACCTAACGTAACCAGCAGCTTCGCAACAACAGAGGAGAAGAGAGAAGCGCCAGTCGGAGGAGAGAGCTTCGCGAGAGGAGAGAGAAAAGAAAGTCGGCTAGGTTAGGTCGCCTGTGAGAGTGCGAGCGAGAGGGAGAAATAACAGATAACAAGTGTAAATTAAATGGACGGTTCAGATTAATATCGGAGATTCGAACCTTGAGAGATTCGCGAACCTATCGAATCGAATCATCCCCGGTTCGAATTCGAATTGAATTAATTTCGAATCGAACTGGTTTGAATTAATTTCGAATCGAATTTTTTTCGAACTTTTTTCGAATCGAATCACGAATCTCGAATTTTTTGTGCACCCCTATAGATCCGTATCTGCTGGCTTTCGGACTAAAGTCTATTTTATTTAATCTGAACATGATATGGAGGATCTCAACAAAAAAATTCTGTAGCTTTTGAGCACCTGAGTATAACTCAACAAAAGGAGGATAGATATCATAATATTGCACAAATCTTAACTTCATCAAACGGTGAAAAGTAACTGTCACGGGAGCTGGAATCGTGCTAACTTTGGACCGAACTTTAGGTAATATATTGTTTGTTCCATGCTTATAATTTTCTTTTAGTTATAAAAATAGAACAGGTATATATTGGTTGGTAATTGGTTTAGATTCTTGATTTACGTTACAAATCCTAAAATCAAACGAGTTTGATTTCTCTCCTTCTCTCGAATTCATGTTCTCAGTTTTATCCCGCAATTGTTTTTTTTTTTTTTTTCTTGTTTGAGGTAGTAGTAGGCTTATTCCTACTATAATTTAATTAATAAAAAATAGAGTAAAAATATATATATGTGGGGTTTGGTGAGAACTAGGTCTGCACCTTTAATTTGGCTTTAGATCAGGGTAAGATATAACGAAATGAAGAAAAAAATTCATTAAAATACAAGCCAACAATGGGAAAAAAAAACATGAACAAAAAAAGAGTATGTAAATTATAAGAGGAGCTCCGACACCATCGATCTAACTCTTGAGATGAGTTCTTCGAAATTGTTACTATAGATTAAAGGTACCTATTATTGTTCCATCTCTCCTGTTATTAAAGATATTTACACAAGTCCACTAAACCCTTTTCAGACATATAATTTGTGATGTATTGTGTTAACAAACTCCGAGGACAAGTATTTGATCAATGGTTGCTGTCATATCTTTCTACAGTATGGTAGAAGAAAGATGGAATTTGTGTTCCATTAAAAAAATCGATAACAGCAATTAGAGGTCACTGTTCGCGTCATTTATCTTGGTTTGTGCCTCATCAGTTTAGCACGCTTTATTAGCTGATACGCGGTATATAAGAATAACTTTTATGAGAGATGTACGAACTTAATTTTCCTATCAAAATAATGGTACCACTTCTATCAGTTATCTTGTGTACTTTTTTTTTTTTTTAGAAAAAGTTGTTGGCCACCGATTTTATTGGAAACCAAATTGTTGTGTTGCCAACTCCAAACAACTGGGGTCAGAAACAAGGTACATATAACCTGGAATAAACTAGCAACAAAAGGATACTGGTACTATGCTAATATCGACTACAGAGCACCACAATAAAGCTACAAAAGATGAAACAAGGCTAAAATACAGCCACTAAGGCTAAAACAAAGAACCAACTAAGAATACCCCTGCAAACCAAAAACAAGGAACTCAATCAAGCAATTCATCTAGGAATCCTATCCCAGGAGTTGTATCTCCTCGATCTCGCATAAGTGTAACTGTCCGATCCTCTTCCTCTAAAACCTCTTGCTCTATCCCATGAGCCTTTATTAGAGTCAAAATCTGAGAAGGCATGTCATTAGTGTCTAATAGAAGAATCAAAGATAAGTTGAGCAATGATCCATTATTCAAAGTTTTACACCAAAATGAGGCTAAAGGAATAATCCTTGAGCCAACTACCTACAAAGTAGGGATGTTAGTGTGTTGAAAACAAAATTTATTTCGCTCAAGCCATATACACCACAATGTAGTACTATGAACTAGTTCAACCAAAGGCTTGTCTTTAAGTGGAATAGAGGCATTGAGGAACCATATACCATCCATAGTTTGTCCATCAAAAATAAAATTATTATGATTTGCAATCCAAACCCACAATTGACTAGTAAAAGGGCAAAGCATAAAGAGATGATAAGTTGTTTCAAAATCTCCACAAAATGGGCTTGAAGAATCCCCCACCCAACCTTTAGTAATCGGATTTTCCTTTGTAAGAATTTTTTTTTTAAGGAGATAAAGGAAAATTTTTATTTTCAATAAAATTTTAGATGACCAAATAGCAGTAAATTCATTATTAGGTACTCCACCATATTCAAGCCAAACATAACATGAATGCACTGAAAATTTTCCCACTTATGACCATCTCCACTGTAATGTATCAGAGATATTAGGATTTGGATGAAAATGCAATAATTGATTGTGAAGATTATGCCAATTATTCAGTAATACACCTGTTAGTTGCCTCGTAAAGGAAATATTCAAAGTACCATAATGAAAAGCTTCAATAACTAACAACTCAGGGTCTGAGGCAGTATTAAAGAGACTAGGATATAAACAAGCTAAAGTAAGCTCGAAGCACCATCTATCTTGCCAAAAATTTTATGGTGGATCCACTACCCAACTGCATTGTAAAACCAAAATTTACCACTTCAGCACCTTTAAGAATTCCCTTCCAATAAAAAAGGGGAACATGTATGGGAGTAACCAGATGGTCCATATTTGGACAAAATAATTGATTTCCACATGCTATGAACAGTATGATCCTTAAACCTAACTCACCACTTGACCAATAGTGATTGATTAAGTCTTTTCCAATCAATTAAACCTAAACCCACCAATCCACCATATCTTGTGAACATTTCCTTTGTTTTATTTTTTTATCCCATCATAAATTTGGTTGTGTATTGTATTCTTTGCCATTTTATTTTCTTCGGAAGTCTATCCGAGGGAACAAAACTGAATGAATTAGTTTTTTTTTTCTTTACTATATTTTTCTTATTTCCTTATATGGTTTTTCCATTTTGAAAAATATTAGTTATCCTAATATTACTTCGTATTTCTTAACTAATTAAAAGGAGTTATTTGACAAGCAATGGCTTCAAGTTTTAAGCTAGCTAGGTTTCTCATTTGCCAAATTTTATGTAACTTAATATTGTCAATTTGGAGTTCACATTGTAAATTTCCTCAAATTACTTTGAAATGTTTCATCTGTAAACTTCGGGGTTAAGTATTTGACAAAATTTGCCAAAATGTGTGATGCATTATTAAAAAACTTCGGGATTAATTATCTCTTGACAAAGTAGAAGAAAAGTGGGACTTCGATTCCATTATAATAAAATATGAGTAATTATATATAGGCCATTGCTTATGTCATTTATCCGCGTTATATAACAAGGAAATTTATCTATCAGATCGCTGGCACTGCTGGTCTTGTTCTTCTTTCCCTTTCACCTTATATATTGTTTGCAAGGTTCTAAATAACATTTATCGCGTTATAGCGGAAAGTATGAAAAAAAAGCTATAGCGAATAGCGTTGCTATAACGAAAACTATGCTACATTAGGGACGGTCCATTTTAACAGGAGTTGAAGCTCGATCAAAGATAGACAAAATCAGGAGCAGATCTTAGTGTAGTTCAAAGGTGGCTAAGCCACCTTCTGATTCTATTTTTTTTTTAATTATATACATTAAAATTTCTGTTCTCTTAAGTTGTTATATAACTTAGCTTCTCTCATAAAAAAACAAGTATTTTTTTATACCTAGTAATTAAAGTTACTTATTGAATTGTGAGAGATTTTAGATTCAAATCTCACTTCTCATATTATATATTTTTACATTTTATTCTCATCTAAATTTTATAGTTCCGTCCCTGAACAAAACTCAGATAAAAAAAAATAGACATAATCCAATTCCAACCTATTATATACGGATCTAATAATTATTTTTCAATCCTATTAAAATATGTATAAAGAATCCTAGCACATGATCTTATGTAAAAACTGGTGTTCTTCTTCATCACGTGCTATCAGCAAATTAATTAAGGACCAAAAGTTAAAAAAAAAATTTATGGTGAGGTGGACGACTAAGCTCCAAATTTGTTCACACGATTTCATCCCTCATCCAAAACAGCATAATGGAAATTTTTTCTTCACGGATTGCATCTGTCCACCACACAATCTCAGCCCTCATCCAAAACAGTAAAATGGACATTTTTTTCTCCACTGATTGCGTCAGTAGGTGAACACAAGGAGCGTGGACGGTTGTGAGTTGTGACAACTGAAAATGAAAAATCTTTGTCAAAATCGTAATTTTGATTATCAGACTCATCCAAAGGAAACAACAGAGCAAATACAAAAGCAACAAGACTATCATTTATGACAATTAGAGGTTATTCAATCAATCAATCCATCAATCAATCAATCAACACAACTATCATTTATGAAAATTAGAAGTTAGACACCAATTTTTTACTAATCAATCAATCAATCCATTATTCACCAGATGGAAATGGGATGCCACTCCGCTGCTCTTCAAATAGAAGAGCAGGACTCTGTTATTCAAAATCTAACTGTTAATTTTTTTCATGCACGAATCGCAACATAGATGAACAGCCGGATTTAGAAGTCTTGCTCTCCTATTTGAAGAGGAGCGGAGTTAGCTCCATGGAAATGAGTCGAATTTTAAGTCCCAGACGAAATCAAGATGGCTTGACTGCATCAAGAACAGTTGCTGTGATTTCAAAGAATAGCAGGGACCTACTAATCAATCAATCATTCCATTATTCACCAGATGGAAATGGATCCAATTTTGGGTCCCAGACGAAAGCAAATGACTTGACTGCATCGGACTGTTTATCTGTTTTGAGATTCCTGCATAAAACCAACTGCTCTTGCATCGTGCATTTCAAAAAAATTAACGGTTTGATTTGGAAGAAAGGGTCCCTGCGTAGTACATATGATAACAAAAAAAAATGATCCGCTATATAAAAAGAGCTGTGTAGTATACTACTAATTCTTGTTATACCTTAACCATGGGTATGTATTTGATCTCCATGAACACTTTTTTTTGCATTTTTGTCTTTATTTTGATCACAATTCTTGTCAACTCCATTACCAAGAGCAAGAGCAAGAAGAAGCTCCCTCCGGGCCCACCGGCTCTTCCCATCTTAGGCCACCTGCATTTATTAAAAGCAACAGAACCACTCCACCAGACACTCCACAAAATTTCAAACCAATTCGGCCCTGCAGTCTTTCTTCGTTTCGGTTCCCGCCCGGTATTGGTGATCTCAAGTAACACTCTGGCGGAACAGTGTTTCACCACCCATGACCTAGCATTCGCAAATCGAGTCCACTTGCCGACCGTCAAGATGGCACCTGGCTTGATTGTTTGGGTCAATTATGGTACCTACTGGCGTACCGTACGCCAAGCTGCAGCAATTGAACTCCTTTCAAGCCAGCAATTGAATGCTTCCTCGCATATCCGGGCTAAGGAGTACACAAGCATGGCACGCCAGCTATTTACACCATATTACGAATCACAAGAGAAATCAGAGGCTAAATCTAATAGTTTCATAAAACTGGACTTTAAAAAGATGTTGTTTGAGTCAATGATGAATTTAATGTTAATGACGATTGCCGGGAAGCGAGCTTACGGAGAGAACAATGAGGACTCAGACGACATGAAGAAATTCAGCGAAGCTCTTATTGGCTGGTTCGAAATTAGCGGAGCCTCCAATGCGGAGGATTTCCTTCCACTGTTGAGGATTCTTGATTTGAAGGGAACAATGAAAAGGATGAAAAATGTGACTAAGGTGAATCAGGAGTCGGTTGAAAGGTTGATAGATGAGCACCGGCTTGCGGGGATCGGAAAGAGGAAGACGATGATCAACAGTTTGCTCGAGTTACAAAAGAAAGATTCTGAGAAATACAAAGATGAAGCTATCCGAGACATTGTTATAGTAAGTGCTGCTCTCTGTTCATAATGTTTAGAAAATTATATTTGCTCTGCACAATTCCAAATATGTTATGTAAAATATCAAATAATAGGAAAAAAATGAAAAGTCAAAAGCATATATATCTCTTCATAAATTAGAGCATTGCAAGGTTCCTCCTTTTAATAAAAAAAATAATTATATAAGAAAAGACATGAAAAATACACCGATTTTTTTATTTATATCCAAAACAATAATTAAATTTCAAGAAATAACCGAAGTTGGGCGTGATTTCGCTCAAACCGGAAATTTTTTTTCCGGTTTTAGAATTCCAAACCATCGCAAAAAAAAAAAAAAGAGAAACGGTAAATTTTTTTTTTTCCGGTTTCACTATTTTTTTCTTTTTTCAGGTTTTTTTTATTTAAATAGAAATATTTAGAATTTATTTATATTTTGTATTGAAATATTAGAAATATTTAATATTTTTTTTTGAAAATAGATGTAATACTATATAATTTGATTTATTAGAAAGACTGCTACAAATAATCCGGATCAACATTTTTCAAGCCGAATTTTTTGCGGCTGTAAGAAAAATTAATATATTTTTTATGAGTTATTGGAAAAAAAGAAAAATGCTTGGATTCTGAGTTATTGCTCCCGGTTTAAAAGTCACTTCTAGGTAATACAGAAAATATTGTGATCCTTCTAGTACATTTAATTTATAAAAAGTTGTATCTATTTTGAGAATTCTTTTTAATAACAATCATTAAATAAATTAAATTTTTTGTGTTTTTTCAAAAATAGATACCACTTTTTAGAAATTAAATGTACTAGAAAGATGACAATATTTTATGTATTTACTTAGAAGTGACTTTTAAACCGGGATCAAGAACTGAGAATTCAAACATTTTTTTTTCAATAACACATAAATAAATATATTAATTTGTCTTACAGCCGCAAAAAATCCGGCATGAAAAATGTTGATTCAGGTTATTTGTAGCAGTCTTTCTAATAAATTAAATTATATAGTATTCCATCTAATTTTAAAGAAATATATTAAATATTTCTAAATATTTCAATAAAAAAATAAATAAATTATAAATATTTCCATTTAAATAAAATAAAAATCTGAAAAAGGAAAAAAAAGTGAAACCGGAAATTTTTTTTACGGTTTCTCGATGTTTTTTTTTTTTTTAGCCACTGGTTTTGAAATTGTAAAACCGGAAAAATTTTTTCCAGTTTGGGTAGATTTTAAAATCCTGTCCAACTTTGGTTATTTTTTGAAATTTAATTATTTTTTTGGATATAAATAAAAAAATCGGAAAAATACATCTATGAAAACCGCTAATTTCTGCAAATTAATTGTAACCATACTGTTATTGGATTTTATCTGTATTTAATGAAAGGTGGTGTTGATAGAAAACTCGTTAGTAAAAAGTATTCTGGTCAAAAGAAAAAGACAAAAAATGAAAAACAAAATGATCGATCAAGTTTGTTAAATGCTCCTCTTCTATATGTAGGCCATGATGTTGGGAGGAACTGAAACTACATCTACTACGATCGAATGGGGAATGGCTGAGTTGTTAAATAGCCCTCAACTACTGGAGAAGGCAACAGCTGAGATCGATACACATGTTGGAAATAAGAGGTTGATACAAGAATCTGACATGAACAACCTTCCTTTCCTCAATTGTATCATTAGTGAGATCTTTCGACTCCACCCGGCTCTACCGCTCCTTGTGTCTCACGAGTCACGTGAAGACATCAAACTCGGAAATTACGACATTGCTAAAGGAACGATGCTTATTGTGAATATTTACCCGATACAGAGAGACCCCGAGATATGGGAGGAGCCGAACAAATTCAATCCGAATAGGTTTGAGAATGGGAATTCAAATGGAAAGTTGGTGATACCATTTGGAATGGGGAGGAGGAGGTGCCCGGGAGAGACATTCGCAATGCGGATACTCGGGGTATTGTTAGGAACTCTTATTCAGTGTTTTGAATGGAAAAGACTCGGCGATGAGTTAATAGACTTAACCGAGGGTTGTGGGTTGACCACTCCTCTGGCTACTCCACTAGAAGTTATGTATCGACCTCGCCTGGCCATGAAAGAACTCCTGTCTGAGTTTTAAGTGTGTCTTTTATTATAGAATAAAATTAGGAAAATACTTTAGAATTTATCGCCTACAAATAATTAAATAAATTCGTATATTTCTTTCCTGATGATCATGCATGTAAAGAGGACGGTTCAAATGCCTCTATTTTTTGTACCTCCACTTACAATGTCTTCATTTTTAAAAATTTTAATAAGTCAAAATTAAAACTTAAAACTTAAAATAAAACTGTTAGATGTGATCTATGTTGTTTCCTCTATGTTCTCATAAAAAAAATATGACATTTCAATTTTGTTTTTATGTGAATCAATAAGTTCAAAAATCAACGTCTAGAAATCATCCACATTAATATGTTTTTTACAAACTCTTGATGACAATCAAAATAAAGTTGAAATGTTATAATTTTTTTAAACGTGCATAAATAAACTGATGGAGATCATATCCAATGGTTTATTTTGACTTTTAAGTTTTAAATTTTGAATTCTTAAAGTTTTTAAAAATGAAGACATGGTGGAGGCACAAAAAACGAAGGGCATTTGAACCCTCCTTGCATGTAAATTACATAAAGAGAATTATCTTCGTACCAGTATGTTACTTTCTTAAACCGTTTGCATAAACAATTAGTGTTGTTTACCATCTAAAAATCATGTTTAATATTGTTTCTCCTGAATGCATTTTACGCAAACAACAGATATGACATAAAAGCCCAAGTTGGCTTCTCTCACCAAAGTGTTCTTCAATCTAGTGATTTGCTCCCGGGCACGGGTACGGGTATCACGGGTAGACGGGTACTACGGGCTGGGCATCACCGGTGTTTTTTCAAAAATCGTGCCCTGCCTGTCTTATACCCGTGCCCGTTGTACCCTCGGGAGGTAGGGCGGTCCGGGTAGGGGGGCCGGGCGGTCCGGTCTGATTTTTTTTTCTGTTTTTTTTTTTCACAGTGTCGTATGAATATTATTACATGTTTATATAATAATTACATTTTGAATTAAGTCATTAGCATTTTTAATAATCATTAGCATTTTGAAAAAAATATAATACATATAAGCCCGTGCCCTTTTTTTTTTTTCTAATGAATGCAATGAAGAGAAAAAAAATTGTATATGTATATATAATATAATACATGTATAATATATGTATATGTATAATATATGTATAATATTTGTTTACATATTGAACATATTTATTAAAAAAAAATTGTATATGGAGAATTGGAGGGAAATTTGATTTAAATTTTGAATTTTTTTTTTTTTTTATAAAGGGTATCACGGGTACAGGCACGGGTACATTTCGGTCCAGGTATGGTTGGGTTTTTTCTCGAAAAGCCGTGCCCTGCCCGTTTTATACCCCTATCCGTGTACCCGTTTATCCGCCTATACCGGGACTGGAGCGGTCCGGGCACGGGCTGCTTCCCCCCCACCCCCCCCCCCCCCCCCTCCCGTAGTGTCAAACCACTACTTCAATTTATGAATTTTCTCTCACCAAGTTAGCGTTCTTAAATAATATTACTATTTTACTTAATTTAAATAAATTTTCTAATTTTTAAAATATCTAGTTATATTGTTAGAATAACAATAAAGTGTTCATTAGAAACCTATTTTAATTTTTGTTGTTAAAATATTATTTACGAGTAAGGACTTCTATTTTTTGTCTTAAGAAAATTAAGACAAAAAATTAAGTGTAATTAACTCAATTGTATTCACCCAAATTAGGAATGACAATTGACAATGAAATTATTTTCAAACCTAAATGTATTTCAGGATGACAATCCTGATTCTGGAACGAATTTGTTAAAAATTATAATAATTAGCAAGGTTCTAAATAGCATTTATCGTATCATAGCGGAAAGTCTACAAAAAAAAGCTATAACAAATAGCGTCGCTATAGCGAAAGCTATATATGCTACATAGCTTTTTTTATTTTTATAAAAATTATATTATATACTTGTATTATATTACAGACATCATGGTATAATTAACTATCTTAATCTATTCAAAATATTCCAACTACCTTATAGTAAGTATCATTTTGTTATCAAAAAAAGTAAAAAAAAAAACAATAACATAAATTGCACTAAAACATAACTACTCGCAAATTTAATAAAAAGTAAAATTAGCCTCATATTTGAAAGTAAAGACAAACTACCAAAAAAATAAATAAATAAAGGTCCTAATTATACCCGCCTCCTCCTAGTTCGCAGAACAGAAAACAAATTAGGGGTCTCTTGTAACTTTTCATCTCTCTGATAGACTGTTCTTTGTACCATAATTGCCGATTTTTTTATTTATATCCAAAAAATAAATAAAATTTAAAAAAATATTCAAATCCCGACTGAAATTCGAAATTTACCCAAACCAGTTATCCAATAACCGGATTTGAGACAAATGTCTGGTCAGTGGATTCCTGAACTCAACAAATATAACCGGTTAATCACTAACCGAAAAGTTGTTTTTTTGTTTTTTTTTTAAAAAAAACAGAAATTTCTAAATTTTTTTATTTTTTGTATTAAAATATTAAAAATGTTGAATATATTTCTTTGAAAATAGATGGAATACAATATAATTTGATTTATTAGAAAGACTGCAACAAATAACCCTGATCAATATTTTTCAGACCGGATTTTTCGCGGCTGTAAGAAAAATTAATATATTTATTTATGTGTTATTGAAAAAAATAAAAATGTTTAGATTCTGAGTTATTGATCCCAGTTCAAAACTCACTTCTAGGTAATCCAGAAAAAATTGTGATCTTTCTAAGACATTTAATTTATAAAAAATTGTATCTATTTTGATAATTCTTTTTGAAAACAATCATTAAATAAATTAAAGTTTTTGTTTTTTTTTTCAAAAATAGATTTATCATTTTTTTCTTTTTTACTCAAATGGAGGTAAGTGCTATACTTAAAGCAGCAATGGCGTTATGTCACACGTTAGAAAGGTGCCGACTTGCACAGCCACTACAACAACCACTGCAGTACCCTGTCAGGAGTACCTCCAAATGATAAATCTTGAATAAACTAATCTAAATTATGCAAAATCTAAATAGTTTTGATATACTTTCATGACTATTAATTACTTTGTTTTTAAATCAAAACGTTGAACTTAATTAATTATCTGGAAATTGAGCTGCAAAGATTATAAAAATGTGAATAACATACATAATTCCACAATTAATAGAAAAAGAGGATCGAGTTACTCGCTCTACGTTATTAACATTAAAGAAATTCCACAATTTGCTATATCAAATAGCAGCACAGGTACACCAAACTTGTTGCATCTAATTACTTCAGATAATTATTCTTGAATTAATTGATACTGAAAGGACTTATAATTGTATCAATACATATATAAAGTGATATATTTCAGATCACGCAAACAGAAAACATCAAGTTTACTCTAAACCGTTTAGTAGAAAAATTACCTGAAAATATTAAAAAAAAAATGAAGCTATAATACAAAGATTGGTCCATTTGACACGATTTAGTACCATGAAACCATTATAAGGAAAGTTCCTAATTTGTTGTCTTTTTATCGCATATAAACTTGAGCAATAGCACCGTAAATCAATATCATGCCAGATGTATTAAGCAAAAAAGAAAAAGTATCATGCCAGATGTCAGACAAGTAATTCTTTGGGTTCTAACGACAGGTGCACTGTGGGGTTTTCTATCTTTGTTATTAGAAATGCACATGTTGAATTGAGATTGGATGATGCATAAAATAAATATATCGTTTTCGAAATCAGAAGGCCTAGGCCCCAGCAACTGCAAAAAGTAACACGCTGTGATTTTAGGGAAAAAATCGTGTCGTCACTAATATGCTGTGATTTTGGTCTCATTTTATGTCATGTCATAATCAAATTAATTTTTTACATATCGTACCGTATCATGACTAAAATGTCAAAGAATGGTCACGGTACGTGAATAGTCATACCGTGCTTAAATGTGCCGTGATCAAATGTAACTCATGTGACTATTTAATCATAATTTAGATTAGTTTATTCAAGATTTATCATTTGGCCAAGATTTAACGGTCCTAACTACACGTGATTCACGCGATTACGTGCCGTGCCGTGGCTAAATTTTTCGCGTGCTGTGTCGTGTCGTGCCAAAATTTTCTATAGATAATCATGGCACACAAATAGTCATAGTACGAAACACGCGAGTCACGATACATAACCGATATACATGTCATAACCGTCTGTTCCATGATGAAACCGGCTCAATTATAACATCCATGCAAATTATAATCCTAACTAATAAAGAACTATAATTCTAAAGCTTTGTGAAATATTATTTTTATTGGCAGCCAAACCGGCTCAATTATAACATCCATGCAATTTTTTATTGAAGCGGAATAGGGAGAATCAGTAAGAATCGGTCGAATCAGATATGAGACTCAAAACTTATTTGTACAAAATTAAATTAAGATTAGAAATTAATGTAAACATTATAGTACTAAATTTTAACTTGATGCATAACCTAGTCATTATTTTTTGAAATTCGGGTCATTTCTGAACAGTTGAGCCTCATAAATTATTTAATGCTTTATATTAAATTTTGACTCATTTCTTTGTACAAGAATTTAGTCCATTCATTTAAAAAAAGTCAACGGGTTTATTGTAGTCTCACCATTAGATCCTTCTTTTCGTCCCCCATTAATTCTACTTTTGAAAATGAAAAATTCGATCAAATTTGCAGGGACTCGGTTCATTTCAACAAGAGTTGAAGCTCGATCAAAGCTCGATCAAAGATAGACAAAATCAGGGGCAGATCTTAGTGTAGTTCAAAGGTGGCTAAGCCACTCTTATGATTCTATTTTTTTTTTAATTATGTATATTAAAATTTTTGTTCTCTTAAGTTGTTATATAACTTAGTTCCTCTCATAAAAAACACAAGTATTTTCTTATACCTAGTAATTAAAGATACTTATTGAATTGTGAGAGTTTTTAGATTCAAATTTCACCTCTCACATTATATATTTTTATATTTTATTTTCCAGCTATCCTCATCTAAATTTTCTAGTTCCGTCTCTGAACAAAACATAGATAAAAAAATAGACAGAATCAAATATTTCCAACCTATTATATACGGATCTAGTAATTATTTTTCAATCCTATTAAAATATGTATAAAGAATCCAAGCACATTATCTTATGTAAAAACTGGTGTTCTTCTTTATCACATGCTATCAGCAAGTTAATTAAGGACCACAAGTAAAAAAAAAAATTACGGTGAGGTGAACGACTGAGCTCCAAATTTGTTCACACGATCTCATCCCTCATCCAAAACAGCATAATGGGAATTTTTTCTCCACGGATTGCGTCAGTCCACCACATAATCTCAGTCCTCATCCAAAACAGTAAAATGGACATTTTTTTCTCCATTGATTGCGTCAGTAGTGGACACAAGGAGCGTGGACGGTTGTGAGTTGTGACAACTGAAAATGAAAAATCTTTGTCAAAATCGTAATTTTGATTATCAGACTCATCCAAAGGAAACAACAGAGCAAATACAAAAGCAACAAGACTATCATTTATGACAATTAGAGGTTATTCAATCAATCAATCCATCAATCAATCAATCAACACAACTATCATTTATTTATGACAATTAGAGGTTATTCAATCCATCAATCAATCAATCAACACAACTATCATTTATGAAAATTAGAAGTTAGACACCAATTTTTTACTACTCAATCAATCAATCCATTATTCACCAGATGGAAATGGGATGCCACTCCGCTGCTCTCCAAATAGAAGAGCAGGACTTTGTTATTCAAAATCTAACTGTTAATATTTTTCATGCACGAATCGCAACATAGATGAACAGCCGGATTTAGAAGTCTTGCTCTCCTATTTGAAGAGCAGCGGAGTTAGCTCCATGGAAATGAGTCGAATTTTAAGTCCCAGACGAAATCAAGATGGCTTGACTGCATCAAGAACAGTTGCTGTGATTTCAAAGAATAGCAGGGACCTACTATTCAAAATTAGACTGTTTATCTGTTTTGAGATTCGTGCATAAAACCAATTGCTCTTGCATCTGTGTATTTAAAAAAATTAACGGTTTGATTTGGAAGAAAGGGTCCTTGCCATTCTTTGGAATCGCAGCAGATTTTTTGCCAACTTAAAATGATAAAAAAATAGTTAATTTCTCATATACCCTCAAAGAGTTTTTTAATTTCTTTTTTACCCATGAACACTTTAATATATCTAATTTGTCCTTTAACTCTTAAATTTTTTTTTCTTTTTTACTCTTTAAATTAATTACCCATTGTCAAAAATTACTTTTTTCCATTATACCCTTGTGTGGGCCCTAATCAAACACTTATTTTATTGAGGATAACATAATCAGTTATAGTTCATATCATTCTCTAATGAATAGAAAGGAGAAACTAACGAAATGAAAAAAAAAAAAATCAATATGTCGTTGTAGATTTTTTTTTAATAAGACAAATAATATATGTTTATATTGAGTATGGCTAATATAACATCAGTGTCATTTCAGTCTATATAACACAAACTCCAAAACCTATCAAATTAAGTTCAAATGGTGAATCCAAACCGTTCAAACCGATATACTTCATTAGTTGTGCGTTTACATATAAAATTTATAAGTTTTTGAGTTTATTTGGTATCAAGTCAAGATGTCAAATGTGTAAGTTTTTAAGTTAATTTTAATACATTTATTTTTTAATTTTTTTGTCACTTGATTTGATACTAAAATAATTCAAAAACATAAAAAGTTTGCATGTAAATGCATCACTCATAAAGTAAATTGGTTTGAACGGTTTGGATTCATCATTTGAACTCGATTTAATAGATTTTAAAGTTGGTATTATATAAACTGAAATGACACTAATATTATATTAGCCATACTCGTTTATATTTTCTTAAACTGCAGCAGTTAGCTGTCACTTGCCACAACAGTCCAATCTACCGGTTACTTTCCTCTACCGTCTGTAACCTCTGTTTTACTTCGAATACCACTTGGTGAATCGATCAATCGAACTATAATCTATATTCAGTAATCCAACAAATCTATGCTCATGAATCAATATATAATCTAAACATTCAAAGCTACAACTTTGTATTTATTTCGTTAGTTTCTCATTCAAGAATTTTCTCGAACTGAGCGGATACTTTGCTTTGAGACTCCATTGCTCAATAAACTGAAAAGATGTAGTCCAAATCTCTATATAATAAAATAAGTGTTTGATTAGAGGGCCCACAGAAGAGTACAATTGGAAGAAATAAATTTTGACAATGGATAATTACTTCAAAGAGTAAAAAAGAAAGAATTTTAAGAGTTAAGGGACACATTAGATATATTGAAGTGTTTAGAGGTAAATAAGAAATTAAATAACTCTTCAAGGGTACAGGAGAAATTAACCCTAAAAAATGATCCGCTATATAAAAAGAGCTGTGTAGTACAAATTGGCAAGAAAAAAAAGGATATACTATACTACTAAATCCATCCTTGATCTTATTGTACCTTAACCATGGGTATGGATTTGATCTCCATGAACACCTTTTTTAGCATTTTTGTCCTTATTTTGATCACAATTCTTGTCAACTCCATTACCAAGAGCAAGAGCAAGAAGAAGCTCCTTCCGGGCCCACGGGCTATTCCCATCTTAGGCCACCTGCATTTATTGAAAACAACAGAACCGCTCCACCAGACACTCCACAAAATTTCAAACCAATTCGGCCCTGCCGTCTTTCTTCATTTTGGTTCCCGCCCGGTATTGGTGATCTCAAGTAACACTCTGGCCGAACAGTGTTTCACCACCCATGACCTAGCATTCGCAAATCGAGTCCACTTGCCGACCGTCAAGATGGCACCTGGCTTGATTGTTTGGGTCAATTATGGTACCTACTGGCGTACCGTACGCCAAGCTGCAGCAATTGAACTCCTTTCAAGCCAGCAATTGAATGCTTCCTCGCATATCCGGGCTAAGGAGTTCACAGGCATGGCACGTCAGCTATTTACATCATATTACGAATCACAAGAGAAATCAGAGGCTAAATCCAATAGTTTCATAAAACTGGACTTTAAAAAGATGTTGTTTGAGTCAATGATGAATTTAATGTTAATGACGATTGCCGGGAAGCGAGCTTACGGAGAGAACAATGAGGACTCAGACGACATGAAGAAATTCAGCGAAGCTCTTATTGGCTGGTTCGAAATTAGCGGAGCCTCCAATGCGGAGGATTTCCTTCCACTGTTGAGGATTCTTGATTTGAAGGGAACAATGAAAAGGATGAAAAATGTGACTAAGGTGAATCAGGAGTCGGTTGAAAGGTTGATAGATGAGCACCGGCTTGCGGGGATCGGAAAGAGGAAGACGATGATCAACAGTTTGCTCGAGTTACAAAAGAAAGATTCTGAGAAATACAAAGATGAAGCTATCCGAGACATTGTTATAGTAAGTGCTGCTCTCTGTTCATAATGTTTAGAAAATTATATTTGCTCTGCACAATTCCAAATATGTTATGTAAAATATCAAATAATAGGAAAAAAAATGAAAAGTCAAAAGCATATATATCTCTTCATAAATTAGAGCATTGCAAGGTTGCTCCTTTTAATAAAAAAATAATTATATAAGAAAAGACATGAAAAATACAATACATCTATCAAAACCGCTAATTTCTGCAAATTAATTGTAACCATACTGTTATTGGATTTTATCTGTATTTAATGAAAGGTGGTGTTGATAGAAAACTCGTTAGTAAAAAGTATTCTGGTCAAAAGAAAAAGACAAAAAATGAAAAACAAAATGATCAAGTTTGTTAAATGCTCCTCTTCTATGTGTAGGCCATGATGTTGGGAGGAACTGAAACTACATCTACTACGATCGAATGGGGAATGGCTGAGTTGTTAAATAGCCCTCAACTACTGGAGAAGGCAACAGCTGAGATCGGTACACATGTTGGAAATAAGAGGTTGATACAAGAATCTGACATGAACAACCTTCCTTTCCTCAATTGTATCATTAGTGAGATCTTTCGACTCCACCCGGCTCTACCGCTCCTTGTGTCTCACGAGTCACGTGAAGACATCAAACTCGGAAATTACGACATTGCTAAAGGAACGATGCTTATTGTGAATATTTACCCGATACAGAGAGACCCCGAGATATGGGAGGAGCCGAACAAATTCAATCCGAATAGGTTTGAGAATGGGAATTCAAATGGAAAGTTGGTGATACCATTTGGAATGGGGAGGAGGAGGTGCCCGGGAGAGACATTCGCAATGCGGATACTCGGGGTATTGTTAGGAACTCTTATTCAGTGTTTTGAATGGAAAAGACTCGGCGATGAGTTAATAGACTTAACCGAGGGTTGTGGGTTGACCACTCCTCTGGCTACTCCACTAGAAGTTATGTATCGACCTCGCCTGGCCATGAAAGAACTCCTGTCTGAGTTTTAAGTGTGTCTTTTATTATAGAATAAAATTAGGAAAATACTTTAGAATTTATCGTCTACAAATAATTAAATAAATTCGTATATTTCTTTCCTTATGATCATGCATGTAAAGAGGAGGGTTCAAATGCCTCCATTTTTTGTGCCTCCATCATGTTTCTATTTTTAAAAACTTTAATAAATCAAAATTTAAAACTTAAACGTTAAAATAAAACTGTTAGATGTGATCTATGTTGTTTTCTCTATGTTCTCATAAAAAATATGACATTTCAATTTTGTTTTTATGTGAATCAATAAGTTCAAAAATTAACGTCTAGAAATCATCCACATTAGTGCGTTTTTTACAAGGTCTTGATGACAATCAAAATAAAATTGAAATGTCATAATTTTTTTAAACATGCATAAATAAAATGATGGAGACTATATCCAACGGTTTTATTTTAACTTTTAAGTTTTAAATTTTGAATTCTTGAAATTTTTAAAAATGGAGACATGATGGGAGCACAAAAAAATGAAGGCATTTGAATCGTCCTCGCATGTAAATTACATAAAGAGAATTATCTTCGTACCAGTATGTTACTTTCTTAAACCGTTTGAATAAACAATTAGTGTTGTTTACCATCTAAAAATCATGTTTAATATTGTTTCTCCTGAATGCATTTTACGCAAACAACAGATATGACATAAAAGCCCAAGTTGGCTTCTCTCACCAAAGTGTTCTTCAATCTAGTGGTTTGCTGTCGGGTAGGAGCCGGGCGGTCCGGGTATGGGCACGGATATCACGGGTAGACGAGTATTACGGACCGGGCATCACGGGTTTTTTTTTTCAAAAACCGTGCCCGTGCCCGTGCTACTCTCGGGGGGCCGGGTGATCCGGTCCGGTTTTCTTTTTCTGTTTTTTTTTGCAGTGTCGTATGAATATTATTACGTGAATTGCATTTTGAATTAAGTCATTAGTATTTTTTAATAATCATTAGCA
The DNA here is from genome assembly GCF_964058835.1 of Carex rostrata. NCBI lineage: Eukaryota > Viridiplantae > Streptophyta > Magnoliopsida > Poales > Cyperaceae > Carex > Carex rostrata. The sequence goes on along the minus strand of NC_135930.1, from coordinate 7,190,154 downwards.
TTTTGAAAAAATTATAATACATATACATATACATATAATATATGTTTATTTGTTTACATATTGAACATATTTACTAAAAAAAAAATTGTATATGGAGAATTGGAGGGAAATTTGATTTAAATTTTGAATTTTTTTTTAAAAAAAAAAAAAAGGGTATCACGGGCACGGGTATGGCGGGCACGGGTACATTTCGGTCCGAGTATGGTCGAGTTTTTTTCCTGAAAAGCCGTGCCTTGCCCATTTTATACCCCTACCCGTGTACCCGTTTACCCTCCTATACCCGGGGCTGAGGCACGGGTACCCCAGGCAGCGGGCACGGGTGGTTCGAGCACGGGCTGCCATAATTGATTAAGAAATAGGAACAAATGTCAAAATCAAAGTGATATAAGATTTCAATTAAATGTTAAAACTTAAAATTACCTAGGTTGCTCGTTGGGATGGTTGTTTCTTGAAAACTTTACTATTTCTAGCTCGTTGTAGCTTTCTTATTTGATTTTGTTTTATGGATCTCTCATTTAATAATTAATAATTTAATATAAAGCTTAATACGTCAATTGCAAAAAAAAAATCACGGTTAAAATCTAATTTGAGCATTTATTTAAAGCCCATATAATTTGAAAAGAAAAAAAAAAAGCTCATGTTGTATAGCGCACGCTATTTGCGCTACACGCTATGCGCTATAGCGGACCGCTATTACCGCTATAGCGTCTGTAACTCAAATAGTGCGTTTTGATGCCATAACTTAGTGTTTATGGTCCAAAAACGTTATAGCGTGCTATTTAGAATACTAACAATCATGGACTTTAAGGCCTTTGAAATTTCAGACACCATATGAGGATTACCAGCAAGAAAATTACGAACAAATTTATCTCTCTGACAAATTAAAGTAGAAAAATCACTGTATGCTCTTAGAAATATAAACAGCCGACCATGATTTTGATACGGTTTGCACCAATATGTTACCTTATGGATAAATCATTCATGGAACCTTCCTGCTGGTAATTAATGTTTGATGATATCATTGCGCATACTTTTTCTCATTTGAAAAATTCAAAATGAGAAAAGGTTTTCATCCACAATCTATTATCCATAATTTGTTCGGGCACCGGTTCTCACTTCTGACCACTTACTCGACCTATTTAACCTTCTTTCCATGCTTCTATTTTCTTTTTTTGAATCTCATTTTCAAAACATTCCTTCTCCGATCAATTTGTTTCCTTTATAAGACGATTTCTTTCCAATATTACTTTCTTGTTTTACGGAGACAAAAATTTCTGAATCTAAAAATCGATCAATATCTGAAAATTCCTTTTTCAGCGGAAGCGATGCACAGCAACAGCATCTCTGAAAATTCCTTCTCCGATCTCTTAAAATTTGATTTTTCAATTTGTCGCTTTCTTCAATATGTAATTTTTTTTCTTTTTCTTATATGATAAGCACAATGATTTTTTTTCTTATATAATCTGCTTATGACAATTTTCATCTCTAAAAATTCATTTTTCAGCAGATGCGATTTACAGCGGACCTCTGAAAATTCCTTCTCCAATCTTTGAAAATTCGTTTCACCAGATGCGATACACAGCGACGGTAGCGATGGCCATGACAGTAGCGATGGCTGCAACGGCAGCAACGACAATGACGACAGCAACGGCCACGACGGTCCGACTGTCAACGAGATGATGTCTTATCCCCGCTTTGTGGATCTAGTTGAAGAGACATTGACAATTAGTGCATTTATGTTATTTTTAGTACCTAATCTTTTCCTTTCCTAGTGGTGTTTTACGGAGATTCAGTTAATTGCATAATCTCCCTATTATATAGTTTAGTTTCAAGGAGATTCTGGTTGATCTTGATCCGATCAGGTAATACTTTGAGTTTGATTTAATTTGATCTAATATGTCAGCTATCGATCTGATCTGGTTTTCTAATTTTTGATGGATCGACTATTTATCTTGTTGTTTGACAATATTGACCTTGTAGTTTTACAGTATTCGTCTTGTGACTTTACAATATTCATCTTATGGCTCTAAAATATTTTACAAAATCTGTCAAATATGGAGACTGAATTTGTAATGTCGTCAATTTGAATGTAGAAGTTATTTTAATGTACAAATTTTTAATGTAGAAGTTATTTTTCCATAGTTTTTTTGATGCTATTCTGAATGTTGAATGATATAATTAGGTTTTCTATTTTGTGGTGAATATTACATTTTGTGTTGAACAGAAGCTGTGTGTGGTGAATATTATGGTTTTGTTGAACAGATGATGGATGTATGTATAGATTTAGAAATTTCACAGTACACATGGAATTGATTTATAGTTTAGATTTAAAAATTTTACAGTATTGATTGTTTGGAGGTTGTATGTTATGTTTTTGTAGTTTGAGTTGAACATTTGTATTTTTTATATTCTATTTTATCCTTTTCATATGCTTATTTTACATTATTGAAATTTTATAGTTTTTACATTTTGTTTTCACAGTTTAAATTGACAATTTTACAGTATTGAAAATTTATATTTTTTTAAATTATATTTAATCATTTTCATCTGCTAATTTTACATTGTTGTAAATTTATAGTTTTTACTTTTTATTTTCACAGTTTAAGTTTACAATTTTACAGTATTGAAAATTGACATTTTTAAAATTTTATTTAATCTTCTAATTTTATAATTTTGTAATTTTATAGTTTTTAGCTTTTAATTTCACAGTTTAACTTGATATTTTTACAGTATTGAAAATTGATATTTTTCAACATTTTATTTTATCGTTTTCATCTGTGAATTTTGCATGTCTGTAATTTTATAATTTCTACATTTTATTTTTATAGTTAAAGTGGTCAATTTTGCAGTATTCATTATTTTGATGATTTATTTGTGTGTTCATTAAATCGAGAAAAAAAATAAAAAAAATAAATCAAAAAATTTAATTTTTCCTTTTTATCACGTTTTTTGTCAAAATAACTATTAATAACTAACACTAACTGCCAATAACTTCCTATAACTGCAATTTCGGAAAGTACATTTTTTTGTCCTGTTGTGAAAGTTGTCATCTGTTTCTAATTATCATGGGACCACTTCAAATAGTTGCTGGATGTTTTGTGATTAATTGATATATTTTATGTGATATATTGTATAATTATACAACATGTAAAAAGTAGTTTTACAGTATTTCCGCAAGTCAAATCTGTGGACAAATGGTGAACAAAAGTCTGTGGTCAATTAGACGCTTCCATTCAAAATAGTCTCTTTATTAATTTTATTTCTGAAACAAGGAGAATATGATCTAAATAAAAAAAATTCTTACCTTAACGTTGCTTTAGTAATAATTTCTGAAGAATATAGAATTAGAGACTCCTCTAAAGCGCCTTGTGCGGCCATTTTTATTAATATCCCTAAAACAAATCAAAATTTTAAAAATAGCCCTGTTTTAAAATTTTTATTAAATATGCCCTGACCGCCTGGGCCCAGGGCGGCCCAAAATTCCCCGTGAGGCGCCAGTATAAAGGGCGGCCCATATGGCTAGTGAGGCGCCCCCAGGGCGGGCGGCCCATACGCTATGTGAAGCGCCCCAGGGACGGGCGCCCCACTGCCCAGGTTTTAACCCCCCGTGAGCCCTCCTCTCTGCCTTCATTCCTGCGCGAAAAAATCAGAAAAAAAAAGACAAAAGAAGAAGAAGAACCTACCGGCCGACCCCTCTCTGCCTCGCACCACGCTTGTCACTGCCTCGCGCCTCAATTCGCTTCTCTCTCGATCGAACAAGTGAGTTCTCTTTTTTTTTATTCGATTAGGGTCTAAGGTTTTTGTAAAATGTGATTCGGTTTGGTTCGATTCGATGTTTAGGGTTAGATGTGAGTAATTAGTTGATTGAATTTGTCGAATTGGTTCGATTGGATGCTTGAATTGTGGCACTGACATGCTTGAATTGGACGCTTGAATTAGATGGTTGAATTGCTTGATTGCTTGAATTGGATGCTTGAATTGCTTGAATTGGGTCAATTGCTCGAATTTAGGATTATGATTTATGGTAAAATTGCTCGAATGTCATATGGTTCAATTTAGGGTTTATAGTTGTGAATTGTGAATTTTTTTAAAATTTAGGGTTTATAGTTAAATTTAGGGTTTATGTTTGTGAATTGTGAATTACTTAAAAATTTAGGGTTTACGGTTCAATTTAGGATTATAATTTATGGTTCAAATGGTTGAACTGTTTAAGAATTTAGTTTTTGGGTTTATGATTTAAAAATATGCATATTTATTTTTTGAAAATTATTTTTGTGATAGTTCGTGGAAAATATGTATATATCAATACAAAATAATTTGAAGTAAAACTAATTATTTTGAAGTATATCAATATTTGTTTAAAAATGACATATATATTTTTTTATTGTAAGTAAATTGCATGTATATCTCATTTTTTTTAATTTTAAAATTTAGGTCTGCAAATATTTTGTGCGGTTTAGAATTTCAAAGAATTGCATGTATATCAAAATTGTGGACCATGCAAAAACAGTGATTTTCAATAAATCTAAAAAAAATAAACCCAAAATAATTGCATGTATATGATTTTCAATAAATCTAAAAAAAGTAACACCAGAATTATAAGTAAATTGCATGTATATGCATTTTTTTTGTTTAAAAATTAATTTTGTTTTTTGTAAAGTTCATTTGTTTATAAAAAAAATGCATATACATGCAAAATTAATTTTGTAAACAAATTGCATATACACCCAAAAAGTAAACCCAGAATTGTATATGCATTTTTTTTTTTTTGTAAAGTTTATTTATTTTCAACAAAATTAATTTTTGTAAAAAAAAAATGCATATGCATGCAATTTATTTACATGCAAAATGCAAATTAATTGTATATACATGCAAATGCATATGCATGCAACAAAATTAATTGTATATGCATGAAAATCATATACATGCAATTATTTTGGGATTATATACATGCAATTCTTTTTAAAAAAAAATTATATAAATTGTATGTTTTGATTAATATTTTTTGGTAAATGTAGTATGCCTAGAGTTAGACGGTGGGGAGTACGAGCTGAGCCTGCAGCGGGTGCAGATGCTATGGATCCGAGTGGAGCGGGCACGTCCTTGGTGGATCCAACTGGAGAGGGCCCGTCGTCGTATGATGATACGACTGGCAGGGGTTTTGAGGATCCGACTGGAGCGGATCCGTCGTCTGAGGCCAATTTTCCAGATGGTGTGCATGATCCTGACACATTTAGTCCTCTTCTATGGACCCATCATGTTAAGCACCGCGTCTCATTGGCATCTCTTGAGGTACGTGATTTTTATACTTAAAAAAATGACATTCTGTCGAGTTACTAAAAAATGGCACGATTTGAGTCTGACAAATTGATAATAAATACAGGATGATGTCATGCTTACGGTGAGGCACCACAGGTTTGAGATTATGTTCGTTCTCCATAAAGAAATGCAGCGATACATCTTGATGTTATTTATTACAATACAAGTAATAAATCCTAATTTACGCTCAATTCGGTTGCAAGTGTACAACCTTGTCGAGTAGTACTTAGGGATCATCTCCACAGGGACAAGTTGGAATATCAAATCTAACCTAACAATTTAATTTAGTAAAAGAAAATAAAAAGGTTTTTGTTTGTTCAAATGATGGTTTGGTTTCGATTAAAATGAATTAAACTGAAGTCTTAAAGCAAAATCTGATTTTTAACAAGTATGAGAAATTAGGGTTTCTTAGGGTTCCTATCCACTAGTGTTACGACTAATTGGTTTGTAAATTTTGTTCTTATATTTATGAAGGCACAGTTGGGTGTTGTAGGTACAAAGTGATATCTCTATGTTAATACCATCTTTCAATTAGAATAAACGTCACCTCTCGGTACTTGGCTACTCTAATCTAAAGTCATTAAGTTCTTACTGTCCCAATTGATCTAGAAAACTATCTTTCACCTCTCGGTACTTGGCACAATTTTCTAAACTATTAGGTGAAGCCCGTATAAGACAAGTGTCACCTCTTGGTACTTAGCCTATCAAATACCCTATTCCTTATGGTCTGGACCTAATATTCAATTTCTCAATTGCAAATACCAAATCCTAGGGTTTCATGTGATTTTGATTAAGTCTTCACAATCAATTAAAATAAAGAATAGATCATAACAAAGAACAAGAATATATAAAATAAAACCAACTAAATCATAACAAAAGTTTCAAGTACAACCCCAATCAACCCTAGAAAAGCTCTTAGCCAGTCATGGCTAAGACACAAATGAAATCAAAAAGAGTAAAAGAGTTCCAAAGGAAAGAAATTAATAAAACCGGTTGATCAATGATGTTCTCTTCTTCCTTCTTCTCTCTTCCTTGCTTTTCCTTGTTCAAAACTAGAAATTATGCCTAAAAAACCGTCCTTAATCTATTCTACAGATTCCTTTTTATAACCCCTTGTAAAACCTAGAAATAACTAACTAAAAATAGCAAATTCGGGCTCTGAACTGCCTTATTGTGGGCCGCAATACATTCATTGCGGGCCGCAATGAGTGGAGGCAGTTAAAAGACTGCGTAGAAAAATCTGGAGAGGTCATTGTGGGCCGCAATAAAGGTCCTTACGGGCCGCAATAAAAGTTCGAAAAATGCTGTCTGGAAGCTGGCTCTGTCTGATAATGTTGCGGCCCGCAATAACTTCATTTCGGTCCGTAATAAATGTGAAAGATGCTCCAAATTTCGTGTTGACTTGCTACAGATCACCCGTTTTGCTCCGTTAAGCTCCAAGCACTTGATTACCTGCAAAATAAACATAACTAGGGAAGTAACTTGAACTTTTGGACATTTCTAACCTAATCAAACCTAATTTAATCAAAACTTGGCTTAATTTACATAACAAACCCTAGGTTTCAATAGATACAATTTTGGCTTATCACATCTTGAACCTCGGGTTGTATCAGCTTGCCACCATGCCGCAGAGTAAGATCGATGTGTCTCTGATGCATGGTCTAGCGGAGAGATGGCGACTTGAGACTCATACATTTCATCTCCCGGTCGGGGAGATGACAGTCACCCTTGGGGATATATAGGATGCCAGATGCTCGACCACACTGCACCAATCGTGGAGACAGGCGGTTTTGAAGGCCGCCTCGTTGGCATGCTGCGCGATGCTGTGGAGAACATAAATTGGCGGAAGATAAAGTCTGCACCGTGAAATCTGGACTACCAACCAGAGGCCATCTACGGCCACGATATGCCGCAAGCTCCTGCAGGTAATTACAAGTTAATATTAAAAGTATGACACACACAATATTCTTATTTTCGTTGAATTGTTCGTTCTAACTCAGTTAACTTCCAATTATGCAGCTGATGACTCAGGTTGGGCGTTCCACGACTGGGTGTTGAATACCCAAGGATGGGATGCTTATAAAAATAAATACGGAGTTGCAGTAGAGCTTGGCACGATCAGTCGCTAATTATACCATTATTTGTGGCAGAGTTCTTTGTATGTAGCAAAACTAATATTATTTTAATCTAGGATGGAGCACCTCGTTGGAATGCCGATCCCATATTTAGCATAAATGAGCTGGCCCCGGCAAATATAGATGCAGAGGTCATTGGCTCCCACAGACCACGATATGGAGTGGAGATGAAGCACGACTTTGAGGCTGGTGGGAGTTCATCTCAGACTACAGATGGCTTTGTCTCTGCATTATTTGGCGCACCGCCTCCTGCCACGTATGCTGCAAGCTGGGAGCAAGATCCATGGGAGCTGCGTACACAGCCCGCCAATGCAGAGTCAGCTGCTGGATTTGATCCATGGGCAGCCAGGACAGGTACGCAGCACATGTATACGGGGGACGAGGATGAGGATATGGGAGACGATGAGGAGGATTTGGGAGAGGAGGCGTTACGAGATGTGAGTCCGTAGAGGCGCGTGCAGCCGCACAGGCATGGCAAGGGCATAGCGGCTCCTAGGTTGTCTCTATCCGGAAGGAGACAAAGATGATGATTGTAGAGTTTTTGTTTATTGTGATATATTTCTGACTGTAGTATTTTGACTATGGGACTGCTGTATTATATTGGCGCGCATTATGTTGACATTACGTTTTTTATTTTATGTTCATGTTGGTATTATGTTGTTTGCACTTTACATTTCTTTATTATAACACAGTTTAATAATACAATTAAAGTTCAACAATATAATTAAAAGCATGAAACTTTGTTTGATGAATTTATTGTTTAATTGTTTAAATTATTTTTTCTATAAAATTCTACCATATATATGGTAATTAATATATTTACTATTTTGATGTTAACAAAAGAAAAATAAACAGAGAAGAAAATATAGGTAGCATTGATATGTATAAAAGAGTTATTTTGAAAAGGAAATAAACAGGAAAGGGCAAATTTGTCTAAATACTTAAATTATTTGAATGTGTTGTGTTAATAAAAGAATTAGTGTTGTTAATATCATCACCCATGCAAAATCTAAATAGTTTTGATATACTTTCATGACTATTAATTAATTTGTTTTTAAATCAAAACGTTGAACTTAATTAATTATCTGGAAATTGAGCTGCAAAGATTATAAAAATGTGAATAACATACATAATTCCACAATTAATAGAAAAAGAGGATCAAGTCACTAAGGATCGAGTTACTCGCTCTATGTTATTAACATTAAGGAAATTCCACAATTTGCTATATCAAATAGCAGCACAGGTACACCAAACTTGTTGCATCTAATTACTTCAGATAATTATTCTTGAATTAATTGATACTGAAAGGACTTATAATTGTATCCATACATATATAAAGTGATATATTTCAGATCACGCAAACAGAAAACATCAAGTTTACTCTAAACCGTTTAGTAGAAAAATTACCTGAAAATATTAAAAAAAAAAATGAAGCTATAATACAAAGATTGGTCCATTTGACACGATTTAGTACCATGAAACCATTAAAAGGAAAGTTCCTAATTTGTTGTCTTTTTGTCGCATATAAACTTGAGCAATAGCACGGTAAATCAATATCATACCAGATGTATTAAGCAAAAAAGAAAAAGTATCATGCCAGATGTCAGACAAGTAATTCTTTGGGTTCTAACGACAGGTGCACTGTGGGGTTTTCTATCTTTGTTATTAGAAATGCACATGTTGAATTGAGATTGGATGATGCATAAAATAAATATATCGTTTTCGAAATCAGAAGGCCTAGGCCCCAGCAACTGCAAAAAGTAAACTGTAACTCCGGAGAGAAGTATTTTGTGGAAAAAACGTGTTGTGACCAGTGTAGTAATATTAGGTAATATGCGGCGCATATGCGGCCGCATATGCGTATGCGGTTCCGAACCGCATAGAAAATCAATATGCGGTTTAATATGTGGTTCCGCATATGCGGCCGCATATTTTTGACCGCATATGTTTTAATAGGCCGCATATAATCCTTGAACCTGTTATTTGTTCTAACTATTTGTATTTGTATTTGTATTACTATGTATTATTATGTATTTGTACTGTTACAGAACTTGTTGGTTTTTACCTGACCAAACTGATAATAAATCAGCTGTTATTCCTTGAACCTGTTATTTAGATCCCAACCATTGGACTTCATTGATGTTGGAATCGGAATAACAGTAACAGGAATAACAGTAACATGTTACTGTAATTCTCAAGAAAATGTATTACTATTTGTATTACTCTGTATTACTAATTTACTATTACTGATGATATTGGCATGTTGTCATTACTATGTATTTCTATTTGTACTCATAAATTCTTATTCCTATTTGTATTACTATGTATTTCAATTTTCAAATATATATGAATTCTTATTTTAAAATCCGCATAGAAATCCGCATATGCGGCCGCATACCGTATATGCGGTATGCGGTGCCCTTCCGCATACCGCATAGAAACCTAATATTACTACACTGGTTGTGACTAATACGCTGTGATTTTGATCTCGTTCTATGTTATGTTGTAATCAAATTAATTTTTTACATGTCGTGCTGTATCATGACTAAAATGTTAAATAATGGTCACAACACGTGAATAGTCACACCGTGTTTAAATATGCCGTGATAAAATGTGCTGTAAATAGACAGAATCCAATTCCAACCTATCATATACGGATCTAGTAATTATTTTTCAATCCTATTAAAATATGTATAAAGAATCCTAGCACATGATCTTATGTAAAAACTGGTGATCTTCTTTATCACGTGCTATCAGCAAGTTAATTAAAGACCAAAAGTAAAAACAAAATATTTACGGTGAGGTGGACGACTAAGCTCCAAATTTGTTCACACGATTTCATCCCTCATCCAAAACAGCATAATGGATATTTTTTCTTCACGGATTGCGTCAGTCCACCACACAATCTCAGCCCTCATCCGAAACAGTAAAATGGACATTTTTTTTCTCCATTGATTGCGTCAGTAGGTGGACACAAGGAGCGTGGACGGTTGTGAGTTGTGACAACTCAAAATGAAAAATCTTTCTCAAAATCGTAATTTTGATTATCAGACTCATCCAAAGGAAACAACAGAGCAAATACAAAAGCAACACGACTATCATTTATGAAAATGAGAGGTTATTCAATCAATCAACACAACTATCATTTATGAAAATTAGAGGTTAGACGCCAATTTTTTACTACTCAATCAATCAATCCATTATTGACCGATGCCACTCCGCTGCTCTACAAATAGAAGAGCAGTATTCTATTATTCAAAATCTAACTGTTAAATTTTTTTCATGCACGAATCGCAACATAGATGAACAACCGAATTTGAAATAATAGAGTCTTGCTCTTTTATTTGAAGAGCAGCGGAGTTAGCTCCATGGAAATGGGTCCAATTTTAAGTCCCAGACGAAATCAAGATGGCTTGACTGCATCAAGAACAATTGCTGTGATTTCAAAGAATAGCAGGGACCTGCTATTCAAAATCAGACTGTTTATCTGTTTTAAGATTCGTGCATAAAACCAACTGCTCTTGCATCTGTGTATTTAAAAAAATTAACGGTTTGATTTGGAAGAAAGAGTCCTGCAATTCTTTGGAATCGCAGCAGATTTTTTGCCAACTTAAAATGATAAAAAAAAATAGTTAATTTCTCACATACACTCAAAGAGTTTTTTAATTTCTTTTTTACCCATGAACACTTTAATATATCTAATTTGTCCCTTAACTCTTAAATTTTTTTTCTTTTTTACTCTTTAAATTAATTACCCATTGTCAAAAATTACTTTTTCCCATTATATCCGTGTGTGGGCCCTAATCAAACACTTATTTTATTGAGGATAACATAATCAGTTATAGTTCATATCATTCTCTAATGAATAGAAAGGAGAAACTAACGAAATGAGAAAAAAAATCAATATGTCGTTGTAGATTTTTTTTTTAATAAGACAAATAATATATGTTTATATTGAGTATGGCTAATATAGAATCAGTGTCATTTCAGTCTATATAACACCAACTCCAAAACCTATCAAATCAAGTTCAAATGGTGAATCCAAACCGTTCAAACCGATATACTTCATTAGTTGTGCGTTTACATGTAAAATTTATAAGTTTTTGAGTTTATTTGATATCAAGTCAAGGGATCAAATGTGTAAGTTTTTAAGTTAATTTTAATACATTTATTTTTCAATTTTTTTGTCACTTGATTTGATACTAAAATAATTCGAAAACATAAAAAGTTTGCATGTAAACGCATTTACTTTCCTCTACCGTCTGTAACCTCTGTTTTTCTTACCACTTGGTGAATCGATCAATCGAACTATAATCTATATTCAGTAATCCAACAAATCTATGCTCATGAATCAATATATAATCTAAACATTCAAAGCTACAACTTTGTATTTATTTCGTTAGTTTCTCATTCAAGAATTTTCTCGAACTGAGCGGATACTTTGCTTTGAGACTCCATTGCTCAATAAACTGAAAAGATGTAGTTCAAATCTCTATATAATAAAATAAGTGTTTGATTAGAGGGTCCACACAAGAGTACAATTGGAAGAAATAAATTTTGACAATGGATAATTATTTCAAAGGATATAAAAGAAAGAATTTCAATAGTTCAGAGACACATTAGATATATTGAAGTGTTTAGGGGTAAATAAAAAATTAAAAAACTCTTTAAGGATATATGAAAAATTAATCCTAAAAAAAATGATCTGCTGTATAAAAAGAGCTGTGTAGTACAAATTGGCAAGAAAAAAGAGGATATACTATACTACTAAATCCATCCTTGATCTTATTGTACCTTAACCATGGGTATGGATTTGATCTCCATGAACACCTTTTTTTTGCATTTTTGTCCTTATTTTGATCACAATTCTTGTCAACTCCATTACCAAGAGCAAGAGCAAGAAGAAGCTCCCTCCGGGCCCACCAGCTCTTCCCATCTTAGGCCAGCTGCATTTATTAAAAGCAACAGAACCACAAAATTTCAAACCAATTTGGACCTGCAGTCTTTCTTCGTTTCGGTTCCCGCCCGGTATTGGTGGTGTCGAGTAACACTCTGGCCGAACAGTGCTTGACCACCCATGACCTAGCATTTGCAAATCGAGTCCATGTGCCGACCGTCAAGATAGCACCTGGTTTGATTGTTTGGGCCAATTACAGTACCTACTGGCGTACCGTACGCCAAGCTGCAGCAATTGAACTCCTTTCAAGCCAGAAATTGAATGATTCCTCGCATATCCGGGCTAAGGAGTTCACATGCATGGCACGTCAGCTATTTACATCACACAATGAATCTCAAGAGAAATCAGAGGCTAAATCTGATAGTTTCATAAAATTGGACTTAAAAAATATGTTGTTTGAGTTGATGATGAATGTAATGTTAATGACGATTGCTGGGAAGCGAGCTTACGGGGAGAACAATGACTCAGAAGACATGCAGAAATTCAGAGAATCACTTCTCGAGTGGTTTGAAATTAGTGGGGCCTCCAATGTGGAGGATTTCCTTCCCCTGTTGAGGATTCTTGATTTGAAAGGAACGATGAAAAGGGTGAAGCATGTGAATAAGGTGAATCAGGAGTCGGTGCAAAGGTTTATAGATGAGCACCGGCTTGTGGGGATGGGAAAGAGGAAGACAATGATTAACAGTTTGCTTGAGTTGCAAAAGAAGGATTCTGAGAAATACAAAGATGAAGTTATCCGGGACATTGTTATAGTAAGTGTTGCTCTCTCTTCATAATGTTTAGAAAATGATATTTGTTCTGCACGGCTCAAAATTTGTTCTGGAAAATATCAAATAATAGGGAAAAAAAATTAAACAAATCGAAAGAATACACCTCTCTTAATAAATTAGTAAAAGCATGGCAAGGTTTCTTTTCTTTTGTAAAAAATAATTTTATAACAAAAGGCAAGAAAATTATTTCTATTGAAACCGGTAATTTTCTGCAAATTAAATTGCACCCATAAATGCTATTGGATTTTATCTGTATTTCATTAATGAAAGTGGTGTTGATAGAAACCTCTTTAGTCAAAAGTATTATGGTTTTTTTCAGCAATAAAAGGAAGAAGACAAAAAAAAATTAATAACATATTATATATCTATTTCGTTAAATGCTCCTCTTGTATATGTAGACCATGATGTTGGGAGGAACTGAAAGTACATCGACTACCATAGAATGGGCAATGGCCGAGTTGTTAAATAACCCTCAAATACTGGAGAAGGCGACAGCTGAGATCGATGCACATGTTGGAAATAAGAGGTTGATACAAGAATCTGACATGAACAACCTTCCTTACCTCAATTGTATCATTAGTGAGATATTCCGACTCCACCCGGCTCTACCGCTCCTTGTGCCTCACAAGTCACGTGAAGACATCAAACTCGGAAATTACGACATTGCTAAAGGAACAATGCTTATTGTGAATATTTACGCGATACAGAGAGACCCTGAAATATGGGAGGAGCCAAACAAATTTAATCCGAAGAGGTTTGAGAACGGGAATTCCAATGGAAAGTTGGTGATACCGTTTGGAATGGGGAGGAGGAGGTGCTCGGGAGAGCCATTTGCAATGCGTACACTGGGTGTCTTGTTAGGAACTCTTATTCAGAGTTTTGAATGGAAAAGACTTGGTGATGAGTTGATAGACCTAACCGAGGGTTGTGGGTTAACCACTCCTATGGCCACTCCACTAGAAGCTATGTATCAGCCTCGCACGGCTATGAAGGAACTCCTCTCCGAGTTTTAAGCCTCGTCTTTTATTATCGAATAAAAGGACAATGCTTCGAAATTTCTCAATAAGTTTGTATAATGTATTTCCTTGAGAGTTGTGATGATGCTTGTAGTTTGTAAATAACATAAAGGTAATCATGAATTATCTTCGTACCAGTATGTCACTTTCATAGATATACCGTTTGCATAGATAACTAATGTTGTAATACCTGCCTAAACACCATATTGTTTCTCCTAAATGCATTTTCTGCAAACAACAGATCTCCCTTTAAAGCCTAAGTTAGCTTCTCCAACAGAAGTGTTCTTCAATTCTCTCTTTTGCTATTCTTTGGGGACGGTAGGCGCCGTAGGCCCCTTTAAGTCATGGCCTTTAATTTTGGACAATTTAACACAATATACAACTACTCGGTACATACTCTGCCTTCAATTTTATGGGCCAATATTTAAAAGGCCAGCTGAAGTAGACTATCATTAAGAAAATCAAGTTATTTCTTTTAATTTAAGTCAAAACTAATTAAAAATACAAAATATGACTGGAAAAAAATTCAGACCTACATTCCTGGTTGAAAGGTTTTTAATTTTGCTACTTGTTTTTGTTCATTAATTTAGCGCTTGAATGAATGACGAGGCTTCAAAACATAACAGTTGTGGATCCGGAATTCGTATCCTCTGCATTAACTCAAAACAAAATTTTTTGAGTTAATGTATCTGAACCGTCTGATTAGCTTTAAGAATCATGCGAATTTGATCCGCACTAATATTAAAATTCTCTGTTATAGGCGGAGACCGGTTAGACTTCGTTTATAATCGGACGGCCAAGATGTATTAACTGAAAAAAAAATCCTCTCTTGAGTTTATGCAGACGATGCGGACTCCTGGACATAGTAGGAAAAATCGGTATCGGGATCGGGATCGGGATCGGAATCGGTCCCGGCCGATACCGATACGGGATCGGAGGATCGGATCGGAATCGGCTTAGGATCGGCTCAGGATCGGGTTTTTTTTTCTTTATGATTTTCTATGTGAGGATCGACTCAGGATCGGATCGGAGCCGGCCGATACCGATACGGATCGGTATCGGCTGATTTTGCCTACTATCACTACAGCAGAACGGATTTTCTGCAACCGGTATCAGAGACCGACACCAACACCGGTCGTAGAAAATCTATTTTTTCCAAAAAAACAAACTATAACAAAAATCTGATGCGACCAGGATTTTTTGCGACCGGTATCAGCGACCGGCGCTAATACCGGTCGCTGAAAGTTTTTTTTTTTTTTTTTTTTGTAATGTCGCTGAAAATAAAAAGTGGCTTCTGAAATCAAAACCGCCAAAATTAAAAGCCTTCTCCAAAAAACCGGCGCCAGTATCAAAGTCTTCTCCTCCGCCAAAATTAAAACCCTTCCCCAAAATCAAAACCAGCGCACCCCTTTCCTCCCGCGCGCCCCACCCCTCTCCTCCCGCGCGCCCTACCCCTCTCCCCCCGCGCCACCCCTCTCTTCCCGTTTTAGGTCTGATCTGACCTGACCTGAGAGAAAGGAGAGAAAGGAGAGAGAGAGAGAGAGAGAGAGATGGCGGTACCGGTACGGCCTCAGATGGTGCTATTCGGCGATTCGATCACGGAGCAATCCTTCCGCCCCGGCGGTTAGGGCACAGCTCTCACCAACTCTTACTCCCGCAAGGTCCCTTGCCTTCTCAAATCACCCAAGCCAGATCTCTCTTTCTTTCTTTACAAATGTTTGTTTTACAGTAAAAAAAACTATGGTGTCTTTCGAATAATTAGTTGCTTTGTTTTGAAGGAAAAATAAATTCTCAAACTCGCGTGACCCTGCAATTAGTTGTAGCTTGTTTTTCATGCAAGATGGGTCTCTGGATTTATAACTGTTTTGCATCTCAATATATATTGTAAGTCACAAAATCATATGAGGCCTGTTACTTCGTTTTCAGTCAATAACTATTACAATAAGAGTATTACAAGTCATTTTGAAAATGTTAATTTAGGACAATTATCCCGGGACAGTTAAATTCTTTGTGATGGTATAACATAGCATCAGTTGATACCAAATGGTACTGTATAGTCCTTGTCAATCAATTATACGATTATTTTTCAGGTGCTTAAGTCAACATCTCCTTTTGTTGTCCAATTACTTGGTACCAAATGGTACTGTATAGTCCTTGTCAATCAATTATATATACTCATAATTTGCAACCAATCAAATTAAATAACAATGAAAGCTTAGGATAACAGCATTATTTATTTTTTTATACAGGTTCAATTTTTGGTAGCTATGAGGGTGCTATATCTGGATTAACTATCAAGCTAATGCAGGTTTTTTTTTTTTTTTGAGATGCTTCTAATGTATTTTTTTTAGTTCTCTCTTTGTGAAAATCAAATTGATAGGTTCATTGTTGCTCATACTGGTATTTAACTGGTATTTGACTTGACTAAGATTATAATTAGCTCATACTGGTATTTGACTTGACTAATACAATCTATGATGTGAAATTATTTGACTTGAAGTTCAGCCTTTGAAATGGGAAAAAACAGCAAAAATGTGGAATTATATGTCATTTGTTGTCTTATTTATGTTATTTGATGTAATGTTGTATGTTGAAATGTCATGGAGAAATGTAAATAACAAAATATACAAAAAAAATGCTGATATAAGAATCAGCGACCGGTTTTTGGGCATCAGAGACCGGTTTCACCGGTCGCAAATATCTTTTTATGACGTCAGCAAAAAACAACTGCGACAAAAAAAATTAGTCGCAGATAAATTACCAGCGACCGGATGACGTCATTCAGCGACCGGTGACGTCATCGGGAGAGTATCTGCGACAATGCTTTCAGCGACCGGGGTATCAGAGACCGGTTTTCACTTTCTGAGACCGGTTTGATTTTCTGCGACCGGCGCCTATACTTTCTGCGACCGGAAAATCGGTCGCAAAAAGTGAGATTTGCTGTAGTGTATGCTCCTGGATCCGTGTGTGCTGGGTTACCGACTTTAAAAAAGTAAAATTTATTTAAATTTGAACATGATATGGATCTGATCCATTCATTAAGATTGAACGGACCGAATATGTAATAAGATTATATGGGGATATTGAATCCTGAAAGTCAGCTTCTCTACTCAGTGCAGTACATTGCATTATACCTTGGACGATTTGATTTTGGAACTACAAGTAGGATTAACTATTTAACATTTTCTTTTAATTTAGAGGCCCGGAATTAATGGCGTGCTGCAAAATCAATGATACATATGATTTAGGTGATTTTATGTGTGTTGTTATTCTTGATTTACAAAGACATGCACTGCATTTATATCCAACCCATTAAAACAGAGGTAACCTTACTATTAATCCAGCTTCCCCCCATCCATCACCAAAAAAGGAGAAGAGAAGTTGGGCTTACCATTAGCATTCGAAAGAGGCCCAAGCCCATTACAAGCATTACTCCTGGATCATTCAAGAACATCTTCCAGCGACTTTAATATTCTTGCACAATCTAGAAAGCACTAGCTACTAATTAGTAATTATTGTTATTATGATGCTTTGCATCTAGAATTTTCTGTAAGTTTGTAATATGTAGAATCTGGAATTCTCTTGATCGGCATTAATTAGTATAAATATATAGGGTAGCAACCCATGTATGTGTCTGTGATATATACAACAAAAGCAGTTCTACTTTACTCTCTTCTGAATATTTTATACTCCTCTCTTCTACTATGTTACAGTTCAATTCCATTTTCAATATTTAATATCAGAGTTCAAGCTCTTCATATTCAAAATTATCTTTCTTTTTCCGATATTCACATTTATATATCCAGCGGAGATATATATCTCCAGTACGTGCAACAGCATCCGGTCCCATTTTAGATCCTTGATTGACAGCAGGAGAGGAGAATTTAGGGTTATTGAGATGCTTCAGATATTGTTTTTTTATTTGCCAATTGAAGCTGATCAAGTTGAAGTTCTCTACCTATGCTCCGGCCGCAAAGCTATAGAGAGAATACATAAGAAATACTGATCTAGCAGCTCAAAAGAAGTGGCGATGTGTCAGACTTCCAACTGGATTGATGGTCATAGGTCGGAGTTGTTGATCACCTCAATTAGCCAGCTTATCTGAAGAGGAAAGTTTCTAAACTTCTTTATTTCTACTCTTGCTATTACTTGACTTTTATTTCTTTCATTGGAAATTTTAATTAGCTTTACCGACAAATACGACTATGTTATTACTGCAATTGAAGAATCGAAAGACTATCGACACTTCTTATAAAACAACTTCTACACAGTTTGTATTATAAAAAGTGTCGATAGGTCTTTCGATTCTTCAATTGCGGTAACAATGTAGTTGTATTTATTAGTGAGATTGATTAAAATTTTTGATCAAAGAAATAAAAATCTACTGATAGTAAGAGTAGAAATAGAGAGGTTTAAAATTTTTCTAATTCAAATTAATAGTAATAGATGACTGCCATATTACACGAGATCTGGCCTACAATTTTTTTTTTTTTTTTTTTTTTGTAAAAGCTCGTAGCGGATTGATTAGAAATCACATTTAATTCAATTGTTAATAGCTCGTTCGTTACTTGTACGAGTTGTAAATGAATCAGCTCATTAGTTTAGTAAGTAATTAACAAGTTTGAGTTGGATCTAGCTTGCGAGCTGGCGAGCTAGTTAGCTCAGTCTAAGAATTTGTAAATTTTTATAATTTTGCATGAATTTTATGCTGTTTGGTTCAGTTTAGATATGAATTTGTGTAAATTTTTGTTTATCTGTAAAGCTCAATTATATATGAATTTAAATATATAAATTTGTGTGAATTTATGTCATTATGTGTGAATTTGTGTGAATTTATTTTTGAATTTTTATATGTAAATTTTTATAATTTTGCATGAATTTTATGTTGTTGGTTCAGTTTAGATATGAATTTGTGTAAATTTTTGTTTATCTGTAAAGCTCAATTATATATGAATTTAATATATAAATTTGTGTGAATTTATGTCATTATGTGTGAATTTGTGTGAATTTATTTTTGAATTTTTATATTTACCATAAAAGGCAGATTGTGCTATGGATCAAAAGCATTGTTGATCGTTCATCTTTTATAAATCGTACGGTTCAGCAAATGTTTGAGCAAAGAATCTTCTCCATGCTGGTTTTATCCTTTAAATAATAAATGGTTGAAATCAGGGGTGAAATTAGAAAATTTTAATAGGAATGGGGTGGAATTAGAAAATTTTAATAGGAATGACTGAAAATTAAAAATTAAAATGTACAATTGTAGTGAGTGAGATTTGAACTCAAAATCTTTGTTATTAATTGAGAGTGATTAGACTATGTAAAGAGTTTAAAAAAAATAAAAACTCAATTAAATTTTAATACGTATAATTAAAATTATGTATAATTAAAATTTTAAAATTATAGGATGACTTAGTCATCTTTGACTAAGCTTCTGCCCTGGTTGCTATTGCTGAAAATAAAATTTATTACCGTAAAAGCTTTGATCCACATAACTACTAAAATATTAAATAAGAAAAAATCCAATAAATTCGGAATTCTTTGTCATTAGCAAAATGGAGTAATTGCTTGGAGTAAATGGAGGTTAATTAATTGGCCTTATTTGTTTTTAAAATTTTTGTAATGAAAATAAATAAATTAACCATGCAATTACTAAAAGAAAAAATTAATTATTACACTAATGGTTTTGTATTTGTTCAGGGCAGAACCAAAACATATTACATTGAAGGGCAAATTTAAAATATATAATGTGTGGTCATTGAAATTTGAAGTAAAGTTTTTACAACTATAAAATAAAATTCTAACAAAGACTACCAATACACATTTAGCATTTTACGAGGAGACAAAACTATATAAAAAAATTAAAAATAAATCAATTAATTTTAATATAAATTATTAAAATATTTAAAACCCGTCGCTTTATTTGTCTAAGTTCTTATTTTATTTCTTTTCTTACTAAAACTATCTGATAAAGAGACATTTTTCATTTCTAAATGCAGAGATGCTTAAGTTCTTATAAAAAAACGGAATCTAATTTGGTAGCCAACAATGCCAACTACTTAGAGGTATATGAGTTGGTTTGAGATATTGGAGAAAAGTGAGAATGTTTTATAGAATCTTTTTAATGAAATTAACTAAATATTAGAGAAAAATAATAGGACTTCATTTATTATTTTGTTTTTTAGGAGAAGAATTAATCAAGCCCTATTAGGCCTTCTAATATTTGAAGAGATATAGAGTATCTTGAATTTTGAAATAAACAAATTTTGCATATTAATATAAGATAAAAATTGCATACCGAAAATAAAGACACACATCCTTCATAAATTAGATAAATTGAAGAATTCAGGAATAAATAAGAAATTAGAAAAATCTATAAAAATATACAAAAAATAACCATTTATTATATTAGAACCAAACTGCAAAAAAATTGTCACCATCTAGATCAGGAATATTTGCCCATATTACTATGTCACCTTTTGAATCAGCAATATAAGTTGTATTCAACCGAATAAAAGACAAAAAATACGAAAAAAATATAATGAGCCGGGAATTTTACATTTAACTTAACATGATCTCCATATGAAAATGTACTTACAAACCAAATTTTACATTTTTTAGAATTTTTATACTATTTTTTTAGATAGGTAGAAAATCACTTAATCTGAATGGTACTAAATTTTCATATCAATTATTTTTCTACCTATCTAAAAAATGAGGAGGGTTCAAATGCACCCAAATTTTTGTGCACCCTATCTTTCAAATCCTTTTTCTCTGTTTTCAAAATCCGAATAGTCAATCTGAACCATTAGATGCGATCTATATATTAAGATGTGGTTGGAGACCAAATTTTACATTTTTTGAAATTTTTTTACTATTTATTAAGCTACTTTGAAAATCGCTGATTTTTCATTTTATGGACCATTGGATCAGCGATTTTCAAAGTGACTTAATAAATAGTAAAAAAAATTCAAAAAATGTAAAATTTGGTCTCCAAGCACATCTTAATATATAGATCGCATCTAATAGTTTGGATTGACTATTCGGACTTTGAAAACTGAGAAAAAAGATTTGAAAGATAGAGTGCATTTGGATGCACAAAAATTTGGGTGCATTTGAACCCTCCTCCTAAAAAATATAGTAACAAAATTCTAAAAAATGTAAAATTTGGTTTGCAAGTACATATTCATATGGAGATCATGTTGAATGGTTCAGATCGACTGTTAGGATTTTAAAAACTCAAATATTGAGCCGTTGCACGAAGACCCTCTATGATACGCGTAGAATATTAGCATTTTCCAATATATAGCACCATTTATGTTTTTTTATATTTTGTGTGTTTTCAATCAAAGAAAGAAAAATTATAATATTATTGATGCTATTTTGTTACTTAGTACCACATTGACCAACATCGATCATAACATTTCTTCAAGGTTCTAAATAGCGATTATAGTGTTATAGTTTTTAATGTTCGAAAAAGCTATAGTGCAATCATAGCTAGATATTTAGAATCATTATAAAAGAAAAGCGGTTAATGACATTATAACTTTTGAGGTCCGAAAAAGCTATAGCGCAGCTATTTAATTAGAACTCTGCATTTCTTGCTTTGATTTTGAAGATATTTTACTATATGATGTAAATGAATTTATTCTAGATTTATCTTGATTTTAGCTGAATCTCTTTGCCTTGATACGCCAGGATGCAAAGATTTTGATAAAAATTCCTTGAATGAGTTGATTTTTGATTAAAAAGACCATAGGCCCATCTTCATTGAAGGAAAAACATTAACTTACACCCTTGATAACTCAGTTAGCTACTGCACCTAAAGCAAAAACAGCCTTGTAAAAACGAGAGCTTGCATGAAGCAGCTACTCGAACCCAAAAATAGCAGCAAACAAGCTGCTAACCCCCCCAAAAATGCAGACAAAACAAGCAAATTCATAACAGAGTGCAAACGACATAACCAAAACAACACAACACTAAGCAAAACTAGCGTATAACTAAGCCTCGCAATGGGGCTAAGGAAATCACAAGCAAACACAAACTGTGGCTGAAACTAGCGTTGTACTTCAAACTTCATAAGGGACTATTGGCAGCCCTATTTCTTCCTCTTCGGCTGGAGCAACAGCCTCCTCATCCAGATGCCAAGTAGATAAGGGAAGAACATCTAGGTCATCTGGCAGCCATCCAGTAGTTGCTTCGGAGACTGACGTCTTCACTTTTCTTGATCAATAATGAACAAGAGAAAGGATTAGTAGGATAATTTGTCTAACTGTTTTCTTTTTACCTTGTGCAAAGTATAGGGCATTCCTATACTTCCAAAGTGTCCATCATACCGCACTAAAAACTAAGAGGAAAAAGACTCTATGAATTTTGGGCAATTGATTAGCAAATTTAATGATGTCCGCAAATTTAGACCACCCAATACTAATGCCTTGACAGGATCCTAGATAAAACCAGATCTGTTTGGTGAAAGGACAGGTCACAAAAAGATGGTTGACCGATTCAGGTTGGTTGCAAAATTGACAGATATCATTTCCCTTCCATTCTTTTTTGGTTAAATTGTCAGTGGTCAATATCCTATTTTTGTGTGTAAACCACATGAAAATCCTAATCTTAAGAGGTATAGGGATCTTCCACCATAACATTGCATTTTTGGGAGTAATTCCTCTAAAATTAAGCAGGGTATATAAAGATTTGATTGAAAAAAGGCCACTGGTTTTCCATCTCCAGCTAAGGCTATCCTGCAAATGAGTATAAGATAATTGACTAAGAATTTCTAAAATTTCTAACCATTCTGTATATTGAACCTCATCCAAAGATCTACGAAACTGTAATGCTCCTCCTTGAGAATTAATGACCGTTTGCAAGGGAATATTAGGATTAGTGCAGATATTGAAAAGAAAAGAAAACCTGGAAGACAGAGGACAGTTTTTATACCAAATATCAGACCAGAACATTACTTGTGTGGTGTGGTGATTCCAGGTTCATATGACACACTTATTTGGCCTAGAGATTGTAATTTTAGTATATTAGCCCAAAATTCAGATGTATGTGTTGAAGGAATATTGTATTTGTGTAGAATCATATCTTTCCAAGAACTACTGTATATAGGATCTTTGGATTTCCACCACCACTTCATAAGCAGAGCTATGTTCATTTGTTTTAAATCTAAAATCCCTAACCCTCCAAACTCTTTGGCAAAGCAAGCTCGTTGCCAACTTAGCAAGGAGTATTTCCTTTTGCCATTGTTATTATCTTGCCATAAAAATCGACGACGAATGCAATCAATTTTTTGAATGATAGTATCTGGAATCTTATATATGGACAAAAAAATAAAGGGGAACAGATGATAAGACTGAATTGAGTAAGGTCATTCGCCCGCCTATCGACAGTAGACTACCCTTCCAATTTTGTAGTTTATGTTCTAGTTTATCAATAAGAAAAGTCCAATCTTGGACAGTCAACCGATGTGTATGTAAAGGGAGACCTAAATATTGCATAGGGAAGGAGGCAGGGGTACATCTGAAATTATGTGGCATATCTAGAAATATCCGGAACATTGATGGGGTACATTGAGATTTTTGCATAATTAACTTTGATACCTGATATGGCCTCAAAGGCAATGAGAGCCCACCATGCCTTTTCAATATTAGCTTCATCAGCTTTAAGAAAAATAATAGTATCGTCTGCGTAATGGTAGTTTGTACGAGGATGATTATCTAAAATTGGAGGGCCTAACCCTACTATAGTGTTTGTATTCCTACCTTTCATGAAAATTTTACTAAGGGTATCTGCTGCTAAAATATATAAGTAGGGAGACAAGGGATCACCTTGTCGGACTCCTCTCTTACTGAAAAAATAATTAGTCAGCTCTTCATTTATATTTATGCAAGATTGGGAGCTAACCAACCATTCAGTGATCCATTTGATCTATTTTGGTCCAAATTCTCTACTATGTAGAATGTCTAAAAGGTATTGCCAATTGATCTTGTCGTAAGTTTTTTCAAAATATTGAATGAGTTGATTGAGGTGTATTAAATAATTCTGCGCTCGATTTGATTGGAGATCATGATTTTTGCACTCGATTTGTGGTTCAACTAGGAAAGGTTGATTTATTGAGTTTAATATGCATTTAATTTATTTATTTATTTTTGCAGTTGTGACTTATTATTTGTCTTGTCATGTTATTAAATCATGCCAGCTTGTACGTAGTAGTTTGTAATAGAACACTCATTTAACTAATGATAATTTTTTATTTTAATTATTTATGTCTTTATGTTTACGTCTCAATAAGCTAGTATAGATTAAAAATGCAAATAAATGCTATATTTTTACTAAATGTTCCGGAAACATCAAGTATATGTAAGTAAAATTTAATTAATACCATTAGTTAATATGCATAGTGTGGCAAAGACAACAGGGGCTAAAGTGTTGTTAGTTTTTGAAGTTGTGATTCGGAATAATTGGATGAGATCATGTTTCAGTTTGCTTTAAAATCAGGGTTCTTAAGGTAGACTTTATTCCCGGCTCATTATATTTTTTTCGTATTTTTTGTCTTTTATTCGGTTGAATACAACTTATATTGCTGATTCAAAAGGTGACATAGTAATATGGGCAAAGATTCCTGATCTAGATGGTGACAAATTTTTTGCATGCTGTTTAGGCCCTGAATTCAAAAATTGAAATCGGACCGTGATTTAGGCCCTGAATTCGGAGGTTCGTCGCTGAATGCGCGAGGAGCCTAAATCTTTTTCCACCGACACAAATCTATTTTTTTCCTTTTCAATTTTCTTTTTCCAAGAACAGCAAAAAAAATTTAAGAAGATTGGGGGTGGAGTTGATACTAACATAATCAATTTTTATATCAACACAATAATTTCAATTTTTTTAGTTATATGGACAAATTTATCCTTACTTGATTTCTCTCTAGATATCATACTTTTTTAAGATGCACTTTCTTTATGATCATTGATTATTTATTTTATGAAGGGGTTAAAATGTATTTATTTTTAAAATATTAATAACTCAAAATTTAAATTATAAATTTCAAAAATAACATCGTTAGATGTAATGTATATTATTTTCTCTATATGCTCATAAAAAATTATCACATTTTGGTTTTGTTTATGTGTAAATCAATAAATTAAAAAATCAACATCTAGAAATTATTCATATTAGTACATTTTTACAAGCTCTTGATAACAACCAAAACAAAGTTGAAATATCATAATTTTTTAAATATGCATAGATAAAATAATGTAGATTATATCCAATAGTTTTATGCTAACTTTTAAGTTTTAAAATTTGAGTTATAAATTTTTTTTTTAAAATAAAGACATGATGGAGACACAAAAAAATGAAAGCATTTAAATCCTCATCTTATTTTATTTCCTTCACTAAAACATATAGGGGAATCTTTAAGAACTTGGAATATTTCATTTTTTTTTTCAAATTTGAAAAGTACAACTAGTGAAATATTGTTTGTCAGTTTACGAAGCAATTATAGAGAAGTAAATTTTATTATAACTAAATATCAGCAGGCATGTATAATTCCTTGAAAAACCTCCTCGTTCTAATTGCAAAATGCCAAGCCATCAACAGCACTTGTTTAGATAATAAGGCCGAGATTAATATTTGACATTGCTACCTCCCAAAACAAAGTATGAAACCAAGCACGTGAAGATTTAATACAGAGGAAAAATAATACTGAAGAAATAAGCAAGCACGAAAACACCTTATTACATTGCAAATTATTAGATTAGCTAGCAAGCACTTATTGCTTGAATTCGCCTAGGAGTACCCAAAAAAAAGGAAGAGAAAAAGAAAAAAAGAGTAATAACAAGTACTATATATCATCTATGCCAGTCTGGAACTAACAACCGCCACCTCCACCGCCACCACAGCCGCCACCTCCTCCACCACATCCACCACATCCACCATGTCCACCATGTCCAACACCCACAGTACTACCGTAAAAAAAAATAGAATTAGTTCCTTCGGTACTTCCACCTTTACTGCCACCAGTACTGCTCCGTTTTCTGGTATTTTTATTTTTCTGAGACGATTTGTTCTTGAACTGATGATCTGCACATGCAAAAACGGCAACGATCACTATGGTAATTGTTGCTGCAACCAAATAAAGCACGACCAGGTGTGGGTGCAATATGGAGATCATTTCCATGGTGGTTTGAGTCAATATTCTAGCCATCTCTATTTGATGTATGTTGAAATTTTAGTTTGAGGTTGTATACGGACTTATATAACATACAGTACAACTAAATAAAGGCTTCTATCTAAAGATAGGGTAGTATGCTGATTATTTTTTGATTCCTATATTTATAAAAATGCATTTATTTGTGGAAGAACTGAATAAAAATAATTTCGTTTTAATTACTGTGAGCATCCAGTGGAATTAAATTAGCACAATTTTACGTTCTTAATTAATAAGTATGCAATTAATTATGATATTTTCTGCTTTGGTCACTGATAGCTTCTATCAGTTTTTCAAAAAATTAAAAAATATATTTTCTGCCTTGGGTTAGCTAGGTGGCGTTATAGTAAATCTGTAATATATGCCTGGGGTTGATTTGGTGTGTAATTTTTGCTATATTTAATAAAATGTTGTAATTTATCTCCTATTAATGAAGCAATTAATTGTTTAATTAAGACAAGATATATATTTCGTTCTAAATATATCTTATTGAATATTATTTTTATTAAATTCAGCTTCCACTATAGTAAATTTCTGATTTCACCTCTGCATATGAAAATTAAACCGGTACCAAAAACTATTCAAAATAGTAAAATAGTAAAATAAACATTTTTTTAAAAGAGAAAAAAAAACAACATTTGTTGGAAGCTTAGTTTAAGATGAGTCTAAGTTAATTCTTCGTTTCAAAGCATGTCTTACTTTGAACTTGAAGAAGTAAATTTGTTAAGTATTAATGTGGACTAATTATGTAATTATTATTTTTTTTTGGCAGTAAAACAGTAGACGATTTTATTAATTTAAAGAGTTACAAAATAACTATTACATAAGATTAGACAAGAAATGTCTTACAAAGAACTCAACTGTAAACAAACTAAAAACACAGTGATATGTGCATCATTTGGACATAATTTTAGTCATCCTTACTTGATGGAAATGATAGGAGCCTAGTGATGATTTCCTCTGTGAGCATAGTTGTTATGCTGACAAATTTCATCGTAGGAGGCACTGAATCAAACTGGATCGAGAACTGAATCAACTGGGCCAGGATAGTCACCACTCAGAAGCCCCAAGAGATGCATAAATCAAACCGAATCAGAAACTGAATCAACCAGATCGAGACAGTCACCACTCAGAGATCCCAATGAAGAACTGCTAATTTAGAAAGCAGAAAAGGGAGAGAAAAAGAGTAGAAGAAAGAGAGCACATAAAACAAACCCAGCACAAACAACATATAAAGTAAGTAACTATATGTATAGCTCGTTCCACCCACTCTTTTATTGTCAAAAAAAGGAAAGAAGGGCTCAAGAGAAGATATGAAAAAGCGAACCGATGATATTGAAAAATAAAAATCCCCGGAAGGACAGTGCGAAGAGCGATGACCAGATCTACAAAGCAGAAGCACCACAAAATGGTTGCTAAATCCGCCAGATGGAAGCAACAGCTCAAACAATGATGAAACAATGAGTAGTGGCCAAATCCATTAGATAGAAGCACTGTAAGATGGACCATAACTTTGAATTTTTTGTTTATCATTCATTGATTATTTTAAAAAAATTAGTATTACCATAAA
Organism: Carex rostrata; assembly: GCF_964058835.1. Taxonomy (NCBI): domain Eukaryota; kingdom Viridiplantae; phylum Streptophyta; class Magnoliopsida; order Poales; family Cyperaceae; genus Carex; species Carex rostrata. The sequence continues at coordinate 7,162,173 of NC_135930.1, read as the reverse complement.
ATATTCTAGCAAATTATTCATTGAATCATTTTTTTTTTCATATTTTTAACATAGCAGAGATAAACTATAATTTACAACATACCACAATGTTACTTCAGCAAATCATCGCAAATAGACTCGATATCGAACGAGCTTATGTCACTGTTTTGCCCTAAATTCAATGTTTACATCATGGCAAACTAAACTATAATTTTGAATGTATGCAAAAGACATATCCATGGTAAAATTTTATGCATTTTCTTCTTCTTCTTTTTTCTTATTTATTTTATTTTTATTTTTTGTAACAATGCGAGTTTTATTTGGAAAGTATTTGAAAAGCTTTCTGGTCCAAACGCACCTTTCACCAGCATGTAACTGAAATTTTTTTAGTTAACAATCCAATAATTTAAAATTAAACAAACACCACCTAAAACTCAAAATTTCATTTTTTATCACCAGTACGCCCTTAGTCCGAATATTTCAAACAATTCAGAACATAACTAAAAAAATAATTGGTGCGCTTTCTAAAAAGAAAAAAAGAAAAAATTAGTGCGCTTCCCCAGTCCGTGCACCAACAAATTTGGTGCACGGGTTGAGGGCGCGTGAGTAGTAAAAACTGAAATTTGAAGAGATGAATAGTGTTTATTTAATTTGAATTAATTGAGGTGCTTAACTTAAAAAAAATTCTAAGCATGCAGCAAGCAACTTTAATACACGTCTATTTCTTTTTTTTCCCTTGGGGTAAAATGCTACAGCCGGTTCTTCGTAATTGAAGATCAACCTACGTGTTAGAGAATTTGTATCCCCTCAAATTACCTGACTGAGTAGAATTGAATCAAACGGTCAGAAAATGGATTCGCACGCATCTCAAAGCACCAGTGTTCTAAATAGCTAGCTATAGCGGCGCTATAGTTTTTTCGGACCATAAATGCTAAGCTATATATAAGATAAAAGTGCGCTAACTCAGCTAAAACCACTATAGCTATAATAGCTGACCGCTATTATCGCTATATGAGTTATAGCTACCGCTATGCTACATTGGTTTTTTTTTGCAATTTATATGGGTTTCTATACTTCTATTCTTATTTCTAATGTTATATGGTCTTCTACGATAAATATACTAAACCAAATTATATGTTTCTATTTTTATTTGTGATTTATTCTATCATTCTATATCGAGAAATATTCAAATATTAATTCTTCACTTTGATTGCTTTTTGCATAGTATTCATTTGTAAAATTATTATCGTTCATTTCAATTGAAAGTTGATTTTAATTATTATTATAATATATAAAATATTTAAATATGTATATTGACTTTATTTACCTTATAAAATTAATTGTTCTTTGTCTATTGTAATATGTAATACTATTAAATATAAACTATTAAATAATGTTACATTTTATTTTATTTTTTCCTTCTTATTTGCGTAATTGATAAAAAAATATAGACTTAGATTAGTTGTCATTTAGTTGTTACATTAATTCTCTAATATTGATTATGTTGATAATTAGAAGAAATATATAATATAAAATTTGAAAAGAGAAAATCGCTATGTATGATAACTTTCGTTATAGCTACGCTATTCGCAATAACATTCTCTGTCTCCCAGCTATGCCGCTATAATCGCTATTTAGAACCTTGCAAAGCACAAATAATCCTGCTTCTGTCATCCGGAATCCCGACGGGCTGAGAGTAAATTTGAACCGTTCGTTTCAATTTTGTTGAGTCAGGTACGTACCTGAGAGGATACAAATCCCGTGTTAGATGACTTAATTATGCAAATCATATAGAAATTTGATTTTTTTTTTTTTTCTAATGTTAGTTTTCTTAAAAAAAAAAAAAGGAAATTAATGTTATTGTGATTTAATGTTAGTTTTCTTAATATAATTTGAATGATAAAAATAATTACAAAAAAAAATGATATCGCACAAAATTTGCTTTGTTCTGCCTTTTTATTATTATTATTGAAATATCTTTAAAAATGATTTTTAAGCTCCTCCGTATTTAAATATCTAATCAGTTTAGAAGAGAATACCATGATTTGTGTTGTACTGTTGTGTGTTCTCTGGCCCGCTACACTTCACCTTCAGGGCCTGTTCGGATGTCACGGGATTACACGGGATGGGATTTGATGGGAATGGGAACTCACTTTTGAAAAAGTAGGAACCCATGGGTACGGGTATGCGCAGAATTAATTATGGGAATGTGTTGAATTGAGTGTTCGGTTGTACCGTGGAATTAGTTATGGGAAATTCTATTTTTCTTTCTAAAATATTTGATATTATACAATTTTCTTTATTGATATGTTTTCAATTTTTTTTTTGTTTGTGTATGTTTTATTGAATCAACCCCTTTCTTTATTGATATGCAAATGGGATACTCCTGTTACAACCTTCATAAGAAAAATATGGAGATTTGGAACTCAAAATATTTGGCTATGCATCTGAAAGAAAACTCAAAACAAATGGCCAAAATCAAAGTAATAACATTGGTTGTTACCTTCCTCATCTCCAAAATGGATACATTACAGATTATCAAAGGAGATATGATATAGTTTTTTTTATCATCAATCTAGCAACTTGGACTACTTAGAAAAATCAGAAAATACATGCATTGCATATCTTTACATCAGAGATCCATAAATTATAAAAATCAGAAAATACTTGACCAGATCAGTGATTAGAAAAATCGAACAATCTCGTACCAGTAATCCACTAAAAGTACTAGCACAATACTAACAATTTTACTTTTGCTCTCAAATACCAACAATTTTTTTGGTGAGTTGGCTCATTGTAAGTGGTATTTTGCTAAAATTATATCCAATTTGACCCAAAAATTACTCAATTTCAGGTCCGAATAACACAACCCAATGTAAGATTTATGCTTTTGGAGAAGCACAACAAAGGCATGAGTAAAGAACAAAGCATAAGATTAACAATAAAAAAAAATTAGTCTAAATTTAAGAGGAAACCGTGAGATGAACTCGTTCCAGCGACAACCGTACCTTCTCTAGTCATGGCCGAGAAAACCGGTGGTAGTAGTTCCTTCTTTCGCTCGAGTTTTCTGCGCTCCTTTGCACATGAGTTTCCCGCGCAGATCTCCCGCCAAAGTTGCGATTGAGGAAAGAGAGAGAGGCGAGAGAACTTATCAGCGTAGGAAAAAAAAATTGAGTCTGACTGAATAAAAAAGTTCCTACGAATTTACACGTTCCGGAAAGATTTTGGAAAGATACGGTAGGAATAGATGAGGAAAAAACTAAGCTGCCGAACGGGTTACGGAAATAAAATCGAACCCAACCCAAATCCCATCTGTTTCTGCACATCCGAACAGGCCCTCAATTTTCAAAACCCATTCCCAATCCCCATCCCGATAGCTTTTCGCCGAGGCCTCCGTCGTATTTGTTACGCCTTCCCTCGATCCAAATCAAATTCATCATCCAGCAACACCAATTAATGTGTTCGCTTCTGTTTTGGGAAGGGGAAGCAGCCAGATGCCATTTCTATTTTCTACCCAAGAGGTGCATCAACTGTTCTTCCAGGTGTTGGCTGCACAGAACGCTCCATCCTCCATTCGTGCATTCAATCAGCTCTTTGATGCCTTGGTTCGCATCAAACCCTCAAACAACCTTGTCTTTTCTCTCTTGATGGACTGCTGTGCCAGAGCAAATGAGGTTGGACTATTGTTTTCTCAAAGAAGGTCACAAAATTAATACAGTGGTGTTCAGTCCGATATTCAAAAAGCCTATCTTGGGATAATAGAACTAGTGAGGCCGCAATTAAGGTGCTCAATAAAATGCCTAAGTTGGGATGTGTACTAATGTGGTTATGTATGACATTCTTACAGATGGGCTGTGCAAGAAAGGTGACATTGAGAAAGCTATGGATTTTCTACATGACATGATGGAGTTCAGATTCAGTAGAGTATCCTACCGTGTAGAATGAGGGATCTACACCGTCTGGCACAAATATTAAAGACTCCTGTGCATCTACAGCTGGTCAAAAAAAAAAAAAAAAAATTGCTCGGCTGTGATTGTGGACAGTGAGTGCGGTACTCTAGAGGATACTCTTCGTGACATGATGTACCTATAGCACTCCTATAAATGGACTATGCAAGAATGGTCACATTGATAAAGCCGTAGAGTTTCTAATAATATTGCATGATTTCTAAGGGGCATCAGCCTGATGTTGTGATTTAGAAACTTCAACAATTTAAGAATTGAGAACTAAGCTTGTTTAGTTGCAATTGATACTAAAATAAGAAAAAGTGATATTTATTTCATTTAAATAACTGTAGAGGCGTAATTTGTATACCAGTAATTTACTGAAATCCCTACAGGCATATAAAGAAGGGAGCGGGGGGTTTTGAATGAGCATCGGACCAAAGTCAGTTGGTGTCCGATCTGGATCGTTCGACTCCAGTAGAGATTTATGCTTACTATTAAAATTATAAATCGAGTGCACGAATCTCAACATGGATTGAACGACTTAGACCAACCATCAGATCAAGATCGGATGCCCATCAAATCTGCTTCGCTCACTATTAAGAATATGAGTTCATGACCACCTGATTATAGATACAATTGCAAGTGTCCAAGTAATTGCAAATGGCGCGCCAAAGCAACAAACTACATTATGCAACTTGGAGGTTCATTTCCTTTTATTAGCGTTGCTAACCTCTAAAATCTCCGAATCAATTCCCTTTATTAGCGTTGCTGTTTTAACCCCTTCTCATTTTTGCTCCCTTCATTTGAAACGCCAACAAATTTTGCAAACCACCATAAACCAAAATACATAAATTTAGCTTCCAATCAGAGAAATGTTAAGTTGTGTTTATTCTAGCATAGCCTCAAAGGATGGCAGGCCCCAACTGGAGCAGTGTTCTCATCCTTATCTGCTCCTTCCTTTCTGTCCTGTTGGCCGGAATGGCCACTGCTAATTTTACAGATGAGTACTGGAAGCAGAGGGAAGAGATTTCACGTGCCCGGAACTTGGCCTCTTATGAACCTGAGCCTGAGGTAGCCACCGACCACTTTAACAGAGCTGTGCATGAGTAAGCATATTTACTTATTTAGTTATATTGTGAATATTATGATCAATATAAATTATGTTATGTAAATATGTAATTGATGAATATTTTTTTTTAATTTTTTGGTATACATGACATACAATATTAACCGTTCGAATTTGTTGATAGAGTTTTATATTTTTGAATATTAAATCAGAAGAGAATTAGTGACAACTTACAGCACTAAAATATAAGTATCAACTAAGAAGTCTGAGACTTCTTCAATAGATAAATTAAAATAGCAAGAAGAAACTTGAAAGTAAAAATATTTTTGTAATATAAAAAAAATTTCACCTTCTAACCATCAAACTAATTGTAATAACAATTTTTCTTCCATCCTATACAGAGCACTTGACAATAACAGCACTAGGCGGGTATTGCGTCAATGGCATGGTCATGTATGGACCAGCAAGTGCACAGCCACCAACCCAATTGACCGCTGCTGGCGGTGCAGAAAGAACTGGATCCGCGAACGCAAGCGTCTAGTCAAGTGTGTCAAGGGTTTTGGCCGGGGCACCACCGGTGGTGCTGCAGGCCGGTACTACGTCGTCACCGACCCCTCAGATAATGACTTGGTCAAACCTAAACCTGGTACACTCCGTCATGCAGTCGTGCAAGACAAACCACTATGGATTATTTTTGCGCGTGACATGGTCATTACCCTTCGTGAAGAGCTCATAATCAACAGCCACAAAACCATTGATGGGCGTGGCGCTAGGGTTCACATTGCATATGGTGCACAGATCACGATCCAGAATGTGCATAACATTATCATACATAATGTAAAAATACATAATATCACTAATTCCTGGGGCGGCATGGTAAGAGACTCCTTGAGTCACTTCGGGCTGAGAACTGCTAGTGATGGAGATGGCATATCTATTCTTGGATCAAGTAAAATTTGGATAGATCATGTCTCCATGTGGAACTGCAAGGATGGTCTCATTGATGTCATTCAAGGCTCTACTGCCATCACCATCTCCAATAGTCACTTCACAAAACATGATCATGTCGGTTACCACCAAATTTATATTTTCAGTACCAGCAGATTAATTAAAAAGACACAGTAAGAACATTCGGAAAAATTTCCACTGAAAAGTTCAAAAATCTTCTGTTCATATCAAGTGATTTCATTCAATATCGATATCCTGATCCAGAAGACAATAAATTTTCTATGTTTATAACAGGCACAACCTTGTTTAATTTGCATTAGAAATTAAAAATATATATATCTTCCAAAAAGTTATTAGAAATAGTTCAAATTATTAGTGTGAAAATAATTGTAACTAATATATAGAAATTCTAGGTGATGCTTTTTGGGGCAAGCAATTCATATGAGGATGACAAAATCATGCAAATTACAGTAGCGTTCAACCACTTTGGAAAGGGACTGGTTCAAAGGATGCCAAGGTTTGGGTTCTAATTAAATTCTACATGTACATTACAAATTTTTTTCTGAAAATTTTATATGAATTTAGTCTAAACAGAGTTCAAATTATTTTTTTACCAGATGAGGCATTAATTTTCCTTACATGTATAGCATAAAAATTGGGTCATTAACTTTCCTGTGATAAGTATTAGTGTTTATCAATTTCTTTTTACACTGGACATTTAAAATACCATTTTAATGTTTTCTTCAAAATAGAAATTCTGAATTCACTTGTAATTCTTTGCTCTAGGTGCCGATTTGGATTCTTCCATGTGGTGAATAACGATTACACTCATTGGGAGATGTACGCCATCGGTGGCAACATGAACCCCACAATCATCAGCCAGGGCAACCGTTACATCGCACCACCTAATATGTTTGCTAAGGAGGTCACTAAAAGAGAATACACATTACAGAGTGAGTGGCAGGACTGGGTCTGGAAATCAGAGGGAGACTTGATGAGTAACGGTGCTTTCTTTATTCAGTCTGGCGGGAAATCTGAAATGGCGTACAGCAGAAAGGGCTTCATTAAGGCTAAATCAGGCACCTATGTCAAGCGTCTAACACGCTTTTCTGGGACTCTTAGTTGCAAGAGAAATCAGATGTGCTAATTGTACTACATTTTTCCTTTTCAAGAGATCAGTTGGTGTGTTCAGAACAGTGGAATCCGATAAATTTTCAATGGAACATGTGTGGATCTTTTATGTATGAACTTTCAAGGAACAATTATTTGGTGTCATGTACTTTTGTGAAAGTTTCTTTGTTTTGGGATATTTTTGAATTTTTTTGCATTTTTAATTTGGGTGCTGTATAGGTACTGGTACGGTGGAGTTTGGGTACCGGTACCGGATTGTATTCCCTGATAGCTACTATTGGGTTTTCAAAAAAGAAAGTTTTTTTGTTTTGGCTGTTACATATTATCACCCTGGGAACAGTGAACTGAAAAAGAACACAGAATTAATGTCTTAAGTCGATTAGTAGGGTATTAGTTATAGAAATTGAAAGCAAGTACAACTTACGGTGATATGATCCTATTAACTATTTTGGATTGTTGGATTGATGTCCATACCTTTTTATTTTACTTCCCTCGACGCGCACCTCAATCCTATGAGCTGGCTACCCAACTCCTGTATGCAGTGGAAAGAAGCAATCTCTGGAGAACGACTTGTAAATCCTTAAATATGTACACCGGAAGTAGTACTATTCAATTGGAGGCAAGCCGAAATAAGTATATTCTAATGTTTAATTTTATTTGGTTTAAACAGAATTAAAATTTTTATTGTTAAAACTGTTAAAACTGTTTGGTTAATTTAATGCAGTTGAGTGACTGAGTGTGTGTGTGTGTGTGTGTGGGGGGGGGGGCGCGTTTGATGGCCTTGACATACGAAGAAGGCGTAGTAAGATCTCCCTGCTTTCTTTAATTTGGTGAAGGGAGTTGCAGCGCAGGATGGATTCTAATGTGATAGAATTACGCGGATGAAATTGACCTTTGGAATTTTCCCAAATTTTTAATTCATACGAAAAGAAAAAAAATATAAACAGGTATCGATTTCAGACAATTTTGATTTAAATCGACTACTAAATAATTCAACAGTTGAAATATGTGTTATTAGACAGCCGATTTTTCAAAAGATAATAACGCAGATTTCAATATATAGCTGAATTATTCAACAGAATAATTCAAAGGTTATGGTATAAAATGAAATCGTTCAAAATTAATGGTATGAATGAAATTTTGATATTTTTTTTATATGTTACTTATAAAAACAAGTCCAGAGAATATAATTTCTGTATGTCAAATTATTAAATCTTAATCATTGAAACCATGCACGTTCCGTGCTCTGGACTTGGGGGATATTGGGACAACGTTTGACCAGATGGGAATAAACTAAACCTAAATATTGCACATTGGCGTGTCAATTGTTGACTAGCTATTTTCTTTATCCTTATGCCTATTGGCCTGTATAAGTTGTACTAAGCCCATTAGTCCAACGCCGCCCCTTTATCCTTTTCTTCAAACAAAAAACCTCTTCCTCAAGGCAAAGCAACTTGATTTTGATGCCTGTTCATCAACCCTAGCTAATGTAAGTCCTTTTGGGTTATACTAATCTATAATTACTTCCTTTTTTTAGTTTAGCTCTCACTTCGATCTATCTTTATTTAGTTAATTGCTTAATTGGGTCTCTTGTACTTCCTCATTTAGTCAGGGGAACCAACTACGCCCCCAAATTGCTAGTTCTTGTGCGTTATTACTGTTCTATCTTTCTCCAGAGTAGATTCCTACATTATTATTGTAATCATCCAATAATTTGTTCTTTGGGATGTCACCGGTTGTAGGATTGGTCTCCAAAATGTATGTCTTAGTACACATATCATATATAGATTGAAGAAACATGTTGGAGTTCACTCTAGTTGCCTCCCTATATATATTATATGTCCGACGAAATATGCGTAGGCTGCATGTTCGAGAAGTGAGAGTAGAGAGACAAAAGACATAAGTTGTCTTTAAACTTAAATTATCAAATTAACTTGATTACTCTCTTACCAAAAAGTTCTAATTACATACTCATGGCCGGTCCTGGGGCAGGGCACCCCAGGCGATGGCCCCGGGCCCCAGGATTCAAAGGGCCTCAAAAAAAATTTAGTATGTATATATTACAAAAAATTATTTGTATATATTGAAAATAAATAAAATATTAAAAATCAAACTTTGTATATATAAAAGCTTTAAACTTTTCTATAAATAAAAATGATCTATTGGCATATTAATAAAACTATATATATATATATATATATATATATATATAAAGGTAAGGGTGTAATCGGTCGGATATGGATCGGATAGTGATCAAACTGTATCTTTATCCATTGTAATTTTTCAAATACGGATGCGAATATGGATAGTCTCGGATACGGATCGAATATTAAATGTATAAGAATACGAATTATATATCAGACGGATATGAATATAATTCAGATAATTAAAAAAATTACTAATATACATTCTAGTAAAGTATAATATCTAAATATAGTTTTTTTTTTCATTCATTAATTAGATCTAATATTTTTCATAATAAATTTGTTTGATACAAAACATACATCATATTACCAAAATATTAGTCACTATTCAGCTCATAATGTTATATTGTTAATCAGAATATATCAATTCAAGATCAATAGTATTTTTTTCTAAGCACGTACGACAAAAATAAAAAGAGTCTTGAACCAGCTACATTAACGATTATATATCAATACCATGCAGCTAAAATATAAGTAATAAATTATTTGTATTTAACAACTCATTTCTTGTGGACTAGAGGTGCAAATAATCAGATACAGATAGTTACGGATAGTTAATTATTAAACCGTATCTTTATCCGTTGTAACTTTGCGGATACAAATACCGATAGTCTCGGATACGAATATAGATTAGATAATTTAAGTAATTTTTCGGATTCAGATCCGAAAGAAATCGGATAATATCTTATTCATTTACACCTCCATATAAATGACTCAAACTTATCTCCCGCCCCAGGTCCCAAAATCTTTAGGACCGGCCCTGATTGGATCCTCAATACAGATACCATATTGTGAGATTTTACTTTGATGACTCTCCATAGTGCAATCAGATTTGGGAACGCTTCCAAAAACTTTTTGATGCATATGTAGTATCTAGTTCCCAGAGTCAAAAGAAGTAAAAAAGGAGCAAAAACGAAAACCCAAAGCACAGAACTTGACGAGTATCTTACTGACGACTTGGTTGGTCTTGATGATGCAAGCTTTAACCTGTTGGGTTGGTGGAAACATAATAGATTGCGATATCCCGTACTATCTAGGATGGTACGGGATGTACTTGCTGTTCCCAGTTGTGTGTATAGCATAGAAGGTAATATCAGTTCAGATTTGAGAGTCCTGAATGGAGTAAGCCCTGAACTTGTAGAAGCTTTGATTTGCTCCAAGGATTGGATTATCTCGGACGAACAAAGGCACACAGATATCATTTGTAAATTATGGTGATCAGTACTTAATCATACTGTCACTGTACTATCTAGTTCATGTCTTGTGTAATAATGCCTTGTATAAATTGTAGCATCTCAGAGTCCATGGAATCTGCTGGAGGAGGCGGTGCATAGCTCAAGAACTTGGAAGAAGTAACGTTTTTGTTTTTGTTTTCTTTTCAGAAATGGGACTGGAGGGTATGTCTCTGTGATGTTTTGGTGGGTATATTTTGTGGGTCATGATGCTCAGAGACTGATGATGTTGTTATGCTGGGTTTATTTTGTGAAATTGATGATGTTATGTGCCTGATTAGTAAGAGACAGCTTTTTGTTAATCTAGGGGTAGTTGAACAATATAATGAGTAGTTGCTAGGGTGATGATATTGACACTATTAATATCTTTATTAACACAACACTATCTAAATATTTTAATATATAAATAAATTTATCCTTCATTAACTATGTCCTTAAAAACTATACCTCTCATTCATTATTATAATATTTTGTTTCCTTAATTTCTTTTAGAAACTAATATATTCTTTCTCCCACATACATTATTGTATGATTCTCTTTCTTTGAAAGTTAAATCTATAAATTAAATAAATATTTGATAATATTTCTTATTTATATTTCATCATATTTTAATATTTTAAATATATTACAAGAATGAAAGCTTTTATTATATTATTGAAATTCTATCAATATATACATTTATATTACCCAACTCCAAGTATCTACTTAAAGAAAAGAAAAGAAAAAGTTATTTTGGCAAAATATTTTTTTTTAAAATAAATCTATCGGCACTAATTGTATATAAATTTCATAAATATTATTTTTTTTTTAGACCGAATCTTTTTAATTATTTTCTATTGGATATATCCATTATTATATTTTTTTTATACATAATAAAACTCATTTGGTATAATTAGACTGAAAATCAAGAAAAATGCAAAACATTTGGTGTATCATTTAGATGAAGATTTCATGCACTATGTTGTAATATTTTGAAGATTTGTGTTATAATTAATTTTTTTTTAATTTGTGAAACAATTATTTTGTTGTTAGGGAGGAATATATATACAATATTTTTATTTTTTGTTTTTTGGAGTGTGGTGAGGGGAGAGGGTATATGTGTTGCCTGATAAACAATGCTTCAATTTAGATAATAGAAGGTGATCCAAAAAATTCAGTTTGTTTCAGAAAAAAGGAGTAGAAGATGCAAAAAATTAAGAACTTTCTAAGAGCTTGATAAATAATAAATTACTGATAGAATCATTGATAGCTCCAATCTGCTGCTTTTTTTTCTCACTATGAAGAAAAACAGATTTAGAAAGTCTTTTAAAAGATATATAGACATTAAAAAGTTTACTATTTAAGGGAGCAAAAAGAAGTAATTGCTTAATGAAGGGCAATTTTGTCCATCAGATAAGAAAATTTGAATTGTATTGTGTCGATAACAAATTTTAATAGTGTTAATATCAGCTCCCTAGTTGCTAGTGCTTGATTGTAAGTTAACTGTTTCATATTAATGGAACGGGCAATCTTGCCTTTCATCAAAAAAAGAAAAGAAATGTACTGGAGCAAGTATCTTTTCTTAATTTAATATGGAATGACATAATTACGGATCTGCAAATTTAGTTCAGTTTAGTATGGCCAAGTACTATTTTGAATTGTATTTTCGAAGATGCTTGTATTAAACATTTTGCGTTTTTACCTTTAAAAAAAAATACTTTTGCATTTCAAATTGCTATATTATACCCTTGTTATATGTTAATTTGAATAATAAAGTAATTAACTTTTTACCTTCAAATATACTGAATTTTTGACCGTATACGGATTTGCAAGTATCTTTTGCATTTTTGACATTCAAATAATAAAGTAATTAATTTTATACTCTATGATTGACACGTCTTTAAGACCTTCAAACTCAACTTTTTTATGGAGTATCACTAATTGAGTGGAAGGGACCTTATTAAATCTTAATAAATATTGGTTGAAAAATCAAGTCTGGCACAATTGATTAAGACATTTTTTTTTTAGTAATAACCGATTTATAAGTTTTAACCCTTATTCTTGCTTAAAAAATAACATCTCTTTTTAACGCATGAAATAACCCTTATTCTGCTCTACCCTTTGTTCTATGATTTTTTAAGTTTTCGAATATTGACACTTTTAATTCCCTTTTTGTTTCACATTGTCTGATTTATGATCTAACCATCAAATGTCAAATGAAAAAAGAAAAATCTAAAAATATTTTTGCAGAAATCCATATATCCAACAAATAATGATGAATGTTACTCCGCTGTTTTTCAAATAGAAGAGCAAGATCCTGTTATTCAAAATCTAACCATTAATTTTTTCGTGCACGAATCTCGATACAGATGAACGGTCGAATTTGAAATAATAGAGTTATGCTCTCCAATATCGATAGGGGTTATATCGCCGTACCACTGCCGCAGCGTGTCTTCTGGGCTTGTCGGATCCGAATCGGTTGTCCTATTTGTTGGATTTCGCCATTTCGGAAACAACTATCGGAGAAAACCACGGATATCGGGCCTCCAGATCCATTATCTTCCCTTCCACAGCAGCATCTTCACGGCCTCTGGTCTGGATCCCCTAAAGTAGCTCAAAATTTGAGCTATGATCTAAGATAGTTCGATCATAATCTTGGCCAAACTGGCCCGAGGTGGAATGCACGGCGATACTTTAATATTACTGCCAGTGTAGATCTGACGGTCCCGATCTAAACCTAAAATTTGTGTTACTTTAGGTATCCGAATTCCATATTTACCGGCACCTACATTTTTCGCATCTCATTAATTCGCACCGCCATGAAAATGTCGTGCGGTGGTTGTGACTTGTGAGTAGCAACATAGAAGCCCTTTCCCAAATTTCCCCCTTTCGGAAAAAAACCCTTACACTAATTCAATTTGAATCATACCCCCCGACCCCCTCCAGTTCACCCCTCCTCCAACTCTGCAGTCAATGTCTGTCGAAGCTCGTTTCGATCTCACTGGTGAAAATTAATAGTAAGTGATTTTTTTTTTCTTTTGTTCAAACCAGAATGCTCTTGTTCTGAATTCTTAGTTAATTGATTAGTTTAGTTAGTCTCCTCTGTCCCTTGTGTATATGCCTACTTTGATTAGTATGAGTATCTTGCTTGATTTTGTGGAAAATTAGGATTTCCCGAGGGTAATTATCAGTATCTTGATTTACAGAAGAAATTCATGGTACCATTGACATATGCTTTTCACATAAGACTTCTGCAACTTTTGCAATAGTCGATTAATTCACTGATTTGTAATTAGGAGGCAGGGTAGTATTAATGGTAAAATTCTCTGTGATTACTGTATGATTGAAGAAATTCATTCAATTTATTTATTTATTTGGTCTTGTCTACCTAATAACCTCTTGTTTGCTCGAGTTCACGCAATAAAACTTGGACTTGTTACAATAAGTAAAATGAGGCATCTTTCAGTTGAATTAGTATATTATTATTGGTCGCAGTCAATTAATGCTGACTTGAATCAGCCCTTTTCAGCAAAATCTGTACATGTAAGATATACCGGCATATGAGATGGCACAATACATTTCTCTTATGCCTTCCCTACATATACGGATTTTGTTGAAAATGAAAAAAAAAATAAAAATACAAAACGGAACTAGCACGATCAATAAAAATTTCCAGCAATGCTGAATTATTTTGACCACTTGTACCATCTATTTATTTTGAAGTTATAATTCTCATCACGGATGAACCTAAATTCTGAAATATTTTTTTCTGAAAATGTAGATTTTTCTTCATTATCATGTCTACCATTGAAGAAGACGTTCTACTCAAGAGATCAAGGAGGAAATCTGAAGTGTGGAAGTATTACGAGGACTCACCAGACAGTGAAAGAGCTATCTGTAAAGCTTGCGGTAAAAGCTTAAGTGCAAAGAGTAAGACAGGGACATCCCATCTGAAACGCCACATTGAAACATGCCAAAACTTTCTGGAAAGAGGCATGAACCAATCTCCATTCATAGATTGGCAGGAGGAGGTTAGAAATTTGCTTTGTAGACATCAACTCTCTTATGTGAAAGGAAGGTTATTCTCAATTTTTCATTTGGAATTGCTGCTTTTATCAGACAAGAAATGAGATCTGAGGTCAACTCTCTTATGAGTTGTGTTCAGGTCAAGCAATGTCTTTTTACTAGTATGCTGTGAACAAGAGATAAGTACATTGACTGGAGTTTATTTTTGTTCTTTTGGTTTCAAAAAAATATATAAGGGTTGGATTGTTTCTGACCTGTTTGTCGGTCAAAAAATTTTGAGTGATCTCAAGTTGGGTCAGATCAGGTTAAATTGTAAGATGACCTAGTTTCCTTGCATTTGATTAGATATTGAACTAACAGCTTTCATATGGAGTTTGGCATCTTAAAAAGAAAAAGAAAAATTTCAAAGCAAATGTGATTGGGTTGATTCAGAAGATAGATATTCCCATTTATTTTATGTTTAATTAATATTAGCCCCTCATGTTAAAGATTATTTTACTGTGGTCAGAATAAGATGCTAACTTGGTCTGCTACACTGCAGATTTCAATGTGTAACATTATTGAAGACCCAGAATCAGGTGACCAAAGCATATCTAACAAGAGACCAAAGAAGTCTGACCTGGAATCAGGTGACCGAAGCATATCTAACAAGAGACCGAAGAAGTCTGACGTGTGGGACCATTTTCAGAAGACACCTGATCATCTGAGAGCTATCTGTGAGTATTGTGGTCAAAGTTATAGTTCAACAAAGGCGTCAGGTACAAGTCATCTGAAACGTCATCTTGAAAGATGCGAGAAGCGACCAATGGGAGATATAAAGCAACCTCTCTCAGTTGCTTTTCAGGATGAGTATAGAGATTTTGGTTTGAACCAAGAACAAAAAAATGAGGAACCTCATCTGAAGATGGCTATTATGGCTGAAATCCCGTTGCTTTCTTCAAACTGTAAAAGAGTTTGGCGCAGTTTGATGGGACCAATCAACTTGGAGAGGGAAGTTTGTGACTACTATCAGAATGAGAAAATGAAGTTGGCTGTTCAATTGAAGAATTTAACTTCTCGAGTTACCTTTACCTGTGAAATGACAGGGGAGGTAGAAGGATACATCTCCATAACTGCATATTTTATTAATGATGACAATTACTTGGTTAAAAGGTTGATTGGTTTCAAGAAATTATGTGATTCTGGCCTAGTGGCTGCTATAGAAACTTGCTTATCTGACTGGAAGCTCGAGGATAAACTCTTTACATTTACGCTTGATTCTGGTTTAGATCAGTCAGAGGTGATTGATAGCTTAAGATCAAAGTACTCTTCTAGAATGTTATTTGATGGCCAGTACATCCACGTACCTTGTTGTAAAACAATACTGGTCGAGTTTATTGATCATTACTTCTACTCCTTTGTTCTTGAAGAGGGTCGCAAAATAAGAGAATTTTTTGATACTCTGACGAACATTCCTAGCCGAATGAGCACCTTCAACAAACTTGCAATGGAGATGGGTTTTCCTCCTGTAGATGTAATTTGGCTGAAGAAATATTCCGAAGATCTTGATTCGGTTGTTCTATTGTTGAAAGATGTGATCTTATATAAAGATGTATTCAGTCGGTACATACTTACAGAAATAGGTCAATGGCATTTCACCCCGTGTAGTATTAATTGGAAACGAGTGGAACTGGCACTTCAAATTATTGGGCCAATTATTGATATAGTGAATGAGTGGTCCAGTTGTCACTACCCCCGTCCAAATTTGTACTTTCAGAGTCTCTTGGAAATCAGAACCGTTATATCGAGTTTGGAAAAAGATATTAGTGAAGTTGAAATTGTACGTGAAAGTGAAGCTGGAGAAAAGAATGTTTCTAGTTTGAAAGATTCAATTGCCGATCAGCTGGGCACATGCAATGAGCTCCTTTTCATTGCTTGTATATTGGATCCTCGATTCAAGTTAATTTACTTGGAATATTGCTTTGGGAAAATTTTCGAGTCAAATCAAGGGAAAGTTAGAATATACAGGATTCGTGAATGCCTTAGAATGTTCTTCGAGGAATATGCACAAGAGAAAGCCAATGAATCATCTTCTCTACCCAGTGAAACTACCAATATTAAGCAAGAAGGTTCTTCAAGTGAATATACACTGTGTCGCACAAAAATTATCAATGAATTCTCTATGTATAAGAAGCAGTGTAAAAAGAACATGAAAGAATCTGAACTAGATGAGTATTTGAGTGAAGATGTAGTTGATGTGACAGATGCGGATTTCAACTTGTTGGGTTGGTGGAAACAAAATAGATCGCGCTATCCTGTACTAGCTAGGATTGCACGTGACATACTTGCTGTTCCGAACTTGCGTTCAAATATCAGTGCTGAAAAAGAAGCAAACCCTAGGCTGGTCGAGGCTGTGATGTGCTCAAAGGCCTGGATTATCTCTGATGTACAAAGGTACAGATGTATAACTAATTTTACACTCTTGGTATAGTCGTACTATTATGTTTGCAGTTTTCTAATGTTTTTGTCACACACAAACAGTGATGTACCAGGGGAGCAGAGTCGATGACACTTGGTCTTGCTATTGGCATGGCATGGAATTGTAGCACCGGGAAATCCCGGAAGGGGTTCAGGCCTGAATTGAGAAATCCTATGGGATGAAACAATTTTACGTAATCTACTTCAAAAGAAACAATGCTATGTCATACTTTATGATGTCTGACTTCTAGCCCGTGAATTCGAGCGCAGTGCGGCACCTTTTCTTAATTGCAAGCTGTAGTGAAAATGGTTATTGGTTTATAGTTGTAGTTAGAATTTTAACTTTTTGTGTATTGAAGTAGTTTCTGTGTGCCACCACCCTTTCTTGTTATTTTGTGCTTGAGACTGTTCCCAATTTTGTAGATATTGGAGCCCAAATAAACTGAATTAGTACATCGACATTTTGATATGGGCATATAGCAATTCCTGCATCAAATTAAAGTTGATATTTATAAGGATTGATAATTATAACTCAATATTTTTTCAAACAAATCTTACTCTGAAAATGTATAACTTGAGCTTAGTATCAACGGACTTGTAGTGTCGATGCCAAATCAACTCTTCTGCAAGTATGAACTATGTGTGGTATCCTACGGGTCTGTTATTAGGAAGAAAAATATTGATGTCATTTTACATAAAATTTCAAACATTCGCCCAAATTTGTTTTGTAGCAATTTCAATCCATTTGCTCGTGCCAAATACGTACAGAAATATCACACTTGCCTTTATTTTGTATTAATATATTTTTAGTTTATTCGTCGTGCCATCTTATAGACAATTTTTTTTTTTTAAATGACTCCCTTAACTGCGACATCTTTATAGAAAAAAATAACGACTCCCTTAACTAAGACATCTATTTTTTTTGCTAAAATATTTCTTATAGGGTTGAACTTGTATCTATTCTCACATAGATGAGATCCATCATCATCTAAATAAGCTCTAGTATGATATTGCCAATACAATAATCTAGTCATACCGGTATTGCATCTGTATTATTCTTTTTAGTTTTAAGCATCTTTCCGGTTTATTTTTAAATTTACTAAACTGTACGAACAACAACCCCCAAATCATTTATCCAACATATTAATAAAGTATAAAAATATCTTTATTTATTTTATAAAAAATATTTATATTGAAGTATGAGCGAGGCTACGATATTATGCATAGTGCTGCGAATCGATCTTTACTACTAATCAATATTTTATTTTTAAAGTTTAAATAATTGATATGAACCATTTAACATAATTTTTATATAAATATGTACTTGCAGACTAAATTTATATTTAAATTTTTTACTATTTTTCTTAATAAGTAGAAAATTACTACTTTTTGAATGGTCTAAAATATTTAGCTCAAATAATTTTCTACCTATCTAAAAAATAGTAAAAAAGTTCTGAAAAAAATGTAAAAGTTGATTTATATGTACGTTTTTATATGAACATCGCTCAAATTCCGAATCGGTTGTCCTATTTGTTGGATTTCGCCATTTCGGAAACAACTATCGGAGAGAACCACGGATTTCGGGTTTTAAGCCTTCCTCCAGATCCATTATCTTCCCTTCCACAGCAGCATCTTCACGGCCTCTGGTCTGGATCCTAGCTCAAAATTTGAGCTATGATCTAAGACAGTTCGATCATAATCTTGGCCAAACTGACCCGAGGTGGAATGCACGGGGATACTTTGATATTACTGCCAGTGCAGATCTGACGGTCCCGATCTAAACCCAAAATTTGTGTTACTTTAGGTATCCGAATTCCATATTTACCAGCACCTACATTTTTCGCATCTCATTAATTCGCACCGCCATGAAAATGTCGTGCGGTGGTTGTGACTTGTGAGTAGCAACATAGAAGCCCTTTCCCAAATTTCCCCCTTTCGGAAAAAAACCCTTACACTAATTCAATTTGAATCATACCCCCCGACCCCCTCCAGTGCACCCCTCCTCCAACTCTGCAGTCAATGTCTGTCGAAGCTCGTTTCGATCTCACTGGTGAAAATTAATAGTAAGTGATTTTTTTTTCTTTTGTTCAAACCAGAATTCTCTTGTTCTGAATTCTTAGTTAATTGATTAGTTTAGTTAGTCTCCTCTGTCCCTTGTGTATATGCCTACTTTGATTAGTATGAGTATCTTGCTTGATTTTGTGGAAAATTAGGATTTCCCGAGGGTAATTATCAGTATCTTGATTTACAGAAGAAATTCATGGTACCGCCTTTCACATAAGACTTCTGCAACTTTTGCAATAGTCGATTAATTCACTGATTTGTAATTAGATGGCAGGGTAGTATTAATGATTGAAGAAATTCATTCAATTTTTTTTTTTTTTTGGTCTTGTCTACATAATAACCTCTTGTTTGCTCGAGTTCACGAAATAAAACTTGGAATTGTTACAATAAGTAAAATGAGGCATCTTTCAGTTGAATTAGTATATTATTATTGGTCACAGTCAATAAATGGTGACTTGAATCAACCCTTTTCTGCAAAATCTGTACATGTAAGATATACTGGCATACGAGATGGCACAATACATTTCTCTTATGCCTTCCTACATATACGGATTTTGTTGAAAATGAAAAAAATAAATAAATAAATAAATTCCAAAACGGAACTAGCACGATCAATAAAAATTTCCAGCAATGCTGAATTATTTTGACCACTTGTACCATCTATTTATTTTGAAGTTATAATTCTCATCACGGATGAACCTAAGTGCAGAAATATTTTTTTTTTCTGAAAATGTAGATTTTTCTTCATTATCATGTCTACCATTGAGGAAGACATTCTACTCAAGAGATCAAGGAGGAAGTCTGAAGTGTGGAAGTATTTCGAGGACTCACCAGACGGTGAAAGAGCTATCTGTAAAGCTTGCGGTAAAAGCTTAAGTGCAAAGAGTAAGACAGGGACATCCCATCTGAAACGCCACATTGAAACATGCCAAAACTTTCTGGAAGGAGGCATGAACCAATCTCCATTCATAGATTGGCGGGAGGAGGTTAGAAATTTGCTTTGTAGACATCAACTCTCTTATGTGAAAGGAAGGTTATTCTCAATTTTTCATTTGGAATTGCTGCTTTTATCAGACAAGAAATGAGATCTGAGGTCAACTCTCTTATGAGTTGTGTTCAGGTCAAGCAATGTCTTTTTACTAGTATGCTGTGAACAAGAGATAAGTACATTGACTGGAGTTTATTTTTGTTCTTTTGGTTTCAAAAAAATATATAAGGGTTGGATTGTTTCTGACCTGTTTGTCGGTCAAAAAATTTTGAGTGATCTCAAGTTGGGTCAGATCAGGTTAAATTGTAAGATGACCTAGTTTCCTTGCATTTGATTAGATATTGAACTAACAGCTTTCATATGGAGTTTGGCATCTTAAAAAGAAAAAGAAAAATTTCAAAGCAAATGTGATTGGGTTGATTCAGAAGATAGATATTCCCATTTATTTTATGTTTAATTAATATTAGCCCCTCATGTTAAAGATTATTTTATCATGGTCAGAATAAGATGCTAACTTGGTCTGCTCCACTGCAGATTTCAATGGGTAACATTATTGAAGACCCTGAATCAGGTGACCAAAGCATATCTAACAAGAGACCGAAGAAGTCTGACCTGGAATCAGGTGACCGAAGCATATCTAACAAGAGACTGAAGAAGTCTGACGCGTGGGACCATTTTCAGAAGAGACCTGATCATCTGAGAGCTATCTGTGAGTATTGTGGTCAAAGTTATAGTTTGTTGTCAGGCACAAGTCACCTGAAACGTCATCTTGAAAGATGCGAGAAGCGACCAATGGGGGATATAAAGCAACCTCTCTCAGTTCAAACCAAGATCAAAAAAATGAGGAACCTCATCTGAAGATGGCTATTATGGCTGAAATCCCATTGCTTTCTTCAAACTGTAAGAGATTTTGGTTTGAACCAAAAACAAAAAAATGAGGAACCTCATCTGAAGGTGGCTATTATGGCTGAAATCCCATTGCTTTCTTCAAACTGTAAGAGATTTTGGTTTGAACCAAGAACAAAAAAAATGAGGAACCTCATCTGAAGATGGCTATTATGGCTGAAATCCCGTTGCTTTCTTCAACTTTATATTTTAGACCATTCAACATAATTTTTATATGAACATGTACTTGCAGACTAAATTTTATATTTTAATTTTTTCCTATTTTTCTTAATAAGTAGAAAATTACTACTTTTTGAATGGTCTAAAATATTTAGCTCAAATGATTTTCTACCTATCTAAAAAATAGTAAAAAAATTCTGAAGAAAATGTAAAAGTTGATTTATATGTACATTTTTATATGAACATCATGTAGAATGGCTCAAATCGATTGTTTTGATATGGGCATATAGCAATTCCTGCATCAAATTAAAGTTGATATTTATAAGGATAGATAATTACAACTCAATATTTTTATAAGGTTGATATTTATTTTTACCCAATTAAAAAATTACGAACAACAAATTATTTTTACCCAATTAAAAAATATCAACCTTGTAGATAATTACGAACAACAAATTATTTTTAAGCATCTTTTGAATGGTCTAAAATATTTAGCTCAAATTATTTTCCACCTATCTAAAAAATAGTAAAAAAAAATGTAAAAGTTGATTTATATATACGTTTTTATAAGAACATCACGTAGAATGGCTCAAATCGATTATTTGAATTTTATTTTTATTTTTAAAGATATTAATTCATAGTACAGACTAATATTCATTATGCATAGTATCATAGCCTCACTCTTTAAAGTTTAAATATATTATTTATTATATTATAAAATATCTAACAATTGTTGAATAATATCCGTATTATATTTATGAATTTTAAAATCTTACAATTTATCGAATCATTTATGAATCACGAACTGCGTTTATCTGTTATTTCATTTCATTTTTTTGCCAACGACCCGTTACACATTTTTTTAACATTGGACAGTTCGAAGTGCTTCGCGCTCGAGTGCGTTTCCTCTGAGATATCTCAAATTTTGCGTGACCGACGTGTCCGGTGCCTATTCGGGGGTGATGTAGGGGTCAGTGTCATGTGGGCTTTGAGATTCGTGCAGAACGTCTTTAAACGGTTAAGATTTTCTATAAAGTCACGCAAAGTTTGAGATATCTCAGAGGATACGAATTCTTCGCGCTCCGTCGTTCGTTCGTGATGAATTCTTATCCTCTGAGATATCTCAAACTTTGCGTGACTTTATGGAAAATCCCAACTGTTTAAATAAGTTCTGCACGAATCTCAAAGCACACATAATACTGACCCCTACATCACGTCGAATAGACACCGGACACGTCGGTCACGCAAAAGTTGGGATATCTCAGAGGATACGCACTCGTTCGCTATCTCGCCTCCTCCGCCCAAGAGAAATGTCATAACTTTTGACCGAACCTCCAAAAGGTGGTGGTTGTATATTTTTAGATTGAAGAAAAGAAAGGAACAACAATGGCGATGCAAACGGGAGTGACGATCTCGAAAGCTATTCTCCTAGGCGCAGCTGGTAATATCAAATACACTGGAAGGAATCATTTTAGTAATTTAGGCAATAAATTCTTTCGAATTTGACATGTTTCTTATACCAATCTGAAATACAATAGAGTAAATGCATCAATGTAAAGTCCATGCGCATTGGTACAGATAATGAATTATGGTAAAATATATGTTGTTTTGCTACCTGATGTTTTTAATTGTTAGGAGCCAGAACACCGGACAAAATTTCACTTGGTTATTTATCGAAGGATTTTGTATAGACAAATTTATTACATTGAGATTTTGATATAAGAAAGGGGACAAATGTACCATTTTGTTGAACAAGGGAACAGCAACCTGGGAAGAATCTTGAGACATTTTTTATCCGTCATAACCTGCGGTTAATAATTTGAGTTCTTTTTGTGTGACTAGGTTCAATTCTCATTCGCAATGGAAAATTTTCTGATATTTTGGGGGAGCTTCAGGTGAAAAAAAGACAAGGCAATCTTTTGCTTTAATAAATTCAAAAGTAAGTATTATGCAGATAACTTTCATATGTTCTTCAGAGGACGGTGAAGGGATTTGAGAGGTCAAAAGAAAATGTAGGTGTTGCTGATGCTGATTTAAGCGAAGCTCTTGCTTCTCAGGTTCAATTTTTTTCTTATACAAATGTTTTTAGTTTGTTGCACGAAATACCAATTATGCCCTTGCTGAGTTTGAAAGTAAAAAACATAAATAACACACATTCTTCATTTTTATTGCTTTTTCAATGACGTGCTTGGATTTGATATTGGGCATTTAGGATAATCTTATTTTCATCCTATAAAAGTGTATGTAATGTAAATTTATTTTTATTCTTGAACAGTTTAATGCATACCATTTTATTTTGTTCATGCTTTTTTCCAGGTAAGGAGATTGGCTACAGAGGTACATCAGCTTGCCTCCTCACGCCCTGTTATTTTAAATGGAAATTCCAACAATAAAGGTAAAACACATTTATGCAACATTTTTAAACAAGGAATAACAACAATAATTTTTTAAAACTTAGTAGGAGTGACTTCATTTGTGGTTCCAGGAGTGGCTTCATTTGTGGTTCCAGCTGCTGCAATCGGCGCATTGAGCTATGGATACATGTGGCTAAAAGTAATTCTTTTGTGTTCCATTTAACTTTTTGTTATAAATTTGTTACGTTTTGTTATAAGTTTGAAGGCAAGTAATACTTTTCTGAAACTCTAGTATCAAAATCTTAGTGCATTACCTTGATTTTCTCTTTGTCAAAAATTTAAGTAGGGAATTTCAATTTCTGATATGATGTATGTGACAAAGAGAAATATGGCAAATGCTGTGGCAAGTATGAGCAAACATTTTGAACAAGTCTCAGCTGCCCTTGCTGTAAGTTCTAATTTAGCATTTAACTCCATTTTTTTATTAATTATATTTTCCCAATTCAAATTATTAGAAATGTTGTGATTTCTCAGGCAACAAAGAAGCACCTTACACAGCGAATTGAAAACTTGGATGGTAAACTTGATGAACAAAAGGAGATATCTAATGTGATAAGAAAGGAGGTACTATATTTTAATTGACCATATCTTTTTTCGAATCAGGTGGTACCTACTTTGCATAGAGTAACAATTCATGTATTCCTATATAATTCTGTTATATATGTATTCCTATATATTTCTTGTGTATCATGTTTTCCCTTTGTTTAGATTATCCTTAAGTGGTTCTCTCTTGCATTAATTAGGTTGGTGACGCGAATAAACTGATAGAGAATTTGAGTATGGACTTGAGCTCAATCCAACAGTTGGTTTCAAATATGGTGAGAAAAAAAATTAAGAAAATATATTTTATTTAAAACTGTTGTATAGTATATACATAATGATACTTACTAGTTATATTGCTGATTTCTTTATAGGACA
This sequence comes from Carex rostrata, assembly GCF_964058835.1. Taxonomy (NCBI): domain Eukaryota; kingdom Viridiplantae; phylum Streptophyta; class Magnoliopsida; order Poales; family Cyperaceae; genus Carex; species Carex rostrata. The sequence continues at coordinate 7,137,755 of NC_135930.1, read as the reverse complement.
ATAAGGTCAATTCTATGGTCGACAAACAGGTAAGCACTTTTCGTTTTTCAGGATGATCTAATACTTGTTCAATACTGACCATTTTTTTTAATTCTAAAAGTAATTGAAATTGTAGTTCAGGACTATATTTTTTATGGTTACATCAAGATTTTTTTTATTATTCATGTAGTCTATTTATCTTTTTCTTTTCTAACAATCTCTCTTTACCTTTTGTTGATGGACATTTTTGAATTTCTTCTCAAAGAATCTTTCATTGACTGGCATAATGTACCTCTGCCGGTTTGTGGATGGAAAAGGTGGAAAAATTCCTGAATCTTTATATGTAAGCTTTCAATTTTATATATTCTTCATTGGAATTTGAAAACCTTCTATTAAGTTGGTGTGATTTCATGTGCTTATTGCAAAAGAAAAGTTACCAATGTGCAATGCACATTTTTTTTTTTTTTTTTAGTGTTATTGACTGGAAAAATTCCTTGGATCATTCTGTTTCAATCTATAGCAAAATGAAAATATCTTATTTATTATTTTATTTTTTTTAAATACATGGTGGGAACTTAATTAATTTGAGGGTGTGCAACTGTCCAGATAAACAAACCTAAGGGTGAATTTGGAACAAATTGTAAATTTAGCAATTTATTCCAGAAACTTTACTGTTTTCAAACTATTGTTTCTTTCTATACTTTTAAGTCAATTTTTTTTTCTTGTATGTTTGCTCATCTACTGAAGGATATTTCACCGAAGCACTTGTTAGCAGGGAAGAGATTTGTTGACCACCTAGATACCGGTTATTTAAAGGTTTCTGCTCTTTTGCTTTTGTGAATAAAAGTATTAAATGAGTTATTTTAATAAACATATAAAAGGAAAAATAGTTTGATTTTTTTATCCATTTGTTTTTATTCAGGGGTTGCAACATATTGTAGAGGAAACAGAAAACTTCAATTTGGCCATAGCAAGAGAAGTCTCTCTACGTCGGTAATTCCCTTATTAGTGTACTTCTATCTATTGCCTGTGAGAGTATAACATATTGGTGGAATATTCATGAACACTCTTCTAAAATATCGAATTGCCACAATTACCCTTCCAAAACTCCAAAGCTCTCAGCTCTCAAGTCTGCCCTCTGCCCTCTGCCCATCAATTGACCATACAATTAAAGTTAGATTGTTTATCATGATTTGAACTTTCTGGTTAAGTGCAGATCAAAGGTTAACAGTCAGGGCAAGTTAAATATATTCAAGATTAGATGGGTATTTAAAATTTGTTTAAATTTTGCAATGGTAGAAGTGATGCTACATATCTTTAGTGATTCTGTGTATGTGCATTTCAACAGAACAACAACCATCTAATTTCGACAACAGAAGATATTAGAATGATGTCTTGCAGCAAAAAATTCAGGTGGAGGGGATTTTGGTATCTGACCTCCTCTTGCCTGAGTTTAAGAATGCAATTGCATAAGTTTCTGTTTTCTAATTTTGAAACATTTTTTTTCCTGTAAATCAATATACATAGACGTCATCTATTTTTTTTGCTTATTTATTCAGGCCCTCAGGGTCAGCAACAACAACTGTAGATGGATCGTCTTACATTGTTGTTAACCTTTGATACCTTTTTTTTTTTTTTTTTTCCATCTGACTAGAGAAATGTTGATAAATTTGATTTGCTATACATTAATTTGAAAGAATTACATGTTTATGAGATTTCTACTATTGTAGATCTCTAATGTTCTCTGTTAAGATGGCTCAAATAAAAAGTCTGGATTTGCTCATTGTCTCTTTCTTTCTTTCTTTCTTTCTCTTACTGCATATTTAATTTTCTTATTCTCATTCAAATAAACAAAATCGTGTATTCCCGAATCAAAAGAAATTTTGGGTACTTTTGGTAAAAAAAAAAAAAAAGGATATGTGCATTTCCTTTGTACACAGTTCGGTATGTATTCATACAAACTTCTAAAATAGCTAATTATTGATTTATTTCATGAAAATATCATAATATGAGATCTCATGAAAACTTAACATTATTTCTTCTATTCCCTTTTATTTAGACATTTTAAATAATATTGACAAATATATCATCTATTTTCATGAAATAAAATAGAGACAAACTGAATTTTCGTTCTTGGTCTGCATTTTCGTTTCCGTACGCATTTATGGGTTTTTCGTGATACCTACTAAAATACTAATATTATAACTTACCCAGTTGTCTAATTTTGTTTTCGTCTGGTTAATTAACAAACTGAAATTACCTTACCTCCTGCTCATCCTAAAATATTGCAATTAGCGTAAAAGACAAAAAAAAAAAAAAAAAAAAAATGATAAAGGACAAGCAGCTAGAATTTTGTATAGGCAAAGTAGAAATTCTCCCCAATACCAATTGTAGTTATCAATGTGTCAAACTGTTATGTGTTGTGACTTCTGAAGGGTCTGTTACTTTAATATCACCATTCTAACACGCCGCGTTTTATTAGAAAGGATCGAACCGTCCGTCGGGAATAAATGAACAGGATTACCAATTTTTTGGCCAGATCTTCTAACATTTTCTGAAAAACAGTTCACTGTACGTCTCAACATATCAGTTCTGTCTTGCCCTAGCTTACTCCTCAAAAACTTGAGTCCGAATCTGCTGTAATCCGGGAAGGAATTACAGAACCTGAAATTCCAATGTCAACCGTTCAAATTTTTTCTGCACAAATCTCAAAAAAAAATAAGTTGTCATACACAAATTTCGAGAAAGACTGGATACGGTTTCTCGATCGGAGATCCATAGATCATAGACACTCTCTCTCTCCCCATGGTCTTTCACCTAGAAAAAGTGTCCTTTCTTCTCAATGCGAGGGCAGGCATCCAATGCATTCGAATCGTTAGTCAAAATAAAAGTTTACTAAACATCCACACAATCTCAAAAGACAAATGAAAGAAAAAGCGTCAGATGAGTCAGACTTTTCAAATTCTTGATCGAAGATTCGAAGTACTTGAAATGGTTTTTAATGATGTAATGAAAATCAATGTTGTAAAAAACGGCCAATTAATCCGACTAATTGGTCAATTAGTTATTTAGCGGTGATTAAACAGATATGAATCGATTGTTTTTATTTATACGACAATTTCATAAAATTTTATTAATTAACAAGAAAACAAAGTTAAAATAAATTTGATAAGTTAAATTAATAGTTTTTAATAATTACAAATATATACACATAAATTAATAAAAACATACAATTCTTCATAAAATTTCAATTAATAAATTATATATTAATTAATTGCTTAACAGTATTCATCCGTTCCACGAGTAAGTACCTTTATTTGAAAATAAAGATGAAAACATATTTACCTTTCCAACAAATTACATCTCCACATAAAATTAAACAGCAGTAATGAAAAAAATAATTTCCTATCCCTCTCTCTCTAAATTTTTTTTAGAAAAGTGAAGCCCTTAGGCGTGAAATAATCACTTCGGGCTTCATAGGATGTTGTACATAGATTAGAAAAAATGTGTCGTGTTGTGCTATGCTGTGACTAATATGCTGTAACTTTGATCTCGTAACGTGTTGTATCGTGATCAAGTTAATTTTTTACGTACTGTGTTGTGCTATGACTAAAATATTAAGGGTGATCACGGCACGTGAATGGTCACACCATGTTCAAACGTGCCTCACGTGACCACTTAATTATAATTTAAGTTAGTTTATCCAAGATTCACTATTTAATCAATATCTAATGGTCCTAATTACACGTGACTTGCGTGACTACGTGCTATGCCGTAACTAGATATTTCGCATAACATGTCGTGCTGTACCAAAATTTCAAAAAATGATCACATCATGCGAATGCTCACAGCACGAAATATGTGAATTGCAGCACATAATTAACACGTGTGCCGTACCGTTCCGCGCCTTTATGTAACGGAATCGGCTCTCCGCCGTGCCATTTTTCCACTCTAGTTGTGCATGCTCGTTAGAAAATTGAAAACCGATCATGGTCAATTGAGCTGGTTCAGCTCCCCTCCAGTGGTGAAAATTCACTGGACCATCCGAGATAAATCTAACTGTACGCTATATTGGACGTTTCAGATCAAGCGCTTCGTTCGACCTTTAAAAAGTTGGCACTTTGATTACCACACCAATCCGGTCAGGACTCAGGTGTGATCTTAACCGTCAAATCGAACAGGATCCGACGAAAATAGCCCAGCCCAGCCCAACTTAAAACCCCTAATAAACCCCTTCTTCTTCCCCTTTCCCTCTCAATTCACCGCCCCACAGAAAAGTAGTAGAAAAATAAGCAAAATATTAAAAGAGAAAAAAGAAAAGTATGGCGCTCTCGTTCTCAGTCGCTTGCTCTGGAGTGAACTCGAACCCCTCTACACTCGTCAGAAAGAGTGGTATTTCAGCGTCTCGTAAAAACCTAACCCTAGTTCCGATCACTCAAAATGGCACAAACAGGAGAAATAGGAGACTGTCCGTACATGCTCTCCAGTCCCAGTCAGACTACTACGCAATGCAACAACATATGTCGTCACGGCCGCATGACGATGGTTTTTTACACCTTCCCTTTTCTTATTTACTTTTCCCCTTATGTTTTCAGTCGAGTAGAAAGCCACCGTCACTTCTTCTTCTTCTTTTTAACTATAAATGACCCCGCTACCTTGTGGTATATTTCATCTCTTCTTGGCTGTACAATTGGTACTTTTTTTTTTTCTGGAAGAACCATATAACCCTGGCATTGAAGTATTTGTAAATACTTGTTTGATTTAGCAATATGTCTCTCGGGCACACAGAAGCAAATGTGGAGTTTTACATTTTAGTGATGTTAATTCATACTTTTTAAGGGCTTGCATGCAAAATATCCTAGTAAATATTGTGCTTTTATTTTTATCTTCAGGTCAATCAGCCAAGGTTTTTGTGGACTACACTATTTATAAAGGGAAGGCGGCACTAACTATTAGTCCAAAAGCTCCTGAGTTCAGCCCTATAGATGTAGTTTTCTCTTTTGGCCTTTTTCTTCTATTGTTCTCTTTTTCATTCCATTTTTAAAATATATTCATTTTTTCTGTCACAGTCTGGTCTGTACAAGGTTGCAAAGGAGGGATGTGTATTTTTACAATTTGCCCCTGCAGCTGGAAACCGTCAGTTTGACTGGAGTCGGAAGCAGGTTTGTTTTCAATTAAAATATACATCTTTTCTAAAGAAAAAATATTCATCAGTTTATTCTGAGATGTTTTTACTGGTAAGATTACAGATTGCACTGGTATCGTGCCGCTCAAAATAAAGAAAAAGAAGGGAAGTGAAATTGTACTTGCAATCGCTTTTTTATATATGACAAACTTTTTTATGAGTGTAGATATTTACATTAAATGTGGGGGAAATAGGAACTTTAATAAGTCTGGGTCCCGACGATTCATGTGAATTTTTCCATGATCCCTTCCTGGGAAAAAGGTAATCCATATTTGTTCTTCTTATTTCAATTTTTTTATTTTTTATTTTGATGAGAACATCTGTTGCTGTGTCTCTTCATCCACTGAGTTCTATTGCTTGTCTGAAGGCTTTATTTATGATTAAATATTTCTCAAATATGAAATGTGTAGTTTTTTGGGTTTTCTCATTGTTTTTAAACAGCGAAGAAGGGCAAGTCCGTAAAGTATTGAAGGCAGAGCCGCTTCCAGATGGTTCTGGATACTTCTTTAATCTGAGTATGTTTTTACTGCTAGTTTTAGCACTGAACCGACCCAACCAACTGACATGCAATCAGATCTTACCTGATAGTGGCCTTAAAAGAACATGGCCCTGTGGGCAGGTTGGGTTCTGGTGAAGTCATATTTGGAATTTGATTTTTGTAGTAAAGGATCAATTTCTCTATCTCTATGTAAAGGAATCTGATCTGGCTCAAAAAAAGATTTACATCAAATAAATTTTTACAGGTTATGGACCTTACCAGCCTCTTTCTACTTCTTTATTACACAGTGTGTGGTTGTTACAATTCAGAACTGGAAAGGCTTTATGGTTGGATAGCTTCATTATCTTTGTTCTATTTCTATACAGGTGTTTCTGACCGACTAAAGAATGTGGAGGAGAACATTTATATACCTATTACCAAGGGTGAATTTGCCATCCTACGATCCTGTCTTGATGTAATAATACAACTTCTGCGCTTTATTTCCTTTTAATTTTTCACTTTTTCAAAGTAAATTACCCAGGTCTCCCCAGTTAAAATTCCGGTGTGTAAACTTTTCAATTGCTGCGGTCTTGTTCTTATAGTATGTTTCAGTTGAAAACAGATGTAAATTTTAGTTTGGTGTTGTCATCAAATGAGTTGTATTTTGGTTTAACCTGGATTTGGGTCAAGGATTTGGTGTGGACCTTTTAATCCTTTTACTTATGAAATCTTAACAAGCCTGTTAAATGGACACATTTAGGGACTTATTTGATTAATTTACTCTCTTTTTTGTATCTAAGTTTTTACTGATTCTTTATAATACTTGTTTTGTTGTGCAGTATCTCGTACCGCACTTGCTTGGCTTGAACACTTTTGCAAACTCTATTAGTCCTGGTAATTCAGGACGAATGAATAACTACAGTTCACGTCCTGATTTGGAGTGGGAAAGGTAATGAAAAATTATTGGAAAGCAAATCGACAGCTCTCTCTGTGACTGGGCCTTTTGTTGTAATGTGATGATGTAACTTGGAGCGTGCCACTGGGAAGTTTTATCTTTCTTTTTTTCTTTTCTTTTCTTTTCTTTTTAGGTGATGGTTAGAAATTGGATGTTGGATAGTTGGAGAAGTATGGATTGGTATGTATCAGTTGGGGAAGTATGTTTTGGTATGTATCAAGTGTTGGCAATTACTAATATTCTCTTCTTATCTGTTAGTAAGGAGAATTTTAAATACTGATTTAGCATTTCTATGTAAATGAGGTCGTACTGTTAATTGCCTTCAGTTTTTGTGCAATTCTTTTGCGTTATTTTAACTTATGATGTCAACTAGATCAAGGGGCATGATGAATTGATAGTGTTTTTGTGTTTAACCTCCATCAAAACTTTTTATATTTGATAATCCTGAACCATTGATCATGTAATCTGAGGTCAGAAGGAAGTTCAAACTCTGCCCTATTATTATCTTGGACAACATGCGAGAGTGCAGAGTGTGAAAAAAGAAATACTTTACCAAGCCCTCTCAAGTCATCATAAAATAAATTTATAAAGGTATAAATAACATATACAGAATTCATTAGTCATTAGTACATTTTCATGTCATTATACGCAATATGATATATAAAAATATAAAATCTATAACCAAACACAATATACAATATATTAAGAGGAGGATTCAAATGCCTCTATTTTTTGTGCCTCCATCATGCCTCCATTTTTAAAAACTTAAATAACTCAAAGTTTAAAACTTAAACGTCAAAATAAAACCGTTAGATGTAATCTATGTTATTTTCTCTCTGTGCTCATAAAAAATTATCACATTTTGATTTTGCTTTTATATGAATCAATAAGTTGAAAAATCAATGTCTAGAAATTATCCACATTTGTATACATTTTTACAAGCTCAAGATGACAATTAAAACAAAGTTGAAATGTCATAATTATTTACATGTGCATAGATAAAATGATATAGTTCACATCCAACGGTTTTATTTTTTATTTTAAGATTTAAATTTTGAGTTATTAAAATTTTTAAAAACGGAGGTATGATAGAGGCACAAAAATTAGAGGCATTTAAACCCTCCTCATATATTAATCATGTTTTCCTTCAATTTTTATTCCCCACCTTAATGTTTATTTGCCTTGATAGTTGATATCGGACTGATTCCTCTCGGTTGGTAAATGTATCTCTTTGGGTCACGGCCCAATAATGTCCAGATATGGCTCTTTCGATCCAGACCGTTGGATGGAATTTCACTGTTGATTCATTTCATATCTATTACCTTTTTTTTTTTCTAGGGTTTCACTGTCGATTTATTTCATATCAATTTGCTCTCTTCGATCCAGACCGTTGGATGGAATTTTAACCTATAAGTCTTTTTCTTTTTCTAGGGTTTCACTGGAGATTCATTTCATACTAATTCAATTTGCTCTTTCCGAGCACACTGCAGCTATTTTTTCTGTTCGTGTTTTTTAATCACTTTTCGGAAAGGCATTTTCTCTTGCTTTGCGATCGAGACCTTTAGTTTAACGATTTGTGATTTGCAACTATTGCAGTGCGCAGATCTAAATTTTGCCCTTAAATTATCTGAAATATACAGAATGCCCATGGCCGAGCGCTATCTCCGTAAGAAATGGAGAGGCGTGGTATTCCACGAGATAAGGTTTTTCAGTGGCACATTCGGAGTTAATTCGAGTGTGATGGGCAGATATTTAATTGAGGCCTCCGGCCGCTCGGCTGTTCGAGTTGTGTGGTTTGAGCGAGGGGGTAGCAGATATTTTGTCACACTATTTTTGTTTCCTAATTGATTTTTTTTATTCATTTATTAGCAATATTTGTGGTAATTTGGTTGGACAAGTTCTTTTTGGAACTTCGCGTATCATGTGTTTTATTTTGCAACTATTCTTATAAGTTGCAGCCTTCTCTAATCTAACAAAAATGCCAAGAGGCTTACACATCTATGAGCTTTTTTGGTAAAATATTTTTAATTTTGTAAAGTAGTTATTTTTTGGGCGAAATTTTTTTTAATATTCTATTTTGTAACAATATTTTTTTGGTAAAATATTATTGTATTTTCGGGTACAAAATTTTATTTGAAACATTTTCAAGTTTTTGAGCTATTACAATCACAGCTGTTAGTGTTCGAATGAACTTCCTTCAAATACCTTTGTAAAACCTCCATGGATGGCTCTCCCGAAACATGTGTCTATATCAAGTTCTTCAATTGATGTAGGCAATTGTTTTGGGAGACCCATCCATGCGGCTTGTGGCTTCTTTCAGAGAGTTATGTGGCCGTCGACACTTGTGTAGAACATGGAGCTGATGTAAGTATTTTTCTATTGTTATAAGTTTTCCATTAATTAAATTCTAGTTTAGTAATTTCTAGTCCCCTTATCACTTATCAGTAACAGCTTAAATACTGCCTAACATCTTTTTATACACAAATCAGTCATATAAACTGCTGCTGTAACCTTTACCAGTTAGGTTCTTCCCTTCACGTATGACCCAGAGACTGTTGCATCACTGATTCCTTTACCAGTAATGCATTATTTTACTGGCATGTCGAGATCATCCATTTCCCAGCCACAATTTTGCCTCCTGCATGCGTTATACCAGCCTACCAGGTTGTTACCAATTCTGTGGGAGTTAATTTACATGTAGTACCCTATGATATATAATGAAGTTTCAATCAAATTATAAAAATTATGATTCTATTTAAGCTATAGAGATTAAAGAGCCTACTTTAAAATTAGTATGAACTTGTATTGAAAGTTTAAATCTAATCTGATTCTATATTCCTATTAGATACTTGTATGATCCGAATTCTCCTGCAGTATATATATGGCACAGAAAATAATTTATCCAACTTTCAACATTGTTGGGTTGACTTTGACGAATTCAAATGATAAGCCGTCCCAACATAAAAAAAAAAAAATCCCAACTGTGGTCCACACGGTAATCAAGTAATTAGAATATTGGATAAACGTAATTGACTTTGAAAAAGTTTGAGCCTTCACCAAGTCCTTTATTACATAAACATTAGGAATATTATACAAGTGCTGTTAATACTTAATTCCAAACACGAACAAACAGGGAGAAAAACAACGTCAAGATGAACCGGGTTAACAAAGTCAAAATTAACAACGTCAATCTGAGACTCTTGAGTCATTAGTTTCAGACCTTCTATTCTAAATATCCACATTAAGATCTCAATTGTTGTATCATTAATTAACAAATTCACTGATCTTCTTTTATTGGATAATAACCTCCCATTCCTCTCCTTCCAAAGCATCCAGTTGCAGTCGCGTCAAATCATTGTCCACCTTCGACCATGCCCGTATGATTTCTATACCTCCGGACACAGGAATGTTGTACACAGCCAGTAGATTACTCGAGAACGAGAAGTCATGTGCAAAAGAACAATACTAGATGATATGTTATGTTGTTTCCTCGATTCGTGCGCCACACAGGTGACATCCGGCTTTTCTTGAATCTGTATCCTCTCTGTTACTACAGAGATACTGTTCCGTAGAGTTACTAGATCTGAACCGTTTCTTTTAACTTGGCATGACTCAGCCCAAAAATACTACCCCCTATTACAACTCGAATCTCAAACCGGTTGAGATTTAATCTCAAACCGTAAAGTGAGGGTGATCCTCTACAATACTACAGAGGATACGGATTCGCTTTTCCTAGGATCCCTCTTGTAATCAGCACCTCTTGAGTAAGGATTTTGTTTGTAATAAGCTAAACAAAAACATGGAGCCTTGAGTTTCCATTACCATATGGCCTGATTTGGATTTCAATTTTGGATCCTCTATGACGCTATCATCATAATCCACGGGAAATTAAAAATAAATTAAAAATCTGAGTTAGGATTGGTGCATGTAATACCGTTTCAAATTTTGAGACTTTTAAAATCAGTAGAATTCGTTCGTACCGATCTTTCTACCAATATAAGAACTACTGTACTCTTTCTATTTCTCTCTCTTACTTTCTATTAAGAAAAATTTCCTTTTCCGTTAACATTTCAATTCGTTCAATTAAATAAAAAATAGTGTTCAACAACCCAATTAAAAACTCAAACAAGTATTGTGATTATATACTAAATTAATGAGCATGGAGATTTAGCTAGGGCTATTTGGGCAAACCCGACATGTACGTACATTACAATCAAATTATAAAGAAAAAGAGATATATAAATAGAATTATTATCTAACAAGGAATGCATTATAGAGAGGAAAACTGAGTTTGATACCAGCCTACCAGGCTGTTATTAATCCCGGGCGCATAAATTTCTCATGGGGCCCCACATGAATTATAATGATTTCAAACCAAAAAAAAAGAAAAAGAAATATAATGATGTTTTACAAAACCATAAAAAATTATGAGTTTATTTAAAATATAAAGGATATACTTCAGATCGAGAATATACAAATTTGTATTAAAAGTTAAAATCTAATCTGATCCTACTAAATACTTATATTTACATGGTTCGAATTCTCCCGCGCAGTATGTATGGCACAGAAAATAATTTCTCTAACATTGTTGGGTTGACTTTGACGAATTCAAATAAGTCCCACATAAAAAAAAATATCCCAATGGTGGTCCACACGGAAATGACACAATTGGATAAACGTAATACGTAAACATGAAAGCATGGAAGTTGGAAGTTGGAACTTGGAAGGCGCCTTAATTTGACTTTGAGAAAAAAAAAATGGAGTCTTCACCAAGTCCTTTCTTATTATTACATAAAAATTATAAGGAATATTATACAAGCGCTCCTGTTGTGTTTATATATGTGTTAAATTGTTAATTCCAAACACGAACAAACAGGGAGAAAAAATGGTACGGGCTTTTGCCATATTGCTTGAAAATGATTATCCCCACAAACCCATCATCTCTCATGCCATTATAATCCTCTTCATCGGGTGCGTAATTGGCGTTGTAATATTCAACTGCGGCAAGAAGGCGAAGAAACAGCCTCAACCGACAAGTAACATGACATATTATGGGAGCGGCGGCGGAGGTTATAATTACCCCAGCAATGCCGATGGACGAAAAGGAGGAGGTATGGGTGGTGCTGCTCTCGGGCTAGCAGCAGGAGTTGGTGTCGGTTTGGCTGCTGGCTTGGCCATCGATGCCGTTGTAGATGCTGCCAACAATGACAGCGGGGGTGGTGATGGAGGTGGTGGAGGAGATGGAGGCGGTGGAGGATGCGGCGGTGGTTGCGGCGGCGGTTGCGGCGGTGGTTGCGGAGGGGGTTAGACTTTATTCAATTAATGGAAATATATACACCATGGACATAATTCGGTACACGTAACACTATACACATCCGTCTCATTCCTTTTGCTTCAATTATTTGAATATGTTATGTAAACTTTGGTTGTCATTTTTTTTATATGTTATTGTACAGTTGTAAATGAGTAAAGTGAGTCGTTGATTCTGTGTAGTGTTCTGCCTTATGATTATATAAACGGGACTGTTGTAAAAGAACTGGGTACTGTGTAATGTTTCAAATTATAAATATAATAAATTTTTGTGATATGATTTAATATTGATGTAATTTGAAAATAGTCTGCAGGTTACATTATATATATAAATTTATTTGGACATAAAGCATATCTAATCTAGATAGTTCAATATATATCTATTAGAATTTTAATTATTGCACTGAAAATAAAACAAAGTATGTTTGAAAGCATATATAATTTTATTTTAGAAAATAAAATCATTATATACGAACTGCTATATATACATGTACATTCCAAATTCAAAATTTCTAATATTTGTTTAATCAATTTATAGTTCTAAAATGTAAATATTATCTCTAAATACTAAAACTTAAATATATATTGGTAAAATTCTAAATATAAAATTAGATATTACCGCTAGCATATAATTTTAAGGACATCATCCTTACAAAAAAAAAAAAAAAAAAAAATCGATTAATTATGTACTTTGAACTACAAGTTTTAGTTTAAAACCAGCTAGCTACTCAGTTTTGACAAATTAAACTAATTGTCTCTGGTAGTTTTTTTTAAGGTTGGCGGCGAATTACTGCCAACAAATATAGTAATAAAAAAAAAGTTTAATTACAGAGTCCTGGCTTAGAACACCACAGCAATATTTACAAATTGTACTGAACACTGAACTAGTAAAATAACAGAAATAAAATGGCCTAGCTAGCCCCAATTGCTGCTAGGAGAGCACAAAAAGGACCTGTACGGTATATTAATCTTGACAATTCTGTTACACATTGCGTATCCAAAGCATGATATCTAGAACTGTATCATCGATCAAATATTGCGCCATTTTCTCTTGTTTTGTTTGTAAACAATATCTCCTGTTACTTTTCTCTTGTTCTTCTCTTGATGCACTAATTAATCTAGTTTAATGCCAATCAATCAAAATTTACGACCTGGCAGCAAATCTGTCATTTTCGACTGAATTGCCATACAATATCAAAGTACTTGCCAAATATTGTCTTAGTGGCCTTTATTATAAATTTCATGATAAGACTCACATAAAAAAAATTCTCAATCGTGGTCCACATGAGAATTAATCACACAGCAATTAATATATAATTGGATAAACGTAAATGAAAGGCACTTTAAGCCAGTTGACTTCTGAAAATGTGTAGAAGCAATTAGTCGGTCAGATTTTTTATTGATATGCCAATAAATCATATTTATTTATAGAAAAATTTGAACCATTTATATATACAAAATTTGAGCTCTAATAGTTTATTTATTTTTAATATATACAATTTTTTTTATATATATACAAACTAATTTTTTTTTTGAGGCTCCTATAATTTTGGGGCCCGGAGCGGTTGCCCTGGCTGCACAGTCTCAGGGTCGGGCCTGCTATGGAGCTAGCAGCAGGAGCTGGCGTCGGCCTGACTACCGGTTTGGCCATCGATGCTGTTATAGATGCTGCTAACAACGACAAACATAATGATAATGGAGGCGGAGGTGGTGGAGACGGAGGTGGCGCTGGTGGAGATGGGAGCGGTGGATGTGGAGGTGGCGGCTACGGTGGTGGTTGCGGCGGTAGTTGTGGTGATTAGCCTTATTATTTTAATTAAAATAAGTATTTACTCCATGGACATGGTATACGGATCCGTATCCTCCCAGGTACCTGACTCAATACAATTGAAAAGGACGGTCAGATTTACTTTGAGCTGGTGTTTGCTCGGGATGGCTGAGGGGGGCAGTATTATTTGTACTTTGAGATTCATACCAAGTTAAAAAGAATAATTTTGAGCCATCCAATTCAATTGTACTCAGTCGGTTAACCTGAGGGGTTGTGAATTCCATGGAATACAAGGGTAAAAATGTTAACAGAGCAGTTTTAGCTTCATGCAGCGCATGAACCATATGTAATGCTATTTTGATTCTATGGTTTCTACTTTCTACACTGCATGAATCCAAAACTGCTGTGTATTTTGAACTACATCATTTTATCTATGCGCATGTAAAAAATTATAGTATTTCAATTTTATTTTGGTTATCATCTTGAACTTGTAAAAATGTATATTAATGTGGATAATTTTTAGACGTTGATTTTTAACTTATTGATTCACATAAAAGCAAAATTAAAATGTAATATTTTTTTTATGAGTACATAGAGAAAATAACATAGATCATATTCTAATGGTTTTATTTTGACGTTTAAGTTTTAAACTTTGAGTTATTTAAGTTTTTAAAAATAGAAGAATGATAGAGGCACAACAAATGAAGGCATTTGAACCCTCCCCATATACAAATTTGTTATTTACCCAACAAGAATCTAAATTATTTATGTGGAAAAAAAAAACACTAATTTAATGGAATATCCATACAATTGATGTCAATTGCACGAGTATCCCATATAAATGTTGTATTTGATTACCCATGCTAATGTAATTTTGACAATTAATATATAATAAGTAACATATTTTTGCATAATTTTTCAAATTCTAAATTAATTCAAATTATTCAAAATAATAATTGGATTGTTATTTTGAAATCTTAATACTACATGATCCTGGTGCACTACCGGGTCTCTGGTAACCCGGTTCATCTTGATGCGGTGACATCTTTTATTAGTCTATTAGACCTAAAAATAACGAAAATTTAATAGGCAATTATGGGTTGGCTTGTTTTTCTGAAGCGAGACATTCGGTGATATTTGGGCCTATAGAAGGCTTTAATAATAATTTTTTTTTTTTGAAAATATTCAAAGAAGCTGCAAAGTTGTGAGGGGGATTTGAACTCTCGACCTTTGGGTACAACAACTCTATGACTTATTTCTAGCCAATTGTGCTACCTCTCCTTTCTCGGTTTTAATAATAATTAAATAAGCTTTTTAGGCAATTGGTACTGTTACAAGTGGGACAAGAAAACGGATAATAATTAAATTTTAGTGCATGTGGAGTGTAGGATAAAGATTTTAACAGAGAGGTTTTTACTTCATAAAGCGCAAAACCATATGTAGTTCAGTTTTGATTCCATAGTATGTGCGCTGTATGAAGTCAAAACTACTCTGTTAATATCTTTACCCTGTAGTGTAGGGGAACAGAAACAGGAAAGAAAACAAATCGTCGTGCAACGGTGAGAAAGAATTCATAGGACCTTAAATAACTCAAATTTTGAGTTTAGATATGGATGGTCAAATTTATTTCAACACAAATATTAAAGAAGCTTCGTCGTGTATTCTACTTCAAACCGGATTGATATGAGTTTCTGATCAGACAATCATCTAAACTCAAAATTTGAATTACTTCTGAATCCGAACTAGGTGAGAAATGGTTTCTTGCATATTTAGCGGTGATAATGGTTAAATTAAAATAACTGCCACAAACTAAATTTGTAAAATTTTGCAGAGATATTGTAACTACTTTTAGTTGTCTCACTTTAATTACCCGTATCGGAAAATATTTTTATTTGTATGAAAATACTGTTATGTGATTTTATTGTCTTAGCTAAACTGAAATTATCTGAGTATGGTGTTAGATTTGAAATTTTTTACAAAGTGTCATTCTTTTTCAAAACATAGAACAAAATATCATTCTTTAAATTTTTTTAACAAAATATCCTTGTGAGATTTTAGATGAACAGCTACCATGGCTGGCACTAAGATAAGAAATAATAAATTGATAGTATGAACAAAAAAAGCAGAATCTATTATTCATAGAAATTATTTAAAATTATATAGGAAAAGGAGATGAAATTTATGGAGATTTTGATCATGAACACTTGTAAATTCTATGCATTAACATGAATCCACAATAATTTATCGGATTTTGAACAATATAATTCTCACAAACATAAAATATCTAGCATGGAAGATGCAACCATTTCGTAAACACAACGAAATAATACTTCAACTTGATTTAAAAGCGGTTTCTCTTACTTATTTAATCCATTTTTTTTCTTAATAAAACAAATCTTTGATATGAAATAATATGACTGCAGGAATATGACCTATTTGTATTATCCATAATCTGGTACGTCAGTAAATATCAAATGAACGGATTAAATTTAGTATGTTATTATTATTGAAAAATCAAATTAATTGAAACAGTTATTAATTGACACTTAAAAGTCTCAAAACTTTATTTTGATAACACTAAGAGACAAAACTTCCGATCATTTATATTGCCACTTTAATTTAAAATTTAATCTAACAATATCAAGCCACATGACTACACAAAATGACACAATAAATTTGGCTTCAATAAGACTTTAATTTCAAATTTTGAGTAGGTAAAAAAGCCAAATCATTGTTCGGTACCTTCTATACCTTCTATGAGATTAAAATTCCTATATAATTTTAAAATAATTTCTATAAATAAAAAAATTCAGACAAAAAAGCGCCAATATCAAGAGATGTTGTAAAAGAGGAAGGAGTATGACTAATATAACATTAGTGTCATTTCAGTATATATAACACCAACTCTAAAATCTATCAAATCGAGTTCAAATGGTGAATCCAAACCGTTCAAACTAATTTACTTTATAAGTGATGAATTTACATGCAAACTTTTTTATATTTTCAAGTTATTTTAGTATCAAATCAAGCGGCAAAAAAATTGAAAAATGAATGTATTAAAATTAATTTAAAAACTCACACATTTGACCGCTTGACTTGATATCAAATAAACTCAAAAACTTATAAATTTTACATGTAAACGCACAACTAATGAAGTAGATCGGTTTGAATGGTTTGGATTCACCATTTGAACTCAATTTGATAGGTTTTGGAGTTGGTGTTATATAGACTGAAATGACACTGATGTTATATTAACCATACTCAAGAGGAAGTGAGAAGGGAAACTGTAAAAAATTCTCTGAAATTCAATTATTTTCCAAAGCAAAGCAAAGCAAAAAAAAGAACTTTACCAAATCATTTATCACAATTAATTCCTACAGATATTCAAAGCACCACATGACGCATGAATGAAATATGTCGTCACTTACTCATAAGATATATTCAGTGTTTTAAAATGCGATTTTGTTCATGCATGCGAAAAACCACTGCATATTGCATATACGGATTTGTATGCGAAAGTACATATGCAGTTTTATTATATTTTGTTAAAGAAATATAGATAAAATAAAACTAATTTATATCTAAATACTACTTTAGTCTAGTGATTTGTACTCTTTACCACATTATAAAAGTTATAGATTCTATTTTTCTCTATCGTAAAATAATTTTTCCAATGTATTGTACATCAGGGAATAAGGGGACTCGTATGCCAGTCGTATAGTTTATTTTGGGCTTAGATCATTTTCTAGGGAAAACAAAGAGGTATAAAAGAATGGGTGTAAAATTAAGGGAAGGGAAATGTTTACTTTAGTGGGTCCATGGAGTTATTTTGATAAAAAAATTGAAAAGAGGGTATTTTGAGAGACTTTTTTTCAAAGCAGTTCATTTTGTAAAATATCCCATTCTACTATTCTATCAGATATCTTATGGAATAATCGGTCACTTTCACGTGGCATCAATTTTCTAACTTTGAACTATTGATGTTGATAATCACTCCGAACAATGCAACTAAAGATAATGACCTTCTTTAAAGTTAATACTATTTCATGTTCAATTATGAAATAACTAGAATATATTTGGTTATTCTTTTTTATAAATTATAATACTTTACGGTTTTCCTTCTTAATTATAAACTAATAATAATTTCTTACTTCATTTTTTACATTTCTCTTGTATGAAATAAAAAAGTTTTATCAATTGTAATATTTATGAAAAAAATATTTTCCTAAAAAAATAAAATAAAGCATACATACATGACATATCGAACATCGCATTTATTATGAATATTTAACCAAATGCCTATACATATTTTTTAGAAAAATTCATTTTAAAAATTTAAAAACCATAAACCATAAATATTTTTAAATTTATAATAGCAATAACCTAGGGCATTATGGTCAATTCATACTTTAAATTGAGAATTTCATAGTGAATTAAATAACTATTTATGGGTCAATTACTAATCTTTGGTCTAGTAGCAACAAGGCAAATACTAGATTGAAAGATCGTAAGTTTGAAACCTAGATAGAGAATTCTTTATAAACTAATGAAAGTTGTTAGGTTAGATCCTCCATCTTTTTATCGCAAAAAAAAAAAAAAATCAAGGATCATTGCCATTCGTTGCATAATTGAGAGAGTGATATCAAAATTAGAAGGGGGAATTTCACATATACTCCTAAAAAACTTTAAAATTACGTATTTTCCCTTAAATTTTTTGAAATCATATATTTCCGTCTCTAAAATTCAAAAACTCACATATTACCCATTTTATTGTCTTTTATATTAAAACTCACTCTAAATTTATAAAATACCTATTTTATCCTTCATGAAAAGTATAAAACACCCCCATCGAACTCAATTTTGAATTTGAAGGATTACTCTTGTCCTTTATCGACCGATCCGCGCACATCGCAATAGGATTATTGCATGTTCGCTTCAAAGTTCGTGCTGATCTAGTCCGCACATATCTCAAAGCAATTTTGATCCGTGTGCATCGCGTTAAGATCTGTGCACATTGCTTCAATATTCGTGTGTGTTCGTTTCAAGATTTGTACTGATCTAGCGCACACAGATCTTAAAATAATTTAGATGGTAGAGGAACCTTTAGATTGAAATTGGAGTCAGATGGGCATTTTATGTTTTTTAATAAATGGGTAAAATAGTTAATTTTAATATAAGGGGTAAATATGTAAGTTTTTGAAGTTTAGAGGGGATATGTAATTTTAAAATTTAGAGAGGGGAATACGTAATTTTGAAATTTTTGAGGGATATACGTGAAATTCCTCCAAATTAGAAATTTGCAATCCTATTTGTCAGACTTCAAAAGTTTGGAGACCTCTGTATTGTAACCTCATTCAATAATTATAATTGTCATTTAATACTGTATCAAGTTTTGTAGTACTTTTTAGTTTTTACACACAAAAGGACATATAATATAAATCACATTTAAAAAAAAATGAGTTTCCGAACTAAAATAAAGATTGATGATATTTATTTCATGAATTACAAAGACAGAATCATATTCATCACTCTGCAAAATCACCAATACTATTCGTTGAACTAGGTGTAAAATACATTTTTACGAGAAAAACTTCTGTTATGTGTGAATCCGTATCACCTCAGGTACCTGAGGTGCAAGTGTTAAATCTGGACCGTTCTTTTCACCTGACACGAATTTCAAAGCAGACCCCCTATAGCTTTAATAGGCACCGGATTTAATTTGAATCAGTTGAGATTAATCTAGGCCGTCTGTTTTGTTAGATTGTACCTCAGGTAACTAAGGGGACATGGACTCGTTGTGTGGCAAAACATTAATTCCATTATCTTTTCTTTTTCCAATCTTTAACAACTGTAATTGGTATCCCTCAATTTTAGATATTCGATTTTTCTTTTTCAATTAAACTTTTTTAAGAATCAATTGTATTCTCTGATAACATTAAATGTAGGTAAAGTATATCCTCATCATAGACCATATCAAATTCAACATTATAGCCTCATTTATGGAGGCTTGGGGTGACGAGGATGGCATAAACATACATAAAGGAATTCAAACTATAGAAACCAGCTAAGAAGGCACATAATAACATGAGCAACCAGCTAAGAAGGCACATAATAACATGAGCAAAGCTAGGGTGTGATGTGCTCACAAGAGAGTTTGGTGAGCATAACTCCAAAAGTATATTAGATCGGCTTCAAACGACTAATTTAAACCGTTGAAATCCATATACTTCATAAGTGATGCATATACATGTAAAATTTTGAAAGTTTCGAATTCATTTGCTACAAAGTCAAGTGATCAAAGAGATGAACATTTTATAAGTTTTTTTTTTTATATTCATTTTTCATTATTTATTTGACTGCTTGACTTTGTAGCAAATAAATTCAAAATTTTCAAAATTTTGCATATACGTGCATTACTCATGAAGTAGATGGATTTTAACGGTTTGAACTTATAATTTAATATCGATTTGATATACTTTTGAAGTTGTGCTTACCAAATTATCTTGGTGAGTGCATCACACTCTAGCTTTGCTCTAATAACATCACATTATTTCTTACCATAACAGAAAAGTTACTGCAATGCCCATTGAAGGCATCAAGGGTTGGAATTACTTGAAGTTGGAGACACAGAAACAACACCTTTTCTCTTGCAGCAATACCTTAATTAATTTCCTGAGGTACCCTTGGAGTGACCACATTACTTTCTTTTGAAACGCAATGCAACAGCCGATATCTTAGGAGGAAGAGGAATCAATAATATAACAAAATCTTTGTTTTTAAAACATGACATATATGCTCTTTTATTCTACAATCGAAATTGGCTATGACTAACAAATAATATGTGAATAAATAGAGATTTTCTTCCAACTTTTATTTCCATTTAATAACATGAACCGATCTAAAGCTAATTCAAAGAGTGTTTAGTCACTCCTATAATTTTAAATATTTTAATTTTATATATTAAATTTTAATTGAATTTTTTTATAAAAAAAATTATATAGTGTAGCTTCTTTAAATATTAAATGTGTGTTTGTAGCCTTGTTGTTGTGGAGATTTAGATTTAAATCAACTGTAAAAATACTCTCAAGTTCAAATTCTTTATCCTAAGCAAAATAAACAACAAGAAACTTTACCAACTTGATTTATCACAATTTCTACAAATCTTCAAAACACCACATGATGCATGAATGAGATATGTCTTTACTCGACGATATATTATATTCTAATTTTAGACATTGCAAAAAGGGGAATCCGCTCGGTTGATTTGTTGGATTTGCTTTCCTTCAAAATATTTTCCTCTGAACCTTTTGGAAACTTTCAACTTGCGAACAATTCCATCGTCAAACTTTGCTGTGTACCAATAAAAATATAGAACCAAAATATATATTGGATGATGCGTCAACATCTTTTAATGCTATTGCATGACTTCTTGACATGCTTCTACAAGTAATACATAAATCCAAATCAAACATAGATTTTTATAATAAAAAAGTTAAATGAAATGGGAACATGTTGTTTAACTTGAAATACATAAAAATAATATTTCAATCAGATTTTGAACATACAATTTTTTACATGGCGCGGACCATTTTTTAGAAATCAAATAAAAATTGTTCATTAATAATTTTTATAACACAATTAGTTATGGCATTTTTTTTTCTTAGAATGAGACTATGTACTCGCATATATATTCATACTCTGAATTCATATCTTTACTTTCAAAATTCAATAGTCGATACGAACATTGAATGTAATCTCCATATAAAAATGAACTTAGAGACCAAAATTTACATTTTTATATGAAAAGATGGTAAATTTTGTTATAAAAAAATATAAAATTTGATACTCAAATAATTTTTTATATAAAAATCAAATTGAATAGTTTGGATCAATTGTTTAAAAAATTAAATACGAAGATATAGATTCATAACACTAATTTATATGTATATTGTAAAATACTATAGTCTAGCCAACTACAGAAGACTTGAACTCTTCCACTAATTCAAAATTCCAAAATTCCAAAAGAAAAAAAACTTACTATATTGCAGAGGGAGAATTTTTTTATCTGTAGAAAACATCAAAAAGGAGAGAGAGAGAGAGAGAGAGATCAAAGGAGTACAAATGAATTTAAATGAATAGAAAGATCGCTATATATTTTACTGATTTTATTTTTAAACATAGAAATGGGTTCGGATTCTCTATGGTTTCATTAAATAAGGAGCATAACATAATAATGGCTTACTTTTTTTTTTTTTTTTGCATTTTTCATGTATAACAGTATAAATAACAAGGTCTTACCCATTTTAATTATTTATGAAAATATATATGTTCAATAAAAATATAATTAAGAGTGCAGCTACGAAATATATTAATTTGTAATCGGTCTGTGTTATTAATCTACATATATGTTTTCAAAATTTAAACAAGATTTGAATTGGTTATGATATTTATATGAAAATATATTGGATGTCAACAAGTTCGGCCTAGGTGCAGACACCCAGGGCGATGGCCCAGGGCCTCAAATTCAAAGGGGCCCAAAATAATATATAATTTGTATATATTAAAAATAAATTAATCTATATATATTAAAAATAAATAAAATATTAAGACTTAAAGTTTTCTATAATAAGTATAATTTATTGACATATTAATAAAAAATTTGTAGATATAATTAAAGATTTCAAATTTTTCTCTCACATCTAAAAATCTTGAGGGCCGATCTTAAATGTCAAATTTCTCCATATCCCTCAAAATAACTATATAAGACATAAAATGTAAGAAAGGTTTGGATAATCGAATACTCTGATAACATTAATTAAATGTAAGTAATGTTTTACACTGTGTTGCTATGTCGCCGCACAAAGAACTCTTAAATCATTTGTCGCGATATTTATATGAACTCTTGGAAACAAGTACGGCATTGCTAGCTGCAAATCTGATTCATTTCGGTTATATGACTGTCGTCCGAGACAGGTTCGTTTGTTCTTTAACTTGTATTCTAAATAATATAGCTTTTAAAACTTTTTTTTTTTTTGTAAAGGTTGGATGTCAAGTCACCCAACTATTTAATATCATGCATTATTATTATGACAAATAATTTCCTTCAACCGGGTTTCGAACTCATGACCTCCATGTGGGAGACCATGTGCCTTTACTACTAGACCAAAGGCTAGTTCCCAGCTTTTAAACTTGATTGGTAATAATCCGGCCATTTTTATTAATACCTCCAAAAAAAAGTTAATTTTAAAAATAACCCCCCGCATTGGATTTTTTTTCATCAATGACTCGATTGCTGGGCCCACGGGCGGCCCAAAAAAGTCACCAGACCGCCCCCTACAGAGGCGGGCCACACCCCTACCAAATCGCCCCCCTGCAGGGGCGGGCCATACCTCTAGCAGACTACCCGGGCCAGGGGCTGTCCACTAGGAGTCCAGGCGGTCCTCTTTTTTTTTTTTTTAGAGATCGTAATATTTTGAAGTGATGTCATAACTCTTTATAACTTTGATTTGGTTTGTCAGTTGGATATCACAAGTTTAAAGATAACACTAATTAAGGACTTGGCATTGATTCAAAAATTTTCAACCTCTGATAGCTTGTTGATTTTCTTCTCTTTATTTTTTGGTACTAAAACAGTAGTTTAGAGCTACTAAAATATATTAAAATCTCAAATTAGATCTTTGTCCATGCACAATGCACCCTAGACTGACAACTGGTATGGTACCAAATCCAAACCCAGCAGCCAAGCACTAAAAACATCAAATTTGACCTCTTCTGGTAAATCAACTAGTCTGGACTGATACAGGAACTAAACTGCAAAAGTGATTACACTGGCATGTAGAGCATTCAAAAATACATAGAATTGACAAATTTCAATTTATTTGGATTTTTCTACAATTAGTTATGAATTTCCAAAGTTCGGTTTTTGAAAAAACTTTAAACATCCATAACTTTGGCTAGGAAAGTCGGATTTGCACATATGATTAGTTTTCAGAAAGGGGGGGGATGAGACGGATCTGAATATCACCCCGGGGGTTACCCCCGAGTATCAAAAGCATCAGATTTAAAAAAAAATATCGTTTAGTGCCTCAAAAATTCAGTTTAAGTTTTTGGTAGGTATACAACGATCGGTATTTTGTTTATAAACGTCGTTTGGGTTTTTTTTTATAAACTTATTTTTTTAATAATATATGTATATATATTATGTAATATATGTATATGTATATATAATATAATACATGTATATATATGTATATATAATGAAGTTTAAGTTTAAGTTGTAAAAATGGTACATGAGGAGGGTTAAAATGCCTCCATTTTTTGTGCCTCCACCATGTCTCCATTTTTTAAAACTTTAATAACTCAAAATTTAAAACTTAAAAGTTAAAATAAAACCGTTAGACATGATCTATGTTATTTTCTCTATTTACTCATAAAAAATTATCATATTTCAATTTTGTTTGTATGTGAATCAATAAGTTAAAAAATCAACGTCTAGAAATTATCCACATTAGTATGTTTTTTTACAAACTCTTGATGACAATCCACATAAAATTGAAATGTCATAATTTTTTACACGTGCATAGATAAAATGATGTAGATTATATCCAATGGTTTTATTTTGACTTTTAATTTTTAAATTTTGAATTATTAAAATTTAAAAAAATGGAGGCATTTTAACCCTCTTCATGGTATATATAATACATGTATATATATATATATATATATATATAATAATAATAATAATAATAATCATCATCATAAATAATCGACCGATTAGTCAGGAAAATCCGTGATAGTTTGATTGCTGCCAACGACTAATTATCAGCCGGTTAATCAGTCTAAATAGTCGCTTTTTACAACACTGATTTAAAGTATCATTATTTGTTCTTCTAAAAAAAAGTATCTTTATTCTCAAAAGTTTTTGGAAGTACATTACTATTTGTGAATCATGTACTAAAGATTTTTTTTTAAATAAATTAGTTTTTTCATTACTTGATCAAAATTAAAGTGTAAGATACCTTACAATATTTTTGGGAGTCATTTAATCAAATGTTAGACTACAAGAAGCAACAAGCCCTTTTTTCTATTGTATAATGGTAGCTTTCTTGATATGTTTTATGTTTGGTTCAAATTAACAAATAACACAAGATTATGCATATGTTCGTCAAACAGATCGCATGTTATACTCGTGCTATTTGTAAAGATGAGATCAGCTTAATTTGAAAATAAGGTTGGCCGAACCCGATAATTACGACGAGAGAGATCTACCATTGAAAATTTAAATAATCCATTTCTAAGAATTTTTTTTAATTAATATTGGCAGGTCCTGTTTAATTTTTACTCTGATCCATCTAACCTAGTTGCATTCAAGGGCAATATTCATTTTCTTCATAAAATTATTAAGATTCTCTTAAAAAAAACAGAGAGGACCGCCCCTGGCCCGGGCGGTCTGCTAGAGGTGTGGCCCACCCCTGCAGGGGGTGGTCTGGTGGCTTTTTTTGGGCTGCCCATGGGCCCAACGGTCAGGGCATTTATGAAAAGAAATCCAATAAGGAGTTATTTTTAAAATTAACTTGTTTTTGGGGGCATTAATAAAAATGGCCGGTAATAATCATCAAGATTTGACCCTATTATATTAGGGAATTACACCTATACCACTAAAAACTATGAAATTACGTATTTCCTAGGAGTGTCAATGTACTCTTTTATTCATTTATCCGATCCATACCGTATTCGATAAGACGGGTATGCGTAAGATTGTTTTTTTGTAAATTTATCGGGTACTGATACGAGTAAAGATTTTTTTCGTTATCTAAACGGTAAGGTTACAGATAAAGTCTATTTTGTACCTGTTATCTGACCGAATAATTATAAAAAAAAATTATATATATTAAAAAGCAATGACTATTAATTCTTCAAGTATTTTTGAGAGTTATGTTACGCTTAATTAACTATTAAAATACGTAAATAACTTTCAGCAAATTCCAATAAAGTTTAAACATTCAATACACGTATATAATTTGTGAAATGAATGTGTTTTAATATATTATCTAGTAAATAATAATTTTTTATTATAATAGCATTATTTGTTATTAACTCGCTATTGTTTTGTTATCCGACAACCATAATGGGTAAGGGTAGGGTATGAGTAAGTTAATTCGTAGCGCGTAAGGATAGAGTACGGGTAAGAACAATTTGTAATGGGTACATATATGAAAATACTTTCACCCGACTCTTACCGTACCGATTGACACCCCTATATTCCCCCTCCAAATTCTATAATTATATATTTACCATAAAAAATTCTAATAACTCATATATTTATCCAATTAATTGAAAAATAAAATGAATTAGATATAATTTTATATGAAATACAATTAAGCACTCCTTTTCCTTTTTTTTGAACTTGGAAATCTAACGGTGCTGGTTCAGTAGTAGCTAGACCAAAATATCAGTAAAATTTAGAATGAAGAACTGCATAAGTACTTTGAAGAAGTTTTTTATAATTATTATATTGTCCTCATGTTTGTTTCTCATGACCTCTTAAAGTGTGCTATGTTTCAATCTCAAAAGTTGGCATATTATTTTCGAACTAAGGAAAACTGAAATTTCAGATAGAGCACTTGCTTCTCTAATGTATATATTCTAACAAAAAACAATCACCTCGAAGGATGAGAGTCAAACTATTTCAAATTCCACATTTTATTTCAGTGGGTTTCTAGGAGCTAGGTACAACTGTGAAGGTTTTTTTTGTTTTATTTTTATGAAAAACTCTTATGCATGCTGTGAAGCTTGTTGACAGTGACTCAAAACATAACATTGAATTTTTCCCAGATCAAAGAATACACAAATCGACTTTTCCTTTTTGAAAAGAATAGGAAGAGCTCAGTTCTTGAAAAAGAGAAGAAGTTCCTCACCGATGTTCGACTCCATGTGGGGGCAACGAGGACTGCTGGATTAGAGGGACAAATATTCAGCATCATATGAATTGAAGTGATATGAAAACATTGATTCTTTTGATTTTCTACTTTGTATAACTATTTGCACAAAATCAAAAGGGGAAAGAAGGGAAAGGCGGATGAGAAAGAAATTGTTTAATTATATTTTATATAAAATTAAATTTAATTAATTTTAGTTTTTAATTAATTGAATAAACATGTGAGTTATTAGAATTTCTAATGCTAATTATGTAATTATAGAATTTAGAAGAGGAATTACGTAATTTCATAATTTTTGAGTGGTATATATATATAAAACTCCCCCCTATTAAATTTGACAAGACAGAATACTAATTTTACATTGTGACTTTTAATAATCATCCATCCCAAAATTTCGCTTCATTCAATTTTTGGGAGAAATAATGTCCAAATGTCCAATCAATCTTAATTCTTAAATCACTTCTAAAAAAATCTTATCCTGTTAATTCCGACCGTCTCTAAGTACACACACCATGGATTTTGTACATGTTATTATTTTCATTGCAATATGAAGTGATGAACTCATTTGATTTGGAATAGCATCCAATCAACTCACTAATATTTTATATGAGTGAAATCTTATAACATAATTAGCAAATTGATTCAGTACAATCAATTTGAATTAGATAGTCTGATGAGCGGAAAAAAAAAAGTGTTGTAATATGTTTCAAGAATAATAGAGAAAAAAAAAGCTGCACAACAACAGAATCGAGTCCCAAGAACCATTATTTTGTTAAGTAATAAAAGTTAATACTCTTCGCATTAAAAATGGCATGTTCTAAATTCAAATATAATCATTTATATATGAATATTTTTTTTGAGTAAATATTGGATTTCATGCCTCCATTCTTAGAAGCTTTAATATCTTAAAACCTAGCTAAAAGGTCAAAATAAAACCGTTGAATGTGATCTATGTTATTTTCTCTATGTGCTCACGAAAAATTATCACATTTCAATTTTGTTTTTATGTGAATCAATAAATTGAAAAAATAACGTCTCTAAATTATCCACAGTAGTACATTTTTTACAAGCTCTTGATGACAATCAAAATAAAATTGGAATGTTATAATTTTTTACACATGCATAGGTAAAATGATGTATATTGTATCAAACGGTTTAATTTTGACTCTTTAAGTTTTAGATTTTGAGTTATTAAATAAAATTTTAAAAATAGAAGTACGATGGAGTCACAAAAAATAAAGATATTTGAACCCTCTCTATTAAAAATTATATAATATCTAAAGTTGACCTCCCCAATCCCATAGCCATATCAAATTCAACAGTTTATTCTTACTCAGAGAGAATTGGGATGACGAGGATGGCATAAACATATATAAAGGAATTCAAAATATAGAAACCAGCGAAGAAGGCACACAATAACATATATAATATAATTTATTATCATAACAGAAAAGTGAAATGTCTATCCAAAAAAAAAAAGTTACTGCAATGCCCATTGAAGACATCAAGGGTTGGAATTACTTGGAGTTGGATACACAAAAACAACACCTTTTCTTTTGCATACCTTAATTTCATGAGGTACCATTGGAGTGGCCGGCCACATTAGTACTTAACCTTTTTTTTTTTTTTTTTTTGTGAAATACAACGGCCGATATCCTAGGAGGAATCAAGAATATAACATTACCTTGGTTTTGAAACATGACATGATCTTTTATTCTACAATCGAAATTGGTTATAATTAACAAATAATATGTAAATAAATAGAGATTTCCCCCAATTTCTATCTCGATTTAATGACCGGAGCGGATCTAACGCCAATCCAGAAGGTATTTAGTCACCCCTGCAATTTTAAACATTTTAATAATATTTATTATAAGTTAATTGAACTTTTTGCAAAAGTTTTTATATAGTATAATTTTCTCATAAATTGGTATATATGTACTAGTACATGTGGAGACTTGATTTAAATCCTAGTAACTATATATATTATGTATTTTATATTTAGCTGCACTATCTTAATTTTCTAATTCTACCTTTCTTTAATGAACGACTGACTGATAAATGAGTCTTTCGCAAATCTCTGAGAATAGCGCTATTTAAATAAAATAAACTAATAATATAGAATTGTGTTATTAAAATAGTACTATATGCACTATTCGAAGGAGTAAAAATGTCATTTGATAATTTACTTGTTGAAAAGGTGCATTGTATAATACTAATAATAATATCAATAATAATAATAATAATAATAATAATAATAATAATAATATGATAATTCTAATACGAATGTAGATAATATAATATAGTAAAATAATATTAAGTATTAATATAACAATAAAGAATATAATGATAACGATGATAACAATAATTTAAAAATAATAACAATTTATTCTGTGTGCGCAATTAATTAGTTATTAAGAGTGAGTCTATGGTACTATGCATATCACGTGTTGTTACCGTGCTACGGCTCTATATTCGAGTTTTCAAATTCTAACGGTCGGTCCGAACCGTTCATCTTGTTCTCCATATTAATATGTGTTTGGAGACCAAATTTTACATTTTTTGAAATTTTTTTACTATTTTTTTAGATATTTAGAAAATCACTTGATCTGAAAATTCTGGACCATCCAAAAACAGTGATTTTCAACAAATCTAAAAAAATAGTAAAAAAATTTGAAAAAATGTAAAATTTGGTCTCCAAACACATATTAATATGGAGAACAAGATGAATGGTTCGGATCGACCATTAGAATTTGAAAACTCAAATATATAGCCGTAGCACGGTAACAAATCGTAATATGCATAGTACCATAGACTCACTCTTTAACTATTATTTCGATTCTTTTACATATGTTTGACTATAATAGCTATTATTCAAAATGGCTATGAGATTCAAACAAGAACTTGCTATTCAAAATAGTTACTGTTCTTATTAATCTATTTTTGCTTGTATTGTATGGAATAAAGAGAGAAAAAATACTTTTTTTTTTTTAATTTCCGTCAATACAATACTGAGATGATAAAATTGACACCACTTATCCCATATTCATGTTGTGAAAATTCGTTTAAGACCCACTTCCTATCTTTTCTCTTAATTAGCACTACATTAAGACTATTTTTTTTTCTCGATTACAGCTATCTTTTATTCTAAATGCTCAATTCAAACAATATTTTTACTAAATCGAATAACACCACTTTGACGCTAATATGAAAATAACTATTTTTCTCTATTCTTATCTACTAATTCTAATTTCTCTATTTTTGCACTAATCTTTGCACCATCCAATCCTTTATAGTTTGAACCAGGGGCACACCCAAGTGGAGTCAGGGGGTTCAACTACCCCTGAATTTTGAAATTATGTGGGGATCGATAGGTCTGGATCAACTTTGCTCCTACATAAAATTTTTTTTTTGCCCCCACTGGATTTTTTATATCTCTAATTTAGGTTAAATTTATGTTTAAAATTAGAATAATTTTTTTTTGAATTCGGATTGATAATTAAGTTTAGAAGTTAGAGCATTGAAATTAAATTAGAAATCATAGCAATAAAAACATAAGTTAGAGTATTATATTTTTATTTAGTATCTAATTAGTTTTTTAAATCTGATTCACTATTTTTTTTATCTGACGAAAATTCTGGATCAACCCTTATTTTGAACGCTATATATTTATTATTATGACGATGCCCAACGAGCCCGTTATAGATTGAACATGAACGTAAAGGAAGGCTAGGAAGCCTAGTGCATGTACACTTACCGGATATACAATATCACGGCTCTTAAAAAACTAAAAAACAAGCATTTATTAGTATGAAAATATTGTTACGAGTTTCTTCTCTCAGCTAAATTAAATTATTCGGTATGGTGTTAATTAATGCTAAAATATATATGGGGCTGAGGGGCTCGTGCTTTAATACAAATCAACCAACCACTTGTAGCTGCTTATCTAAAAATAACAAAAATAAATAAATTTAGGAGGTTTAACGTGAGTGTTCTGAAATGACGTCATGCCATGATAGACATATAAATAATTATTAGGGCGTCATGCCGATTACAGGAAATTTTAGAACAATTATACATTCTTACGAATTCTTATAAATATAAAAATTAGTTGGATATAAAGCATATATATCTAATGTAGATAGTAAGCAATATCTATTAGATTTTTTTAACACTAAGAAAAGTATGTTTGGAAGTATATATAAATTTTATTTTAGAAAAAAAAAGTCATTATGAATATATATACATTAAAAATTCCTAATTTAATTTGTTGAATCAATTAATAGTTTTAACATGTAATTATTATCTCTAAAAATTAAAACATAACAATATCTAAAATTCTAATTTTAAAATCAGATATTAATATATTAATTACCACTAGCTTATAATTTAAAAGTGGAAATCTTCCTCATAAAATGAACTCGATTAATTATTGTACTTTAATTAAGACAACAAGTTCTAATTTAAAACCAGCTAGTCAGTTTTGACAAAACTAATTGCGTCTGAAGTCGACTAATTAATCTAGTTTAATGCCAATCAATCAAAAATTATGACGACTTGAAAGCAAACCTGTCATTTTCGACGGAATTGCATGCTATGCAATATCAAAGTACTTACCAAATATTGCCTTGGTGGCTTTTAGAAATTCCTTGATAAGCCCCACATAAAAAAAATATTCTCAATAGTGGTCCACATGGGAATCACACATGCAATTGGATAAACGTAACATGAAAGGCACTTTAAAACAGTTGACTTTGAAAATGTAGAGCCTTCGCCTTTCGCCAATTGGCTTTGTTAATTGTTAATACTATATAAATAGGTTTCCCAAAAGAAAAAAATTTATATAAATAGGAATATCATACAAGTGCACATGCATGTGCTATATATATACATGTATGTATTCATTCCAAACACGAGCTAGAAGGGAGAAAAATGGTACGAGCTCTTGCTATATTGCTTGAAAATGATCTTCCCCACAAATCCATCATCTCTCATGCTATCATAATTCTCATCATGGTGTGCGTAATTGGCATTGTAATATTCAACTGTGGCCACAAGGCGAAGAGACGGCCTCCTCGACCGACAAATAACATGACATACTATGGAAACGGTGGTGGCGGTTATAATTACCCAAGCAACGCCGGGGGAGGAAAAGGTGGAGGGATGGGTGGTGCTGCTCTAGGGCTAGCAGCAGGAGCTGGTGTTGGTCTGGCTGCTGGCTTGGCCATTGATGCTGTTATTGATGACAAAAACAATTACAACAGAGGTGGCGCTTGCGGCGGTGGCGGTTGTGGAGGTGGAGGTTGCGGCGGTGGTTGTGGTGGAGGTTGTGGTGGTTAAACTAATTTTAATTAGTGGAAACATTTACATTTACATTTACATGGTATTAATTGTACACCTACATACACATGCAGTTGAGTTATACACGGCTGTCTCATTCCATTTGCTTCAATTATTAGAATATATTAGGTAAAGTTTAATTGTCATACTTTTTTTCCCCTTGTTATTGTACAGTAAATGAGTCGTTGATTCTATGAAATGTATAGTGCTCTGCCTTTTGATTTTTCAGAGGGGTGGTGTTTCTTTGGTAATCAAAGGGACAGTGTATGATGTTAATTTCAAACTATAAATAACACACAACTGCTTTTTGACATAACATATGTCAAGTTCCTTGTGCTGTGGGACCTCTAGGCTCTAGCAGCCTCCATCACGAGCAACTGAGCAAAACATCTTTAATCTGCCGCCATTTAGTCTTCTACTCACCATCTGGTATGTAGAGCAAATTATATTGTGCCGTCTATACCCTAAATAAGGAAATAATTCCAATCCTAACTGTTCAACTTCATTGAAATTGAGGGGCGAATTTACATATATGGTAATTAAGGGTGCTAAGTCACCCTATAATTTTAAAATTAGTAATTATGTATATTAAAATTTAGTTTAACTTTTATATAATCTAGATCCCTCATCAAATAACTAAAGTGTGTTAGTACTCTAGTGATTTGAGTTTTAGTTGATGTTATGAGTTCAATTCTCACTAATCACACTTTTTTTTTTTAATCTTTTTACATATTATATTTTATAGATTAGCCTCCCTATTCAAATTTTCTAATTCCGTCTCTATTGAGATTCGCGCATGAAATTCTTTTTTGCCAAGGATGTGCATGGAAAATTTAAACTGTTGGAATCGAAATAACATGCTCCAGCAGATTTATTTCCCCCTAATCAAGCTAACAATAGCAGAAATTTTTATTTTTAGAAATTTAATAAAAGGATTATCAGAAAATAGATGGAGTGTTTTAGTTTTTGATTCTATAACAAAGCCGAATCATAAATCAATAATTTGGTTTTCTTTAGGCATTTCGGATTTTTTGTGTGACCAAGGTACATCCGTGCATATAATATTTAAGATACCTCATTGATTTGGTTTATTTAAATATGTCTAAAAGGGATTATTTATCGAAACAGAATCAAATGATTCGGTTCTTTTTATATAATCGAAAAATTAAGACCATTTATCTATTTTCCTACATTATTATTAAAAATTTCTAAATATAAAAAGTCTATCCAATAGTCAATTAGTCAAAAAATATTATAAGCAGCCAAAGATTTTCGTTGATTGGAGTCCCCTCTTGGTACATTTTCATTTTATTTCAATAATTATCCCTTGTCGGCTGCTACTATTGAAATAAAATAATAGTACAATTAATATATGATAGAGTACAGGCTTGCTAGCTATTCGTTAACTTGCACGGTTTATCTGTGATGGAGTACAAATAATATAATATCATCTGTTGTCGGCTAGCTATATGTGTTTAGCAACTTGCTAAAGTAAAGATTTGCTATAAGTATATATTACTAATTTTTTAACGGATATGAATATGGAAATACGGCATATATCATATCCAGTGACAATCATATTTCATTGAAATTAACTGCTAGTATACAACATTTTTATAATACCCAATGCACAACGACATCTTTGTATGTATCGCCATATAGTAGCAAGTTTATATACTTAAATTATTCGACAACGTCTATAATTTTTGATGTATAATACATGTATAGTTCACTTTTTTTGTTTTATTCATTATACAAATATATACCAAAATACAAATATATTATTTGTAAATTTCACGAATAATATGAAATAAATGAGGAGGGTTCAAATACATCATAATTTTGTGCTCCAATATGTTCCATATTCTTTATTTTCATTTTCAAAATCTGAACAGTCAATCCGAACAACTCAATATAATCTTCATAATAAAATATGCTTGGAGACCAAACTATATATATATTTTTAAATTTTTTACTATTTTTTACATAGGTACAATATCACTTTTTCGGATGGTCCATAATTTCTTTAAAACAATGATTTTGTACCTATCTAAAAAAACAGTAAAAAATCTCTAAAAATAAAATTTTGGTCTCCCAGTATATTTTATTATGAATATCATATTGAGTAGTTAGGATTGATTGTTTCGATTTTGAAAACAAAAATAAAGAATATGAAACATATTGGAGCACAAAATCATGGTGCATTTGAACCCTCCTGAAAATAAATAACATGTTTTGTATAATTTATCAACTTTGAAAATAATTTAGGAATGTGTTGAAAATAATAATTTGAATATTATACGTAAATCTTAGTACTACGACATATTGGTGCACTACCGGGTGATTTTTTTTTTCGGATTTAAAGAGCAGAGATCTTTAAAATTTGTGACAGATTAAAATAAACAGTTGGATCTCATTCGTGGATCTTAATTCTGTGGTAAATCGGTTCATCTTGATGCGGGGACTTCTTTGATTTTTAGGCCTGGAAATAACGAATAATGGATAGAACATAATTGGAGGCCTTGTTATTTGGGCCTAAAATCAGAATTAGGTTCGGCCCTCTAAATTCTATTTGCCGTAGTGCAAATTGCAAAATGGGGTGATTATTTTAATTTGGGCCTAAAGCAGGCTTGAATCGGTGCTTTATAAGCTGGCTTTTATCTTATTCACGCATAGAAAGTCTATATATATATTTTTTTGCCACATCTAAAAAGTATATAACTTATATTTTCATACGTATATAAACATAATAATGCATCCCAAGTGAATGCCATTTTTTTATTAATTAACTACCACTTTTGTTTCTCAAAATAACACGTAATTCTTGTGTTATTCACATTTTTTTTTGTTTCTAATCTTTGCATCTCAATGCGCCAGCTAAGTTCTTCTACGTTTTAATTTTCAAACAAATTTATGATGATTTGACGTTAGTATTCTATGGTATATACTATTCAAGACAGCAATGTTATCGTTTTGACTGAATTACCATATCAATGTTATAACAAACCTTGCCCGGGTGGCTTTTACGAATTCCAACCGTGTCCAGATGTGAATCACACAAATAGTATATTATACAAGCCAGTTGACTTTGAAAATGCAGAGCCTTTGCCAGGTTCTTTGATATTGATATTAAATAAATTGGCGAATATTAATTATACAAGCGCTAGCTCCTGATGTGTTGTTAATTATATATACATATGTATTAATAAAAAAAACAAACAAGCAGAGAGAAAAATGGTACGGGCTCTTGCCATTTTGCTTGAAAATGATTATCCACACAAACTCATCATCTCTCATGCCATCATAATCCTCTTCATGGTGTGCGTAATTGGCGTTGTAATTCTCAACTGTGGGAATGAGGAGAAGAGTCAGCCTCAACCGGGAGGTAAGATAAAGTACTCTGGGAGAGGAGGCGGTGGCGGTTGTGGCGGTGGTGGTTGTGGTGGTGGCGGTTGCGGCGGTGGTGGTTGAGGTGGCGGTTTGACTAATTTAAATTGATGGAAACATTCACTCCATGAGCATGGTACGATACCCATTCCTTTTCTTCAATTATTACAATATGTTATGCAAAGTTGGATTGTCATATGTGCTTGCCTTGTTAATTATTGTACAGTAATGAGTGTTGATTCTGTGAAGTAGTGCTCTGCCTTTTGTTTATTTAAAAGGGCTGTGTTTCTTTATGTAATATATAGGGACTGTGTATATATATGTAATGTTTCAAACTATAAATATACTATTTCTTTTGAGATAGCATCTGCCTAGTCGATTGAGCATGTACATTTTGATCTGAGCGATGTCGGATAATTAATTTATATAAACCTCAAAAATATATAAGCGCATTCAGGCAGCTGAGATCCTCTGTGACGTAGACGGAATGTCGGATCCCTCAGCCTTATTCTATTTTTATATGGTCTCTTAAGGGTGTGCTCCAGAACCTGTCGCGCAGAGGAAGGGGACGGGAGACGAAGGGAGGGTAACACGGCTCATGTTACTTCGTCTACACCCCGAATCGGGGGGTACGAATTTCGGAAGCTTTCAACGTAGAGTTACTCCTGCAACAGTAGCGTTTTCCCTTCCTCTCCTCTCCGATTTCTTCGTTCTGGAACGAGTAACCGTGGCGGGCAGCCCTGGTCTGCCTTCGTCTCCTCTTCCTTCCCTTTAATGAGGGGTTTACTCTCCATTGTGGAGCATGCCCTAAAAGGATAAATCTAACACCCGAAAATAATAAATTACAATTTCTTAGAGGCTATTTTGTTAAATGTAAAGCATAACAACAATCAAAATTTAGACTACGCACCCTCTATCATAAGAATGATGGCAGTGAGCAGTCGTATTTTACGCGAAATCGTAGTTTTTTTTACCAACTGTTTTTGTTCTTTACACTTCTAAAAACCTGCTCATACTATGAACAAACCCCAATCAATTAAAAAAAACAGAAAAACAGAAAAAACCAGTACCCCAGCCAGAACCCCTGGTACCCTCATAATTCTCAAGATGAATAGTAGCATGGCGGAAAGAAATGATTATACTCTATAGCATACTGTTTCATTTCAGTAAATCCAACCTAGACCTTTGGTTGCTCACTACTAGAATTCCCAGTAATGACAACGGTACAAAGTGGTTTTAGCAAGCGTAATAAGAGCCCTTGCAATAGAAATTGAGATTTTGATTTTTTCCAAATAAATTAATATAGTTGCAACGGTAGCCCTTACAAATAAGCACGCTTGCTAATGTCTTATACTTACCCTTGCTGTCTCCTATTGCGCTTGCAAATGAGTCCCAGACGGTCAGCACACACTAGTTGCAAGGGGCACCGTTGCAAATAAAATTAAGGGTTCTTTTACATTATTTTATTGTGCAGGTCATTATTATTTGCAAGCGGCACCGTTGCAATTGTTTTTAGAGTAGATTTTTATATTATTTTATTCGAGTCCGACTTATCATTTGCAAGAGCCACCGTTGCAAATGTTGTTTATAATATTTTAGTGCGAAGGCCCTATCTATTTGCAAGCGTCACCGTTGCAAATGCTTTTATGATTTGTATTTATATTATTCAATTATTAAAGTCTAAACTATTTGCAAGCGACACCGTTGCAAATGCCATACGGGTTTTGTTCATATTATTTTTTTGCGAACGTTCTAGCTATTTGCAAGGGCGGGCCGTTGCAATTGTTTTTGAGTATCTGTTTATATTTTTTAATTGTGAAGTTCCTAACTATTTGCAAGAGGCACCCTTGCTAATGTTTTCTAAGTTGCGTTTTATATTACTTTATTGTAAAAGACGTTAATTAGTATTATCCAGAGAGACATCCTTGTACAGACATCCCAAAAATTAGTATTATCCTATAACTCATGAGACAATTTGATTAAAATTGCACAAGGTGTATATAACAAAATAACGATCATTCATTGCTCAATTTGGCGACTTGTGCCTTGTCAGTAACTCCATGTAACTTCCAATTTGTACCAATAATAACTCATACCAGTCTAGTATAGTTATTTCTCCACCTTTATAATTTTTTTTTTTTTACCAATGATACAAGAACATAACATACAAATAAATCAAAACCATAACAACATACAAGAACACAACATACTAGATTTGATCTGACAAATATTTTAGTTAGTTAAAATTAACAACATATTATCAAAAACAAATTTATAGAATCAAAACCATCATACAAGAACGCAACAGATTTCCCTTTAGTTTTGCACAAAAACTGACAAGAGGAATGTGCAAATTACAAACAGACCCTGATAAATGTGTTTATTCATTAAGTAATATAGCATAAATAATTAGCAAATAGAAGAAAATCAGAGAGTTTCTCAAAATATTATAAGTGTAAGTCCAACTGGTAAACAATTGTTACCAAAATGAACACCGATTTGTCACCAAAATTTACAGTTTCTCTAGATTTGTTATGAAAATGTACACAGATTTGTCACCAAAATTTACACCGAAAACTATGTAAAATTAGCCACTTTCTTGTAAAGTAAAGAACAAAGAAATTATGATTAGTTTCAAGAATTAAGTTTTGTGAAAAAAAAAAAATCTTATGTATCATACCAGCCAAACTCATGAATTTGTCATGATTCATGATTGCCTTGAGTATTATTGAATTTATGGATCATTTCGAGTTTATGACTGAAATTGTGAAACTCCATAATATAGATGATATATACTCTTAAAATGTCACTGACCAAGGTAATTAGCAGGAATACTAATTACCGCGATAATGTTATATGTGGATTAAAAGATGGTTAAGTTTTACAAACCACCTGACACAAGATGTCATTTTAATCACATAGATACATGTTCTAGGAACATGGTATTTGACAGACCCCGAATGAAATATTAAATAGAATTATGTTTGTGTCATTTATATTTTCATTCAGTGTCACGTTCTACAGTATGAGGTATTTATCGTTCCCACTGAAAAATATGTATGTGTGATTGTTATCCACCGGTGTCCGTAAAAAGCAGTCATAACGGTAGCTTTTCCATATGTATAGCTTAGCTGAGGAAGTGATAGTTTACCAAGAATACTATTTGTCCCTCGTATCTCTATACGAGCTATAGCATCACTGGGCCCCTTGGTAGAGTTAGATTATCTGCATGCGGTATAATTACAAGAGTAATTATATTTGATAATCTACTCAAGATCAAGAAAAGATACAGTTAGCAAGGATGACACACATCTACTTTGAAACTGATCTGATAGCTATGAGACAGAAGAACAGACACGAGTAAATTGTTTACTGGATCGTGATATTGTACAGTACAGCATCATCTGTGTAATTGGATGGTCATGATGTGTTGCCAGATGCCGCTCATGATTATAGAAGTTAAAACAGTTTTAACTCTATTTACCAACATAACACAGATCCTATTGGGTCACACCATATATGAGTTAATCGGAGAATCTTATTGTGATTGATTATAAATTGGTTATGATCAATAGTAAGATGGTTATAATTAATTATACGTGTTATAATTAAATTATAAATGTTATGTAAAAATAACAAGCAAAAACATTGGTTAATTTATAAACGTGTGTTACACGTTGTATAAAAGTTAACCGGTTAATTTATAAATGTGCAGGACACGTTGTATAAATTACCGAAACAACAACCGCAAGAAAAATATATATAATTGTTCAGAATAATTATACGAACATTATTTGTATTCGGGCCGAGGGCATTCAGGTCTTTTCAGATTCGTCCTTATCCGCATGACATGTCATCGATCCTATCCAGATGACACGTCATCGATCTTATCCACATGACATGTCATCCTTATCCATTCAATGTCATATCTTGTAAATAGGCCGAACTTGGAGGGTATTTTGGTCTTTTGGCAACCGACCCTAAACTCTATAAATAAGGGTGGAGGGATAGAGAGAAAAATCACTAATTCACTCATACCATTTCGTGTCGAAACGAATTAGTATTTTCTCTCTTTCTCGGTTTCTCTCCCAAATAGTGTTTCGGTTGAGAAAAGAAAGTTATACGTAGTTGACGTATAATCTTGAGAGTTATTGTGAAGTATATATTTACAGGATCGATGAATAGTGTTTTACCAAATTTCGCGGTATGTCAGTTTTGCATATTGGTGAAACTGAGCAACCGAAAATTCGTGTTTACGGGTTTTCGTCTTTTCCCTGTGAATAGTGTTTTTGCATAATTCCGCGGTTTACGGTATTTCTGGCAGAAGAAATAAACCGCTCTCCGGTTAGTCCTGGTGGATAACCGATAGAGGTATCACACGTGTGATACTCCGAGTCGATTCCTTCCTTGGTGAGGATCTACTCACTCGGTCTGCATTCCAACTGTGATTTGGAAACAAGGTATAAATATGCTATATTAATATATTTAATTGGTAAGTAGATTAAAGTTTTAGAAATCAATCATGGAGTAGATCTGTAAAAAGGATTAAATTGGGTTTTGATGCCAAAGGAATACTGAAGGTGGACCGCCTTGGAAAGTTTCCTGACATACCCCGTTTAATCCTGAGCTTAAGTTGGCTGTAGAAATTTTTGTTCTACGGTCATTCCGCAGCTTAAGCCTAAATGGATTTTGGTTACAGCACCGTAAACCCCAACAATATACTACTATTTAATTTTGGTAATTTAATTAAAAAGACAATTGAGAAAACAACGCACCTTTCACATGGAAACATCCATCGGGACCCTACTGGCCCACCTAGTCTAGCCTCATGTGCCAAATGAACCACAAGATGCTGCATAGAATTGAAGAAACTCGGGAGGAAGATTTTCTCCATTTTGAAAATTGTGACGATAATATCCCTTTCTAATTGGTCGATATGGGATGGATCAAGTTCCTTGGTACAAATCTCTCTAAAGAAGCTTGAAACCTCACACAGCACATCCCATATGGGTTCAGGGACAAAATCTTGAAATGCAACGGGTAATAGGCGCTCCATGAACACATGCCAATCATGACTCTTCATCCCCGTTAGGGTGTTAGTTGTTAGGTTAACACACCTTGACCAATTTGATCCGTGGCCATCAGGGAACTTGACTTTATCTTTTATCCAAGTAAGAACTAGCTTCTTGTCACCTTGTGAAAGTGCGAATGATGCCTTTGGTTTTTTCATCTTTCCCGGATTTATTGTACAGGGGGTTAGGTGTTGTTTGGGTCGATTGCAAAGGAGAGCCAAATCTTTCCGAGCTTTTTCGTTATCCTTGGTTTTAATTCCCATGCTTAAAAGTGTGTTAACCAAAGCTTCCGTGAAATTCTTCTCCGTATGCATCAAATCAATATTGTGTGGCAAGAGATTGTCTTTCCAATATGACAAACTCCAAAAGATACTCTTCTTTTGCCAATGGTGAGTCACACCATAACCACCAAACTGTGCTAAACCAACATTTTTACCCCATTTCGTGTCACCTAGTTTGTTCTACCTCTAGTATTTGTTCTCCCGTCAATCTTGGTGGTGGCCCATCCCACTCTTCTCTTCCTTTAATGAAATTTATTTTATCCCGATGAAATGGATGATCCATAGGCAACATGTACCTGTGACAATCGAACCAGTACGCTTTACCACCATATTCCAGTTGGAAGGCCTTTGTTGCACCTTGGCAATAATAACAGCCCAAAAAACCTTTCGTACCCTACCCGCATAGCATCTCATAAGCCGGGTAGTCACTCACTGTCCAAAGAAGCATGGCTTTCATGTTAAAATTTTCTGATCTAGATACATCCCATGTCATTGCACCGTCCCTCCATAACTTTTTCAATTCTTCGATTAAAGGTTCTAGCAGGATATCAATGTCCCGACCCGGATGCTTCGGTCCCGGTATAACTAGCGCGAGAAACATGCTTTCCTCTTTCATTACCAACCCAGGTGGTAGGTTATACGAAAAGACAAATACCGACCAACAAGAATATAGAGCTGCACTCGAGTTGAATGGCATGAACCCATCCGTCGTTAACCTCAATACAACATTCCTAGCATCTTTAGCAAACTCTGGGTACTTTTTTAAGAAATGCTTCCAAGCCTCACTGTCAGTTGGGTGCGACATAACCCCGGGTCTATCACGCTTACCATTCTTATGCCACTTCATATTTACTGCATTTGACTTGCTCATGTAAAGCCTTTGCAATCTTGGCGTGATAGGTAGATAGCAAAGTTGTTTTCGTGGGACTGATTTTGCCTTAGGATTAGGTCTAGGTGGCTTGTAGGTTGGTTCGCTACAAACATCACATTTTTTCTTTTCCTCCCTCACCAGTCCGTAATATAGCATGCAAAAGTTTGGGCATGCGTCTATTTTTTCATGTTCCATGCCCATTCCCTAAATCAAATGCTTTGCTTGGTAGAAATTATTCGGCATATTTTCACCAGCAGGTAGTGTGATCTTAATAAGGGCCAACATCCCATTGAAGCATTTCTGACTTAGTTGGTTTTCTGACTTCAACGCCAATGCTTGTGTCACTAAAGAGAATACGGTTTGTCCTTCACATTGGAGTTCACCTGTTGTGTTGACCTTCCAAAGTGGCGTTTTATTAGCCTCTATCATGTAGGGTTGTAAATGCACCATTCTTTTGCCATTTAGAGACACTACTAGAGTGCTCCAATCACCTTCATTTGGAGTGTTGTAAATATTATATTGCCATCTAGGGACCCTACTAGAGTGCACCAAACACCATCAATTGGAGTGTTGTATTAGGGTTTTCAATGCCCTATTATCTTGCTCTTTAGAGACACTACTAGAGTGCTCGAAACACCTTCATTTGAAGTGTTTTATTAGGGTTGTAAATGCCTCATTTGCAATATGGAGACACTAGGAGAGTGCCCCAAACACCTTGAATTGGAGTGTTGTATTAGGGTTGTAAATGCCTTATTATCTTGCAATCTGGAAGCACTACCAGAGTGCTCCGAACACTTTCAATTGAAGTGTTGTATTAGGGTTGTAAATGCCCCATTATCTTACCATTTAGAGGCAATACTAGAGTGCTACATACAACCAACAATTGGAGTGTTGTATTGGGGTTGTAAACGCCAAATTATCTTGCCATCTGGAGACCCTACTAGAGTGCTCCAAACATCTTCAATTTCAGTGTTGTATTAGGGTTGTAAATACCCTATTATCTTGCCATATAGAGACACTACTAGAGTACTGTAAATACGTTCAATTGGAGTGTTGTATTAGGGTTATAAATGCCCCATTATCTTACCATTTAGAGGCACTACTAGAGTGCTACATACAACCATCAATTGGAGTGTTGTAAACGCCAAATTATCTTGCCATCTGGAGACCCTACTAGAGTGCTCCAAACATCTTCAATTTCAGTGTTGTATTAGGGTTGTAAATACCCTATTATCTTGCCATATAGAGACACTATTAGAGTACTGCAAACACGTTCAATTGGAGTGTTGTATTAGGGTTGTAAATACCCTATTATCTTGCAATCTGGAGACACTGCTAGAGCCCTCCAAATACCTTCAATTCGAGTGTTGTATTAGAGTTGTAAATGCCAAATTATATTGCCATTTAGAGACACTACAAGAGTGCTCCAATCACCTTCATATGGAATGTTGTATTAGCGTTGTAAATGCAGTATTATCTTGCCCTCTAAAGACCCTACAAGAGTGCTCCAAACACCTTCAATTGGAGTGTTGTATTAGGATTGTAAATATCCTATTATCTTGCCATAT
Source organism: Carex rostrata (assembly GCF_964058835.1). NCBI lineage: Eukaryota > Viridiplantae > Streptophyta > Magnoliopsida > Poales > Cyperaceae > Carex > Carex rostrata. The sequence goes on along the minus strand of NC_135930.1, from coordinate 7,094,623 downwards.
AGACACACTACTAGAGTGCTCCAAACACTTCCAATTGGAGTGTTGTATTAGAGTTGTACATGCCCTATGATCTTTCCATATAGAGACACTACTAGAGTGGTCCAAACATATTCTATTGTAGAGTTGTATTAGGGTTGTAAATGACCTATTATCTTGTAATCTGGACAAACTAGAAGCATGCTCTAAAACCTTTAATTGGAGTGTTGTATTAGGGTTATAAATGCCCTATTATCTTGCCATTTAGAGACACTATTAGAATGCTCCAAACACCTTCATTTGGAGTGTTGTATTAGGGTTATAAATGCCCCCATTATCTTGCCATTTAGAGACACAATAGAGTGCTTCAAACATCTTCATTTGGAGTGATGTATTAGGGTTGTAAATGCACTATTATCTTGCCATGTAGAGACCTTACTACAGTGCTCCAAACACCTTCAATTGGAGTGTTGTATTCGGGTTGTAAATACCCTATTATCATGCCATATAGAGACACTATTATAGTACTCCAAACACCATCAACTGGATCGTTGTGTTTGGGTTGTAAATGTCATATTATGTTGCCATATAGACACACTTCTAGAGTGCTCCAAAGACCAACAATTAGAGAGTTGTATTAGGGTTGTAAATGGCCTAATATCTTCCAATCTGGAGATACTACTACTACAGTGCTCCAAACACCTTCAATTGGAGTGTTGTATTAGGGTTGTAATTGCCCCCATTCTCTGGCCATTTAGACACACTACTAGAGTGCACCAAACACCTTCATTTGGAGTGCTGTATTAGGGATATAAATGCCCCATTGTCCTGTCATTTAGAGACACTACTAGAGTGCTCCAATCACCTTCATTTGGAGTGTTGTATTAGGGTTGTGAATGCCCTATTATCTTGCCATCTAGAGACCCTACTAGAGTGCTCCAAACACCTTCAATTTGAGTGTTGTATTAGGGTTGTAAATACCGTATTATCTTGCCATTAAGAGACACTAATAGAGTACTCAAAACACCTTCATTTGGAGTAAACACCTTCATTTGGAGTGATTTATTAGGGTTGTAAATGCACCATTATCTTGCCATTTAGATACACTACTAGAGTGCTCCAATCATCTTCATTTGGAGTGTTGTAGTAGGGTTGTAAATGCACTATTATATTGCTATCTAGAGACCCTACTAGAGTGCTCCAAACACCTTCAATTGGAGTATTGTATTAGGGTTGTAAATGTGATATCGTGTCATCTGGAGACCCTACTAGAGTGCTCCAAACACCTTCAATTTGAGTGTTGTATTAGGGTTGTAAATACCTTATTATATTGCCATATAGAGACACTACTAGAGTACTCGAAACACCTTCAATTGAAGTGCTGTATTAGGGCTGCAAATGCCTTGTTATCTTGTCATCTAGAGACCCTACTAGAGTGCTCCAAACACCTTCAATTTGAGTGTTGTATTAGGGTTGTAAATACCGTATTATCTTGCCATTAAGAGACACTACTAGAGTACTCAAAATACCTTCATTTGGAGTGATTTATTAGGGTTGTAAATGCACCATTCTCTTGCCATTTAGAGACACTACTAGAGTGCTCCAATCACCTTCATTTGGAGTGTTGTAGTAGGGTTGTAAATGCACAATTATATTGCTATCTAGAGACCCTACTAGAGTGCTCCAAACACCTTCAATTGGAGTATTGTATTAGAGTTATAAATGTGATATCGTGTCATCTGGAGACCCTACTAGAGTGCTCCAAACACCTTCAATTTGAGTGTTGTATTAGGGTTGTAAATACCTTATTATATTGTCATATAGAGACACTACTAGAGTACACGAAACACTTTCAATTGAAGTGTTGTATTAGGGTTGTAATTGCCCTATTATCTTGCAATCTGGAGACGCTGCTAGAGTCCTGCAAACACTTTCAATTGGAGTGTTGTATTAGAATTGTAAATGCTCATTATCTTGTCATATAGAGACACTACTAGAGTGCTCTAAAACATTTAATTGGAGAGTTGTATTTGGATTGTAAATGCCATATTGTCACGCCATATAGAGACACCAATAGATTACTCAAAACACCTTCATTTGGAGTGATGTATTAGGGCTGTAAATACACCATTCTCTTGCCATTTAGAGACACTACTAGAGTGCTCCAATCACCTTCATTTGGAGTGTTGTATTTAGAGGTGCTATCGGGTCGGGTCGGGTCCGGGTACTATTATATTTGGACCCGGACCCTAAAAGTGTTCGGGTCCAAATTTCGATCCATATACTTATTTGTTTCAAATCGGGTCGGGTCCGGATCCGGATACCTATTTACCCGTAGATATTTCGGGTCCAGTCTTTCGGTTCCGGGTAGATAGATACCCGTAACTTGTTTGTGGATTATCGGGTCCGGTTCGGATACGGGGCGGTTCCGGATCCAGAGCGGGTATAGGTCACAACTCCAAAGTATTCGAGAAATTATTTACATTTAAATATAATTATAATTTCTTAAACATCTCATATAATAAATCATTACAATATGAATTAAAAACTACTGCAAAATAAAAATTATATTATTAATCATGTTTATAAATAATAAAATATATCATGTTACATAGCAAAATAAAAATAATAACTCTAAATTATTAGTTGGTTGTTGGTTGTTGGTTGTTTGGAGTACTCATGGTGTAACAAAAAATATTGAATTCAGTTTTTTGTTAATAGCTTTTGAATTCAGGAGGATGGAGGAGATATAAATTTTAGAAAGTAAAATATTAGAGATGATGATTTCCTTTTCTATAATTCAAAAAAATCTATGAATTGAATGTAATAGAATAAAAAAGGTATAAAATAAGTTGGTTATGGAAGAATAAATTTGACAATCATGTGTCATGTGTAACATGTGTATAATATAGAACAAAAATTAAAGGGCGTAATTAAAGGGCTAGTTAAGGATGTAATTAAAGGGTAGTGTAAAACAGTAGTATAAATTTGGTTAAGTTTTATCAAATTATAGCTCAGCTGAAATATATTATCTAACACAAAAACTTGATGCAGAGTTATTAATATATATTTTATCGGGTATTTATACGGGTATCGGGTCGGGTCCGGTTATGGGTCGGATAATTAAATAATACCCATATCCTACCCATTACATTATCGGTTCCGGTTCGGATCCGGATCGGATATTAAATTATTAATTTTGTACCCATACCCATAATTTAATCGGTTATATTTTTTAAATCATACCCTATCCAAATTAATCGGATCCGGGTCGGTTCCGGGTCGGATCCGGTTCGGTTCCGGATCGGATCCGGGTAATCGGGTAAAAGTAGCACCTCTAGTTGTATTAGGTTGTAAATGCACTATTATATTGCCATCTAGAGACCCTACTAGAGTGCTCCAAACACCGTCAATTGGAGTGTTGTATTAGGGTTGTAAATGCACTATTATCTTGCCATCTAGAGACCCTACTAGAGTGCTCCAAAGACCTACAATTGGAGTGTTGCATTAGGGTTGTAATTGCCATATTATCGCAACATATAGAGACACCAATAGATTACTCAAAACACCTTCATTTGGAGTGATTTATTAGGGTTGTAAATGCACCATTCTCTTGCCATTTAGAGACACTACTAGAGTGCTCCAATCACCTTCATTTGGAGTGTTTTAGTAGGGTTGTAAATGCACTATTATATTGCTATCTAGAGACCCTACTAGAGTGCTCCGAACACCTTCAATTGGAGTATTGTATTAGGGTTGTAAATGTGATATCGTGTCATCTGGAGACCCTACTAAAGTGCTCCAAACAAATTTGAGTGTTGTATTAGGGTTGTAAACACCTTATTATATTGTCATATAGAGACACTACTAGAGTACTCGAAACACCTTCAATTGAAGTGTTGTATTAGGGCTGCAAATGCCTTGTTATCTGGCCATATAGAGACACTACGAAGGTGCTCCGAACACCTTCAATTCGAGAGTTGTATTAGGGTTGTAAATGTCTTACTATCTTGCAATCTGTAAGCACTATTAGGGTACCCCAAGCACTTTCAATTGGAGTGTTGTATTAGGATTGCAAATGCCCCATTAGTTTACCATTTAGTGACACTACTAGAGTGCTACATACAACCATCAATTGGAGTGTTGTATTGGGGTTGTAAACGTCGCGTTATCTAGCCATATAGAGACTCTATTAGAATGCTCCAAATACCTTCAATTGGAGTGTTGTAATAGGGTTGTAAATGCCCATTATCTTGTCACATGGACACACTACTAGAGTGCTCCAAACACCTTCAATTTGACAGTTGTATTAGGGTAGTAAATACCCAATTTTCTTGCAATCTGGAGACACTACTAGAGTGCTTCGAATACCTTTAATTGGAGTGTTGTATTAGGGTTAAAAATGTCACATTATCTTGCCATATAAAGACCCTACTAAAGAGCTCCAAACACCTTCAATTGGAGAGATGTATTAGGGTTGCAAATGCCCTATTATCTTGCAATCTGTTGACACTACTAGAGTGCTCAAAACACCTTCAATTGGAGTGTTGCGTTACGGTTGTAAACACTCTATTATCTTGCCATATAGAGACGCTACTATAGTTTTCGAAACACTTTTATTTGAAGTGTTGTATTAGAGTTGTATTAAGGTTGTAAACGCCCGATTATCTTGCAATCTGGAGATACTACCAGCGTGTTCCAAACACCTTCAATTGGAGTGTTGTATTAGGGTTGTAAATGCCCTATTACCTTGCCATTTATAGACACTACTACAGTGTTCAAAACACCTTCATTTGGAGTGTTGTATTAGGGTTGTAAATGCACTATTATCTTGCCATCTAAAGACTCTACTAGAGTGCTCCAAAGACCTTCAATTGGAGTGTTGCATTACGGTTGTAAATACCCTATTAACTTGCCATATAAAGAAACACTAGAGTGCTCCAAACACCTTCCATTGGAGTATGGGATTAGGGTTGTAAATACACTATTGTCTTACCATGTAGAGACCCTACTAGATTGCTCCAAACACCGTCAATTGAAGTGTTGTATTAGGGTTTTCAATGCCCAATTATCTTACCCTTTAGAGACACTACTAGAGTGCACGAAACACCTTCATATGAAGTGTCTTATTAGGGTTATAAATGCATCATTATCTTGTAATATGGAGACACTACTAGAGTGCACCAAACACCTTCAATTGGAGTGTTGCATTAGGGTTGTAAATGCAGTATTTTCTTGCCATATAGAGACACTACTAGAGTACTCCGAACACCTTCAATTGGAGTGTTGTATTAGGGTTGTAAATGCCCTATTACCTTGCCATTTATAGACACTACTACAGTGTTCAAAACACCTTCATTTGGAGTGTTGTATTAGGGTTGTAAATGCACTATTATCTTGCCATCTAAAGACTCTACTAGAGTGCTCCAAAGACCTTCAATTGGAGTGTTGCATTACGGTTGTAAATACCCTATTAACTTGCCATATAAAGAAACACTAGAGTGCTCCAAACACCTTCCATTGGAGTATGGGATTAGGGTTGTAAATACACTATTGTCTTACCATGTAGAGACCCTACTAGATTGCTCCAAACACCGTCAATTGAAGTGTTGTATTAGGGTTTTCAATGCCCAATTATCTTACCCTTTAGAGACACTACTAGAGTGCACGAAACACCTTCATATGAAGTGTCTTATTAGGGTTATAAATGCATCATTATCTTGTAATATGGAGACACTACTAGAGTGCACCAAACACCTTCAATTGGAGTGTTGCATTAGGGTTGTAAATGCAGTATTTTCTTGCCATATAGAGACACTACTAGAGTACTCCGAACACCTTCAATTGGAGTGTTGTATTAGGGTTGTAAATGCTCTATTATCTTTCAATCTTGAGACACTGCTAGAGTTCTCCAAACACCTTTAATTGGAGTGTTGTATTAGAGTTGTAAATGTCTTGTTATCTGGCCATATAAAGACACTACGAAGGTGCTCCGAACACCTACAATTGGAGAGTTGTATTAGGGTTGTAAATGCCTTATTATCTTGCAATCTAGAATTACTACTAGAGTGCTCCAAACACTTTCAATTGGAGTGTTGTATTAGGGTTATAAATGCCCCATTATCTTACCATTTAGAGACACTACTAGAGTGCTACATACAACCATCAATTGGAGAGATGTATTAGGGTTGCAAATGCCCTATTATCTAACAATCTGGCGACACTATTAGAAAGCTCCAAACACCTTCAATTGGAGTGTTGTATTAAGATTGTAAATACTCTATTATCTTGTCATATAGAGACACTACTAGAGTGCTCCAAAGACCTTCAATTGGAGTGTTGGATTAGGGTTGTAAATACCCATTTAGAGACACTACTAGAGTGCTATATACAACCATCAATTGTAGTATTGTATTGGGATTGTAAACGTTCTATTATCGCGCCATTTAGAGACACCAATAGATTATTCAAAACACCTTTATTTGGAGTGATGTATTAGAGTTGTAAATGCACAATTCTCTTGCCATTTAGAGACACTACTAGAGTGGTCCAACCACCTTCATTTGGAGTGTTGTATTAGGGTTGCAAATGCACTATTATATTGCGATCTAGTGACCCTACTAGAGTGCACCCAACACCGTCAATTGGAGTGTTGTATTAGGGTTTTCAATGCCCTATTATCTTGCCCTTTAGACACACTACTAGAGTGCTCGAAACACCTTCATTTGAAGTGTTTTATTATGGTTGTAAATGCCTCATTATCTTGCAATATGGAGACACTACTAGAGTGCCCCAACCACCTTGAATTGAAGTATTGTATTAGGGTTGCAAATGCCCTATTATCTTGGCATATAGAGACACTACTAGAGTGCTCCAACCACCTTCATTTGGAGTGTTGTATTAGGGATGTAAATGCACTATTATATTGCGATCTAGTGACCCTACTATAGTGCACCCAACACCGTCAATTGGAGTGTTGTATTAGGGTTTTAAATGTCCTATTATCATGCCCTTTAGAGACACTACTAGGGTGCTCGAAACACCTTCATTTGAAGTGTTTTATTATGGTTGTAAATGCCTCATTATCTTGCAATATGGAGACACTACTAGAGTGCCCCAACCACCTTAAATTGAAGTATTGTATTAGGGTTGCAAATGCCCTATTATCTTGCCATATAGAGACACTACTAGAGTGCTCCAACCACCTTCATTTGGAGTGTTGTATTAGGGTTGTAAATGCACTATTATATTACCATCTAGAGACCCTACTAGAGTGCACCAAACACCGTCAATTGGAGTGTTGTATTAGGGTTTTCAATTCCCTATTATCTTGGCCTTTAGAAACACTATTCGAGTGCTCGAAACACCTTCATTTGAAGTGTTTTATTATGGTTGTAAATGCCTCATTATTTTGCAATATGGAGACACTAGTAAAGTGCCCCAAACACCTTGAATTGGAGTGTTGTATTAGGGTTGTAAATGCCATGTTATCTGGCCATATAGAGACAACGAAGGTGCTCCGAACACCTTCAATTGGAGAGTTGTATTAGGGTTGTAAATGCCTTATTATCTGGCAATCTAGAACCACTACTAGATTGCTCCAAACACTTTCAATTGGAGTGTTGTATTAGGGTTATAAATGCTCCATTATCTTACCATTTAGAAACACTACTAGATTGTGCTACGTACAACCATCAATTGGAGTGTTGTATTGGGGTTGTAAACGTCCTGTTATCTTGCCATATAGAGACTCTACTAGAGTGCCCAAAATAAATTCAATTGGAGTGTTGTAATTGGGTTGTAAATGCCTATTATATTGTCACGTAGACACACTACTATAGTGCTCCAAACACCTTCAATTTGAGAGTTGTCTTAGGGTTGTAAATACCCAATTATCTTACAATCTAGAGGCACTACTAGAGTGCTCTGAACACCTTCAATTGGAGTGTTGTATTAGGGTTGAAAATGTCATATTATCTTGCCCTATAGAGACCCTACTATAGTGCTCCAAACACCTTCAATTTGAGAGATGTATTAGGGTTGCAAATGCCCTATTATCTTGCAATATGGCGACACAACTAGAGTGATCCAAACACCTTTAATTGGAGTGTTGTATTAAGGTTGTAAATACTCTATTATATTGCCATAAAGAGACTCTACTAGAGTGCTCCTAATACCTTCAATTGGAGTGTTATAATGGGGTTGTAAATGCCTATTATCTTGTGACATAAACACTACTAGAGTGATCCAAACACCTTCAATTTGAGAGTTGTATTTGGGATTATCTTGCAATCTGGAGACACAGAGTGCTCCGAACACCTTCAATTGGAGTGTTGTATTAGGGTTGAAAATGTCATATTATCTTGCCATATAAAGACCCTACTAGCTTGCTCCAAACACCTTCAATTGGAGAGATGTATTAGGGTTGCAAATGCCCTATTATCTTGCCATATAGAGACACCACTAGAGTGCTCCAAACACTTTCAATTGGAGTGTTGTAATAAGGTTATAAATGTCCCATTATCTTACCATTTAGAGACACTTCTAGAGTACTCCAAACACCTTCAATTGGAGTGTTGTGTTAGGGTTATAAGTGATCTATTATCTTTCAAACTGGAGACACTGCTAGAGTCTTCCAAACACCTTCAATTGGAGTGTTGTATTAGGGTTGCAAATGCCTCGTTATCTGGCCATAAAGACACTACAAAGGTGCTCCGAATACTTTCAATTGGAGTGTTGTATTAGGGTTATAAATGCCCCATTATCTTACCATTTAGAGACACTACTAGGGTGCTACATACAACCATCAATTGGAGTATTGTATTGGGGTTGTAAACGTCCTGTTATCGCGCCATATAGAGACACGAATAGATTACTTAAAACACCTTCATTTGGAGTGATGTATTAGGGTGGTAAATGCACCATTCTCTTGCCATTTAGAGACACTACTTGAGTGCTCCAATCACCTTCATTTGGAGTGTTGTATTAGGGTTGTAAATGCACTATTATAGTGCCATCTAGAGACCCTACTAGAGTGCACCAAACACCGTCAATTGAAGTGTTGTATTAGGGTTTTCAATGCCCTATTATCTTGCCCTTTAGAGACACTACTAGAGTGCTCGAAACACCTTCATTTGAAGTGTTTTATTATGGTTGTAAATGCCTCATTATCTAGCAATATGGAGACACTACTAGAGTGCACCAAACACCTTGAATTGGAATGTTGTATTAGGGTTGTAAATGACCTATTATCTTGCCATATACACTACTAGAGTGCTCCAACCACCTTCAATTGGAGTGTTGTATTAAGATTGTAAATACTCTATTATCTTGCCATATAGAGACACTACTAGAGTGCTCAAAACACTTTCAATTGAAGTGTTGTATTCGGGTTATAAATGCCCCATTATCTTACCATTTAGAGACACAACTTGGGTGCTACATACAACCATCAATTGGAGTATTGTATTGGGGTTGTAAACGTCTTGTTATCTTGCCATATAGAGACACTACTAGAGTGCACCAAACATATTCAATTGGAGTATTGTATTAGTGTTGTAAATGTAATATTATCGTGCCATTTGAAAACCCTACTAGAGTGCTCCAAACACCTTCAATTTGAGTGTTATATTAGGGTTGTAAATACCCTATTATCTTGCCATATAGAGACACTTCTAGAGTACTATAAACACCTTCAATTGGAGTGTTGTATTATGGTTGAAAATGTCATATTATATTGCCATATAAACCCTACTAGAGTGCACCAAATACCTTCAATTGGATGTTGTAATAGGGTTGTAAATGCCTATCATCTTGTCGCATAGACAAACAACTAGAGTGCTCCAAACACATTCAATGTGAGAGTTGTATTAGGGTTGTAAATACCCAATTATCTTGCAATCTGGAGACACTACTAGAGTGCTCCGAACACCTTCAATTGGAGTATTGTATTAAGGTTGAAAATGTCATATTATCTTGCCAAATAGACCCTACTAGAGTGCTCCAAACACCTTCAATTGGAGAGATGTATTAGGGTTGCAAATGCCCTATTATCTTGCAATCTGGCGACACTACTAGAGTGCTCCAAACACCTTCAATTGGAGTGTGGTACTAAGATTGTAAATACTCTATTATCTTCCCATATAGAGACGCTACTAGAGTGCTCCAAACACTTTCAATTGGAGTGTTGTATTGGGGTTATAAATGCCCTGTTATTGCGCCATATAGAGACACCAATAGATTACTCAAAACTCCTTCATTTGGAGTGATGTATTAGGGTTGTAAATGCACCATTCTCTTGCTATTTAGAGACACTGCTAGAGTGCTCCAATCACCTTCAATTAGAGTCTTGTATTAGGGTTATAAATGCACTATTATATTGCCATCTAGAGTCCCTACAAGAGTGCACCAAACACCGTCAATTGGAGTGTTGTGTTAGGGTTTTCAATGCCCTATTATCTTGCCCTTTAGAGACACTACTAGAGTGCTCGAAACACCTTCGTTTGAAGTGTTTTATTAGGTTGTAAATGCCTCATTATCTAGCAATATGGAGACATGACTAGTGTGCCCCAAACACCTTGAATTGGAGTGTTGTTGGGTTGTAAATGACCTATTATCTTGCCATATAGAGACCCTACTAGAGTGCTCCAAACACCTCCAATTGGAGAGATGTATTAGGGTTGCAAATGCCCTATTATCTTGCAATCTGGCGACACTACTAGAGTGCTCCAAACACCTTCAATTGGAGTGTTGTATTAAGGTTGTAAATACTCTAATCTTGCCATATAGAGACTCTACTAGAGTTCTTCAAATACCTTCAATTGGAGTGTTGTAATGGGGTTGTAAATGCCTATTATGTTGTGACATAGACACACTACTAGAGTGCTCCAAACACCTTCAATTTGGGAGTTGTATTAGGGTTGTAAATACCCAATTATCTTGCACTCTGGAGACACTACTAGAGTGCTCCGAACACCTTCAATTTAATTGTTGTATTAGGGTTGAAAATGTCATATTATCTTTCCATATAGAGACCCTACTAGAGTGCTCCAAACACCTTCAATTGGAGACATGTATTAGGGCTACAAATGCCATGTTATCTTGCAATCTGGCGACACTACTAGAGTGCTCCAAACACCTTCAATTGGAGTGTTGTATTAAGATTGTAAATAATCTATTATCTTGCCATATAGGACACTCTAGAGTGCTCCAAAGACCTTCAATTGCAGGGTTGGATCAGGGTTGTAAATACCCTATTAACTTGTCATATAAAGACACACTTGAGTGCTCCAAACACTGTTAATTGGAGTGTTGTATTACGGTTGTAAATGCCATATTATCGCGCCATATAGAGACACCAATAGATTTCTCAAAACACCTTCATTTGGAGTGATGTATAAGGGTTGTAAATGCACCATTCTCTTGCCATATAGAGACACTACTAGAGTGCTCCAATCATCTTCATTTGGAGTGTTGTATTAGGGTTGTAAATGCACTATTATATTGTCATCTAAAGACCCTACTAGAGTGCAATACACCGTCAATTAGAGTGTTGTATTAGGGTTTTCAATGCTCTATTATCTTGCCCTTTAGAGAAACTACAGTGCTCGAAACACCTTCATTTGAAGTGTTTTATTAGGGTTGTAGATGCCTCATTATCTTGCAATATGGAGACACTACCAGAGTGCCCCAAACACCTTGAATTGGAGTGTTGTATTAGGGTTGCAAATGCCCTATTATCTTGCCATATAGAGACACTACTAGAGTGAATTAAACACCTTCAATTGGAGTATTGTATTAGGGTTGTAAATATTATATTATCGTGTCATCTGGAAACCCTACTAGAGTGCTCCAAACACCTTCAATTTGAGTGTTGTATTAGGGTTGTAAATACCCTATTATTTTGCGATATAGAGACACTTCTATAGTACTCCAAACACCTTCAATTGGAGTGTTGTATTAGGGTTGTAAATGCTCTATTATCTTTCAATCTGGAGACACTGCTAGAGTCCTCTAAACACCTTCAATTGGATTGTTGTATTATGGTTGTAAATGCCTTGTTTTCAGGCCATATAGAGACACTACGAAGGTGCTCCGAACATCTTCAATTGGAAAGTAGTATTAGGGTTGTAAATGCCTTATTATCTTGCAATCTAGAAGCACTACTAGAGTGCTCCAAACATTTTCAATTGGAGTGTTGTATTAGGGTTATAAATGCCCCATTATCTTACCATTTAGAGACACTACTAGAGTGCTACATAACCATCGTTTGGAGTATTATATTGGGGTTGTAAACGTCCTGTTATCGCGCCATATAGAGACACCAATAGATTACTCTAAACACCTTCATTTGGAGTGATGTATTTGGGTTATAAATGCACCATTCTCTTGTCATTTAGAGACAATACTAGAGTGCTCAAATCACCTTCATTTTGAGTGTTGTATTAGGGTTGTAAATGTACTATTATATTGCCATCTAGAGACCCTACTAGAGTGCTCCAAATACCGTCAATTGGAGTGTTGTATTAGGGTTGTAAATGCACTATTATTTTGTCATATAGAGACACTACTAGAGTACTCCAAACACCTTCAATCGGAGTGTTCTATTAGGGTTGCAAATGCTCTATTATCTTTCAATCTGGAGACACTGCTAGAGTCCTCCAAACACCTTCAATTGGAGTTTTATATTTGGGTTGTATATGCCATATTATCTTGCAATATGCAGTCACTACTAGGGTGCTCCAAACATATTCAATTGGAGAGTTGTATTAGGGTTGTAAATGTCTTATTATCTTGCAATCTAGAGACACTACAATCGTACTCCAAACACCTTCAATTGGAGTGTTGTATTAGGGTTGTAAATGCCCTATTATCTTGCCATTTAGAGATACTACTAGAGTGGTCCAAACACCTTCATTTGGAGTGTTGTATTAGGATTGTAAATGCCCTCATTATCTTGCCATTCAAAGACACTACTAGAGTGCTCCAAAGACTTTCCTTTGGAGTGTTGTATTAGGGTCGTAAATGCACTATTATCTTGCCATTTGGAGGCCCTACTAGAGTGCTCCAAACACCTTCAATTGGAGTATTTTATTAGGGTTGTAAATACCCTGTTATTGTGCTATATAGAGACACTATAGTACTTCAAACACCTTCAATTGGAGTGTTGTATTAGGGTTGTAAATGCCCATTATCTTGGCATATAGAGGCATTACTAGAGTGCTCCAAACACTTTCAATTGGAGAGTTGTATTAGGGTTGTAAATGCCCTATTATCTTGCAATCTGGAGACACTACTGGAGTGCTCCAAACACCTTCTATTGGAGAGTTGTATTAGGGTTGTAAATGCCCTATTATGTTGCAATCTGAAGACACTACTAGAGTGCCCTAAACACCTTCAATTGGAGTGTTGTATTCAGATTGTAAATGCCCTATTATATTGCCATTCAGAGACACTACTAGAGTGCTCCAAACACCTTCGATTGGAGAGTTGTATTAGGGTTGTAAATTCCTTATTATCTTGCAAACTGGAGACACTACTAGAGTGCTCCAAACACCTTCAATTGGAGTTTTATATTAGTATCCTGCAATCCTAATATTATAAGTATTAGTACCTTGGTTTCAAAGAAGAACTTCTTGTCTAATGAATCACAACACAAAATATCAATTCATTAGCTGGAACATTAGAGGCCTCAATGACAGAAGAAAAAAAAAAGAATTGTTGTCAGGCAGACCATCCTGATAGAAAAACCTGACATCGTTTGCATGCAAGAAACAAAACTCTCCCAAATGAACAAATCACTATTGAACCAGATATGTGGTAGAAGGTACGATGAACACAAAGTGATACAAGACAGAAGAGACACATCCAGTTTCTAGTTTACAAGTGTCTATGGCCCCTCATCACCACGCACAAGAGTAGATTTCCTTGAAGAAATCAAATCTCACAAACCACAAGATGCAACAACTTGGATATTGGGAGGGGACTTCAACATCACACTCAACATCCAAGACAGAAACAGGCCGGCTAATAGCTCAGACTGGAGAAATACAAGACAATTCGCACAACTGGTTTCAGATCTGGGACTACTCAATCTAAACCTCCAAGGCGCGGAGCATTCATATGGACAAATGAAGGAGATTCCCCAGCAATGGCCCGACTAGACCGATTTCTCATCACTAATGAATGGAACCTCAAATACGCAAACTCCTCACAAAAAACCCTTACCAAGCACCTCCTCTGACCACTTCCCCTTGAGCCTAACAGTAAAAACCTCTTACATGAAAACAAATTTTTTTAGATTTGAAAATATATGGCTCAAGTTTGAGGACCTATCTCAAGTGGTAAGAGAAACATGGCAGTCAGAACCCACTTCTCTACACACCAGATACACTACAAAAAAAGCTCAACAAACTACAAACAGAAATAAAAAATTGGTCAAACTCTAAAATTGGCTCCATCAAAGTATAGACCAAAACATGTAGAGATTACATGGGATGGCTAGATAGTGCTAAAGAAACCAGAGCCACAACTCAACTGGAAAACCTACTGCTAAAAGCTTCCAAAAAAGATACAATGACCTGGCAGTATTAGAAGAAGAACTTTGGAGGCAGAGAGCAAAACTCAGATGAGAGTTTCATGGTGATAAAGGTAAAAAGTATTTTCATGCCATTGCATCAAAAAACAAGAGGTCGAACCTAATTTTGCAGATTGAACATAATGATAGCCTATACACAGACCATAAAACAAAAGCACAAGTTTTGTTTTACTACTACAAAAGCCTCATGGGTACCCAACAACCAAACACATCTACAATACACTGGCCCAACCTATACCCCACATCACAACAACAAGACCTCTCAGAACTGCAAGCACCAATAACAACAGCTGAAATAGAAGGAGTTATCTCAACATGGCCAAACAACAAATCACCCCGACTGGATGGATTCACAGGCGAATTTTATAAGAAATTTGCACAAACCCTTATCCTAGATCTACATGCCATGTATACACACATCACATTGAATGCCTCATCAATTTCCCCACTGAATAACTCCTTCATTATCCTCATACCCAAAACAGAAAAAGCCAACAAACCTCAGCAATACATGCAATCAACCTGATCAATGGGGTATAGAAAATCCTTTTCGAAATACTAGCCAACAGATTGCAAAAAAGGATCCAGAAAATGGTACACATGACACAAACATGATTCATCAAAGGCAGATATATAGATGAAGGCTACCTATAGGCTCAACAAATACTTAGCTACTCATACAAGGAGAATATACCCCTAGCAGTCTTCAAATCCGACATCCACAAAACCTTTGACACACTTAGCTAGGACTTTCTGTCAAACACAATGTCAAACCTAGGCTTCCCGACCACCTGGTTACACTGGGTCTTCAAATATATTCTATCAGGCACCTCCCAGGTGATTATAAATGGATTAGTGGGAAAAAAGATAACTCTACACAGGGGAGTCAAGAAAGGTTACCCAGTCTCTCCATTGATATTCATCATAGCAATGGACTTCATCTCAAGATGGTTTCAAAAACTCAGATCCAATGGAGATATAAGGCTGCCAGTTGCAAACATGAAACCCTGCCTCCTCTATCATAAAACTAGAAACCCAACAACTACAAGCCCTCAAAATTGCACTACTGGCATTCCAGTCCATCTCAGGTCTAGCAGTCAATCTCACCAAATCTGAAATTATATGCTCAAGAACAGAAGGGGATGTAGCACAATCACAGGTCAATCTAATGAGATGCAAATTAGGATCCTTTCCATTCACTTACCTAGGCCTCCCATTATCAAACAAAAAACTCAAAAAAGAAACTTTTCTACCTTTGATACAAAAGTTCCATGACAGATTAATGGGGTGGGCAGCCAAAAATCCATCAATAGCTGGGAGACTAGTTTTGCTAAAGGCAGTGCTTTCGGCCATACCAGTTTATCACATGTCAGTCATGGCATTGCCAGTTTGGGTTATCAAGGAGATCGATAAAATAAGGAAAAGATTCATATGGCATGGGGTCAACACAGAAGGAAGGAAAATAAACATGGCAAAATGAAAAATCATGTGCATGCCAAAACAACTAGGGGGGTTAGGAGTGGTAG
The DNA here is from genome assembly GCF_964058835.1 of Carex rostrata. NCBI lineage: Eukaryota > Viridiplantae > Streptophyta > Magnoliopsida > Poales > Cyperaceae > Carex > Carex rostrata. The sequence continues at coordinate 7,078,525 of NC_135930.1, read as the reverse complement.
ACCTCACATCTTTCAATCAGGCTATGCTGCTGAAATGGTATTTTCAATGGCAATCTACTGTACCAAGGCTGTGGAATGAGAGCATCAACCAAACCACAACACAACTCATAAACCATACAATACCTGACACCATATTACTAGCTCAGATCCAACCACAACAATTCTCCAATTGGCTTCCATCTCCATCACCATGCTAACAGTGAATGGGAGATCAACATCCCTCTGGCACCACAACTGGGGAATGGGTATTCTCAGCAACACTATGACAAAACTATACTCACACTTAGTTACAGGACATGTCAGACATGGCAATCGAATTCACACAACTCAAACACTCTCTCCAACAAACCACCCTAACAAACACACCAGATACCGCTGCATGGAAATGGACCACAACAGGAAAATTCACCATCAAGTCCACTTAGCAGAGAATCAAAAAAACATCTACAATTCTGACAAGCATACACAGACTGTGGAAACTGTCATGTCCCCTAAGAATGATTGTCTTTGGTTGGCTAATGGTACAAAACAAACTTCTCACAATCGACAACTTGAACAAGAGAGGCTGGTACCTAACTAACAGATGCATCATGTGTACCAACCAACTTGAAACAGTAAAATACTTGTTCATGAGCTTATGCATCACGGCAACAGACATACCTAAAGGTGGCGACAGACCTATAGATCATTGTGCCATAGGAACCAATACAAGCCCTGACAAAAGGAACAAGCACAAAGAAGACAAGGTTAATCATACTTATAACACAATTCATACTATGGAGAGAACGGTGCAACAGGACATTCAGGGACAGCAGCAAAAATATTCAGCAACTGAGGAGCAAGAGGAACCACCAGAGAAACAGCACAACTCAATAGAATTTTAATTGCCTTAATATGTATTACTTGTCTTTACTTTACAATTTACATTCTCATTTCTATTTTCTATTGAAAAGCTCACAGGTGTGAGCTTAAATTGCATCTTGTAAACACCAGTTGCAGCCTCCTGCAACTATATCAATACAACAAACTGATGCTCAGACATCAGTTTTTTCTCAAAAAAAAAAAAAATTCTATCTTTGATAAGTCACATGGTGCTGTCAATAGAAATATTATTTAATTCAAGAGACTTTAGAATAACATATCTCTATTAATTGGGATTATAATTTGCAGGGATGTTGTATACATATCAAACAGTCTGATTCATCCTTTGAAAGAGGATAGTGAAAGGAGCCTTGAGCAGTTTTGTCAATCTCTCGCTCTCTCCTCTCGGTGTCGTTTCCTCATCCGTACGTTATCTAAAATTCCAACTGAGCAGAGTTCTCTTCCAATCTCAGCTAAACATTTATTTGTAATAACAAGGATAAAAGTCCCCACAGTGCAACTGTCGCATGATGACACTGATTTACCGTGTTAATTAATATTGCTCAAATTTCTAAATGCGATATAAAAAATTTGTCAACAATTTAAGAACATCCTTATCTGCTCAAGATAGTAAGATATTGTTTTTAAAATAAAGAGGAATTGAAAATTGATTTCAGTCGAACATCAATCATCGATCAAGCGGCCAGGATCAAATAAAGAAATATGATCTGTTCTTTCATTTTTTTTTTTTTAGAATAAGAAAAAGTAGGTTTGTACACTTGTGTAGCAGACAGCATTAAATACAGAATTAGCTAGAAAACAGTAGCCACGTACCAACGGTACAATAAACAGCTAAATATGCCATGTAGTGTAAAGAGCAAAACTTTGTAATTTAAAAATTAGATTGAATGAAATACATTTTGTCTCCTCAAATCTCACAAAATCAACATATCGTGTACTTGCTAAATCGTGTCAAATCTGCCAATCTTTATTTTAAATTTCTTTATATATCCTGTTAATTTTTGTACTAAGCGATTAAGAGAAACCTGATGTTTTCTGTTTTTGTCTGTTCTGAAAAATATCAGGTTATAATTGCTCTCCGTGTATACATGTATTGATACAATTATAAACTGCGTCACGACAATTGAACAATAACTATCTGAAAATTATGCACTGATTGTCTGGATGCAACTAAGTCTGGTTCATGATGTCAACAGAGAATGTGCCAAGAGGGATTGGATATTTTTTTTGAAATTCTGATGTTATTTTATAGTAAACTTCTGTGGTTGTAAACACATGTATTAATTCAATCTTAGTAGCTGCTATCAATTAAGCTTTCAAAAAAAATTAAAAAATAAGTTTGGTTTACCTGTGCTGCTATTGATAAGGCAAATTGTCGAATTTCTTTTTCTTAATCACATATAGAACGAATAACTTGACACTTTCATGTATGCATGCATACATACATATATAGTAAAAAATTCCATTTCTTATAGCGCAAAGCATGGTAGCCTTACTCTATTTGAGTGGCTTAATACGATTTCTTATTAATTAAGCAACGCGTAATACCATGCATGCTTTGCAAATACTCTATCTGAGTAAGGCTACCATGCTAGATAATTTTTTTTGCAGATTTGAACATCAAGACGATCGTTGTAAATTTCATCGGTTGGCGAAAAGAGTTGAACTGGCATAGAAAGGACAAGAGTTTGACGCGAACAAAAGATTGATCGAGGCAACGACGCACGCAAGATATTTTATGTGCTCACATGGATAAATTTTCATACTATTAATTTTATTTAAAATTGAAACGTAGAACTTAGCTGGACACAAGAAATGTCAATGGTATTACGCGTTGCTTAATTAATAAGAAATGGCATTAATCCACTTATTGCCAGCTAAGTTCTACGTTTCAATTTTAAATAAAATTAATAGTATGAAAATATATCCATGTGAACACATAAAAGATTTTGCGTTCGTCGTTGCCTCGATCAATCTTTAATTTGTTCACGTCAAACTCTTATCCTTTCCATGCCAGTTCAAAGAGAAACTCTTTTCGCCAACCGATGAAATTTACGACGATCGACTTGATGTTCAAATCTGCAAATATATTCTATGGTACATACTATTCAAGACAGAAAAGTTATCGATTTTGACCAAATTAATTACCATATCAAAGAACTTATTACAAGTTACAAACAATGCCCACGTGGCTTTTTATGAATTCCACGCGTGGTCATGAGAATCACAGAAATAGAATTATACAAGCTAGTTGTGACTTTGAAAATGCAGTCTTTCCCAATCTTTTTTTTTTGTGCAACAACCAAACCCGTAGGCATTGCCAATTAATCTTTATGTTACATGACATATATATATATAGGGAATAGTAAACAAGCGCTCCATATGTATATTTATTAATTCCAAACACCAACAAGCAGGGAGAAAAATGGTACGGGCTCTTGCCATATTGCTTGAAAATGATTTTCCAAACAAATCCATCATCTCTCATGCCGTCATAATCCTCTTCATGGTGTGCGTAATTGGCGTTGTAATACTCAACTGTGGGGACAAGCCCAAGGGTCGGCCTCGACAGGGAGGTAACGTGATGTACACTGGGGGCGGGGCAAGCACCGGCAGTGGTTGCGGTGGTGGTGGAGGTGGAGGCGGTGGTGGTTGCGGTGGTGGCGGTGGTGGTGGTGGCTGTTGAGGCATGGTCTGACTACTTGGATTAATGGAAACATTCACTCCATGAGAATGGTCCGGTACACCTACATCTACAGTTAATACACATATGTCATATTCCTTTTGCTTCAATTATTACAATTATGTTATGTAAAGTTGGATTGTCATATTTATTTTCCTTGTTATATATTGTACAGTAAATGAGTGTTCATTCTGTGAAGTATGTATTATTTAAAGGGATGGTGTTTCTTTAATGGGGAGTGCTATTTTAAGGGCAATAATTAAGTTTTTGAGAGCTGAGAGAAATATTTTCTATTAATTTCAGTTTTATCCTTAGCTTAATTAAGAAATAAAATGGACCTTTACTCTCTCTCTCCGGCTTAATTAATAATCATAGTTAACAAAAGAAGTTGATTTTAGAAAATCTTATTACTTTCGTATTAAACTAAATCTTTTTTATGAATATATTTAAATTTTATGCAATTCACAACATCAACTCGATTAATAATAAGTTAATTATTGGTTTTACCAGTAAAAAAATGAGATGAAATAACTAGAAAAGTTGAAGATACTACTCAAGGAACCGGTTACATACTAGTACTATTAATTAGAAAAAGCTACGTGTGAAATAATACATTTCATCACTGCCACAAATTATAAAAATAAAAGTTTAAATAAAAATATATTGTTTTCTAGAAAGAATGCTATTCAACACCTTGCTTTCTTACATCAGGTTTGCACTAGTACCATTTCATCTAGCATTCTGTTTATTTTGAAATTGATATTTCCTTCATGCCAACCTGTCAAAAGTAATAGTAGTCTACAAAAGATGATGTATGTATACTCTATTGTAATTCAATATGAACAATGTGGGCATGCGCCGAGAGGTACATATGTCTAATGGCTGCAAGCAATACTTGTGTGGTGCATAAATAATGGTCTGAATATCTTGTATAATATATCGGTAACTATACATGCTGGATGGCATGCACAATTTACCATAGACATGATCAGTACTACCCTGTCTTTTGGTGGATATTAAACAGAAGGGCGTATGTGTTTTGTTTCTTTATTTGTTATAATTATGCGGTTGCAGTAGGTCAGTCATAACGAATGCTGTATAATTATCATAGTAAAGGCCCAATCTATTTCTTAATTAAGATAAGGATAAAACTGGAATTAATAGAATATATTTTCTCTCAGCTCTCAAAATCTTAATTATTGCCCTTAGAATAGCACGCCCCTTCTTTACTTGGTTAATTAAAGGGACCGTATGTATATTATATTTCAACTATAAATATATACTATTGCTTGTGAAATAACATCTGTCTAGTCCCTAGCCTTGAGCATGTAATCTGAGCGATGTCGGATAATAAATTTATATCAATGTCAAAAATAAGCGGATGCCAGACAAGAAACTTTTTTTTTTCTTTTTTTGTTCTCTTTCAAGAGCTAAGATTTAGGCAGCTGAGATCTCTGCCGCGCAGTCGGATCTCTCTGTCAAAAATAACTTAATTATTGTCCTAATTTCCTCATCTGCCATATAAAATTCCAACTGAGCAGAATTACTCAACTCAAAATAACTGTAGTAGATTATTCTTTACAAAGTAAAAGGAATAATACTTTTTTGTCCGCTGATTTTGCCGCGCTGAGCAGAATAATACGTACTCAACTCAAAATAATACTTTTTTGCCGCGCAGTCTAGTGGATTTTATCCGCTGATTATTGAGCGGTCGGATTTAATACTTTTTTTATATTGATATTTAGTGTAGTGGAAGCGTGCATGCTATTTTACATTTCAGATTCAATTCCTGTTTCCAGCAATTTTAAATTTAATTTAATTTATTTTAGTGAATAAAATAAAATTATGTCTTGGGCTCTTGGCCGTGACTTCAACCCAATGGTTTAAATAGCGTTTATCGCGAAATAGCGTACGGGTTAAAAAAATCGTGCTATGCTCAAATAGCGGCGCTATAGCGCGGAATAGCGCGCTATAGCGGCGCTATTTGGGCATAGCGCCATAGCTTTTTTGGTTGGAAAACGCTATAGCGGCGCTATAGCGCCGCTATAGCGCGCTATTTAAAACACTGCTTCAACCCGAGTCTCTCGGGTGGGAGCCAATAGTATAGTTTATGGAAAATCTGAAATTCTATAAATTATATACAATAAAATCTCGTATTTTTTATATTTCTACAACCTTGATCAAATTATGTTACTTCAAATTTAAAATACAAAGTTTAATGTATGTAATACATAAAAATTGAGAACCGAAAAATCCAAGGTTAAAATCATGTTCAAGAACACATGGGAGTCATTGACATTTTTCATATGACTTGAACGTGGCTTGAACCTTGAATCTTTCAAAGAGAATCAGTCAAGAGCACAAACTAACTAACTAGACTACTACAACGTTATGAAAATCTCAATTTTATGTATTGCATATATTAAATTTTCGTATTTTTTTTAGTAACATAATTTGAATCAAGGTTGTAAAAATTAGAAAAAATACGAGATTTTAATGTACATAATTTATAGAAATTGAGATACTTCATTAAGTTGTAGTAGTCTAGGTGGTTTGTGTTCTTGGCTCCCACTCAGAGATCCGGATTCAAATCACAGTCGAGACATTATTTTATTGTTTTCACTAAAAATAACAATGACATTATGACTCCGAATAAAAATTGATCCACAAGGCCGGTCCTGAAAAATTTGAGATCTTAATATATACAATTTTTTTTATTAATATGTCAATATATCATACAAAATAGGGAGGACATAAAACCAATACCCCTCAAAATAAAACATATACAATGAGATTTTAGTTTTTTTTTCTCCTTTTTTTTGTTTCTTTTTTTGCTACCTGATCCATACTTTCTAGGAACACATTGTTTTAAATTAAAAAAAAAAGTAATAGAAGGATAGGACCTAGATAATGAGGCAGAGACAGTCCAGTCACTGCTGCTACTGCTGCATCGCTATCGTTGCTCGTGTTGAGAAGAAATAGATTTCTTAATTTTGTTTTCTTCCCTCGTTTATTGATTTACAAAGAAGAAACAAACAAAACTAGATTTCAATTTTTTTATTCCTATGGCCGAACTAGGTTTTCAATATTTTGAGCGAAGAAATTTTTGACTGCTGTTGAATTGGTTGGTTGAATAGGTAGGTTTCCAAAATGAAGAAATAATTTTCATCAATAAACGAAAAAAATGAAAAAATGAATAAAAAGGAAGGATTAGGAATTTATAATTCTTTCTTTTCGGCCTAGAAACGAAAAACCTTAGAAAATTTGTTGGACCCCGTCAGCTATTTGGAAATGAAGTCTTCCATTTTGTGTTTAGGCTTTTGACATATGTAATATTTTTTTGGGGGACCTTTTGGGCTTTGGGGCCCAGGGCCAGGGCCGGCCCTGTTGATCCACGTCGTTTCTCTCTACGAGAAATAATTCTAATAATGTTTTAGACCTCAAGTGATACTTATGGTAGTCAATGTATGAGATGTTGTTTTATCTTCTTTTAAGTATTTGAATCTAACTTCTAGCAATTGTTCAAACCAATGTAAACCCGATTTAAACAAAAGTATATCCGAATATAAGGATTGGATTAATACCGTGAGTAACACCAATGCATCAACATGAGGCATCTTGTAGTAGCATAGTTAAGTCAAAAGCATCTGTATAAGATGCATTTTAATTTCAGAGTCTAATAATAAAGTCATGTTTCCAATGCCCTTTATATTCTCTCGTAGGCTATGAACAAGGCTGTAATTTGTATCTCATTGAGAGGCCAACCCAAAATAAGAAGAAAAGGCCTATGAGTTAGCCCAAATCACGACCTTGCAGGGCCTCATAAAGTCTCGAGACATACGGGCCAAATTAACAGCCAGATCAACTCCAGTTAGCCAAACGCTGCCTTAATGCGGCATAACTATTCACAAGTCAGTTTTCACAACCACATGATCCCACGATCTCCTTTAAACTGCCCGACGTGATGCGGTTTATAAGATTAGGATCAGACTATATAAAGCCCCTCTTTTAACAGAAAAGGGGTCAACATTCAAGCAATTGAAGCTTATGCCAAGAGATGTTACATTGGTCAGAGTTTGATATCTCCGAGATCTCAATCAACTCTGAGATCCAGTCTTATCTAAATTTGCGATCTCAAGCAGAATGAGCCCAATTCGAAGCTCTCTTTAAGCGTACGGTCTACTCCCTGGAGTTACCCCGTGTCATGTAGTAAACCGGTTCATTTTTATTCGGGAACTTCTTCTATTTGCCCAGTAGGACCAAAAATAAAGAAACTTCGATAGTTCGATAAGACCATAAATTGAGGCGTAATTGTATGGGCTTAATAACGCAAGTGATTAGGCCCATCTAATATCTGTTTGTCTGTCTTGTGAAATGAGATATATACTGTAACTAAATATATATATAATGATAGTCTGAATATTCTGATTTTCAGGAGGAATATATATCTAAAAGTAAGGATCGTATGATTCTAATTATTAATTGTGTGCGTATGGTAGTAACTTGTCCCATTTTCTCTCTTAATTTTGAAAAGGACATAATATATATTATGTGGAGCTGCATTTGTTGAATTACCGTACAGAAAAATCGTACTTGTTAGGCTAGCGTATTTGAAAGGGAAGGGCTTTGACAAATGACAAGTCACCACCTGGACCTGCATGCCAATAGAAATAATTAATATTTCACAAGTCTTAATAACAATCCTCTATTAATTGGGATTATAATTTGCAGGGATGTTGTATATATGTCAAACCGTCTTAAGTCTTAACCATAAATTCATCCTTTCATAGAGGATAGTGAAAGGCGCCTTGAGCGCTGTTATGTCAATCTCTTGCTTTCTCCTCTCGGTGTCGTTTCCTCAGCCGTCATCTAAATTCCAACTGAGCGCAGACTTATCATCAATCTCAGCTCAACATGTAATAACAACGATAGAAGTCACCACAATGCACCTGTTTGTTAGCACTAAGAGAATTAATTACTTGTCTGGCATCAGGCATAATATCATCAATTCATCTATTTAGATGAAAAAAAATATCATCATCAGGTTATAATTACTCGCTCGCACTGTATATATATGTCTTATGCACTGCGTACGTAATCGATTTCAACAAGTTTGGTTTACCTGTACTGCTACTATTTGATAAGGCAAATTATGGAATTTCTTTATTTTAATCACATAGAACGAGCTGTAACTTGAACTTTCATACATATATAAGCATAATTAATTAATACTGCATCATGAATGACTTAATATCATTTATATGGTATCTTAAAAGGGCAAAAGTTAGCAGCCGAATTTTTTTTTTTTTTTTTATATAGTTAGTGGTTAAATATCCGAAAATATTAAATCACAATTTCTTAGAGATGTTTTTTTTATATTAAATTTAAAGCATAACCCGCTATCATACGAATGATCGCAGTGACCAATCATAGTTTTTCACAAATCATAATAATCATAATAATCATAATAGGCAAATTCTGCAATGGATCAAAAATATTTTGGACCGTTCATTTAGTTACGATCGAACGGTTTAGATGATTTGTAAGGATCAAAATTCTCTGTTAAATTTAACAGACTATTTTTTCGGAAGGGTATAATAGGTATTTAAAATGTGATGCTGCTCTGTTAACTCTTTTTTTTCATCACCTCCCGCCGTGAGACGCAATCCACAGTTCCACACTACAACAAAAATGAAAATGAATGAAGTTATACCGGCGCCGAGTAAAAACGCCGTGCTTTCCTCTCCGCTCGCCAGACCAAATCTTTGCCCAAATTAATCGCGCCAGTGCCAAACCTCAAACCCTCCCTCCTCTTTGCTTGTCCCTTTCTATTTGATCTCACCGGCCGTCAAAAGAGGAGGGGTGGGGATAGACGCCTGTTGGTTCAGTGTCACCGACTAGGTATTGTTCTTGTTTTTTTTGCTTCTGCCTATTTTCTTTCATGATTTTCAGGTCTTAATCTTGTTCTCTCTCTCCAGTCCTTTGAAATCCCTGATTAAAGGCAACCGGGTAATTAACCAAAACTATGGTTTTTCTAGCTTTGCAAATCAATTGTTCTCCATAATTGGGCAATTTAATAAAAAAAATTGACTTTTTCATGAACGCAATTAAAAGTTTTTTTTTAAATAAAATCTATTTTTCAAAAGTTTCATTCCAATCAGAGGCTTAATGCACGAAACCATGTCCAGTGTTGGTTTCATTATCTTTTTTACAAATTGAAATGCTGCAACGAGACTGGATCTCAGATGCAGGTGAAATCGATTTCTAGCAAAAATAACAAGTAATTTGAGAAAAGAGAGAAAAAGATAAGAATAACGAAATGGATGATATAGGCATAGGGGTTTAGTATTTCAATTTATTACTTGTGCTGAGTTTTTTTGTAAATAGCCAATAAAATAGGGACCTTATTGTAAAGTTTGTAACTTGAGCAGTGTGTATGCCAAATCTCGTGCAATTTGGACTTCATTTCATCGTCGATGCGAGGCTAAGAGCTAAATCATTAAATTTTTATATAACCTGAACAATAGTATATTAATCTTGAAATCGCATCAAACTAACATTGTTGCCTATATGAGAAATAGATGACATATTCACGATTTTAATTCTTGAGTGTTGTTCAAACGAGCTTGGACGGTGATTAAGAAATAATATTTGGAATTGCAGGCACAACTGGAGATGGAGGATAAGCTGAGCAGGGACAAGAAGCACTGACAACTGACCACAAGAAATATGAGATTATCGACAAGTCTATGCATGATGGCATCATCCACCAAACTTGCCGAGGAGCTTTAATTCCCCCTCCTTTTTTTTCTGGCTGTGTCTATCGCTCTCTTTAGAGAAAGGATAACTTTCACGGTTGTAGATTTTAGGGGGTTTAACTGCGTGTATGATGAGAAAGTTCAACATGTGTATGTGATGTTTGCTTGGTATCTCAAGATATCTGTACCTATTGAAACCTGGCTGCAAATGACTAACGATATTTAGATTGAATGGTTTCTGATTTACAAAATAGTCTGCTTGTGATCCCAAAATAAGGAGCCAACTCATTGTCTTTTTTTTTATAACTTGACTGATGCAGCCAAGGATATATTAAAAATTCAATTACATCATGCATCTTAATTGTGCACAGCTACCCATCATGATAGTAGTGTGTTACAGCCTCCACCCTCTTCACCACGGCTCCGCTTGTCTCATCCTTCGTGCGGTCGTGCCTCATCTCTCTCCACTGCCTCTAGCCTCGATCTCCGCCTCGACCACGTCTTGTCGCTCTCTATGACCTCCTCCGGTATGCTCCCTTCCTCTTCTCTCTATCTCTCTCAGGGCTAACCCTTAATTCTTGGTTGTGCGTAGAATGAGACTTGATTAGCTCTTCCCCAAATGTGAGATATAATCTCGATTTGAACTTGCTGAAAGGAAATATTGTTGGAGAATGTAGAATTGGTAAAGTTTATTTATTTTTATTTTTTATGGGATTTATATACAAAAATTGCAATTTCCATTCACATAGAGTTCTCCTTAACAGGCAACTGGAGGATGGTGATATTGTAAATGTTGATGTTACAGTTTACTACAAGGGTTTCCATGGTAAAAATTTAGTAAGCCTTTTGTTATTATATATGCATTGATAATTTGGTGTAATTTTTTGCTGTAATGTATATAGGTGATTTGAATGAGACGTATTTTGTGGGTAATGTCGATGAAGCATCCCAGCATCTGGTTCGATCTACCTATGAGTGCTTGGAAAAAGCTATATCTATAGGTGATCATTCTGAATTTCTTTGAATAAAAATATAAAACAGGCATTTTTGCATGCCATTTTCTATTACGCTTTAAAACAGGAACAGCTGAGTTGTTTGCTGGTACATGTATTAACCAAATGAAAATTAAGTCAAGCATATTAACCAAACTAATATTCAGATCTTTTGTATACTATAACCAACCTGTTCTTTTGATGTAGGATTTTCACTAGTACTTATTTTTAAAAGCATATTAACGAATTTTACTTTTGGCTTTGTCTTTTGTCTCAGTTAAGCCAGGAGTTAGATTTAGAGAGGTTGGTGATGTGATTAGTCGGCATGCTTCTATGTCTGGTCTCTCTTTTGTAAGTGGGATTAGTCAGAACCCTTCATATGCAACTAATGACTAATAATTGTTTTTTCGCAATTTGTTGACATCATTTTTTAATTTTATATCATCTGTAGGTAAAATCTTATTGTGGCCATGGTATCGGAGAGTTATTTCACTGTGCCCCAAACATTCCTCATTATGCAAGTAAGATGTGTAATTTATATCACTTCTTGGTCATATCAAATCAAATGATTTTATCCATGCTTTAATTTGCTGTTTTTTTTTTCCCTCGATCGATATCTATGCAGAGAATAAAGCAGTTGGAATAATGAAAGCCGGTCAGACATTTACAATAGAGCCCATGATTAATACCGGTTAGTCAATTATTACTAAGAAACTACTGCTGTTGATATTTTGATGACGCATACTGTTTGACCTCAAATTTTTGTACAATTTGTTTCCCTGGCTGGTTTTGCATTTATTTTTCGGATCTGTTAACATTCTTTAAGACCAAATGTAAGGAAAATTTTTGTACAATTTGTATTTCCAACTATCCCCGTACTCTGTTGAGATGTTTGCATATAAGACCAAATGTAAGGAAAATTTTAGTTTCTGTGAAGTACTTTCATCTTTTTTCTGCTTGTAGTATTCGGTTTTTAAAACAAATCAGATCAGTACTAGTATTGATACATTTCTGTTATAATTTTGCAGAGGGGGTGTGAATGAGTTCAACTTTATTCTTTCATTCTTCTTTCTGTTTTGTAGAGAATGAAAGATGGAATTTCTTTCAAGAGCCGAGCATGAATTTCGAAGGCGCAAGAACATGAAGATAGTGAAGACGGTAGTGCCTATGACAGTGAATACATTTTAGTTTGAATTGAGTTGGTATTGGTTAAGCTTTTGTGCCCTTGATTAGCGTTCAGTACATGCATTTTTTTATCTCATCAAAATTATGGACAGTTGAAGCTGTGTCAAGGATTCTGCTTAGAAGCTATAATTTATAAGAACTTTTGTCTTTTGTTTTGTTTTGTTTTCTTCTTTTAAGAAACTAATTTTCTGTAAAGGATTCTGGTTAAAACTAATTTATAAGAACTTCCATGGATGCTTGTTAGGATTTCTATTTTTTTTTTTCTGTAATATTTTCCCCCCTTTTTTTTTGCAATTTGAACATCCCAAATTGTACTGACTAGGAGCTGGTACCACTGGTACCAATGTTGTTTGACATGGGTTGTAAATCAGAGGCCTCACTGCATAAAACCATGCCCCTTGCATTTGACAAGATTGATTTCATTATTCGAATCTTCATTTTGATGCTTTACATAGGACATGTCAAAACCCTAAAATAAACATCAGTATCCAGTTTCACATTCAAGTTCCAAAATAACATGGCATAAAAATAAATCAGAAAATCAAGTTTTCAAAGGAATACATCACATATGCATATATCACTGTTTACTCTCTTGGTTTATAACAATTCAAATTTGAACAAACCAGTCCTAACAAAGGGGTATTGTGAAATTTACACAATGAACCCTATTGTTTCTCAAAATCATAGAATTACAAAATTCATGCTCAACCTTATTGCTTCTCATTGGCTTGCAAGTCTTGTATAAATTGTAGAAATTCCAGCTTGTAGATAACAGAAAGAGATGCATATATATCACAGAAAGAGATGCTTATATCATAGAAAATGAAACAGTGTTAAAAAAAGAGATGCATATATCATAGAATCTCTATTGTCAAATTGCATTATATGTCAAACCAGTAAGATATGAGAAACCAGAAATTAACAAACACGTATCTCAATATTCACACTCTAGGAAAAACTACAATATATATAATAGAATCGTATATCACTGTTTACACTCGTGGAACAAACTGCATCATATATCATAGAATCATATATCCCTTCATGAGGCTCGAAACTTTCTTCTTCTTTTCCATCTATCACCATATCTTTTGTTTCATCTACTTCCAAATTATCTATTTATCTACAAAAAAAATATAATACCTACAAATTAGATTAATAAACAGTAAAAAAAATTAGATTAATCGCTAATTTGTAGGTATTATATTTTTTGGAATAGATTAATCACTAAATTAGATTACAAAAATTGTTGGTATTATATCACTAATTTTTACTAAAAACTAGGTATTATATCTACTTCCAAATCGCTAATTTTTACTATTTATTAAATTAGATTACACTTTTAAAATAAAATTAGATCAATCACTAAATTTTACATTTTTTGAAATTTTTTTACTATCTATTAAGCCACTTTGAAAATCGTTGTTTTACCGTGAACAGTAGAAAATTTCTAGACCATCGAATCAGCAATTTTCAATATTTGTTTTTTTATAATCTCTTTCTTCAACAAAATGAACCTTTTTATCTTAGGAAGATAATTAATATTTAGTTTGCAAACATGTTAATTACTTTCCTATTTTGTGGTAATCAATAATATAAAAACAAAGAAAAAAATGTTATCAATTAATTATTTTTATGACAACATTCATATGAAGAGATTGTAGGTAGAAAATTAGTGTAGCGAGTACTCAGAGAACTAAATATAGACTTCAACATAATAAATGTCAATACTTTACCACATAAAATCACAATTGCAGACTTTTTTTTATCTTAAATGTTAAAAATCTAGTTAATTAAATCACAGCTATTGACGGATCATGACATCTACATGGTTAATATAAAAGGACAGATAAATCAAACACTCCTCTGCTTCAAGCCATTTCGGAGACATTTAATTTTGAGCTTTAGAAAAAGTAAATTCTTTTATTTTCTATCTGGAGAATTTTGAATCAATTTTCCAAACAGTATTATTTGTTGTGCAATCACATTTTTATCCATTTAACAAATAGTTCAAATTAATCATATTTAATATTTTATAAAATATAATTAATTACATAATTAGACCCAAAAGCTCTTGATTGCTCCCGTGTATAAGTGATTTTGCTCTTGAGCCCAACTCTTTCAATATCTTCCCCGCTCAATTGATTTTCTTTTTTATAAACCATAATTAATTTTTTTTTTACGAAACCAACATAATTACTATTTTTTTTAAAAACCATAAGGACTGAAATGTCATTTCGGTTCAAACCCTTTTTTTTTGGGACCAAAATGACAATTCAGTCCGATATATTTTCACAAGTTTTGAAACATTATTTTTTTTGAAATATGTGAAAACGGCTCGGACCGAAATGACAATTCGGTCAAAAAAAAATACTTTGGACCGAAATGGCATCTCGGTTTTTATGTTTTTTGTAAAAACCAAAGCAACCATGTTAGTTTGATAAAATCAATTTTTTTATTTATGGTTTCTAAACAAAATTCCGCTCAATTTGTTTTTTTTTTATTGGAAACCAGTAGGCCGTAGGAGATGGCATCGAAGGAGGAAGAGCCTTCAAAATGTATACGTGGTATATCGGGCTACCTAAAATAGAGTAAATAGAAATATTGTTACCTCAGAGAATATGGACTCCCACTTAAAATGGAGATCTCCTGATTTGCAAATATACAGATTGGGTAATAATTGTATAACAAATAATATGAATCGAAAATTGAGCGATTGGACAAATCTAATACGGACTATACTGGCACCGTATTTAGCTCCTCAAGGTCGATGACTTGATACATGATCAAATATATATTTGAGAGATAGATAACATGTTTATGATTTAATTTTTGAAAACATTTTATTGGAAGGGATAATTCAGTCTAATTATAATCCATTGCAATATACATTTTGTTGAGAATGACAAGATTCAATGACAATCAATATATGAATTCGTGAAAGTTGTAAATAAATTATAGATGTAGTGCATATTGCTTGTATAGTTCTTATGTCAAATTTGACTCCTATTTATAATTCATTGACATGTATAAATCCAAATGTGATAAAGCTAAATCGTTTAGATTTTTAATAGTGAATTGTAAATTGATATTCAAATCACTCTAAAATTTATATGCCTATATATTTATGAGAAATGTTCTGATACCCCGAGCTATCATACCTGAACGCGTCCCCCAAGTAGTAAAGTGTTATTTAAAAAACTTCCAATGTTGTCTAACTTTTATTTTCAGTACTAATATCAAAAGATTCAAAACATTTAAAACTATGTTCAACAACAACTCTTTTGATTTCAGAAAAAGAAATAAGGAAATTAAAAAAATTGATTTTCATTATGATCTGTATAGAAATGAAGAAGAAGTAAGGAAACAAATAAATAAAAAAATAGAAGGTGGAGTCTTCTCAATTGAAGAGGAGAAATATGAAAACAAAGAAATAAGAAAACATATAAATATATTGCTAAATTTTAGAGTTTGTTCAATTTTAATTGTAACGTATTGTGTGGGAGCATATACATAAAACATATGCATTTAATCAAAAGAAGACAAAATATGTAATTGGAGGGCTGAGATCAAATTCAAAGTTTCATCTTTCAATCGTAGCTGTTGATGGATCGAACACTCAACGTGCTTAATAATACAGATAAGTGATGTGCTGCCCTGTTTGTTAATGAATCTCTCCATTTAACAATACTGTGGTCTGTGGCCTCTTTAATCCAATCTATTCACTGACAGCTGGATCCCTGTTTCCACTTAAGCCTTCGTCCGTCCGACTCTGAAAAATCTCATAGCTAGGTTTATTTTCATTTTTCCCTCCAAAGTTTTCATTTCGCGCCCTTTCTTCCTCTCTCTCACTTGCCGAGCCTAGACCCAAATCCAAATCGACCCCGTCGCTCCCAACCCAAGCACGGGAGCGTAACCTAGATCGGTGTCTCCCTTCCCTCACACGCTCTCTTCCTGGTGCGATTTTGCATTGCCCTCCCCCTTTTTCCCTGTTAATTACGCAAACCCGGTTACGGCTTCATTGGGTCCTTCGGGTCCTTTGGCTGTGCTCCCGAAGCTCGGAGACGGCCTCAGAAGCAAGGTGGAGGAGAACGATTGAGACCCTCTTGGTACCACGCTGAGCCGAAGTTGAAAACTATCTGGTAAATTTACCTTTTTCAAAGTTATTTCCCCTTCTCTCTTTATTGATATTGCACCAGCGGAGAAGTTTAACCATGATTCTTCTATTGGTAATTGGCAGTAGTAATTACTTCCATTTTAATTGCATTAGTAGTTGCTTTTTTTTTATCACAATCCCCATTTAGGGAAGATAATAATATCATTTCAGTAATTCCATCCATATCACCGGATAGGTCATTTATGTACTGTTAATGCTATTTTTCAGTCCATTTGCAAATCAAATGTTTCTGAGTTTCAGGTATGGTTAATTTTTCATGGTTTTAGTTTCCCCTTTTGCAGGGGCAAGGATATATTGGATCTTTCACAATAAAAAGTTTCTTAAAAGAAGAAAGACAAAAGATAGTGCATTGATCCCTCTCTTTTTCTTGTTTTCTTTGCATTTTGGATTCAGAAATCATGGCAATTATGTCTCAATACATGCTGTTGGATAACCATCATAACGAAACCCAACCGTTGCGGCAAGATTCAACAGCCTAAGGTGCTTTTAATATATGCTCTTTGGATGCTTTATGCAATATATGGATATTTTAATTAAGATAAGTTCGATTTATTTGCAATATAATGGATATTTGGGTAATTTAATGTTGCCAATACAATAGGTTTTTGCGGCATCTTGGTGAGCATCTGCATTTGCCTGTGTATGGCCTGGTAGATTCAGATCCTTATGGGTTTGATGCTCTGATGACATACCATTTTGGTTCAATGGTACCATTTCATTTTAATTTTAAACACTAAAATAATAGCTTCTGTTACTGAATTTTGGCAACTAGTTGCATTTGTAGTAGATTGTATTCTTTTTTGTCTATCATTCTGGCATTATATCTCCAAGAATGATTTACTTAATTGTAGATGGCGAGGTTGACCCTTTTCCATAATCTTTTTTCTCCTCTGTTGATACCAATCTATAACTCAGTAGTAAAGCCAACAGGATGGTGTTAAACAAACGTGTAATAGATAAGAGTTTCAAAGAGATGTTAAAACTCACAATGTATTAAAGATTATCACAATATTTTTGTTCTTGGTCTGCGGTCATTAATTTCCAGTGCAAATTGCTAGATTGAGAATTTAGGGTATTGCTTGCAAATATGGTAATTATTGGGTATAGTTTGGAAAAATTAAACATGTGCCTTTTCTCGACTTCTTTAATTGCTTTGATCAGTTTACATTTCTCTGCAAGTTGGTTGGTGCAATGGTGCCAACTGTACCATTGTTAGTTTGATTGATTTCCTTGTTTTGTAAAAAAATGGCTATTTTGTGATCTTTGCTTAGCTTGTTTGTTTCTTAATTGTACAAGAATCAAGGTTTAATTGATGAAAAATTCCATAGTTTGTGATATAGTAACTGTCACAAGTAGGGATACACCTTTATTCAAAAGGAAATCAGATTTGTGATGGCCTTTTCTCTCAACCAATTTGGCATTTCAAAGGTGGAGTTATAGATTTGCTAGATACCATCAGCTTAAGAAGGCAATGTATTAGTTTTTAGATACTTTTTCTTGGCATTTGTATTTACTCTTTTTTTTTTTTCAAGTAATGAAATTGGCTAGTACATACCACTATCATGTTTCATTTGTTTCCATCTGTGCCATCTTAATTTTTTGTTTTTTTTGTAATTATTTTGTTTCAGGAAATAGTCATGCTCCTCACCAGAGGTAACTTCAAATTACCTTTATTAAATGAGATATCAAACAGACTTCAACATAGAGAGAAACAAGCTTTAAAAAGGAGGAAAAAAAAGAATTAAATAGAAAAACATTTCGGGTGAAATCGAGAAACTGATCTTATTACCTCCTTTTTTCTTTTTTAGTTACAACCTTTACAAATGATTTTCTTGGTTTATTTATGCAACAACGCAGCTAATTTGTTGTGGCACTATATATTGTAGGAGGAAATAATAGGCATGATGGGCACCAAATCACCAATCTCTTGCCAGATCCGGATTAGTGCTTAACATCTATTGATGGTTCTGTTATGGCCTTATGGGTGATGGTTGCATTTGTAATTCTTCTGTTTTTTTTTTTAATTTTATTTTGGTTTTAGTTTCCCTTTTACGGGTATCCTATTCTTAATTTATTTCTGTTTTTTGGATGTTGTTTTTGGAGAGGTCCAGTGCAATGCTACTGGTTGGCAGTTTTACAATGATGCCGGAGTCTGAGGCATGGTTCTCAGTGTTGGTCTTACCTTGCAAGGCCTCAAAATAACCCATATATGCACATATTATTTAAAAAAGAAGAGTATTTTGTGCCCCTGCATTACGGGAAAAATTTCACCGTGGCCCTCAAATCTAATTTTTTAGAATTATGTCAATATCAAATTATGCTCTCTCATAGAAAGGGTGAGAAAGAAGGGTCGATTTGACTTGTAACCACACAAATGGTTGGAAACAAGATATATCAGGCACTTCAAGAGTAAGCCGTTATAGTGTATTTTTTAGATGTTGCAAATGCAATTGAGCAAACTAATTCTGATGCAACCCTCAGGATGTTGTATTTGTAGTGGATTGCATTTGGAGATACAATTATGTCAATCATTCTTGGCATTTAGCAGGTCTGCTTTTTCTCTAAAGCAAATGGCATACCAGTACCACTCAAAGCTAATGCGGGTACCTGACATTGTTGTCAATGTTGGTTTGATAGGCATGAGTTTACTGGTATTGTTACTGGTATAAGACAGAATTTGGGATTGTAATATTAATTTTCTTGTACTCATTTTTATGTTAATATATTTGAAATTGCTCTTTAGATTGTAAAGGACAGTTTAGAGCATGCATAAAATTGAGGGTTTTCGATTGGTTGATTTTTTTTTTCCTTTGTTTTGTAAAAAATAAGAAGAGATGTATATATTTGTATGTGCACTTCTAGCTATGGTTAGATAATTGCTAGAATTGAATGTTCCTTTTCTTTTATTTTGTTTTTTTTTTGTAACTTAGCAACCATTGCTAAGCTTTTAAAAAAAAAACATGGTGTGCACTTTCCTTTTATCGTATCATGCAACTCTTACAATTTCAATATAGATTAAATTGTTCAATTTCTTTCTATTAATGAATTTATCCATCATTTTTATCTTCTTGTTTTCCTTTGAATGGTACGCAATTTAATGGCTGCAAAAAATGCACTAAAAACTATCACTACAATAACAAAAACATTCATAGTCTAATAATAAAATTTCCAAATAAAAATTTAAAAGGGAAATTAAAACAACATCATAAATCATTACTCCATTGTTCAGTATATGTAATAATTTGACAAGATCATGCAACTCTCCACCTTCATTGAAAAAAATAAGATAAGAAACAAGAAAAAAAATATATCAGAAAAAAAGTTTATGCATCATGGAAGGAAAGTAAAAAAAGATAAGATATCAGAATAAAGTAGATAGTATTATGCATCCTGAAAGGAAAGTAAAAAGATAAGATATCAGAGAAAATATTTTGCTTTGCTCGTTTAATCGGGAATAAGCATGCATACTCAGAAATTTCCTAAATTACCCTTGTCACATGATAAACCAATCAAATAAATCAGAAATGAAGTTGATAAAATGGTGAGATTGTGTGTGCATATCAGACATCAGTAAGGATAGAACTCAAAACTTGATAGGTGAAGAACCTAAAATGACTCGTAACACACACTGTCATTGTGCTATGCAGTAACAGTGCCTTTCTTTTATGCCCCAACCACAATCCAATGATCTGGACCACTCAAATTCGTTTTTTGGACCATATTATCCTCTCTCGGAAAAGGAAACTATTCCGAGAAGCCAGAGCATCTACAATAGAGTACTCTACCATGTAGAGATGGAAGACTAGACAGGAATAATTTCAATTTGCAAAGAAAGAGTGTGTCTTCAAAATGAGAAGATGCTGAGAAGTGGCTTGTCAGTAGCTCTTCATACAAGGAGTTGCCTTCTCATCTGATCCAATCAGCAAAACAACCAGAACAAACAAAGAATAGGAAATATGCGGGTATGGGAGAGAAGGTACCAAATTGGAGGATTTTACAGTGCAAATTGTACCTTCACTGGTAAAGGTAGAGTCTGAGATAATGACTTGTACTCTTCTCTGAGAACTTATTTTTCTTGGAAGATCCTTTTTCGTTTATCAATTTTTTAATGCTTCTTAGATTGTGGAATTACCCCTAAAGTGGCAGAAATTAGTGTATCCGAAGATGTTTATGATAGTCCACCAGTGTATATAAGAAATCTTACTACGTGGGAGGTATGGATTTATAATTTTATATTATTCTACCTTTTCATATTCCCTCTTATAATAAACATATTTATACTTTGTTCTTTTATATTATATTTGTTGGCCGGGAGACATTTTGATCTCTGATTACACGTGATAAGTGCAAAAATAAGAATACCAGTATACCATGAAATAGTTTGTACTCCTTTAGCATAGTTTTGTTTTTGCAGAACTTAACAAAATTTGTTTGATAAAATTGCGATTCTTTTTCCCCTTAAGAATAGTGCAAAATGCTAGGTTAATTTATAAATTGAGAAAAATATAAAGTGGTAATAACCAGATGCATTTTTTGTTGGTTGGCTATGTCTTTTGTATCATAGGACTTGATTAGAGTGGTTGAGAAGTTAAATTCATTCTTTCTCCAATGGCAGAGAAAGTGCCATGTTTAGTCAAGATGATACTGAGAAATTAGACCTGCAACTGGAGAGAACGGGGGAGTAGGAGATACGGAGCAAAGGGCCACCGACGGGAGGGGGAGATACGGATCAAAGGAGAGGGGCCGACCGACGGGAGGGATATCTCAGAGGATGAGAATTCGCCACGGGAGGGAGAGATCTCAGAGATGCAAATTCGCTAAGGAAGTGGTGATCTACGACTACGAGAGGAAGAGACGGGAGCAAAGGACGGAGATCTAACGAAAAGTTTAACGGAAAGATTTTATTATATGATGCTATTCCAATTTTACCCTTTTGAAATTAACGACTGTGATTAATTCGGACAAAAAATTGAAAAAAAATTCCGATCCATGACAGCATCACTCATCATAATAATAGTAATAATAGTAATAATAATAATAATAATTATTATTATTATTACTATTATTATTACTATTACTATTATTATTATTATTATTATTATTATTATTATTTTAAATGATAAACAAACACGAAGTCACGCTAAACTGTTTTCTTTACATTTCTAAGAAAACAGAAAAACCAGTATCCGGAAACACTGGTACCCTCATTATCTTGACATCCTCTATTTTAATTCCAGCATCGCCTATTTTACCCCCATATACTGGTGCATCTTGCTATAACCTCTATTACAAAATATGTAAGTTCAACTAAACTATTACAAATGATATATTTATCTCCCTAGACAAACACAAATAGGCTTTATGTACATTTGTATGAGAATATGTTGGGTTTTTTTTTTATTACTGATTAATTATTTTTTTAATTGGTATATTAATTTATGATAATATTTAATTTTGTATAGGATTTTGTTTTTGTTCTCTTATAATATGTTCCGTTGCAATGTACAGACATGATATTAGTGTAATTTTAAAAGAAGTTTTGTTGATTTCATTAGACAATATATACCAAAATACCGATATAATATGTTACTTTACGAATAATAGAAAAAAAATAGCATGTTTTTTCTTTGTACAATTTATTAACTTTCAGAATAATTTAACAAGGTATTGAAAATTATAATTCGAATATTATTTGAAAATCTTAATACACTACGTCATACTGGTGCACAACTGGGTCTCTGTCGTGACCCGGTTCATCTTGATCGGGTGACTTATTATATCAGATTTTTAAGCTTAAAAATAACGAATATCGGATAGACCATAGGTTGGAGGCCTAGTTGTTTGGGGCCTAATATGGACAATTGGATTGGCTCATTTAATTTCTGTTTCTGTAATGGAAACAGAGGTGATTATTTTAATTTGCGCCTAAGGCAGGCTTCAAACCGCGCTGTTGTAACCAGGCTTGAATCTAATTATTCACACTACTGATCTACGGAACTTTCTACAGTGTTATTTACATATTGGTTCCACTTTTCAGCCTTTCCTACTGCGCAGATCTCTCTTTCGTATCCTCTGCATTAACTCAAAAGGGAATCTTTCGAGTTAATGAACATTGACCATCCGATCTATTTTAAGATTCGTGCAAACTAAATCCGCACGTAATTATAAAGTTCAACGTAATTACAGTGCTGTCACTCGTAACAAGTGTCATCTGTGCGGAACAGTGTTTTAAAATGGAGTCGCATATGCGTATGCGGTCGGCAGCCGTACTCAGAATGCCCATGCGGTTTTTCCATGCGATCCGAATATGCGGTCATGCGGATTAAAAATGCGGCCATGCGGTCCGAATATGCGGCCATGCAGTCTTCCCATGCGATTTTGATAATTTGATTGTATTTTAATTAAAATTTATATTAAAAAAATCAAAAAATTATTGTTGGTTATGTTATTTTGTAAAAATAAATTCAAATATATGAATATGAATATATATATATACGTGAATTTTTATTTTAAAATTCGCATGAAAATCCGCATATGCGTCCGCATACCGCATATGCGGTATGCAGTGGCCTTCCGCATGCATGAACAAAACCGTATTTTAAAACACTGGTGCGGAAGCACATCCAACTGTAAAGAGGCGATGGGAAAAATATTTTTTTGTAGTAGTGATGGTAGACCATAGATGAGGTCATTTTTTAAAAATTTGGGCCTTAAGTTTGGGGTTGAATCAGTAATAATTTAGTGCGTCGTTGGCCCAGAGAAACAAAAAAAAGATAAGGGAAGATAATGCAGTTCACAATTATCTGGCACCTTAATTGGAGAAATGGTTTCTTGCATCTCTCAACTGTCAAAATGGGTAAACTAAAATCACTGCGACACGAGTAAATATGTAAAATTTTGCTGATCTATTGTAACTACTTTAACTCCTTGAGTTATCTAACTTACCTGATCAGTAATGGTCGAAAAATAATCTGATTTTATCTGGACGCATATGTAAAAGTAAGAATCGTATGATTCTAACTAACTGTGTACATACAACAGTAACTTCCACCATTTCAGAATTTGTTGAACCGTACTAAGCATTTGTATTTAATTTCTAGGCTAGCTTATATTGAAAGGAAGATAAAAAACAACTATTCTATCTTTGACAAGTCACCTGGTGCTGTCAATAGAAATATTATTTCAAGAGACTTTAGAAAAACATTTCTCTATTAATTGGAATTATAATTTGCAGGGATGTTGTATACATGTCAAACAGTCTGATGTACCATTCATCCTTTGAAAGAGGATAGTGAAAGAAGCCTTGAGCAGTTCTATCAATCTCTCGGTCTCTCCTCTCGGTGTCGTTTCCTCATTCGTACGTTATCAAAAATTCCAACTAAGCAGAGTTCTCATCCAATCTCAGCTCAACATTTATTTGTAATAACAAGGATAAAAGCCCCCACAGTGCAACTGTCGCATGATGACACTTATTTACCGTGTTAACTAATATTGCGCAGATTTCTAAATGCGATATTAAAAATTTGTCAACAATTTAAGAACATCCTTATTATTGCTCAGGATAGTAAGATATTGTTTTGAAAATAAAGAGGAATTGAAAATTGATTTCACTCGAACATCATCGATCAAGCCCAGGATCAAATCAAGAAATAAGATCTGTTTTTTTGACAATGTTGGTAGAAGCTACCAAACCAAAAAATGGCAAAAAATAATAAAAATTACATCCATTGCCTCTCCTTGCAACCTCTCATATCTATCTCAATTTGTCCTTGCAAAATTTCATCCACAAAATTCCCTCAACATGAATTCGATCAACTAAATTCATTGAAGGCAACATCTTATCTCTAAAGATATTCTCATTCCTTAATTTGCTTCCACACAAACCACATGGTTATGCTAAACCATTCAATCCAGCCTCTTTCATTTTGAAT
This sequence comes from Carex rostrata, assembly GCF_964058835.1. NCBI lineage: Eukaryota > Viridiplantae > Streptophyta > Magnoliopsida > Poales > Cyperaceae > Carex > Carex rostrata. The sequence continues at coordinate 7,053,917 of NC_135930.1, read as the reverse complement.
TCCAGCTGCCATGCATAAATGAACGCTTAGACCTGGTCCAAGTATGCTCAATAGAATCTCCTAACACCATTAGTCTATATCCCAAGCGATTAGACAATCGGTTCCAAACAGACCTTGCATAAGCACACTCAAAAAGTAAGTGGTTAGCAGTTTCACAAGCACATCCAGTGCAGAGAACACACGACAGCTCACAGTGAAATTTCCTTTTAGCCATTTGATCATGCGTGAGAATTTTTTGTTTCAATGCCAAGTAAACAAATATTCGCACCTTGAGCGGATCCTTCTTTCATTATTTTTAGAATAAGAAAACGTAGGTTTGTACACTTGTGTAGCAGGCAGCCGATTTTTTTATTTTTATTCAAAATTTAAATTAAATTTCAAAAATTAACCGGTTTGGCTGTGAAATTTTAAATCTACCCAAACCGGTTAACCGGACCAAATTTCCGGTTAACGGTTAACCGGACCCTGGGTTCGGTTAACGGTTTAGCGGACCAATGGGTTCGGTTAACGGTTTAGCGGACCAAGGGTTCGATTAACCGTTTAGCGGACCAACACAATGGGTTCGGTTAACGGTTTAGTGGACCAAGGGTTCGGTTAACGGTTAACGGTTTTAAAGATTGATGGACGGTTCGGTTAATTTTTGAAATTAAATTTAATTTTTGGATATAAATAAAAAAATCGGAGATAAGGGAGTGCGTGATTAATTTCTTTATATTAAATAAGTGAAAACTGTATAATTAAAAAATTTGTAATTAAAGAAATATAATATAAAATTAGTTCATCAAGGCGAGTTAACTTTGTCATGAGAGATAAAATTAATGTATTTTACTTACGATGCGTTGCATATAAAATTATTTATAGTCAGGATTTTTATCAGGGATAGGTCAAAAAAATTACTAATAAGATAAGCGGGTTGCTGATTGTCGTAAATTAATCAATTCAGACTATGGGTTGTCCAAAAATATATAAAATTTTATTTAGAAGTAAGCAACAGTCCGATTATACATATATGATATATCTATATTCAGTTTTTACAATTAAAAAATAAACAGTTGTCTACTTTTGATTCAATGTGGTTTCACCACTGCTTGTAAGTTTTTTTAGAAAGCTCATCCATGGGAGAAAATGATGAAGACTTCTTCAATATCTAACATAAAATATAAAAATTATCATTATAGTTTAATTGTAATTCACTAATTTGTAAAAAAAAACAAGAACAACAATTTTTCATATACTCTATGTTTGTTTTGTGATTAAGTAGCCTGCAGTATTTACTGAAATGATTAAGTAGCCTGTAGCCGCCAGAAAATAAAAAATATTTTACTGAAATGTGGGTTCGAAGAATTACACCGATTTTTTTATTTATATCCAAAAATTAAATTTAATTTCAAAAATTAACCGAACCGTCCATCAATCTTTAAAACCGTTAACCGTTAACCGAACCCTTGGTCCGCTAAACCGTTAACCGAACCCATTGTGTTGGTCCGCTAAACGGTTAACCGAACCCTTGGTCCGCTAAACGGTTAACCGAACCCTTGGTCCGCTAAACCGTTAACCGAACCCATTGGTCCGCTAAACCGTTAACCGAACCGGCCAGGGTCCGGTTAACCGTTAACCGGAAATTTGGTCCGGTTAACGGTTAACCGGTTTGGGTAGATTTAAAATTTCACAGCCAAACCGGTTAATTTTTGAAATTTAATTTAAATTTTGGATAAAAATAAAAAAATCGGAGCAGGCAGCATACCGAATTAGCTAGAAAACAGTAGCCACGTACCAACGGTACAATAAACGGCTCATATGCCGTGTAAAGAGCAAAACTTTGGAATTTAAAAATTAGATTGAATGAAATACATTTTGTCTCCTCAGATCTCACAAAATCAACGTATCGTGTACTTGCTAAATCGTGTCAAATCTACCAATCTTTATTTTAAATTTCTTTATATATCCTGTTAATTTTTGTACTAAACGATTAAGAGAGACCTGACGTTTTCTGTTTTTGTCTGTTCTGAAAAATATCAGGTTATAATTGCTCTCTGTGTATACATGTATTGATACAATTATAAACTGCGTCACGACAATTGAACAATAACTATCTGAAAATTATGCACTGATTGTTTGGATGCAACTAAGTCTGGTTCATGATGTCAACTGGGAATGTGCCATGAGGGATTGGATATATTTTTTGAAAGTCTGATGTAATTTTATAGTAAACCTCTGTGGTTGTAAACACATCTATTAATTCAATCTTGATGGCTGCTGCCAATATAATTAAGCTTTCAAAAAAAAATATATATAATAATAAATAAAATAAGTTTGGTTTAGCGCGCTGTGCTGCTATTTCATCGATAAGGCAAATTGTCGAATTTCTTTTTCTTAATATCACATAGAGCGAATAACTCGACGCTTTCATGCATACATGCATATATATATATATATATATATATATATATATATATATAACGCGTAATACCATTGACATTTCTTGTGTTATCCACGTTGTTTCTAATCTTTGCAGCTTATTGTTTATCAAAAATATTGCCTGCTAAGTTCTACGTTTCAATTTTAAATAAAATTAATAGTATGAAAATATATCCATGTGAACACATAAAAGTTTTTGCATGCGTCGTTGCCTCGATCAATGTTTTGTTCACGTCAAACTCTTATCCTTTGCCAGTTCAAAGAGAAACTCTTTTCGCCAACCGATGAAATTTATGACGATCGACTTGATGTTCAAATCTGCAAAAAATATTCTATGGTACATACTATTCAAGACAGCAAAGTTATCGTTTTTGACTGAATTACCATATCAAAGAACTTATTACAAGTTACAAACAATGCCCACGTGGCTTTTATGAATTCCACGCGTGGTCATGAGAATCGCAGAAATAGAATTATACAAGCTAGTTGTTACTTTGAAAATGAAGTCTTTCCCATGCAATCTTCGTTTTTCCTTTTTTTTCTTTTTTTTTTTTTGCAACAACCAAGCCGTAGGCAATTGCCAATCTTTTTGTTACATGACACATATATATATAGAGGTTGGCTAAGATCAAAGTGGTAGTTATATATTGAGATTTGGTGTTACCAATTCGTTTTTTAATTTTCAAAGTTCAAAACTTCGATCCGAACCATTCAAGGTGATCTCTATATTAAAATATGCTTGGAGACCAAATTTTACATTTTTCTAATTTTTTTTACTATTTGTTAAGCCAGTTTGAAAATCGTTGATCCAACGGTGGCTTAAATTAGAAGCCACCGTTGGATCAGCGATTTTCAAAGTGGCTTAATAAATAGTAAAAAAAATTAGAAAAATGTAAAATTTAGTCTCCAAGCACATTTTAATATAGAGATCAACTTGAACGGTACTTCGGATCGATGTTTTGAATTTTGAAAATTGAAAAACGAATTGGTAGCACGAAAGTTCAGAAACTACCACTTTGATCTTAGACAACCTCTATATATATATATATATATATATATATATACTAGTATCATACCCGTGCGTTGCAACGGGACATATTATAAGAAACAAATATATCAATAAAAATTATTATTATTTAAAAATTAAAACACATGTTAATAGAAAATTTATATGATTTTGTATTTTTAATTAACTTTAATCGTGTTCTCTGATAACAATTTGATGATGTGATGATTCTTTATTTTTAAGTACCAATGATATCAAATAATAGCTCGATTTGAATCTAATATCAAATATCATACAACAATTCAATATCAACATATAATATGATATCAAAAAACATAAATAAAAAGTGTTATTGCGTGTATGTATAGGATATACACACACACACACACATATTATAAGAGAAATATATATTCACACACACGTTTCAATTTATATTCTTCTTTGTTTTCAATTTATATTTTTATTCTTCCTTGTTTCCAATTTAGAATACACACACACACACACATTGATATATATTCTATATTTGAAATATATTCTAAATTGCCCACACCAATATGTATAGAAACAAAGAAAGAGAAATAAGGAAATAAAAAAAAATTGATTTTCATTGTGATCCGTATAGAAACGAAAAAGAAGTAATGAAACAAAAAAAAAAAAAATAGAAAGTGGAGTCTTCTTAATTGAAGAGGAGAAATATGGAAATAAAAAAAATAAGGAAACAAATACATATATCACTAAATTTCAGAATTTGTTCAATTTTAATTGTAACGTATCATGTGGCGGTACATGTGGTGGGTATGTTTTTAACTAAATTTAGACTTTTATATATAAAACATATGCATTTAATCAAAAGAATACAAATTATGTAATTGAAGGGCTGAGATCAAATCCGAAGTTTCATCTTTCAATCGTAGCCGTTGGCGGATCAGACATCCAACGTGCTTAATATAATAGAATGGAGATATATAGGTAATAGTAAACAAGCGCTCCATATATATGTATATGTAATAATTCCGAACACCAACAAGCAGGGAGAAAAATGGTACGGGCTCTTGCCATATTGCTTGAAAATGATTTTCCACACAAATCCATCATCTCTCATGCCGTCATAATCCTCTTCATGGTGTGCGTAATTGGCGTTGTAATACTCAACTGTGGGGACGAGCCCCAGGGTCCGCCTCAACAGGGAGGTAACGTGACGTACACTGGGGGCAGGGCAAGCACCGGCACTGGTTGCGGCGGTGGTGGTGGTGGTGGTTGTGGTGGTGGTGGTGGTGGTTGCGGAGGCGGTGGTGGTTGCGGTGGTGGTGGTGGTGGCTGTTGAAGCATGGTCTGACTACTTGAATTAATGGAAACATTCACTCCATGAGCATGGTCCGGTAAACCTACATCTACAGTTAATACACATATGTCACATTCCTTTTGCTTCAATTATTACAATTATGTTATGTAATTAAAGTTGGATTGTCATATTTATTTTCCTTATTATATATTGTACAGTAAATGAGTGTTGATTCTGTGAAGTATGTATTATTTAAAGGGTTGGCGTTTCTTTAATTGGTTAATTAAAGGGACCGTGTGTATATAGTATTTCAACTATAAATATATACTATTGCTTGTGAAATAACATCTGTCTAGTACCTTGAGCATGTAATCTGAGCGATGTCGGATAATTAATTTATATCAATGTCAAAAATAAGCGGATGTCAGACAAGAAACTTTTTTTTTCTTTTTTTGTTCTTTTTCAAGAGCTAAGATTTAGGTAGCTGAGATCTCGGCCGCGCAGTCGGATCTCTCTGTCAAAAATAACTTAATTATTGTCCTAATTTCCTCATCTGCCATATAAAATTCCAACTGAGCAGAATTACTCAACTCAAAATAACTGTAGTAGATTATTCTGTACAAAGTAAAACGAATAATACTTTTTTGCCCGCTGATTTTTCCGCGCTGAGCAGAATAATACGTACTCAACTCAAAATAATACTTTTTTGCCGCGCAGTCTAGTGGATTTTATCCGCTGATTATATATTGAGCGGTCGGTTTTGATACTTTTTTATATTGATATTTAGTGTAGTGGAAGCGTGCTTGCTATTTTACATTTCAGATTCAATTCCTGTTTCCAGCAATTTTAAATTTAATTTAATTTATTTTAGTGAATAAAATAAAATTATGTCTTGGGCTCTTGGCCGTGACTTTAACCCGAGTCTCTCGGGTGGGAGCCAATAGTATAGTTTATGGAAAATCTGAAATTCTATAAATTATATACAATAAAATCTCGTATTTTTTATATTTCTACAACCTTGATCAAATTATGTTACTTCAAATTTAAAATACAAAGTTTAATGTATGTAATACATAAAAATTGAGAACCGAAAAATCCAAGGTTAAAATCATGTTCAAGAACACATGGGAGTCATTGACATTTTTCATATGACTTGAACGTGGCTTGAACCTTGAATCTTTCAAAGAGAATCAGTCAAGAGCACAAACTAACTAACTAGACTACTACAACGTTATGAAAATCTCAATTTTATGTATTGCATATATTAAATTTTCGTATTTTTTTTTAGTAACATAATTTGAATCAAGGTTGTAAAAATTAGAAAAAATACGAGATTTTAATGTACATAATTTATAGAAATTGAGATACTTCATTAAGTTGTAGTAGTCTAGGTGGTTTGTGTTCTTGGCTCCCACTCGAGAGATCCGGATTCAAATGACAGTCGAGACATTATTTTATTGTTTTCACTAAAAATAACAATGACATTATGACTCCGAATAAAAATTGATCCACTGGGCCGGTCCTGAAAATTTTGAGGCCGGAGCAAGAGAAAAATTTGAGATCTTAATATCTACAATTTTTTTTATTAATATGTCAATATATCATACAAAATAGGGAGGACATAAAACCAATACCCCTCAAAATAAAACATATACAATGAGATTTTAGTTTTTTTTTCTCCTTTTTTTTGTTTCTTTTTTTGCTACCTGATCCATATTTTCTAGGAAACATTGTTTTAAATTAAAAAAAAAAAGTAATAGAAGGATAGGACCTAGATAATGAGGCAGAGACAGTCCAGTCACTGCTGCTACTGCTGCATCGCTATCGCTGCTCGTGTTGAGAAGAAATAGATTTCTTAATTTTTTTTTTCTTCCCTCGTTTATTGATTTACAAAGAAGAAAAAAACAAAACTAGATTTCAATTTTTTTTATTCCTATGGCCGAACTAGGTTTTCAATATTTTGAGCGAAGAAATTTTTGACTGCTGTTGAATTGGTTGGTTGAATAGGTAGGTTTCCAAAATGAAGAAATAATTTCCATCAATAAACGAAAAAAAAATGAAAAAATGAATAAAAAGGAAGGATTAGGAATTTATGATTCTTTCTTTTCGGCCTAGAAACGAAAAACCTTAGAAAATTTGTTGGGCCCGTCAGCTATCTGGAAATGAAGTTATTAATCCATTTTGTTTTTAGGCTTTTAACATATGTAATATTTTTTTGGGGGGCCTTTTGGGCTTTGGGGCCCAGGGTCAGGGCCGGCCCTGTTGATCCACGTCGTTTCTCTCTACGAGAAATAATTTTAATAATGTTTTAGACCTCAAGTGATACTTATGGTAGTCAATGTATGAGATGTTGTTTTATCTTCTTTTAAGTATTTGAATCTAACTTCTAGCAATTGTTCAAACCAATGTAAACCCAATATAAACAAAAGTATATCCGAATATAAGGATTGGATTAATACCGTGAGTAACACCAATGCATCAACATGAGGCATCTTGTAGTAGCATAGTTAAGTCAAAAGCATCTGCATAAGATGCATTTTAATTTCAGAGTCTAATAATAGGGTCATGTTTCCAATGTCCTTTATATTCTCTCGTAGGCTATGAACAAGGTTGGAATTCGTATCTCATTGAGAGGCCAACCCAAAATAAGAAGAAAAGGCCTATGAGTCAGCCCAAGTCACCACCTTGCAGGGCCTCATAAAGTCTCGAGACATACGGGCCAAATTAACAGCCTGCTCGACTCCAGTTAGCCAAACGCTGCCTTAATGCGGCATAACTATTCACAAGTCAGTTTTCACAACCACATGATCCCACAATCTCCTTTAAACCGCCCGACGTGATGCGGTTTATAAGATTAGGATCAGACTATATAAAGCCCCTCTTTTAACAGAAAAAAGGTCAACATTCAAGCAATTGAAGCTTATGCCAAGAGATGTCACATTGGTCAAGAATTTGATATCTCCGAGATCTCAATCAACTCTGAGACCCAGTCTTATCTCAATTTGCGATCTCAAGCAGAATGAGTCCAATTCAAAGCTCTCTTTAAGCGTACGGTCTACTCCCTGGAGTTACCCCGTATCATGTAGTAAACCGGTTCATTTTTATTCGGGAACTTCTTCTATTAGCCCAGTAGGACCAAAAATAAAGAAACTTCGATAGTTCGATAAGACCATAAATTGAGGCGTAATTGTATGGGCTTAATAGCGCAAGTGATTAGGCCCATCTAATATCTGTTTGTCTGTCCTGTGAAATGAGATATATACTGTAACTAAATATATATATAATGATAGTCTGAATATTCTGATTTTCAGGAGGAATATATATCTAAAAGTAAGGATCGTATGATTCTAATTATTAATTGTGTGCGTACGGTAGTAACTTGTTCCATTTTCTCTCTTAATTTTGAAAAGGACATAATATATATTATGTGGAGCTGCATTTGTTGAATTACCGTACAGAAAAATCGTACTTGTTAGGCCATCGTATTTGAAAGGGAAGAGCTTTGACAAATGACAAGTCACCACCGGGACCTGCATGCCAATAGAAATAATTAATATTTCACAAGTCTTAATAACAATCCTCTATTAATTGGGATTATAATTTGCAGGGATGTTGTATATATGTCAAACCGTCTTAAGTCTTAACCATAAATTCATCCTTTCATAGAGGATAGTGAAAGGCGCCTTGAGCGCTGTTATGTCAATCTCTTGCTTTCTCCTCTCGGTGTCGTTTCCTCAGCCGTCATCTAAATTCCAACTGAGCGCAGACTTATCATCAATGTCAGCTCAACATGTCGTTAGCTCAACATGTAATAACAACGATAGAAGTCACCACAATGCACCTGTTTGTTAGCACTAAGAGAATTAATTACTTGTCTGGCATCAGGCATAATATCATCAATTCATCTATTTAGATGAAAAAAAATTATCATCATCAGGTTATAATTACTCGCACTGTATATATATGTCTTATGCACTGCGTACGTAATCGATTTCAACAAGTTTGGTTTACCTGTACTGCTGCTATTTGATAAGGCAAATTGTGGAATTTCTTTATTTTAATCACATAGAACGAGCTGTAACTTGACACTTTCATACATATATAAGCATAATTAATACTGCATCATTAGTGACTTAATATCATTTTCTATAAATTAATTACCTCCTTTCTATACGTAATGCCATTGACATTTTTTGTGTTATTCACATTTTTTCTAGTCTTTGCAGCTCATTGCCAGCTAACTTCTTCAACGATATGATATTAAAACAAATAAGTCACAAAAATATATATAAATGTGAACACATAATAGATTTTGCGTGCCTCGTTGCCTCAATCAATTTTTTGCTTACGTCAAACTCTTTTCCTTGCCAGTTCAATGAGGAGACTAATGAACAAAGTAAAACAAAATATTTTTTTTCAAAACTCGTGTTCTCTTGTTGATTTCTTCCGTCATTATAACTTTGTAAGATTATTTTATTCAACAATTTATTTGACAAAAAATTGTGCTTTCTTGCATTTTTGGTAGTTGTTTGTAACAAAATCGTTCTTGAAAAGTCTACCAAAATAGTGTTTCCTTTTGTTTTCTAAAACATCGAGCACCAATGTTATTTTTTATTAATGTAATACTTTTTCAACAGGAGATGCTTTAGAAGAGTCTATATGTATTCTGCAGAAATTATGACTAATATTTCTTCTTGACTTAAGAAATTATAACTGGCTGCTTTTGGTTACCAATAACTGTAAGTTTCATCGGTGACTTGGTCACAATTTTCAGGAATGCATGGTAGTATATCGTAAACACTTTTGGTTTCTTTGTGCTGATGATGATAAACATATATAGGGTTAATTAATGAGTGGCATCTCATATTTAGATATCTAGGTAATTAATTAAGCTCATTTTTAGTATCAGAGTATGTCTATGTTTTGTTAATTAAATATTCAGTTTTTATTTTTTTTATTTAATTCGCACAATAATGTTTTGGTGGTGATCAATATTGATTTGTCCATCGAACCATGTTGAGAAATATCGCGGTAGAAATTAATACAGCTGGTGCTGAACTAAAAGAACTGATCAATAAGCAAAAAAAAAATTCAAATAGATTGCATAAACATATATAATTAATGAGGTTCCTACAATTACCAATATATATTACTTTTGTTGAAGTAGATCACCTAAATATTTCTGATAAAACTAATAATTGCAACTTCCCATAAGTTATTTATTAGATGTTATTTTAGCATTTTTTTTTAAGTTGTTCACAAAATGTTGATAGTTTTTACAAAATATCAATATATTATATATATCAAACTGTCAAAAATATTAAAGTAATTAATGCCGGCTTGAGCATAGATGACATGGCAGCCGTTGACTAAGTTCTATATATAGGGATCGGATCAAATGGCATAATTAATTATTTAATCATTTTAATTGCAGCCTCTCCAAGTCTCATATCGTAGAACCCTTTCAATTTTATCTTAATCTGCTTTGAAATTCGTGCAAACATGAATCTCAATTGATACAGACATCCAAAATCCATCAAGTAAACGTCAGGTACTTGAGTATCAGATGCCACACATATAATATTAATTAAATCATGCATTTTATTTGATTTTAAGGAACAACTGAAAATAACCATCATTTAGCAATTCAAGATATCTTTAATTGCTATGGGGAAAAAAAGAAAAAAGATGTAACCATGTTGAATTTTTTTTATAAACCATAAATAATTAAATCAAATTTACGAAACCAATATGATTGTTTTTTTTTTTGAAAAACCATAAGGACCGAACGGCCTATTCGGTCTCCAAAATTGCCTTTTTCCCAGACCGAATGGGTCATTCAATCTCACCAATTTTTGCACTTTTTCACACTTTCTCGTGCAGCTGATGGTGTAAGAACAGGATTTGGTTGCACACTTTTTCACACTATTGTTGGTACGGGTAGTCTATCATTTAGTCCATACACCAAACTACAAGGAAATAACTAAACTTGAATTATGCTATTATATTCATTTAACTTCATGCTTCTATTAAATCTAAAATATTTCTCATTTTAATGAATATTCAAAAAATTATTATATATATAAACGAAAATTCCATTGTAACACTAATTTATAAACATAAATATCTAAGGTGCAAAAATTTTCAAATAAACTTAAACATCGACTTAAAAGCTAATGGATTATGCTCCAAGATGAATTATATATTACATAAATTAATGAAAATTAATGTAATAACTTAAACATTGACTTAAAAGAAACTTTAATCATAACATTTTATCTCATAAAATAAAATAGTTATACAAATAGTCTCTAAAGTATTATTCGTTTATCATTTTAATCTTTAAAATTTCAAATATATCATTTTGATTATTCTAAGTATCACGCATTATTATTCTTAACTTTTTTAGTTATTAAAGTAATATTTTGTCCCTTCAAATTTTTTATTTTAATTTAAATAATTATAAACTATAAAAAAATTCTTGTCATGCTTGTAAATTCTTAGTCCTGATATGATTATGCATTTAAATGCATAATCATGAATAATCATGAAGAATTCTTAGTCCTTGTAAATTCTTATCCCGATTATTAAATGCATAATCACGAAGAATTCTTCTGGTGTTTGTAAACCAATACCCATTATCAAATTCACAAGACCGAATGGAGGTTTCGGTTTGGGCTAAAAATTCACAAGACCGAACTGGTCATTCAGTCTGGACTGAAAATTGTGTTATTCGGATCTTCTATGACGGCATTGAGAAAAACTGAAAAAATTGGTGAGACCGAATGGCCCATTGGGTCTGGAAAAAAGACAATTCTGAAAACCGAATGGGCCGTTCGGTCCTTATAATTTTTCAAAAAAAAAAAAAAAAACAATCATATTAGTTTCATAAATTTGATTTAATTATTTATGATTTATAAAAAAGATTCAACCATTCGGTGTTTCCTCGAAAAAGGTCCACTGATTAATGCAGGTCAAATGATGAAAGCGCACCCCATGTTTCTTCGAAACCTTTGACTTCTCCCAATCATTTCTCTAGTGGTTCCTTGTGGCACAACTGCTATGCCATGTCATGTAATTCATCCTGAGTTCTCTTATGACTTATCTCTGTGTTAAAACGTTTTATTAGTTTTGTGTTCCAATCATATTTTACATTTTTATCTAGGTACGTTTCAAAAGTCCAGATAGTCAATCCGAACAGCGCTCACCACGTGATCTCTGTATTAAAATGTGCTAAGTTTTATATTTTTGAGAATTGAACTAATTTGCTAATTTTAAATAGGTACAAAATTACTATTTTTGGATGATTCATAATCTTATGAAAAATAATGGTTTTGTATCTATCTAAAAAAATAGTAAAAGTTTTTCAAATATATAAAATTGGGTCTTCAAGCATATTTGAATATGGAGAACAGTTGAGTTGTTCGGATTGACTATTTGGGCTTTTAAAACAAAGATAAATATGTGAGGCATGATTAGGATACGAAACTAGTTAATGAGATGTTCTATTTTTTTAGTAAAGGTTGGAGATTAAACTACCTAGCTATTTAATATTCACAAAAGATTATCTTTTTCAGATTTCGAACATGCAACCTCCCACATAGAGAACATTTTTTTTCACTACTAGACAAAATGTTGATTCTCATAACATTTTAACTCTACTTGACTGAGACATTTTAACTCTCCTCAACATGTAAATATCCAAGTTAAATTTGTTTTTCAGTAAAACGAATTTTAAAATATTTATATATTGATCGAATTATAATGTTGTATTTGCATGCTCGTCAACAGGAGTGCATATTATTCATACATTATAATATTGAGCATACATTATAATATTGAGTGTAAATTAATACAAAATAATAACGATACTAATAAAATATACTCTATTAAGAATGATCAACTGTCATCAATAAATTAATTTTATTAACAATACACGAATGGTTTGCGACGCTAGGAAGCGTGCATGTAAAATGAGGTAAAAAAAAACCATGAATTAATACGCAGAATAATAAATATGTATGTTTTTCACAATACTTAGCATAAATTTATAACTAGCTAGCCACATGCATACTCTGCTATATGGTTTCAATCACAACAGATCTAAAGTTGGTGTCTTTTTCTACATGTTGTATCTATATATATCACATCAAATACAAATCCTAGCTAGATGACTTGTAAGAAGTGGACTTTAATGAATCACATATTAGCTGTTTATTAGAAAGTTGTGATATTGTAAATTTGTAACTATTGCTTAAAAATATTTATATGATGCGGCAATAAAAGTACCGCCAAAATTGGATCCATTCTTAATTCCAAATAAAGAATTAGTCCAATGTCAAACTTAAGTAAGGACAGATGTACATTCCTCTTGGTTTTTTCATTGGATAGTAAAATATTATTCTTACTTGGAAGTTTTAGCATTTTCCGAAAGTCAAAACGACATTAAGTAATAATTAGTTGTTGTTCACATTGCAAAATATGATCATAGAGTACTTCGTGTTTTGAATATTTCTTCAAGGTGATATATTATGTATATTATACAATAACAAATTTTTTTTTTTGGGGGGGGGGGGGGGGGGGGGGGGGGGGGGAATACGACTGCAATTCCGTCTGTGTTTTTTTATTACATTAAAATGTTGGGTCGCCAAGAAAGTAGTAAAAAGAAAAGGTTATATATATAGATGGCTAGCACTGGATTGTTAAATTTAATAGTTGATGAAAGCATTGACCTAGCTAAGTTAAATAATGCGTTCAACAAAGAGACTGAATCAATATAATTAGTTATGGAAGCAAAGGTTATTATAAACACATGCATGTTGGATGATCATCATGCCATCGACCTGTCTTCTCTTTGGTGTAAATAATAAGCAAATCATATATAAAAGATTTAACTATCTCTATCGCAATATTGAGAAAGTTGTTACAAAGGATATACTTAAAAAGAAAAGAAAGAGGATTAAGAGGGGTTGTTGTCAACTACTGTACCTCTCTCAAGGACTTCTTATATTTTATTTTATTTTATTTTCATGTTTTGTAGCGCAACTTGCCTTAAAACAAAGATTTTGGCGAATAGTTGTATTTTTATCCTTGATGCAATGTCAAGATTTGGAAAAGAAAAAAGGGTCTAGAAATCCGTCCAAAATATTTAAAAATGTATTAAATATTTTATAAAGAACCAGCAGAATTGAGATGCAAAAAAAAAAAAAAATGTCATAAAAAGAATCAAATCATTGATTAATTAAATTTCATAAAGTTTGTCTGCAAATCAGATAATTAATTTATGTGGGTAATAATATTGCATACAACCTCACCGAACCCGACATTTTTATTTTTACCCCATTAAAAAATTATTTTAATAAATAACCAAAGTTTAGCAACAATTTTAAAAATACCCCACCCGTGAAAATTTTCCACGGGTTGAAATTTTAATTCCCATTTTTTTTTTATAAAACAGAAATTTGTTTTTATTTTTTATTTTTTGTATTGAAATATTAGAAATGTTGGATATATTTCTTTGAAAATAGATGGAATACAATATAATTTGATTTATTAGAAAGACTGTAACAAATAACCCGGATCAATATTTTTCAAGTCAGATTTTTCGCGGCTGTAAGAAAAATTAATATATTTTTGTATGTGTTATTGGAAAAAAAAATGCTTAGATTCTGAGTTATTGATCCCGGTTCAAAAGTCACTTCTATGCAATCTAGAAAATATTGTGATCCTTCTAGGACATTTAATTTATGGAAAGTTGTATCTATTTTTGAAAAAAAATAAAAACTTTAAGTTATTTAATAATTATTATTCAAAAAGAATTCTCAAAATAGATACAACTTTTTATAAATTAAATGTCCTAGAAGGATCACAATATTTTCTAGATTACATAGAAGTGACTTTTGAACCGGGATCAATAACTCAGAATCTAAGCATTTTTATTTTTTTCCAATAACACATACAGAAATATATTAATTTTTCTTACAGCCGCGAAAAATCCGACCTGAAAAATATTGATCCGGGTTATTTGTTACAGTCTTTCTAATAAATCAAATTATATTGTATTTCATCTATTTTCAAAGAAATATATCCAACATTTCTAATATTTCAATACAAAAAATAAAAACAAATTTCTGTTTTATAAAAAAAAATGAGAATTAAAATTCCAGCCTGTGGAAAATTTCCACGGGTAGGGTATTTTTAAAATTGTTGCTAAACTTTGGTTATTATTATTAAAATAATTTTTTAATGGGGTAAAAATAAAAATGTCGGTCACCGAACTGATCATTCCGTTTTTTTAGAAAATGTATAAAGCAATCAAATTAATAATTCAATTTCTTGCAGTACGTTGGTAAGTTTTTATCTTTCTAGTCCCCAACAAAAATTTTACTATATTTCTAAAAGCAAAAAATTATGATTATTAATTACCACCAAAATATTACCGTTATATATAAACCAAAGCACGATTGGGAAAAAAAAAATAGCTATAGAAAGGATCGACAACTTAACGATAATATTTGTCAACAAGCACATGCTAATTAAAGAAATGTCTTGACAAATCAGGGAACAGATTACCTGCTAAGATACTATTGTTGAACAAAAGCTAGCCAAATCTAATTATCATATAGAACTTGAACACCAGGTTGGATTATATATATATGTTTAAACTTTAAAATCACCACTAACAAACAAATTTAGACTGGCTATTTGTTTTATTATTAGTAGCCAATTTGGTCGCGCATATATATATGAGGAGGGTTCCAATGCCTCATTTTTTTCATACCTCATATTTTATATTTTCGTTTTCAAAGTTCAAATTGTCGATCCGAACCGTTCAACAAAATATTTATACTAAAAAATGCATGGAGATGAAATTTTATATTTTTTGGAATTTTTTTTGCTATTTTTTAAGATAGGTACAAAATCACTGTTTTTGAATCGTTCAAAAAACAGTGATTTTCTCTCCATCTTAAAAAATAGCAAAAAAATTTCAAAAAATATAAAATTTCATCCCTAACCATATTTTAGTATGGATGTCATGTTGAACGGTTCGGATCGACAATTTAGACTTTGAATATGAAGAAAATGAAGATATAAAATATAAGGTATGATGAGGTATAAAAAAAATGAGGCATTGGAACCCTCCTCTATATATATAGAGTAAGGCTTGGGTGCTATGGATAGCATAGAGGGCTACGGTGCTACGGCTCAGTATTCGAGTTTTCAAAATTCTAACTGTCGATCCGAACCGTTTATCTTGTTCTCCATATTAATATGTGTTTGCAGACCAAATTTTATATTTTTTGGAAAATTTTACTACTTTTTTAGATAGATAGAAAATCAAATATCTGAATGGTGCAGAATTTTTTAGATCAAGTGATTTTATACCTAGCTAAAAAAATAGTAAAAAATTTCCAAAAAATGTAAAATTTGGTCTCCAAACACATATTAATATGGAGAACAAGATGAACGGTTCGGATCGACCGTTAGAATTTTGAAAACTCGAATATTGAGCCGTAGAACCGTAGCCTTCTATGCTATCCATAGCACCTAAGCCTTACTCTATATATAGATATATATAGATATATATATATATCTATATATAGATATATATAGATATATATATATCTATATATATATATGAGAGTGGCTAATATGCATTCGGTTGCATATGGACCAAAGTGCTTACGGTCCAAATTTGATTTTTCAAAATCCAAACGGTCGATCTGAACCATTCATCTTGTTCTCCATATTAATATGTTCTTGGAGACCAAATTTTATATTTTTCTGAATTTTCTTACTATTTATTAAGTATTTTACAAAATTGTTGATCCAACGGTAGCTGCTGATTTTACTGTTTTGTTAAGCTACTGTTGGATCAACAATTTTGTAAAATACTTAATAAATAGTAAAAAAAATTCAGAAAAATGTAAAATTTGGTCTCCAAGCACATATTAATATGGAGAACAAGATGAACGGTTCAGATCGACCGTTTGGATTTTGAATTTTAGATTTATGGTCCAATGCACAAACCCCTCCATGCATTGCAATGCACCATAGCCCATATATATATATATATATGAGATTGACTTGGGGGAGCCATGGAACACCAAACGTTTGTACTCCACGTCATATTTTCATTTTGAAAGTCCAAACAATGGATCCAAACCGTTAGATGTAATCTCTATATTGAAATGTGCTTGAAGACTAAATTTTACATATTTTGGAATTTTTTTACTATTTATTAATCCACTTTGAAAATAGCTGTTTTACTATGAACGTAAAAAACAGTAAAAATTTCTGGACCTCCGGATCAGTGATTTTCAAAGTGGCTTAATAAATAGTAATAAAAATTCAAAAAATGTAAAATTTGGTCTCCAAGCATATTTCAATATGGAGATCGTGTTGAGCGGTTCGGATCGGTTGTTTGAATTTTCAAAATGACTAAAATGAGCCATGGAGCACCAACATGATATAGGTCATGGCTCATTTTAGCCATCTCATATATATATATATATATATATGAACCTGCTAACATGCTACGCGTAGCATAGAGGGCTTCCGTGCAACGGCTCAATATTCGGCTTTTCAAAATCCTAACGGTTGATCCGAATCGTTCACCTTGTTCTCCATGTTAATATGTGTTTGGAGATCAAATTTTACATTTTTTGAAATTTTTTTACTATTTTTTTAGATTTATTGAAAATCGCTGTTTTTTTATGGTCCAGATTTGCTGAAAACAGCGATTTTCAATAAATATAAAAAAATAGTAAAAAAATTCCAAAAAATGTAAAATTTGGTCTCCAAACACATATTAATATGGAGAATAAGATGAACGGTTCGGATCGACCGTTAGAATTTTTAAAAGTCAAATATTGAGCCGTTGCACGGAGGCCCTCTATGCTACGCGTAGTATGCTAACATATTCATATATATATACGAGATGGGCTATGGTGAGTTGCGAAGTAAAGCTACTATTTTACTTCACACTACTATTTTGCAATTTTAAAGTTTAAAACGTCGATTTGAACCGCTCAACATGATCTTCATATTTAAATGTGCTTGGAGACCAAATTTTACATTTTTTGGAATTTTTTTACTATTTATTAAGCCACTTTGAAAATCGCCGATCCGGTGGTCCAGAAATTTTTACTGTTTTTGCTGTTCACCCGGATTTTCAGATTTTCAAAGTGGCTTAATAAATAGTAAAAAAATTCCAAAAAATGTAAAATTTGGTCTCCAAGCACATTTCAATATGGAGATCATGTTGAGCGGTTCGGATCGACGTTTTGAACTATTTATTAAGCCACCGTTGGATCAACAATTTTCAAAGTGGCTTAATAAATAGTAAATAAATTCAGAAAAATGTAAAATTTGGTCTCGAAGCACATATTAATATGGAGAACAAGATGAACGGTTTTAAAATTTCAAATTTGAACCGTATATATATCGGTCCATATGCTATCGAATACATATTAGTCACACTCTCTCTCTCTCTATATAGCTTAAAATTAGTTACAATCTAAATCACATGTAAACAATAAAAAGTATCTTTCATTGACGGACGAGTCTGGAAAGGGAGGTCCCAATAAAATAGTACTACCATGATAAATTTAATTTCTTTACGCAATTAATCGATGGAATATTTCGAATCTTTTGTGGCACTTGAAGAGATCAGTTATCCCCTAAAATTTGAAGTAAGATAGATAGTTATGGGCTGATCATTTATTATGCTATTATTATTTGTATTCATTTCTTTTTTAACTAAATGCTAAATATTATTATTCAAGATGCACGCAATTATATATTATATATATACTTGAGTTTTCAAAGTACAGCCGATCTCAATTTCAAATAATATTCTAACTTTTGAAGTAATATGAAGGGTAATATATATGTATAAACTTTGTAAACCACAATTACCTTCTGAAAAAAATTTATTTTTAAGCTGAACAAGAAAATTTTCGAGTTAACCATGCATCTGCCTATAATAAATGAAAAAATATTTCTGTCCACTGGGTTTTGTCCACCATCTGTCCACTGCATAAAAGAGCTTACCAAACATATGTATAATCCCCCAAACTAATTTCCACGTGTCTTCTTTGTTTACCTTTCTACTAGGCGAACTAACGCTCTCCCAGTCTAGCGTCGTTCCCTTCCAACCAACTTGTCCGTATCCTCTCTCTCTCTCTCTCTGTCCCTCTCTTCTCTTCTCTTTGAATCCGATCGGAGATTGATCTCGAGAGAGATAGCACCGAGCTTCTGATCACTGCCATTTCGTAGGCTTGTCAGAGAGATCACACGAGATTTCAAGACGGATTTGAGGTCTCAGAGCTAGTTGCAGCGGTGCTCCAGGAGCGGCAGAAGCGTACCTGTCGGGCTGTTCACATATCGAAAACAAATCAAACGAACCGTTCAGTCTGTATCCTTTCTGATTGCAATTGCAAGGCATCTCCCTTTCTCGTGGGATCTAGAATTCTAGATCTGATCGAACAAGAGAAACTAGAGATTGCTGAACCATGTCATCGCTGAACCGGTGCCATTGTTTGATCAGGCAACCGTGTCATTGCTGAACCGATGGATCAACTGAGAGTAATTTCGAATCCTTTTGAACAAAAATGAAGAAAATACTCAAGGTTACACTTATTCTTATAATTTTCTGTATATTTATGATATTTTGAAAATTTTCTTTCTAAAATGTTACGATTTTGTGATTTTCCAGTTTAGATTTGCGATTTTAATATTTTAAAAATGTGAAGTACATTTTTTGTAGGATTTGTTATTTAAGTTACAACATTGAATAATGAATTTTACAGTATTGGTGCATATTGAAAGTTTTTGGATGTTTGAAAATTTGAATGACATTTTTTATAAGATTTGTTATTTAAGTTATAGCATTGAATGATGAATTTTACAGGATTGGTGCAAGTGAAATAACACTTTTTCCTTATGTTTGAAAATTGTTATTAGATTATTTTACATAAGTTACAGTTTTGAATTATGAATTTTACACAATTGGCGCAAGTCAGTTTTACATGATATATATTGTTATTTTTTAAATGTTATATATATCATTTTATGTTATAAATGGGTTTGGTTTACGGTATAGGTGACAAATTTTACAGTTTATAAGTAATGTTTTGATATGCACTTTGTATTATTTGTTATGATATGTGTATGTTACATTTTATATTAAGTAATTTACAATATATAAGATATACAAATACAGTGTTATGAATACATTTTGATGTACATCATTATATATATATATATATATATATATATATATATATATATATATATATATATATATTTATTTTTTATTTTTTTTTTTTGTGTCTAACATTCTTTAGTATTGATTTTTACAGTTTTGCCCCAATGGCTTTTGATTTGAATGAAGATTTGACAAGTGAAAATTCAAGCGTGAATAGTGTTGTAGAAATCGATTTAAATGCCAAACCCGATATTGTGGGAGATGTAGGATTTGAAGAATCAGCAGAGTCAAACATTGTGGTGAACATATTTTGTGTGTGGTGAACAGATTTTTGTTGAACAGATGATGGATGTATGTATAGATTTAGAAATTTTACAGTATACATGGTATTATTTTATGGTTTATATTTTGAAATTTTATAGTATACATGATTCTTTGCAGGTGGTAGTTTAAGCTGAAATGTAGCATTTTTTACATTTTATCTTACAGTATACATGGTATTATTTTATGGTTTAGATTTAGACATTTTACAGTATACAAGATTCAATTGAAAATTTACAGTATTATTTGAAAAAAAATTTACTTTATACAAGATTCAATTTTACAGTATACAAGATTCAATCGAAAATTTTACTTTATACAAGATTCAATTTTACAGTATACAAGATTCAATCGAAAATTTTACTGTATAGAAGATTCAATTTTACAGTATACAAGATTCAACCCAGTGCAGACGCTAATAACTAACTCTAACTACCAATAACCGCTAATAACCGCTCCAATAATTTCCTATAACTGTAATTTCCGAAAATACAGTTTGAAAATACATTTCTTTTCTCGTTGCAATCTTTTTTCTAACTATCATAGGACCACTTCAAATAGTTGCTGAATGTTTTGTGATTAACTGATATATTTTATGTGATATATTGTATAATTATACAGCATGTAAAAGTAATTTTATAGTATTCGCACAAGTCAAAGCTATGGACAAATGATGGACAAAAGGCTGTGGACAATTAGACGCTTCCAGTCAACTAGCTAGTGGATAATTTTTGGAGGTATTATCTTGACTTGATCGTGGAGAACCTTGTTTTGCCTCACATGGCAGGGTTATGCAAGTGGATAAATTCAACATCCCAGAGATAAATTTTTTTTAGGGAGAGAATTCATTTCTTTGAGTTTTGAAGACATGATGATCTATTACAATTGATAGAATTGCAAGTATGAATAAATAAGTATTTTGAAATTTTATTATATGAAAAGATAATAGTATAACTTTTTTTAAAAACAAAAATGAAAATTTGAATTTATAGGAGACATCTGCTTCTGTTGACGAATCTCAATTATAATATAATTAATAATGGCTTTTCATTTAATTTTTGTAATTAAATTACTGAATTTTATCAATATTTTTTTATTGTCCTCTAAATTACTTTAAACTAAGAGATTTCAGCAAATCTGGACCATAAAAAACAGCGATTTTCAATAAATCTAAAAAAATAGTAAAAAATTCCAAAAAATATAAAATTTGGTCTCTAAACATATATTAATATGGAGAACAAGATGAACGGTTCGGATCGACCGTTAGGATTTTGAAAACTCTAATATTGAGCCGTAGCACGGGAGGCCTCTATGCAACCCATAGCACCGTAGCCAAGTCCTATATATATATATATATATATACACACTAAAATATGTTTAGGGATTAAATTTTATAATTTTTGAAAAAAATTTACTATTTTTTAAGATGGGTAGAAAATCATTGTTTTTTGAACGGTTCAAAAATAGTGATTTTGTACCTATCTTAAAAATTAGTAAAAAAATTTCAAAAAATATAAAATTTCATTTCCTTGAATATTTTAGTATAAATATTATGTTGAACGGTTCGGACCAACAATTTGAACTTTGAAAACAAAGATATAAAATATGAGATATAAAAAAGATGAAATATTGGAACCCTGAATATAAGAATACATAAAAAGTTTCTATGAATAAATAAATGAAAACGTGATTGGTTGTTATGGCAGAACATGCACTGATTTTCTTTTAGTTGCTATTGGGTGAATTATACATGATTATTTTTAAGTATTTAATTATTATTTTATTTTTTCTAAAGTTGAGAATGCATATCGTGAATCCTAATAGTTGTATAGGGAATTATTAATAGTTGGTATATATAATATTGATTTTGCAACTGCATGCATTTGCATTCTACCAAATGATGAATACTAAATAATAGAGGAAAAGGTTAAAAAAAAATGCAGGAAATAAAGACAGCAATTACAAATTATAAAGAAAGACCTCAATAATTTATAGAAGAAGAAAAAAAATCATCGAAAATCCATTAAAGAAAAAAGCTGATCAAATCGAAAATTTGAAAATAATCATGAAATAAAGGAAAATGTACAGTGACATGCATGCACCATCTACAGCATTTTACTGTAAATCGTCTCTCTACAAAGAACAGAAAACAAGTTGACTTAGTTATGATCTTAAAAGAAATCTGGATCTACTGAGGAATTGATCATGTTTTGCAATTTGTATGAACGACGTAAAACCAAGATTAATTAATGCATGGGTACTTATTTTCATCTATCTTTTTATAATTATAAATGAAAATAAGTAATTAAAAAGATAGATATTTTTAATGGGTAAAATCAGAGGCGAGCTAGTAATTAAAAAGGAATGGAATCAATTAATCTTCAGTTTATTTTTAACAAATTTATATTTATGCATGATTTTCTATATAGTTTAGAATAAAATACTACAGTTACAATAAAATTGATACTGATTTGCAGCATGAAAATTTTATATTCGTGTTTGACACCCATGGTTAAAAAATTGGGCTACGCCCCAGAATAAAATGCAAGATAATTATAATGAGAGAATTCGGATGATCTAAACCACTTAACATCATTTTCATATTAATATATGCTTAGCAATCAAATATTTATTTTTAGAAAAAAGTTATTATTTTTAAATATGTACAAAATTATTGTTTTGAGATGGTCGAGAAACAATAATGTACCTATATAAAAAATAGTAAAATATTTTAAAAATATATAAAATTTGATGGCTAAGTACATTTTCATATAAATATCATGTTGATTGGTTCAACTATTTGAACTTTTTAAATAAAAATAGAAAAATATAAAGCTTGACGTGCCATGTAAGACATGAAACATTAGAAACATCTTCATTATAATATCATGTTGCCAAAATTTAGTTCTGTTGACAAGTTACAGTTGATTAATGGTAAACCAGGTGCAACTGTTAAAGTTGTCTTGAAAAGTAACCGGCCTGTAACTTCCAAACGGGATCATTTGTTTGTTCGTTCTTTTATGTATTACAACTGGCGAGTCAGTATAGATCTCAGTCCATGGAAAAATCAAAGATCATAGGCAAATATTATCATAAATGGTTTTCTCTCAACGAAGTTAACATATAACATGCTTCTGGAAACAGATTAAAAATTGCATGTTGCTAGCAATCGACTAAACTTTTGCAGAAAGAGCAAAATAAACTTTTAAAATTGGAAACAATATATTAGTGAAATAAAACAATAAAAAAACTTAAATGTATAATTTACAGCAAGTTAGAAAAATGAGTCATATATTATACCCATTTTAAAATGAGTGTCACACCCCGGAACAGGGGGTCGCGCAGTTTTGTTCATGCGGTATTTATATATATATATATATATATATATATATTTGTTATGTTTTTGTATGTGGGCCTGATTCTAGGAGTATGCGGGGGGTGGCAGCGGGGCGGCAGCCCCCTGCGAGCGTTGTCTGAGGTTACGAAGCACTGCTCAATAGAGCCCGAAGAATTTTATTTCGGAGAAGTCAAATTGCATAAAAATCCTTTAACCGACGGCCCAGATTAGTCAAATTATCATATGATTTGATTTAAAACAAGTTTGGTTCAAATCCGATTTAATTTGGCTAAGTTATACCCAAAACAGCATTTTTCAGAATCCCCATTGCGGCCCGCAATAGGGCTGTTGCGGCCCGCAACAAGTTCCAAAATTTCCAGCCTCTGCAAATCGTCTCTGCCTCCATTCATTGCGGCCCGCAATGAATTTATTGCGGCCCGCAATGACCTGGTTGGCCTCTGCATCCATTCATTGCGGCCCGCAATGACCTGGTTAGATTTTAATCTGCGAATTTCCCTCTGTCTACTCTCATTGCGGCCCGCAATAGGGTTATTGCGGCCCGCAATAAGGGTACAGTTTTTTTTCATTCCTTTGCCCATTTTCGTGAAATTTCACCCCGTTTTCAAACCCGATCAAATCCCCGTATAATTAAACAATTATTCTCCATTTACTAGAAATTTTAATGACATTTAAACATGCAATTTCAACATTTAAGTCACAACAACAATTTATGACATACCGTTAGGGTTTTAGAACATAATACGGTTCGATAATAACCTATACATCAAAATAACCGTCTACGGGTTCAACTACACATTCAAAATGGGCATAAAGGGTTTGGCATAACCTATTAGCTCGGCCTAAACTCACGCGTCGAGCCCGAGTCCCACTTCACTCGCGTTTACCTACACATTTCAATTCAAAGGGAAAAATTCCCCGAGGGGAGGGGGTGAGAAAACCTGTCATCCGTTTTCTCAGTGCGGAATTTAAAAGGGCTACTGGATTTGTGAGAAATCCATCACCAGAACTAAATACACTAGCAATAGAGCATCTATTTATTTATTCACCAATAATAATAAATGCACATGTACCGGGAATAGATTCAAACGGATTTCAATTCACATCTCATCAACATCAATCAACGAATTTCCAGAAAGATTTGGTTTCACATATATAATATATATAAGTCTGGTTATGAGGTACAGATATCAACTATCGATCACCTCCAGCTTAACAGTTCTATTTTCTGGTTTCAAGTCATACAATCTCATCAATTCATCACTTAAAATATACACGGGCATATTCCGCGAATATGCAACAGAATATCACTTTTCTCAAAAGAAGTCACTGACACTTTCACTGAATCACTGAACCACAGTTCTACCTAAAATTACACTGCACTTCCCTTACCCAACCGGTACTGGGTTCACTAGGGCCATTCTCCAGATGCGCATAAGGGTCCTGGATGAAAGTCTAGTAGCTAGCTAGACTTTCCACTATGATACACTGTTCACTTCACACAATCAATCCAAGTCATACTGTGGTTCCACTCACTTATTCAAAATGATAGATCAACAATCGATAAACCGCACCAACATGAGAATCATAACAGTTATACAATTCAATTACACTAATATCACAATTAATGCAATGCGGCAACAAATGCTTTCAATCAGAGATTCAACATGCTATGCACAGTTTATTTAAATCAAGCAATCAACATAAATATAATAATATGCACCGTTATTTAGTTCTACGAATAAACCCCAAAACAGATCCCGTGAACCCCCGCACCTAGTTACGTAGGGCACGTAGAGGGTCCGCGATCTCGCGACTCGGTAAGCTCGTCAATCCCGCTAGCCGTGCTCGTTAGGATCTATACATAGGTCAATTTATTAAATTTCGGCACTTTTACAATTTAAACCCTAATCAATTTTTGGGAAAATCCATAAATTGGAAATTTGGTTGCACTTTGAAACACGAAATCAATCAATTTACACTATAGAAACAACAAAGGCACGGAATAATCAGTTTGGTACGATTCTACGGGTTTTCACCGAAACCCTAAAAACACGGAATCAAGAAATGAGAGAGAAATAGAAAGGGGAATTACCAATGGAACGGATGGATGTGCGAGGTTTGAGCTCCTCTTCCTAAATCTCCGTTTTCGGGCAATATGGTCACCGGGGGCTCTCTCTCTCTCACTCTCTCGTTGTCTTTCTCTCTTGGCGAAAACAAAGAAAGAAAAGAGAAGAGATGGGGGCGCAGGAAAGGAAAGGAAGGAGGGAAAGAGGAAAGAATGACAAGGGCCCCCACTTGTAAGTGGTCTTTTTGCAAAATAAACCCTCCACTTGTTCGATATTGATTAAATGATTTATACAACACCTATTGCTCCTCTTTCTTAACACAATTAATCGTATAATTATTGTTCACCATCCACGTCACTAATTTCGTATATACGTATATTTATATTATTCGATTTAACCACTTATTATTTTAATTAAATCTGAATTTTAAAAGTTCACAGTGTTACAATGAGAAACTACTTTTATATATAAATTGAAATATATTTTTTAAATGAGATATATGCTAATAAGAACTTTTTAAAGTGAACTATTTGAAATATATTTTCATTGGTTCTTAATTTTTTTTTATATAATATGTACTTTTAGATGGTGCTTTCTTCACGTTTTTTTTAATAGTTTCAACAAATGTGATTGGAGACACCATTGAAAAAAAAACAAAACCAAGAAAATGCATACAAAATAAAGTAAAATTTGGAGACCGAGAAATAAACCAAGAAAAGTAAGATATAAAGAAAATAAGAAATAAAAAACCGAGACTGATTATAGACTATGAGTTTGAAAATTAATAAAATTTGGAGACCGAGATCTCCAAGTTGGCAGTCCCAAACAAGAATTCAATTTCAACGCTTTGGGATCTGAAATCAATTATGATTTATTTTCTTATAAAAATCAAAACTGAAGAAAAAATATATCTATGTTTGAACTGTCACTTTATCTAGTCGGCAAATAATATTGGGAATTTACTCAGAGGTCCTTACCAAATGTTAACTTCGAGATTATATAATTGTTCGGTTGCTAGCATTCAATTAATAAAAATTATGATTTGTAAGAACAATGTCAAGTTTGAAATTGTAAATTTAATATTCAAAATTGACGCACTATATCTTTTGGGAGCTCAAACATTTTTTAAATATTAAATAAACAAAATTATCAAATCACTTTCAATTAGTAGCGGATGTAATAATAGACACTGGAGGTCTTTCTCGAAAGGAATTTCTTATTGATTTGTGTATTTTAAAAATATTACCAATATGTTTAATTGACTTATAATTTTATATAGATTTCCTTAATACTTTTTATTTATAATTTTATATTTATCTCCTTAATAAGTTAATTTATTGATGATTTGGTATATAATTAGCGATCTGCACAAAAATTCTAATTAAAATAATTGGCAATAATTGAATTTTAGAATATGTAAAAGGGATTAGATGCAGACTTAATAAGATAGCCGAAGAACATTTGTTGACATCGAAATAAGTGGCATTATCACAAAAGAATTGAAACAATTAATATATACAATTGGCAATGTTGATTGATAAAAAAAAAGTTGTACTTGTGCTCCTAATTTTATTAAGAATTAAAATATTACAAAGAAAAGTTCAGAAATATTGCGAAGATGATACCTCGACATTCAGTTCCAACTTTTATCTCTACAATTAAAAAAATTAAACATATACCATATAGAGTAAGGCACTATGGGTTGCATAGAGGACTACGGTGCTACGGTTTAATATTCAAGTTTTCAAAATCCTAACGGTCGATTCGAACCGTTCATCTTGTTTTCCATATTAATATTTGTTTGGAGACCAAAATTTACATTTTTTTGAAAAAATTTTACTTTTTTTTAGATAGATAGAAAATCACTTGATCTAAAAAATTCTGCACTATTTAGATATTTGATTTTCTACCTATCTAAAAAAATAGTAAAAAATTTCTAAGAAATGTAAAATTTGGTCTCCAAACACATATTAATATGGAGAACAAGATGAATGGTTCGGATCGACCGTTAGAATTTTAAAAACTATATATATATATGGTAAGGCTATGGTGCTATGGGTTGCATAGAGGGCTACGGTGCTATGGGTTGCATAGAGGGCTATGGTGCTACGGCTTAATATTCGAGTTTTTAAAATCCTAATGGTCGATATCCGAACCATTCATCTTGTTCTTCATATTAATATGTGTTTGGAGATCAAATTTTATATTTTTTGGAAATATTTTACTATTTTTTAGATAGGTAGAAAATCAGTTGATCTAAAAATTTTTGCACCATTCAGATATTTGATTTTCTACCTATCTAAAAAAAATGTAAAATTTGGTCTCCAAACACATATTAATATGGAGAACAAGATGAACGGTTCGGATCGACCATTAGGATTTTGAAAACTCGAATATTGAGCCGTAGCACCGTAGTCCTCTATGCAACCCTACGGTGTTACGGCTCAATATTCGAGTTTTCAAAATCCCAACGGTCGATCCGAACCGTTTATCTTGTTTTCCATATTAATATATTTGAGAAGGGATCCAATTACACCATTTTATAGTGATACATCTTGACACCATATTTTTATAAGTCATTTTTGCTATTTCAAAATTCAAATAGTCGATCTGAACCGTTCAACGTGATGTTCACATTAAAATGTGCTTGGAGACCAAATTTTACATTTTTTTTTGGAAATTTATTACTATTTATTTAAAAAATATTAAATTGTTATTTTTCAATGGTCCAAAATTGCCTAAAAATAACAATTTTGTACACATCTTAATAAATACTAAAAAAATTTCAAAAAATGTAAAATTTGGTCTCCAAGCACATTTTAATATGGAGATTATGTTGAATGGTTCGGATCATCTGTTTGGATTTTGAAATCGTAAAATGACTTATACAAATATGGTGTAAAGATGTGTCACTATAAAATAGTGTAATTAGATCCCTCCTCTCTCTCTCTCTCTCTCTCTCTATATATATATATAGGGGATGGCTAAGATGAGCCATGGAATAAAACAAGTTTTTGCTCCATGGCACTATATTTTCATTTTGAAAATCCAAACAACCGACTCGAACCGCTCAATACGATCTCCATATTAAAATGTGCTTGGAGACCAAATTTTTTATTTCATGCCCACTAGCAATTAATCAGCATGTTCGGATGGAAGATGCACTTCCGCACTTCCATATATAGTTGTTTGGGCACGCAAACAGTGTTGGTTTAGAGTTTAGGGTTTAAGATATCAATACAAAATTGCAAGGTGCCTATATGCCTGATATAAATTGAAATTAAAAAGGAAACAGTGCCATATGTTTAATATTTTTTTAATTGTACAGATAAAATAAAATCGGATTCAATTTCCTCGTATATGATTAGAAGCAATTATTGAAGTTACAGGCAAATATTAGAGCCCTTGTACAGATAATTTGTGACATCTAAAAAGGGCTTTGAGACAAAACGAATTTTAATTATTTCCCCATCTACCGAGGCAAGAGAAATATATAGTTGGTGTTGACCCCCAATCTAATAATTTCCCAAAGAGTAGTGCCTATACAGCATAAATTATATATATTTTTGCCTTGTTCATTGACTTGTCATAAATGTTCCCATAATTGACTTCTAACATATTTTATTCTATTTCCAACAAATAAGAGAAGAATAATGAAGTGGTTTTCATAAATTGGCAACATGCATGGAGAGAGACTTTGTATTGACAACTGGATCTAAAATTAATAAGGTTCTAAATATTCATAGAAGAAAGGCTTAAAAAAAGTTATCGGAAATAGCGTAGTTATAACAAAAGCTATCATACATAGTATTTTTGTTTAAAAATTATATTTTATATTTTTATTAATTATTAATATTATCTAAAATTTTATAGAGCAATAAGTATAACAAAATTGATTAAGGAATTAGAATATTCATATTGAACCAGTACAAAGCCAAAACTGTTATTCAAAATATCCCTAATTAATATTATTATAAACTATCTATCTTGTTCCATTCAAATAACCTAAATATCATGGCATAAATTATATTTTTTTTTATTAAAAAACCAAAGTATTATAGAATAAACTATCTATCTTTTTCTATTTAAAAGCAAAATCAAATATGGATCTTACAAAAATTGATTTTTAAAACTAATTTTCAGTTGGGTCTTTGTATAAAAAGTCTATGTAGCATAGCGTGTAGCGCAGATGACGGACCGATATTACCGCTATAGCGGTTGTAGTTGAAATAAAGCACTTTTGACTCATAGCTTAGCGTTTAAGATTCAAAAACACTATAATATCGCTATTGCGTCACTATAGCGTGCTATTTAGAACACTAAAAATTAATCATCCAGTCAACATACCTTAACGAAATCGTTTGGACAAGTACTACCATCGAAATTTGTTAAAAAAATTAGTATTTAGAGAATTGCTTGGTGTCACCAGAAGCCGAAACATTTTTACTTCTAGCATTTTCTCAAAAATAATAAACTAAAAAACACCAATTTCTAAAAAAATTCACCTTCTATCACGGCCGCATATATAACACTGATGCAGACCCAAATTCTTGGATCCACACTATGCCGATGCGGATCATATATGAGGCCGCATCAGCATAGTGTGGCCCTAACATTTTTTTTTTCTTACCTCAATTTCTATTTTGAAATTGAACTTTGTGCCTGTAATTTTTTTAGCATATCTCAGGGGATGTGATTTTCCATGCATATACCATAATGTTTTTTTAGACAAATATATATATATAGAGAGAGAGAGAGAGAGATGGGCTATGGTGCATTGTAATGCATAGGCTCCTTGTGCATTGAACCATAAATCACCGATTCAAAGTTCAAATGACCAATCCAAGCCATTCATCTTGTTCCCCATATTAATATGTGCTTGGAGACCAAATTTTATATTTTTTGGAATTTTTTTACTATTTTTTTAGATTTATTGAAATCTGAAAATCCGGGTGAACAGTAAAAATTCATGAACCACCGGATCAGCGATTTTCAAAGTAGCTTAATAAATAGTAAAAAAATTCTAAAAAATGTAAAATTTGGTCTTCAAGAACATATTAATATGGAGAATAAGATGAATAGTTTGGATTGGTCATTTGGACTTTGAATCGTTGATTTATGATCCAATGCACAAGAGTGCCTATGCATTGCAATGCACCATAGCATATATCTCTCTCTTTATCTATATATATATATTGAGGCCGCACTATGCCGATGCGGATTCAGATATGGGTACACATTGGCATAGTGCAGACCTCAGCATTTGAGTCCACACCGGTGTTCTGTAGCCATGATAGAAGTCGAATTCCCCATAAAATAGAGTTTTTTGATTTATTTTTTTCCAAAAATGGTAGAAATAAAAATTTCAGCACCAAAAGCGGTATCACTTAATCTTTTCCACTTTTTTTTCCAATATTATTTATCTTGATTAAATATATCTATTTTATGTGTAAAAGTCTAAATTTAGTTAAAAACATATTCGCAGCACAGACTGTTACATGGTTTATCACATTAAAATTAAATAAATCTCTAGCGATATGTTTCCTTCCCTCTCCTTACACCTTTCTTCAATTCTTACAATTAATTTTTTCCTTATTTTTCCATTTCCTCTATTTTATTTCTTCTCTTCTTATATGGTTTCGACAATAAAAATGAAAACAATCATATCTTTACGGATTTTGTTTAGTGCTATTTTATCTTTGTTAATAGATGAATATCAAATCTTGTGTCAATGTAAACAATCATATATTTCTGATCTTGAGATAAAATGAAGAATATCTAGAACTTTTGTGTAGAGAAATTTTCGTTGTTAAAATAATTTTCATCAAGAATATATATGTAGAGAAAATTCTTATTTGAATCATATTTAATTATATATTTTTTTTCAATTTTGTTTCTTTATATATCATTTCTCCTCTAAATCGTTTAATGACATGTCTTGCTTGTGAAGAAAATTACATATTAAGTAGCAATTATATTTCAAAAAAAATCATGTTATATTTGATCCATTTTTTTTGTTTTCATTTGTTGTTGTTTCTTTTATTTTTATTTATTATTTGGATTTTCTTTTTTTTTCATTTGTCTTTTATTTTCATTTAAATATTTTTTTATTTTGTGTGAATGTCAAACAAACAAGTCTCTTTATAGTCTATTCAATCTTATAATATGTCCTCGTTGCAACGCACAAGCACAATACTAGTTTTTTATTATAAATTTACAGCGATATTATTTCAATTGATGAGGACGCATTAAAAAAAAAAAAATCTAGGATAATTTGCTACCATATTTACTTATCAATGCCAATTGTCGGCATTTTCAATAATTAATTTTTTTTATTCTAAAGTCATGTAATGATAATTTGCTACCATATTTACTTATCAATGCCAATTGTCGGCATTTTCAATAATTAATTTTTTTTTACATAATCACACTAAATAAAACAAACCAATATATTACACTATATATATAATCAATCGTTAGTATTATATCAGCCATCAGTTCTGGTGAGACTAATGTGAAATTTCTCTAACAAACGAAATAATTTGTCTATAATTGTATTTACATGTCAATAGCCTATAATCGATGCTAGATTATTGCAATGTTGGACCTTAATTACTAGTGTCAACTATTAACATGCTAATTTAATTTGAGTATCAGTCCAAAAATATATATATAAGTACTGTATAGATCTGGATATATATATTATCCGTTAACATTTAAGAATTACTCCTCGACAACTTCTGTCAAGTTTTAAAAACAATAAAAATTTAAGAAATGTTTTTCCCGCAAAAAAAAAATTGATGCAATGGAAACATTGGATTTAATACTATCGTCATTTTACTCATCGTACATTTTGTCAACTTTTAAAATAATGTGGCTCTCTTTTCTTTTTTTTGAAAATCTTAGTAGAAGCTACTAAGTAATGTG
Source organism: Carex rostrata (assembly GCF_964058835.1). Taxonomy (NCBI): domain Eukaryota; kingdom Viridiplantae; phylum Streptophyta; class Magnoliopsida; order Poales; family Cyperaceae; genus Carex; species Carex rostrata. The sequence goes on along the minus strand of NC_135930.1, from coordinate 7,021,328 downwards.
GCTCTCTTTTCGGTGCTCCTAATCCAGCGAACAGCAGAGCTCAGAAATAATAATATTATACATCCACATGCAATAGAATAGTTGCTAGAGGAGAAAAAATTATGATGAGGCAACCAAGTACAAGCCAATGGGAACAGACGCAGGTTTTGACTCAAGCATGAGATTTGATTATTTGCTCCGCTATGAGCACCATCATTCTATCTCCGAGTCACTTCCGTTTCTTTGATCCAGCGAGAGAAATCTAAGATCGCTTTAATTTTCTCTTTATGAGGTCCCTATTATTAAAAAAAGAAGTATCATTTTTGGAGGAAATAATATGTACGTATAATATATCTCAAGCTAAATGAAAATTTATCTGGGTAATTCTAAATCACATTCTACTTTTCTTTTATATTCAATAAAAAAAAAGTACTTTCGTCAATTTATTTTACTCACTATGATATTAAAGAAAGTTAATTTTCTGACTTTTATAAATTAAATCTTCTTAATGTACAGTAAGACAATATATACATAAGAACTTGTATGTGTTCTAGAATTAATTATCTGACTATTAATTGTATACGCAAATACATAGATATTCCTCTTTTTATATTGCTGTACTGGAAACGGGACGCATCCGATGGGCATTGGCTCCAAATCGATCTGATGTCCACTCATAACCGTCTGATTTGCTTCATGATACATGCATGCCGCTTCAATATTTGTGCGAATCAAGTGCACAAGAATTAAAAAGCCAATCGGAGGCACTGCTCCGGTTGTAGTTTTCTTCAGAATTTAAGTTATTGTGAATAAAATATAAATGTAGAAGTATCCTTAGCTGGAGACATGAAGCATTTCTTGAATGGTGTTAGGCACCCTGCAAGTACGGCTACATACCAGGTATTTAAATTAAAATTAAGCCTAAAACAAAACAACATATCTCACACGTTGAAATCTTCCATATTTTGAATCTATATCTTTTCTTTGCTCGCCCTTTTTTTTCATTTAAAAATTTTGAAGTTTAGTCAGCACATGAGGTTTACTGTTGACAATTTGACATTTAGATAGGAACTTCCTTATTTTAGATAAGCATTTGAATTTTTATTTTTATATTACAAAAGTCCAAGAGGTTAGATCAGTCTAACCTTTGGCTCTATAAAGGGGATTAGCTTGGAGCAATATAGCTATTCATTGCTCTCATATTCGTTTGGTTCCATTAGACATATAGGAAAAACAAACATTAGAAAAGTAGCTCTCGTATTCGATTTTGTTCCATTAATGGAGATAGTAAAAAGACTATCGATAGTGGAGGATACAAAGCTTGACCGACTCAACGGAAGAGATAATGAAGAGATTGGGAAGGTACATCATTTTAATCTCTCTTCTGTCTCTAGAGCTTTCCTTTGAGACTATATTTTGCTTTCCTTTATTTTCTCTAATGAGTCCTTTTTTAACTTGAGTAAATAAGGATCCAGCCTCTTTAATGAGAATTTTGTTTGCTTACCCACAGGTTAGATTCACTGTACATTTTAGATGCACATATATATACAGTTATACAAATATATTTTTATTTTATAAACACATGCATTTAGTATGCTTGTAGGCCATATATATATATATCCATACTTAGCTTTGCTACGAAAACAAGAAAAAAAAAATAGAAGAAAAGAAACTACGTACCAAGCTTGTCCAAAATTATAGCAGTTATTTATTGTCTCATGAACTCAAGTATAACACATGTCAAATGACCACAGGAGCAAACACTGGCGCCATCGACAAAGGTCGAAGTGGGTGACATGCGAGAAGAAAACAAGAAATTGAAAAGCCTCTTAACACGTGTAGTTGATGATTATCAGTCGCTTCAAACTCTCTACTTTGAGATAATGGAACAAGGAAAGGGTAAAACAGTAAAGGAATCAAATCCGGTTACTGCGCCCCCTACGAGTGTAGAAGAAGAGCACAAGCTTGTTTCTCTAAGCCTCGGTAGCACAATCTCATCAGGTGGCCTCAACAAAAAAGAAGAGAAGGCACGTATCAATACCAAAGGAAATGAAGAGGATAACAAAATTGAGAAAGAGCGCCTGAAACTGGGGCTAGATTGCAAGTTTGAAGGGCCTAGTTCAAAATGTGAGGCTAATGTGTTGAGTTTGAGTTCTGACAATAGTTTCGATCGTACAAAGGATGAAGAGCCTGGTGAATCATGGCCACCTAGTAAAATAATGAAGAACATGCGTGGTGTCGATGATGACCTGTCCCAGCAACCTCAGGTCAAGAAAGCTAGGGTTTCTGTCAGAGCCAGATGTGACGCTCCAACGGTGAGTAGATTTTAAATTTTATTTTTTTATTTTAATATTTGAATAAACAAGTAGAAGCTGAATTCACTGGAGAATTATTTTTAAGGTAAACTGCAAAAGCATGGATGGAATAAATATTGAGATATTAGTTATCAATTATAACCGTGGCAGCAACAAGCCAACAAGTGATAAGTGATTTTCATCTAATTTTGCATGATGAATTTGTGACAGATGAATGATGGGTGCCAGTGGAGGAAATATGGACAAAAGATTTCTAAAGGAAATCCATGCCCTCGAGCATATTACCGATGCACGGTTGCACCAGGCTGCCCGGTTAAAAAGCAGGTACTAGACATTTTCCATGTGTATAATTTTGAAGTTTAATTGAACCTTCGAAGGAAAAAAACACATTGTATGTAAATTATTGTGATTATTCAAATCCATGGCGTCAAGTTGAAATTTTGCTAGGATTGGAAAAATTGAAATATTGTAAAATATATATATATCTTCTCGTGGATGCTAGATTTGTGACGATTGCAAAGAATTGAAATACTTGGTCAATAGAAGAAAATTACTTCTCATGTTACATGTGTATACCTTTTAATGTATATAATAAAGTTTGTCAGTAATTTTTAAAATTACGTTTTACTCTGGAGAACCAAACGATATCAATAATTCTTTCCATGGAAAAAAAAATATTGGTCTAAAATCGAATCAAGAAAGAAAATTTCAATGAAGCGCGTTATCACCTTGTCGAATTAATTAATTGTGTCGTCAGCAAATTATTTTACAGCCTAAATTAGTCGAGCTGCTGACCTAATGCTTTTTGAAAAATTCAAATAAGATTAGCTCAAACATTATGTTGACTTCATTAAATTTCTAACTTATCCAATAAAGAACCTCCTGAGTTCTTCAAATTTGTACATACTGAAGACTCAGTTAGATTAATTGGTTAGTCATATATAAGCTATATGGTTGAATATATTTATAGGCCTACCAATATTAAAAGATAAAATAAACATTTTGCTGTTTCAAAGGTTATCCTAATATTGGAATACTAAATCTTTCTTCATTGAAATTTCAAGGTGCAAAGATGTGCAGATGACATGTCCATACTAATCACAACCTATGAGGGGACACACAACCACCCGCTTCCGGTTTCAGCCACTGCCATGGCATCCACAACTTCTGCTGCCGCCTCTATGCTGATGTCCGGTTCAACCTCTTCACAAACCGTTAGCACTCCTGCTACTTTCTCTGGTTCATCTGCTGGCCTCCATGGCCTCAACTTCGGCCAATCAGATGCTTCAATATCTCGTCCATATTTCCTTCCAACCGCATCGGTGTCCTCAACCCCTTCATACCCAACCATAACCCTAGACCTCACCGCACCACCAACATCAACAGCGCAACCTTTCGCTATAAACCGGCTCACAACAAATCCAAAATTCCCCTTCACAAATTTTAGTTTTTCTTCACTAGAATCATCCTCAATTGCCACTTCATGGTCAAATAGTTACTTGGGCTATGGGAACCAACACTACAACAAAAGCCCATTAGGCTCGTTTAACCATATAGCCCAACAAACCCAAGATTCAATTTTGAATTCTTACATACAAAAGACAGCAAATTTGCATCCACCTACGACGAATCCAAGCTCGACGCCTAGTTTGCTAACAGATTCGATTGCTAAGGCGATTACATCAGACCCCAGTTTTCAGTCTGCCTTGACAGCTGCCATCAGATCGTATGTCAGCAATCAGGGGCCGAATCAAGAAGCCCAAACAAGAGTCGATGGCCCAGTCCAAACCCATGGGCTTAAACCGGCACGCAGTCATTTGTGCTGGTGAATGGATTCCAACCGTTTGATTTCATCAAGAGTCGTGCTTCTTTTGTAATCTAGTGTTTTGGGGACAAAGTCTCCTTTCATGTTCCGTTCTTCTTATAGCTGATCGTGTAGCTATTCGATTGATTAAAAAGACTATTCTGATCGTTTCACTCCATAAGTTATCCAAGGATACTCTCACCAGATTGTAATCCCTCAATGCAGAGGTGTTAATTTTAATTTCAATGCTTCTCATCCGTTCGATCTCAATCACATGATCTAAGAATTAAAATTCGAGCCGGCAACTAAATTTAAAGGAAATGTCAAATGCAAAAAAATAGTTTGACTTTCTATATATATTCAAAGCCTTTTGAATTTTAATCATAAAAAATACGATCCACTTTCTACCGAGGCTTCAGAAACCACTAACTTTGATTGAATAATTTGGGAGAATTTTGGGGGGGGGGGGGAGGTAAAGATACAGTAATGGCGAAAAAAGAGAGTAAAAGGATGAGACAAGCTCAACAATTTCTTATTTCATTTCACAATCGGAAACGGTACAAGCAACGTCTTTTATAGGCGATTCTACTTCCTAATGCTTAGATTTCTCAAATAAACTATGACTTGCGCGGCTGATATGGCCTAACAAGTAACGACTTCAAGCAGCTTCTAATTCTACTTCTCCAGTTATTGTCTTAACTATTGCGTCTTGTCCTGTTTATGTGGTCCCACCTTCCAGTGCTTGCAAAAGAGAGGATGAGATACACGTACACCATCTTTCAAGCCGTTATTCACTGATGACGCCTCTTGTTTGGTGATCTTAGCACTTTATGAACTGGGACACAAATAGGGGAAAATGTACTTGCAATCTCAATCATTAAGAGACACTTTCAGATTGTTGCAACTTACTCTGATTCTAGTAAATCTTTTGTCTCTTGTTTGTGAATATTTTGTGCTCTCATGCAACTCTTCTTGGGGCAGCGAACAGTTAACTGTACAAAATCAAAATAAAAAATATTCTTCTCAGTTAGAATCCTTTCTTGCATTAAACTAATTTTCAGAGCAATTTGTCGCATTAAACAACTTTACAGAGGATACATCTTCCTATAATCCTATTCAAGTAGTTCAAGAAAGAATGATAATGCATGAAAGTATGCTGACAAGAGGTTTAAAAATATTTATTCTTGGTATGTCCTCAGTATTGTTTTTACAATTTATGAGAGATTCCAAGTGTACTGATGAAACACAACAGTCAAGAATACACAAATTTGGGCTTTATACTAATTACCATACTAATTTGGAGAACTCCTAAGACACATTGTTGCTGTGTTGAGCTTATTTAGTTTTCTCAAATATCTTAATATGTTAATTAGAGAAATGTGAAACAATATAGTACCTATGAGATATAAGATTTTATTTATTGAATAAAATGATTTGATGTTGTTAAAGATTGTTGGTTGCAGGGATTTATATGGAGCACTCAGGCAAGGTTCTCAATTGATCACACCATTTTGATTTCTCACCTAACCATGAAAACACAAATTTTATATGATTACAATTTGTTTACACATGCTAATTGTTAACTTCTGACTAAAAATATGATGCTTATTCCGTATTACTCACTCTCTTTTAAAAAATTACCACCACCACTAGTATTATTATTACTTTGAGAAATTGAAATTTCAGTGCGCGCGCGCGCACACACACACAAAAAAAAAGGATATAGGCTTGTAACTATTCTTTTGAGTCTGTTTGCTGATATTGTGCGGTAAAGTTGCTCTGAAAAAAAATTCTAGTGAGAATATATAACTTCAAAGCAGAACAAACATAGTTCGAATAGAAGATATATAAATCTAATAAGATTGAATTGAATTGGCAAGTAATATCTTAGCCAAAAAACACAGGTAACAAAACAAACACAACAGTAACAAATACTATCTAAAGTCCAATAATAACAGTACCATGAACAGATGAGATATGCCTCATTATGACTTCTGAGAAGAGAAAATAAAAACATATTGATTTACAAATAACATGATTTTTTTTTTTTTTCGTGTCATTCAGAAGTCCGTAGGCAAACATGAATTTGTTTTTGTCTTCAGTAAAATGATGATCAATTGCAGCAGCAAGACAAGCATTCAAGGCAACACTCGCAAGTCTCATAACAACAAAAGCAGCAACAGAGTGTAAATAAGCTGCAAATTATTAAAAGACAAGAATTAGCCATTTGCTTATAATTAAACTCTCACATGTTCATTTTTCTATTTAATGATCAATTGGTCAGGAGTGGCTTATGATATGACCTATATATAGAATAGAATATAAATATATAATTTTGTTCTTGAAGCACTAATTCTATATACTAACTAACTAGTGAAATTTTGCAAAGAGGCCCTCAGTTACATAAATTTTCAAGCTTGACATCATATGTGTCTAAAAAGCCTCTTAGTTGATTCCCTTTGGGCTTTGCCTAAGAACTAATACATCATACCATCGACCTTAAACTGACACATTAAAATTGCAATAAAGGACATGAAACTAACCCAACTAACACTAACTGCTTCCTATGTAATGTGTGGATCAACTAGCAAGTGATTGTAACTAGTTGCATTGACTATGGTTGCATTTGTTGAGATTATGGTGGCCTACTTTCTTTTTCTATTAGATTAGTACTCAATACCTAATCTTCGATTAAGACCTTGTGATAAAAAAAATTATAAAGGTTGTCAAGTCACCCAACTATTTAATATTCACCAAATAATTTTATCTGGATTTCGATCATACAACCTCACACACAGAAAACGTTACCTTTGTCACTAGATCAAAGTTTGATTTTTAATATAAAAAAAAAAAAATCAGATAGCCCACTTATTCCATGGAATCATCTGATCCTCTTTTAATATCGATTAGGTGCATTATCAATTATTAAGATAGCTTGATTTTGGACCCCAAACTAGTGATTGAAAGTTACATGTATAAGTCTAAAGAAAATAAAGTTGAATAATTTGATCCCTCTGTATAAATTTGAGAGAGAGAAAAAAGGAGTATTTAATTTATTTGTAGTTTTTTTTTTTTTTTTGTTATATGCATGCTCAGCGTTGTACCTCACCCAAATTCATATAGGTTCTTCATTTTTATATCTTATCTGTCTTATAGACATTAGAATTAACTTTCTATCAAGTATTAATTTGAGATATGGTTTTCAAAAGATCAAATGATAATTGATATTATAAATGTAATTGTTTATTTGATTATATTTTAGGGAATATGCTAGCATGCTACGCGTAGCATAGAGGGCCTCTGTGCAACGGCTCAATATTTGACTTTCAAAATTCTAACGGTCGATCCGAACCGTTCATCTTGTTCTCCATATTAATATCTGTTTGGAGACCAAATTTTACATTTTTTTGGAATTTTTTTTACTATTTTTTTTACTATTTTTTTTAGATTTATTGAAAATTGCTGTTTTCAGCAAATATGGACCATAAAAAACAGCGATTTTTAATAAATCTAAAAAAATTAAAAAAAATTCCAAAAAATGTAAAATTTGGTCTCCAAACACATATTAATATGGAGAACAAGATGAACGGTTCGGATCGACCGTTAGAATTTTAAAAAGTCAAATATTAAGCCGTTGCATGAAGGCTCTCTATGCTACGCGTAGCATGCTAGCAGGTTCCATATTTTAGGATGCCTAGTGATAGTTAATAGGATATATTGGGTTTTGCATATATGTCTAGCTAGCCTTCTGACTCGAGCTCTGTGAATTTTATTTTTTGTCTACCTTTGATTGACATGGATATGTTTTTAAAGTGTTTAAATAGTGTGAGTATCCTTGTAGATATTTTTGCCACCAGTAATAGATATACTCTTGAAAATATTTTTTTTTCTGTCTGCTAACCCTCAGCAGTAGATATTTTTTACTCTCGCAAATAAAACGGATTCTTGTAGTTTAACATAGATGATTGTGTAATTCGAGGAGCTAATTAAATTAAACTGAATTATTTATGTATATTATATAAATAAATGCTGACATATATATAACTCCTAATTAATTTTAAAATCTCAAATACAAAAGCTTTAACTTGTGCTTCAATGATCTAGCTAGTTTAATTATAACATGGGATGTTGTAACCGTACTATATAAAAAAAACAACAATAATATACCAATAATTGCAATTATTTATTATAACAATTAGAACAAATTAATAGTATGCATGTATTACCAGGCATAGACGCAGCCTTTATCTTCATGGCGCTTCTGCACATGCTCTAGGTATCCCATTTGCTGTACACTAGGTGGGTTATACATCCTTCCTAATTCTCTCTTTTAATTTTTGTATTTGTTCTTCTTTAATCAATGACAAAGAAAGAGAGATCTGCCTTGAAGAATAATAGAGGAGATGAGAGGTTTTTATAGAAGAGAGCAAGTGACAGATAGTGTTGGATATTTTGCATGTATGCCCCTTGAAACTTAAAATTTGTTCTCAGTAAAGCTCGGTGGAACAAAATATGATAAATGTTTATATGTGAGTTGCTAGATTTTTCCTATGTACTATTTATTATTATTTTCCCTTTTCAATGAAAGATAATATTTTTTAAGAAGACTTGTACGATTGAAGGAGCTAAAATAGAGTACGGAATTATAATATTTAAATTGAGAGGTTAAAACATGATACATAATGCATTGTAACTGAGATTTAAACTTAAGTTTTCATGATCACAAAATAAAATTTAATAAGTAAACTATAAATACGTATTTGTATTTTACGAGGAGAATTAATCTATATAAAAAGTTTAATTAAATTGTAAAATACATAATATGTTTGTGATTTAGGTAGAATGACTAAGAAGAATTAGGTAGAAAGATTTGTCTGAACGCCAATTTAGGTAAAATTGGGTGCAAAATTAAACAGACAGATACTATTTTTTTTATATTCAAAACCCGTAGGTATAACAGACAGATACTAACTCCGACTACGGTTGGGTAACTATATATGGTCATTTGGAAATCTATGACTATGATTTTTTGTAAAATTAACGATGGGCGGTTCTCGTCAGGACCGGATCCCTTAAAGTAACCCAACTTTTGGGTTTTGGATCGGGGTCGTTTGTTTCAAAACCCTCGCTCGAGATTACTTTGGAATTCGAATTCGTTACTTGAGATGTGTGTGCTCCACTTCAAATGAATTATCGGATTTGAATCGGATGGTCCCGATCCAAAATCCAAAAGTTGACTATTATGTTTTCTATGTAGTTTCTAGATATTTTTATATTTTTCTGGCAGTGATAAAGTGGTTTTTTTTTTGCTGCAGAACCAATGTTTATAATTTGGTCTAACTGGTCCTGTAATTATAATTTCATAATCAATGGAAATGGACCTTGGCCTTTAAAAAAATTCTATGTGAAGACATGAGACAGTTCAGGAGTACAATTTATTTCATTTGTTCATGATCATCTCCACATTTTGATAATATTTTTTTCTAAATTTTTATTCTATTAACTTAATTTGTCTATACATTACCAATGTAGAAATTATAAAATTCTGTTTCTAACCCCGTATTATTTTTGTATTAGATTTTATTTTTACTTGGTAAAGATAATAATAATAATAATAATAATAATAAGTAGTTGTTGCGACTAACGACATCAGATGTCCCTTGACAGATATTTTATATTCCACCAAATAAATTCATTTTAGTGATTAGTTGGGAACAGATCAACTGTATATCCACCCCCACCTTCTACCTTCTAATTATAGATTCCGTATCCTTTCCAAATTACAAGTATAGTTTCTTAATTCTAGCCTTTTATTTATTTTTTAAATAAGGTGTTTCGTTTAATTCTATCACTGAAAGTGGATTTGTATTTTGCCTAATATAACGGCCTGCGATGTGACTTGATCTAATCATCTTTAGACCAAGGGATGCATTATTAGAGTAGAACTAGGATGTTTTTAAGCTCATCAAATTTCTTTGTGAGCTAAATTTAAAAATCTATCATATTAGTTTTAAACGGTGCATTCAAACCGTTGAAATCGATCTATTTTACAAGTGATGTGTTTCCATATCAAATTTATAATTTGTTAAATTAATTTAATATAAAATCAAACAATCAATTAACTTATAAACTTTTTTTTTTACCATTTGACTTTATACTAAAAACTCACTGCATCCCACTTCTGATCCAAAAAAAGGATCTGAGATTGCGTACATTGGTGTGATGGAGTACTAGAGAGAATACGGATCCCTATTCTGTTGGATTGTGACTCCGCCTCTGAATTTGGAAATAACATAGAAAAATTAAGGTGTCTTAGTTTTTAAGAAATGATGATAACGTTAAGCGATTAACCGAAAATAATTGAGAATAATTGATCATAATTGAAAATAATCGACTGATTAATCAGAAAAATCTATGACAGATTGGTTACCATCAACAACTAATTGGCCAATTAATCGATCTAAACGGACGTTTTTTTTACAACACTGATCTAAATCCGAGAACACCATATATACTTAACATTCAAAATTTAAGCTTCATTTTTTTTTATACTTTATGTATTTACGGAGAAGGTTATGGTACTTTTTGTGCAATTTTCTTACATATTTACACAGCACTGATCAACCGTGCTATATATGACTCACAATCTTGATTTTTGAAATTGGAACGTCCATATTAGGCTCTTTATTTTATTTGCATGTTTAAATTTTATTGGAAACAATATTTTGTACATTTTTACAATTTTCTTCTACTCAGAATATTAATTTCTATAAATTATTGAAATTATTTAAAATCAATAATTTAATTCAAAAAAAAAGAGGCCCATAATTAATATTCCAGGTAACTCTAATAGTCATGTTTCAAATAAGTATCAGAGTCCAGATCACTATTGGTCCGGCCGCTGATTAAGGCTTTTATGGACCTCTCAATTTCAGAGATGGATTTAGAAGGCCACTCATTATTAGGAGCTCAGGTCCTCTAAAGTTATTTAAATTTTGATCTTAGATCTTGACCGTCCGATCAGAATTCGGGCCAATTCGTGCCAGGTCAGATCGGACGGACTGGATCCAAACCGAACTTGCTTTTTTTTTTACCAAAGGGTCCCACGTGTCAGTGAGTAAGAGAGTTCTATTTACGAACCGACCATAATAAAATATGGTAAGGTCTTTGACCTAATTCTAATAGACTAATACCCAGCTTGCCCTTTTCTCCTCCTCTCTTTCGCTCTGTCGAGTTCCGATTGGATTCTCTCTCTCTCTCCATATTTTTACAAAGATCCATCGAATTATCGCCGTCTTTTCAAATTAACTTGGTAATTCGTACAAAGTTTGAAACTGAGAGTGCTTTTTCGCCAGCTCCGATTTGCCTGGCGGATTAGGGTTTCGAATCATATTGAAATTGTAAGCTCCGATTTCCTTTTTTTATTTATAATGACGTTAAACTTCTTATATCTGTATTGATATTGCCTGAGTTTTGGTTTTAGTTGCTACCTTTGGGAATTAATTTTTGAGGGCTAGGGTTTGTACAATATAATTGGGGATTGGGATGGTAACTTCTAATATTTTGCAATTGAACCCTCAATGAGCTCGAATTTGCACAATTTGATGTCCGAATATATTTTATATATAGTAATTTTTATGAATTGCTTTTATTTGCGAAGCTTGTTGTACTAATTAGGTGGTGCTGTAGCCATTAGGTCTAGAATTAACCACTGTTATGTAGACCAAATAGAACCTTTGATAGAGAAAGTTTCACACAAACCCATAAGACATGCCATCTTTTCACATCATGTGCAATTTCGGCAAACTGTTTGTGCACAAGCAATTGTATTGTTCTACTAATTTTATCTTTGTATTTGATGTTTTTCTTCTTTTCTTAATGTGCAGCTTTTGTTAATTCGAGTAATTACTACTTGATCACTACATAATTCATTAAACTACCCCTTTCTCCACCAAAAGAAATAGAAGTAATATTTTGCAATAACAAGAAAAAAAAAGTTACAAAACAGACACCCACAAATAATCAAACAAATTAGAAAAATCAAACAGTAAGAGATGGAGATACAGTCGTCAGGGAGGCCGATAGATACGCTAATGGAGAAAGTGCTGTGCATGAACATATTATCGAGCGATTATTTCAAAGAGTTGTTCCGGCTTAAGACGTACCATGAGGTAATAGACGAGATATACAACCACGTAGACCATGTGGAGCCCTGGATGACCGGCAACTGTCGTGGGCCCTCCACCGCATTTTGCCTCCTCTACAAATTCTTCACGATGAAACTCACTGTTAAGCAGATGCATGGCCTCCTCAAGCATCCCGACTCCCCTTATATCAGAGCTGTGAGTTCCCTTCTTTTGTTTTCTAGTTTTTTCTGATTATTATTTACTTGTTTTCATGTGTCTGCATGTTTTCGCTTCAGCTGAGAGTTACTCTGAGAAAACAAAAACTGTGCCAATGAATCAATAAAAGATCACCCAAAAACAGATAACATAATTGAAGCATTGCTGGTTTTGAGATACGAGAGCAGCTAGTGTGCCATCCTTTCCTTGTATTTTGGGTAATTATACAAATATTTTACCGCAGTTGCAAATATTGGTCATTGATCCTTGGATTTCTAATTGCCATTCGAAATGTTAGGGTCAAGTCAAACACTGACTAATTGGCCTAACTTGAGTATGCAATTATGTATAACTTTCATCCTAGATGGTCTTATTTAGACTGGTTTAATGGTTCTCTTCTTTTGCAAATATTTGAAACATGGTTGGTGTTAGTTGTCTGCAGTAGATGTGAGTATACTATTCTGCAAAGGCAATTAAAATATTTGGTCTATTACAAAGACACTATTGTTTAGGTAACAATATCTTGTCATAGAAATGCAAAGAAGCTCCTCTTTTTCTTGTTTGCAAAATTTTCCTTCATTTGTTGGTTGAATTATTTAGCCCCACATTTGGTGCCCATGCTGAAGGGGGTTCTAAATAAAAATGGAGAAGTGCATCTCATTGCACTACCAGTACCAGTTTGGCAGCAATGCTCCATGAAGAGCAGCATAATTATAGGTGGATCAAACAATTTCAATAATTCTTGAAGTAGGGTTCTTTTTTTTTATATTTTCTTTGCATGTGCACATAGTACTTGGCATGTGCATTTCACTCTCAAGTCTGGTGGTCTTTCAATAGTAGACTAAGCAAATTTACCATTATAAATAGAATTTTGTGGTGAGTCTATTTTCTTGTTTTTATACATGCAGGTCGGGTTTCTCTATCTACGATACGTGGCTGAGCCCAAGACCTTGTGGGGTTGGTATGAGCCCTACATCAAGGATGATGAGGTACATAATGTCTTTCTCAATATTAATTTTAAATATTTCTTCATCATAGTTTAACATTTTTTTTAATTTATTCAGGAGTTCTCTCCAGGGTCAAATGGGAAAATGACAACAATGGGAGTGTATGTGCGAGATCTTGTCCTTGGCCAGGTATAGAGTTTTTTATTTGTCCTCCCTTTTTTTTCCCTTCTTTTACTGGGTATATTATATACTTCAAATATGCTTTTATCAGCCATGCAGTTGTACATTTTACATGTCTGAATATCTATCAGATTTTGACTCCCTTTGATTATAGTATATTTGAGATCTTTGGCATGGTGTTTCCATTTCGGAGTTGCCATGAGAGACGGTCGCATCTCTTTCCACAGTTTTCAGTAAGGTTTGTAAATGGTGTCTTGGACTAACTAATATTCCATGTCTTTGTGGAAAAATAATATGTTTAATTGATATACTTGCTCTCAGACATCACTCCGTACAACATTTTTTTTTAACCAAGTATGTCTAGCATTGCCAAAGCCTTACGTAAGCTGAAGATTCTACCCCGACCTCATCCGTATCTGAACCCATAATTTAGATGAATTTGAAATTTGAATTAACGAATCCTGACTACATCTATCCTCAGGTGAGCAAGGAGTCTGACCTACAGGCTGATTGGGATGAAATTCAATCTGAAATAACCCATGTCGATTTAAAATTTAAACAAAAGAACTTTAATGCTACTCCGTAACCTGAATAGAACCCAACCTAACCAAAACCTAATAAAACTTAAATTTATTTATTTAATTTCTAAGATAGTGCTGAAATTCAGCTGGACTTGAGGGTTGAGGCTTGAAACATCCTGGATGAGGATAAATCTCAAACCCGGCCATTGCTTCCTCTGTTTCGTATCATGCCAGACACGTGAAATGTGATTGTCCCTGAAAGAATACAGTTTGCTTCCTAAAATTTATCTGAGTGTAAATTTTTCGTGATACCGCCACCATTCAGGAAACCTATTCACCAAACATATGGATATGATAAGCTCTGGAAAAAGAATACTATTTTTTCTAATAATTATCTATGTTTGTTTCTGTTTAATAAGCTATTTTACTTCAGTGATGTTTGGATATAACTGTACTCGCTCTCATGCATGCAGTACTACTTTGATACACTTCTCCCAAGGGTACCCCTCCCTATGATGAGGCAGATCACGGCCCATCTTGAGAAAATGAAGCTTCCGACAAAGCTCTCAGGCATGACCGGTGACTCAACTCGCATGGGTTCTGACGATTCGACAGCTCGCCGGCCTCCCTCTGTCAAGGCCTCCCTTTCTGTGTCCTTCGGCCAGCGGGCCCCGCACCGTGCCTCCACTCGTGACTCTTCTCCTGTTCGCAAAGCCATTTTAGACCGAGACAGAGTGAGAGAAAGGAGCTATGATAGAGATAGGGACAGAGAGAGAATTTATGATGATAGAGATAGAGATAGAGATAGAGATAGAGATAGAGATAGGGACAGGGGTCGGGACAGAGATAGAGAGCGAGACAGGGATAGGGATAGAGAGAGGGATAGGAGAGAAAGAGATAGAGATTACAATCGGTCGAGCAGAGAGAGGAGAGACTATGACCGAGATAAGTACAGTTCGAGGCGAAGCAGGAGCAGGAGCCCAAGGAGAGAGAGCCTGCCTAGAGGAGAGAAGGGAACAGTTTCAAGTAATTTGCAAAAGCTGAAGGATTTGTATGGAGATGCGAGTCAGCCCAAGGACGATACTGGTGCCGGGTCGGAGAGGTTTAGGAGAGATACCAGCACTGAGGAGGTAATTAGGTTGGGAGGTTCTTCGAGTTGGAGGTGAAAGGGAGATAATTAGAGTTTTTCAATTCATTTTGAAAACTTGCACAGACTTGTTTATTTCAAACAGCATTGTAATGGTAGTTCAGGCTGATTAAGGGGATGTTTTGAATATTTGTTCTTAGAGGATGTGTGATGATAAGTGAACTGTTGTATGAATTATGAAATATGTTACTGACGCCGTTATTTTGATTTGGACAATTTCTGTCAGATTCATCTTTAAATAGGTTCTGTGAGTTTAATTAGTTTACTAGAATTGCCAGTACTTCTTAATCCTTGTGAGTGTGACAATTTCTGTCAGTTTCATCTTTAAATAGGTTCTGTGAGTTTAATTAGTTTACTAGAATTGCCAGTACTTCTTAATCCTTGTGAGTGTTTAATTCTCGTATTATTCAAGTCATTCTCGATTGTCCATTCAAGTCTCCTTTTTTTATAGTCAATTGGAGCAACGAGTGACGAGTCCAAATTGTTGTAAATTTTCTTTTTAAGCTTTTGGTAGCTGTATTGTTTGAATTTTATACGTTTCCAAAACCCATTAATTACATATTTAGGTGTTTCTTTATTAATATTCTCTTTTGGTGGACAGTGTTGAAAAGATGACGAGATTTCAAGTAAACACGTACCAAGTTTTGATGCGTAGAAGCTAACGCCTTCCTTTGTACATTGCATGGATGCAATTCTTTCTTGAGAGGGTTCAAATGCCTCATTTTTTGTGCTTTTACTGTGTTTCTATTTTTTAAAACTTTAATAATTCAAAATTTAAAACTTAAAAATCAAAATAAAACCGTTGGATATGATCTACATCATTTTATCTATCTATGCACATGTAAAAAATTATGACATTTGAATTTTATTTTGATTGTCATCATGAGCTTGTAAAAAATGTACTAATTTGGATGATTTCTAGACGTTGATTTTTGAACTTATTGATTCGCATAAAAACAAAATTGAAATATGATAATTTTTTATCAGCACATAGAGAAAATAACATAGATCACATCTAACAGTTTTATTTTGACTTTTAAGTTTTAAATCTTGAGTTATTAAAGTTTTAAAAAATAGAGGCATAATGGAGACACAAAAAATGGAGGCATTTGAACCCTCCTCTTCTTTCTTATAATCAACTGAAAAATGTTGCTCATGTATATTTTTATTTTTTAATAAAAGAGCTCTTATAAATCCCAGCATCAGATGCTGTCGTCTCAAGAATTGAACATCTCTTTCTACAGAGAGGTGAGGCTGTTGCCACTGAGCTAAGTTTGCGGTTCTTAATTATTGCCTATGCATGTCTCTAAATCTTTATTTCGATCTTAATTTTAAGGTGTACAACTTAGGTGTACAACTGTTTTACTATGATAAAAGCACTCCGGTTGTTGCAGTACAATACCGACAGTTTGTTTAAGACCATGCAAAGTCATTTTCATGTTACCTGAGCAGAAAAATAAATATTTCCTCTACAGTGAAATGACGCAGGGACCAAGGGACATTTATAATTTTCCCATTTGTGAAATTCATTCAAGACGAGGGGATTATAATGAACTTGCTTCCGGAATAGGTATAGCGTTCTTCCTTTTTCCCTTGTCTGTTGAAGAGAGAACTTCTGAATAGAAGAAGTATTTTTAAAGAGACAGTTGGCAATGTTTGTTGTCTATTGATCCTCCCACATATTTTTCTGGGGTCCATATTTAGCTTTAATTAACACAACATGTTATAGCCTAATTGCATGGAAAATATAAAAAAAATATCTATATATACATGCATGGAACTTATCAGTGAGCCTAATTCCAGTTGGCCAGTAAAACCTACCAGAAAAACAAAAACAAATATATAATTAATTAAAGGAACCTGAAACCACCAACACCTCCATAAAGACTTCTATTCAATTTTTCTTTTTTCTTTGAGAAATGAGTTTGGCCGCCTAAACAGGTATTGCCAACTATATATTTTTAATTAATTTAGGTTTCCACAGCTTTTTATCAATATCTTATTACACCATGTAGAAATTTCCTTGCATTCCCGGGGTCTTCAGCATCTTTATTCAATTAAGAAAACAATGAGGAGCCTTTGAAAATTTCAGGTTATTGTTTTCATCAAAATCAAACCAGATTTCCTATCATGTGAAATGTTGAAATAATCGTCAAGAACAGTCCATACATTAATTTTTTTCATTTCAGTCCCAACTATTTTATACTTTTATTAGGTGCAGCTTCTAGAGAAGCAATTATGAAACATTTAATGTGTACTTGGCCTGTTGGCCACACGGAAAAGACAAGTGTATTAACTAACAGTCTGACAGTGAGCACAGGAAAGCTCTTTGTATGGCTCTCCTCCATCATGGCATATGGCAATTGCCAGTGCACTTTTTAAATTGAACAGCTCACAGTTAGGTCTTTTGGCTCTTTCCAATTTACACACCGAAGAAAAATTAAAAAAATATTTTTTTTTTTTTGCAATGACCACAATTTTTTTTTTTTTGAAAAAAATAATAAATAAATCAGATTATATGAAACAAGATAGATTATGTTTCCTTTAATCAAATTAATGGGCCAAATAATTGGTTGGCTCTATTGAGGTATCTGGTAGGACCAGATGGTCCAGATCAATAGTTCGATTCTAATAGTTTTTGAAAATTGCAGTGTGTATTGGTCTCATTAATTTTCCATACAGTTGTTGGTATGGCTATTGGAGTACATATTCCTTTGAAGTACTCCACTTGGTAGAATGAGCTCTCAAGTCAAAATAATTTTGGTACCCATGTTGTATGTTTGGATGTAGCGAGAATAGCGAGAATAGTGAGAACAGTGAGAATAGTGTTGTTCCGATTCATTCAAACATACTCAGGAACAGCGAAAATAGCGTTGTTCTCGCTGTTCTCGCTATTCCTACAAAAAGTTGGAATAGTAAACGTACTCTCAAATATTCAATCGCTGTTCTCGCTATTCTAAATGTTCAATCCAAACAACATTCCGAATAGCTCCGAATAGCGCTATTCTTAAATAGTAGCTATTCTAGCTATTCTTAACCTACTATTCTTAACAGTAACTATTCTAGCTATTCTCTAGCGAGAATAGCGGGAACAGCGAGAACAGTGCTATTCCAATCCATCCAAACATAATGAGGAACAGCGAGAATAGCGCTGTTCTCACTATTCTCGCTATTCCTACAAAAACATGGAATAGCAAACTACTCTCTCAAATGTTCAATCGCTGTTCTCGTTAATCTAAATATTCAATCCAAATAACATTCTGAATAGCTTTGAGTTAGTGCTATTCTTAAATAGTAGCTATTCTAACTATTCTTAATCTACTATTCTCAACCGTAGCTATTATCTAGTGCATCCAAATGTATTATAGGGGTCCGTTTTAAGATTTGTGCCAGGTTAATGAGGACAATGCAAATCTCATTCTATACGGTAGGGTACTGCACTGGATCTGAACTCTACTTATTGCGGGAATCATTGTGGATCGAATCAATGGTTCGGTTTCAACTATTTATCAAAGAAAAAATTATCCATTTTTCTCGATTAAAAAAAATATAAAAAACAAATGCAATGACCAACCCTACGCTTGGATTTTTCTCCCCTCCCACCCAATCATAAAGCAATGATAACGATGTAAATGTTTTATCTAGCTGAGAACTAACATAAGTATATCAGGGAAGTTTCACTAGTATACCTATTTTGACCTCCTTTGATTTCTTTTCTTTTTCTCTATAAGATGTGATATTTCCATTCCAATATAATTTGGTCTCTCATAAACTAGTTTTGACTCCTGGTGAAGTCATCATTTTGCTCAAGGTTTGACATCTGTATCTATTTTATTGGCAGTAATCGCAGCAAATCCAGTGTTAAATTTTCTTTTATTTAATCAATGCTTAATTTACTTGATGTCTTATTTAGTTTCTCATGAAATCATCCCTCCATATTGTACAGACCTTTAATTTTCTATCGAAAAATGAAGTCCAGATACTTTTTAATAATATAATGTAATCAAATGAATATGCGAAGTACACAATAGTTATACATTACTGGGCAACTCGTCAAAGAACACTTTTTACAGCTTAAACAAAATTTTCGAATAGTTAAATCATAATTTAAGCCTGAATAATTACATCTTCAATACTATCCATTTTCTCAAAAATAATAACAATTCTTCCCATGGATGGTAATGAAATCAAAACAAACAAAAAATGAAAGAAAAAGAATGAAAAAAAAATAGTAGATTAGACCCATAAATCATATGCCCACCCCTTACCCTACCCATACTATATTATACAAGAGGAACAATAATTAAATAAGAATGCACCCTTTATCTCTCATTCTCTCTCTCTCTCTCTAACAATGCTGCCATTTCAACCAGAAATAATTTGAAATCCAAAATTAGAGTTCAGAGTTGTACTGAATCCCCACATTTCTCAATGAATTTCACTTTTAAGCACTCTGGCCTGAGATTGCACCTGCATTCCCTTCTTCAGTCCGTTTTGGCCTCCACTCAGTGTATCCTTTCACAATCTCAGCTCCGCTCTCCAACTGGAGAAGATGCTCACACCTGACCCCATCTTCTCCAGTGCAATCAGCACTGGAAGACACACTTGTCAGGGACTGAAGCACACTGTCCCGGCCACACTCCTTCCTGTACTCCAGTGTCATGCTTGCCAGTTCATGTTTTTCTAAAATGGAAATTGGAGCGCTCTGAAATAATAAATTGTAAAGGATAAACAACCAAAGGTTAAAAAATTAAATACCCAGGAAGATTGACTTAGATTATGAAAACGCGTAATTAGCTGCTTTCCGAGGATAATTTGTTTATTTGACAATGGCATAGATGTAAAAAGACCTAAAAGGCAATATGGTAGTTTAGAAGAAAATCTCAGTACAAGTATAAGGCAAGGACAGAACAACCCTGAACTAACCAAGCATGCATCTGACATCTGTCAAATTAATAAAACATGTGGTTATACCAAGATGGGATGTGTACAAGACCTAACTCTCCAAAAGTAGCTCAACTAAGCTTATCATACTTATCTAGAAAAAAATAAATCTAAATATATTAAGGAGAATATCTATAGGGGTAAAGAAATAGCACCTCTAGAATCCAGCCAATGTACTTCACATTGTTCACATGCTGGTTTACATCCAGATCACCCCATTTCGGCTGTTCAACAATAACACCAGCATATTTGTAAATGGAAAAAAAAATTATAAAATATAAAATTATCTTTATTCAACCCAAAATATGTTAGCAAATCCAGGGTCTATAGTTCCTGTGAAGTATATAAATCTATTGTCATTCAAAAAATAAGAAAAAGCTTACAGTTAAACCCTCTCTGACAAAGCGTTCTGAGGAATCCTTTTTCTCAGCCTTGGGGAGTTTTTTAGCATCCTCTGCACGAATTGCGAGGCGGTCAATGAAATAAGGCCCGATTTCAGCCCGTACCTCTTCTGGCATCTTTGCTAACCGCCTCGTTTCTTTGTTCATCATCACCCATACACTAAATAAGCAAAAAGTAAAAAAAAAATATTCATATTCAAAAACAAAAGTTAATGACTTAATAAGGTTTAGGTACGATTGTGCGAGACATGACCACTGTTTAGCATATTTAGAGGTTATTCAGATATTTTGGCTTGATTGGTAACTTAATTGAGAAATTGAACAATTCAGGTATGAAGTACCTAGTAGCTCTCAAAATAGTCTGGCCAGATTTATAGTCACGCACATGCCAATCCCTTCTCATGCCATTTTTTCCTGATGCACCAACCCATGTATCCACTTCTACAACATCACCCCTATATTAATAAAACAGTAAAAAGAAAAAAAATGAGCTAAGTCAATCAACAAGCAGCACAAAATATTGTTAAATTCTGGTATTAATTTTATTTACAAAATGGTAGAACTTTAGCGAGATTTATGGCAATAAAAAATTAAAAAGTGAGTAGGTATATGTACCAAGAAGGATATTTTTCAACAAGGAGTTGGATTCTACTGACAACCCATATGAGGTTTCTCTTACTCATCTCCGGAGTTGCACCAAAACCATCCCCTAGCAACCCTGCAATCTTCACATGATTAAGCGCAGTCTCCTATAAAAAGAAGTAACAAAAAAATTTAGAAAAATTAAATAATAGGAAATAGTTTCTCCAAGAACTGATACCCGTTAAAATTATAAAATGTTTCCGTACTCCATCTATTGATGGCCTTAGATAAAATCCTAAGGATGTAAAGAGCAATCTGGTCCAATATTGATCTGATTGTATATATTTTTCCTTCCATTGAATTAAGTTCATATTCTGTATCTTACTATATGGATATATTCATATTCTTATAGAACGAATACAAGTTTTCTATCAACATGTACATGCACTGCAAATATACAATCATATGAATTCAGAATAAACCTAAAATAAAAGAAAACGTGAAGTACTATATTAAAGAACAATACCCAAAAACTGCAACATATTGTTACCATATGTTGCAAACTGGTACACACCTAGACATACCAGTCCCAATATGTAAGTTACCACTATAATCCTGTACCTGCAAATGGTTCATGAGGGTCTCAATTGAAGCAGTACGATCAGCGCCAATCTCATATGACCTTATTGGGAAGGTTTGTCTGAAAACCGACCCGTCTTGAATCATGCGCCCAAAACCAAATGCATCTGCTAGCATTTCAGGTCTCTTTGGTTTCCAATCAGATAATGTGAATTGCTTCTCAGCAGCAAGAAAAATATAAGACATCATGGCCGCCAACAAGACGCTCCAGTCTGGCAGGGAATTATAGAAGGTCTTGGAAGGTGTCATCTGAAATGGAGAGGATGATGGGATCGGAGGATCCAATGGAGAGGAACTTTTCTTGAGGGGGTCTTCTAAGAGAACATTTTCAAAAGGGTGTTTTACACCTGGGTTGGTGCCATTTATTTTGGGGAGGGTTTGTGCTTGGGCTTTCATGGAGGATATGGTATCAGATTTGTTAGGTTTTGGTACAGAATTGAGAGATATCACGTCAGGTTTGTCTAGAAATGAATTTTTTGCGGGTTTGATTGAGCTATTTGTTTTGGGGAAGAAACCTGCGGCAGCAAAAGAGGCAGCCATGGTAGTGATTTGCGTAAGGTTGATTCACTTGAAAATGGAACGGACAAATTGAAATCTGGAGAAAAGAAAAGGATTGATTAGCTGTCACAGGGATTGATTTGGTGGCAAAAGTTGTCCTAAAAAGAAGATAGAGAATAAATCTTTAAATAGTTTAATTTTAGCATATATGCAATTTGTTGATATAATGTATGTAGATATCAACAATCCAACTTTGGAGATTGCATGCATGTCCCTAAAATGGAAATCCTGAAATCTTATGGTGTTGATAAGCAAACTGCTTAATTTAGAAAGGCAGCCTAGAGAAAAATTTGAAAAAAAATAATAAAAAAAAGTATGTATAATTTGCTAAGTAACTAAGAGATACTACTTTTGTCTACAATGAAACTAAAGATAAAAAATAATCAAAAGGTGAAAAATGCTGACAAACAATTAGCATTCACTTGGAACATATAAAAGATTTAGCGACATTTGGATAATAGCACCAAAAGGGGTATTGCTAGATAAAAGCAACCAAAAAGAAATACTGGATCTAATAGTCTGCATTTAATTGTCAAAATGTAAGGCAGGTTTTCAAAGCCTGAGAAAAATTGACTTATCTCAACTAAAACTTAGTCCACAACAAGCAAGCTAGATTTAATAAGCAAAAGTATGTTAATTGCTGTTCTTCTTATGAAACTCTGGAAAGAAGGGCAAAGATTTGTTTTCCAAAAATAAAAATAAATTGCAATGACATTTTGAAACTTAGAAAAATGGACAGATAAAGTACCACAAGACATACCTACGTATCCTTGACTTCAAAGTTCAAAGCAACAATCTTTTGTACATTCGAACTAAAAATAGAAGCCACAAGAAATATTGAAAATAGTGATTGGCATTGCACAGCAGAAATACAAGTATGAAGTATGGTTGCACAACTTAAAACTAACAAATAAACCAATACCCCTTTTGCCACCAATAGGGAAAATTGAGAACAAGTAAGGAATACCGTGGGCACTAAACCAAATAAAATAAAATCTCGATCTTGAGAGAAGTTTTAATCAATTTAATTAAAGAATGTGAAGGAACCAGCTGTCGATGAATCTCCACAGAATTAATTACACGACTAAAAATAAAAAATAAAAGTACCTGTTTGGCCTGTCTACCATTCAAAATCCCCAAATAAACTAAATGCAATCCAGATCTAGTGATGAATCACACAATGCGGGAACAAGAAGAACAAAAATGCTACAAGAAATGTGCAAAAAGAATAGGAAAAGTAAAGAATGGCGAACCTTATCTGTCAACTCAGGTTTAATTGACTCTTTCTCTCAGGCTTTCTAGACTCCAGCGAGAGAGAGAGAGAGAGAGAGAGAGAGAGAGAGAGAGGCGGGTGGGGGAGACAACTGGAAGAGAAGCTATTTTTTTAAGAGGTGAAAAGGTGTATTTATACAGGCATTGTATTAGTGCTCAGTTTTTACATCCCTAGGGGCCAAATTTTGTGAAGGAAGAGTGAAATGACCGTTCTACCCCTCCGTCGCTTTTCCAGATTATTTAGATTAGTGGTGACTACTGTTTATGGACTCTTATTAGTGGCACTGATTTAATTTCAGAATACCTGATGCCATTGATTTAGCTTTCACTTGTGACAACTAGGGTGTTTCTAATTTCATCAATTCACTCTGTGAACTCAACTCCAAAACTTATCGGACTTCAAATGACAAATTTGAA
The DNA here is from genome assembly GCF_964058835.1 of Carex rostrata. Lineage (NCBI taxonomy): Eukaryota > Viridiplantae > Streptophyta > Magnoliopsida > Poales > Cyperaceae > Carex > Carex rostrata. Next base: position 6,997,280 of record NC_135930.1, on the reverse strand, counting down.
CTGTTAAAATTCATTTATCTTACAAGTGATATATTTATATGCAAAAAAATTTAATTTTTATATTAATTTTGTATAAAGTCAAGTGATAAAAAAACATTCAATAAATAAAATACACTAAAATTAATTTATAAACCTTCTAATTTTGACCGCTTGAGTTTATATTAAATTAAGTCGACAGTTCAAAATTTTTGCATGTAGACGCATCACTCATAATGTAAACTGATTTCAACGGTTCAAATTTGTCATTTAAAATCAATCTGATTTTTTTAGAGTTTAGTTTACAATTGAGAGCTTCAGTTACGTCCCTACAAAAATAATTATTTTCTTTATTTTAATTACTATCAAATAAATTATTCAATAATACTGAGTAGAACTATGACGTTGTTAACATCACCAAACTTGTTGGTGAATTTAACTCCAATATCTATTGGATTAGTTTTAAATGACAAATTTAAACCATTAAAATCGATCTACTTTACATATATTGTGTTTATAGATAAAATTTATATATTTTCAAATTAATTTAGTAGAAAGAGAAATTAACGTATTAAAATTAACTTATAAATCTTTTTATTGCTATATTCTATATGTAATTAATTTTAAAAATTATAAATTTTATATTTGAAAGCATAATTAGTAAAATAAATCGATTTTAACGGTTTAATTTGTTATTTTAAGAGAATTCTATAAGCTATAAAACTTAATCTTACCAAGGAATAATTATGTAATATGTCCAATAAGTTAAAAATAATTTAAGTTTCTTATATTTTTCCCACGTGGGCAAATGTTACACTCCTAGGGTTAATTTGGGAATACAGCTTAATTGGAACTGTCCAGAAGGACGGCCAACGTAGTTGAACCGTTAGGTGGACCGTGGATGCTTTATTACTCTCCATTCTCATCGAAAAGGAGATCTCCATTTAAGACTTTATGTTGAATTAGGAGAGTCAACTATATTAACATAATTAAAATGTACCATCACATAATTGGAATGAAGACGGTCAGATGGTTATCGGATTGTTGTTCTGTCAGATTCATTCATCTACGTCAAGATTCACACAGATCAAGCTTATACGAACTTTTATAATAATCGAATAACTTTGACTGGACCTTGAATACTCTCCATTCTCATCGAAAAGGAGATCTCCATTTAAAACTTTATGTTGAATTAAGAGAGTCAACTTAATTAACATAATTAAAATGTACCATCACATAATTGGAACGGAGGTGGTCAGATGGTTATCGTGCTACGTTCTTGAATCAGAAGCACAAATACAATCAAGAGAAACAGGATTGAAAATGAAAGAGATGAACTTTTACTGATAACAGCGACTCAGTCGCGAAAAAATACAAAAGAACCAACAGAGAAATGCTCTCAGATTGTCTAATTTCTGGATAAATTCTAACTTGTAAAACATGGGCCTTATATAGGCGATGTGAAAGCAAAAGGAATTATCTAAAACCACCCTTTATTTGTTTCTAATCGATCTACGAGTGACATGTCAGCAACGAGGTGGCATAACAACCTTCAACGGCCTGGCTTCTTTGCAGACCTTGTCCCCTCTAATTCCTGAATACCGTTTCCTCCAGTTCGGTGTTCCTGGGCCTCTTTGTCAGTCACACCTTCAATTAAAAGAGCTGGGCCATTAATAAAATATAAGGGCCCACTGTCAGCTGCACAGTTAAATGGGACGGTCTGACCGTCTTTACTGACCCCCCTCCTCTCCTTCTCTTCTTCTACCAATCCAATTTGCGCGAGCCCAACGGTAATCCTCAATTTATCAGACTCTCGCTGCATTTCCTCCCCCTTAGCAAAATTCGTGTCCTCACGAAGAAAATCAGGATATTTCTCCTCAATTCGACTATAATCTTCCCATGTCGCCTCTTCCTCAGCTTGTCCTTGCCATTGTACTAGCACTTGTGCCACTGCGGCATTCCTGCGCTTAACCATCCTTCGTGCGAGTATCAGTTGTGGGAGAAGCTCCTGAGGGTTCATTGGGCCAATGATTGGTAGTGTTGGAGAGCTCACGGTATTATCACCTATCTTCTTCTTCAACTGGGATACATGAAATACAGGATGGATTTGCGAATTTGGGGGCAGATTTAGCTTGTACGCTACTTCACCAATCCTCTCGAGAACTTCAAATGGACCATAGTATTTGGGACTGAGCTTTTGATTGCGCATGCCCGCCACTGATACTTGCCGGTAAGGTTGCAGTTTTAGAAAGACCCAATCCCCAACTGCCAACTTTCGCTCGGATCTATGCTTATCCTCATTCTGCTTCATGCGAGCCTGAGCTTTTTCCAAATTAGATTTCAGCTTTGCCAGTGTGGCTTGACGATCCTTCAGAATCACATTCACTGCCTCTACAGGTCCTTTTGGAACACTACCCAAGGCTAATTGTGGAGGAGAATACCCGTATAAAGCTTCAAAAGGTGAAGACTTTATCGAGCTGTGCCAATTGGAATTGTACCACCATTCTGCTAACGATAGGTATTGAGCCCATCTATTTTGCTTCTCGTACACCATGCTTCGGAGGTAATGCTCAACACATTGATTTACCTTTTCAGTTTGACCGTCCGATTGTGGATGGTAAGACGTGCTCATCCTTAATTGTACCCCCAATCTGCTCATTAGCTCTTTCCAAAACCTGCTTGTGAAAATTGGATCCCTATCCGATATAATATTACTTGGTAGCCCGTGTAACTTGTACACATGATCCATAAACACTTGGGCCACGTCTGATGCCTTGTATGGATGTTTCAATGCCATGAAATGCGCGTATTTTGTGAGTCGATCAACCACCACGAATATCACCTCAAACCCTTTAGAATTTGGAAGACCGGTTATAAAATCCATTCCAATACTTTCCCACGCCTCATCAGGAATTGGTAATGGTTGCAACAGTCCAGGTGGAGAGACATATTCAGATTTGTTGACTTGGCAGTTGATACAATTTCTGATGTGCTGATACACCTCTTCCTTCAGCCTAGGCCAATAGAAAAATTTCTTCACCCTTTGATAAGTAGCAGTGATGCCACTATGACCCCCTAAACTGGAATCATGAAATTCTCTCAAAATGGCATTCCTCAATTCTCCATGGTTACCAACACATATTCTATTTTTGTACCTAATCACCCCTTGATGTACACTCAATTTTGAATCCCCTTCTCTTTCTTCTTTCATTTTCTGCTTCAAATGCTCCACCCACACATCTTGCTGGTAACTCTCCACTACATCCTCTACCCAATTGGGAATCAACTCACTTAGCATGTTTAATTTGGCATTTAATTCTCCAGGTTGACCATCTTGCCCCTCTCTTCTAGATAGTGCATCTGCCACTTTGTTCTCTACCCTTTTTTTATACTCAATGGTATATTTCAATCCCAACAACTTACTTAAGCCTTTATGCTGCATTGGGGTATTCACCTTTTGCTCAAGAAGGTATTTCAAGCTGATTTGGTCCGTCCTTATGACAAATTCACCACCTAACAAATAATGCCTCCACTTTGAAACTGCTGAAAATAAGGCTAGCAATTCTTTCTCATAGGTTGACAATGACTGGTTCTTTACCCCTAACTTCTTACTCATATAAGCTACATGTCTTCTCCCTTGCATCAAAACAGCCCCAATTCCCGTTTGACACGCATCAGTTTCTAATATAAAAGGTTGCTGAAAATCTGGAAGTTTAAGTACAGGAGCAGTTACCATTGCTTGTTTGAGTTGTTCAAATGCTGTTTGTGCCTCCTTACTCCAACCAAAGCAATTCTTCTTCAACAATTCAGTTAGAGGTTGAGCAATAAAACCATACCCTTTGACAAACTTCCTGTAGTAACCTGTCAATCCAAGAAACCCTCTCAGCTCCTTGATAGTTTTAGGTACAGGCCATTGTGTCATTGCTTCTACTTTGCATGGGTCAGTAGCCACACCATCTCTTGAAATGATATGCCCCAAGTACTCCAACTGATTGACCCCAAATTCGCACTTTGACATCTTCACAAACAATTGGTGCTGCTTCAACACTTCTAAAGCCAACTTGAGATGTTTAGCATGAGATCCAATATCCCTGCTATAAACAAGAATGTCATCAAAAAACACTAGTATGAATTTCCTTAAAAATGGTTTAAAAATCAGATTCATCAAGGCCTGAAATGTCGCCGGCGCATTAGTTAGCCCGAAGGGCATAACTTTGAATTCATACAAGCCTTCATGAGTGTGGAAGGCTGTCTTATGAACATCATTCTCTGACATCCGAATCTGGTGATACCCGGATCTCAAATCCAACTTAGAAAACACTTGAGCTCCATCTAATTCATCCAACAAATCGTCTATAATTGGTATCGGAAACTTGTTCTTCACCGTATCATCATTAAGCCTCCTATAATCTATGCACATACGCCAAGACCCGTCCTTCTTTTTAACCAACAAAACTGGTGAAGAATAGGAACTAGTACTATGCTGAATTAGGTCATTTTTGAGGAGTTCTTGTATGATTTTTTCAATCTCTAACTTTTGGAAGTAAGAGAATCGATAAGGTCTTTGGCTGATTGGTTTAGAGTCAGGCTTAAGCACAATTTGGTGATCAATAGGCCTCCTAGGTGGTAGGGAAGTTGGTTCATCAAACAAACACTTGAACTCTTGCAAAACTGGTAAAAGGGTAGGATTAATTTCTGGTTTCTGCTTAGATTCACTTTCTTCTACTTTAAACAGCTGTGCATAGATCACCTGATTCCCTTTCTTCCTTTCCTTAACTGCATCTAACTCTCCATCACACACTCTAACTTCAGCTTTAACTTCTTCTAATTTCAACCTCCATTTCTTCTCATCTCCTTTCACTGCCATCATGCCTTGCTTCCAATTTACCTCCATGGTACCAAAAGTTGATAGCCAATCGATGCCTAGTATGATATCATACCCTTGCATTTCTAAAGTTCTCAAATTAGCTTCAAATGGCTGCCCTTGCAACTTAAACTTGACATTTCTACACATGGTTGATGATTGCATCCTTTCACCATTGGCTATTCTGACAAACAATGGTTTAGTATCACTTGAGGGTAAATTCAAATCTTGTACCAGGGAAGGTTGAATGAATGAGTGTGTGCTTCCTGAATCTATGAGTGCACATATAGGAATAGTGTGGAGCATCCCTTTATATTTCAAGGTCCTGTTATTCTCATCACAGTTAGGATCCTCTAATGTGATAACCTCATTTTCTTCCACTTCTACTTCTTCCACTCTACTGCTGTCATTATCAGCTATTACAACTTCCTCCTCTTGCTCTTCACTTGTTTCCTTCCCTTTTCCTTCTTCCCCTTCAGCATTAATGACATTTAAACCCTTGTGACATTTATGCCCCTAAAACCATTTTTCATTGCATCTGTAACACAACCCCATGCTCCTCTTTTGTTCTAAAGTCAAATTTTGCTGCTGTTTAGGTTGAGATTTGAAATCCCCAATTCCTTCCACCCATCTCCTGCCTCCTTGGTCCCCGGGTCTATTAGGTTTATAGATTGGGTTTGAATTTGGCTTACTGAATATGGATTTTTTGTTGTTTACCCCTACAGCCACTTCAATTTCTTGAGCTACACCAAATGCTTCTATTAAGGTTTGTGGTTTAAACAAGTTAATCATGTTGTGCAACTCCTCCTTAAGCCCACTTATGAAACTCCACAAATAGAAGTAATCATTTATAATACTGGTTTCAGCTAGCAACCTAGCCTTAGCTCTCTCAAACTCCTCAATATACTCATCTACTGTATTCACTTGACACACTTTCCTGAACATCACCACAGCATTTCCCCCTCTTCTATTCTTAAACCTTTCAAAGATTCCATCAACTAGTATAGGCCATGGTGGATTTGGATTCTCTACCCTAAAACAGCTGTACCACTCCTTGGCCTTACCATAAAAATTCATAGATGCTAATCGTGTTTTATACATCTCAGATGTCTGATAACATTCAAAATAAAATTCACAAGCTTCTAACCAGTCAATCGGATTACTACCATCAAATGAGGGAAAATCAAATCGAGGCATATGAACCTTCTGATTTTGAAACTGAGAATCTGGATACCGGTTAACCCGGTCGCCTTGACCCGGTATTTCTTCAGAACCTGATGGCCTAGTTGGACCTCCCCTGATTTGGTTGTCCAGCTGAGATCGCCCAGCTGAGTTGCTTCCATTTGGCTCTTCGGTTCTCTTGCCATCAATATACGCCTTGAACATCCCTGTCAGCTCGTCGATCTTACTCTCTACTTTATCGATTCGAACATCCCTTGCTTGCAATGAGGCCTGAAGAGAACATTCAGTATCTAGGGCAAATCGGGCCAGCTTGTCACTCAGTGCTGCTAGATCCAGAGGTATCGACTCATCCATGTGGGATTGAGACCTCAATTGCGGAGGCATTCTTCTATTCAATTGCTTTCTGTGCTTAGTTTTCCCCAGCTGATGATCGCTGGCTCTGATACCACTTGCTACGTTCTTGAATCAGAAGCACAAATACAATCAAGAGAAACAGGATTGAAAATGAAAGAGATGAACTTTTACTGATAACAGCGACTCAGTCGCGAAAAAATACAAAAGAACCAACAGAGAAATGCTCTCAGATTGTCTAATTTCTGGATAAATTCTAACTTGTAATACATGGGCCTTATATAGGCGATGTGAAAGCAAAAGGAATTATCTAAAACCACCCTTTATTTGTTTCTAATCGATCTACGAGTGACATGTCAGCAACGAGGTGGCATAACAACCTTCAACGGCCTGGCTTCTTTGCAGACCTTGTCCCCTCTAATTCCTGAATACCGTTTCCTCCAGTTCGGTGTTCCTGGGCCTCTTTGTCAGTCACACCTTCAATTAAAAGAGCTGGGCCATTAATAAAATATAAGGGCCCACTGTCAGCTGCACAGTTAAATGGGACGGTCTGACCGTCTTTACTGACCCCCCTCCTCTCCTTCTCTTCTTCTACCAATCCAATTTGCGCGAGCCCAACGGTAATCCTCAATTTATCAGACTCTCGCTGCATATCGGATTGTTGTTCTGTCAGATTCATTCATCTACGTCAAGATTCACACAGATCAAGCTTATACAAACTTTTACAATAAGGGCCTGTTCGGACGAGAACAGTGTTTTTCAGTTTAATTCTCGTGCCCAAGTCCATTCCCATTTGTCGGCCGAACAGGCCCTAATCGAATAACTTTGACTGGACCTTAAATCAAATTTAGTCCGATACCTATCAGCCAGTTCCAACTCTCACATAATTGGCCATATCATAATGTATCAAGATTAACTGTTAAAGTTCAAACTACATTTACCAAAATAAAAAATATTCTCATAAATAGAGAAGTTTTAAATATTATAAATTTTCAGTAAAACTAAGTATTACACAGAATAAAAATGAACCTCAATCAAATATTCCTAAGTTAATGAATAGTTTTCCTATTCAGATGCATATGTTTCCTATCAACTATTCTTAGAAGTGAGAATAAATGCTCTTGAAGTCTTCAACTAATCAATCTACTAAATTGTCATCTATGTTGGATACCGTATGAGGATTCCCCAACACCTACATGTGTACTTTGTCTGAACTCTGAAATGGAGGCGTCAAACAATTATTTTCTATTTGAATTGGGTTCTTTCTAAAGACCTCGTTCACTCGTTGTGCTACCTCTGCTGCCTTTCCTTTCTTTTCCTCTTCTATTATTTGTTATAAATATAATAGAAGGTGGAGGTGGAGCCGTGGAGGTCAGAAAAGGTACTCCATCTGGGCTGTGCCAACTTATTACTTTATCAAAAAATTAGAGGGGGAAAGGGACAGCAAAGCGTGTCTAGATTGAATTGAATCTTGTGGTCAAGAACATGGGATTAGCATATTTTATAATAAAATAATTTACCCATGCTGGCCATGCTCCTCGGGTTATACGATAATTTTGTTTTGGTTCATGTTTCATTATCTCAATTCGGTCCCTACAGTTTATGATATTAACTAATTTCGCCTTTGACAAAATAGGAAGACGTAAAATGACATTTTTTTCTTAAATTACAAGTACATCGTTAATTGATTCTTATTTTCTTTTATCTCCTATTTATAGAAAAAAATAAAGTACTGATATATTTGTACAATAATATGTGTTGTAAAATTTTAGGAATCAAATTTGATTGTTTATTATTTATTTTTCATGTATTTTATTTAATTAAGAAATATTTTAAAGAACAATTTCGGTATATACTTGTTTGTGTTGTAACTTTGTATATTGAAATATAGAGCTAACATAAACTTAAAATGAAGTGCATAAAATTAAAAAAAAAAAAACAAGTCTTTATTTTCTCTATTTCGCATGGCAATGCCAATATTTTTCTAGCTCGTTTAAGAAATGCATTATGCACATATAGACTATTATTCTATAGATCAGAAAATATACAAAGAATAAGGCAAAATTCGCCACTGTTAATTTCTACACTTGAATCGGTCGCCCAAAATGGCCATGCAACATGCTTATAACTTAAATAGTAAGAAAATTTGAAAATATAAAACACTTCTCTTTGTAAGAAATAAATCTGCTGTGATCTCAAAGCATCACAGAACCCTCCAATTCCATATTCATCTATTCATTTCTCTTTATGCATGAATTTTAAAAATATATAGTTTTTATGTAAGAATCTTAAAGCAGATGAATGGATGAATTTGAAATTACGATATTTTGGAATCACAGCAGATTTATTTCCCTCTTTGTAACAAGTGGCAATTCTTTAACACAGGATTTGGAGCAGATAATACGCTATCAGAACTGTCCAATTATATCTATGGCATACATTTACTTGAAATCATACAATTTTTTTAATGTATAATTAAACGGAGCCATAAGCTCAGGATAAGATCAGGCCCCTCTTCCAAAGCTATATTCATTAGATAGTCCCAAGGAATAAATATTCATTAGACAGACTGATCATTTCAAATCCGATGATTCGATCGGCTCATGTTTGATCCAATTATTGCTCAATGTTTGCCAGCTTGGAGTGTTTTTTTTTAATATCATAAGCAGCAAGAAAATTCAGTATGAAATGAAGCCAGTATCATAAGAGAAATTCAATACAGCCGGCTGCCATTGAGAGAATGACAGATAAAATTCATTTAAAAGAATATATAAAAAAACATTCATTTTCATTGGAAGCAGCCAGTGGAAAAGCTACATTAAATTAGGAGTGTCCATGAATTTTGAAAACTAATTTATTTATAATCGAGTTGTTGTCTATTTGCGGCTATCAATAATCCGTTGGTTGCCTACTCATAATAAAAATTATGATTACATTTCTCACAACAATTCGAGCAGTTGGAGGCCAAAAAATATGTTTATTTGTAGACTTGCTTAATTGCAATTTGTAAATTTTTAGAATACATGCATTAGTGCAGATGGAACTTCTTTTTAGCGGTATAGTATATATATGCAAAAAATTAAGACTTACCGTCTAGGCATTATATAGTTCTTTTACTTTACTTTTTCCCAATGTATTTTTAATTCGGACGAGATCTTCATTGGGCCAGAGATGAAATTATAAAATTAAAATCGAAGTGGCTGAAAATTTTAATATTGTGTACTTTTATTTTATATGAGGAACTAAAAAGTATTGATGCATCTAAAAATTACAAAATATAATATAGAGGAAAACTTAGCATTTCTTTTTCTAACTATTATTCACTCATGCATCATGCAATTGTAGCCTAGAAACTGAGAGGGCATCTTTCTTTCTTTTTGAGAAGTCAAGAAAAACAGCTGAGGCTTCACACATTTTACTGTTCTTTAAATAGATAAAAAATCACTATTTTTGAATGATCTAAATTTTTTATATCATGTGATTTTCTACCTATCTAATAAAATAGTAAAAAAAACTCTAAAAATATAATGTATAATGCCATAGCCTCACTCATGAAGTATTTAACCTTTTGTTTCTTTTTTTCGGGGAAAAAAAGGGAGTTGATGAGTAAAACTAGGGGTGTCAATGGGTACAATATGGGTCGGATGGAAGCATTTTTATATCTGTACCCATTACAAATTGTCTTTATCTGTATTTTATTCTTCCCGCTACAAATTATCTTATCTGTATCCTATCCTTATTCGTTATGATTGTCAAATAACGAAATAGTAGTGGGTAAATAACGGGTAATAAATATAATAATTATTTTCATTACTTATTGAATAAAATATTAAAACATGTACATTCATTTCAAAGAAAATTATGATCATGTTAAGCGCAAGTAAATTAATTAAAGTACTATTTTCAATGCTTATTAATATATATAATATATATAATTTTTTTACAATTATCCGATCGTATAACAGGTATGAAATAGGCTTTATTAGTACTCTTACCTATTTAGATAACAAAAAAAAAATATTGACCTGTACTATATAAGTTTATGAAAAAAAAAAACTTACTCGTACCGTCTTATCGGATACGGTACCGATCAGATAAATAAGTAAAACCTCATTGTACCTTTTTTTTCTTTCTAAGTTTGCTAACAACTATGGAGATCAATTTTGTATCCAAACTTGTTTACTAATAAAAACGTGTTATGTCACCGCAAGTGTTAATCTAACTTTTGTTTTTAAGTACCATTCATGTAGAAATTTAACACCAATGATATTAATATTTAGTTATTTACATATCACGGAACGTGTTTTTATTGAACGACCTCGAAGCATAATTTCTCAACAAAATTAAATCATTTCTTATTTTATTTGGACACCTCGTTGGCTACGTCCAATAATGGACGGACATAAAAATCAAATGAAGAAAAAAAGACAAAAAGGAAGAAAAAGACTTTCATCTGCATTGAATACCATCTCACATACATCTTACCAAAAAGTAAACTAAACCCCCCCACCCAAACGTATCACACACTTTGCAATTTGAACTTAAATTGCAGCGTTTATAAAAAATAAGTCAACTTGTAGGTATTTATTGATTTGTTTTTTGCAGTTCAAACTTGACTAGTTTTGTAAATTTGCAGTCATCAGGAGAAGCCAAAATTTATTAGGGTTGCTTGACTATTGCAATTTAATATGAAACTTTTGAATTTGTGCTACCAAGACCATAACGTAGGTACTACACATATACAAGAGCTCAATAACAATAAGTAATATCAGTGTTCTAAATAGCGCGCTGTAGCGTTTTTGGACTTTAAATACTAAGCTATGGCATAATAACACGTTATTTGAGCTATGGACGCTATAGCGGTAATAGCGGTCCGCTATAGCGCATAGCGTGTAGCGCAAATAGCACCCGCTATGCAACATTTTTTTTTTTTCTTTTCTTTTCAATTTATATGGGTTTTAAATAAAGGCTCATATTGGATTTTAACCGTGATTTTTTTTTTTGCAATTGACGTACTAAACTTTATATTAAAGTTAAACTATTAAATATTTAATGAGAGATCCATCAAACGAAATCATAATAAAAAAGCTACAACGAGCTATGCAACATGAGTTTTTTTTTTCTTTTCAATTTATATAGGCTTTAAATAAAAGCTTAGATTGAATATATTAAGATATTTCTTAAAGTAACAAAATGATACTTACTATATAGTAGTTTGAATATTTTGAATAGATTAAGATAGTTAATTATGCCATGATGTCTAGGTTATTTTGAAATTTAAAAAGAAAAAAGATAGATTATGTTATGATGCTGAATATATTTTGAATAGAAAAAGATCAATAGTTTATGATATTAGTATTACTATGGATATTTTGAATCGCAATTTGGACTTTGTATTGGTTCAATATGAATATTATAAATTTTTAATCAATTTGATATTATTTATTGTTCTATGAGACTTAGATAATGTTGATATTTAGTACAAATATATAATATAATTTTTATAAAAATAAAAAGCGCTATGTGACATAGCTTTCGCTATAGCGACATTATTCGCTATAGTTTTTCTTGTAGGTTTCCCACTATGACGCGATAAACGCTATTTAGAACCTTGAGTAATATGTATATTTTAACAGAGTACAAAATAGTCAATTTTGATCTCACTGCCACCCTTTTATTCAACAAATTATCTCTATTTAGTTGCAGTACTCGATATAGAATAGAACTTTATTTTTGAGGTAAAGAGCGGCTTTTCAAATGGAAGTAAATTATGAATTTCTAGTTCTCACCATAATCTAAATAATGATAGTGATTTTACACACAAAAACATCCTTTAAGATCTCATCTCCATCTGAACCAAGAGTGGATTTAAAGGCGACTCAGGGGTGACCAAGCCCCCCTTCTATGATTCAAAAAACTTGCAAATTTCATGTATATATATTTTGCTAATTTTAATAAAACTGTATAGTATGCCTTCCTAATGAGGCATTTGTTCAGATAAAAAAATAAATGTTTTGCTCTAAAATATTTTTTTGTTAAATATTAATTTTATCAAATTCAGTGCCGCTATAATAAATAAAACCTTCTTTTCTTTTCTAGGGGTGTCAACGCAGTAAAGATCAGATGAAAACATTTTTACATTTATATTTATTACAAATTGTTCTTATTCCCTACAAATTATATTATATGTACCTTACCTTTACCTGTTATGATTGTTTGATAATGAAACGATAACGGATAAAAAACGGGTAATACTAATATAATATTTTTATTTATTAAATAAAATATTAAACATATACATTTATTTCACACATGTATAGTACTTTATTGGAAAAAAAATTCTGATCATGCTAAGCACAAATAAACTAATGAAATTACTATTTTCAATGCTTATTAATATAAAAAATATCTATATTTTTTTAACTATCCGACCAAGTAACAAGTACGAAATAGGCTTTACTCGTACCTTACTCGTTTAGATAATATAAAAAAATCTTTATCCGTACCCGGTAAGTTTATAAAAAGAATCTTATCCGTATTCATCTTATCAAATACGGATAAAAGAGTGCCATTGACAACACCTAGTACTTATAATTATACAACGAAAAATAAAAAATAAGTATTTCCTATAATCTAGGCCCAATATAGCCCGGCCCGGCCCATGCTACATTGACTTCGCAAAAATACCGACACTGCCATCGCTCCTTCCCCTCCGCTCTCCCAAGCAGAAGCTTCCCTTTTTCACTTCCTTTTCACCTTCCCAAATCTCTTCCTTCACTCTCCCAAGCTATCATGGCACCATCCAATCCACCATCCAGAGAGACTATAACGCGGAGGAGTTGTAATACCAATCGAAGGTAGCCTCTCCGACCCCCGCAAGTCACAACTGAATTTAGGTTTTGTATTTTCTTCCATTTTTAGTCGGATAGATCGGTCTACAATCTCAGCTTCTTGCATTTTGGTCCCTTGAACTAGTTAAATTTAAAATATGAGTTGATTCTACTGGCTTTTGAGCTTGATTGTGCATTGCAAGGACTTGATTCTAATTTATCTTTCTATAGGTGGATTAAGTAAATAGTACACACCCTTATGGCAAGTATTCCCTCTTCAAGCAAGTCTAACACAACCCGAACCCTAACACAAAGATGTCCCTGCAGTACTGATCATTGCTACATTGAGCCGTACCAGGTTGATGAAGATGATGAGTTCACTGATTCCAATCTTACATCTAATAATAACTCCTCTGACCAAATTACCGTTTCGCCCCCCTATGTTGGCCAAAATTTTGAAACGGATGAAGAAGCTCTAGAATACTACAACAATTTCGCACGTTGTAATGGTTTTTTGGTGAGGCGGGAGAGGTCGAAGGGGAACCCAGACCACCCAATGGGGGTTTATAAGCGAGAATTGGTTTGTCACAGAGCAGGGGCCCCACTGTCAGCAGCAAAACCAGCTGAGCCAAAACGACCTAGGAGAAAAAAACCAGAACGGTGTCGGTGCGGGGCCCAAATGGTGATCAAGAAAAGCAGCTCAGGAGAAAAATCAAAATGGGCAGTTGTTAATTATAGTAATGTTCATAATCACGAATTATTGGAGAGTAATTTTCACCATTGCCATCCCCCGTACCACCACAGGTACATATCTCAAGCCGATCGAGACCGTATTCTAGCCCTTGCCAAAGGCGGGTGCGATGTGGGTTTTATTATCAGAGCACTTGAGATGGAAAAAGGGATCAAAACGGGACAATTGACTTTTACTGAACGAGACGTAAAAAACTTCTTGCATGCGTCAGAAACTGTCAATCCTGAGCTGGAAGGAGTTGAACTGCTCAAGAATTGTAAATCTATGAAAGAGAAAAATCCTGATTTTAGGTATGAGGTTAGTGTTACTGCGAACAACCAGTTGGAGCACATTGCTTGGTCATATGTAGAGTCGATTCGGGGCTATAAAGCATTTGGTGATGTGGTTATTTTTGATACAGGGCACCGGCTGTGCACCTACAACAGGCCAATACTCGCATGGTTCGGTGTAGATAACAATGGAAATATTATATTCTTTTCTTGTGCGGTTTTGTTCAACGAGAAGCTAGAGTCTTTTAGATGGGCTCTTCAGGTTATAACCTTTCACTCAGCCTTTTGTTTTAATTTTGTACCAAATAGGTCATATGCTATGCAAGCTCACATTATACTGGTGTCGAGGATTGTAATTTTAGACTGGTGGTCACTCATATTACGAGTACTGTTACATAAAGGATGGTCTATCAATAGAGTGGGAAAAATGGCACGACAGAGCTGGCTCCGTCACGGAACAACACGGTTACGACACGGAACGGCATGACACGTGTTACTGTTCCGTGCCGTGACCACCTCTTGACATTTTGGTCACAGCACGGCACGGCACGTAATCACGCGAGTCACGTGTAATTAGAATCGTTAGGTCTTAATCAAATGGTAAATCTTGAAGAAACTAACTTAAATTATGAAAAAATAGCTAAACGTGAGAAACGTGACCAGTTATGTTTGGACACGGCACGGCGTGACTCGCATGCCGTGACCACCCCTTGACATTTTGGTCACGGCACGGCACGTTTTTTCCAATCTATCTATCAAATTTCTCTAGAGTTTATGTATTTGCTTCTGTGCATATTTATTTATTTATTTATTTCTCTTTTCCCCTGTTGTTTTGAAATTTGTAGGCATTTCTTCAAATAATGGATGGAAAATACCCACAAACAATCCTGACTGATTTCAGCATGGATCTCAAAGCAATCATTCAAACTGAGCTCCCAGAGACAAAACATGCCTACTCATTCGATCACATAATTTCGAAAGTCCCAAGCTGGTTTTCAGCACCTCTGGGCCCACAATTTGAAAAATTCAAATGTGAATTTTGTCAACTAAATGAATTCGATCAAATTGAGGAGTTTGAGAGGGAGTGGGAGAGAATAGTTCTACAATTTGGGCTCATTCTGGATCGGCATATTGAATTGTTGTTTTTGAACCGGTTCTTTTGGGGTTTGGCATATCTGAAAAATTGGTTCTTTGGCGGTTTGTTGGGTGGTGAGCATACTTTGAAAATCAGGGAATTTTTTAGAAGATTTCTCAGTTCTCAAATGAAGCTGAAGGATTTTATTGAACAGGTACAAATCTTATTAGTAGTATCAGGATGTATCATTGTATCATTTTGCTTGGATGGTTGCCTAAAAAAATGCACTAGCGGCCTAAATTGACCAATACTGGCAGTTATTTATCCTGATTGGTATGGACTTGCCACCATTATGCACCTACCTCTATGTGTCCGCACTAAGAGGGTTTTTATATATACTTTAACCATATTAGTACCAAAGATTGGGTACCCAGAGGCGGAAGGTAAGCTTCTAAACCCCTATTAAGTGTATAAAAATTAACTAAATTTTTTTTATTAAGTATATAAAAATCAACTAAAACTTTTATTTTATATGTATTAGCCACCCTATGATAATACAAAAAATTAAAGGGTTTGAAAGTAAGATGACATGTTTCTTCATTTGCTAATTTGTCCAATAGTAAAACAGAAAAAAAGAAAAAACTAAAAAAAAAGGAAAGAAACTGTGCCTATTACAGTATTGCCTTCATCAAGTATTTTGGAGAGGACACCTTAGCCATTTTAGAAGGCATTGTTACCGGAAAAAAGAAAATTATTGGAGAGAAAAAAAAGAAAGTGATTGAAAGGTTTTCTGAAAAGAGAAAAAATCAAAATCATGAAGGTGACATTTAAATTGATGTGAAGGACGAGATAAAGACCTTAGACTCTTATTTCAAGGTGAATGAAAGCAAATAGGGAAGAGTCATACTATCTCGTGTTATATAGATTTTTTTTTATTAATTTTTTTTTTTAAAATATGATATTTATCTGCTTAGCCCCCCATACTCAAAGTCGAGTTCCGCCCCTGCGGGTACCAGGTAAGTGAGATACAACTCATGTCCTAATACATTTATACCCTTGGACCAGTATGAATAAGATCCCCGATAGCATGTCCATGTTGACCCCATTATCATGTGTCCTTTGATAAGGAAACCAATCATAAATTTTACTCAATAATGGTAGATACTGAAGTTTTCATTGACTTTTATTGTTATATTACTTAACAGGTTGGGGTAGCAGTTGATTTTCAAAACCAAGCGGCTGAAGAAACAAACCAAAATCAAAACCAGTCCAATCTGAAAACATGCCTTCCTTTAGAAGAGCACGCCTCAACCATTTTCACGCCACATTCCTTTGCCATGTTTCAAAAGGAGATATCTCTCTCTACACAATATGCAGTTTACGAGACAGCCACAGAGACGTACCTGGTTCAACATCACCTCAAGGCCGGTACCGGCGGCCACATAGTCACTTGCATTCCATCCAGTAAAGAAATCAGTTGCACGTGCAAGGGGTTTGAGTTTCTTGGTGTGTTGTGTAGGCATACTCTTAGGGTTTTGTCATTAAAAAATTGTTTTGTCGTGCCAGACAAGTACCTCTTGCTTAGGTGGCGGTGTGAAAGTAATTTGTTTCATAAGAGTAGCGGGTTCAAGTACCGGTCTCAGGCTCTGAAATCTCTCAGTTCAATAGTGGTACAAGAATCAGCAGTTACTAAAGATAGGTTTGAATATGTGCAATGGCAATTGGGGAAGCTGCTCAATCATGTCAGAGAGATGGAGGCAGGGTCTGGTAATGTGCTGGATGATGACTGGATGGATGCTGGAATGTCATTTCTTGCTGAGATGGATATGGGCTTCACAAGACAGATTGTGACAAGAGGAAGGCCGAGAAAACAAGAGAGTACAGTGAAAGTAGCAAATGGAGGAGCAGCAGCGACATTGCCATAAATTTAAACAATGAAGCTTTACTGTTATCATAGCTTGTATATTTGAAGATGATGAATTAATTTTGCATTTATAGACCAGATATCTTCATTTATTTAAACTATGCTGTGGTACAGATCAAGTACTTTAGAACTCTGCATAAGGCCGAAAAGGTATTTAGGGTGTCATTAGTTACTCAACAATTAAATCACGCTTTTAGAGATGAAAAGAAATCACATTTGAAATGATGCAAGAAACTTTCAAGAAATTTTATGTGCATCCAGGAGCCAACCATTAAAAAGAAAAAACAAGTCAAAAGAGTTGAATCTCACTTACATGCAAGATCTTTTGCAGTAACTACACGCCAGTTTTCATCTACTAATATTTTTACTAAATTACACTATCACATTGACCACTAAAGACGGTCAAAAAGGAAAAGAGTGTAAAAAAACCAAAGAAAAATTTAACAATGAGCCCTTTCTGCTAACCTCTCCTACACTATTCATAATTCAACAAATTTCACCATTGTGCATGGGATGGGAACTAAATTCACTCCGTGCAAATTTTGCCACTGTGCATGAGAAAACTCTCTCCTTTCTAGAGATTTGGAAATTTTATCTGAACATGAGATATTACAAGTGAGCAAGGTCTTTAATGAAAAACTGCTCGGAGAGAGAAATCTACCAACCCCTTTTCTACAAAATGTTGTGGGATGGTAATTGGTAAATGGAATACTTCCCGAATTCCTTTTATCTTCTTTATGTTCTCCCTACAAGATGGAGTTGGTGGTGGAATTAGTATTACCAACCTCGGCCTTGCAAAGGGGGCATAAGGCATTGATTTTGAGCCACTTGTCAACACAATCCTTGTGAAACACATGTACACATGGAAGTTCCCGTAGTTCATCATTATTTGCATATTTTCCCAAACAGATGCAACAAACCTGTATGTAATGAATATTAAGTCAGATCACTCTTCCTTAATTGCACAAAAGAATGTTGGTTTTGTTAAAAAAAAATACACCATTAGAACCAGATATTTTGTAATCAGCAGTAGCGGTGCTATTTTTTGCAGGTTTCAATCCAAGCTATTCATTGGTGGTTAAGAGTATAAGTTGAATTAAATGATGAAAACAGCCTCTTCATTTATTATATTATTTTCCTCATCCAAATCGAGCAAACAAGAAATAATTTAGGTATCTCTGTTTTCAAAGTCCAAATAGTAGATCTTAACCGCTCAACATGATCTCCATTTTAAATTTTCTTGGAGACCAAACTTTATATTTGTTTTGGAAAATTTTTACTATTTTTTTTAGATAGTTGCAAAATCACTGTTTCTGGACCGTCCAAAAACAGTGATTTGTACCTATCCAAAAAAATATAAAATTTGGTCTCCATGCATATTTTAATATGGAGATCATATTGAGGATTTGGATCGACTGTTTGAACTATGAAAACGGAGATAAAGAATGTGAGGCACGATTAAGGCATTCTTTTTTTATATAATAGAGAACAACAATCTTTTATTATGACAAAACTGTAGGATAGTATGTGTAATTGATTCAAATAAATGGAGTGCAGATACATTCAATCTTATATGCAGAATACCGATAAATGGTTAACCTAATTTCTAGTAATACAAATTTATGAAACTATAAGCCTCAAATACTATCGTTGCACCATTTTTGCTTTCTTTATTCGTGAACTTAGCTAGACTTTGTTTACTGGTCGCTTGTTTTCTCTTGTTGTTAAAGACATGACGTATTTGAAAGCTCTAAAAGTATTAGGTATAGAAAGAAAAATGCTCACAGCATCCTCTGCAGAGATGACACGCTCCTTATCAGTGCCTGGAGCGAGGACCCCGCCTTCAAAACCAGCCTCACTGCCAACACCACTGCCGCTGCTGCTGCCACGATGCCGCTTTTTTGTCTTAAACTTGTAAATGGGCAGGGCATTAATGGACTCTGATGAGGCCCCACGAGTGTGGGCCCCATCCTCCCTGAAACCCATGACAGAGATTATGCACGGGAGGCAACAGCAGATCACACCACACAGGATGAATGGCATTGCATACCCAATGCAACTGAAAGTCAAGAACACTATACATAACCTGAGGCCAATAAAAATAATTGTGTTGTATGTCAGATTACAAGGAGAGGATTTAATGACAGCACAAAGAAGATTTTTTTTTTTTCCTTAACTCACACACATTTTACAGCTTTGTAATTAACCCTATCATTTTTGGAATATTTGCAAAAAATGCCTGTGCACATAAGCAAATACGTCAACAATAATATCACTACATAAAAATGTAATAGGTTAAGAAAACAACACATAACAGTATTTTACTGGTAAAAATTCAGTAATCCTCCTATGCACCCAGAACACAATTGTTACACATTGTTGTAAACTTAATCAGCCATTTGCTCTAAAAAATTGGGCTCCTTAAAAATTAACAATAGTTCTAAATAACTATAAAATGATGGTTGTGTTCTTAGTGCATCCATTGAATAGTTCGTGCAACTTATAGCAGGCCTGAACCCTAGGTACTGGTACAATATGGTAATGCATCCTTGAAATGTTAAAAATAAGTTCGAACATAACTCAATCAAGGTTAATTTAACCCAAGTTTTTCCATCACAATATATGGTGAAAAATGCACATTTCAAATTAGCGAAGGCACAAACAGCCCCTGTATTTCCACTAATAGTTCATTGCATTTAAAAAATAAGAAAAAAATGCACTTGTCCATTAATTTGAATGAAAAAATGTACCGTCACCACAAACAAAATAGTATTGCAACTATGACTTGGCATTATGATATGTTTGTGACATGGCAATGAGGTGTACTGACATGGAAGATAGACACAATGCATAGTGACATGGCAAATGTGAGCTGACATTAGGAATTGCATAAATCCTAGTGCGATGAGGCGTGATGCATCATTTTCAATCCAATTTAATGTAAAAATAAGATGGACGAGGGGGTTTTGCAACTCCATAAACAAAATAGTGTTGTTTGTTCATTTATATATGTATGCAGAGAACTTATTCTTCTGATTCTACCAATTTCGCCATATCCCCTTTTCTTTCTCCTTTTTTTGAGACTAAAATGCAATTTTCATCGGAAAATGTGTTTTGTTAATGATTGACACTCTTTTTTTGAGAAAATGAAATATATTTTATATAAGATATAACGATTGTTTTAATAATAAAACTGATTATTTTGCTTTCTTAAATTTAGACTCTTAGCAATAAAAGCTAGCATTATGACCTAATATATATTGCTTTACATCAGTACCTGTACAAGTTGGGGGAATGATCTGCGGAAGAATGTGCACCAAAAATCCAGACATTTCCGACAACAAACCAAACAGCAAAGAAGCAGTCCAAGGCCATCTTGAAGTGGTCAAACAGGGAATTAATCCTTCAAAATAAGTTAACCAACAAAAGACACAGTTAGAGATGAAAAAAATAAGGTTATTTTTATAAATCACACCCAACAGTTTTTGAAACTGGTGAATAACAAACAATGTCTATAATATTTGCATCTTGCACTCAATTTTTCAAGATATTTGCAAATAGCATAAATTGTTTTAATGAATGAGATTGGAAAAAAGCAAAATACATTGTTAAACTAATGTGGTGCAATTGCCACAACATATTGTCCCTGTTTCAAACATGGCTATTTTTCTCCAAAAAACCAAATAGCTTAAATAACAAAGCCTTTCAAGGTGCTCAATATAGTAGGTTTTGATTTGGTGGGTGTACTGCGTAGCTACTACAATAAGGTAGTAATAATAAGAACAGCTGCAATTAGTATATATTTATTTTTAATTAATTGAACAACTCCTTAGCAGTTCAGGTTAGTAGCAAACATGAAGGTCGATGTTTTTTGAAATCACCGTAAAATGGTCTGTGATTGCAAAAATCCCAAAAACAAATAATCACAACCACAATAAATAAAATAACATATCTAAGTTTTAGTCTAACCTCGGGTTAGAGGCCACCACACTAAGCTGTCGCTCCCTCCTTGTTTCCCGGCTGATCTCTAAATCTGACAAGCGGGCCCCATTCGCTGAACCAGTCTCTCTGACAGTCCCCTGACCAGTATCACTCTGTTCCTGCCCTTGCCCTGTGTTCTGATTCACATTTCTATGAAGATACCTCCAGTATAGATGCGGTAGTGTTGCAAAACAGCCAACTGTATAGCCAATAATCCACTCAAAGAGTGGTGCTTGCGGATTCTCCTTTCTAGAGAGAGTAAGTACAATTACAGCTGCAATTATTTGGCTAACATTGACTACGACCTCAATTGAAATCCAAAGACCAGAGTTGAGCGGGCTACGCCTATTTCGGTTGTAGGACGTTGTGGTGGTTCCACTTCTAGGGTTGGAGTTTGTGTCACTGGTAGATGGTGTGTTGTAATGCTGTGAGGTTGAGACACTTCCCAAGTCGATTACATGTTCATGTGGAGTGATTTGGGCAGTAGTTGGGGGATCCATAGCAGACAAGGAAGTCTCAGTTTACGTATACTGTTCCTCAGAGGCACAGAAGGGGAAATATAGTGCAGTGTACGAGAGAATTTGCATCTAAAAAACAAAGGATAAATTCAAATTCTAAATTAAACACTAGCAAAACCTCCGACTTGCAGCATAATGAGATAATTTAAAACTTATGGCTGCGTAATGGTACAAAAGATGATAAAAGGAATCATAGCTGTGCTGGGAAAACTAGAAGTTTCTTATTATTAGCCCTTTAAATTCTAAAAAGCAATTCACACAATCCCCCCCCCCCCCCCCCCCCCCACCATACACACACACACACACACAAAAATACTTGTTTTTTAAAATTGTTATAGGAATCCACATTTCACAGAGATACGCTTGAATTCATTTGCATTTGAGATTTTTCTAGTTCCATTTCTATTGCTTTCCACTTTCATAATGCTATATAGCCCAAAAGCACCCATCCCCACAGCCCATATTCCAGGTTTTAAACCTATACAACTATGAAAATCCATTTAACATTTTTTTTTATTATGATAGTTATAATAACATTGTAGTAAAAAGTAACTTAAAAAAAAAAATGAGTGACAATAACAGGAATAATAACTATAGCGGCAATAATAGGAAATAATGAAAAATAACAGTGATAATAAAAAGAATAAGAAGCATTAAACAGATCTTTCCCAGAATCA
This sequence comes from Carex rostrata, assembly GCF_964058835.1. Classification (NCBI taxonomy): domain Eukaryota; kingdom Viridiplantae; phylum Streptophyta; class Magnoliopsida; order Poales; family Cyperaceae; genus Carex; species Carex rostrata. The sequence goes on along the minus strand of NC_135930.1, from coordinate 6,974,882 downwards.
GGACTGAGGAGCACAATTCTCTTCATAATAGGCTTGGGAATATTTAGACATGGATTTGGTGTTTTGAAAAACCAGCATGCTGAGCTTGTTGCTTAAAAACAATGCATAGACATAAATCATCTCATTGAAAATTTCTAACTTTGCCATGGATGGGTGATACACATAAGTCGCCATTTCTTATAAGGAAAGGATTCCAATATCAGGAGGGTTCAAATACCTCCAACATGTTACCATTTTGTAAACTTACAATTTAGAGTGACAAAATAACACCGTCAAATGTGCGTATATCAAATTCTTCATTTGCATGTGCAATATTGCCACATTTTGGCTTCATTTTGATTGGTAAGTAATACATGAAAAGACAACAGAGAAATTGATTTTTAGTGCTCATCAACATGTCAAAATCCTCTTTTAGTGCATACAAGACATGACATAGATTGTATTGCGCAGTTTTATTTTCCCAAATGAGCTTTACATACTTGAGTTTAATCTTTAAGAAAGCTGTAGGCACAAAAAAGAGGAAAGACCGTGCACAAAAAAGAGGAAAGCCCCAAATTCTTCTAACAATATGGACATAACCCAAATGCCGAAGATCAAACATAAAGCAAAAAAAAAAAAAAAATGAAATTGATTTGCAAAATGTAGACTCAAATAGCAGAAAATATTTTTCTTTTTTCACTTTATTTCATTTGATATTTTTTTTCAATAAGCCTGTACTAACAGCACAGATCAAAATCTTATTTTGGGGTCGAATTGAGCAGGTCAACCCAGAGATGGAGCGAGGAAATTTCCCCACAATTCTAATTGTTTGTGAAATAATACCTTACTTGAGATTAGGACCTTGTACCATACGGAGCCGTAGTGCGTTGTTCGAGGATCTATCTATCTGAAGTCCAGGATCCGATTAATACCCGATTTTCCAAACCCACTGACGAATTCTCCAGATTTGATTTGCTTTCCCGATTCAAAAGCTGGATGCGGTGGATGATCGGAAGTGAGATTTGGGGGAGCGTGAATTAGCAGGAAGAAGATGTGTCTGTCGGGTGGGATCCGATTGTTGTAAACAGGCTGCTGAGGAAAAGCGTGTGTTTGGCCAGCTATTGTTTTTTTTTTACTTTTTTTTTAGTTACACTATTTTATTTTCGAAGATCTCTTATTGTTAATCAAATGAAGCTACAGCAGTACAGCACCGTGAATAGCACGAATTGGTCCGAATTCCGAACTGTGAATTAATACTTTCATTTTTAAAAAGTTTAAATAATTGATCTTTAATATATTTTTTTATAAAAATATATTTACATACTAAATATTATATTTTTACTAATCTCACTTTTACTAAAAACTATTTTTATAGATAGATAAAAAAATTATTATTTTTGAATAATCTAGAATTTTTAAATTAGATAATTTTCTACCTATAAAAATATAAAAATATGTAAAATTTGACTTATAAGTACGTTTTCATATAGAACACATATTATATTTTTTAGAATATTTTACTAATCTTAATTTTACTAATTTTTTTATTAGATAGATACAAAAATTATTATTTTTAAATAATCTAGAATTTTTAAATTAGATAATTTTCTACCTATAAAAAGTATAAAAATATGTAAAATTTGACGTATAAGTATGTTTTTACATAGAAATCATATTGAATAGTTCAAAAATACAGTTTGAACTTAAAAAATAAAAATAATAATTCATAATACATTATGCATATGAATTCACATTATGCATAGTATTGTAGCCTCGCTAAATTTTTTAGTGATTCCTTCCAATCAAAGGTTTAAATAGCGTTTATCGCGTCATAGCGTACTGATTAAAAAAACATCGTTATGCCCAAATAGCGCCGCTATAGCGCTATAGTTTTTATAGTATAAAAACGCTATAGCACGCTATTTAGAACCTTGCTTCCAATAACACATTAACACATATTAGCTCGCATTGGGTTTCATTGTTTTTCTTTTCTTTTTTGACTGCTTAAATTTATACTATACAAATTTGAATTTTTTAAAATTTTACATGTACATGTATTATTCGTGAAATAGATCGATTTCAACAGTTTGAATTCATCTCGTTTGAACTCAATATAATATATTTTAGAGTTATACAACACAAAATAGTTTTGCTCCAAAAAACACTGGACAAATTTTCATGTAAAATCAGGAGCTTTGCTTCAAAAAAACATTGGACAAATTTTCATTTAAAATGAGTGTCTAAATAAGTTATGCATGTGCAGTGTGTGAAAGGAAGAAAGTGTTTAGCATCAGCTACCACGCAAATGTTACTAAAAACTTATTCAAATTATTTCATCAATTATGCTAACTATTACTTGATATGTATTAAAAAAAACAATTAAAAGAACATTATCAAATAAGTCTACTTTTACTTTCTAATAGAAAACTTCTAATAAGAATATATGTTAGCTAATTAAATTTACGAATTTGTATATGATTCTGAATTTTGTAATGAGAATCTGAATTTCCAAATAAATAATCAACAAATATAGTTTGACCCCTATTATAAAATTTCATATTCGTCTCTGAATCAACCGCATTAAAAACAACAAAAGATACCTAAAACCTACGAAATAGCCCAATCTAAACGCAAATCTAAGTCCCAGCTTTAGGCTAATTCGATACAAACATCAAATGCAATTGATTCAATTATTGCGGTAGCATATAAATCCTGTAGTAAGAGAAACTTACATATTGAAATTGAGATATTTGCGACCAAATTCCCCTTCAAATTGATCGCTCTATCTCTCTCTCCCGCTCACTCGTTCTTTCTCTCTCTATCTTCCTGGTTTTTTTTGGGTTAATTTCTCTGCGCTGGTGAAACGGTGGAATTAAGAATTTTTTTTTGGTCGAAACTGGAAAGTATAAAATTAGATTTAGTTGTTCTCTGGTTTTGTTTTGCTTGGACGAGCAGCTCTGGAATAAGGAACGAGTAAAGGGCAAACTTGTCATTTTGACCTCCTGACATTAATCTTCATGAACTTGGAGCACGGTTTCCTTTCTTTTAGTTAAAAAGTGGTCCCACTGGTCTGTGATGCTTCGGTCAAAGAGAGGGGATGTATTAGTAAAATAATTTAGGTACTTTAGTCAGGTCTGACGTGCCCTTCATATCCTTCTATATTCCATAATAAAAGAAAAATGCGGCTGATAAATACTTTAACAGAGCAGTTGTGACTTCATGCAGCTCACGAAATATATATAGGGCTGTTTTGATATTATAGTCCGTGCATTGTATGAAGCCAAAACTACTCTGTTAAAATCTTTACCCCTTCCGTTGTTGATTGATTTATACAGAGACTTTAATTGTATTAAGAGGTTTTATGGTTCATCAAAATATATGATGTGAACCAAATTTTATGAACATCAAGGTTTTAAGAGTTTGAAATTACAATCAAGAGAATTGGTCGTGCCTTCAAATTTAGCTGGCACCCAGCTATTGGACGTATATATGAATTTTAATAATATTATATTTTGATATTCAATAACATATAATTAAATGGTCCAAGTGTAGTTTTCAATATTCGGCAACATTGTCCAACGGTATTGTAATAAAGAAGGATTTTTAATAACATTAATGAATGCTTCCGGTTTAAATGGCACGATGTTTGAATAAAATACTTATTCAAATTAACACAGTGCTTAAATTTTCAGTACCCTCTATTTTTAGATAAAAGACAAAATCAGGCCTTTCTTTTTCAAATATTAAAAGAAAATTCCCAACTAAAATTTAAACATATAATATCCGTACAGAGAAAGTCTCATTGAAATAACTTTAAAGTTGACCTTCTTATATTCGCACGCAGCTGTAACTCGACGCAAATTTAGAAGAAAACAAAATCATGAAATTCAAATGTCATGCTGACCAAGCTAAAACAAAATTTACCCAAAGTTACCAAGAGGTTTATTATACATCATGAATAAACTTTTTATTCTTGTCATGAATACTCTATGAAGGTTAAGCTTATATTATGGATTAGTCCAAACCGGCCAAGCGACATTGACCCAGTAACTACTATAATACCACATTCATTGACCAAATCAAAAGGTCCTATTTATAATTGTTAATAATTTTTATTCATCTAGAAAAAAGTTGTTCGGATCTATCCGTTACATCACTTTTTTTTTTACTCGACAAAAAGAATTCTATATATTTAAAAAGTAAGCTCTGCACAAATTAAATTAAAAAAAAGGGATATATCCTATTATGGACAAGAAATAAATGAAATTTCGTGAGCGATACTTATCTCCCCTCATTTACAATTACTTGATTAGAGCTGGGGGTCATAACTCATAACTGAAACCAATTATAGGTGTTCTTCTTCCTAAGAAAATTGTTTAGCTTTCGTTTTGCCAATTATAATTAGTCCTCAAGCAATTGTGCCAAAAAACAATTATATAAATAAGAGAGAGAGGAAGTAACAAGCTATGAAACAAGAGAATTTGACCACAAAAAGAGAAAAATTCTACACTCCATATCCATTAAAAAAAGACAAAAAGATGCAAAAACAAACCTATTCATCATACACCGGAAGGTTTCTACATGCTTGATCAATCTCCTCTTCTGTCATCTCAATTGTGTCATCACTATCATACCCCTCATTGTCAATTTTCTTACCCTTATTTGGAGACAGATCCATTTTGTTGAATTCACTCTCGTAAATTCTCTTACATTTCATAGCTATATCTACAATCTCTTCTTTACAAAGATATGCATCCTTACAGTTTTCAAAATCTACAAGTTCCTGTACCACTTTAGGCAAAATGCCCCATTGCTCAGCCACTTTATTTAAGCCCTACAGTATTAATTGCTATAAAGTCAAAATTTGCTACACCAGACAACAATTAGGAAATTTGTACTCTGTTTGTTTGATTACACAGCTTACAAGGTTTTGTTGGAGAGACTCAATGGCATCTTGTAAGCAAGTGATAACACCTTCTGCTGCGATTTCTTTTATCTTATCTGCTTCGGGCTGCAACACAAATTTAAAAGACAAAAAAATATAAATCAAGAAAAGGATTTATTCTTCATGTCTCTTTTTGTCTTAAATACAAATTCATAAGTTGATTTATTGTTATTTATTTAGAATAGTAACATGTGCTTCTCATGTTACTGTTTTAGTTTAGACAAGCTGATTCACTAAACAATATAGGATAATCATGTCTTGAAAAAATTTCTTATAAAAGAATTATACTTAAGAGCCCAGGAGCAATTGGCCATGGGGGACACTTACCATTTCCCTAATAATGGAAACAATGTTTGCTAAAAAGCAGCAAGTAAAAACAAACTAGGTCATGAATGAAAAAAAGAGAATAGCTTCAAACCTTCTCTTCCTGGCTTTCAAGCCATAATACAGTTTGTACCAAGTCATCCTTTGCCATTGCTTTAATTTGTGATGGTGAAAATTTTCTTTGTAGAATGTCCACATCTTGTCCCTATGCAGTTAGTCGTAAACAGCATGGATTATTTGTAAAAATTGTGTTGTCATCTATATTCTCTTTAACAGTGCTCCCAATAATTACCCTTGATTCAGCAAGAAAGTTAAAGAGTGAGGTTATGGCAATAAGTGGTATGCGCTATGGACTCATATCTCCGTTTTAAAAATCCAAACAGTCGATCTGACCCGTTCAACATGATCTTTATATGTAAATGTACTTGCAGACCAAATTTCACATCTTTTATAATGTTTTTACTATTTCTTTAGATAGGCAGAAAATCACTTGATGTGAACATTCTGGACCATCCAAAAGCAGTGATTTTCTACCTATCTAAAGATACTAAAAAATACTAAAAAATGTAAAATTTGGTCTGCACGTATAGTTTCATGTGGAGATCATGTTTAACGGTTCAAATTGACTGTTTGAACTTTTAAAATAGAGATATGGATTCATAGCACGGATTGATCTGATGATCCATAATATGCATATTACCATAGCCTCACTCAGAAAGTTAAAGCCATAGGCAGGTCAAACAAATAGCCAAAGAGAAGTTAAGCCTAATTTGCATTCAATTCTTTAAAACTGAAACCATAATTAGACTAAAAACTCAACTAATAAAAAATAAATCAAAGTTCATTTCATTTGCATGCTAGTCTCATCAGTCATGACTCATCCCATCAAATTTATATTCAGTAAACCCAACATGAACAAGTTCATAAAGATACCTCAGATTGAATAGACTTCCCTTGCGGCCTTTCAACTTGCTTTTGAACATTTCTCACAGCAGAATCCTTATCGTCTACAATTGATGGTTCTAAAATGTAATCCAGAGAAGTATAAGGGATGGGTTATATCAGCACCCAGCTTATTTGATAATCATCAATGACCGGCATTAATAATCACAAAAATAGAAATAAAATTACATGTGTCTTCACCAGTCACCAACATTGAAATATGCCACATATAAAATTTGACACAGTATGGAAATTAATTGGTCATTAATTATCTGTTGCAGGATTGCTGATGTTCAAATCATTGGTAGATAATCCAACAACTTTAAATTACACCACAATTTACACGTATCAATTTTCCTTTTCCAATTTTGAGTTTTGACTTTCATTGTCATGGTTGTCGAATAAATTGGATTTCAAGATAAGTTTTTCAAGTGCATTACCCCTACTTTCCTGTTTAGGCTTCTGTTGTTTTCTCCAAGGTTTCCCGGCATGCATTAAGTGTGGTTCAATTGGCACCAACTTTCTCTTTTCATGACATTCTACTATCCATTCCTATCACAGGTAAGTGTAACAATATTAAACAAACTTTCCACTGAACATATGTTACAAAACCCAAATTTTGCTAACAAAGGAAACAAAAAGTTCCTTGTCCCTATCAAAATTCAAATTTTGAGTATATCGTATACCCTACATGGTGATAGGTATCTATCTGACCCCAATAAGCATGGAAGAAAATCAAGTCATTTCACAAAAATACCAAAATTGCCCCTCCCTCATTTACAATGAGACAAGAGTGAGGAACTATGAACAAAAAAATATTTCTTATGTCAGGTTTATGTTAGTCCAATACTCCAACTTCTATTTCTTGGGTTATGCGCAATTTTTCTTGTCTCGTTAGACTGTGCTCCAGAAAGAGGGAGGGGAGCGGAGATGGGCAAAGTAAAGAGTTAATCTCCTCTACACTCCGATTTGGGGGTTATTAAATTTAATAGTTTGAATATAGCTATGTTACCCAGATACGGCCCTTAGGGCTCCGTACCCGTGTCAGGTGCGTATCGGATACGGATACGCACCCAATACGGACACGATACGTATCCGATACGCCAGCTAGCGTATCGGCTTACATGGCGTATCCTTATTCTCTTGATACAGTCTCCGATACGGGTTGACTCGTTGGGATACGCCTCTAACGCGCCTGGATACATCTGGGATACGCTTGGTTCACGGTGCACCGCGCATACAACTCTCACAGCCCATGGTCCACCATGCAATGCGCAAAACCAAATTTTTTTTGTGACTGAGAAGAATCGAACCCAGGACCTATCGCCGCATATTAATAGCGCATTACCACTGCGCCACTTTGTGTTTGTTGTTAAATTACAGTATACATTGTATTTAATGTATACTAAGCTATAATTTTGTATTTTAATATGTAATTTATATAAACAGAATTAATAATATAATTAAAATAATAAATATATATATATATATATAATAGACATATCGTATCCTTGATTTTTAAAAATTGCCGTATCGCCACATCCGTATCGTATCCGATTCGATACCCGTAGTGGTATCCATGCAACATAGGAATATAGAGTTCACCTCCTCTCCATTTCCCTCCCCTCCTCTCCCCCTCAAAAGTTAATGTTCTAGAACAAGTAAACATGGTCCGGTCAGATCTGGTCACCCCTCCCCTCCCCTACCCTCTTATGGGTATAAAAGAGAGTTCCATAAGTGGTTTGCACAAATACAAGATAGGTATTTAACCTTTGAGACAATGGTACCGTTATCTGATTGGACTTGCTTGAATTTTGGCGTGTTTGCAAATGCACAAACAAGAAGTGTACAATCAGGGCTCCAATCGGGTCTGTATATTGCTCCCATATCAGTTGCTTGAGTTCGCAAATTGCCCCTTTCTGGATTCACAAATCCTGAAAGTGCAAAAACAACTCCATCCTGGAAAAATGTTTGTCAAAAGGAAAATTCCTAGCAGTTGCACTTTGACTGATGTTATCTAAGAAATCAATCAGTTGCTTGGGAGTAATTTAAGAGCTTATTTGAAATGTCAGTAACTCAAGCAAATATCAGTTGGTTGTTTGAGTAAAAGTGCTTCCCCAAATAAGCATGCCTTTTTGTACAGCACCAATCTTGTTGGTACCAGTCAGTATTTATTGCCAAACCAGTTTGGTCACATTTAGTTGTCCAATTTTGTTATTCTTATTAATTTTGCAAGTTTTCTCTGTGCATTTAATTGCAGAATGAGGCTGTTTGAGACTTGCTACACAATTTAAGGCCTATGTTTAAAAATTAAGGATTAACTAAATCTGATTCGATTCGGCAATTTGGAGATCATTGAATCCAAGAAGTTTTATGACACAAGAGAGTCAAATGAAGCTTAACATCAGCAAATTGATAAAATTTGCATTGGGAAGGAGAAACAAAGATTAAATCTTAATTTTTACCAAAAGTTTAGAGAAACCAGTGGAATTATTCTGGTTATGATCACGAGAGGAGGAGGCACCACTTCCTTTTACTTCCTTTGTCGCCTGTTTGGGTGTGTCATTATCAGACTTTATCTTTTTTCCAGAATTGCCCCCGGTTCCTTTAGAGTTCATCCAAGAGGGAAGGTTTCTCTTTGGTTGGTTATCTCTGTTCCCGCCACTTCTGTCAGAGGTTGATTCTTGCATATTTCACAAGACCTAGAATAAAAAGGAAAATAAGGTAAGAAGAAGAAACCCTTCCTTAATCCAAAAATTTGACAAAAGGTTGATAGAATGCTAAACTGGGATTCTACATTTACACTGGTACATGACCTAATTGAAACATCTGCTCATACAAGGAAGTATATATATCAGACTATCAGTACAGCGATGCGATTATTAGGAGCCATGTTTTGAACATATGAACCCTTGAATCGACGAGACTAACCTTTCCGAGAGTTACGCTGATTCTATTTTCCTTCCTTTTCGTGACCGACCAACTAGTTCTTTGGACTTGATTTCTTTTACCTATTCGATTCTTGCGGATTTACAAAGATCGTTTTGCGATTGATTGATGATCGGAAAGGCGAGGATAGCGCGACGTATGGAATTCATATCGCCTAAAGTAACTCAAATTTTGAGTTTAGATCTGGACCGTCAATCTGCTTGGGCACGAATATTAATAGGGCCGTACATTTTACCTCGGGATGTTCGATCTTCTCTGGCACGATTATGAAGAGTTGAGATCAACTCTATTTTTGAGTTTTGGATCTGAACCATATGATTCAAATTCGTGATAATTCATCTTAAGTGAAGTGCACACATTTCAAGTAACGAATCCGAATCTCAGAGTGATCTCAAGCGACAAATTCGAATCAGACGATCCGAATCCAAAATCCAAAAATTGAGTTACTTTAGGAGATTCGGAGCCCGATTATGAAAGGAGCTTCGTGCATTTTAACTCAAAGCGTACTACTCTGTTCATATTAGCTGACTGGAGATCAGTATAAAAATATCTGAAATTTGCATAAACTTGCACTCCATCTGGAGATGAGCTGAACTGCATTGTCTAGATTGACTGATCACATTGGAGAGTATGTGGCATCCGGATCTGAAACCATCATGAACCAACATCTCTTATCAGTTATCACATTGCAGGATCTCATTTCATATTTACAGTAGCGTTCATATTAATTGAACTCTTATTCACACTTAATTTTTTGTTCACACTAGTAGGACAATGTCGGAAACCAAATTAAAGTTGGCCACATACAATATCTAACCCATTGGTTAGAGGAACCGTCATTAGAGAGACGGTCACCTGAACAGCGAGAATGTCACAGTAAAAAAAAGACAAAAAAGAGGTCGAGAAGAGAAAAAAAGAAAAAAAAAAAGTAGAAGAGAAGAATAGAGAAAAATAAACTACAAACACCAACAACACTAATAATAATAATAAAAAAATATCAAAGAGCTAGGAGGAGTGAGACCTAACTTCTCCACCTGATCTTCCATAATGTTTAATTTACAAATAATATTGTGTTTGATTTACAAATAGTATTAACACTATTCATCTTTTTATTAACCCAACATTATATAAATATTTAATATATAGACAATTTATTTCACCATTCGTTAATTATTTCCTTTAAAACTACTTCTTTCTCCTATATTATTATTGGATTTTTTTTCCTTATAAATTCTATCTATAGAATATGTTAATAATGTTATCTGATTAAAATATATTTCTCTCGTATTTTATTATGTGATATTCTTTTCTCAAAACTTAGATTTATAAAAGACAATAAATCATGGTTGCAATGAATCCTACGCATATGCGTAATAAACCTTGATTCTGGTTATCAATTCAATTTATCCATATTCAAAATTTCTCATTAGTTGTACATGTTTGTTCATTCATGGGAAGAATGACTGATCAAGGAGCAATAATATAAGAAAATAAAGATGTGAATTTACTTGTTAAAATAATAGACTTTTGGACCTGAGTAGTTATTCTTTTTCCACATTATTCTTTAATTATTAGATTCTTCTCATATTTATTGTGTGAATTTAAAGTTGAATACATATTTTAAGTCATGAATAAAAATGAATTATGTGTGAACAACTACTATTTATATTTTTTAGTTGTAATTTTAAATTCACTTTTTTGGTCATGTTAAATTGTTAGCCACCATTAATATATTATTTGTTAAATATAATTTTTACAATTTTTAATTTTAAATATCAAAGTAAATTAAATATAAATGTCATACATGTCTCCAATGATAAAAAAAACTGATTAAATTTATAAAATTTAGGTAACTAGATAAACTATATCAGCAAATATCATCATACTATTTTCTTTAGTTTTCATCAAATATCCATATTTTTAGTTGTTTCATTTTTTTAATCCATCTTAGCATTCAATACATTATCATATAATTTGTTTGCTTTATAATTTTATTATAAAACTATCATGAACAGATTTATCAGAAGATTGCTTGTGGATGATACTGACTAATTGGTAGATTTATCCGATTAATCATATGTTTTTGTTTATGAGATCGATTAGTCAGTCATTTTTATTTTGTATTTATCCATTGTATGTATTATATTTTGTCTTGTCTTATTCATATATTTTCTAAATGATAATTTCATAAAACTTTATTAATCAAATAAATTAAGTTAATATAAGTTAATTTGATAAGTTTGATGAGTTAAATTAATCACTATTAATATATTATGAGTATTTGTACATAACTTTAATAAAAACATAAAATTATCCATAAAATTATGATTAATCGGTCATATACCGATTAATTGTTTGACGATACCCTATCCATCCGACGGGCACAATCTGTTATTTACAACAGTGATGGATATTTATAAAATAACATTTTCTAACATATTTAGAAAATAAAAATTAACTTTTAGTCATTAATATATGAGGAGGGTTCAAATGCACCCAAATGCACCCTATCTTTCATATCCTTTATCTCCGTTTTCAAAGTCAAAAAATCAATCCGAACCGTTAGATGCGATCTATATATTAAGATGTTCTTGGAGACCAAATTTTTCATTTTTTGAAATTTTGTTACTATTTATTAAGCCACTTTGAAAATCGCTAATCCAATGGTCCATAAAATGAAAAATCAGCGATTTTTAAAGTGGCTTAATAAATAGTTAAAAAATTTCAAAAAATGTAAAATTTGGTCTCCAAGCACATCTTAATATATATATCGCATCTAACGGTTCGGATTGACTATTCAGACTTTGTAGGCCACATGGCAAATTGCACAGAAACTAGAGGATAATTATTACATCATTTATACTTACTGAGTCAAAACCTCCGTATGCTAGTCAAATAGGTCAGACCAGCTATTTGAAGAATATACATGTATCAATTTTATTATTCGATGAACTAAATTGTGATTGATCTGAATATATCTACTCTGTTGACCTAAAAGTACTTTAGAACAGTATATCCTGATTAACTAGAGTAAATCTTAATTAGTTTAGAGGAACTTTAGATTTAAGTCCGCACTTTAAGTTTATATACATTTACATTGTTGGTGTATTCCTCAACACTTAAACATTAGAACAAGAGGACAATCTGTGCTTCTAGGTCTATTCAGCCCTCATTTAGGAGTCTGTATTAGAGGTGTAAACGGAGCGGATAATGCTAATACCATATTCATATCCGTCTTTTAATGAGCGGATACGAATACGGATATAGATAGGAAATGGATATTAAAATTTAAAACCATATCCGCCTTAAACGGATACAGATACGGAGCGGATAATCTACGGATACGGATTCAAATATAGATATGAAACGAATAATTGTTGGATAATTGAGTTATGCATTTTAAGATATAAAAGAATGACTAAAATCAATTTAGCAGATATTAAAAGCATACTACATTCACAGGCTAAAGTCTTGAATGGAAAATAATGAAAAGTGAAGAAATGGAGGTAAAAAAGAAAGAAAATTGCATTATTGTAGTACTATCACTAGTGAAAAAGAGATTAAATTGAAAACCATATCGTATTATCATTTATATCACAACAAAGACTAAAATGAATATGAGATAATATATAACAACTTCTATCCATAGTAGTAAAGTCAAAGCTGATTAGAGTAATTTCGGATTCGCATAATTGCGGATATGAATATTCATCTTCATGAAATTATCCGTATCCGTATGCGCCATATTTTCACCATATGCAAAAATTATCCGTATCCGTATCTGTTTAATTCGGATTCGGATAATCTCCGGATACAGAGCGAATATGGAGTAGATTATCCGTATCCGTTTACACCCTAGTCTGTATCCTCTCTGGTACCGTAGCGAATTACAAATAAATATAAAACGATTTTAGCCGAGCGATTATAATTCAGGAGTAGAACTAGGGTGTTCTTAAGTTCACCAAGGCTATTGGTGAACTCAAGTCTAAAACCCATTAAATCGGTTTTAAATGACGAATCTTAACCGATGAAACCCGTCTACCTTACGAGCGATGCGTCTACATGTGAAAATTTTAAATATTCGAATTAATTTAATATAAAGTTAAGCGGTCAAAAAACGTTTAAAAAAATGAATGCATTAAAATTAATTTATTAACCTTCTAATTTTGACCGATTGACTTTATACTAAATTAATTTGAATGTTTAAAGTTTTCACATGTAGATGCATTACTCGTAACGTAGGTGGATTTCAACTGTTCGAATTCATCATTTGAAACCGATTTGATGGATTTTAAACTTGAGTTCACCAAGAGGCTTGGTGAACTTAAGAACACCCTAGTTCTACTCATAATTCAGTGCCTTTTGTAGATAGATACAAGGAGTATGTTTTGAGATTCGTGCCAGATTAAAGATGTAGTTTTGATTGTTATATTGGTTGCAATGAGTCTTAAATTGAAAGTTATAAACATAAGTAAATGCAATTTAATAATATCTAGTCACTGTTAAAATATAAAATCCTTATTTAATATATTAATGCAATATTTTTCCAATCTTATTATAAAATCGATAAATTTTAATAATTATATAAATTATATCTAAAAAAACATAACGGCTATAATTTATTTGCTTTAGTTTTACGAGATACCACACAAATAGATGTAAAAAAAAGTTAATTGATTCCATTCAAAAAACAAATCAAATAAATATTAATTTCCTCAAAAACTTTGCAGCCTAAACTCTGGTATATTATTTCAAAACAATAAAAGTTTTGTTTGCTAACAAAAAAAAAAACACAGCAACACTACAAGTAACAGTCCAAATCAAAATTCGAAGAAATAAGAACATCATCATACAATCAAAATAGCCAGTCAAATAAATAAATAAATTGGTAGCTCTTTGGGTGCTTCATGCGTAAGAATCAAAATGTTTATATTTTTCTCCAGAAAAACCAATTTGGGTGCTTCAAGGGTAAGAATCAAAATGTTTATGTTTTTTCTCCACAAAAACCAATTTGGGTGCTTCATGGGTAAGAATCAATTGTGGAATTATCATACTGTTGTCATTCTGTAAGATACACAGTCACAGATAGTGGGCACCACCTTCCATCGGTTCACAAAAACCTCGTCTACGGGCATTTTCTCTTCTCCCCTCTTTATATTTCTCTCTCCCTTCACTGATCTCGTTACCTCTTCTCCCCTTGGCTAGTAATTCGCATCTCCTGTCTCTTCCCCAGCCCCAACCTCTCTTTCTTCAGAGAGATCTCGGCGGTTTCTTCTATACAATTTACAAGATGGTATGTAACATTCACTCCTGGTTCGGATCGTCTCCAGTTCCAGCTTCATCTCCGGTCGTGTCGCTGCCAGCGGGTCCCGCCGACGGAGTGCTGTGATACAGCAGTCGTGGTTGGATTTTGGGATGGGATTGCGCAGCACTGGAGACGATCCCGACCTCTCTGTTTCTTATCTGAATGAAATCTAGCATCTTTGACAAGCTAGATCTGATTACTGTCGATTTGGATTTCATTGATCTGACTAACATTTATTTCTTTTTCTGTTTTTTTTTTTAATCTGTTTACAGCCTCTCAGATTAGAAATAAAGGTACGTTGAAGTTTTTGTTTGATTAGATCTCATTGCTCTTTCATATCCGCTTGAATTGAACTTCCATAATTTCCTGTAAATCTGTGTTTAATTTGATAAATTTTGATGGGATCAGAGAAAATTCGCACAAAGGTCCGAGAGAGTAAAGTCCGTGGATCTGCATCCCACAGAGCCATGGTAAGTTGTAAATTTATTTGCTTTATAGTTGTATAACTTGTACCATATTCTCATTTCTATTAATTGCATGCTTGTTAATTGGCATCTCACTAGTTAACTTGCGTCCACTAGTTTGCATGGGAGTTAATTGGCATTTAAACTATTAGAGTAAAAAAGTCTTCATCTTCTACTTAAGCATTAGTCTGGCTGAAGTACCTACCAGCACATTCATTTTTTTTTTTATTGTAATATGCCCCGAAAAGAAGTAGATATGAAGTTAGGAAAATCTTTTTCCTACGTAAACTTAAAAGCACCACAATGTACATGCATCAAAGGTATCAGTGCAAAATAATGGTTTTAAATGGGTATGTGCTGTTTTAAGTGAAATATTTATTGCTGCATGAGCTACATATCCCCCTCTCATCCGAAGATATAATAATCATTGATGTGTTGATGTTGTTGTATTGCATCGTCTTTCTTGTACTGATGATGTGTTACTTGTTCACCATGAAGGATTCTCGCGAGTCTTTATTCAGGAAGTGTTTGCATCTGGAATTATCAGTCTCAGGTAAGATCTGACATTTAGTTGATTATGTTATTCTGAAAATCAGTAATATTTTATTAAAATTATGATTTTCTATTGTCATGAACTTAACTTTACTTTTGTCCAAGCAGACCATGGTGAAGTCATTTGAGGTCACTGAACTACCTGGTACATCTTTCTTCTCTATCAGTCTCTGTTATTGTCTCGTACCATTTTAAATGTCAACCTTTCTATTCAAAATCATAGTCCCTCAAATATTGTTTTGTTTTCATGTGCTTTATTGTCGTTTGTGTGTACTACATTTTATTTTCTACGGGTTCCTTCACTGTGGTCTGGCAAGGAATTATATCCAATTCAAATTCCATCTGGCTAATTCTATGTTTGGTTTGAAATAATTTCAGTGAGGTCGGCAAAATTCATTGCAAGAAAGCAATGGGTGGTTGCAGGTGCAGACGATATGTTCATTCGCGTGTACAATTACAACACCATGGACAAGGTTAAGGTCTTTGAGGCTCACACTGACTACATCAGGTATGTACTGATTCAGTATTATTTTATTCTTTATTAACTCAGTTTTTCTGGTTTGTTGTTCTGCATGAGAATTTATTGGACTGAGAAGCTTATTTATGCCATGCTATTTGTTTATAAGTAGCAACTTAGAAAGTCAAATACAAAGAACATCCTGATAATCTGGCACTTAGCAGCTGAAGGTTCAGTTTTCAGGACAATGTTTGCAACCCTTTTGCAGAATTTAACCTTAACTGAACTTTTTTATTTTATTTTTAACTGCTTAATTAACTGTATTGGGCGGTCCTTGTGATTCTATTACCTAGATGTGGTAAAATAGATGAATTTTAATGTCATAGTTATTACCTTAATTGGTCTGCTTTGCGTCAGGTTCTTTGTTGTAGAATTAAAATTTTAATATGTTTGACTCCAATTTAACTGTTCTATTTATTATATTTTATCGTAGAACTTCCAATCATTAATTTTTATGCTAAATGATATCTTTGGTTATAATATCAGGTGTGTGGCAGTGCACCCAACACTGCCGTATGTACTCTCATCATCTGATGATATGTTGATCAAGTTGTGGGACTGGGAGAAGGGTTTTGTGTGCACTCAAATTTTCGAAGGCCATTCTCACTATGTCATGCAAGTGACATTCAACCCCAAGGATACCAATACCTTTGCCAGTGCCTCCCTTGATCGTACCATCAAGGTTAGTGGTACTCAATATATTTTGTCTTTTATCTAAAATATGCTTCATCATAAAAATAATTAGCACTTGTAGGTTTTGTTTTTTTTATTGTAATTTTGATTTTTAACAGATCTGTTATTCCAAAGCACCAAAATATACTATTATAACCTTAGAAATCTGGAAATGTCTTGTGGGCCTCTGTGAAGCGTGAGATATAATGTATATATGTTTTTTTCTTCTCCAATTTCACGGGAACTACCCAAGTATGCATTTTCTTTATCATACATGTATAGACACAAATAATGGGGAAATGGTACTTCTTTAAAGTTAATGGTAAAGGAGGCCTCAAGTTGATAGATTTGTTGTTTCTATTGGAGCACAGGCATGTAAAATTTTCATTTGGCTAGATTATTTTTCTTTTTTTTTTATTTTCTGGACGATTACACCATTAGTTACATTTGAATTAATGCAAACTTTCTTTCTATATTTTGGTTTGCCTTTTCAGATCTGGAATCTGGGCTCGCCAGATCCAAATTTTACTTTGGATGCCCATCTTAAAGGTGTGAATTGTGTTGATTACTTCACTGGTGGTGACAGGCCTTACCTTATTACTGGTTCTGATGATAACACCGCCAAGGTCTGTATACATAATAATTATTTGCATTCTTTTGTGTAAAGTTTTTTTTTTTCCCTCAATTGCTCATTATCTACTCTTTGTTATATTTGGTGGTTAGGTGTGGGACTACCAAACTAAGAGCTGTGTACAAACTCTTGAAGGCCACACTCATAATGTCACAGCTGTATGCTTCCACCCGGAGCTTCCTATAATAATTACCGGATCAGAAGATGGTACTTGTCGTATCTGGCATTCAACTACTTATCGGTATGTTTTCATTGTTGGCTTCTTTTTATAAATTATGAAGCGTGTTTTGTACTGGTTCTTTTTGGTTCTTCAACTTAACTGTTTCTTAAGGCTCAATTGGGCCAATTTGTACATGCAAAAACTCCTAAGAAATAAAAACAAAGTGAAACAAAAATGAGGGAATTTTTTTTTTTTGAAAAGTAAACATGGTAATATATATTCTGATGCACATACTGCATGTGATTTTGTAGGTTGGAAAACACATTGAATTATGGCCTTGAGCGTGTTTGGGCTGTTGGCTACCTAAAAGGCTCTAGAAGGTTAATTTTAAACTCAAAAAGTTGGCATTTTATCATCATTACATCAAAGTAACATACTTATGATTTATACAAAATGCTTCTTTATTGGGATAGAATGGTGATGGGATATGATGAAGGAACCATCATGATAAAAATTGGGCGCGAGGAGCCAGTAGCTAGCATGGATAGCAGCGGTAAAATTATTTGGGCCAAGCATAATGAAATCCAGACCGTCAATATCAAGTCAGTCGGTGCTGATTACGAGGTAAATTGATTATTCCCTTTGCACTGACTGCTATATTGTAATACTTGTTATCATCTTTGATGAAAAAAAAAAATTGAGATGAAATTTGTCTAGTCCAAGCTTTTGACTTTATTAATAGTATGTATATCTAAATGCAATGATAGGCCACTGATGGTGAAAGACTGCCATTGGCTGTAAAGGAGCTTGGAAGCTGTGATCTTTACCCACAAGTAAGTTGTTATACTCTTTAATTTAGACAGCTCTGGTTATTTTTTGAAGACTTCCTTCTTCCATGATATCATGATATTTGTAACACTGTTCGAATTTGTAATATAGCATCTTCGTTCAGTAATGGAAATGTGAATAACCATGAATGTACGTGAAAGTCCAAAGACTGTTTTCATTACATCTCCTGATGATATTTTTGTTTTCTTTTTTCCCTGTTCTTTGTTCTACAAGAGCTTGAAGCACAATCCCAATGGTCGCTTTGTGGTTGTATGTGGAGATGGGGAATACATCATATACACAGCGCTTGCCTGGAGGAATCGGTCTTTTGGTTCTGCTCTGGAGTTTGCCTGGTCATCTGATGGTGAGTATGCTGTCAGAGAGACCACCACCAAAATCAAACTTTTCAGCAAGAATTTCCAGGTCTGTTTTTCTTCTTCCTTTGATCTTGAAATTTCTTCTTGTAAGAAGAAATTTACTGCAGAAATATTGCAACTTTTGAAGATGGGTGCTTCCAGTGTTTTTGTGGAACATATAAGAGTTGTTATTATAGTCATTTGCAGTATTGTTTTGATACAGGGTGAAAAAAAATGTATTGTTCTTGTTGTAGTAATATACTACATATTTTGTTATTGCCTTGCTCATGTGTGCTTAACATCCAATCACAGTACATTAATATTATATTGAGTGTTATCTAATTTATATTATTTATTCCAATCTTTTAGGAGAAGAAATCCATCAGACCTGCCTTTTCAGCTGAGCGCATTTTTGGTGGTATTTTGTTGGCAATGTGCTCTAATGATTTCATTTGCTTCTATGATTGGGCTGAATGTCGCTTGATACGTCGCATTGATGTTGCTGTCAAGGTATTCCCTCGGTCACTTTTAGCTATTCAGACAAAGTAAAATTTGTGATGTTCTAATTTGTCACTATGCAAATTTGAATACCTCGGCTTGTCCTTAATTTAGTTCTATTACTGAAGTTGGAACCAATATTGTTTGCTTGTATTGCTCATAATACGAGTTCCTGAGGAGCATTCGACTTTTTAATATAGCACAGTTGTTTATCTGAGGATATTTATAAGATATCTGTACCATTTGTCAATTTGAACTACTGTTTTCCTTAATCGCTCCTTCAAGATTACTGAGATTGACAGATTTTTAATATGTTCTTTAGAATCTCTATTGGGCTGACAGTGGTGACTTGGTGACCATCGCAAGTGACACATCATTTTACATCCTCAAGTACAATGTGAGTAAATTCTACTTCTACATTTGCATTCCTTGTCTTTTTGCGTAAGGAACATATTGTAAAATATTTTTTGGAGTGCAGAGAGATGTGGTGTCGGCTTACTTTGATGGAGGAAAGCCAGTAGATGAAGAAGGTGTAGAGGATGCATTTGAACTACTGCATGAGGTTAATGAGAGGGTCAGAACTGGTATCTGGGTTGGAGACTGTTTCATCTACAACAACTCTTCTTGGCGCCTCAATTACTGTGTTGGTGGCGAGGTACTCAAATTATTTTATATTACTTCTTGAATATAAGAGCAATAGCATACTAAAAAGTCATTTTCAAAGAACAAATTTTGATCCTGTTGGACAAGGACTGTCCCAATTTCATGTTTTAGTCCAAAAGATTAATGAAGGTTGGAGACATTATTACCATATTTATTCTATTCTGAGATCTTAAGCTTAATTTTAGGTGACAACCATGTATCACTTGGATCGGCCGATGTACTTATTGGGGTACCTTGCAAGCCAGAGCCGTGTCTACCTTATTGACAAGGAGTTCAAGTAGGTCACTTTGGAACTTCTAATTGTGCTTCTTCTTGTCTAGTAATTATTTTATTTTTAATTTTTTATAGATGATAATGTTTTTCTCCTTGATACAGTGTTATGGGTTACACTCTGCTCCTAAGCTTGATTGAGTACAAAACCCTAGTGATGCGTGGCGATTTTGATCGTGCCAATGATGTCCTCCCAACTATACCAAAGGAGCACCACAATAGGTACTAATACTATCCCTGTATCCTTCTCTCTAAACTAAGAGTCTTTACATTCTTTGATGAACGGTGATATGTTTCAATTGTCCAGTGTTGCTCATTTCTTGGAGTCGCGTGGTATGTTGGAGGAGGCTCTTGAAATAGCCACAGATCCTGATTACAGATTTGACCTAGCTGTTCAGCTTGGCAAGCTAGAGGTTGCAAAGGTATGGTTAAATATCCACAATTTTTCTAATTGAATATGAAAATGTTGTTGAGGACCTCTAAAAAGTGAGCATTCTTAGTAATATTTTCAAATTGTATCAAATCATTGTAGTTGACAACTGATCTTGGAATGGTTTGTTGCTTGTTGACTTGTTTTATTTCTGAAATTATAATGATATATATTTATGTTCTTAGACAATTGCGACGGAAGTGCAAAGTGAGTCCAAGTGGAAGCAGTTGGGAGAGATGGCTATGTCTAGTGGAAAGGTCGGTTAATAAAACATTTTCTTTTTATATTCATTTTCATAAGAAATATTTTTCAGGTCACACGTGATCCAACAGAAGTACAAAGAACTTGTATGCACATCATTTTGAATAGTTATAATGCTTTAAGAAAGGCTGCATATAAACATAGATCGAACTTTGTTTTTGTTAAACATGTTTGTGCAGTTGGAGATGGCAGAGCAGTGCCTAACACAAGCCATGGATCTGAGTGGCCTCTTACTCCTGTACTCAGCACTTGGTGATTCAGATGGAATAACAAAGCTATCTTCTCTTGCAAAAGAGCAAGGAAAGAACAATGTTGCTTTTCTCTGTCTCTTCATGCTCGGCAAGTTAGAAGATTGTCTCCAGCTACTAGTTGACAGGTACAATTCCTGGATCAAAATGTAAATTGATTTTTCCATGGATGCTGGTGCACTCTTTAGTACTTATAATTTCCTCCCATCTTTAAAATGCTGAAGCGACTTGTGTTAATTTATGAATTAATAACTAAACAAGGTAATTTATGAATTGATAACTAAAACTGTACTCGTGCAGCAATCGTATCCCAGAAGCTGCACTAATGGCCAGATCTTATCTCCCAAGCAAGGTTTCTGAGATTGTAGCATTATGGAAAAATGATCTAACAAAGGTAATGATGTTATTAAATGCGTATTCTTCGCGAGTATCTTTGTGAAGCAACACTATAATATTCTACTTCTGTTGACATGCGTGGGAAATTTTTGATAAAGGTTAATCTAAAAGCTGCCGAGTCTTTGGCTGATCCAGCGGAGTATCCCAATATGTTTGAAGATTGGCAAGTTGCTCTTGCTGTTGAAAGTAACACAACCCCACAGCGGTACCATTTTTTTTTTTTGCAGAACTATTTTTTTTTTAATGTTAAATGATGCATATGTCATTTTAATTTGTTTCATTACCTCATTGCTTTTACTTTTGGTATTATAGGGGCATATACCCACTAGCAGCGGAATACCCGAGCTACGCAGCGAAGCCTAGCATAGCTCTGGTAGAAGCCTTCAAAATGATGCAAGTTGAAGAAGAGTCACCTGTTGAGAATGATGATGCCACACATGAGGTTTGCTTTTGTACTTCAAAATGTCACGTATTCCGTTGCAAAACAAGCTATTTTGCTTGTATCCAACAGTATATTTTACTGTATCTTACCTGCCCAATTGCTTGTATCTATAGGCAAGATATTTGCCATTGTAATTGCTGAGGTATACATAGCAGGTGATATTTCCTGTGGGCAGTTGTAAAAGTTTCCAAAAAGGAAGAAAAGAAAATACTTGCTGATAACAACATCCTCATATAACAGGAAGGGGAAGAGGCGGCAGAGCAAGAAACTGTTGCACAAGAGGCTGAAGAAGAAGAAGAAGAGGCGGTTGAGGTGGAAAAGGATGACTCATCAGATGGTGCAGTGCTAGTAAATGGCAACGAGGGTGAGGATCAGTGGGGTACGATTAATTGTAACGGGCACCCCAATATACCCCCAAACTTTTGAAATACATATAATAACACGGAAAATAAGACGGTTATGTTCAGTGGGATATAGGTCATTGTAATGGGCAGGTCCAAATAACCTTAATCTAGGAAATTATATTAGAAAATGCAAGTTGGTAGGGTATTTAGGAAATTAAATTTCAAACTGTAGCTCAATAAGTTTATGGTTTGAAGATTGGTATTAATTTATTGTCAAATTTGTTTACTTGTACATCTTGTCTTGCAGTGCTAACTCCAGAAGAACATAGGGACTAAATTAAGAGCAATCTGTGTACTCTTTAAGGTAATGTGGATGATAACTATGCCATTGCAACATAACCAGCTAATTTGGCCATCTGTCTTGCTAAATATTTAATTGCTTTTCAATAATGGGTTTTACATGGATTATTTATTTTCCATTCATGAAATTCAGGTTGACGCAGAGTAAAACAACACACTAGCAATTCTTTTTAGAAGAGGGATGTACTTGTCTATTGTTCCACACCTTTTGTTCTTATGCGGGGTCCCTGTTTGTCAGGCAGTGTCGGGATTAGACGTTTTTGTTTGGTGATATTATGTTTACTGGAGAGAGCTTCTGTAATATCTTTATTCATAGAAAATATATAGCAGTAGATGCACTGAGCATCCTAGACACCCTTTTAATTTTTGTATTGTTTTCTTTTCTTTTTTGGTTTCTGTTTTGTTTTTAGCCATTTTTTCAGAGAGTCAACAAGATATACCTTTGTATGAAGTAGCTTTGTAGTGAATTTGGTGCATATTTATGCTGGAGAAATTTGTCTTGCACTTTCCATATTGTGTTGTCCTATAGACCTATTCTTGCCTCTTATATATATATATATATACTACTTTGAGATTTGAACATTGTTCACTTTAACAACTTCTCCCCAGTGTCAAGAAAAGAATGAAAGACTTTAAAAAAGTGTTTATGATGCTTGATCATCGTTCCCCTGTAGGTTGCTCCCTTTTCTAGGATCGTCAAGCATATACAATGATTTGGTTATAGCTTTTTTGGAATTTTTAAAGCTACTTCAACCATTGCTTTTAAAGAAAATGTCCTGTAAAAGGCGGTTTTAACCCAAGTGTATCATCCTTTTCAGGGTCATTTATAATATCGCACTCAGCAAAGTTATTTTGGGACAGGAGATATACAATGAACTCGGGCACGAATTGATTGAGACAAGCCTATTTCATTAACGCATGTATTGCTACCATAACGGGTGAAAACGGATCAGATAGTGGTAAAACCATATAGGTATTAGTTATTTTTTTTTTCCGGATACGGATTGGATATTAGATATTCGTAAATATATACATTATTACTTTCATAATATGTATTAAACTATATAGTATATGCCTACTATTTAGATATGGATAATTAAAATTTAAAATCATATATGTACCACTATTTACAAGGATATTTGGATATTCGTATCTAATTTTTACCCCTAGTAACAGGCTATCGCTTTTTAAGAGCATTTGGATCCGTTTACGTCTGTACTGATTCGTACGATGCAAAAATCTTGGTAAAAACACATTATTCCGTCGGATTCTCCCGCTTGAAATATCCTTCTAAAGGCATTGAGCTCTCTCATAATTTGGATATAAAGTGATCCGTTACCGAATTACGGATATTGCAACATAGGTACTACAAGACCCTTCAATCGCACCCGCTATGACAACTACACCGTGTTCTTTTAGGTCACGTAATCATAAAAGAAATAACAAGATAATCCAGAATATAGTTAAAAATCCATTACTTCTACCATTTTAAATAATAAAATCCACTAACGAAGAACAATTGAATTTTAAAAAAAATGTCCTTTTTTTTTCTAAAAAATAAGAGGGGGGATTCTGTAGTTCTTTATTAAACCATTTCTAAACTGACCTTACAAAATGCTTTTGCTTTTTCTGTGGAGTTTGTCATGAGTTGTGAAGTGGATAAAAATAAATGATTCTTAATTAGGGGAAAAAAGTTGCACAAATCAGAAGAGAAGATATTAATCGCTAAATTACAATGATTATTTATATAGTTTAAATTGATACAGAATATCGACCTAGGTCAACTGCATTGATAAATCAAATCCAAGAAGCTAAACACCAAAACTAGGAAGTCTTAACATCTATTTTCTTAATTTACAACCAATTGAATCTAGACAAATCGATATTAACAAATTAATCCAATACTAACTTATTTTGTTGCCTTTGGAATCCTAATCGGATTAGTATACTTTCTCTACTTAATCATGTAACATGTGGTTGCTTGATCATCTCCACATTTCCCACATGAATATCACTCTCACAGTCTCACTGATATATTTCCCCCAGAACCAGTGATTCTTCCAAACAAGTACCATTTCCTCAATCGGCACATTCTTCGTTTCTGGCAGGAAAAAGAAAATAAATGTGGTCATTATGAATACCCAGCCACTGAAGAAGAAGAAGAGACCGAATTTCATGTGGCAGAGCATGGTGAGGAATAGCTGCCCGATTATGAATGTGAAGAGCATGTTTACTGACACGTTCACACTCTGGCCAGCTGATCGGATCTCTAAGGGGAAGATTTCACTGGGGACCAACCAACCAAGTGGGCCCCATGACCACGCAAAGGTGACGACATAGATGCAAATGCAAGCAACTATAGCTGTAGAATATGATTTTGTTAGTTCCCCAACACCGCTTGTTCCGAAAGCATGACCGATCAACGACCCCACAGCTACCTCTAATGCAAAATTAATCTTAGTCAACAAATCGTATAAACATACACATTTACAGTGTATTAAATAGGGAACAGTTTTTAACTGAGACAGCATCATTTGAATGCCACCCTCCAAAAAGAGAATCCGTCTTCCAGCCTTATCGACAACCATGATAGATATAACGGTTGCCAATACGTTAATAACACCAGTTATTACAGAAGACATGAGCGATGCATCATCTCCAAACCCGATCGTCTTGAAGAGAACTGGGGCATAAAACATGATGACATTGATCCCCATAAACTGTTGGAAAAAAGGGATGAATATGGTCATGACGAGCGGGGGCGGCACTTGGGCTCCAACATGTCCTTCCATTGGCTCTTGGATAATTTTGAGTCTTCACTAGCTGCGGCCATATCATTGTACTCATCTAGGATGTCTTTGGTGCCCCGTACCTTCAGGAGCAGAACTAGAAAATTTAAATAGGGGGGCTAAAATTTATAATGCATCGGGATTGAAGTCAAGTGTCCACAATAACAAGTTGGGATTCTAACCACTAGGCTACAAACATACATTTGATAATTTATGACGGGGATTGAACTATATAAAAACTTTAAGAAAATAAAAATTCAATATAAATGATTAATTTTTTTGAAATTATGGGGGTGGCTAAGCACCCCTGGGTTATACATAGATCTACCCTTGCGTACCTTGGCGGGTATTTCCTTGGCCTATTCGCCATGACCACGTTCAATGAGTGAGTTAGGGGTGTCAGGGAGGCCGAGGGATCCAACGGTGATGATAAAAGCGGGAACGGCGGCAAGTCCAAGGCTGAGATGCCATCCCCACTCGTATTTGGAAAGAACATAGTTTAGGAGATTGGCTGCCAGTATACCTATTGTGATCATCAGTTGAAACCCGATGTTAAGCATCCCGCGGAACTTTGGTGGTGCCATTTCAGAGAGATATAGCGGGACAGACTGCAATGTAGTAAATAGTGAAGCTCTGATTATTTTCTCATAGTAGATCTCCATCAAAGTTACAACTAGAGACATGAGGTAATTAAAATAAAATGAGGAAAAGACTTTAACTACTGCATTAATTTTGAATTTTAAAGAGTTGAATATATTTTACAAAATTTATATAATTCTTTATTCAAAGAAAAGGGGATGCTAATACTAAGATTACAATAATATATTATTTTCAAATTAAACGATTTGAAATAATATAATTCACCTGATTGGCAAAGCCTACACCAACACCAAGAAGAATCCGGCCGAGGATGAGCATCAACACATTCAAGGCCAAGCCATTAATTACGGCACCTACTAAAAATGTAATGCCACCTATAAACATCGACCACTTCCTCCCGAATGCCCTCGTCATAGATGATGCAACGAAAGAGGATACAAGTGCAGCTAAGTACAGTGATGATGTGAACAATGTCAGCAGCTGGCTGTCAAATTTGCAGTACTGATTCGTGCTCACATCTTCCTTCGCCTTGTGGTAAACCGATGGAAAAAAACTTGCTAAAAAAAGAATCCATTGAAGTCACTCCCCCCTTTTGCATCAAAGGTTAAAATTATGTTTTGTTAAGTTCAGCATCAAAAGATTCAAATCGATTACACCTTGATTTTTCAGGGTGGATTATGTTATCTCATCCAAAACATTTAATTTTGATTGTACGTGTATAAATTTTGTGCAAAAGTATAATTTCCATAGATTAGTAACACATACATGCATCAAAAGCAGCAACATAAAAAAGAAAAAAGTAAAGCAGAAA
Organism: Carex rostrata; assembly: GCF_964058835.1. Classification (NCBI taxonomy): domain Eukaryota; kingdom Viridiplantae; phylum Streptophyta; class Magnoliopsida; order Poales; family Cyperaceae; genus Carex; species Carex rostrata. The sequence continues at coordinate 6,948,146 of NC_135930.1, read as the reverse complement.
AAAACAGTGTCATGCGTTAGTGAGGTTAATTTAGTATCAACACATTAGTTAGTAGTGATGAAATTTCACTTTACATCAAAATTTACCAGATATTATTTGTTCAAAAAAATTAACCTGATATTCCAATATCATAACCAAATATAAGACCACCAGATGATGCGACAAGACATGCCATTGGGACAAAAATGTAAAATTTCCGGGGTATTCCTTGCCCCCAATTTGGGTTACGACCGAACCACCTGCCATTGCTTGTTCTCAGAACCCTGTTTATTTTGCAGAAATAAGAAAAAACTATGAAGACATGGAAGGAAGAGTTATAAAAGAATATTCAAATCGAAAGGAGATTTTCGGAAACTTATATCCGAGGTTTGTGGTCATTTATTATCTATGACTGGATAACGAAGTGTGCGCCAAAAATCCAACTGTTTTTTTTTTTTTTTCTAATTTCAGACAGTTTGTTTTCAAACTGGATTTGCAGCATTATTTTTAAGGAACTCATACAGTGAGCTTGAGTTTCATTTTCAGCATATATTTTGTAAGGCATTTCATGGTTGTTTGCGCATTCCAATTATCAGCTCTATCAAACCAAATTTTGTGAATATATATCAAAACAAATTGTATCTTGATTTGATGAAGACACATTACTCGTAATAAAATGGTGATAAGGGCTCTGGAGTGTACGCTGGGCCGGGCTTTTAAGTTTTCCGTGGCATCTTTAAACGTATTAGGCCTACGAAGTCATATTTATAACCCGCTTCAGCAGAAACCTTTTTTTTTTTTTTTTTTTTTTAGAAACCCGTAGGTAGCTTCAGTAGAAACTTAAAAGTTAAAACTGTGTTTTTTTTTTCCTCTGTAACTTGTGGTGTAAACTGATGCATGGTAGGTTTATATTAGATGTAACTGACTGGATGTATCTGGCTCGTTTTTTATAATACAATTTCCTGGGCAGCTTCTTCCAGGATTTCAATTAAAAAAGGTCCGCATGGATAGATGCAAAATTCGCAGGAAAAAGGGGCGTTCGATCTAGCTGTCCCATTTAGTTAAGATTCGTGTAGATTAAGTTTGTGCGAATCTTAACGCACATCATACGATTCCGACTTGACATTGGTCCTGCTCATTGGACATCAAAATTTTATTTCAAAAAAGAAAACGAATATTAGTCGGCGAGACATACATCAAACGGATCACACTTTCTCTCGTTATTTTAATTTAATGCAATAGACGATGACCCTAATCATCTGTTCTCGTTATCCAATTTATTAAATGTATCCTTCCTGTTAGAATTCATTTCACAATGTATTGCATAGTGTTCGGTGTTGAGCGAAGTTATTTTTATTATTACCACCAAAATAATTACTGAACCGAATTAATTCATAAGAAATCATTAAAAAAATGATTAACAAAATCAATAACTAAAATAATACTATTAAAGTGCATTAAAAAATATGGATATTGTTTGGTTTAATCAGTATATATATCTATAATTTAAATAACTCTATTAGAGAGACTCTATTTTCAGCTAAAGAGAGAAAAGGATATATTTATAAAAAAAAGGGGCAGATTCTGCGTCCCCAAATAAATCTGCTTCTCCACCCTATATAGATTACAGATTAAATCTAATTTTCTGATAGATTTGAAATTTTTTCCGAAGCCGAAGTAAAAAAAAAAAAAAAAAAATTCGGATTAATATGTGGGCTCAATACGAAATACTGCACGGTAAAAACCGCACCCGATCGGAAACAGATCACCTGCCCCCCGGGGTGCAGAAAAATCCTGCCCCCTCAGTCAATGCGGATGAGACCGGTCACTGTTACTTTTTAAAATGGAGGTCCACCAACAGTAACTCTGGGGCAGACGATTCGATCTCCACCTGATGTCAGCAGACGTGGACAATTAACTTTTGGGGATTTGTTCTTTTGAAACTTTTTGACAGAGGCTGCCAACAAGTAAAAAAAAAAATTCTGTCGAATTTTGATTTGGTGACAAAAGCCGCGTGGATTCCACACAGGCCTCACGCATGCCACGTGTCTGTTCTCTGTATTTAATAATGAAACGAGTCTTTCCAAGTCGAATCACAGAAAATCACGAAATGAGGCCCTCGTTCCCTTTTTACTCGAAAATAGGTCCGGTTTAAATGCAGATTTTTTTTATTTTTTTATTTTCAGAATAATATAGAAATAATATAGTACATTAGGTGAATTGTCCGAATTATTCAATCCAACAGAAAAAAACTGAACTGAGACTGGTTCTTTAATAAATCTACACAGGAACCAAATCTTAAATTCGGTTTCTTTAGATGCAATTTACATGCAAGATTGTTCGATGTGGCAGTCAAAGAAACATGTTCAAGGATTGGTTTCTTTTGAAATTTTTAAAGAAAGTGGTTTCAGAAATCGGTTCATTCTATTGAATCGAAAAAAAAATGAATTCATATAATATTTTATAATATTTCTATAATATTTCTATAAATAAAAAATTCTGCGTAAAATGGCCAATTTAGACTCCAAGAATATGTATTGAATTATTGATTATGTGTAGGACATAAAAATATGCATAGCTCGCTTGCTTGAGTTCAGTTATAATTTAGTTCTGAGCTCAACACACTCGATTGGATTTTTATTCAGCTCGAATTCGAACTCATTTTGATTAATTAATTTCCCTCGACTCGAAATGGCTAGATGTGTAATTATACCATTAGGTATAAAATAGGGGTGGCAGAAAAGCTCCCGGCTCGTGGTTCACTCAAGAAAATGAGCGAGCCACGAACTGTATCTAGCTTGGTTTGGCTTATTTCGTTGTCAGTCCTAATATAAATATAATTTTTAAAAAATATCATTATAAGTTCGACAAAATATTAATCAGCAAAAATGAATATAATTTATAACAGAATGAATATTAATTATTTTACATTTTAATTATTTAAGATAATTTAATAGAAACATAAAATGCCGTTCGTGCAAAGCACGAGCTTGATTAAATTCAATTTAGCTCAAACTCTACAACTTAATTGATTTTTACATCAAACTCGATTTATAAACAAATAAAGATAGAACTATAATAAACTTGTTCAATTTCAGAGACATCTATAAACCTAATTATATAACGGAGAATTTATGGGGTTTTATTTTTAGACATTCAAAATATGAAGAGCAAAATTTGGAGTTGTTATGGTTAAAAATTAACATTATTATAGAATCAATCTTTAATCTAGTAATAAATTATAATATTATTTGTTTGAGAGATTGCACTTTAAAATTTAGATAAATGATTTGGAAAATGCTAATATGCTACGCGTAGCATTGAGGGCCTCCGTGCAACGGCTCAATATTTGAGTTTTCAAAATCCTAACGGTTAATTCAAACCATACAACATGGTCTCCATATGAATATGTACTTGCAAATCAAATTTTACATTTTTTAGAATTTATTTACTATTTTACCATTCAGATCAAGTGATTTTCTACCTATCTAAAAAATAGTAAAAAAATTCTAAAAAAATGTAAAATTTGGTTTGCAAGTACATATTCCTATAGAGATCATGTTGAACGGTTCGGATTGACCGTTAGAATTTTGAAAACTCAAATATTAAACCGTTGCACGGAGACTCTCTATGCTACGCGTAGCACCGTAGCCAACTCCAAATAATTTTTATGAATATTGAAATTTAAAAATAAACAGACCTCTATCACACTCCAGAAAAATCAATACTACCTACTGTGCTACCGGTTTGGATCTTTTGAAATAGCTTAAATTTTGGGTTTTCAAACTGTACAATCTAGATGAAATAAAATGCATAAGATCCTTTTAATATTCATACCAAAATAGATCCGATAATTCGGATCTAAACTCAAAAATTGAGTTACTTTATGTGTAAGTTAGATTCACATTGCTATTGGAGTTTAATAAATCATGAATCTTGTTTATATACGTAATATGTAACTTAGACTATTATTTAAAAATAATAATAAATTCAGTGTATTCAAATCTGACTTCTCTAAAAAAAAGTTCAGTTTAGATAAAATTACCTTTGTGAATATTGAAAAAAAAAAGACCTCTATCACACTAAAAAAAAAAAAATCAATACTATGATACTATCTACTTTGCAACTGAGTTCGGATTTTTTTTGAAGTAACTCAAATTTTGAGTTTTCGAACTGTTGATTAGAATTTGAAAATCAATTCAGCCGAAGTAGAATGCAAGAGATCCGTTTAATATTGTGCCAAAATAAATCAGACAATACAGATTTAAACTCAAAATTTTGGTTATTTTATGTGTTATGTTTGATCCATATTGTTATTTGAGTTTAATAGATCATGAATCTTGTTTATATGTAATATATAATTTAGACTTTTAATTAGAAAAAAATAATAAATTCAGTTTTTTAAGATCCAAACGGGAATTCAGTTTCTTTATGTAATTTAGACAATTAGACTTTTAATTAGAAAATATTAATAAATTTAGTTTATTCAAGTATGATTTCTCTCTTCTACCTCTTCGCAACAAACTCTAACATTGTGTGATATCAATTCATGGAAAACAAATATGCTGGAATCTATGGGGATTTCAGGTAGGGGTGTCAATGGTACCTTTTTAGCCGTTTACTTGACTCGTATCGTATTCGATAAGGCGGGTATGAGTAAGATTTTTTTTTCATTAGCTTATTGGGTATGGGTATGGGTAAGAATTTTTTTCGTTAAATAAATGAGTAAGGGTATGGGTAATGACTATTTCGTACCCGTTACCCTATAGGGTAATTATAAAATCCAAATATATATTCAATTCAATTTCCAACCCACTTAAATGTATATTCAATTCAATTTCCAACCCACTGAAATGTATATTCGTGTTTTTGAATTTTTATTCTTTATAAAAATTAATTTAGTTGGAATTGATTGCACATCTATTTTATTTTTTATTAGAAATGCACTTATATATGTGTTAAAATGAATGAGTTTTTGATGTTTAATTTGTAAAATATAATAAAACTAATTATTATACTAGTATTATCCGTTATTCACCCGCTACCGTTTCGTTACCCGATAATATTAACGGGTAAGGGTAGGGTAGGGTAGGGTAAGATCAATTTTTAATGGGTATGAGTAGGGTATGGGTAAGATCAATTTTAATGGGTATGAGTATGAAAATGTCTCCACCCGATCCGTACCGTACCCATTGACACCCCTAATTTCAGGAACCTTGAAATTCACAATCCAACCATCTATATATTTCGTGATTTGTGCCTAAAATTCTGTCTACTTTGAAATTTGTGTATAAAAACACTTAATGGTTGGATTTGAAATTTCAGAGTCCCTGAAATTCTTGAGATTTCATTTCCAATTCATGTGCCACCACATAAAACTAGTTATTTGACCACATGAAATTAGATAACTTCATAATTCATATCCAGTCATCTAGTGGGGAACGGTTTTGAATTTATCATGTTCTTTTTTTCTTATTATTATTTTGGACCTGGTAAGGCTTGCACATGCTTCCATTCTCAGCCGTTAAATCATCCCAATTTGAGATCAAACATTTGTAAAAGTAATCTACTTTTTTTTTTCTTTTTCTTTTTTTTTCAGATAGGAGTCATTTCTGAGGGGCTGGAGGACATTGACAACCACTGACAAAATCCATTTATAGAAAATCGTTGCATTTGACAAAAGCATATCAAATCAGAATAAAGTAAGAATATTATATTTGACAAATATGTTTAATTCGGAATGGAATAATAGCTGAGGAACAAAATTGGTTGGTTGAACTTTTTTTTTTTTTTAACCTTTCCTTTTGAGGTAATGCTGACCTACATATATGGCAAAACATGTTGTAAGATCCAAATTTAGCTCCATGTATTTTGGCACCTTATTTATTTCTTAATGAAAATTGAACTTGAGAGAGACATTGCTTTACAAATGAAACAAATAACAAATAAAATACACGTGAATATTAGTTCTTATCAATAAAAAATGAGGAAAAAAAAACATGAAGGTTAGTTTGTTAAAGAATAAATTTACAAAGATAGAATATTAATAAGATTAATTATTAATGGTCTTGATATGAGAAATATTTGTTGACACCTCATTGACTTTGCTAAAAATATTTGTATAGATTTAACTAGATGGTTTCCTACAATTCTTACTGCTTGTTTTTAGGTTGGAAAGTTTTAATCTAGCTTGATTCATTTTCCTTTTCTTTTAGATAAAGATGAAAATAATTTTTTACTATTTTAAATATTAACAAGTGATCTTTCTGTCAAATTTCGAACACGTGATTTATAGAATTCAGATTCAACACGGTACCGGACCTTGTAGAATGAGATCCGAGTCGTCTGTTATATCTCAAAACAACCCCCCTATCAAATAGGATCCAAATTAATTTTGACTCAACTGAAAGTATTTTATGCGGCCTTATACAACAGAGAAAACTCAATCGGCTTCCTTCACACAAAATTTATCTTAATTAGTAGATTAAAGACTAATTTTTAAAAGTTAGAATGATTCTACTGGTACAATCCTACAAGATTGGACTCAATTTAAATGAATCAATATCTTCAATTTATTTGAGAGTATAATTAGAAAATTCAGATCGTTTTTTAATTCTGTCACGAATATCAAAATCAAGGTTCTAAATAACGTTTATAGTGGCATAGCGGAGAAAAAAAAGTTTTAGCGAAAGTTATTATAAATAGCATTTTTTTATTTCAAAAAATATATTTTATATTTCTACTAATAATAAACATGTATCATCAATAAAAAAAAATCAAAGTTCTAATATTCATATTGAACCAATACAAAGTTCAAATTGTCATTCAAAATATCTCTAATTCAAAAATTATCGATATATTTTATATTCAAAATATACCACTATCATATATTAATGCATGATACAAAATTTAATTGATATAGCGGTATAGCCCGCACATGTTCCATTGTATTGATACAACTTGATAAAGTAAAAAAAAAAAAAAACCCATCTGGATATTAAGACCCATTAAAATTGCAAAATCACAAGTCCATGTAGCATAGCGAACCGCTATTGTCGCTACGCGCTATAGCGGCCGTAGTTCGATTAGTACAGTTTTACCCCGTAACTTAGATTTCTAGGTCAAAAAACACTAATCTAAATAGGCTCCTATATTTACAACAGACACTAAATTTGTTTTAGTTTCATTCGGACTAAATCCATACCATTCGTTTCTAATTGTACCCTAGGTACATGAGGAGATACGGATCCAATTTAAATCATCCGACTGAAGTCTGAAATGGATGGATCTGATGTACGGCATGTGCCAGAGACCATCAATGAATTTCTGTGAGTAGAACTAGGGTGTTCTTAAGCTCACCAAAGTGTTTGGTGAGCTTAACTTCAAAATTCAACAAATCGGTTTCAAATGACGAATCCGAACCGTTGAAATCCGCATACCTTACGAGTGATGCATCTACATATGAAAATTTAAAACATTTGAATTAATTTAGTATAAAGTCAAGCGGTCAAAAAAACGTTCAAAAAATGAATGCATTAAAATTAATTTATTAACCTTCTAATTTTGAACGATTGACTTTATACTAAATTAATTCGAATGTTTAAAATTTTCACATGTAGACACATTACTTGTAAGGTAGACGAGTTCCAACGGTTCGGATTCGTCATTTGAAACCGATTTGATGAATTTTAGAGTTAAGCTGACCAAATACTTTGGTGAGCTTAAGAACACCCTAGTTCTACTCAATTTCTGTATATCTATAAAAGAAAAGAAAAAAAAAAATCAATAATAAGCGGAATCCTAAAATTTGAGGCTGTGATGGTAATTAGTCCACTTCTTGCAACAGGAGATTCCACCACCAGTAATAGTGCTCCATGTGGATCATGATTCAGTGGGGCCCACACATTTCGTGCCTGAAGTATATCCCATGCGGGTCCCACTTGCAATTTTTGGTGCTTTCTCAGTCAAACCTTTTTTTTTGTGTGGCCAGGTGAAATCATTTTCGCTCAAGGTGCCTTAGCCACTCTTCATAGAGAGAATAGGGTATAATTTAGCTTGCTTCCTTTCTAAATGTTTTTTTTAGAGATATTTTCTTAGCGGTTCTCTAGCCATTCGCCATATTTCTTTTCATTTTTTTTTTCTTGCAAAGTTCCTTTCCTTGACTTCCCCATTTTTCTTTCTTAAATCTTAACCGAACAATTTAAATTGAACTATGATAACAAATGTGTACTCCAATATCATAAAAGGAGGATTTGCAAACTATGAGCAGAGTGTTCCTGATGACATTGAATCAAATTCGGTCTGATATTCTATTAAGGTTGTTCAATTCGTATAGAAATTCAGCATACAATTAGAATAATAAGATCCTAAACGAGCGTAAATTTTTTGACGTGAATTTAAAGGCTCAGATAAAAATCAGACGAAACGTAATCCGAAGTCCATCAGACCCTTTTGTCCCTTGCAAAATGGACATATTAACTGTTATACTAAATGCACCGCTAATTGCTTAAGATTGAAAAATAATTGCGATTAAAAAGTAAATAGATGAGTTTAGAGAAATTTGACACACGGAGTGTTATTGGAGTTCGACAAAACAAAGGCCTACGTCTCCGGGGCATCGCAATCTCTTCTAGGTGCGTCCTTACAACTAAGGGAAGTCACACGGACAACTAGAGATGAGAGCCGGCGAGCCCTTACAACCAAGAGAAGTCACACAGACAACTCAAGAAGGGTTCGAAATCCGAATAGGGAAATCATTTATTGTAATAACAAGGGTATTAAAATAGTTTGGTGACTTTGACCTCCAACCTTTACTAAAAAAAAAAAAAAACTCGATTATAATGGATAAATTGGAAATGTTTTAAGTTTGTCCCTTGGTCATGTAAAATCCGCTTCAAGAACTTGTGATCGAATCTTAAACGTTGTATATATATTATCCATGTGAGTAGGGGCGGATGCATGATTTTTGTCAGGGCGGGGTAATAATTGGATGCAAATAGCTTATCGGATTCAAACCCAATAGCTTATCAGGTACAATTCAACATAACAAAAAAAAATACCAATCAATATAATAAAAATCCTAAATTACTTGAAAAAAAATCAACAATTCAACATTTATAGGAAATTTAAAATCAACATTTTGGTTCAACTTGGCAGCCTCTGCCTTTGAATTAAAAAAAATAAAAAAAATAAAAGCATTTTGGTTCAACTAATTTTCACTATTTGGGATCAGCGCCTATTTGGGCTTCGTTCCATCTATTAGAATTCCAGAATGGACTACAGGGAGGCAATTTGAATTCCAGGGAGGGGCAGAGATCTGAAAAGCAGATTTTTAGCACTATTTTTGAAAATCTAGCGGGGGGCAGCTGACCCCCCCGTGCTACAGTGGATCCGCCCCTGCATGTGAGCTAAATAAGTTTTTTCCAACTTATTTTATTATAGGGAGATTTTATATATACTTCTCAAAAACATTCAAATTATATATTTTCTCTTTTAGAATTTATAAATATCATATTTATCTTTTTAAATTTTGAAAAGTCGCAATGTTTTTTATTATAAGTAAAGGTTGGAGGTTAAGACACCAAACTATTTAATATTCATAAGAAATTCTTTTATCCGAATAACGAACCTGCGACCTCTCACAGGTAAAACTAAAAGTTACAAATTTATCTATTTTATTGTTTTTTTTTAATTATTTTAAATAAGTTTTGAACATTAAAACATTAATGCTAAGAGTCTGCTAACACTCGTCCAAAATATATTCACCAAATGAAGTCATAAAAAGTGATTTCAATGTGACAACATGTCAACATGAATTCTAATCCGTGAAACTATTAGTGATGCGGGAACTCTTTATAAATACAAATTTACATAAAAATTTATGTTTAATATAAAAATTAAACTTGATTCACTTATAAAAAATTGTACATAATCCACACACCAATTTGTCAACAATTTTCATATATGTTCTAACTTCTAATAAAAGTCAATTCCCTATAAATTCAAATTTATAGTTAGTTCATACTTTACGAGTCTGGGTGGTATGACATTAGTGTCATTCAGCTTATATAATACCAATTTCAAAACCTATCGAATTGACTTCAAATGGTGAATTCAAACCGTTCAAACCCATCTTTTTCATTAGTCATGCGTTTACATGCAAAATTTATTACTTTTCGAATTTATTTAGTATCAAGTCAAGCGATCAAATGTGTAAGTTTTTAAGTTAATTTTAATGCATTCATTTTTCAGCATTTTTGACCGCTTGATTTGATACTAACATAACTAGAAAATATAAAATAAAATTGCATGTAAACGCATCACCCATAAAGTAAATCGGTTTGAACGGTTTGAATTAGTTATTTGAAATCTATCCAATTAATTTTGTAGTTGGCATCATATAACACTGATGTCATACAAGCCTAACTCCATACTTTACATAGAAGAAAATGTAGGGTTCACATTTGAGTAGAGTTCGTCCTTATTGTTTCGTGCTTTCAAAATCAAGATTGATGTCTCAAAATTCTTACTGATGCATCAATTATTCTAAAATGAAAAAAATTAACAATTGATCGACTGACAAAGAACAATATTTTCTGTGTGAAAAATCACATGTTCGGAATTCTAATAAAAAGTCTATATATTGAAATTTGAAATATTAGACATCCAACTTTTTCTAAAAAATAAAAAAATTCATACTAAAGTGCTTTAAACAGACAGGAAGAATTATTGAGGTTGTAATGGTGAAGTTTGAAAGAGGGTAAGGAAAGGATGCTGGAAAAGGAGAGGCCAATAAGTCTCTTGTTGTATGTAATCAATTTGTTCTTTGAGAAAGCTCAAAGGATTTGAACTGTTCCAGAGAAGTCTCAAAAAGTGTGCGGATATGCTTGGCATATACTCATAGCACCAAGGTTCAAATGCCAATTCCAAATTAACAACGTACAATACAAAAGGAGCTCCTTTAATGATATGGAGAGAAAGAAACGGAAATTTGTTTACTTATATAAACTTTTTAAAATATTCAATGCCAATTTTTTTTTTTTTGCATTTTTTTAATAACACAAATTCGAATATCTATATATAAGCATAGAGGAGGATTTAAATGTCTTTATTTTTAGAACTACAATAATTTAGTATTTAAAACTTAAATGTCAAAATAAAACCATTATGTTTTGTTTTAATTAGTATCAAGAGCTTGTAAAAATACACCAATATGGATAAATTATAAACATTGATTTTTCAACTTATCGATTCATATAAAACTAAAATCAGAAAGTGATAATTTTTTATTTGTAGGTAGATAAAATAATACTAGTATCATATCCGTGCGTTGCAACGGGGACATACTATAAGAAACAAATATATCAATGAAAATAATAATTATCTAAAAATTAAAACACATGTTAATAGAAAATTTAAAGTGTGCGGATATGCTTGGCATATGCTCATAGCACCAAGGTTCAAATGCCAATTCCAAATTAACAACGTACAATACAAAAGGAGCCCCTTTAATGATATGGAGAGAAAGAAACGGGAATTTGTTTACTTATATAAACTCTTTAAAATATTCAATGCCAATATTTTTTTTATTTTTTTTTGCATTTATGTATTCTTTTTTTCATTTTTTTTAATAACACAAATTCGAATATCTATATGTAAACATAGAGGAGGATTTAAATGTCTTTATTTTTAGAATTACAATAATTTAGTATTTAAAACTTAAATGTCAAAATAAAACCATTAGATTTTGTTTTAATTAGTATCAAGAGCTTGTAAAAATACACCAATATGGATAAATTATGAGCATTGATTTTTCAACTTATCGATTCATATAAAACTAAAATCAGAAAGTGATAATTTTTTATTTGTATGTAGATAAAATAATATAGATCACATATAACGGTTTTATTTTGACATACAAAATTTTTAATTTTTGTTTTTAGAAAAGTAAAAAGTAAAAAAACATGATAAAAGCAAAAAAAAAATAGAAGTATTGAACTCTGCTCGTTGAAAAAAAAAATTGTTACATATAATTTATGTTATTAAATACAACCTACATGTATTGAATACAATCTACATGTCCGTATAATAATTTTCAATTCATTTCACAAGTCTCAGTTCTTATTCATATATTGAATGCAACCTACATGTGCATATCATATTTTCTCGAATAAAGAACACGCGCGTGCATACACACAAAAGTAACTCTAGAATTATACAACAAAAAAGGGTAGGCATGATAATTTTTATAATACAAATAATACTTACAATTGTCTTAGAGTAGTAACCTTTTCAACGACGGTTGTTCAATTTTGAAAAAAAAAAAAAAAACATTGATACATTATTGGGGGACAATTTCATATACTACATTAGCAACCATCCAACCACTACATTTGTACCAGTTAACAATATTTTACTAAAACGAAAATTTTGACAAAAGTATTTTCAAAAAGTTGTGAGTCAATTAACCGCATTTGTCTCCCATCTTTTCCCTCTTTTGAAATTGTATGTATCTTAGTGATTAAATAAAACTTTTTCTTTTATGTTTCTGTTTGCATTTTACATTAATGCCCTTCCCTGCATCCCTCACTCAAACCAAAACAAGTTAACAATTAGAAAAATTCCTTGCTCCTCACTGTAAAATGATAATTAAGTTCGAAGAATGGATTTTGTCTAATTGTCAAAATAATATTTTTTTGTGTGAAGGGTCGTATATTTGAAATATGAATGGCAGAGAGTCAGAGACAACACTAGAAAATTAAGATTGGGATTAAATAAATAAGTGCCATATAACTTTAGTTTATGAGAAGGACTAATAGGAGTAGAACTAGGGTGTTACTAAGTTCACCAACTCTATTTGTGAATAGAGGTGCTATCGGTCCGGATACTATTATATTTGAATTTGTATTCGAACACTCCAAATTTCGATCCATATATTTATTTGTTTTAGATCGGGTCGGGTCTGGATCCGGATACCTATCTACCCGTAGATATTTCGGGTTCAGTTTTTCGGTTCCGGGTAGATAGATACCCATAATTTATTTGTGGATTATCGGATCCGGTTTGGATATGGAGCGGTTCCGGATCCGAAGCGGGTATATGTCACAACTCCCAAACATTTGAGAAATTATTTATATTTTAATATAATTATAATTTCTTAAACATCTCACATAATAAATTATTATAATAAAAACTAAAAATTGCTGCAAAATAAAAATTATACTATTATTCTTGTTCATAAATAGATTATTAATATTTGTTTCAATCAGTGAATAGAGCAATACATTTCAATAATTTGTGTAAAAAAACAGATATATGGTAGACAAAGAGATCAAGAAAGATATATGGTAGATATTTGATTTCAATGAGATTTATTACTAATGACATATTAATGAGAACAATAAATTTCCATGATTATGCCGACAATATACAAAACAAATATTGAAGGATATATTCATAGCAATAAATTTTATTCAAAAAATTAATATGCAAAATATGATTATTGCCGTGATATTTTGTTGATTTTATTATATGCAAAATTATATTTTCATAGTTATTAATATATGTTTTATCGGGTATTCATACGGGTATCGGGTCGGGTTCGGTTATGAGTCGGATAAGCAAATCAAACCCATATCCTGTCCATTACAATATCGGTTCCGGTTCGGATTTGAATCGGATATTAAATTATTATTTTGTAACCGTACCAATAATTTAACCAGTTATATTTTCTAAACCATACCCTATTCAAATTAACTGGATCTGGGTCGGTTTCGGGTCGGATCTGGTTCGGTTCCGAATCAGATCCGAGTAATCGGGTAAAAGTAGTACCTCTATTTGTGAACTCAACACTAAAATCTCTCAGATTGACTGCAAATGACGATTCTGAAATGTTGAAACCCGTATACTTTACGAGTGATTTATCTACATACAACAAATTTAAATTTTCAAATTAATTTTGTATAAAATCAAGTGGTAAAAAAATGTTAAAAAAATGAATGCATTAAATAGTTCGAATTTGAAGTTAATCCGATAAATTTTAGAGTTAAGATCACTAGTAAGGTAGACGGATTTTAATAGTTCAAATTTGAAGTTAATCCGATAAATTTTGGAGTTAATATCACGAAGAAAATTAGTAAACCTAGGAACACCCTAATTCTACTCAATTAATAGTATTAGTTCTTGTGAAAGTTAGAAATTTGAATACAAAAATAAGAACTTCAATTTATAGGGGACTTCTAATTTTGTAACCATGATTCTACATGTATTTTCATCATTATGGGCCTCGCATAAGACTTGGGAAAAAAACTTCATAGTTCGTAGTTTGTTCAAAATTGGTTCGAAAAAAAAACTCATAATTTGTTTTCTGTTCTGATTTTTGAAGCGAGTTCAAACTTAACTTCGATTTATTTGTTATATCGTTGTAATAAATAAGGTAAAGTTATTTTTCTCTGTTTCATTATCTTGTTTCGTATCCACTTGATGAAACTTTTTCCCTGCTCCTAATCTATATGTGACCTAAAGTATCAAATAGATGAAAATCTATAATTTATACACAGCTAACATGCTAATCATGTCAATACAAGCCATTCGCTGTAGGGATTTTGAGTAGGTTATAGTGTAACAATTTGAAACAGTTCAAGATTTGTTCACTATTCGAAAATCAGAATCCATACATAAAATTAATTTCAGGATTAAATAGAGTTTATCACTAGACGCGCAACGGAAACTTCAAATCTAGCAGTAGCCTTCTTCTCCTTTTATTCTCGTATCAGATTCACACAACAGCCTAGCAGTCACGCCTCTATCAGTATCCACATAAACAGGTTGACAAACTACTATAATTCGGTATGCTAGTACCAAATTAACAGCCTCTCTTTCTCTTTGTCTCTCTTTCTGTTTTTCTGAAAAACTGAATAGAATGGCTAATCCAAAAAATGAATTGCTTTTACATATTTATAACAAAACACACTAGTTCATTTGAGCCTATTCAATGCACCATTTCGTTGAGCCTTTTCATAAGACCTTATATGATCTAATCAAATCAGGTCAGATCAGATGAGAACAGAAATTCGGACCTAATCAGGTCAGATCAGATGAGAACAGAAATTCGGACCTAGCCCGATAAGACCTAATTCATATTAACTATTAATATCGCCTATATTACATTTCTAACATTCGCGTCTACCAAAAAAAAAAAAAAAAAAAAAAGTTTACGCGCTACCCCTTCCAAATTTATGAAAGAAGTCGTTGGCTAGAAGATACTCCTCGAGTAGTAGTTGGCAAGAAGATTTCTTTGCTAAAAGGTTAGATGGATGACTTGGCATGTTGACCCTAGGTCCCTATGGCTTTCTCCCTTTTTGACTCTAATGAATCCTAGGTGGCTAATAATAATAATAATATTCGTAATAATAATAATAATAATATTAATAATATTCGTAATAATAATAATAATAATATTAATAATATTCGTAATAATAATAATAATAATAATAATAATCCAATTGTATGGATTCAATTACAAGTTTGTGTAGATCATGATCGTCACCCTTCTATTGGACGGCCTTGATTAATTTTAAATTATTACTTTTAAAGTTGAAAAGAACGATTTCACCTTTGAAAAAATAATAACTCTGAAAATTCGCAGCGGTGAATTTAAAGTGGTAAATTTTGATAATGAGGGGCTTTCCCTCACAAACTTCGCAGGTTTGATTTACTTTATTTATTGGATATATAAAGTAAAATTTGAAAATTTCTTTAAGCGATAAAATTTGAAAATTCGCAGGTTTGATTTATTTTATTTATTTTCAGACAAAAAAATTCCATTGGGGGCTTTCCCTCACAAGATTCTCTTGCTATATATATCATTTTATTTTTATTGAACGCTTCATTATCTAAATAAATTTTACCGGATCATTACGGTAGTTATTAATTTTTAATAAAAAAGAATAATAAAAACTTCATGATCAGCACATGTTAACATCCTTTAAAATTTCAAAATTTGAGTTGATATGCAGAGAATTTAGACAATCCGATTTTCTAAAGCACAAATATTAAAGCTAAACATTTCTTATTAATAATGTCTCATAAATTTCGAATAAGCTCAATTTTTTTTTTTAGTAAAAGTTGGAGATCAAGTCAGACAACTATTTAATATTCTTGTTATTATAACAAATGATTTCTCTCATCCGGATTTCGAACTCATGACTTCTCACATAGAGATCATGTGACTTTGCCACTATATCAAATGCTAGTTCTCTGAATAAGCTCAAATTAAATAAAATGATCCGATTTTGAATAAAATAAAAAGTTAAATTGTCTCAAAAAAATACTCACTCAGATCAACACACCCAAGACTTTGCATTATTGATAAAATATATCCTCAGATGATTTAGATTGGTCTTAATTACTTTTCTCTGGTTGACCTGCCGCAAAGCAAATGTATGAACTGAAAGAGCGTTGAAAAAATGTAGCGCGTAAAACCTTTTTTTTTCTTTTTCCTTTCTTTCTTTATACATGTATCAGGCAAAGTGGTATACTGCTTGATGTGCTGTGTCATATCTCATCTCCCCACTTGAAAAAGCTAAAAAGGCAGCCATCTAAATTCCAATTTGACAATTGTAACCTCGGTTAATCCCCTATTCCAGTGTTTTGTTTGTGAGAGGCAGGTGAATTCTGTGTCTCTATCTTAGGATTCTAATGCTCTCCTTTTAAACAAAATGGAGGGATATTTTTTACCATATAACATAGTAAACTTTCTATTTTAATCTAATTTCGAAAAGTATCAGCATGTCGGGAGTCTATGAGAATTATATAATCACCCCCGTTTCATTATATGTTATTACAAACTTCGACCTATTATTTAAGCAATAAGCAATTAATGAAAGATTTGACAAATTCATGGTTTTTAAAATTTTGATTACTATCAGTGTTCTAAATAGCGCGCTATAGCATTTTTGGACCCTAAATGCTAAGCTATGGCATCAAAACGTGCTATTTGAGCTACAAATAGCGCGCGCTATGCAATATAAGCTTTTTTTTTTTTTTTTCAATTTATATGGGCTTTAAATAAAACCTCAAATTAAATTTTAACCGTGATTTTTTTTTTTGCAATTGACGTACTAAGCTTTTTATTAAACTATTAATTATTAAATGAGAGATCTATCAAAATAAAATAAGGAAGCTACAACAAACTAGAAATAGAAAAGTTTTCAAGGAACAACCATTCCAACGAGCAACCTATGTAATTTTAAGTTTTAACATTTAATTGAAATCTTATATCACTTTGATTTTGACTTTTGTTTCTATTTCTTAATCAATTATGGTACGAAGAACAGTCTGTCAGAGAGAGATGAAAAGTTACAATAGACCCCCTAATTTGTTTTTTCAATTCTGCGAACTGGGAGGAGGCGGGTAAAATTAGGACATTTTTTTTTTAACTTGAGTAGTTTGTCTTTACTTTTAAATATGAGGTTAATTTTACTCTTTACTAAATTAGAAAGTAGTTATGTTTTAGTGCAATTTATATTACTATTTTTTTTTTCCTTTCTTGAAGTAACAAAATGATACTTACTATAAGGTAGTTGGAATATTTTGAATATATTAAGATAGTTAATTATGCCATGATGTCTATAATATAGTACAAATATATAATATAATTTTTATAAAAATAAAAAACGTTATGTAGCATAGCTTTCGCTGTAGTTTTTTTTTTGTAGGCTTCCCGCTATGACGCGATAAACGCTATTTAGAACCTTGATTGCTATAGTTTTTGAATCATCTTTTGGAATGAAATTTTACAACGTAGTATGATTGTGGCACTGTGCTAATTATCACCATCACCGTATATTGAATCTCTCAAGAATTTTCCTATATTGCATGATATAGGTATTTCAAATTGAGGTATACAATGTTTTTTTTTTCTTTTTCTACTCAGTCACAAAATATTTATTTTTTGTAATTTAAACGATATTTTTTTTATTCACTCAATAACATCTCTATATTAAAATTTTGTAACGTTTCAAGTCAATTTTTTTTCTTACTTATTTTTTTACCATTTTTGGGATAAAAATCATTATATTGAACATTTTAAAATGCTTCAAAATAATGGTTAGTAGTTTTGTTCACAAATTTGCAATAACATGGTATCATACATAATTTTGATATGTATATCACACGGAATAGTCCGTATCGGCATATCAAATTTTAAAATAGAAAATATTGTAATAGTCCACTTCGTGCGGGAAGCACTAAAAAAAAAAAAAATACTAATAACCGTACACTATAAAAAAAAAAAACAATTTTGGATGAAAAAACATTAAATTTAATGCGTTATCATATTCACATTGATCTTGATGCACCTAAAGTTAACTTTCAACTCCACTGATGATAATTTTAGATAGAAGACAAAATTTGAGCACCGCCGAGACCCAACTAAACCAGAGTCAACTCTGTTGTAAACAAATATTTAAAAAGAAGAAGAAGCACAGTTAAGTTAGGGGGCCTAATTCAGCGTGGGCCCAGCCCAGGTTAGCCTCCGCCGCGTCCCATCAATAAACCCATCAAAAAGGCATTTTATATTTTATTTAGGCTTTAAATGAGGTGTTTTGATTATTTTATTTTCTCTTTGTTAATATTTATTTTTCTGCAAATAATGAAGCCTAACAGGGGCTAGGATTTTCTTTTTCCAAAATTGTTATACTTATTGATAAGAGTAATTCCAGCTGTCGTTTAATTTTTATGGTACATTTAATCGATGTATTTTATATAATATTATTTGAATTTCATACAACTAGATTCATTTTTTATCAAAGATTTAAATAGTATTTATTGCATCATAGCAAAACGGTTAGAATAATGACGCTATTGTCATATTGCGTCGCTATAGTGCGTTATATAACATGCTTTAGCGTCAATAGCTTTTACGTTCTGAAAATACTATAGCGGCGCAATAACGCTGCTATAGTGTGCTAATTTTTATTCATTAAAATAGATGGTTTATAAAATTTAGTTCAAAGAATTCATTTTTTTAAGACCTTAGTAAAATCTTTATATAAAACTAGGAGTGAGTAAATTTTTCAGAACTCGTGACTTGCTTATAACTTGCTCGCTAAAAGTTCATTAACAGCTTGCTCATTATCAACTCGATTATACTCGTTCGTTAATTTAAAGAGTTGAGCATGAGCATACTTCAACTCGCTCATAACTCACTCATTAAGAACTGATCAAGTTACATGAATCCTGCCACATCCAATCTCAAACTGTATCAAACCCAAATAAATCAGATTTATGCCACATCCAATCTCAAGTGTGCTGCTTACAGAGAATTGTTGGGTTTTGACAGTTCAGACCCATTGATTTGCTTGTTGGGGTTTTGACGGTTCAAACCCATTTATTTGCTTAAGGTGCGGAAAGAGTAAAACAAAACTTTTACATCTACCTTAAGCTACGAATTAAATGAATCAAGAATATCCGTTTAATCCTATTTACAGATCTACTCCATAATTGATTTCTAAAACATTAAATCTATTTATCAATTAAATAGATTAATATAACATGTTTATACCTTGTTTCCAAATCACAGTTGGAATGCAGACCGAGCGAGTAGAGCTACACCAGGGAAGGAATCGACTCGGAGTATCACACGTGTGATACCTCTATTGGTTATCCACCAGGACTAACCAGAGAGCGGTTTATTTCTTTTGCCAGAAATACTATAAATCGCGAAATTATGCAAAAACACTATTCACCGAACTTTCGGTCAATCAGATTCACTAATTATCAAAAATCTGAAATACCGCTAAATTCAATAAAACACTATTCACCAATCCGAAAAACCGTAAACAGAGAAAGAGAGAATTCCAATTAATGAAGTAATCAGATTAACACGTGAATTAGTGAGTTTTCTCTTTCACCTATGCCCCTCTATTTATAGGCATCCGAGGAGGTTCGCAAAAAGACCGAAATACCCCTGAAGTTGCCAAAATTACCAAAATGCCCTTTTGTGGCGGTTTTGGAGAGGCATTCAAATTTGATTTTGCAACTTCATATTGGTTAGATTAGTTTAATGGATTCTAAACCCATTAACCCAAACCCATTATGAATAGTAAATATCAAAATCGAATATGTATAGTTGTCATGTACAATTATATTCGTCTATGGTTTTCGTTTGGTAATTTGTATACAACATGTCAAACACGTTTATAAACTAACCAGTGTTTCTGTTTGTCATTCTAAATGACGTACAATTAATTATAATTAATTATACTAAGTATAACTAATTATAACCATTAGTTTTTGCTTTGTCATTTTTAACATGACAAATATAATTTAATTATAACACGTATAATTAATTATAACCATCTTAATATTAATTACAATCAATTTATAATTAATCAGTAAGATTCTCCGAATAGCTCCTATATAGTGTTACCCAATAGGATCTGTGTTATGTTGGTAAATAGAGTTAAAACTGTTTTAACTTCTATAATCATAGGAGGCATCTGGCAGTATACACTATGACCATCCAATTACACAGATGATGATGTACTGTACAATATCACGATCCAGTAAACAATTTACTTGTGTCAGTTCTTCTGTCTCATAGCTATCATATCAGTTTCAAGGTAGATGTGTGTCATCCTTGCTAACTGTATCTTTTCTTGATCTTGAGTAGATTATCAAATATAATTACTCTTGGAATTATACCACATGCAGATAATCTAACTCTACCAAGGGGCCCAGTGATGCTATAGCTCGTATAGAGATACGAGGGACAAATAGTATTTTTGGCAGACTATCACTTCCTCAGCTAAGCTATACATATGGAAATGCTACCGTTATGACTGCTTTTTACGGACAGCGTTAGATAACACTCACACATACATATTTCTTAGTGGGAACGATAAATACCTCATACTGTAGAACTTGACACTGAATGAAAACATAAATGACACGAACACAATTCTATTTAATGTTTCATTCGGGGTCTGTCAAATACCATGTTCCTAGAACATGTATCTATGTGATTAAAATGACATCTCGTGTCAGGTGGTTTGTAAAACTTAACCATCTTTTAATCCACATACTAACCTTATCGCGGTAATTAGTGTTCCTGCTAAATATCTTGGTCAATTTCTTTTAAGAGTATATATCATCTATATTATGGAGTTTCACAATTTCAGTCATGAACTCAAAATGATCCATAAATTCAATAATACTCAAGGCAACAAAATGATATACATTCAATTCATGAACAAAGCTTTATGATAATTTATCGTATTATTGACTTCTAGATTATTACAAACTAACAAGAATTAGAATTAAAGTGTTTGCAATGGATTGTAGGTCCTACTCTCATTGTTATCCAGGCCATCATTTGTTGGTATTCCGTGGTAGCATATTTTATGTTCATTGCAACCTTGTGACAACACTAAACACTCATGTATTTTCTTGTTATATTAATGATAACCTACGAATTTTTACTGTAAAATAAAAACAAAAGAAGGTTAAATGAAGTATGATAATTTGTTAAATTCTATAACTCATAACTTGCTCATAACTCACTCATTAAAAGTTCATTAACAACTCGTTCATTATCAACTCATCACTTAAACTCGCTCATTAACTTAATAAGCCGAATATTAACATACCCCAACTCGCTCATTAATCACTCCTAATAAAACACAGCATACGAGTAGATGTACACTAGAATTACAATTTGATAAAGATAGGTACTCTTTTCTTGAAGTGCTTTGCAAGATTTAATTAAAATAAGGACTCTAATTACTAAAGAAACCAACTCTAATTTATTTCAAGGAGAGTTCAGTTTCTCAATTGACTGGTGTGTGGCCTTAAGACGATGGAATGATGGTGATAACAATCTTTTCAAGTTTTACTTCAAATATAAGACTTATCCTTATTATAACCTTACCCATTAAGATTAACGAATAGCCAACTAATAATGACTAATTATTTATATATTCATATCTTATATAATTTAACCCAAAATATAATAAACCATTATATAAAATATTGTATAGATTAATTTGTCATAAATTACTAATTAAAAACTCCATAAAATGTTGAATAAATCATTTTTTCATAAATTACTAAATAAAAAATATTTAATATGTTGTGTAAATCAATTGCTAACCATAATAACAAGAATTATAAAATTACACGCACGAACAAAAAGATCATATATAATTTTTTAATCAATTACCTTAAAAAGTTATGGGTACGAAATAGCACTTTTATTCGATAAACTAACAAAAAAATTTCTTACTCATACAGTTATAATCTTTTCAGTTAAATTAATAAAAAAAAATTCTTACTCATACTCACCTTACCGAATATAGTAAGAAAAGAATAAGGAAATAAGAGGCTTCGGTTGACACCCTATTTTTAGCCATCATCTCATAGCACACTTCTTCAAGTGTTGATAATTATTCCCATAATTGTTCAAAAGGCTCATTTGTTAATGCAATTAAATAGTACATTTTATCGCTAGAAGGTTCCATTCTTTAGACTATATATCAAGTGCACTCTGCACTTGGTAATCCACTTCAGACATTTGAGTAATGCATCATACCAGTATAGATTTTGGGAGGGTAGATTCTACAATTAAACTAACAAAGTCTATTGGTAATGCACAAAGTGTTATGTAATAATTAAATGGATGTTTTGTTTTTTTCTGGAAAAATTGAAAAATAGATTAAAATTTTAATTTTGCAAGTGTTTTGAACATTTAAGTAATTAATAGTCGGAACATTCGTCTATCAAATATTTAATCTAGAAGTTTTGTTGGTGATATACTTGTGAACATTCTAAACATGAAAGCTGGACATCTGGAATATATTCAAGTGCTAACTAGCTAAGAGATATGTTTCATTATTTTGAGAACACATTTGTTGATCCATCGTTACAACCGATCAAAAAATCATAAAGAAAATGAAATTATTAATCTAGTATATATATTTTAGTAGGGGCGGATTTAAATATAGTTCATGGAATGCTAGCTACCTATAACCAACAACTAACAATCAAGTCTTTAGACCCAAACGAGTTGGGGTAGACTAGAAATAAAACCCAATCACAATCAAACAATAAAGATAAGTAGTCATAAAATAAAAGTAATAAAAATAAAAGTGAAAGTGATAGTAATAATACTAATACTAATATGATGAGGCTTCAAATGCACTCAAATTTTTGTGCACCCAAATGCACCCTATCTTTCAAATCTTTTTTCTCCGTTTCAAAGTCCAAATAGTCAATCCGAACCGTTAGATGCGATCTATATATTAAGATGTACTTGGAGACCAAATTTTACATTTTTTGAAATTTTTTTACTATTTATTAAGCCACTTTGAAAATCACTGATTTTACATTTTCTGAACCATTGGATCAGCGATTTTTCAAAGTGGCTTAATAAATAGTAAAAAAATTTTAAAAATTGTAAAATTTGGTCTCCAAGCACATCTTAATATATATATCGCATCTAACGGTTCGGATTGACTATTCGGACTTTGAAAATGGAGAAAAAGAATAGGGTGTATTTGGGTGCACAAAAATTTGGGTGCATTTGAACCCTCCTCAATAATATTAACTATATTCTACCTAATTGTAGAGGTCAAAGTCTTAAGCTTACATTCTAGACTCCAACTTCCTACTTCTATGACCTAAGACCTATAATACTATCTCTAAATAATCCCTAACTAGCACTAGGTCATGGTTCTAGTACGTGGATCGCTAGCTTCCACGTGCTCCTGTCCAAAGCCGACTCCTTAGCTATATTCCACTCCTTCAAGTCTCTTTTTACTGCTTCATCCCATGTCAATCGTGGCCGACCTTTGCCTCTCCTTGTGTTTTCGATACGCCTTATAATTCCAGTACGCACCGGTGCTTTAGGAGGCCTAATTTTTAAAATTTTAATAATATATATTGAATTGAATTGAATTGATTTTTTTTTTTAAGTTTTTATATAGTTCAGTTCACCTCATAAATTATTACATGTGTACTTGTAGTCTAGTGGTTGGAATTTCAATTAATTTGTTATTGTGAAAACTTGAGTTTTAAATAATGACCATATACTACATTTTAAATTGTAATAAATTTGTCTAAATTTTCTAGTTCCGCAACTATATTTCAAATTGGTATAATTATTGTTATCCAATATCTATGCAGCGATTTCAAAAATTAACAATTGAATTATATCGGCACTCTATTAGTTGAACAGTTTCCGAGCAGTACCAAATTTAATACAAAATATCTAAACTACAATAAATATTTCTGCGTCTTTATTTTTTTTAATATGAGTTGTCATCAAAGGTTTAAATAGCGTTTATCAAGTCATAGCGGACTGGTTAAAAAAACATCGCTATCCCTAAATAGTGCCGCTGTAGTGCTGATAGCGTCATAGCTTTTATGGTCTAAAAATGCTATAGCGCGCTATTTAGGAACTTGGTTGTTGTTCTCAATGTTTCCTTTTTCAAATATGAGAAACCCGAATAATTCATGCATTCTATTCGGAAAGCTAACTAGAACATTTGTATTTTGATGAATAAGAACTCTATGAATTTGACAGTTCATAAAAAGTAACTTTATAAGTATCAGATTAAATCTTCTAGGATAGCATGCCCTACTACTACAACTATTATTATCTTAGCACAAAAGGCAACAGGAAAAAGAAAATTTGTTATCAATCAAAACATCCGCGCATCCGTCAACGAGCATGAAAAGCACCGGATCTCGACTCAATATCTTCTCTCTATGATTAGGTTTGGCTAACAGGCACAACTATGTAAAGTATAATTTTATATTTTTCTTTGGGCCTACAGATATATTTTGTAACCAATTTTTTTCTAAAGGACGAGAGAAATAAATTAATGACAACAAAATCACCAAATTTACAAAATAGCAACCAAACTTACAAAAGCAGCATGATCGCTCTAGTCACCCACTTTTTAAGAGTACGTTTGGATGCACTAGAGAATAGCTAGAATAACTACTGTTGAGAATAGCTACTATTTAAGAATAGCGCTAACTCAAAACTATTCGGAATGTTGTTTAGATTGAACATTTAGAATAGCGAGAACAACGATTGAACATTTGAGAGAATAGTTTGTTATTCCATGTTTTTGTAGGAATAGCGAGAACAGCGAGAACAACGCTATTCTCGCTGTTCCTGAGTATGTTTGGATGGATCGGAATAGCACTGTTATCACTGTTCCCGTTATTCTCGCTATTCTCGCTACATCCAACACCAAATATACAAAAATAGCACTGTCGCTGCTGCAATCAATGATTTTTTTTTTCTTCTATAGCATACAGAAAATAAATCTATGACATCAAAATTACCAAATTTGAAAAATAGCACAGCCGCTGCTTTAATTTACTGAGCCGTTTCAGTCTGTAGCAGCTCAGTACCATGAAGAATAAGAGAAAGAAAGGGAAGTGGTTTGGTGGTGCAATAAAAAAGGTCTGTAGCTCCGAATCAAAGGTACATTTATGCCTTTCAATCGTTATTCGCCGATAATTAGAAAGGTAATTACAATCAACTTAGATCGGACTTCGATCTTATCCTTTTCAATTTCGATAAATCAAAGAAGAAATTGCAAGTACCAACTCAACCAGATTTAGATCCGAGCCCTTCTACAGTTCTACTCCATTGAAGAGCACCACAGTTAACCTTTTTTTCCTTTAAAATGTCATTACATCTACACATGACATGTGCATCAATTTGAAGAGGTTAAAGTGATATATATAGAATCAAATTAAGGCGGATTTAAAATATAATTACAAATAGCCAAGCTACTCTTATGAGTTAAAAGTTGACAGCTTTATCATTTATATTTATAATTTTTATAAGTAATTATACATTTTACTCTTATAGAAAAAAATTATATTACTATAACTTATTTAGTGTTTCCGATCTCAACTTTCTAGTTTTGTCCCTGCAAAGAACAAAATCCACGAAGCGAAGAATGAATAGTTGCTCCCATAACAAAACCTTATTTATTGCTCTAGTTATTTTAAGTGAGACCTCTATTACTGAATGAGTAAGCAGTTGTTAAATTTCTATTTTCATAAAATACACGACACTTGATGACTCTTAAGTATACAAGATTAAGTTGTTATAGACTCGAGTGGTTCAGTATACCAGGGAAATAAATTTGCGGCAATTCTTTGGAATCGCAGGGACCTTGCTTTTTCAAATCAAACCATCCATTTTTTGAAATACATGGATCTCAAAAACAGTTGGTTTTAAGCACGAATCTCAAAAATAATGGATGGTTTGATTTGAAAAAGAAGGATCCCTGCAATAGTGCAATTCCAAAGAATCGCAGCAGATTTATTTCCGTAAACCAGAGCCATTGCAATCTGAAGCGGCTTATGAGCTACTACAGACTGCAACGGTCATATTAAATTTTGATGTTATAGATTTTTTTTTTTTTTTTGCAAAATAAAGAAAGAATCTGATCTTGTAATCTTTTTTCTGTACTAGGAAAATCTTTGAAAATCAAATTTTCATTTTTTTCGTAGGGACCAACTTGTTGCTCGAGTCACCTACAAGCCAGTATATATAGCAAATCTCTAAAATGGTCCAGGCGCACATGCTGTGACAAAAAATCTTCGGTTGAAGCGTCATAGTTAAGAATTATTTTGCTTTGTTCGATTTACTTTGTCATCGAAATTTTAGGGATCTTTTTGTTTTTTTGTTTACTTTTTTTCAAAGTAGAGGTTGAATATTGAGTGATCGATTATTCAAATATTAATAAGAGGTTTTCATTTGAGTTTGAAATGTGCAACATCTCATACAGGGGCGGATCCATAATTCTCGTCAGGAGGTCAAAAATTATCGAATTGGATTTAAATAGCTAATCAGATTTAAATCTATTAACTAATTGAGTACTTGATAAAAATAAAATGCTTTGACTTATATTTTCCAATACTTTAACTTGTAATTTCTAATGCTCTAACTTATAATTCTAATTACCAATTATAATTCAAGAAATTTATTTTAATTTTAACCTTAAATATAACCCGAATTACAAATTAAACATTCACAGGGAGGCAAAAAAATTCCATTGGAGGGCAAATTCGATCGGAACCAATAAATCACAACTAAAACTCAAAATTCAGGGAAGGAGGGGGGGCTACCCCCCCTAGTTCCACATGAGTCCGCTCCTGATCTCATAGATGGTGTTCAGCAAGAGTCACAAGCTTAAAATTTAAGCTGCACTAAGGAGCACCTATTCGACAATAAAGTTGAAGAATCACTTTCTTAAGAAGACCTTAAGCTTAATAAATTGCTTAAGCCATGTAGAACTATGGCTTAAAACCTTGGACAAGCTTAAGAAAAGTGGACAAAATGAGCACTAAAAAAGTAGTTTTAAGCTTGATAAAAGAGCACCCGTTCGGTCAGCTTAAGACTCCTTAGAGCACTAAGGAGCATTAAGGAGCATTAAGGAGCTCTAAGTCATGGTTACCAAACACTACCATATCGAATACATTATCTTTGTTACTATATTTAAGATTTATTCTCATTTTAAAGTATCTTTCAGACTGCGATTAGTAGAGGAAGAAGAGCGACGGTATAATCGAATCCGGTTACTTTTTTTAAAACTGTAAATTTCAGAGGAGAAACCGAGAATAGAGAGAGAATAGGTGATCTTTATGGAAAAATTTAACAACTTTTGTAACAAATGATTTAGAGTGTATAGGAGGTTAATTTTATTTCTCTGTTTTTTTTTTTAATCTTTAATGAGATAATTTTGAAGCGCATCATCATAATTTTAATGAAAAAAAATCATTTTTATTTTATGGCTAAAATTGAAGTCTATAGTTGGAATTGGATCTGATTTTCCTTCAACGGGAGGATAGCATATTGAGTGGTGATATTTATCCTTAACAGAAAAGGAGGGAAAATGTGGTGATTTTTTTTAATAAAGTTCACATCCACTTTAGCTTATCTGATAATTTATTAATGAGCTACAAGCCTATCACGCAACAAAAGTTTTGAAGTTAACTCTTTTTTTCTTTTTCCCCAAAACTTGGTAGTGTTTTAGCCTTAAATATATTTTCCAATATTCAGACTTGTAATTTCTAATGCTCTAACTTATAATTCTAATTACCAATCATAATTCGAAAACTTCATTTTAATTTTAACATTAAATATAACCCGAATTACAAATTAAACATCCACATGGGGGCAAAAAAATTCCAGAAGGGAACAAAGTCTATCGGAACCGATAAATCACCACTAAAACTCAAAATTCGGGGGGGGGGGGGGGGGGGGGGGGGGAGGGGGGGGACTGTCCCCCTAGTTCCACATGGGTCCCCCCTAATCTCATATGGAATACATTATCTTTGTTACTATATTTAAGATTGATTCTCATTTTAAAGTATCTTTCAGACTGCAATTAGTAGAGGAAGAAGAGTGACAGTATAATCGAATCCGGTTACTTATTTTAAAACTATAAATTTCAGAGGAGAAACCGAGAATAGAGAGACAGAGAGGAGGTGATTTTTATGAAAAAATTTAACAAGTTTTGTAACATCTGATTTAGAGTGTAGAGGAGGTTAATTCACTGTCTTATTTATTTCTCTCTTTTTTTTAATCTTTAATGAGATAATTTTGAAGCGCATCATCATAATTTTAATGAAAAAAATCATTTTTATTTTATGGCTAAAATTGAAATCTATAGTTGGAATTGGGATCTACTTTTACTTCAACAGGAGGATAGCATATTGAGGAATTTTTTTCATAAACCATAATTAATAAAACGTTTTTTAGGGAACCAATATGATTGAATTTTTTTTTTTCAAAAACCATAAGGACCGTGGGGTTCCCACGGTCTTAAATTTTTTTATTTTTTTCAGACCTTGGGGTTCCCACGGTCTCAATTTTTTTTTTTTTTTATAAAACAGAAATATTTTTTTTGTATTAAAATATTAGAAATGTTGAATATATTTCTTTGAAAATAGATGAAATACAATATAATTTGATTTATTAGAAATACTGCAATAAATAACCCGGATCAATATTTTTCAGGTCGGATTTTTCGCGGCTGTAAGAAAAATTAATATATTTCTTTATGTGTTATTAGAAAAAATAAAAATGTTTAGATTCTGAGTTATTGATCTCGGTTCAAAAGTCACTTCTAGGTAATCCAGAAAATATTGTGATCCTTCTAGGACATTTAAATTATAAAAAGTTATATCTATTTTGAGAATTCTTTTTGAATAACAATTATTAAATAACTTAAAAGTTATTATTTTTTTCAAAAATAGATACAACTTTTCATAAATTAAATTTACTAGAAAGATCACAATATTTTCTGGATTACCTAGAAGTGACTTTTGAACCGGGATCAATAACTCAGAATCTAAGCATTTTTATTTTTTTCTAATAACACATAAAGAAATATATTAATTTTTCTTACAGCCGCGAAAAACCCGACCTGAAAAATATTGATCTGGGTTATTTATTGCAATATTTCTAATAAATCAAATTATATTGTATTTTATCTATTTTCAAAGAAATATATTCAACATTTCTAATATTTTAATACAAAAATTAAAAAATTAAAAAAAATTCTGTTTTATAAAAAAAAAAAAAAAAAATTGAGACCGTGGGAACCCCACGGACCTTATGGTTTTTGAAAAAAAAAAATCAATCATATTGGTTTCCTAAAAAACGTTTTATTAATTATGGTTTATGAAAAAAATTCCATATTGAGTGGCCATATCTATCCTTAAAAGAAAAGGAGGGGAAATATGGTGATTTTTTTTTTTTTAATAAAGATCACATCCACTTTAGCTTATCTGATAATTTATTAATGAGCTACAAGCCTATATATCATACAGCAAAGTTTTGAAGTTCAACTCTTTTTTTCTTTTTCCTCAAAACTTGGTAGTGTTTTAGCATAAGATGCAAGTCAATGCTCTCAAATTATTTTTAATGTGAGATACAATTTCAAATTTTTTTACTTTCATAATAAGAGTTATGCTTGGCAATATTTATGAGCATTTTATGTTTTATTAAAAAATATATTTGTATATATCCAATGTGATGCCATTAACTTTATATTAAAAGTGTTCACTATTGATTCCTTACATGTGAAAATGATTTCTATTATCATGTAACACATCCATCAATGATAGGTATTAGTAACTTGCACAATACTCATTTCCTTTTTCTTTTTTTTCTTTTTTTAAAAAGAACATTAATTATTCTCTTAGCCCGCTTTCATTTTCATCCATGCTTACATCTTAATTTTGTTCTCTCTGTGACATGGACTTGATACCTGAGTGCCAAAGCCACCGTTCATAATAGTAGCAGTTATATCAACACTTGAAATGTAGTATGGTATTTTTTTTTTTTTTGACATTTTGGTTTGATTTCATAAATATTATCAAAAGAAGTACGGTTACATATAAAGTAACTATGAATTTTTTACAATTAAATGTGTGCTTCTATTGCATATATAATTTGCAGAACATTTGCTAATTTTGAGAAATTGTTCTATCTCAACTTTTTTTCTTAAAATAAATTGAACATATCTAGATATTCCTATATCAGTAGGAACTAAAAACTAAGCTTCTAATCTGAATGTATAAAAACTAAAGTTCACGTTCAGATTTTTTTTTTAAATACAATTTTCCATTCTTTCAAAAAATGTAATATATATATATATATATATATATATATATATATATAAGCGCACAGAAGAATAATTAAGTTCCAATTTTGATGGAGCTGTGTGCATAATATAAGGTGGGGGTTCAATAACAATTTTTATTCCTTTACAATGGATTGTGAGGCCCACAAAAGAGCTCAGGCTAATTGGATGGATGGTGATGGGCCACATGCGCATGATTCCTTCAATCATCAGAAACAAAGAATGAGAAAAAGAAAGGAGAAATAAATAAAAAAATAAATGAAAAATAAAAGGTGAAATTGATAGGTCAAGCAACGGTTGCCATCAGAAATTACGCTTGGAATCCAAGTTCTTCCTGATTTGTTTTTGGTTGATGCTGTTTGAAATTTGAACGACTCCTGATCGCCGCGTACTCTCTGAATTTTGACATTTCTATATGGTTCACACAACACACATATATATACATATTCCATTCTCCACTAGTGTAACCATTTTTTTTTTCATTTGACCGTGATACTGGTGGATAGAGTGGGAAAAATGGCACGGCGGAGTCCGCTCCGTCACGGAACGACACGGCAGGTGTTATTGTTCCGTACTGTGATTCGCATGTCCTGTACTGTGACCAACTTGTAGAAAATTTGACATAGTACGGCACGTCACGTGAAAGATCCGGTCACAGCACGGCACGTAATCACGCGAGTCACGTGTAATTAGGACCGTTAGGTCTTAATCAAATAGTAAATCTTGAATAAATTAACTTAAATTATGAAAAAAATACTTAAACGTGAGAAACGTGACCACAGCACGTGAATAGTCACGGCACGCGAGTCACGCCGTGACTCATGTACCGTGACCATCTCTCGACATTTTGATCACGACACGGCAAGGCACGGGTCACTGTTCACTTGATCACGGCACGGCACGAGACCAAAGTCACGGTGTGTTAGTCACGTTCTTAACAATTTACCGTAACATTTTTGAGGCCATATAAATTACTAGTTCTGAACAATTTATTTTAAAAAAACGAAGAAATCACTTGATAATTATTAATTTTCAAAAATGAGATTTAAATTTGAAATTCAATATTATAGACGTGATCTACATGATATATACAAGATCTACATGAAATATATATCATGTTTTTGAAAAATAATAAGATTTACTATGTTTTACTATGCATCAACTGCCTTCAAATATCAGTTGTTCAAAATTAATGAATTTTGTTGCATCAACAAATGGTACTAAAAATTATGTGAAATTTATTATGAGGCTATATATGTCGAGTAGAGTTAAAATGCTCCATTGGTTTTGTGCTCCAACTATGATCTATATCTTTCAGATAGTCGATTTGAACCGCTCAACATGATCTTCATATTAAAATGTGCTTGGAGACCAAATTTTATAAATTTTATAATTTTATTGTACTATTTTTTTTAGATATATACAAAATTATTGTTTTGGATGGTCATAAATCTTCTGAAAAACAATTATTTTATACCTATATAAAAGAATAGTGAAAATTTTTCTAAAAAAATATAAAATATGGTATCCAAATACATTTTAATATGGAGATCATATTGAGTGGTTCATATTACGATTTAGTTTTTGAAAGTGAAAAATAACGATGTGGGGCATGATTGAGGCACTAAAACAAATGAAGTATTTTAAATCTACTCATATACAATTTTTTTTAAATAGAATTGTTTTTAATATTTTTAACGTAACAAGCACTGTTTGAGGTAAAGTTATATAAAAAGACTCCACCGATTCTAGTGGAGCCATTTTCGGACTACCGATAGTGCTGATTTTAGATAAATGTGAAATCTTTTGCTTCACCGATCCTAGTGTTCGCGTGAAAGCGCAACGCAAGTGTCGGTACGCTTGGGAGCGTACCTTTTAAAACCGCGGTTACACCTTCCGATTAGGGTTGCAAGTGCACAACCCTATCGAGGAGTATAATCGGGTATCAATCCACAGGGACGGTTCTTTTCGATTCTAAATTCCTACGAATTCGAGTTAGGTACTAGAAGTGTGAAAAGTTGGGTTTGGTTTGTTTATATTTCCTAATTTCGAGTGACAATTCAATTAACAATAAATGAAAGCAATTAAAGGTTTTGGTTTTGAACAATGATAAAAGGCGCTCCCAGGGTTTCAGGTTTCATCCCAAACTTTGCCTTCTCTGGACCTATCATGCGACTCGCATCATCTCTGATGCGACCCGTATGATGCGACTCGCATCATCTCTGATGCGGGTCGCATGGCCCTCGAGCAGAGCTGACATGTGTTCATATCTAAGTTGATTTCTTGTGCGAGGCTTCAACCTGTAGCTCTCACCTACTGGTATCTAACCTAAATTGATTGTCTGGTTTGCTAGAAGTATCCACAACCTTTCGATAATGGAAAGTTCACCTCTCGGCTACTATTGATCTTAGATCTACTTCAAATACTCAATCACAATTGCAAGAAACATCAAGGCCAAATTACTAGAAGAGATGCTATAGACATCTAACAGTAGACAATCAAGAATCAATCAAGCAATCAAAATCAAGCAATCAATGAATACTCAAACAAAGAATCACACAAGTTCAAACTTAGATCAAAACAACATGCAACTCAAAGACAAAGTTTAGAGACTACATCCTAACCCTAGGAACTAGGGATCTACTCAAGCATGATAAAAGAAAGCATAAAAGAGAGAGAGAATAGGCAGATCATGATGAAGCTCGAAGATCCAAGGTGGATTGGAGAGGATTTTGCAATCTTCTCTTCTCCTCTTCTTCAAGCAAGCTCCAATCTCCTTCTTCTCTCTTGATCTCTGCTCTCTAAGTGATCTGGAATGTAAAGGGGGAAAAAGCTCCCGAAATTCTGGCATAGGACCTGCTTATATAGGCCACGGATCTGACTTGAGGCTTATCGGGTTAAATTTGAATTGGGCGGCAACAGTTGATGCGACTTGTATCAGGTGGATGCGACTCGCATCATCTGGTCTTCAAGTGAGGAGTGAGGGTCGCATCGCAGGTCGCCTTGGGCTTTGATGCGACTCGCATCAGGTGAATGCAACTCGCATCAGATCTTCCTGAAGTCTGTCATTTGCTTGCTTTTACCCGATTTCGCCTGATTCCTGCAAAGTAAGAACCAAAACATAGCAGTACCACATTCTATGGATATTCAATGTAAAAGGCACTATTTGTTGGTTCAAAACATATATTTTTGTATGGAAACAAGTCGAAATAATAGGTCTAATAATGTGATATCATCTAGCTAGGGATCGGTGGAGTCTTTTTTTATAGCTTCCCCACATATAGTGCTTGTTCCGTTAAATTTTTTAAAAACAGTTATATTTAAAAAAAAATCATCATATACGTTTAATAAGACCTATAATTTTTTAGTTTTATTAGAATTAATTTAAAATAATTGTCAAGACAACCATTGGTAAGTGATCCTCCCCAAATTAGAGTTATGTAATTAATTTAGTTGCACAGGATGTCAGGATCAACCTTAGGTGTTTTTTAATAACCCACTAGAGGTGATTCACAACATATATTCCCACAAGATAAAGGTAGAAGCTGGAAAAAGGAGTTCCCGGAGCTAAATTGATGGCAAAAGGAAGCGTTGAGAAGTTCTGTCAAAAAAAAAAAGGGTTGCCTAACTCTGACAAGTCATTGTAGTTGGCTGTCATCATGCATTTTTTCAAATAAAGTCAAATGCCAAAAAAATATTTCCAAGTCAACTTCCACTTATATCTCAAAAGGAAAGATCTCTGAGCTCAGACAAAGTTATTGCTCAACTTGTGGTATGGTACTATACTTTTTTATTTGTGTTGGTATTAGGGGTGCGAATGGATATGATACGAGTCGATAAAGTATTTTCATCTCTGTATCTATTAAAATTAATCTTACTCATATTCCATCTTTATTCATTAAAAATTAATCTGATTCTACCCTACTTTTATCCGTTAATATTATCGGGTAACGTAACAGTAGCGGATAGATAACATATAATACTAATATAATAATTAGTTTTATTATATTTAACAAATAAACTCATTATGTATAAATTATATTTTAATTACATAAGATAACCATTCATTTTTCACTCATTATAATTTTTAATTGCAAAATTTGAAAATAAAACTGAGTTACAAC
The DNA here is from genome assembly GCF_964058835.1 of Carex rostrata. Taxonomy (NCBI): domain Eukaryota; kingdom Viridiplantae; phylum Streptophyta; class Magnoliopsida; order Poales; family Cyperaceae; genus Carex; species Carex rostrata. Next base: position 6,913,360 of record NC_135930.1, on the reverse strand, counting down.
CACCGTGAAAAATAAAGTGAAAATGTGACTATATGAGCCTGATTCTTCTTAAATTTACATTACATTCTTAAGATTGAATAAAAAGGCAAGAACTCGAAAACAAAGAGAGAAGGACAAACATATCAAAGATACAAACTTGATGTGCTGAAATAGAAAGACGCAGTTTAAGGCACTGAAATGGAAGGTAAATCTAAGTACACTGAAAATTGAATTATATATATATAGAGAGAGAGAGAGAGAGAGAGAGGTTGGCTAAGATCAAAGTGGTAGTTCCTGAGCTTTGGTGCTACCAATTCGTTTTTCAATTTTTAAAGTTTAAAACGTTGATCCGAACCGTTCAAGTTGTTCTCCATATTAAATTGTACTTGGAGACCAAATTTTACATTTTTTTGAATTTTTTTACTATTTATTTAGTCACTTCCAATACTTAGATATTAATATTTTCAGTGTCATATGTAAAAAATACTTAGATTTTTATATTTTCGTAGATATAAATACTTAGAAGATAAGATATTAGCACTTAAAAAAATAAGATATTAATACTTTGATGCGTAATTTTTATGATAATCTCTTTTTGAGTTTCCTAATAATTTCCGCGTCAAACTTCCTCTAACAAACATAGTTGATCTCATAAGTATAAATACTTTAGTGTATAAGTATAAATATTTTCTTTACTTAGATATTAATATTTTCATTGTCATATGTAAAAAATACTTGCAAGTGTAGGTATAAATACTTGTACGGCGAGGTATAAACACTTGCATGACGACAAGCCTGAAGCACGTCATCATGGATCCATTTGAAAAAGAAAATTGCATATATATTAATGTTTTAGAAAAAAATCAAATTGTGAAGTTCTGTGGTCCCTGTAGGAAGTTATATTTATGTATTAATTTTCGGCGGTCTCCAGGCACTGTAGCGCGGGTACAGTGTGGGTACTGTAGCGTGAGTATTGTTATCTTCGCATTTTAAGAATCCACGCTATAAATAATTGTTCACATCATAGGTATAAATACTTTTGTACATAAGTATAAATACTTTTGTTCATAGGTATTAATACTTTAGGAAAAAAATTATAATTCTGCAGTTTTTGCTATCCCCACAAGAAGTAATATTTTCACATTTAATTTTTGGTGGTCCTCCTTGCGGGTACAGTGCGGGTACTATTATCAGCTCCCTATATATATATATAGGGTAAGGCTAATTGGCTGTGGGTTGCATAGAGGGCTACGGTGCTACGGCCCAATATTCGAGTTTGCAAAATCCAAATGGTCGATCTAAACCGTTCATCTTATTCTCCATATTAATATGTGTTTGGAGACCAAATTTTATATTTTTTGGAAAATTTTTACTATTTTTTTAGATAGGTAGAAAATCAAATATCTGAATGGTGCAAATCGGCTGTTTGGATTTTGAAAAAAGATAGTAAAAAATAGTAATTTTTACTATTTTCTACCTATCTAAAATAATAGTAAATTTTTTTCAAAAAAATATAAAATTTGGTCTCCAAACACATATTAATAATGAGAACAAGATGAATGGTTCAAATCGACTGTTTGGATTTTGAAAACTCAAATATTGGACCGTAGCACCGTAGCCCTCTATGCAACCCATAGCACCTTAGCCTTACCCATATATATATAATTCAATCTCCAATGTACCTAGATTTACCTTCCATTTCAGTGCCTTGAACTGCTTCTTTCTATTTCAGCCCTTAATTTGTTTTATATATTTAATTTGGTTGCACAGCGCACAGGATCAACTTTTAAGTGTTGATCTTCTAAATTGTAAATACGTTGGTTGACCTTATAAATAGATTCGATGAAAAGCTTTGACTAATTACAATTGTTCTTGAAGTACTGAACAAAAACACCTTAAAATAATATACTGTTATATAATCAATACTTGTTTATTAAAGGATACACGTTTATTTTTAAATCTTTTATATTTGTTATTGAAATTAGTTCTAAATACACATTTATTTATTGCATAAAGAACACTTTGATGATACAAAATAGACACTTGACTAATCATTTTTAAAAAAAAGTTGATCAATTAATAAGAGGGCATATAGAAAATAAGAACTTATAAGGTAACCATAATATTTTGTATTCGATACATATACATTGTCTAGCATTGTGTAGTATTTTTTAATTTTTATAATTCTTATCCATATCAGTGTTTTTGAGTAAACCTACAAGGTGATTCGTTACACGAATTCCCGCAAGTAAATATAGTAACTGGAAAACGGAATTCCAAGAACTGAATTTATTTTATTTTCGTATATTTCTCTTTGTTTCTTATTATATGGAAAGCGCTTGTGTTGTGTGCATACCTTAGAAGTGATTAGTACATGACAATTTTCTAATTCAGACATTTTTTTTATCAGGATAAGAAATGAGTTGAAAATTTAGCCAGTTATCCAAAGTGTTGTAGCTAAAAAAAAATTGCGAGGAATGAGAGACAAATAGAGACAATCAGACAGAAAAAAAAAAAAGGTAGTAAATCAATTAAAAATATTGAAATTTAATTTTGAAAGATTATAGTGTATTTCGTAGCTGGTGTAGAGAATTTGTTATGTGGTGCGGACAATATACATGTTGGTCTAACTTATCATATTTAGATATGATTTTTTTAGAAGAAAGTCAAGGGCAGATATAATACCCAGTCAAGACATATATGATCATCAAACAAGTTGAGTCAATTTTAAAATATCCATTCAAATTGAGTCAGTTTTTAAAATATTTAATAAATATAATTTGACAGATATGATCATCAAGTTTCATAGTTATCAAACAAGTCTTAGAGATATACAATTTATTCCCATTGTATACAATTTGAATGGAGCCGTCGAGTGCTATTTTTAGCCAAGCTATTATAATATTGAGCAGTGAGAGAAAATTTTCTCACCAAATACCTATTTTACTCTTCTATTTTCTCTCTTCATTATCTAACTTAATTAATACCAAGTTAACAAAGAAAACAATTAATAATTTTTTTTTTTTTTACATCTCATACCCTGCTACTGTTTCTTCTCTACTTTTTGTTTTTATGTTTTTATTTCATGTAACTAAACCATGTAATATAGAAATAACTTTATGTCATCATAAAAAAAAATCAATGTTCAGAATTTAAATTTAAATTCATCCATACGAACATATTTTTTAAGTTTTTAATATTATATAATTTAGAGCAAAATATTATATATACTGTAAAATTGGTACTTATACATAACATGGAAATATTATACGATTGATTTCTATTCATTTTTTAACACCATAGTTTGAAAGTCTAGCTCCACTTCTAATTTCAATATAAAACTTTATAATCATTTTTATTTCTATTTTTTTTTTATTAAAGAATGTATAGAATTGTGTTGAATTTTAATATATAAATGATATATACATCTTGCTTTTTGGTATTCTTTTGTAATATTTTCTGTGAATAAAAAATTATCTTAGAAAAGGATCGGGATCTTTTAATACAGAATGTACGATCTAGACCGCTTCTATCCAAATTAGCCAAGCTGTCTGATTTAAGCAATTGGGTACTGGAATACAAATGCGTATTCTCTACATTAACTTTGAGTCAATGAATCTCAACCGTCTAATTTTAAACGGAGTAAATCTGATTCTTGCTTATGATATAGGAGACTTTTAATATTAGTGCGGATCTAGTTTGTATGAATCTTAAAACAGATCGAATTGTCCAGATTTATTAACTCAAAATATTCCCTTTTGAGTTAATGCAGAGGATACAAATTCACTGGAATACTGGATTACTGCCTAGTATACTAACAAGATTCGCGAATTAAATTTGAATAATTTGTTTTTTTGGTGATGTCAAATTGAACGCCGAATTATTTAGTTGACCGAATTAAACCCGAATAATTCGCGAATTTTACGAACTTTTTCTGAATTTTACGAATTATTCACAATTTTTTTCCAAATTTTTCCCAGAACATTTTTTTTTGCTCTTGTAGGATTGAGATCTATGATCTGGATAATTCCGAATTATATCCGAACTATTTTTCGAATCACGAATCTTTAACCTCGCCGAACAACACCCGAATAATTCATTTGTCACTATGCTGCCTACTAGCGAATGCGTATCCTCTGCATTAACTCAAAAAGGAATCTTTTGAGTTAATGGATCTCAATCATTTGATTTTAAGCGGAATAAATCTGGCCGCTGCTTATCATATAGGGGCTCTTTAATATTAGTGCGGATCTAGTCTGCACGAATCTTAAAACATATCGGATAGTCAAGATTCATTAACTCAAAAGATCCCCTTTTGAGTTAATGTAGAGGATACGAATTCGCCTACACCCCAGAATCACTGTTGGTGAGCCCCTAGTTTAAAAATTAGCAGTGACTGGCCGCACCCGCAGTGACTGAGGGGACAGGATTTTCCTGCACCCCAGTGATCTGCTTCCTTCGCCTACTAGCTGGGTACCTGACATTAAAAATATGTACCATCAAATATGAAATTATTGAGAAAATTCAGTCCGGTACCAATGATTCGGTACGGATCAGTACCTAAGGAGCAGGAACAGTTGGCTGGCTACACCAACGGAATTTTTTGATAAACCATAATTAAGAAAATCATTTTTACTAATCCAGCATGATTGCTTTTTTTTTTCAAAAACCAAAAGGACCGGAGGAGCCCTCCGGTCTCAGTTTTTTCCTTTCCTCAAGACCGGAGGAGCCATCCGGTCTCAATATTTTTTTTTCAAAATTTAACGAAAGCCACAGAAGATCCCACTGCATATATTCCAACCAAATTTTTCAAGACCGGACCAAGGCTCCGGTCTCATTTTTTTTTTTTTTTACTTTTTTCACTTTTTTTTTCTATGCGGCTATCTGTGTAGCATCTCTTATTTTATGTATATATAATATATGTATATGTGTATGTATAATATATGTATATATAATATATGTATAATCTATGTTGCATGGATACGGGTACGGGTATCGTGTCGGACACAACACGGGTACGGCGATACGGCAATTCTCAAAAATTAAGGATACGACACGCTTATTATATTGTATGATTAATTTAATAATACTATTATTATATAAATTAAATATAAAAATTCTGGATTACTTTAAATATAAAAGCTAATAACTTGTAACATCAAAAGTAAAGTGGTTCAGTGGTTAAGGCCTTGGACGCTACAGACGAAGCCCCAGTTCGAATCCAGCTTGCAGCGCTGGGAAAAAAAGTTTTTTGGCGGGGTTCACAGCAGGCCGGGTGCACAGAGCACGGTCCACAGCAGACGCGGTGCACGGTGCAACAATGGACCAGACGCGCGGTAGCAGACGCGGTGCACGGTGCAGCAATGGACCAGACGCGCGGTATCCAGGGCGTGTCTAGATGTGTCAGAGCGGTGTCTAAGCCGTATCCAGACGAGTCAAAGCGTGTCGGAGACCGTATCAAAAGAGTAAGGACACGCCACGTAAGACGACTCGCCAGCTGGCGTGTCTGACACGTATCGTGGCCGTGTCAGAGGCGTGTCGGTGTCGGATACGTGTCGGACACGGGTACGATGGGTTTCTAGGAGTGTCAGGGTAACATAGTGTATAATGAGTAGGGTTTTAATGCCTCATTTTTTTCATACCTCATATTTTATATCTTCGCTTTCAAAGTTCAAGTTGTCGATCCGAACTGTTCAACATAATATTTATGCTAAAATATGCATATAGATAAAATTTTATATTTTTTGAAATTTTTTTACTATTTTTTAAGATGAGTACAAAATTCAACAGTCTGGATATAGCGATTTTGATATATACACACATATATTATATATACATATATACTTATATACTTATATACATATATTGGGTCCGGCTAATTTGCTGCCGACAGCATTTTAGCCGAAGGTGCTGCCGCCATTTTTTATTTTTGTGATGTCCAAACAACAAATTCAAACCGTTATATGTTTAATCTATATTATAATCTACTTGGAGACCAAATTTTACATTTTTTGGAATTTTTTTACTATTTATTAAGCTGGTTTGAAAACTGCTGATTTTAGTAAATTTCTGCAGCATTGAAATCAGCGGTTTTCAAACCAGCTTAATAAATAGTAAAATAATTTCCAAAAAATGTAAAATTTGGTCTCCAAGTAGATTATAATATAGATTAAACATCTAACGGTTTGGATTTGTTGTTTGGACATCACAAAAATAAAAAATGGCGATAGCACCGCCGGCAGAAAATTAGCCACGGCCTACATATATTATATTATATTATATATACATATATATACATATATATATACACATACACACACATACACATATACATATATTATACATACACGTATGTTATATATACATAAAAAATAGAGATGCTACACAGATCGCCGCACGGAAAAAAGTGGAAAAAGTAAAAATAAAAATAAAATATTGAGACCGGATGGCTCCTCCGGTCTTGAGGAAAGGAAAAAACTGAGACCGGAGGGCTCCTCCGGTCCTTCTTGTTTTTGAAAAAAAAAAAGAAGCAATCATTCTGGATCGGTAAAAATGATTTTCTTAATTATGGTTTATCAAAAAAATTCTACACCAACACCACCCCTGTTTAATATGTTGATGTGAGTGTTATAAGTATAAATAAAGGGGCTCTGCCAGATTGGATTGGACCTCATTTCCAAGCACAGGTGTTTTTGTTGTTATCTACTACTATATTAATAATTGATTAAATAACTATACTATATTATTAAATGACCGAATTTTTATTTTTAATAATAAACATAAAAATTATATTTCGGAAATGAAGTGAAATCTTTTTTTTTTCCGATTCATATAACGGACCGAACTATTATTTCAGTCTCTTCTGAAAAAAGAAATGGATTACTTCAGTTCACCCTTTCTCAACAATATATTTTTAATATTTCCAAGAAAAAAAATGGATTACATGAGGACTTTTTGTGCGCGCTTTTTATTTTAATATAAATGAGAATCAAATAATTCTTATAAGTTTATAGTAAATAGATATAGTGTTATGAATTAGCAATTATTCAAAATCAACTGTACTAGAAATGATTCTTTTGTGTACTTTTTTTGTTGTTGTTTGTTGATCGTTAAAATTTAAATTAAATTTTGGAATGTATTATATCAGGAACCAATAATAAATAACTGATTAAAATTGTAACAAAATTATATTTTTATTGAACAAAATAATGGACTTACAAAATTAAATCACGCACTTAACTACGAACACAAATTAAGTTTTAGAGAATTAACCTTTAATAAAAATTTTTAGGTAAAAGTGGGGTCGAGCTCATCTTTAATTAAAATAGTGTCAGTTACATAGGGAGCGTAACTTTATAATGAAAAAAAAAAAACCAATTTACTCAAAATAATTGAGTTTAAGAAAACAAAAAGAAATGACAGTAAAAATCAAAGGTTTAAATAGCGTTTATCGTATCATAGCAGACTGGCTGAAAAAACAGTGCTATGTTGAAATAGAACCGCTATAGCACGAAGTAGCGCGCTATAGCGCTGATAACACTATAGCTTTTATGGTCCGAAAACGCTATAGCGGCACTATTTAGAACCTTTGTAAAAATTGTAAACAGCAATTGAAAATTTTCTAGAAAAATATTGTGTCAGCATAAAAAATGGAAGTATGAAATCCGTGATGTTATTAAAGGACAATATAGATCGTACGGAAAATCGCTTATTTGGAACTGACAATAATTTTTTTTTTTGAATATTAATGATTAGATAGTTTGACCAAATAAGCAAATAAGACAAGATATATTTTGTCTAGAATACAGTGAAGATGCTGAAAATCCAGAAGAAATGGAATTCGTATCCTCTGCATTAACTCAAAAGGAAATCTTTTGAGTTAATGAATCTTGACCATTTCATCTATTTTAAGATTCGTGCAGTTTAAATCCGCACTAATATTAAAAGACCCCTATATAATAAACAGAGGCCAGATTGACTCCATTTAAAATCAGACGGTTGAAATTCATTAACTCAAAAAGATTCCTTTTTGAATTAATGCAGAGGATACGCATTCGGAGAAATGTGGGTGTGGGTCGGTGACGGTGGAACGGTGAGACTTGTCCGGTATGCAAATGCCAAAATTAAAGGATACATAGTTTAAAATTAGACCAACGAAAGCGGTATGGTATTTTGTTTTTTCTTTTCTTTTTTGATAATGCATCTCGTGGGATTTTCCATTTCCATTTCGGAAAAGGAAAAATAAAATCAGAATACAAAACAAAAATGCAGAAAATAACCTCCTAAATCAAAGAAGAAAACCAATAGCATCCTTTTGTCTAATCAAGGCATACCTCTTTGGTTTGTGTTGTGCAGTCCGTGTGGCCAAACATGGTGCAAGGATGTGTTAAGTTAAGACAATTTGATCTAGCAATGATACACAGCGGCATGCTACTCTGAACATTTCACAGAAAATCAAGATAAATGGAAGAATCTTTCCAGTAATGGACCTGCATCTTTGAACACCTGCAATAAGAAACTGACATGTGTGTAAGCCGCGAAATTTCATGTTGATTGTTTATAGAGGGGTGTTTGAATTTTTTTTTATAAATCATAATTAGAAAAAAAAAAAAAAATTTATAAAAATCATAAGAACCGGAATATCATTTCGGTATCTTTTTTTTTTGGGATCAAAATGTCATTTCGGTCCTAGCTGTTTTCACATATTTCGAGAAAAAAATATGTTGAAAAATTGTAAAAATACCTGTGACTGAATTGCCATTTCGGTCCCAAAAAAAAAATTCAGAACTGAAATGACATTTTGGTTCTTATAGTTTTAGTAAAAAAAAAAATAATTATGTTGGTTTCATAATTTTTTTTCTAATTATGGTTTATAAAAAAAATTCGGAGTGTTTGTGTTGCCGCGCAGGCCGATTGTGACCCGACAATTAATAATGTTCAGGAAATTTTCTAATCCATTTATTTATACATATGTATTGTATTCAGTAAGACGAAATATGAGCAAATCTTTTGTTGGTTAACATATGTAATAAGGATATAAAATTATAAATAATAAAATGTTTTTTATTAGCTCATCAGATAAAAGTACGGATAAAGAAGTTATTTCTTATCATATGAATAATTAATAAATATAAAATTATATTTTATTATCCATGTAACATTGTAACTATATAATGTATTATTGTTACGGCGAGATTAATTTATATAAAATATTTTATATAATTTTATTTAATACGAGTTTAATGACTACATTAATTTATATAACATTTTATGTATTTTTTATATTTAAAATTCTTTTAATAATAATTAGACAAATCTATCTGAATCCTACTCATGCAATTAACTTCTGCATATTTAACGACATAATTACATGTCGGTTTTTCAGATCAAGACAAACAATCTACATGAATCTCGTACCCGCTAATTATGTTGTTGAAAAATTACACAATGATGCAAACCATCTCTTTCATGCACATATTCAATTTCCATGCTCAAAACCAACGTTCTAAATAGCATTTATAGCGGCATAGCGGGGAGACAAAAAAAAAAAAAAAGCTTTAGCGAATAGCGCAGATATAGCGGAAGTTATCATAAATAGCGTTTTCTTATTTCAAAAATTATATTTTATATTTCTACTAATAGTAAACATATCTCATCGAGAACAAAAAAACAAATTGATTAAGAAGTTATAATATTCATATTGAAGTTCAATTTCTCACGGACAAGGTCCCTAGGCATTATTTTAATTTTTCATTTTTGGAAAACTCAACAATAATGCATAATACAAAATTTAATTGATATAGCGGTATAACCCGCATATGTTCTATTATATTGATATAGTTTGATAAAGTAAACAAAAGCCCATCTGGACATTAACGCCCATTAAAATTGCAAAATCATAAGTCCATGTAGCATAGCAGACCACTATTGCCACTACGCGCTACACGCTATAGCGGCTGTAGCTCGATTAGCGCAGTTTTACCCCGTAGCTTAGCTTTCTAAGTCCAAAACCGCTATAGCTTCGCTACAGGCTATTTAGAACACTGCTCAAAACCATTTTTCCACAACACTACTTATCATGCACAAATTAATTCTCGTGATATAAATAATTAATAATTTAAAATAAAATAACAAATAATCATAAATTAAAGTTATATATAAAGAAGTTTGATTACCTCGATGAATCGGTCCAAAAATTGTAACTTGAATCGCACAATTACTCGAAATCACATGCGACGTAATATCAAATTTTCAATTAAACACACAAATTAAGGGCCATCAAATTAATATTCCTACTTCAAAAAAAGGAAAAGAAAGACCGAGTAGAAGGGAATCAAATCGATTAATCGGGATTAAAAGGGACCAAATTCGTCATTTTTCTGGATTTGTTGCATTGTTTACTATTTTAATTATGATTTAATCAGAGAGTTAACTATTCTGGACCGTTTTCTCAAACTTGAAAACATTAGGACTATTTTGTAAAATTTCATAAAATTTATATTTGGCGCGTTCCTTTTTCAACAATGTTTAGTGTCTTGATCTCATACACTAATTGTATTCCATGATATTTAAATGCTATATATCAAACATTTGTTCGTTATAAACCTTTGTCATAAGAAAGTTCCTACTTGCAATTAATAAAAGTCCAAATTTATATTTATACAGAAGCCAACTATGAGATACATTTTTGGTAAATAGGGGAAATACTTGAACCGTCTCAACTGATCGATTGTGATTTGTTGATCAAACAGATACTAGCGATTGTTTTGTTTTTCCGAAATATCTCATGATAACATAGTTTTCCTAATTAGGGAAATGGGCTTTTCTACCAAACAAATGCAGAAATGCTTGTACTAAATTTTAATGCAACTTGCCTTTTTTTATATAAAAAAATTAAGTTCGTTGATACAAAGGCAATGATATATAATTTATGCGGACCGCTAGATCAAAATTGGACGGATCAAGATCTAACGATTCTAATCACACATGATTTGCGTGACTATGTGTCGTACCGTGCTATGATCAGACTATTTTGCATGCTATACTGTGCCAATTTTCTGAAAATAGTCACATCACACAAATTATCACAATACGAGACAATTAAAATCATGGTACGTAAAAGACACATATATTGTGTCGTGACATAACATATCGTGACTTTTTTAGATTCCTATAAGACATAAGTCAAAATTAATGAATTAGAATTTCGTCCTAAAATTAATATTGTTCATTATAACGCCCAAAATCCAATTTTTTTTTTTTATATACCATAATAAAAAAAAAAAAAATCAAAACACCCCATTTTGAAAGAATTTCATCTTTACCCAGGCCGCAGATTGAATCTGCGGCTCCATTTAGGTGGGACCACACATCCAATCTGTGGCCCTAATTAACGGACCACATAGGGTGTTTTGGTTTGTTGTAACATGCAAAGTGAGGCCGCCAAAATGGGGCTGCAGGACCAATCTGTGGCATGAGTAAATGTGGAGTTCCTTCCAAACGGGGGTGTTTTGGTTTATTTATTTTTTTATTATGGTATTTAAAAAAATTTCGGGCCCAAAACATAAAACGATACAATTGCCAGCTCATGATTAAAAAAAACTATACAAGCAAAATGAAGTTGTATTAGTGAAATTGTGGGATTATCAAAAGACAAAAAGGAAAAGTACACGCGAGTCTTAATACGGTCAAATTTACTCTCTATGTTGAAAACATGAACACAAGTGTTACTTTATTAGGAATTTTAGGCACTATTTATAATTCTATATAGACGAGGTTCTCTTTCGGTTCGGGCCAACTGAAATCGCTTTGCCCAAATGGCCAAGCCCGACAATAAGTGCCATGCAGGAACAATCATAGTGACAAGATATCCGAATTATATCCGTTTAATTATTTTTTGAGGTGATATCGAACCGAACGCCGAATTATTCGGTTGACCGAACTTTGACCGAATTAAACCCGAATAATTCCCGAATTTTACAAACTTTTCCCAAATTTTACGAATTATTCACAAATTATTCACAAATTTTTCCTGAATTTATCTAAGAACAATTATTTTTTTAGTTTTTTTTTTACTCCCTTGCAGGACTGAAATTTCCGATTCGGATAATTCCGAATCATTCCCGAATTGTACCCGAATTATTCCCAAATCACGAATTTTTGATCTCGCCGAACCGAACCCGAATAATTCATTTGTCACTATGGGTACAACTGCTGCTGTATCATCAGTAAGCAAGCAAATTTAGGGTTAATATCATATTGGAACCCTGTATTTTTTTTTTTTGTTATTTTCATCATATATATATATATAATAATAATAATAATAATAATTAAAGTTCTTACAATCATAAAATCATTTTATACATGTAGAGAAAAAATCATACATACGTTGATATTTGAATTTTAAATTTTAAATTATTAACATTTAAAAAAATTAAGATATAATAAAACACAAAAAACCAAGGCATTTGGACAACCGAATAATAATTATAGTCAAACCTTTTCTCTATTTCATATTTATTCATTCAACTCTTCACATAACTAATACAAGGGAGAATTTCATGTGTACCCCAATTTCAAAATTACGGATTCCCCCTCTAAAATTCATAATATATTTACCCATCTAAATTTCAAAAACTCAGAAATTTATCTAATTTATTAACTTTCTATTAAATTTTATTTTAAATTTATAAAGTACCCATTTTATCCTTTATTAAAAATTAAAAATATGTAGTATAAAGAAAATATTTTGTATTCTAAATGATCAATTGCGAGAACAAATGATCATTGTTGTAGTTGTCACACGTACATATTGACATTTAGGCATATGTTTGTGTATGCGTCACAAGTAATAAATGAATCGTTTGTTCTCAAAACAGACCAATTAAAAGATTAAATATTTCTCTTAAACAGTTAAACACGTTACATATATATATAGAGGTAGTCTACGGTGAGTTGCGAAATAAAACACGTTTCTACTTCACGCTGTATTTTTATTTTGAAAGTCCAAATTACCGATCCAAACCGTTAGATATTTAATCCATATTGAAATGTGCTTGGAGACCAAATTTTACATTTTTTGAAATTTTTTTACTATTTATTAAGCATTTTTAAAAATTGCTGTTTTGCTGTGAACAGTAAAAAACAGTAAAATTTTCTGGACCATCAGATCAGCGACTTTCAAAATTGCTTAATAAATAGTAAACAAATTCCAAAAAAAATGTAAAATTTGGTCTCCAAGCACATTTCAATATGAAGAACAAGATGAACGGTTCGGATCGACGTTTTGAACTTTAAAATCGCAAAATATGAGCGTAAAGTAAAATAGTCGCTTTACTTCGCAACTCACCGTAGCCTAGCTCATATATATATATATATATATTAATAAAGGGTGAAATAGATACTTTATGGATTTAAAATTAGTTTTTAATAGAAAAGTTAATAAATTGGGAAAATTTGTAAGTTTTTTTTTAAATTTAGAAGGGTAAATATGATATTATAACTTTTAGAGGGAAAATAATATAATTTCAAAGTTTTTACCTCAAACTCCCGAAAATTAAAAAAAGTACAGTAAATCTTTTATGTGATGTCACTTTTGTACTCACTCAACACTTCCATAAATACACCTGATATGTATTTTGAAATTATGCTTATTTTATGGAAGTGATATCATCAAACTATCAGATATACTAAACCATATAATACATCTGTACCATCTTTTGTTGTGCCTCTTGGGCAACCCTTTTTTTATTTTTAAAAAAAAGTATGGTATATCTAAATTTCTTAATTTTTTAGCATAAGATGAAAATTTCAAATCATTTTTAGTGGTATATATTACACTGAGTTTTGAACATGCCACAGTCACTATAAATTATAAAGTGTAATGACTATCAATTGAGAGCGATTCTCATTTACTATTTTTGAGCGCTTGATATTCTAATATAATCCTTTTTAATCTATAATTGATTGGTGGAAATTCAAAGTGAAATTTAAAATTTTGAATATCTTCAATTTGAGTCTTTCATTGTCAGATCATAATTCAATAATCTAAAATACATGTTCACGGTGGCATCGGCATACTTGACCCTCCACAACATAGGTATTCAGTCAGCGCACCACCGGGAGTTATGGAAGCTGAAGGTACCAATGAAGGTCAGGATATTCATATGGTTAATGTTGCTCGATAGGATACTCACGCAGGAGAACTTAATTATACGCGGTTGCCAGATAAACAAGGGGTGCAAACTATGCAGTAGTACCAGTGTGGAGACATCGGGCCACATCATGTGGTCCTGCCTGCTTGCTAAGAGTTTATGGCAAGGGTTATGTGCCCAAATTAATGTTCCAACGCGCACGGAGCAGAACATAGAGGATGCATGGCTCCGCGGCCGTAATTCATTACAGGGAAGGACTAGGCAGCGATGGGACATGGCCTGGGCAGGTGGATGTTGGACACTTTGGAAAGAAAGGAACAGAAGGACTTTCTCTGGGACAAACAAGACAATGAGAATATTAATAGATGAATCCACAACTGATTTGCACAACTGGGAACTCTTTATATAGTTATAGGAGTGCGGGAGGGTTGTTAGATCAGGCAGGAGAGTATTGTGTACTTCTTGCAGCTTTATTTACTAAGTAGCTTAAATTCAAGTAGCTAGTGTGTATTGTAAATACTTTTCTTTTAATATATATCGTTGCCGACAAATTGTCGACAACCTTAAAAAAAAAAAAAAAATCTAAAATACCAATTGATGAAAAGAAGTCTAATATGTACTCTATTTTTTAAGTTTATTTTTTATATATAGTATGAGATGAGTGGTAGGGGTGTTCATTGAATCTGATTTATTTGGTTTTCAATGGTACCAACAAATTTTGGATTAAATGGTTCATGTTTTGGGTTTAAATGGTTCAGTTCAATTCAAATTTTGAATTACTTTAGGCTTTTTTTATATTTGATTCGGTTTAATCTCTCTTATTTCAGTTTGACTAATATATATATATTTATATTTATATTCATGATTATTAAATGTATTTGTGTATGTATTGAGTTTTGAATTTTTGAAATTTGATTTCTCTTATATTGGTTCAACCAAACAAACTAAAATTTACTTCGGTTCTTTTAGTTCGACTGTTGTTTGGTTAACAAGTTTAATATGATTGATTCGTTTTGATTTTTGAAAATTGAATAAAATTTTAATTTGGTTTTAACTAAACCAAACCGTTTGAACACTACTAGATAAGTGCCAAAATTTCCCAAAATCACCTTCAACAGTATAAATCAAGTTTTGAACTATGACCTTTCAAACGAAAAATATTATTTTACCTAATTATATGTTAATGTGGTTATAGTACAGTACATTTAAAGTACTTGCCTAATATATTCCGTCTTATCTATAATTGACAAGTGGAATCCAAAATGATGTTTGAGATATCTGTCAGATTATCATTATTCAACAATTGAGAAGCCTTACTATTCTTGCAAATTTACAATTCAGAGAATGCAAGTATTAAAAACAATTGAAATACTCGGAAAAAGAAATTGCCATGTCCAAATCTCTCCTTCTCGATCTCATGGTCGATTAGCGGGTTAATGGATCCATTAACCAAACCCAAAACCCAACAAGGTAGCCGTTCCACGTGTCATCGAATCTCTTCCCACCCCCACTAAACCCTCTATAAATACAATCTCCACGCTCTCTTTCCCTCTCAAGGCAGTTTACTTCCTCCTTCCCACTCTAGTTTCTCCATTTAGAAGCTCAAAAGCTTCAATCTTTTTTTTACTATATTTTCATTTGAAGAAGCTCAGGAGATGGTTGGGAACTCAAATAGGGTCACAGATAACGACCTAGAATCCCAATTTGCACAACACCAACAAAATATGCAACACATGGAAATACACAAGGTGGCGTTGCCTCAAGGAAACCAAAGCACATGGAAATCACTCAAGCAAAGGTGAACCATGAAATCTCCATAACAATAGTTTTTGGGCTGTGAAAAAATATATTCCATGCATCTACAAACCATCGGAAAATTAAAAAATTACATCTTTTTTGGGGGAGCTCAATGTACCTCTTTATTTCAATAGCATAATTTTGTGATATATATATGTTTTAATTGTTAGTTTCTATTTCAGTATATTTATTTTAGGTGGAATAATTAATTCGTTAGTAACAAAATAATTAAATTTCTAGGTTAGCAAGATATATTTGTCTAATATCTTGTGATATTTATTAATTCTTTCGTTTTCATCAATTTAGATTTGGAGAGGTGTTCTTCCCTGATGACCCACTTCACCAATTCAAGAACCAAACTTTCTTCAGGAAATTGTTTTTAGGGCTGCAATATTTATTCCCAATTTTCCAATGGGGATCAGAGTATAGCCTCAATTTGCTCAAGTCCGACGCAATTTCTGGCCTCACTATTGCGAGTTTGGCGATCCCCCAGGTACTTTTTAAAAATGAAAAATAAATCTTAATCTTTATTTCAATCCCTAAATTAATTTACTGGAAGAAAAAAAAACTTAAAAATATATATTTGAAAGTCCCAATATTGACAAAGAAAAATATAGTGAACTCTATGCAATGTAGAATATATGAATCATTATGTGGTAAATTACAAAAAATAATAATTGCTAAATTTTAATAAACAATGATGAAGCGCAAGAATTTATTTTAGTACTTGGTCTTTACCAAGATTTTAGGAAAGCGCTAATTCTTTGATGTTTCACCTATAAAGGTTGGTGCATAAAGCAATTAAACTTTGCCTTGAAAGTATAAATGGTTGCATAGGCAAGCTTTAATTTTGCATATTTTGCAACTGAAAACATGGCATTAAATGCAGATTTGTCTTTTCTGGTCACCATAAATAGTTAACCCACTTGAAAACTTCAAGAAGAAATGAACACAAAAATAATATATGCTTTCATTTAATGAAATACTTCAAAGAGAAAACCAACTGCATAAACAGTCCTATTCAACAGATTTGTCTATTTTAATTATGATGCATTTTTGGTGTGCATGAAAGATGCATAATATCTCAGTTTAACTAACTAAATTGCTATTTGATGTATAACAGGGTATTAGCTATGCCAAACTTGCTAATTTGCCACCCATCATTGGCTTGTGTAAGTTGAAATTAACCATATATATATACACAATTCCCCCTAACTTTTATTATTTTTATCATTTAAAGCAAGTAAATTTTTTCTAAGCGTATTGTTGTTTTTACGCCTATTCAATACAGATTCAAGCTTTGTGCCACCTCTTATATACTCGGTGCTGGGAAGCTCCCGGGACCTAGCAGTGGGGCCAGTCTCGATTGCCTCTTTGGTAATGGGGTCCATGCTCAGAGATGCAGTGTCTCCTGAGCTGCAGCCTATGCTTTATCTCCAACTTGCTTTCACCGCCACCTTCTTTGCAGGTGTTTTTCAAGCTTCCTTGGGTTTCCTCAGGTAATAATTGTACAATTTTTTTATAATGAAAATAATTCGGCTTGAACCCTATGCTAATTTTGAGTTATACAATTGTCATGTAAAAGAAGAAAAACTATCCAAAAGACGATTAAAAAGTTGAGTACTGTATGCTAGTACATTTGATAGCATTTAGTAGTCCTCACTCCTCACTCAGTGAGAAACCCGAATGCTACTATGGAAAATTTTCACAGAGAGATGCAACATAGAAACTTTAGAAAAGGTGGTGTGCATTGTAATATCAACAAACCTTTTTTATATTAAATATCAACATATATAAGAATGATACTCAGGATATTCCTTCTGAGTTTTTTAGTCATGGTTACTAAAAGAAGGTTTAGTGCTCGTGAGAATAATTTGAATCCAATCATCATAAATTACCAAGTCTACTGTCAAGTACAAACTCTAGAAATTAACTAGGAATAATATTCCCCTTTCCACTAACATCTGGATTTGCATTTTTGTCCATAGATTGGGTTTTATTGTTGATTTTCTTTCAAAACCAACCCTTATCGGATTCATGGGTGGCGCTGCAATTATTGTATCACTCCAACAATTGAAGGGGTTATTTGGAATTGTTCACTTCACTACTAAAATGCAATTCATCCCTGTCATGCTCTCGGTTTTTCAGCACAGGGATGAGGTAAGAAAACTATTTTAAATTTGATAATCATGATAGTCTTGGAGGGAAAAAAATGTATTGCTAGCTCTTATTTAAAAATAGGAAAATATTGGTATTAGATAAAATTTACAGACCATTCATTATGGAAAATAAGCACTCAGTGCATATTTTTAAGAGTTTTGAGGATGATTATATAACTATATATATATTTTTTTTAATTCTCTTTTGTTGCAGTGGGCTTGGCAGACAATTGTAATGGGAACTTCATTCCTGCTTTTTCTATTAATAACAAGGCACATTGTAAGATCTAACTTCTTTCCTTTTTCCCTTTCTTTGGTCCCATCAATTACTTTTACTGCCCCACTAATTGAAGGATATTTCCTAGAAAGAATGGAGCTGGTTCATTTTAAAAATTTATAAATTAATAAAAAAGGGAGCAAAGAAAGAACAATGAACAAAAACACAAAAACAAATAGGGCCTATGCTTTGTGAATTTATTCCTGCACCATTTATTTCCATCATAAAAGTGTTTATACTTCCTTTTGAAAAATATTTATTCCTGACAAAAAATATTATATCTTTTGCAAAGTAGGTGTAGTTAATTTTGTAACAGATTGTATATAAATTGAAATTGCACGGAAGTTTAGATTTCATCGCATACACTATAAATATTTTTTCAGTCAAGTATAAACACTTTTATAATGAGGTATGACACTTATATATGGAGTGTAGATATAGAGGTGCAACTATCACTTCGTCTATGCTTATATATTAGGATCATGTCACTAGAAGGCTAACATTCCAAGATCAGATATACTGTTGTCTAATAATTACCTCGTAAAAACAAGTACAAAGCAGACAATGCGTATAACTGTCATGTCAGCACACGCGTAGCTGCAATATATTTCAATTATTGTCAGGCAGTATTTAAGACATAAACACTATTATTAAAACATAATTAAGGGAATGGTGGGACCTTTGGCTGCTTGCCACTAAGGAATTGAAATCCACTAATATTTACTGTATAAAAAGTGATACAAATCTTATTTGTTTAAGTTGTGGTTATTAATTCACACTTTATTAGTGTTTCTGATTACTTTTTTGGAGGAAAGAGCCTTTTCAAAAGGTTTGAGGTATCAATTTTAAAAAACATGTTTAGTATGTGTGTCTGAAAATTATAAAGTTATAATAATATCTTTTTTTTTATTTAAGACAGTGTGATTTTCACTTGCATCTTCCAAACTTAAATTTTTACAATCCCAATCGAGGCTAAGAGGCTTCCGTGTCAAGATAATTATCTACCTTTCTGTTGCTATCATATAAATTTTAAAAGTAAATATGTAGATAACATAAACCAATATGTGAATAATCACTTGAAAAAAAAGATACTAATATGTGAATAATACATCCAAAATGAAACAGAGCTTGAGAAGGCCAAAGCTCTTTTGGGTGTCAGCAGCTGCACCTCTTTCTTGTGTTATTCTCTCTACACTTGTCTCCTTTGTCTTCAAAGCTCAAAAGCATGGCATCACCACTGTAAGTACTTGTTATAAAATAAAGCATTAATTCCTCAAGTTATTCAATAATTTTAATGAAAGATGTTATACTTCTTTGTCATAGATTGGTCATTTGCAAAGAGGAGTGAACCCCCCATCAGGAAACATGTTATACTTCCATGGTTCCTTTTTGGATCTTGCTATCAAAACCGGCATCGTCACTGGCATCCTATCTCTCACTGTAAGTGCACATAATTATTATTTCTATGAATTCAAACAAAATGTTTCTAAACACAAAGATAATTAAGTAAAAAAAAAAGAACTGTGAATGTTTTTCTTTTGGTAACTTGTTCAAAGCATTTCGTTGAGTAACACTTCGAGTTATCGAGTCAAGAGCAAATTTAGTTTATTATGTGTTAAATGTTGTAAATACTTATTAATGTAGGAGGGGATAGCAGTGGGGAGAACATTTGCATCACTCAAGAATTACCAAATTGATGGTAACAAAGAGATGATGGCTATTGGTATTATGAACATGGCCGGCTCATGTGCTTCTTGTTATGTTACCACAGGTATCTATCTAAATTATATTTGTTTTCATAAATATATTTATATAGATCCCTACTCTCCAATCGGTTCCAGACACATGTCAATTATTTCCTCAAAAATACAAAGATTTCAGGCTACTGTGCCATGTTAAACAAATGAAACAAAAATATAAAACCCACTTAAAATGCTCTAAAACATTTTTCTACGTAATCAGGTCTACATTTTTTCAGATAACTAATTTTTTTTTACCCGACTTGAAACAGGATCATTCTCTCGATCGGCCGTGAACTACAATGCAGGCTCAAAAACTGCAGTCTCAAACATAATCATGGCATCAGCTGTGCTCGTCACTATGCTATTTCTCATGCCCCTTTTCTATTACACACCAAATGTTATCCTCTCGGCAATTATCATAACAGCAGTGATCGGCCTCATTGATTTCGGTGCGGCTGTCAGGCTGTGGAAAGTGGATAAGCTCGATTTTCTTGCATTTATAAGTGCATTTTTTGGTGTCCTGTTTATTTCTGTACAGGGTGGCCTTGGCATTGCGGTAAGAGTTACATGCATTTTAGTTTGCTTTTAATCTTGATTTTGAGGAGACAATTATACAAGCATATTGTTTAAAATTAAGGAACTATAAGTAAAAGACGAACAATGTTGCTTTTAATGGTTGTTATGATGTTCTAATCTCTTTTTATTTATTTTTCTTTTTGCAGATCGGAATCTCTGTTTTCAAAATTTTGATACAAGTGACACGGCCAAATACCATACTAAAGGGAATAATACCAGGGAGCCAAAGCTATAGAAGTTTGGGGCAATATAAAGAGGCATTGAGGGTGCCTCATTTTCTCATTTTGGGTATTGAGTCACCAATTTACTTTGCAAATTCCACATACCTGCAAGAAAGGTACATTTTTCTTGCTTTAGTTATTTAATTTGCACATACAAAAAGGCAACTCCATTTAAAATTCATTAAATCAATTTTGATTTTGGTTTATACTAACTTCATTCCTTGTATCATTTTAAATGCAGGATTTTAAGGTGGGTAAGAGAGGAAGAAGAGGTAGCACAAAAGAGCCAATATCCAATCAAATATGTTATTATCGATATGGGTGGTAAGTTAAAAAATCATCATCATCCCTTACTAATGCTTCACATTTACTTTGTAAATAACCTGAAAACTAATTAAAGTTTTTGATATTTTAGCTGTTTCGGGAATTGACACAAGTGGCTTGGACTTACTAATGGAGCTCAAAAAGATCCTGGGCAAAAGATCTCTCGAGGTACTTAATAATATTTTACCCAAGTAGATAATTTTTTTACCAGGATGACAATGTAACTGATGTATTAAGTTTGCTTATTTGTAGCTTGTACTGGCGAATCCGGTTGCAGCTGTGGCTGACAAACTCTACAAATCTGAGGCATGGGAATTGTTCACCTCAGAGGGATTGTATATGACAGTTGCCGAAGCTGTTGCAGCAATTTCTTCGGTTGAGAAGTTCTATCCATAATTGAAAGAAATGTAGTTGATATTATAGTAAAATTAGTCTAACAAATGAACATGTTTTGAGGAAAAAAGGGTTTAATTAGAGAGAACTCTTTATTGTGTTTTCAAAATGATAGTGTAAGTTTTATGTTATGCCTCCAGCCTCCCTAGTGAGAAGCTCCTCTAAGAGGAGAGTTTTGGTTGCTGTAGAAATTAATAATCTCTTCTAAAAGCGAGTTTTCATGCATAAAGATGTCTTCTATCATGAAGATTTTGCTTGATGTTTTATAAATGAATTTTCTGTTAAGCTTGGTAGCAATTTGAGAACTTATTTTTTAAGCAATTCATAAAGTATAACTATCAATTTTTCCGTCTCCAAATAACTGTTGCACATGTTATTTATGCAAAAATTAACAAAAGAATAAGATACAATTTTAAGTGTTAGCAGCTTCAACTTGTTGCAAGTACCTCAAAAAATAGTTTGTTTTTAACCGATTCCTTTTGCAAATAGAAGATAACAGATTTCCTTTTCTAACATTAATCGAACGACAGTATCAGGAGCGAACAAATTAAACAATCAATTAGTACCTTTGGTTCCTTGGAGACGGGTGTGTTTGGATGGAGCAAGAATACCACTAACTTTAACACAATTTTTTTGAGCTATTCAATATTTGAATGGAGCAAAAATAGTACTAACTTACTATTCTTTATTTGTCTTATATGAATTAGCTCACTATTTTACTAACCCAATGAAAAGTTGAGTTAGTTACTATTCTTAGAAATCGAGGGGGGAAGGGACAAGGCGAGAACAAAGAGATTGGAAGGACTTTATATCACCTAAAGTAACTCAAATTTTGAGTTTAGATATGTACTGCAGATCAGTTTTCACACAAATATTAAAGGATCTCGGTACATTCGATTCTGATCAGATCTTTTTTTTTTTGAGTAAAAATAGGGGTCATGCCCATATTTAATTGAATAAAGTGGTTACATAGATTGTATCCATAAAAAGTAAATTGGTAAGCGCTCAAAACAGTTGAGCAAAATATGCTAGAATTAAAATAAAGTAAGACAGTAAAACTAAGCCTAAAGGAATTGGAATTAGTTCAGAGTTCATATATGTGTTAGAACAGAGTATTTTCACATATATGAACTCTGTATGAAAAATTCAGATCTAAACTCAAAATTTGAGTTACTTCAGAGATTTCGGAACTGTTTGGCAAATTTTGATAAACGCTCCCATGAATTTGATAATTTAACGAATCATTATTCTTTTAAATATCTTTAGAGAATGATCCTTGTGGGGAAATTTCGAAAGATTCTTATGTGAAGTAGTACAGTGTTTCACTGCACGTCTGCACCTCTTACAAAATATCACTTTTGGCCTTCAATTTCAGCGAAGGGTTATCTAATAATTAACCGCATTGCGTGTTAGTCTTAAAAGCGGGATAAGGTTGGCATTACCCATATAAAAAAGACTAATATTCTTGTGAAATTTTCCTATGACACGGACCTGTGGCGCTTTTGGAATTTGATGCTCCTTTTCTAAAATCTTATGAAATCTCAAAAGACCTACTAAAAGTTGTTCAGAACAAAATTGGTCCAGGCTCCTCGATTAATTAGAATGTTGTCACATGTAAGAACTCTATATAAAATATTCATAAAATTTAAAACATAATTTATATTTATCTGAATTTTTCATACAGAGTTCATATATGTGAAAATACTCTGTTGGCAGAGGGTATGAGATGATTATGTTCGTGACCAGAAAATCATTTCCAAACCTGTTATATTATGAGTCTCGACCGGATTAGTTCGAATTCTGATCAGATGATCCGAATTGAAACTCAAACGGTACATTATCTCATATAGGATCTGGACTCGGGAATCGGGAGGGGAGGAGGAAGAAAGGAAAGAAAGAGAGCCAGAAATGCAAACCTCAAAAGAGATCCAAAAGTTCTAGCCTTTTAGGCAACGAAATAAATTGCCCCCGTGGGTTAGCTTGTTTTAAAAGGCCTGTCATGGTTCAGGCCCAATAACAGCCGACTTGTGCTGATGTAATCCTAATGTAGTCAAAGAGAAAAATTAGGCTTAATTACTAGACGGATCCTGCTTGTGATGCCCGGAACTTAAACAAAATTACCAGAAAACTAGGCTCCAAGCCGAATGCGTATCCTCTGCATTAACTCAAAAAGGAATCTTTTGAGTTAATGAATCCCAACCGTCTGATTTTAAATGGAGCCAATCCGGCTCCTGATTATGATATAGGGGCTCTTCACTATTAGAGCGGATCTAGTCTGCACTAATTTTAAAACACATCGGATGGTCAGGATTTATTAACTCAAAAGATTTCCTTTTGAGCTAATGCAGAGGATACGAATTCCTCGAAGCCAGGGTTTAGCGAGGCGAATCCTCTGTAGTAACTCAAATTTTGAGTTTAGATCGGACCGTCCGATCAGAATCGGGGCCAATCCGGTCCGAGGTGGAAATGCACGGTCTGAATCTGTACTTATAATTTGAGTTAAGTGATATAGATTCGGGTTTGGTTAGTGTTGTTTACTGGTAAATAATTTCTTTGGTTAATTTATTGGTTGCTGACTTGCTGCTTATTTTGGCGATTCATTCAATATCTTCACTGGATCCAAAGAGGGGTGGAGGGATCCAGGGCGGGAGAGCGCGAGAGAGAGAGGATGCAATCTTGGTGATTGAGAAAATTCAATCCATGGATTATTCGTGTCATCTCTCCGTTTCAGTTTTCATGCTGTTTGCGTTTTTCTCTTTCTTTCCTATCAACGCCGTTGCCAGAGGTGGCGATCGCATCCCATCCCAGCCAGGTCTTTTACTCAGTTTGTTTGTTCGGAATTTTGTTTAATTACTGGATTGTTTTGTTGATTTTATATATCTCCTCTTTCTCCAATTTTGACTTGCCTCAGAGCTCAGAGGTTTATTAAGGCAGTGAGAGAATCAAACTTACGCAATTGCCATTCTCAAATGTAGATAACAATAAGTGGTGACTATAACAGGATTGATGGGATTCTGTTGCAAAATCTCAAATCTGAGAACTATAATTCCAATGGCATCATTTTTCTAAATTTCGTTTATCTTTTCATAACTAGGTGCAATGAATCATAGCAAAGATTATTCCACAAGACATCTTTTCGGAGTGAAAGAGCATCCACTGATGTATGCTTCCAAATTGACTTAATTTGTATTCTTTTCCCCCAATATTATTAGTCTGTTTCACCTGGCATCATTAATTGAAACTTTGATGGAGTCTCAGCTTATCCCAACATCAGCCATAAACTCAAGTATTGCAAAACAAACAAAAAGAAAAGCACCAAGAATATGAAATTTGATTGGTATCTGACTCTGGCATGTGCATTCTGATGCCATCTGATCTGAATCATACTGTGTTCATTTTGTTTTGTATAGGGAAGAAATTATTCGGGGGTATATGAGTAATTTTGAGCTGGAGAAGTCCATGAAGGAGTTTGGAAAGAGATGCGCTAACATATCATATGTATACAGGTACATTAAACTCAGAGCTTTTTTACCAATATCTATTGATTAATTGAAGAAGGCTCACAAGTTCCAAGATCACCAATCTGTGCTAATTTGGGGATTGAATCCATGATAGCAAGTCTTCAGGAACCTCACCACTCAATATACTAAACCATTTGAACCTTTTTAACCCAATATATTGAACTTGAGTGGAAATGAACTTTGTATATGCCATCCAGTACCAGTCATGCCTGGCATTTGTACGGTACTGGTATACAACAGGTTCATTTAACAGTATTTCACCCTTTTCTTCCTAGTTTTTTTTTACTATTTCAGTATGGCTACTCATAAATTATTTGTTTATTTTACCTTTTCGAGGTAACTACTTTCAGCATAGGAGAGAGCGTGCAAGGATTTCCACTGGTATGTACATGTAAAGACTAAATTGTTTGTATAAAAAATGCTAAGTTGTTTTATTTGGTTATTTGGTTATCTATTAATTATTTATGTAGTGGGTGATTGAGATTTCTGACAAGCCGGGACAGAAAGAACCAGAGCCTTCATTCAAAGTTAGTGCGGCAACTCTTCTCAACCTATATATAAATCTCTTCTTTTTATAGTTACCATTTTTTTATCATAAAAGAAACATAATAGACAAAAAAGAGATTAAGCCTAAAGCAAATTGAAACCTGTTATATTTTGCATTCACTGATACCATTATAGGTAACTCTTATGGCTTGTTAAGCATGTGTACTGAAAACTAGTACTACTATATAATGTTCTTATTTACTTATTTAATTACAGTATATTGGAAATGTGCATGGTGATGAACCAATCGGAAGAGAGCTACTTATGCGCTTAGCCAATTGGCTGTGTGATAATTACATGAAAGACCCCTTGGTAATTACTTTATTAATAATTTTTTTATATGATACCTTTTTCTAAATCTTTTAGTAACTCTACAAACCAATTTTTGAAAATGCTTGATCTTTCTTTTTGGTATTTTCCCTTGACCTTGTGTGAAGTAACAAGTCAAAATGCAGAAAAATAAAGTATCTTTCAATTCAATTAATTATCTTTGATATATTTTTCTTTAATGTATTTCTGTAACACTATGTTCTCTTTAATTTTGTTTGACAGGCAAACTTGATTGTAGAAAAGGTTCACCTTCACATCCTTCCTTCAATGAACCCTGATGGATTTGCACTAAGAAAACGCGGCAATGCAAATAATATTGACCTAAACAGAGATTTCCCTGACCAAGTAATTTTAACTGATTTTCTTTTTAAAACTACTACTAATTCTCTGATTTGGCGTCTGCTAATTTCACCTATTAATATGGTTATTTTCCAAAGTTCTTTCCTATTAATGATGTGGAGAGCTTGAGGCAACCTGAAACAAGAGCTATTATGAATTGGCTTCAAAGAGAGCATTTTACAGCATCTGCCAGTTTACACGGGGTACTTTTTTTGACAACATTTATTGGTATATTTTCAAATATGTTTCAAGGAAAAATGAATATGAAGTACCAATAAGACTGAATATAGTTGCACTTATGATTTTCCATGATTTATATTGCTGGTACAATGTTGATTGGTATTGTCTAATCAGTCCTTCCTGATGAAAAGAATTTTGTATTTTGTAGGGGGCGCTTGTCGCAAATTATCCTTGGGATGGATCTGAAGATAAAAGGTTGGCAGTTTTAGTTATACTTATTATCTCCCTTTTTATCATTTGTGCTCATTAATTTTTTCTAATCGATTTTCGGGCTTCTAGGAACAAATATTATGCATGCCCTGATGATGCAGCATTTCAATACATGTCAACAGTATACAGTCGATCGCACCACAATATGTCTTTAAGTAAAGAATTTCCCGGAGGCATCACCAATGGGGCATTTTGGTAGTTTTATTACAAACTTTAATACAAGAAATACATTCCAAGTCATCAAAATTTGGATCTACGAATCTTATCTCTTTATTTTTGGGTATTTTTAGGTACCCTATATATGGTGGTATGCAAGACTGGAACTATATACATGGAGGATGTTTTGAGATAACACTTGAAATAAGCGACATCAAATGGCCTAAAGCGATCGAGGTCATTACCGTATATTAATTTTGTCATTTGTTTTTATTTTCTTATTCTATTTTTAAATGTAATACGAATATTTCAATTTGTAGCTACATGCATTATGGGAACACAATAAAAAGAGCATGTTGAATCTTGTTGCTAGTCTTGTGAAGGTAAATTTATATCTCTGTACCTTTTACTGTGTGCAAATGTTTTAACTTCTTTTAATTAGAAAGGCCCCTCCATAATGTCTGTTACAGTAAACTTCTATATTTTGAAAATTGTAGTCTGGGTTAACTTCAACTATGCTGTTATCCGCCTCGTTCTGCAGATCTAATTTGCAACTTTTTGGAAATTATTTTTCCAATTTGATTAACTTGAAATTTTTATCAGGCAGGAGTTCATGGAAGGGTATTTTCGGGAGAAACAGGCTTTCCTTTACCAGCCTATGTGACTGTGGAGGAAATCAATTACACGGTTAATTTAATATTCTTACAATCTTGTCAGAAAAATTTATTTCTTTTTACATTGTCTCCAATTACCCAAATTCAGCCAGAAAACCATGTAGTCAAAACCAAATAAAACATGAAAGGTAGACCAGCCTGATAAACATTTAGCATTTGTCAGATAATACTTACTTTTACTCTGTTAATATCAGGTTAGAGCTGGTAGCATATATGGAGATTATCATCGTATTCTTGCCCCTAAGGGTAGTTACAAAGGTAATATCATAAAAGTATATTTTTATTTATTTATAATGCCCTTGTAAGTTAGTGGTACGTCAGAAACACCTCCCCTCTCCTGATGCTTAGAAAAATGCCCTAATTACCCTCTAAACCCTCTATTTCAGTTCACATTAACAAGGAGATAAACAGTGATATTTATTTGCCATTTTTGATGCATTTGAAAAAGTTTGTGCATATGAAATTGACTGTAAGAATACAATATTTGACAATTCTTTTATTAAATTTGTAGTAATTGCATCCATGCCCGGCTACCAAACAAAATCTACACAAATACAGATGAATGATGAAGGCGTAAACTTGGACTTCATTCTGACTCCAGAAGAAAGCAACAATAAAAAATCCAAACCTAAAGGTTGTGATTGCAATTGTGAAAGGAGCGATCAAACCGAGTTATTTCCATTCTTTAAAACAATTCCCATCGAGTTATTTCTCATTGTTCTATTTATCCTCTTGTTCCTTTGCTACTTGTTCAAGAGGAGAACTATATTCAAGTTTTCTAGACATAACAGGCAATTTATAGGGGCTAAGCGAGCTGCAGTTGTGTAATTTGAAACAGGATCAGGTGTTAGTTAATAGGAGGAAAGATGTGATTTGAAATTCTTATATGGTGTATACGAGGGCCGAAACAGCTCTATTAATTATTAATGTTGTAGTAAATTTAGATTATAGAAATTGATAAATTATTGTCGTATCTACCTTGTGCATCTCACGGTGCAGGTGCAGCCATCTTTCTCATTTTTGTTAAAAAAATAAAAATAAAAATCATGCATCCAAAATTATGTATCAAGCAACATGCTTTTCTTTACCAGTCACAAATATTTTGTTTCTTTGTTGTATAATAAAAAAA
Source organism: Carex rostrata (assembly GCF_964058835.1). Taxonomy (NCBI): domain Eukaryota; kingdom Viridiplantae; phylum Streptophyta; class Magnoliopsida; order Poales; family Cyperaceae; genus Carex; species Carex rostrata. The sequence continues at coordinate 6,884,594 of NC_135930.1, read as the reverse complement.
AGTTTCAGAAGCCACAAGATGTATTAGAAATTTATTTTTATAAAATGTCTGCCTTCTATATAAAAACATATTATTTCTGGATCACCAAATCAATATTCAATTGTTTGTCAGAATTTTAAAAGGAAAAAAATTCGATCAAATTAAAGGGTTCAGATCCACGACCGGATAGCTTCTTTTTTTTTGTGTTTGCCACACTCAAGCTGTAATGTTTGAATTTTCAAGTATTAAAATCCATCAATTGGAACTCATGTGACGAGAGTCCGAATTTTTCTTTCTCAATTTATTTTTAAATAAACAATACTCTAATAATAAAACTTAATGATAAAGCTTAACTATTCAACCACTGTTGAATAACCCTGTATAATAAAATATATAAATATGAAAATATTATATGGACTCTTCCAGAAATACTTTGGTAAAGGTTTCCTGTAAATTTTTTTTAGATCAATGAACTACTTTCAAATTATACACATATTCAGCTTCTGCCAAGGCTTTCAAAAAATAATTATACACGTAATATATCCGAATCACAAATTTTTAACCTAACTGAATTGTTTTTAAATCCCAAACTTAATACTATGCAAAAGGGTTGGAAATGACTCCCAAATTCTTTGCACAGAATACTCCTATGCAACAATGAAACGATGGAACAAGTAAATCAATCAGCCTATATAGGATCCTACGATGAAAAACAAAGAACTGGATGAAATTTTATTACATGTCAAATGTACCAATTGAATATTTCTCAATGCAGTTAAAAAAACCTACTAATTGGTGAACATGTAGTATGAAAAAATAATATTAAAAAGAAGGCTCGCATGATCAATTTACATTGTCTCAGCTAGTCAAAATTGAAGCATGTATACTTCTCTGCTGGTTGCATCACGTCAAATAGCAATGCTAACTTATGTTACCTTTAGACTACTGAAATAGCAAAAGAAGATTCACAAAAGATGATGTCAGTACTGCTTAATTATACTCGTATGCTATAGTATGACATTTAATTGTGGAAGTAGAGTCACATACCCTCTTTAACAAATTACATGAAATAAGTGATGTGGAATAAATTCCATGAAGATGCATCATACATTTGCACTCTTAAAGAAGTAAAGACGTGAGGGGAAATAGGGTAGACTCGTTAATAAGAAGTTCAGTTGAGAGATATACATGTCAGTGTGAAATTTGTAAAACATGCACACACAAAGTGTGGGGTATTTTGCAAAATTATATCAATCCAAGTATTAACTATATATTTATAACTAACTACTGACAGTTTTTTTTTTTTTTTGTAACTAAATGCCCGACAGTTCTGGGTTGTTTGCAAATAACATCAGTAGCACTAAAAGTAACTCTCAGTAAGCAAACTATCAACCAACTACTATTTAACCTGATATCAGAACAAAGGTTCATATCTACAATCAACAAGTTCTTAAAGAATTTTGAATAGCAAACCAGCTGGCTCTTCACTGAGATGTCCTAAATACCCCTACTTGGAAAAACCATAATTATATTTTGTTAAAAGTTCCAGATTTTCACACTGATACACAAGAAGGCTAATACTGACTAACTCTCCCTCTTGAAAAAAATGAGAAGTAGAGCAGCCAAATATGTAGCATGGGGTACATGTAGCTCAAATGTTAACTATCATGAGGATATTTCTAATAATAGATGAAATAATTGTCATGAGCAGTCCGTGTTGCACAAAGGAAAGCTGCTTTGTTATAATTATTTCCTTTTACATCAATATTAGTGCTCATTGTTTTTATATCATAAAATAAAGACTAACCTATTTGACATTAGAGACTTTCATAAGCTCGTTAAACGCCTCTTGTGGTATGTCGACGGACCCCACACGCTTCATCCGCTTCTTCCCTTCCTTCTGCTTTTCTAGAAGCTTCTTTTTTCGGGTTATATCACCTCCATAGCATTTTGCCAGAACATTCTTTCTCATTGCAGACAAGCTGAGATGAAATTTCAATTGTTATACCAATAAGTAAACAAAAACAAAAACCCAAAACTCTAATCATGCCGTAGAGTATATTATTCAGAAAATGGTATAATGTAAGTAACATGGCATGTTAATAAACAAATGCCGCATGGAAGAGGTGTCATGTTCTTTGTCAGCGAACAAATTGTTACCCTACTAATAAAAATAAATGAAAAATAATCAATTCATAATTTTTTTTTTCTAATTTGAGGTATTCTTACGTTTCTCTTGCAATAATTTTAGAACCCACAGCAGCTTGAATAGTTATCTCAAACATCTGCCTGCATCAAGAGGCAAATAAAAAATAACAATCTAAACCATAATAAAGAAAAATATTTGAATGCAGAATGCTGGAAGGAACATAATACAAGAGAACAACAAATGCAATTATGTGGTATCACCGTTTATGTTAGCAATCACACAAAACTAACCTGTCAATGAATTTCTTTAATTTTGCAACTAATTCTCGGCCAATTCTCTGTGCCTTCAAATCATGAACAATAGTTGCCATTGCATCAACCGGCTGCCCATTTAGTAGTATATCTAGCTTTACCAAATCAGCTTTTTGATAGCTATCCAAATCAAGAGAAAATAATAAGAACAATTTCCAATCATTTTTCTAACTATGAAATGCAAAACTGAGGTGGAGAAAAGAACACAGGTGCTTTGCAAGACATAGGTCATAGTTGGCTACATTACATTAAAAGCTAATGATTTAAAGTGTTCTCAAGAAAAACCCAGTTAGTGAAACGACTAAATTGCCCATAACCAACAGAACAAACTCTTCGCAGGTAGTTCATAACTGAAAAACCCAATATTTAGATTACTTCACTTGGTCTTAGTCTCTTAGAGCAACTACAAACTAGGATAATAATGTCAGGTTAGGCATTGTTTCTGTATTAAAAAAAAGGGTTCAATTGCCTCCAATTTTCATGCCTTCACTTTATAATCTTTAAAACTAAAATTCTAAAACTAAAATAACAAAATAAACCATTAGATGTGATCTACATTATATATATACACACAAAAAAAAATGGAGGGTTTAATTGGCTTTGTTCTGTTGGGGATCAATAGCTTGAAATATCAACATCCAGAATTGTCCACATCAGTAGATTTTACAAAGATGTCTATAAAAACATAGCCAAAATGTGCATAATTGTCAATTTAATGTGCAGGTACAAGAACCATATATGTCACATCTTACGGTTTTATTTGAATCTGTGTTTAAGATTATAAACTATACTTCTAAAAAGTGAAAGCACAATGGAGTCATTTGAACCCTCCTCTAAAGAAGTTTTCATTTGCAATTTTCCATACATCTCAAAAACTTGTTGCATTTTAATTGGAAGAAAGAGAGTTTTGAGTGTAAATTATAAAATACAATAGCTGAGAATTATTTTAAAGAAGTTGCCTGAGCAACTAGGAAAGAAAAAGAGGCTTACTCCGAATCCTCATAATCAAAGGTTGCATATCCCGATGTTATACTTTTTAATTCATTATAGAAATCAACTATAATTTCTCTTAATGGCAACTTATACTTCATAAGCGCCCTCTGGCTGCAAACACAGAACAAGTATTATAAAAATGCACCTCATATACACGCCTTCCAAAAATAATACCCATCAATACCAAAAAGTGATGTTCCTTTGAAAGTATTACCTATCGATGAAAGAATACTCAATCTGCTCTCCTCTTCTCTCTGAGCAAAGAGTTATCACAGGACCCACATACCTTAATATAAAAGAGCAAATTGTCAGCCTAAAGTACATTGGATTTATAATTTGCTAGTGAAAGCAATCATAAACTAAATAGTGTGTACAACAAACCACTCAAAGCACTCTAATTCTAACACAAACACAGAATTGGAAATAACCCAACATTTTTTTGGTTACTTGAAAACAACAACCTTACCTAACTTCTTAAAGTAAAAAGGTCTCCATATAATATAAATTTTGCTTATTTGGTGTTTATCTGAAATAGAAAAATGAAAGGTCCATAACAGCTGATGATGTGATGATAAATGAGAAGAAGAAGAAGAGAGCTTACTCACTAGGAATAATAATAGTTGCAATAACGGTTGGTTCCCAACAAGTTGTTACTCTTTTTCCTGGATTTGATGCCAGTGTTGCCGGATTAGATAATTCCACTTTGCTACATTAAACAAAAGGAATGAACCCATAAATGAATAACTAAATGAATTTGACTACGAACAGTGACCAGCTAATATCACTAAGCAAAGCAAGTTTTAGATGAAGACCATACCTTCCATCTGAATACTCAAAAATGTAAGGTACAGTTGGTACTGTTGATATGACATTAGCTCCGTATTCCTAATATAATTAAAGAAAAAGGTAAAGTCTGATTAACTAAAAAGGGTACTGGAGTACTTAAACAAGTGAGCCCTTCTATTTCATTATGATATGCATATTTTTACAATCCCTTTTAAAAGTCATCCAGTAGCACAGAACTCGTCTTACTACCATGCAGCAACATTTTGAGGTTGTCCAAGAAAATAAGAACCCCATCAAGGTGCAAATGAAAATGACAAATAAATATCTACGAATGAAACAAGCAATAATTACTTGCTCAAGACGCTGATGGAAGACATCCATATGAAGTAAACCTAGAAAGCCACATCTGTCAATAAGAAATCACACTGTCAGATAATCCTCGAGTTCCATGATGTAAACCCTAATCCTTGAAGAGTTTAAAAAAAGAAAGAACGAGAAATGATTACCACAAGAACATGGTTAAAACATTAATATTAACAGTACCTGAATCCTCTTTTGATTTGGATATTATGTTTGTGCTGTTATGCTAACTTTCTGTGTGGCTATGGTTTAGTTGTTTGTTTTCTGAATCCCACTGTATGTTGTGTGGGGATAGATGTTGTTTCATTTTGCTGACAGTTTATAACTTACTGCTTTGTATTTATTAATGTTTCTAGAATCAGTGGCACACCAATGCCAGTTTTCTCAAAAAAAAAAAAAAAAATAGTACCTGAATCCCATGCCAAGTGCAGTACTAGTCTCTTTTGATACACACACACTGGCATCATTACATGTTAGCTTCTCTATCGCATGGTTTAGTGAATCAAAATCAGAACCATCAGCTGGGTACAGACCAGAGAACACCATGTGCTTTGCTGGTTTAAAACCTGAATCAGAAATTCACACATTTATAATTTTCTTTAGTGTGCGTGTGACAATATATATTTAATTGTGCTAGAGTACTTGTGTTTTTCACTATTTGTTTTGGTAACTTATGTGTTTCTATGCTGGTGTGTTAAGTGTATTTCTTGAGTGTGAGCATCTGCTCATACCAAGTGTATCCATATTTCTGGATAACACCATTACTTTTTTGCATGTGTGAGAGAGTGTATGAGTTTGTTGTCTCTAACTTAGTCTGTTAGTACTTTTTTTAGTTGTTTATGTGAGTAAGCATCACTCTGTCAGTCTGCCTTAATCAGTGTGCTTGCATAAGATTGCATGTCTGTAATTCTTAGTGTCTTGTGTGTGCAGGCATTGTACATGTGCTGGAGTGATGTGTGCGCCTTAAGTGTGTATATATCGAGTGCTTCCTGCTTTTCACATGTCTGTGTATCTGAGAGTGCATGTGAGTATGGGTGTACCTTAAGAATCTAAACATGCATTCATGTTGCTGTGCGAGCATGTGAGTGTATTGTGCATATGTGTGTGAGAGAGCATATACAAGTCAAATAAGATACAACATTATCTTTATGTTTGACCGAACATGGTGTGTACCAACTGGTATGCACTTGACTAGAAAATGATGAATACCAACTGGTATGCACTTGCATACCAGTGACTCTGCTGATTGATAGAAGAAAAATTACATACCTGGTAGTGGCTCAACAGTACTCTTCACATGAAAAAGTGTGTCACCAATCCTTGCTTCCTTGGTCGATCGCATGCCACTAACAACATACCCGACCTGACCCGTATATAACACTCCTGTTGATTTCAATTCCGGGTTCATTACACCCGCATCCAATATCTCATAACTCATGCCTGTAGCAGACGACTCAATCTTCTCCCCCTTTCTTAGTCTTCCATCCACAACTGCCACGTGGCATATTACCCCCTTGTACTCATCATAGTATGAATCCAGAAGCAACATCCTTAATGGGTGGTCAGGTTTCCCATTCGGGCCTGGTAACCGCTCCACAACAGCAGGTAAAACATTCTCGAGCCCCAAACCAGTTTTAGCAGAGGTAAGAAGTGCCCCTGATGGGTCGAGGTCGAAGAGTGATTTCAGCTGGGCCTTCACACGTTCTGGGTCAGCTGTTGGTTGATCAATTTTATTGATAACGGGTATGATTGAAAGACCCGATTCGAAGGCTAGGTAGAAATTTGCTACTGTCTGTGCCTGTACACCTTGGGCTGCATCTACCACTAATAAGGCGCCTTGGCATGCAGCCAGGGACCGGGATACTTCGTAGCTGAAGTCTACGTGGCCTGGTGTGTCAATGAGGTTTAATAAGTAGTTGCTATTGGTGGGTTCGTGCCTGTAGAACATGGAGGCCGTTTGTGCTTTTACTGTAATGCCCCTTTCCCTCTCTACCTGCGGAACCCTAGGTCAGATCTTGTAGATTATAATTTTTGCTATAGAATAGAACAGTTAAGAATCTTTTAATTTTCCATAACAGTAGGATGCAAATATGGTAATGGGCTGAGATTTGGTATGAAGAAGCATAGTATTGATATTCTTTTGCATCAAATTCAATGTTGTGAAGGGTTATTTGAGCAATTGATCCCAAATAATTTCTCTGGAGACTGTTTTCTGACAAGTTTATCCATTTAATTCTACAACATCAGTCATTTGGATACACTTCTCCTAAAGTTTGGTCCATTTTATACTTTCAGATAGCCACAATTAGTGTAGAAATTCATGCCTTTCCAGCTAAAACATTAGCAGATAATTACCAAAACCAAACCTAAGTTTTTTCACCTTATTACAATAAATGACAAGAACTAAGAATGCTTGGTGGTAAAAAAAAACGTAGATTACCTGCAACTTGTCGAGGTACTGAGGTTGACCAAGCCCCTTTTTGATAGTTCCAGTAAGCTCAAGCAACCTGTCAGCAAGTGTTGACTTTCCATGGTCAACATGAGCAATGATCGAGAAGTTTCGTATCTTATCTGGTGGGTACTCACTCAGATCGAATCCTCCAATCCCGTCTCGCCGTTCACCATGACGCACATTGGAACACATGAAGCGCTGACACACGGGGAGATTAGGATCAAGACCCGAGAGGGGTGGGATTAGAGAGGTCTTAGAGCGGCGCGAGGCCGCTCGGAGGAGAGAAGATGCCATGGAGAGTGTTAGAGCCGCAGGTTTGGAAGAAGGGTTTTAGGCTTTTTAAATGAGTCCTTTGAGCTCTAAATAATTGTCTCGGTCCATGAGACAATTTGGGTTGGAGCAGGATTTTTTTTTTTTTTTTTTCATATATTCATAGTAGTATACACTTATGTAGAGTAGTCAGTAGAACTTGGATGTTTGTAGGTTTACTAATTCATATTTTTCAGATTGAGTCTAAATAATAAAATTAGAAAGCGTCTAATTGTCCACAGATTTTTGTCCACCATTTGTCCACAGCTTTGACTTGCGCGAATACTGTAAAATTACTTCTACATGTTGTATAATTATACAATATATCACATAAAATATATCAGTTAATCACAAAACATCCAGCAACTATTTGAAGTGGTCCCATGATAGTTACGAAAAGATTGCAACTTGCACAACAGGAGAAAAGAAATGTACTTTCAAACTATACTTTTAGAAATTGCAGTTATAGGAAGTTATTGGCAGTTAGAGTTAGTTATTAGCGGTTATTAGCGGTTATTGGCAGTTAGAGTTAGTTATTAGCGTCCGCACTGGGTTGAATCTTGTATACTGTAAAATTGAACCTTGTATACTATAAAAATTGAATCTTGTATACAGTAAAATTTTCAATTGAATATTGTATACTGTAAAATTTTCAATTGAATCTTGTGTATTGTAAAATTGAATCTTGTATACTGTAAAATTTCTAAATCTAAACCATAAAATAATATCATGTATACTGTAAGATAAAATGTAAAAAAATGCTACATTTCAGCTTAAACTACAACCTGCAAAGAATCATGTATACTGTAAAATTTCTAAATCTATACATACATCCATCATCTGTTCAACAAAAATCTGTTCACCACACACAAAATCTGTTCACCACAGACAACATCTGTTTACCACACACAAAATCTGTTCATCACAGACAACATCTGTTCAACACAAACCACAAATATTGAGCACAACATTCATCTACAGGTTTAAAAAAGTGTGTGCTTCTTCAACCGAATAGAAATCATCACCAAGTCTAGGAGGGCTTACTAAAGAACTATCAGCTAAATCAGATCCTCCTGATCCATTATCTATAAAATCAAGAACTTCATCTACAGGTGCATTCAAATCCAATCTCCCAATGTTTGACTCTGCTGATTCTTCAATTCCTACATCTCCCACAATATCGGGTTCGGCAATTAAATCGATTTCTACAACCCTAATTTCTGTAACACTATTCACGCTAGAATTTTCACTTGCCAAATCTTCATTCAAATCAAAAGCCATTGGGACAAAACTGTAAAAATCAATACTAAAGAATGTTAGATACAAAAAATATATATATATAATGATGTACATCAAAATGTATTCATAACACTGTATTTGTATATCTTATATACTGTAAATTACTTAATGTAAAATGTAACATACACATATCATAACAAATAATACAAAGTGCATATAAAAACATTACTTATATACTATAAAATTTGTCACCTATACCATAAATCAAACCCATTTATAACATAAAATGATATACATAACATTTAAAAAATAACAACATATATCATATAAAATTGACTTGCGCCAATCCTGTAAAATTCCTAATTCAAAGCTGTAACTTATGTAAAACAATCTAATAATAATTCTCAAACATAAAGAAAAAGTGTCATTTCACTTGCACTAATTCTGTAAAATTCATCATTCAATGCTGTAAATTAAATAACAAATCTTATAAAAAAGGTCATTCAAATTTTCAAACATCAAGGAACTTTCATAACAGATTGCAAAATGCACAATTTAGCAAAACTAACAGTACAATATGAAAACATTTCAATATGCACCAATACTGTAAAATTCATCATTCAATGCTGTAACTTAAATAACAAATCTTACAAAAAACGTACTTTACATTTTCAAACATCCAGAAACTTTCATAACAGTTCGATATCCTGTAAAATGAGACATATATATTGTAATTCATATATATATATATATATATATATGTACTGTAAAAAACAGAGAATACAAAATCATACAAAATTACAACATATGAATAATATTCAGATAAAAATTCAGTCAAAATGATAAATCTGTTACTGCATACAATGAAAAAAATAAATTCAACAGAAAAATTTACTAGATTTGAATATCGTCATCTTCTATTCGATTGAAATACACTCTTCCATCGCGATCATGTTTAAACAACGAGATCAAGTCAGTAATCTAAAAAAAAAATCGTCATTGCGAACGAAAAATGAATGATAGAAGCAAAATACTGTAAAATCACAAGATGCATAGTGTAAAACTACAAAGTGAATACTATAAAATAAACCGATTATGCTCCAGATCGTCTCGCTCTTATCTCTCTTCTCCAGATCGTCTCGCTCTCATCTCTCTCCACCAGATTGCTCCTCCAGATCGCCTCTCTTAGATCGTCTCTCTCCATTAGAATCTAAGAGAGATGTTTGAGAAGTCCGTCGAAGAGAAGAAAGCGCCACCGAGTAGTCGTACGCTCGTACTCCGTCGCTGCCGCCCGTTTGCCGCTGCTGGGACCTTGCTTGAAAGGGATCAATGTCATCTGATTGCATCAAGCGCTTGAGAAACTTGAGAGGAGAGAGGTCCATCGATCAGAAAGAGAGATCAGAAAGAGAGAAAGAAAGAGAGATCAGAAAGAGAGAAAGAGAGATCAGAACTTTTATTTTTGTGAAGAGAGAAAGAGAGATCGGAAAGAGAGAAAAAATGAGATATTTAAAAGAGATGGAGCGGCTGGAGAAAGAAGATTGGACCGGAGACAGTTGAAGTCAGTTACACTGAAAATGGATAACGCTGTGGACAAACGGTGGACAAAACATGATGGACAAGAATCTTTTCTCTTTATTTAATGTGTTTATTTTTCATTATTTTTTGTTACTGACTTTATATAAAATTAATTTTGAAAATTATTAGATTTTGTATGTAAAGCATTCACTGTGAAATTAATCAGTTTTAATTTTTAACGATTTGATTTGTTATTTAAAGTCAATTAATAGATCCAACGTTTTAACTTTATTCCACATAACTATGTAGTATATATTTCATTTGATTTGATGTAAAATTAAGAATTCGTGTTGAAAATTACTAACTAATTCAAATTCAAAAATTAACATTTAATTTAGTATCAAAAGTGAGAGATCGTAAATTTGAAATATAAATAAGAAATCATTTATGAACAATTAAAAAAAAGTTAATTGACTAGATTTCCATCATTTTCTATCTAAAAAAAATTCAAACTCCAATAAATGTGAATTCTACAAAAACTCAATTATTATTAAATATCTTATGTGAGGAGAAGTAGGGTGTTCCTAAGTTTACCAATTCTCTTTGTGAACTCAACTCTAAAACCTATCAGATTGACTTTAAATGACAAATTCGAACCATTGAAATCCATTTTACCTTACGAGTGATGTGTCTACTTGCAAAAAATTGAAATTTTGAATTAATTTAGTATAGGGCGAATTTCACGTATACCCCTCAAAAACCTCAAAATTACGCAAACCTCAAAAATATAGTTATTATATCTAATTGAGTTTAAACGAATTAACTGAATAAACTCAAACTCAAACCGTTAAAAGTTTCATCCCGATTTTTGTTTCAATAATTAAAAAAAATCAAAATATGCCCTCGATTTTTTTTTTAAAGTGTCATATCCATTAAGATTCCTGACAGTTCTTATTCTTACAGAGCCGTCTGGCGATTCTGGATTTTTTTTAAAAAAAAAATCTCAAAAATAAAATACTAATCTATATTTTTGATAAAACATTAAACTAAATCTCAACATTATCTTTTTTTTCTTAATAACATCATACCTCTAGATCTGAATACTAAAAATGCTAAAACTAAATTTCAAAATGAAAACATTTACATAAATAACATTTGAACTAAAATAATGAAAATACAACAACAAAAAAAACTCTAGATCTAATACTTCATGCATTTAAATGAACAATGATCACATATTATTAGTTACATGAATAACATTCTAACTAAAAAAATAAAAATTCTACATATGAGACTTTATACATTTGTATGAACAATGCTTAAGAAAAAGTAGTACAAAATAAATAACTTGATAAAAGAGTACAAAATTGAAAGCAATAATTAATCAGAAACTTCAACTCAAGTTTTGAGACTCTTCCCTTTATTTTTGAAGCTGAAAAATGCGATTATGGCTATTGGAGATAATTATCATAGATCTCTTCGCAAGTTTTTCGAAAAGTGATCATATGCTGAAATTGAACACTTGAGCATCGAGATACGCCGATTTGAATTTTTTTTATCAGAAATCATCTTCTCGTTAAAAATATCGTCTCTCTTGTATTTGTCCTCACCTTATAAATTAAAATTGCAGCATAGATGTCTTGTCTTAGGTTCTAATGTGTTCTTTTTTCGGGAATAAAAAATTACGACGCTTATCTTTTCAGCACTAAATTACAGAAACAAATAATAAAAAAATAGGGTTCGGTCATTCATCAATGTTACGATCCGTGCATGAAAAAACCCACCGATTAAATTTGAAATAACAGGGTCTAGGGGTTTAGAGTTTAGGGTTACGATTCGTGCATGAAAAACCCACCGATTAAATTTGAAATAACAGGGTCCTACTCTTCTTTTTGAAGAGCTAGAAGAGCAAAAAGAGCAGCAGAATGACATCTCAAAAATAATAGCAAGGAACCATAGCCTCACAAAAAGATAAAGGGGAAACAAAGGACGAAAAATAAAATGACAGCTGTGGGATTTGAACCCACGCCCTTTCGGACCAGAGCCTAAATCTGGCGCCTTAGACCACTCGGCCAAACTGTCGCTTTATGATATAATTTCCCTATATTATTTTATTATCGTTGAAATTACAAGATATTGGGAAGGGACAAGGGGTCCAAATAAATGGACTGATATCCAAATTTTAAACTACTGAAGTGAACTTAGTATACATTTAAGTTTATCAAGGTAGTCGACTAGTCCATGGTTTTAATTCCAAAATATGTTATAGGTCGGCTAAAAATAATTATTTTAAACCGTTAAGTCGGCATACTCATCACTCATTTACATTTTAAATTTATAAAACTTTGAATTCATTAAGTATAATATTAAATAGTCAAAAAGATAAAATTTATAAGTTATTTTGATGCATTTTTTTTTTCATTTTTTATTGCATCTAAATAAATTTTGAAATAATTAAATTTAGCATATAAACTCTATATTCATGCAGTAAATTTATTTCATGGTTTGAATTCGTTGATTTAATAATTTTTTAAGTTGATTCACCAGTCATATTAATAATTTTAAGTTCATACTAACATCTGGATCTCTTGTATTGTACGCATAATAAGGTGGAAAAGTTAGTTTATTTTATTATGCGATTGCGGACGAAAAAGAGTCAAAAGGAGAGAACTGGTTTATTTTGTTATTTTAATTTTGAGAAAACCACGGCATGCAAAATTATTCTAAAATTAAAATTTCAGGAATGGAAATATTTTAAAATTAATGTGAAGAAAATTGCTAATTTTTTGATATGATAAATAAATTCAAATTTTACAATTGTAGGAAATGAAAGGGCTCTAATTTACAAATCCAACCTTTTTGAATAAATTAAAAAAAAAGGAAAATCGATTTGGTAATTTGGAACATGGTGTGTGCCCCTCTAACTTGTTAGTTGGAGATGATTCTATAATATCCACCCACAAATTGTTTTGTTACTATTGTTGGCTATCTATTTTTTAAGACAACAAAACTAATATTGTTAGCATATTTATAAGGCTAAAAAAATAAAGATCAAGCATAATATAAATTCAATCATAAGAAAATTAAGAGAAAAATAAGACTATGAGAGAGACAATGACAACATTTTGTTGCCCAAGTATTAAATTGCTAGCTAATATTAATGTTAGTTGTATATATAATACTTATTTTTTTGGAAAATTTAGTGGAGAGATATAATACTAGAATGTTGTTTTTATTTTGTTTTGTTAAATTTATCAGTTTTTACCATTTAAAACTTGTAAAAACTTGTAATATTCATATGAGAGAAAATATATTTTATAATGTATGGATCTTTAGTTGTACTTATTATTTAATTTATGATAAACTAATTTATTAGTTCCCATCGATGTCTTAACTTTAGTTACTATACAATTTTGCATTTAACTAGATTTAGAGGTGGTAAAAACAAGATGGACCTACCAACGGATTAACTATATGATATCAAAAGCATTCGAAATATATATGTGAAGTTTCACACACAGTGTTACTCATACATGCAAAAAATGTGGCGAGCATTAGGATTTGATTTTTTTTTCTGTTTCATTTCATGTGTAAGCAATGATGATGCGCTTCATTGCTATAAAATTAAGGCCCATAACGAAACCATACCATAACGAGTTTGACTAGTATAATATTAGTGTCATTTTAGCCTATATAACACCAACTTTAAAATCTATCAAATCGACTTCGAATGACTAATCCAAACCGTTCAAACTGATTTACATTATGAGCGATGCGTTTACATACAAATTTTTTATATTTTCGAATTATTTTAGTATCAAATCAAGCAGTAATATTGAAAAATTAATGTATTAAAATTAACTTAAAAACTCACACATTTGACCGCTTGACTTAATACTAAATAAATTCAAAAAATTATAAATTTTGCATGTAAATGCACAACTAATGAAGTAGATCGGTTTCAACGGTTTAAATTCACCGTTTGAAATCGATTTGATAGGTTTTAAATATTGTGTTATATAGGTTGAAATGATATTGATGTTATACTAGCGAAACTCTGCCATAACATATCAGTTTGGGATATATATTAATGCCACAATGGCTCAATTAGAAATTGAACAGGGACTAGATTGAATGGTTTTGTGACTGTCCGATCACAGATTGCTCGATCATAAATTTACAAAACTAATTTTCTCAAATTTTAGTAATTAATTTATAGAACTACGTCTCTTTTTAAAATTTGGATGGTAGATATTTAGGTGCCTCTAAATTTATAATTCTCGGTATTCACAAATGAAATTAATAACGTGACGTACTTTGTGAGACGAGTCCGGTAACGATTGCAAACCCTCTCTATTTTACTAAATTCAAACCTAATTAAATCTGCTACCCACAAGTCGATGACATTTTTATGTACAGAACTAACTTTAGGGAAACAAAAATGATCTCTCCATATATATAATAATCCATTCAAAATATAAGTGAATTACAATCGAGTTAACTTGATAATTGGAACAAAGGGGTTTTAAATCAAGTAAAAAATAATTTAGGAAATGAAAAAATTTGGGGGAATTTCATGTTTACTCCTAAAAAACTTGGAAATTACGTATTTCACCCCCTAAAATTCATAATATCATATTTACCCTTGTAAACTTCAAAAACTCACAAATTTACCCGTTTTAATGTATTTTAAATTCATGAATTACCCATTTTACCCTTCAATAAAAATAAAAATAAAAATACGTAGCATGTTTTAGAAAAATGTTAGTCTTCTAATTGGACAATTTATGAGGGCAGATGGATAATTTCTATACTTATGATAATTACACAGTGACATTTAGGTATATGCTTGTGTAAGTGTTGGAAGTAGAGAAATTAATGATTCATTTGTTCTTGGAAACCGACCAATTAGAAGACTGTCATTTTCTGAAATATGTTACTAGTTTTTATGTTTTAAATGAATGATAAGATGAGTACTTCATATGTATAAAATGAGTTTTAATAGAAAAGACAATAAAATAGATAAATTTGTGAATTTTTTAAGTTTAGAAGAGTAAATATGATATTATGAATTTTAGAGGAGGAAATATGTAATTCCTAATATTTGAGGGATATACATGAAATTTCCCCAAAAAAATTTGTAGGCATCTTTTGGACTTAATATATTGTCCTTGTATTAAATTTATGTAACTCAAATGTCATTCGATATTCCATCAAGAATGTTAAATAAAAAGAAGGGCAATATTTCAAATCTGAACTTTAAAAGTCAAATCAAATTTTATCATATTTATGCATATATTTTATGTCATATAAATTAAATTATTAAATTTTATCATATTTATGTATGTAATGTATGTCATATAAATCAAATTGCAGATGTCAGATTTTAAAAAAAATTAATCGATAATTTTTAAGATCATCGAATAATTACATCATTACCAGATTTCTGCTCTTTAACATTTGTATTAGAAATAGTCGGGTTATTTTATTTCTTATTTGAAAGACGCTCCTTAACAATACCTTTCTTTTAATTCCAAGAGTATGAAAAATAAAAGTTTTTCAAAATATTTTGTACAATTAGTCAAATTTTCCATATTTAAAATTTCTTAGTTTTGCAATATGATTTTTATTTTATAAAGTTTGCTTTTTTAGTAAAAGCTTGTAGACGTTATTACTTTATTATTATTTTTTTTGCATAATAAGTATAAATATTATTTAAGTTGGAATGATAAAGATGTTAATATCAATTATATGTTTAACTTGTATTTAAAAAAATAAAATATATATGCGCATTAGATATAAACGTTTTTTTAAAAAGTATAAATAATTGTATATAGTTGAGGTCAAGTATTGTACATTTGATCAGCTGATAACATGATTGCTATAAACTTTGAGGGTCTGTTCGGATGTAATCCCGAAAATACTGTTCACGTGGGAAAAAAAAATTCATTTAGACTGAATTTTTTTTTTCCCACGTGAACAGTAAATTTCATTTCAAACTTTTTCTATTCCCGTTCCTATTCCCATTCCCACTGTGCAGCCGAACAGGGCCTGATGGAATATCAGAGGAATTGAGAACTCTAAAGATCTGTATGGCCAAGTACAAAAACATTAAATAATATATTTAAAAAGAACAGAACAATGAAAATTTTAATTTGTATTTTCTGTGTGTTTTGCTAAAGCGTAGTAATAGTTCTTAATTTGTAAGGTAGCTTTATTTGTGATGTGATATTGTTTATATATATATATGCTTAGTTTGGATAGCGTATTGTTATCTTAATCATATGTTTCAGATGTGAGACTTTGTATGCTGATACAATGTCTGTCTTTTCTAGATTGGTATTTTGGGAACTTTTTTGAGAATAAAATTCAAGGGAAAATTGGTTATTTGTCACTCCAAAACCTTCAAATTGTAAATATGCCATTCCGAAATTTAAAATTGTAAAAATGTCACTTCAAATATTTAATGACTAAAATGCCCTCCTTTCTTCTCCTCCTCTTCCTCTCCGGCCATGGCTCGTGTAATTTGAATGAATATACATGGTATAATTTGAAATGCAATGATGGTGTTTGACGAAATGCCTCAGCGGAATTTGGTTAGTTACACCTCTTTAATTTCGGGATATTGCTTCAATGGATTGTTTGAATCAGCCATTCAAGTTTTTCATCAAATGATGCAAAGTGAAATACAGCCAAATGAACATACTTTAACTAGTGTATACTGCATGTGGGTCCCACCTAGGCAAACAGCTACATAGTTTCATGATAAAACTTGGAACTAGTGACAGTGTCTACTGTGGTTCTGCCTTAATCGATTTTTACTCGAGAAATAACTAGCATGAAATGGCTGCAAAGGTTTTTCAAAATATAAGGAGAGAAATGTAGTCACTTGGTGTTCTATAATATCTTCATGCATCAGAGGTGACCGAAGGGAGGGCATGGCAGAAGAAGAAGAGAAGGCAGGAAAAGAAGGAAGGGTATTTTAGTCATTAATTATTTGAAGTGGCAAAATTATAAATTAATAAAGTTTGGAGTGGCATTTTTACAATTTTAAATTTCGAGATGGTATTTTTACAATTTGAAGGTTTTGAAGTGACAAATAACTAATTTTCTCAAAATTCAAACTTTAGCGTCGGTTCGTATGAAATATATATTATTCCCAACGGCTCATGTTTTGAATTCATTGTAATGCCTTTTTTCCGTAGGTATTGCAACATTTATTCCATTCGGCGTTCAAGAAAAAGAAATTAAATTAAATCACCACAAAAAAAGTCGCATCTTATTGGATACCTAAATGTGTGAGTGTTCTTCAGTCCATTTGCGTCCATATTTTCCCGCGCATAAACACATGTGTCACAGTAACGACGTAGTTAATTATCAATCTCAGTAACATGACAAAATGAACGATCGTTGGTGATTAACAAATTACGACAATTAATTCAAGTAAATTCTAGTGTTCATCAATTTCAGCCGGCCAATCCAAATTGGTGAATGGTGAGCGTTGAGGTATTTAAACAGTTGATAATATATGTGACTGACTGGCCATACAGCAGCTAATCCGTTATTCTGTTTTGAATTCAAGTTTTTTTTTCTTTTGCCAAGGAATGAGATCTTCATTTCTTTATTATTTTCTCCAATTCTTACAATTAACGAATGAACATGAGGTCAAAGGTACAGAAGTCCAGCTGGCATGCATGAAGCTTTGTTTCTTTGTACTTTATTCAAGCATATTCTGGATCTAGCCATCAACCTTCTGGCTTGTTTGCAAATTTTCTAAACGTAGAAGGCTTGGATTGTAAATGTGACATTATTCCTTGTCAGACGAACATAGGCGCATATATAAAATCTTCTGGGCATTCAGATTATAAGTCATATAATTGTTTTAAAAAATCAGCGGTTGAGCCGATTGATTCAATAGTATGACTAGTACATTGTTTACTAGAAGTTTTATTGGGTCAATGTCTAGTCCAGTTATGATAACATTAATTGGATCGAATATTTGAATAAAAAATCAAACATATCACAATATGAGAGGCTTTCAATTCATAATATAGTGAAGCAAATGTCTTTTACAAAGGCTAGAATTCCGTTGAGAATCAATGTATCTAAATATCAAAAAATAATATGTTATAATATGAGATCGATATTATTTAGATATACTACTACAACAATAACAAAGCATTCCCAAAATAAATCTAGATTATAATATAAATATAATTTCCTGAAAATCTAGATTATAATATTAATTTGTGACAAAGAAAGCAACACCATATATTTCCTATATATTCTCTAAATCTGATGCTATCAGCATAAAAACCCTGCTTCTTCCTCAACAACTAGTGTTTCTCATCAAATTCAAGATGAACACTAAGCTGCGCGTTTTAGTTTTTCTTTTTCTCATCGCTTGTCTCCTCTGTATGACTAAAGGTAATGTCTTTTGAAGCAATTGACTCCTATGAAATCATATCATCATTATTTTTTAAGAATTTTGACTTTTGATTAATGATGAACTTCTAAATTCGACCGATCGAATAAATAATTTCTAAACCTCTACTATTTAATCTCAACTAATCATCTCTTTTTATGCCTTAATCTTCTAATTGACATATATGACATAGAGGCTCACATGCATTGAGTTTTTTATGTTGGATTGATAGGTCAAAAATTTCATTTGCAAGGAGGCAAAATGAGCACAAGCAAGATCGATATACAGAATCTTTGCGGTGCGGAGATGATACACGCAAGTGGAGAGAAAAACGCAAGCAAAATCAATATTCCAGCACTCTGTATCAAGTGCAAGTATTGTAAGGATATTGGAAACAATGGAGAATGTTATTGTTGTGCTGCATATTCACAAGTATGGTGTTATGATACACAGGTATCTTGCATAGATAATTGCCAAGCACCACCACCACCACCCAATATGGAACATTGATTCTTAATTCTTAATTTCATGTGTGTGGTTTTATTTATCATTAATTCATTATTGTCAAGAAACTACATAAATAAAAGTGAGATGTATTCTCAGATCGCTACGAGACACAACCGCTGGCCATACTAACATTGGCACCATGCTCAGATTCAACCAATTTATTGGTGATTTAAACCTATTTGACATTCCTCTACAAGGCCGAAAGTTTACATGGACAAGCAAAAGACCCTTTCCAATTTTTTCCAAATTAGATAGGGTCCTCCTATCGGAAACATGGAACTTGTTGGGAGCTGAATATAAGCTCGCTGACTTACCAGCTACGGTATCTGACCATATCCCGATGTTGCTATCTCTCGGACCTCACCGGAACCCAACGCGCAGGCCGTTCAAACTTGAAAAATTTTGGTTGAGATATGATGAAATAACACCTATAGTGCGTGCAGCATGGAACTCTATAAGAAGCGTATCGATTCCAGCAAAAAGAATTGTGCTGAAACTAGAAGCCGTTGCAAAAGCTCTCACCATATGGGCCAATGGGAAATTTGCAAACAGGGATACCTTCTTAGCCAGATCCAAGTTTGTTATTCAACAACTTGACCGAGCTGAGGAAACAAGGCCACTCAACGAGCACGAATTCTCTTTACGTATCAAAATTAGAGAGCACATTTTCCGATTGGCACAGTTACTCGAACAAAAATGGAAACAGAGATCCGGATGCCAGTGGCTCAAACTGGGGGACAAGAATACCAAATATTTCCATGCATGCGCAAACGCAAGGAAAAATGCAAATTCAATCGAAACGCTGCTGAGAGAGGACGGGTCCGTTATTCAACCAGTGGACCTTGGTGCCGTTTTAAGAACCCACTTCGCCGACCTGCTCGGCAACGCTGCGCAAAATGACCTGCCTTTTGATTTGACCGGGAAAGTCGGCCCGAATAAGGCACCGCAGCTTGCAGTATTAGACAGCCAGATTACCCAACAAGAAATCCGCGATGCAATTATGCTTATGCCAAAAGACAAAGCAAGCGGTCCAGATGGTTTTCCCATTGAATTTTTTCAGCATTTTTGGGACATAGTTGCAGCGGACATCACCGAGTTAATTACCCGTTTTTATAATGGTATGGCTTCCCTCAAGTGCATAAACAAGGCGGCGATCACCCTCATAAAGAAGAAAGATGAGCCAAAGACCATATCGGACTACCGACCGATTAGTGTCATCAACACGATCCCGAAGATAGCCACCAAGATCATGGCAAATAGGCTACAACCGATCCTCCCTTCATTAGTCTCCAACAAACAAACGGCGTTCGTCAAAGGTCGCTCCCTAATTGAATCCTTCTTAGTAGCCAGGGAATTCATAAGCTTTTGTCATAAGAAGAAAATTCCCTCAATATTATACAAGGTAGATTTTGAGAAAGCGTTTGACACGGTCAGTTGGTGCTATCTAGTTAACCTTCTCATCGAACGGGGATTCCCACCGAGGTGGATGGCGGCCCTCCTCCATCTCTTACAAACCTCAACCTCGACGGTCCGTTTCAATGGCAACACAACCAATTTTTTCAAACATAAAAGGGGGCTGCGGCAGGGCGACCCCCTCTCGCCAATGCTCTTTATCTTGGTGGCTGACTCGCTCAACTGGATGATACAAAACTCAATACCTCTCATGCATCCGTCTATAAACTTCGCCCCTCAACCAATCCAGTATGCAGACGACACCATTATCATAGCTGAGGCGCACCCAACCACTCTCAAGGTACTGGTTTTAATCCTGCAACTCTATGCGAAGCTAACTGGATTGTGGATCAACGCAAATAAGAGTACATTCGTGCCGATTGCAATTCCACCTGCTGGAGTGAATGTCATTCAACACATCCTCTCCACAAATGCTTCAAATCTACCTATAAAATACCTGGGACTGCCGCTCTCTGCCAGCACTCCCAGGAAGATTCACTTCCAACCGCTTATAGCGGCTGTGGAGCGTCGAGTAGCTAGCTGGAAATCAGCCTTGCTGTCCGTCGGGGGTCGCCTTACTTTAGTCAAAGCGGTATTGTCCGCAATGCCACTACACTATATGCAGGCAATGCGAATTCTGAAGTGGGTGGTAAAGCATATCGACAGGATAAGGAGAAATTTCTTTTGGAAGGGAACAGACACGTGCAGATCATTAAACTGCCTAGTGAACTGGGAACAAACATGTGCTCTTAAAAAGAATGGGGGCTTAGGCATAATGGACATTTCGCACCACAATGCAGCGCTTCTGACGAAGTGGCTATGGTCTTTGGAAACCAACTCCCAAGGAATTTGGGCATCGGTGCTCAGACTACTCTATAACATCATGGACCCCAGTCACGTTGGCGCAATGCAACAATCTTTCTTTCTTAGAGACCTTAGCCGCCTCACTCCATTTTATATCGTTTCCACGGATAGAGACCAGGCAGCAGGCATCCAACAATGGCGTTGGGAGCCGACGGGGCAATTCACAACATCATCTGCATACAAACTAATGCATGACCGTGGGTTAGCATGCCAGTACCAAAAGCGCTTATGGAAACTAAAGTGCCCCCCGAAGGTTAAAATCTTTATTTGGGTTCTGCTCCAAGACAAGCTGCTGACGGTACAGGTGTTGATAAGGCGGGGTTGTAATATCAACGAAGAATGTGCACTCTGCGGCCAATCACTGGTGGAATCCAGAGATCACTTATTCTGGCAGTGCCAGTACGCACGCTCATTCTGGCAACACATCCAGATGGTAGAAAGTTTCATAGCACCTAGGGTGGCCACAACAGCAATTGAGTTCTGGCAGTCAATCGGAACGAGATTCGCACCTCGGAGAGCCAGGTGGGATACAGTCTGGGCAGCTGGAACGTGGGCACTGTGGAGGGAGCGAAACAGAAGAGTCTTCAATCAACAACAAAAGGCGATATTGACTTTAGTAGAGGAAACAGTAGGGGATATTAGAGCCTGGACACAATGCATCTAATTGTACCCAGATAAGCTGTACAGTAGGTGCCACGGGGGTATAAATTAAATAACGAGAGGCGGTCAAATGCTCTGACCAACCCTAACATAGATTTTCTCTTGTATTTCGTTAATTGGTCTCATCTTTTAGGGTCCTGTAAATAATTTTCTTATCAATGAAAAAACGTAAAATGGCACGTTGCCATTTTACCCTCAAAAAAAAAAAAGTGAGATGTATTCTAAAAGCAGAGGAGTGATGTATACATCTCTCAATATCTTAATCAATAGATCATATTATATTGGCTCCTCTCTAATGAAATAGATCATATTATAAATTCAAAACTCAAATAATAACCAATTAAAAAATGGATAGAGGACTATATACAACAAAATATTTTATTATATGTTCAATTTACATTTTTTTTTAATATTTTGAAGTCTCTTTTTTGACAGTCTGTTTGAAAAATTGTATATTTTGATTAAACTAGTTGTAGCAAAGCACATTCTTAAAACAATAATTACGGAGGTTTGTAGGTAATTAACTGATTTTATTTTTTGATGTGAATGATGCTATTTAATATATTTCTGCTCGGTTTCTAATGTGACACTATCTCAAGTTTCAACTAATATCTCATTTTTGTGTGAAACGGATTTCTATCATTCTTCAAGTTAGGGGAACATAAAGAAATTGGAAATGCGATGGATGGTTGAGTTTGTAAATGGGAGTTCAGATTCGGATAATAATTTTGTGTCCAATTATTTTCGTTCTTGCAGTATTTACTCATATAAATAATAATCTCTTTCAAGTTTAGTAGAAAAATTAAACTTAAATAATTAATACATTTAATTTAAACAGAGGAGTGTTGAAATGCCTTCCTTTTTTGTGGCGACCATTAAATTATTTATAAATTTAAATATAAAGCCATTTCAAGTACTCTCCTAATTTTTATCGTTGATCGCTACTTTACAGCTCTCTCTCCCTCGTTCGCTCTGCTTATCACATAATTTCTCAAGTTATTTCATTGTTGGAAATGCCAGAATAGGAGGTTCACAGAAGGAGGCAGATAATTGGCACTTTTGTCACACTCTTCGGGATCAGTAGACTTCTTCCGGTCGCTGATTGGAAAGCTTTTTGGCACTTTTTGTTCCTTCCTTTTATTATGTGATGCTTGAGTGTTGAATCGATCGTTTAATTGAGCCCCTCTTGTGCTACGAATTATTACTAGCTATGCTCAAATTTAGATATTAATTAAAGAATATCATTTACTAAACCATTTATATTTCACATAATAACATATATTATACAAATATAATTAAGTCATATTTTTATAATATAGTGTTGTTAATATTAACATGTATATATTCAGAGGTATTATGTTATTTAATATATATAATTAATTAACTATATAATAAATAAATAAACAATCTTGATTATATGTACCATAATCATATATAATGGACATATCAAATTAAGTATGCATTGATTATCAAATCATCACCTGTCCTTAGGGCTCTTCAATGCTGCTATAAATCTCCCAATTTTTTTTTTGAAAGGATTGGTAGAGGCTACCAAAATTACAACGAAATCAGTAATACATCGAAACCCCTGTCAAACTCAAAATTACATCTATACTACCCCGCACTGTTAGCCTACCCCTGCTCTATTGACTGGACCTTTGCAGTAGATCAACCATAGTTCAACTTCTTCCAATATATGTTTGGCCAACATGGATAGCAGTTTCATTCTGTCTCTAAACACTTTGCTATTTCTTTCCTTCCATAAGTTCCAAATAACACACATACAATTGTTGCCCATTCTTTTCTTCGCCCAATTTATCTTATATTTTTGGTCCAAACTAAAAAGTTCATGTTAGTGCATTGTTGAGATCGATGTAGTTTTGTCATGAGCGAAGTCAAAAAAATTATGTTACCAAATCTTAATATTGATAAAGTGATCATAAAATTATAAAATTATAACTATAGAATTCACAATGGAACAAGTCAAACATAGATTTTTCTAAGAAAAATATTTATGTTGCATTAAATTACTACATATAAAAGACATAAAATGCAGCGAGAGAAGGGTGATTTGGGGGTTACCGTTGGGCTAAAGGGTTTGATTGAAGAAGGAAGGGGAACGGGTAGAGTGGTCAGGCGTTTTGGGCAGACTTCATTTAAATGGAGTAACTCTGCAAGGGGGTCCCAATCAATTAATGCATAGTCGAGCGCTCGTTGTGAATATGAGACTGACACCATAGGCCCAGTTCTTACACTGTAGAAGAGTTCACTGGAGGCGGCACTGGAGAAGGAGACACATGAACAGGCGCTGACAACTTCAGGGGTTTGTTAGAACCAAGGTTCTAAATAGCGATTATAGCGGCATAGCGGGGAGACATAAAAAAAAAGCTATTACGAATAGCGTAGCTATAGCGGAAGCTATCACACATAGCGATTTTTTCTTTTCAAACTTTATATTCTATATTTCTACTAATTATCAACATAATCAATATTAAAGAATTAATGTAACAATTAAATGACAACTAATTTAAGTCTATACTTTTTATCAATTACGCAAATAAGAAGAAAAAAAATCTAAAAAATAACATTATTTAATAGTTTATACTTCATGGTATTACATATTATAATAGACAAAGAATAATTAATTTTATAAGGTAAATGAAGTCAATATACATATTTAAACATTTTATAATTATAATAATAATCAAAATCAGCTTTCAATTGAAACAAACGATAATAATTTTACAAATGAATACTATAAAAAGAGTAATTAAAATGAAGAATTAGTATTTGAATATTTTCTCGATATAGAATGATAAAATAAATCACAAATAAAAATAGAAGTATATAGTTTGGTTTAGTATACTTATCGTAGAAGACCATGTAGCATTATAAATAAGAACAGAAGTACAGAAGTCCATATAAATTGCAAGAAAAAAACCATGTAGCATAGCGATAGCTATAGCGGGTCTCATATAGCGGTAATAGCGGTCAGCTATTATAGCTATAGCGGTCGTAGCTGAGTTAGCGCAATTTTATCTCATAACTTAGCGTTTATGGTCTGGAAAAGCTATAACTAGCTATTTAGAACCCTCGTTAGAACCATTCATCCAACTCAGCGAGTTTGTTGGCCATCTCAGCATCTATTGATGATGTGTCAAGCGCAGAATAAAACTTATGTTTTCCGCATCCATTTTAATTACTTTCTTTTAAGTTTTGGATCGCCTTTATAAGGCCCTTCTCCCTGTGGAGAGAGATTATGCTATTTTATACTGAATCTTACAAATTGCTGTTTGCTTTTCGTTATTGGTTAATATACTGTTTCTTCTTATTATACTCAAAATACTAAATTCTATCTACAAGAATCAAACTTTATTGATTCTACCTGCATCGATTTCCTAAGATCGTTGCATAAAAGACATTGCAGCACATTTTTGTACCATAAGTCCGCCATGAGCCTTGTTATTAGATATTCAATCTTTTATACTCACTAATATTTGAGCTTTTAGTACGAAAAAGCTCTCTCATTCACTACCTTCTTTATCAGCGATTAGTGATTGTATTCCTCTATTGTTTCATTTATGTCCTAAATAGTATCTCTTCACACTTACAGCATAACCCCATTGTCTTATTCTGCTCGACTTTTAATTTGTTGTTTGGGTTTATGGAGGGTTAATTTAAAATCTGGTTACCACAAGAGTATAATTAAGATGAATGAAGAAGACATTGCTAAAATTGTATTTAGGACTCAAGATCGATGGTTTATACGAGTTACCTGTTATATTCTTTGGGCTAACAAATGCATCGATCTGTCACATTTTAGTCCATTGTGAACAAAATTTTTAAGTCATATCTTAGAAAGTTTGTCAAAGTTTTTCAATGATGTTGTACACAGTGACTTGAGAACTGACATTGCATTTTTGAATCAGGTATTACAATTGCCAAGTAAAAATCAAATGTATGCAAAATTTAGCAAGTGGGGAGGCTCTAATTTAATGGTTTCCACCATTATCTCAACTATTTTATTCAAACTTTATGAAATTTCTTTACACTTTGGTTCAATTCGATCAAGAAAACATTATTATAAAATTTAATTGGTAAATGGTAAAAAAATTTCAGGATTTGTAGGTGAAGCTTCACACAAAACTTGGTCTCATGCTATTTAATCAAAAGACCATGTAATCTATATGCTGTCAGTGCTAAAGTTATGGTATTATAAACGTTTTCGTTTTTATTTCCAATTTGTTATACATCTCAAGATCGTGCATCTTTGTCACTCTTAATGCAAAATCTTAAATGATGGATATCATGTATTTAGCAAATTATCATTAAGAATCGCGGGCTTAGGGCTGCTAATGAGTCGAGCCGGCTCGCAAATCAATGAGTTGAGTGCTCAATATTTTATAATGAATCAGACTCGAAACTGAAAAAAACTCAAACTCAACTCGGCTCATTTTTTGAAAAAGAAAACTCGGCTCAGCTTGGCTCATGTAAATTCTTGATTCGATTCAGCTCGACTCGTGAGCTTGTGAGCCGGCTCGCGAGTCGACTCATATTTTTAAACTATTAACCAAATAGGCTTGGCTCGGCCCATCGCGAGTTCGCCTCTCGCTCAGTTTAGTTCCGTAGAGCGCTCTCTGGCTCTAGTGGTTTGCTAACGGGTTACCCGTGACCCGTTCCGGGTAACCCGTTAGGGGTAACGGGTAGGGCGGGTAGACGGGTAGGATGGGTACGGGTACAACCCGCAACAGGTAGACGGGTAGTTTTCCCAAAACCTCTACCCTACCCGTTTATTACCCGTACCCGTTGCGGGTTGACGGGTACGGGTATCCCGGGTACGGGCGGGTTTTTTTTTTCTTTTCTGTTTTTTCTGAATTTTTATGCTTTGAGATTCGTGCCAAATTTGAGATTCATGCCAAATTAACGGGTAGGGTATTGCACTGTATAGGGGTCAAATTTGAGATTCATGCCAAATTAAAATTGACGACTCAGATCTCATTCTACTCAGTCAGGTATTGCACTGGATCTGAATTCTAAAAGTAGGCCGCCAAAAAAATTTTGAAATTCAAATTTTGAAACGGGTCGGGTACGGGTAGGCGGGTAGGCGGGTAGACGGGTACGGGTAGGCGGGTACGGGTAGACGGGTACGGGTACAACGGGTTTTTTTTCAAATTGGGTTGTCCGGTCCGTTTATTACCCGTACCCGTCTACCCATCTACCCGTTTGTACCCGGGCAACGGGTACGGGTACCTCGGGTAACGGGTACGGGCCGGGCAAAACGGGTTGAACCCCTAACGGGTTTAACAAAACACTATCTGGCTCTCTCCGTCTCTCCGTCTCTGGCTCTCTTTCTCTCTCTTTCTCTCGCTCTCTCCGTCTCTCTCGCTCTCGCTCTCTCTCTCTGGCTAGAGCGGCTCGTGAACTCTTCCTCTATGGCTCTCTCCGTCTCTCGCTCAGTTCTCTCTCGCTCCAGAAATCTTGAAATTTCTAGAAGAAAGCAAGTGAATTTTTGTGGGTTTTGTGTGGTTTCTACTCAGAAATCTGCAACAAAGCTAGAGGTTTGTCTTCTCTATTTCAATTTATTTTTACTGAAAATTGAATTAATTTGAGTTATTATTGTAAGGTGAACTGATATTATTTTGCCAGTACCAGTACGACTGTTACTTAGCACCAGTACGATTTGTGTTCCAAGAACATGGTAAGGTGAACTGATATTATTTTGTCAGTACCAGTATGACTGTTTCTTAGCACCTTCTTTATTTTGCCTTCTTTTTATTTTTTGTTGGCTTCTTTTTGTTCAATTGTCCAATTATTAGCAAATTGAGGGTTATTTGAAGCATGATTAGACAACTGTGTCAATAGGTTAACGGAGTCTTTTTTGCACTGTCAAAGGTGAATTGTGAATAATCAGGCAAATGCTTGTTAACCCACATTTATGGGAACCAACACCATATCAGTGAACCAGCCGTATAAGTGATTTTGATATCTTCTTTTCAGGTGGGGCTCTGGATCTTTGGTGGAACATTAAATGTCGATGCTGTGACTGCAGCAATTCTTGGCTTGTTAGTTCTGATTACAGGAGTTGTCACATGGAAGGAGTGTCTAGGTGAGGCTGTTGCTTGGGATGTTCTGACACGGTTAATGTCTCTACCTATAAATTGACATGGTTATTCTTGTAATTTGAGTTATTTCTAAAGCATGTCTTTGTTAATTGAAGGCGAAGAAAAGGCCGTGTGCAAAGGGAGAGGTGATTTGGCAAGGGGAACTTTGAAAAGCAATTGCTTGAAGACTGTTGAAATTCAAGGGTAGTAAGGGAAAGTATCCTCTGCGGAGTTTTTCCGTGCGGAGCTTTTAATCTGGTCCGTTCGTTTCGAATCGGACGGACCAGATCAGACCTTGTCCGAATTTTAAAAAAACTCAAAATTTGGTGAACTCTTAATCCAGTCCGTCCGATCCGAAACAAACATACCATATTAAAAGCTTTGCACAACTCCACATGGAAAAACTCCGCAGAGGATAGCGTTCCAGGTAGTAAAGTGTGTAAACTCAAAAGGGTATTGCTTGCTAGCATATTTCTGTCAAATTTCTCTCTACGAAATGTCTGATTTTGAGTTATGTGTTATCCAGCTTTGTGCTTCTATTTATGTCTCTCTGACTAATTGACTAATATCACCTTGTACTTTCTCCATCTTTTACTGCCAATCTCAGTAAAAACAAAGTTTACACTGAGAGGATGCATGTTACATGTAAATTGATATATGATATGAGGTGGCCTTTCTCATGTGGTTTATCTGTGTTCTTGTCTCAATTTAATATATAAGAGTTAGCTTATATTTTTTGGTTTTTTTTGTCATTAAATGGTAAGTGCTGGGAGAAATCATGTTTGTGTGATAGATTGCTTTGTCCTGCCAGAGCTGATAGCATTCAGTTTGTTGGTGAAATATTAAGTTTGTTTTTGTTATTTTCTTAAGCTCTATGTAAACTTTCATCCTTTTGTTGTTTTTAGGTTAAAGCTTCCATAACAATGATCTGATTTTTTAGGAATAAAACATCTACAACCAGACAACAATTCAAATTCAACCCATACCAAAGTGATATTTTATTGCAGATGGCTCCAAATAAAAATTAAACCATGCACCACTAGTGCTGGTTCTATATGGCACTAGTGAGATACTTGAAAGAGAGGAAATTTTTACTACTAAGAAAAGCACTAATTTTTAGTCATGTCGCTGTAACAGTCAGTCACTTATCAGTACATAACAAGTCACTCACTCCCAAGCACTAATATTTCAAACGGAGATATACAGGTTATGGCAAACAAAGATATACATGTATTAAAAATATGAGTTGACTTGCAAGTCAAGTCGAGCCGAGCCTTTTCTTTCATGAGCCGAGTTGAGCCGAGCTTTTTCTTTCAAAAACGAGCCGAGTTAAGAGCCGAATCATTGGGCTACAATTGACAAGCCGAGTCGAGTTTGAGCCGAATCTTAATCATTAGCAGCCCTACGTGGGCTTAGTGCAGTGGCACGAGCCCGTTATTTTTATAGAGATATATATCGCAGGTTTAATTCTTAAAAATAGTATCTAAAAATACCGGAGTGTACCGAGCCCTTTAATGATTAAAAAAAATTACTCTTTAAAACACTTAGTAAATTAATTAGTACCAAGCCCTACTGCTAATTAGAAAATTAGTACACCGATTAATTGCAAATGCTCTGCCGATCATATTTTCTATTTTTTTTTTCGTTTTAGTTTTTTATTTTGCTTTTCTTTTCACTTCAAGTTCCGTCCCGTACATTGTTTTATACAAATTGGACCCATTGATCCGTTCTAATCCAGCAATGAGTGCTGGACCCAAAAACGAACTACACGTTAGTAAAAGAAAAAAGAAAAGTAAAATGAAAGTTTACTTTGTGTAGTCACTAGTCAACATGAGAGTTGTTAAGCAATTACGTACTTAATTTTCAAATTTTACAGAAGACTAGACCTGGCGTCAACGATACATTAGTCTTTTTTTTGAAATCTAGCCGCGAAGTTATGAGGGAGGATTGATCTCAATTTTTAGGTACAACAATTTTAAAAAAAATTTCTAGCTAATTGTACCACCTCTCCTTTCAAACCATACATTAGTCAACATGTGAATATAGAGTAGTGTTCATTGTTTTGTATATATACAGAAAAGCCCGATTTTTTTATAAATATCCAAAATAATAATTAAATTTCAAAAAATAACCAAAGTTGGACGGGATTTCGAAATCTACCCAAACAGGAAATTTTTTTTTTTCCGGTAATTCAGTCTAAAACCAGAAAAATTTATTCCAGTTTTAGAATTCAAAAAGCAGCGTCTAAAAAAAAAAAAAAAAAAAAAACAGAGAAACCGTAATAAATTTTTCCGGTTTCAACATTTTTTTCTTTTTTCAGATTTTTTTTATTTAAATAGAAATATTTATAATTTATTTATTTTTTCTATTGAAATATTAGAAATATTTAATATATTTCTTTGAAAATAGATGAAATACTATATAATTTGATTTATTAGAAAGACTGCTACAAATAATTCAGAACAACATTTTTCATGCCGGATTTTTTGCGGCTGTAAGAAAAATTAATATATTTCTTTATGAGTTATTGAAAAAAAATAAAAATGCTTGGATTCTGAGTTATTGATCTCGGTTTAAAAGTCACTTCTAGGTAATACAGAAAATTTTATGATCCTTTTAGTACATTTAATTTATAAAAAGTTGTATCTATTTTGAGAATTCTTTTTAATAACAATCATTAAATAACTTAAAAATTTTGTTTTTTTTTCAAAAAGATATATCACTTTTTAGAAATTAAATGTACTAGAAAGATGACAATATTTTATGTATTTAATTAAAAGTGACTTTTGAACCGTGATCAATAACTCATAATTCAAGCATTTTTATTTTTTTCCAATAACAAATAAATAAATATATTAATTTTTCTTACAGCCACAAAAAATCCAGCTTGAAAAATATTGATCCGGGTTATTTGTAGCAATTTTTCTAATAAATCAAATTATATAGTATTCCATCTATTTAAAAAAAATATTAAATATTTATAATATTTCAATACAAAAAATAAATAAATTATAAATATTTCTATTTAAATAAAAAAAAATCTGAAAAAAAGAAAAAAAATGTTGAAACCGGAACAATTTATTACGATTTCTTTTTTTTTTTTTTAGACACTGCTTTTTGAATTCTAAAACCGGAATAAATTTTTTCCGGTTTTATATTGAATTATTGGAAAAAAATTTCTGATTTGGGTAGATTTCGAAATCCCGCCTAACTTTGGTTATTTTTTGAAATTTAATTAATATTTTGGATATTTATAAAAAAATCGGTAATTTACCTACACCAGGTCAAACTGAAACATACAACACAAATTCGGATGCACAGACTTCTACACAATTTCAAGCACAAACACGTAAGTGACCCAGTTTCGTATTATGTGAAAATTATAAATAATCAGCTTCTAACACAAACTTCTACACAATTTCAAGAACAAACACGCGTTCTTACTTCTACACAATTTCAAGCACAAACTGGGTCTCTTTTTCTGTAACTCGACACTCATTTCTCTCCGAAATTTTAAAAAATACCATAATCTAAAAAAAAAAAACCAAAAAATCACTGATTATAAAAAATTATAATTTTGAGACAGTTGCATCCCTAAATTGAGGACCTCTTTTTTCTGGAGACTGTATCAAGGGGTGCGACGCCCTTTTTTTTTTTTTTTTTCTTTTCCCAAACATATTCGGCAAATGCTGATACTGAAATTTTTCATTATATTATTTTTTAAAGGCGCAAGTTTTGGTTGTTTTTATGTTTGATTATATATTATTTTATGTTTTGGTTGTTTTTTATCGAAGACTCTAAAAGTTTATTTGTGGATAGCTCTAAATTAATTTTTATTACAAAGAAATTCAATTAGATATATATTATTTTATTTTGTGATTATTTTTCACCGAAGACCTTAGAAGTTTAATTGCCGATAGTCCTAAATTAATTTTTATTACAAAGAAGTCCAATTAGATATATTTTATTTTATTTTGTGATTATTTTTCACGATGACCCTAAAAATTTAATCGCCGATAATTCTAATTGATTTTTTTTTTCATTCTTATACGGCAGCGCCACTGTCCGGAATGGAGAAGGAGTGCTCTCCGCATACAATAGGGATGAAAACCGATCGGATATTATCCGACTGAATCTAGATCCGTATTTGAAAATTAAATTAGGGCTATCAGTGATTAAACTTTTAGGGTCATCGGTGAAAAATAACCACAAAATGAAAAATGGCACGGCGGAGCTGGCTCCATCACGGAACAGCACGGCATGTGTTACTATTCCATGCCGTGACTCGCGTGTCCCGTGCCGTGACTATTCACGTGCTGTGACTAGCTTGTAGAAAATTTGACATGGCACGTAATCACGCGAGTCACGTGTAATTAGGACCGTTAGGTCTTAATCAAATGGTGAATCTTGAATAAACTAACTTGAATTATGAAAAAATAGTTAAACGTGAGAAATGTGACCAGTTACGTTTGGACTCGGCACGCGAGTCACGGCGTGACTCGCGCGTCGTTACCATTCGCATGCCGTGACCACCTCTCGACATTTTGGTCATGGTACGGCACGAGTCACTGTTCACTTGGTCACAGCACGGCATGGTACGGTACGAGACCAAAGTCACGGCGTGTTAGTCACATCACGACACAGCACTTTTTTTTCACTCTAGATGCGAATTCCATTAATGGTCCGCATCCCCTAAATGCAGTCTCCAGAAAAGAGATCCGCATTTTAAAGATGCGGCCATGTCAAAATTCGAATTTTTCACAAATGGTGGTTTTTTGGTTTATTTTTTTTTATTATGTTATTTTTAAAAATTTCGGCATTTCTCTTCTAAGTTTTCGTCACAGAGAAGTTCCTTAGATGAAAGTTCGTACATAATTGTAGAAAAATCATGAGAGAAGAAACTAGGGTAACACGGCTAACATAATGAAGTTTACGATGACTTGCAGCTGAATTATTGTGTCTTGACTTAATAGGATTGAGTTGACTCGGTTAACAAAAATAATTAAGAATTATCGTGCCTATATATACATTCATTGTTATTCTCACAAGTCGTCATATATAGGTACAACATTGGCTTCTTTATCAACGAAATTAGCAGCAATTTCTCATACAATTATTATATTAGATGGAGCATGATCATGGATATTCATGGCTTTCTGGTTTAGGATTTGGCATGTTAACTTACAACTCTGTAAGAGCAATTTACAACTCAAATGGAGATATGGGATCAATTTCTTTTGTGCTTGTTTCTTATTTGAGCCTATTACTGTTGTTTTGGTTCCTTCGTTTGTTTGAAAAAGCAGCTCCTGAGTCTCCCAACAGAGAGAGAATCAAAATTGCAGTGTGGATTTTATCCACTGTGTTAACTGTGATGTTTACTTGGAAGGTTGGAGCAATGATGCCATTTTTTGTGGGGCTTTTCATCTCGTTTGTAGCTTCTGCGTCATCTCTTGGTGGATTTTACATACTTTTTCTTCATCAAACGTGAATATTAAGGAAGATGCTAATATGATGATATATACAATAAGTTATGTTTTATTTCCAATATATATCTTGTTCAATATATGTAAGTATTTGGTTGATGTATTTAAACTCATAAGTATATATGTTGTATATATATACTTGTTTGCTTGTAATCTTAATTTGACTGCCACTTGTTTACAATGAATATTAAATATAAAATAATAGACTCCCTTATTTCTTAGATTTATATATTACTCTTCCTTTTAACTAAATTAAGATATACTTATGAGGAGAATTAAGATGTTATTAAGCTTATTAAATTATTTGGTGAACTTAACTCTAAAATCTATCGAATCATATTTGAATTCAAACTGTTAAATCTTTGAACTAGTTTAATACAAAGTCAACCATCATCACGATAAACTTGTTCAATATAAGTATTTAGTTGATACATTTAAGGTGATATTTATCCAGTACCCTATGTATATAATTCTTTGCTTGAAATCTCCGCCACCACTTATTTATAATGAATTTTAAATATATAATTTTTTTTTTTTAATTTTTGGAATTAGTGACTGTGCTGAAACCATCCAATACTTTTTAATATCCGCAATAATTTACATAAAGAGCATTGTTTTCATGTTATTAGATCAAAGTTTGATTTATTTTAAAATATAAAATAATTAGACTCCCTCATTTTTTAGATTTACATATTACTGTTCATTTAACTAAAGAATAGTCACTTCTACTAGTATTAAACAACTAAAAAAATTTGTCTTCTTATTTATCTTTATGATTTTTTTTTACTCAAGCAATCATTTAAAAAAAAATATATACATGTACGACAGAGGAATTGTACATAACATAATTGGGAACTACTAACAATTCTTCTTAATTTATCTTTATATATGATTTCTCAATTGAACAAATATTATTGAAAGATAGACAAGTATGAATGAGGGATTATAAATATTACAAGAGGAGGGTTCAAATGCCTCGATTTTTTGTGTCTTCACCATGCCTCCATTTTTTAAAATTTTAATAAGTCAAAATTTAAAACTTAAAAGTCAAAATAAAACCGTTGGATATGATCTATGTCATTTTATTTATGCATGTGTAAAAAATTATGACATTTCAATTTTATTTTGATTGTTATCAAGAGCTTGTAAAAAAAATGCATTAATATGGATGATTTCTAGACGTTGATTTTTGAACTTATTGATTCACATAAAAACAAAATTAAAATGTGATAACTTTTTATGAGCACATAGAGAAAATAACATAGATCATATCTAACGGTTTTATTTTGACTTTTAAGTTTTAAATTTTGAGTTATTAAAGTTTTAAAAAATGGAGACATGATGGAGACACAAAAAATGAAGGCATTTGAACCATCCTCATATTACAAATGCAAGTAAAACTAACCTAGCTACCTCCTCCTCCTCTTCCTAACAACAACAAAAACAATAATCATAATTTGTCTTCACAAGTCACAACCTGTAATATATTTTTGTAATGTAGTTGTTACTTTGCTTGCCCTAAGCTCAAAAGTTGATTTTTTTTTTCTAAATAAAGTGCTTTTCCCAAGTTATTTAAGGTTAATTACCTGATTTTACAAAGAAATATTTAAAAAGAACAATATCTGCATAAATAAGATCATTAACTGATTTTATTATTCTTTTCTTTACCTTTTATGATTTACTTTCATTTGACTAATTCGACACCGCTTGTGTTTTGATAAACGGAACTTGAAAGTTTCATCTCATATTTTTCTTTCTCAAAAAAAAAAAAAAAATGATATCATTCAGTGTTATAGAAAACGGCAGTTTAATTTAATTAATTGGTCCAACCAAACCGTTATGAATTATCCGTTTTTCATTTATATAACCAATTAGTTGGTCATTTTTATTATTCTTTTTTTGCATTTATTTATTATATGTACTTTATTTTGTCTTGTCTTATCTGAGATTTTCTAAATGATAATTTCATAAAAGTTTATAATTAACAATGAAACTAAGTTAAAATAATTTATTTGATAAGTTTGATGAATTAAATACTTAATTTTTTTTAATAATTATAAGTGTATGCACATAACTTTAATGAAAACACAACATTATTCACTCACATAACGATTAATCGCTTAATGACACTCTGTTTGCTCGACAAGCGCATACTGTTATTTACAACACTAATACCACTTCATTTTTGAGAAATTAAATGCACTTATTGTTCTACATTTCCTTTATTTACATATGAATGTGTTTATATCGTAATTAATGAATGTTTATATCTAGAAAAATGGGACTGAATCCTCTGCCTCCAGAATTATTATCGATGGGTCCGAGGTGGGCTCTCAATTCAAAATTTTAAATATTAATAATGTTCCGGTCTCATTCAATAGTGACTATAGGAGCAAAAAATTCCTACCACCCGAGAGTAGGGCTGTAAACGAGCTAGCTCGGGCCGAGCTGGGCCTTAGCTCGGCTCGTTTATTTTGGCCCGAGCCTGGACCGAGCGAGCCGGACCTAGGTCACCCGAGCCAAAACCCCTGGCTCAGCTTGTGACAAGCCAGCCCGAGCTAGCTCGCGAGCTGACGAGCTGGCTCGCTGGGCTTTATTGGGCAGCTATTATACAAATTCAAAAATAAAAAAAAATAAAATCCCATTCAAAAAATTTAAGAAATTGTCCAGCAGGCACATCTTCAAGCAACTAAAGTCTATATCATTTCTTCCCAAATCGAAAATACATCAATTTTGCATAATTGTGCATTTGAAAATGAGACTGGACTTAAAATTATACGGGACTAAACTCTAAATCCACTGTAGCTTAACGAGCCGAGCTGGCCCGGTCCGAGCTGACCCTTGGCTCAGCTCGTTTATTTTGGCCCGAGCCTGAGCCGAGCTGGCTCGTTAACAGCTCGGTCCACTACCGAGCGAGCTGTTAGCGAGCGAGCTAGAGACGAGCCACGAGCGAGCCACGAGCCGCGAGCTTTTTTGACAGCCCTACCCGAGAGACATGTGATCTCATTCCAAAAAAAAATTTAAGTTGAATTTTTTTGAACCATAAAGTACAGACGGTAATGGGCTTTGCTTCTAGACGAAGACATACATGTTCGCAAGCTTCGAGACTTCAAAAAGAAACAGATACCGTCATACCGGACGAGAGTTCTTACAAAATTAAAGAACTAACAAAGTTGTTTTTATTTTATTATGTAAGTTATAAATTCTTTCTTCATTTGAATATTTATTTAATAGAACTATCAATAGATGGATGTAAAACATGGAAGAAAATTTCTTTCTTTAATAAAGCTATAAACGAAAAGAGAAGTAGCACAATTGGCTAGAAAAAAATTATAGAGTTGCTGTACTTAAAAGTCGAAATTTCAATTCTCCCAAATGAAAAACAATAAAGCTATAAACAGTGGTATGTATTAAACTTTTAATGTATGTGGGCCATGTGGCAAAATTATTATTTTGGAAATTACCCCCGTCCTTTGCTCATTTTCCTAATTTTTTCGTCTTCATTTTTCGTGAATCACGCTTTATTGTTAGTCTCAGTCGCAGGCTCGCAGCAAGTCTCGCGATCTTTCTCTTCCCCAATCTTCAAAGAACCAAAAAAAGTAAAATACTCTCTCTCCCCTCTCTCCTCTCTCCTCTCTCCTCTCTCTCTCTAATGGCACTCTTTGCCACCGGAACAGCGTCGAACCCTCTCTCTACCTACCGCCCCCCTCGAGATTCGTTGGCGCTGCCTTCGATCAGCTCCAGGTCTCGTTCTCTTCGTTTCCCCATCGATCTCAATCGTGCAAAATCCTTGTCTATTCGTGCATCAGGTTGTTAAAATTCCCACCCTTTTTATGGTGACTTCTGTTTCAATTGATTTGATATAACTGTGTAATAAATTATAATTCACAGTTATGTTGATTTGCCGAAGCTGCATGCTCTTTCCTAGCAATTTCTAAAGAATTTAGGATCGAACCAAAGGAAAAATATTTTCTGTTAGTTATGTTGATTTATCTGTTTAAGTCGGGAATCACTTGATTCAGAGATCGATTTGGTTTAAATTTCACATGATGGAATTGTAAAATTATATATAAAATATATAATAGCTCCAGTATAATTACAGGATAAGGTTTTATATGACATTTAGCTTCAAAGAATTCATTGACAAAACCTAATTTCTTTTTATTAATTAATTGTAAACTTTAATTTGTAACAGTAGCTGCATCAGGGAGTATTGCTCCGGCAATTTCATTATCAGAGAAGGCACTGAACCATCTTAACAGAATGAGAGCTGAGAAAAATCAAGATCTGTGCCTGAGAATTGGGGTTAAGCAAGGCGGCTGTTCTGGCATGTCTTATACCATGGAACTGGAGGATCGTTCCAAGGCGGGTCCCGATGATTCAGTCATTGATTACAATGGATTTTCCATTGGTACATACTTTTGTCTTTTCTGTTTGTAGATGATTTTATAAAAGGAGAAATATTTGGAGGTAGAAAATGGGCTCTGGGTGTCGGCTTGAACTTTTGGTTCATCATTTTTATTCAGGGGTTGTTTTGGGTTTTAGGTCAGTTGATTTAGTGTTTCAATCAATTTTTCGCTGGTCTCACGTTTGCTATGCCACTGTAAAGACAGCAGAACCCTTACTGATGGCAATAAATCAATGAGTCATATTGTTATAAATCAATCGTTTCAGGTCTTGAGTTTTTATGGTTTTCTGTTTGAAGTTTCGGGTTTCTAGTCAGTTAGGTTCAGACATATTCGTTATTATTCTGATGATTTGGGGCTGGTCAGATCATATCAGCTTGTTGGATTGGGGTAATTCAGGTTTTGGATCAGGTGGGTTCAGGTTTCTGGTCAAGTTCAGTTTGGGTAATGGGTAAATTGGGATTAATAGCAATAAGTTCTCACTTTCTTGGTACATACATATATGGGTAGAATTGCATGTTGGCTGAGTTGCAGATTGATTCTGGTTCAAAATGAATCAGGTTCTGATTGTTGTTCTTTCATAATAATAATAGATAATAATAATTGGGTATATGTGGTGTGGGTGGCACTCACACATTTGTCATGTTAGAAACTACCCCCTACTGGAAATTTGAGGACCAAAACATGGGTGTTGTGGGTGTTGTTGCAAACAATAGTATATTTGGGTATTTGAAGTATTTGGATGTTTTAAAGGGCATTCGTGAAATTTACATCTTTGCAAAGTATATATGGATTTCTGGTTTGCATAATAACTCATCTCTGTTCCAAGTTGTAATAACAAAATTTTCTTATAATTAATTTTTGCTTTATTTTTTTGTCCAAATTATTTGTAGTGTGCGACCCAAAAAGCCTTCTTTTTGTGTATGGAATGGAACTTGACTACAGTGATGCACTAATTGGTGGCGGCTTCGCTTTCCAAAACCCTAATGCAACAAAAACCTGTGGTTGTGGCAAGTCTTTTGCCACTAATGCTGCTGATGAGAAAAAAGCAAGTGAATGCAATAATTAGATGGAAGGAAATTCATGATTAAATAGTTAATGACAATTTGTTGTACCGTGTAAGATAGACGCTTGTACTCGTTAGACCTCAAAATATGAATGTTCTATGGTGGTGCTTTAACCATCTCTAGAATATTGTTTCACGAATGCTCTAATCCAAGAATAACACTATTCTTTTGAGCTATTCGATGTTTGGATGAAGCAAGATAGCACTAATTCGAGAATGACACTATTCTTTTGAGCTATTCAATGTTTGGATGGAGCAAAAATAGTACTAATTCGCTATTCTTTGTTTGTTTTATATGGATTAGCTTACTATTTTACCAACTCAATCAAAAGTTGAGTTAGCTACTATTTTCAAATTTGAGATTAGCTTTATTCTTGCTCTATTCCTAGTTTCATCCAAACGAATGAGAAAAATGGTAGTTCGTATTCCCAATTTATCCATAAAAGTAAAGTCTTAGTATTTTAGTTCGAGCCGTTTTAAAATGGATGGATCAGATGGATTTGATTTATTAGAATTCAAGAGGTTCTTTTATATAAATTCGGTCTGTTCATTTCAATCGTATGGTTTGATTTAAAATATTAGGGCCTGTGTCAATAATATTTTCGATATTAAGATGTGTAATGACAAAAAATAAACTGAAAGTAATCATGGTATTACGATTGCAACTTCTACAATAAAGGTAAATACTAATCATCTAAACAATAGTCTTTCAAGTTTCAACATCAAAAGAAAAAAAAATCGTATGTCTAGAGTTACTCAGACTCTGAGAGTAAGCATGAGTAGGTATACCTTTTTTTATTCCTTGTCAGAGCCCAGAAGTAGAGTTTTACTATTTAAAATCTGATCATATAATTTAAACGAACAAACTATATTGATACAAAAGAATCTTCTTAAATTTTAAAGAGAATTGATCCAGTCCTTTAGTTAAAAATTGCACGGTCCGAATTAGAATAATGATCCTACTATTTTTTTTTTTAAAAAGTAACGGATAAGGATCCCCAATCAATTAGCAACGTGCAACTCTCCTAAATAAGGTACAATTTACCACAACACAAAGAGAAACACAAAAAACAAAACAAAAAAATGAAAATAATAAATACATACATCCTACCAAAACAGTGTTTTGCAACATTTCCTTAATCTGGTGATTTCCGTCATCATTGTTCCTCTTCTTTTGCTTATGACGCCGAAATTCAGTAATTAAAGAAAAAATGGAGAATTCCAACAGTTTGTCTAGACTGGAGAGGATCGTACAGATAACGGTTACCAACTTACCATTACTCCTCCATGCCACACAAAAGAGCAAAAATCTTTTGAGCGATGGCTTGTGCTCTCTCTCCGTTTCTCAACTTTTCTACTTCTTTCCACTGCAACCAATGGCCCCAAACTCAATTCCCCAGTGCCTCACCGATTTCTCTCCGTCTCTTACCCCCGCCAAGGAACCACCAAGTCACGCTCTTACCACGTGCTAAGTTTGACAAATTTGATGGCTCTGATGCGGCCACGTCGAATACCAACGGTGATGATCAAGCGAGCCCCATCCAAGAGGTTGAGAAACCCGAGGATGACAGGTTGATTTAGAATCTAATCCTTGTTATAGCGTGATTTTTCACTTTGGCCCTTTCTAAAATGAAATTTGATTTCTCCCTATTCATGTCAGTTAACCTCATACTTATAAACATATGGAAATACTAGATTGGCTATACTGTGAACATGTAGAAAATTTTTCATTCAATGTACTAAGTTTTTAACAAGTTAAACAGGTGGCTAAATGCTAAATTTTGGGGAAAAAAGGGTTTCAACATGTTGCTGTTGCATTCAACTTTGACAATTAATCGAACGGTCTTTTTATTTTGTTTCTGAGAAACATCTGTTATTGTCATAAGAAGCTAAGGGTTGATTGTTTTTCCAGTTCTTCCTGTATTTATCTTGGAAGAAAACCAAAAAAGAAAGAAAAAGAGAAAAGTTATTCTATATTATTTATTTATTTTTTTTTTATAGTTGTTTGCCTTCAGACTTGGTGGGGGCCATTCGTCAGTCTGGTGAAGCAAGCGCCATGTTTGTCAATGCCGGAGGAATGCGTGCCATTGTATGTCAATTTGAAAAAAAAAATTTGTTTGTATTTTGTGTTAAAATATAATAGTTCTTTTTTTTTTAAATTATGTATAAGCAAAATCAGAGCATCATCAAAGCTTTAATAGCATAAATGGGTACATTGCACAAAATTTTAGAGGAACAAGTGTATACTGGACCAAGATAGTTCGTAATTAGAACATGCATAGTTAACATAAATGGGTACATTGTTTAATCAAACTTCTTGTTCTACTAATCGTGAAGGTAGAGCTGCTGATACCTGAATTACAATTTCTAAATGAGATAGGAGCTCAGGCTGATGTTTGGGAATTATCAAGGGTATTTCTGGAAACTCTTATGGAAGGAGCCGGAGGAACCCAGGTCTGAGTAAAAGGTTGTCAAATTAAATATATTGCTGTTTTCACCTTCCCAATCATTCAATATAGAATAAAGCAAGTCTCTAATATATATAAAAGGCTATAAAATTCATCAAAATACCCTTCTATCTTTTAAATTTGTTTGTTCGTTAACCCCATTACTTGAAAATAATTGTATGCCTTTCTTCTGTTTTTTTTTTTACAGAAAGTAAAAGCGATATTTCCTGATGCAGGGGTTGCTGCTCTACTGAAGTACAATTGGACGGATGCAAAGTTTGGGTGTGCAAGGTGCAATTCCATTACATCACTCATTTTATGCATAGATCACATTACCACCTCCCCACAAAAGCCTGGTGCTGAATTTTCCCTTGAGCATTTATTTATTTTTCTCAAATTGCCAGTTAGAACAGCTTTTCGCTGCAATAACTAATAACTACAAACTATACCATTTCTGGTACCAGTCAATGAGTCAAATAGGCAGCACTCTCCCCCACTTAACATCTGTATGGAGGTTTCCGAGAAAAAAATGTTTGCAACTAGAAGCATCTATTATCTTTCTTGAATTAAAAAAATTTCAATTGTATTTTTCAAATGTTCAGTTGACTGTTCTTAATTTCAGCTTGGGCGACCGAAATCCAGTAGATAAGGAGGATGAAATTGTGGTTATGATAATCCCTGATTATCAAATGCTTGAGAAAGTCGAAATAATTGCAAATCGTCTTTCTGATGACCCGGTAGGAAATATTGGTCCTAAAATCTTAGCATTTTTTCGTGCATTATTTTTTGTATGAAGGTCAGCATCTCTCTCACAAACAAGAGAAATGAAGATATGCTAGAGCTCTTAGTAAACAAAAATGAAAC
The DNA here is from genome assembly GCF_964058835.1 of Carex rostrata. NCBI lineage: Eukaryota > Viridiplantae > Streptophyta > Magnoliopsida > Poales > Cyperaceae > Carex > Carex rostrata. The sequence continues at coordinate 6,842,226 of NC_135930.1, read as the reverse complement.
TTCTTACGTAATTTGCCTAAAATGGTTCCCTGCTTTGAATGATATATTTCAATGGCACTAAAATCAGTTCTCATCCTGACTTTAATATTTTGGTAACTTACAGCCAAGACCCCTTATAATGTGGAATCCACGCCTTGTGAGTTCAGATGTTGGAGTTGGGTTCAATGTTCGCAATTTACGTAAGAAGTTTCTAAGGCAAGATTCTCATTTTACTTTCTTACTTATTATACTTGTTTTTTTCGGCATCAGTCACCAGACTGCACCCTCTTGACCTGCACTAATATTGTTGTGCTTTTTCTCATCTCAGCACCTTTACCACTGTCTATTCAATGAAGCCACTAGATGATGGTGCAATCTTCAGATGTTATCCTGAGTGAGACAAGATTTATGTTTGTTACATGTGTTAATTCAGCCTATAATTCAAGAAATCACAACCTATTTTTATAAATATTAGAAAAAACAATATTGTTTTATTAGAGTTGGGGTATGCTGCTTTGTTATGTAAGAGCCCTTTCTTACCACACATCCATATTTCCGATTTCAGAGTTCAAACAGTCAATTAGAACTGCTCAACATGATCTACATATGAAAATATCATGGGAAACCAAATTTTTACATTCTTTAAAAAAATTGTACTAACTTTTTAGATAGGTAGCAAATCGCTGTTTTTAGATGATTATGTGGACCATAAAAAATGGGCGATTTTCTATCTGCCTAAAAAAATAGTAAAACAATTATAAAAAAAAAATTAAAATTTGGTCTCAAAGGACATTTTTATATTGAGATCATGTTGAGTGGTTCGGATCTGCTGTTTGAACTTTGAAATTGGAAATATGGATGTGCAGTAAGAAAGGACACTTCATTAAACACCATAGCTCTTTTAAATGCAAGGATCCCCTTTTGAACAAACCAAAGATAGAATAATGCAAATATCAGAAACAAAACGTGTATACACTTCATTAGAATTTAGAGATTTAAAGAAGGGCTCATTAATATTGTAACATATTGTACCTAAACATACAATTAAAATATATGACCTTACTTTTTTTAAAAATTAAATTCTATTAACTAAAATATATTTCCTTTTTTCCAGCACGTGGAAAGTGTTTTATGATGATAAGACTAGGCCAAATAGATATTTGCTTGCTAAAGAGCTACAAGTTGCACCTACTTCGACCGATATTGAGGTAAATTCATTTTCTCAGGAACACTACAAAATAAATACTAGACCAAAAAGCCACATAGTCTTTGTTTATTAGATAATAAGACAATTATTGTCCATACTGCAATGCTGTTGACACCCCACATTTTCTGACTCATTTGATAAATGAAAGCAGATAATATTCAGAGAACTGGCAGGAGAATCAGAAGGGAAGGAGGCTTCTGCAATAGATCAAGCCATGGGTGTATTTAGTTCTTTCAGTAGATTCATGAAAGCTATTTCTAAGTAGGCTAGACATCATAAAAAATATATTATTGGCAGGACCTGTTGAAGACATTATGAAAATCCATATATTGGTATGCTAGACTTCATGAAACTTTTTTTTTTATTTGATGCACTTTTTTTCTTTTTTTTCAAAAGTCAACTTTAAGAAGAAATTAGAAAATATTAAAAGGATTATTGCCAAGACATTATGCAATGATACAAGGATGCAAACTAGGAGACTTCTATTAGTTTGTTTCTAGCTGCTGCTTTTTTTTCTTCACAGCATAGTTTTCAATAAGGTTTACACAGACAGTTTGGGCCTTGATTCCTTGATTTGTACAATTTCAAAACCAACAATGAATATCCAAAGAATTGTCCAAGTGAATGTCTATCTTCCATCACACAACACAATCATCAATTTTAGATATGTACAAGTTCAAAAAACAAAACAATATTATGGTAAAAGCGGGTTTGAAAAAAAACAAAATAATGAAGCTAATCTTTATATGAAAATGATGCATTCAGCTAATTCTATCCTTTTTCTCCTTTGGAGAAGTTGAGGTGCTCTTAGAGCTTGGAAAACCTAAAGAAAACATCACATTACTCCCAATTTGTGTACTTGCGTTCTGTGCATTGGACTTGGTACTCAAGAAACTTGATGCACATGGTGTAGCCGAGTAGGTCGACGAGCTAGAAGACCCCAATTGCTCTCCCCATTTAAGCCCATGGGTTTGGACTGGGGCATCTACTCTTGTTTGGGCTGCTTGATTCGGCCCCTGATTGCCGACATACGATGTGATGGCAGCTGCCAATGCTGACTGAAAACTGGGGTCTGATGTAATCGCCTTAGCAATCGAATCTGTTAGCAAACTCGGTGTCGAGCTTGGATTCGAGGTCGCATTCATGTTTGCTGTCTTTTGTATGTAAGAATTCAAAATTGAATCTTGGGTTTGTTTACCTATATGGCTGAAAGAGCCTAATGGGCTTTTGTTGTAGTGTTGTTTCCCATAGCCCAAGTAACTATTGGACCATAAAGTTGAAATTGAGGATGATTCTGGTGAAGAAAAATTAAAACTTGTGGAGGGGTATTTTGCATTTGTTGCGAGCCGGTTTATTGCGAAAGGTTGTGTGGTTGATGTTGGTTGTGTAGTGAGGTCTAGGGTTATGGTTGGGTATGAAGGGGTTGAGGAAACCGATGCGGTTGGAAAGAAAAAGGGAGGAGAAATTGAGGCATCTGATTGGCCGAAGTTGAGGCCATGGAGGCTAGCAGATGAACCAGAGAAAGTAGCAGGAGTGCTAATGGTTCGTGAAGAGGTTGAACCAGACATTAGCATAGAGGCAGCAGCTGAAGTTGTGGATGCCATAGCAGTGGCTGAAACCGGGAGCGGGTGGCTGTGGGTCCCCTCATAGGTTGTGATTAATATGGACATGTCATCTGCACACCTTTGCACCTTCAAGTTTCAATGAAGAAAAATTCAATCTTCCAATAATAGGATAATCGTTGATGCAGCAAATTAAATGTTTATTTTCTTTTTAATATTGTTAAGCCTATATTTAAACATATAGCTTATGACTAGCCAATCTAACTTCGTCTTCATTATATATGTACAAATTTAAGGGACTCTCCTAAAAATTAGAAATTTAATGAAGTCAACACAATATTTGAACTTATCTTCTTTGAATTTTTCCAAAAAGCATAAGAAAAGAAAATTACAATGAAAAGCGTCACCTTGTCGAATTAATTAATTGTATCATTAGCAAATTATTTTTACAGCCTAAATTAGTCTATCTTAAAACGATATTTACCAAGACCAGAATTGTTGATATCTTTTGGTTCTCTAGAGTCGTGTTGAACAAATCATTTCAAAATTACTGACCAACTTGATATATATTGAAATTAATGCACATGTAACATGAGGTGCAATTTTCTTCTTTTTTTCCGATAGTAAATAGTAACTTCCATTGACCCAGTATTTCAATTCTTTAGAAACGTCACAGTTTTTAGCATCCACGGAGAAGATATAGATTTAATAATTCAATTTTTCCAACCCTGGTAAAATTTCAAGTTGACACGCCATGGATTTGAATAATCACAGCAATATTACCTTCATTATGTGTTAATTTCTCTTTCTTGCTAATGAAGGTTCATTTAAACTCGGAAATTAATTATATGGAAAATGTCAATTACCTGCTTTCTAACCGGGCAGCCTGGTGCAACAGTGCATCGGTAATATGCTCGAGGGCATGGATTTCCTTTAGCAATTTTTTGTCCATATTTCCTCCACTGGCACCCATCATTCATCTGTCACAAATTCATAATAAAAATTAAATGAAAAATCCCCCTAAATGTATACCTTATAGAGGCTCACTAATTATCTAGTCAATATCACTTATTATTTGTTTGCCACAGTAACAAATGATAACTCATTCAACCCCAATGATTTATTCCATCCATGCTTTCGCAGATTCCTTAATATATTTTGTCCAGAGAAATCAGCTTCTACGTATTAATTGTTTGAAGTTAAAATTTACTCACCGTCGGAGTGTCGCATCTAGCTCTGACAGAAACCCTAGTTTTCTTGACCTGAGGCTGCTGGGACAGGTCATCGTCATCACCTCGCATGTTCTTCCTTATTTTACCAGGTGGCCATGGTTCCCCAGACTCCTCATCCTTTGTTTCATCAGAGCTATTGTCAGAACTCAAACTCAACACATTAGCCTCACTTTTTGAATTACTAGGCCCTTCAAACTTGCAATCTAGCCCCAGTTTAAGGCACTCTTTCTCAATTTTGTTATCTTTTTCGTTTCCTTTGATATTGATACATGACTTCTCTTCCTTTTTGTTGAGGCCACCTGATGGGATTGTGCTACCGAGGCTTAGAGAAACAAGCTTGTGCTCTTCTTCTACATTCATAGGAGGCACAGTAACAGAATTGAAATCCTTTACTGTTTTATCCTTTCTTTGTTCCATTATCTCAAAGTAGTGAGTTTGAAGCGACTGATAATCGTCAACTACACGTGTTAAGAGGCTTTTCAATTTCTCATTCTCTTCTCGCACTTCACCCATTTCAACCTTTGTTGTCGCCAGTGTTTGCTCCTGTGGTCAATTTACATGTGTTATACTCGAGTTAACGAGACATTACAAATAACTGCTATAATTTTGGACAATCCTGTTAGTTTCTGTTCTTCTATTTACTTTCCTTTTTCCTATTATTATCTAAGTATGGGGTATATATATGGCCTACAAGCTAAGTATCTAACTAAATGTTTTTATCAAATATAAATATCTTTGTATAATTTTATATATCCATCTAAAATGTATGGTGAATCTAACCTGGGTAAGCAACATGTGTGGACTTGAAGGTGATGGTTTTGATGATGAATCTAGTACTGGAAGCTTCTCAGTTCCGTTTGAAGTATGAATCTTTATGAAATAGGAAAATATTACAAAGATGAAATAGTGAGTAACTAGCTTATAGCATGACACAAATATAGACAACCAAAAAAAAGATCTCATGAAAGAGGACTGTATCCTTATTTTTACTCAAGAAAAAAACACTCATTAGAGAAAATGAAACAAAAGAGCAAAAGAGCCTATTAAAAAAAAAAAATACATCATGTTGACATCTCAAAGGACAAAGCTCTAGAGATAGAAGAGAGAGTAATTAATGATGGTACCTTCCCAAAATCTTCATTCTCTCTTCCATTGAGTTGATCAGGCTTTGTATCCTCCGCCATCGTCGATAGTCTTTTTGCTCTTTTCGCTACCTCCATTAATGGAACCAAATGAATATGGGAGCTACTTTTCTAATGTTTGTTTATCCTATGTCTATTTTTCCTTCATTGCTCCTAGCTAATCCCCTTTATAGAGCCAAGGTTAGACCTCTAACCTCTTGGACTTCTAGTAATAAAAATAACCCTAAATTAAATGCTTATCTAAAATAAGAAAGTTCCTATATATCTAACTGTCAAAATGTCAACACGAAACCTCATGTGCTGACTCAATTAATAGAACTCTAAAAGAAACTTCAAAATTTTTAAATGAAAAAACGGAGAATAAAGAAAAAAAAGATAAGTTCAAAATATTGAAGATTTCAACGTGTGAGGCATGTTGTTTAGTTTTAGGTTTAATTTTCATTTTAATTTGGTTTGTAGCCGTACTTCCAGGATACCTAACACCATACAAGAAATGCTTCATGTCTCCACCTAAAGATACTTCTTTATTTATCCTTTTATTCACAATCACTTAAAATTTGAAGATAAGCCACCACAATATGAAAAAGGAATATCTATGTATTTACGTATATAATAATTGAATAATTCTAGAGCGAATTCAAGTTCTTAAATACATCTTGTCTTATTATTTGTTTATTTCCAATATAAGATCAAATTAAGTGAAATAAACTGACCCTATATCTTAAGATATATTACATATGCATTATATATAAAAGTTTTTTGTACATAGTAATACCTATTTTTCCACTGAAGAAAAACAATTAACAATTGCACTATCTGATCTTCTAATGCCATGGCCATTAATTACCACCTCAATCATTTAATAATTTTAATTAGATACACATATAAAAGAATAACAGAGTTCATAGAAGTTATATTTACAATTTCCTTCAATTGTTATTCCTCCAAAAAAATGGCATTTTTTTTTCATAAAGACCTCGTAAAGAAAAAATTAAAAGTGAACTTAGATCCGCGCGCTGGATCAAAGAAATATAATAACTCGGAGATAGAATGATGGTGCAGAGCGTAATGCCATTAATCAAATCTCATGCTTGAGTCAAAACCTGCGTCTGTTCTGAGTCCCCATTGGCTTGTACTTAGTCGCCTCAGCATATTTTTTTCTCGTCTTGCACTTATTCTATTCTATTGCATGTGGATGTATAATATTATATATTTATATATGAGCTCTGCTATTGGCTGGATAGAAGGATACCAAAAACAGACCCACATTATTTTTTTAAATGGCAAAATGTACGACGAGTAAATTGTAGCATATTGGATGAAGTTTTACAAATGATATATTAATTGACGACAGTATTAATTCAAATGCTCCAATTAATATCATCTAGAAAGTTTAGCGCTTTAATTTTTGCGGATAAATCACTGTCAGTTCTTAAACGTTAATAAATGAATAATATTGAGATCTACATGATTATACTTAAGAGGAGTGCTTCATTAATTATGTGATATATAATACTCAAATTAAATTACATCAATATATTAGCAAATTAATGGTTGACACTTATCAGTGATATACCTTACAATTATTTAGCATTGATAATCGACCAACTCACATATATATGCAAACATATTACTATAGATCCGAAATTTTTATTTCTACCATTTTCTGAAAAAAAAAATTAACCAAAAAACTCTAGATTTCTAAAGAATTCAAAATCTACTACGGCTGCAGAACACTTGTGCAGACTCAAATATTGAAGTCCGTACTATGCCGATGCGATCCTAGATTGAGGTCCGCACCAGTATTTTGCGGTCCATCATTTTTTTTTTGGTCCCTGATTTCAATTTTGAAATAAAATATTGGGGCTGCATCGAAATCAAATATGAATTTCATAATAAAGTTTATTCCTCTCAGAGGATGTGAATTCCAAGAAAAATGAAATCGTGGACAAAAACAAATGATGCGGCTGCAGAATACCAGTGCGGATTTCAATCTGGGACCGTATCGGCATGGTGTGAACTCCAACATTTGATTCTGCACCGGTGTTCTCACTACAACAAAGTAAACACTTTTTTGCGAGGGAAAAAATGCATTTGTGACGGTAGTCCATCGCAAAAAGAAAAAGCTGAACAATGAGAGTAATCTGTCGCAAAAAGTTACTTTTTTATTCTCGTGAAAAGTGTCTCATTCTTGTTGTGAATATGTTGTCATAGTAGATTTCAAATTTCTCATAAAAGAGAATTTTTTGGTTTATTTTTTTGAAACAAAATGCTAGAAATAAAAATTTCATACTATAGACTAGAGAAAATAGCCTCCCAATTTCGCATTTGCCTCACTAGCAATAACAACTGATAATGTTAACATTTGATTATTTCTGTATGTATAGTTTTGTGTTCAATATTTTTCATGTTAAACAAAACTAAATAGTCTACTTTTTTTTCTTTTGTTTAATAAAGGACCTTTGTACATTCCAGTATATTTTAAATACTATTTTCAAAAATTGAATCTGCAACCTCTCTGTAGAGAAAGAAGACTTGTGCCACTGCACTAAACTTGCAATTATCATATATAAATATTAAATATGATAATATTAACAGTTGGTTTTATTTAGTGCGATCATATACAAAATATTTAAACATTAAATTAAATGCCGACAATTAATTGGTATTGATAAGTTATTAATGTAGCTAGAACATTATTTCTTTATAGCAAGAATATATATATCCTAAACAACTGTTAGGAGAGACCTCCATATTACTGGATCACTTGAGATAATATTGTTAGTTTTATATTATAGATATGTGCAGTTTGAGGTCTATCGAGATACCTATTGCAAAAATAAATGTCGGAAAAGATTGTCAGCTTTAGCGCAAGTTCAGTGACACCAAGCAATTCTCGAAATAGTAATTTTAAAACAAATATAGATCTAGTACTTGTCCAAACGATTTTGTTAAGGTGTTTGACTGGGATGATTAATTTTAGATCCAGTTGTCAATACAAAGTCTCTGTCCATGTTGCCAATTTATGAAAGCCACTTCATTATTCTTCTCTTATTGGTTGGAAATAGAATAAAAAATGTTAGTGGTCAACTATGGGAACATTTATGACAAGTCAATGAACAAGGCTAAAAACTATATAATTTTATGCTTACAGGCACTACTCTTTGGGATATTATTAATTAGATTGGGGGTCAACACCAACTATATATTAATTTCTTTTGCCTCGGTGGATGGGGAAATAAAATTCGTTGTATAGTTTGTCTCAAAGCCCTTTTCAGATGTCACAAATTATATTTCTCCTCTAATAATATTGAGTTTGGCTAGTATAACATCAGTGTCATTTCAGTCTATATAACACCAATTATAAAATCTAACAAATCGACTTTGAACAGTGAATCCAAACCGTTCAAACCGATCTACTTCATTAGTTGTGCGTTTACATGCAAAATTTATAACTTTTCAAATTTATTTAGTATTAAGTCAAGCGGTCAAATGTGTGAGTTTTTAAGTTAATTTTAATACTTTAATTTTTCAATATTTTTTACCGCTTGATTTGATGCTAAAATAACTCGAAAATATAAAAAAAATTGTATATAAACGCATCACTCATAATGTAAATCGGTTTGAACGATTTGAATTAGTTGTTCGAAGTTGATTTGATAGGTTTTAGAGTTGATGTTATATAGACTGAAATGACACTGATGTTATACTAGTCAAACTCAATAATATTTGCCTTAACTTCAACAATTGCTTTCTAATCATATGAAGTACGTAGAAGCTAGGGTTTATATATCATCTTAAATAACTGAAAAATTCTAGTTAATTCCAAAACCGGATTATATTTAATTCGAAATCTATTCAGAACTTACAAAACAACAATAATAGATATCAAGCTGCTTTAAGATTCGTGCCGGTCCGTATTCTCTACAGGTAACTCAAAGTTTGAATTATCCAGAAGATGTGAACTCAATTGAATACCAAGATATCATCTTCGCAATATTTGATCTTAGGAGCTGTAATTTCATAATTTTAACTTTTAATAAAATTAGAAACAAGTACACTTTTTTGTTATTTATCAATCATAAAGGATGTATGCTCTCTTATAGGTTCCTTAAATTGTGTATATATAGATTTTAAGGGTCTAATAATAAGGTTGTAATTAAATAATACGATGACTCCTAGTAGTGTCCAAAATGCAAGATCCCCTCTTTGTTTTTTTTGAAGGTTCTCTTTATTGTTGTTAAGGCCATTCCATAATAAAATACAAAGTCAAATTAGACTACAATTTAGTACAATATTTTTTTTTTTTATACCTGCCGACTGTATATAATTTTTTCATTTCTTGTGTGATGATGCCACTTCTTTCCATGTCAACAAATGTTCGTCCATTTTAAATTTCATCATTTCATTGGTGGTTAATTTTATGTTATCTTATTGGCTTTGCATCTACTCGCTTTTACATGTACTAAAATTCATATTGCCAAGTATTTGATTTTTCGTGCAGATTTCTAATTATATACCGCATGAAAAAATTAATAATTTTGTTGTAATATATACAATATTTGTTGCCGAAGACAAGAGGGGGACAATATTTTAAATTAAGTAGGTCAATTTATGGGTTAAAAAATAAGCATATTGGTAATATTTTTTAAATACACAAATCAACAAGAATTTTTTTTTGAGAAAGAACTCCATTATTATATATTATTACTTCTGATTTAATGCTTAAAGAAATTGTTTGAGCTTCCAAAAAAAATTGTATCAGTTTTAACCAGTGATCTAAATAGCACGCTATAGTGCCGCTATAGCGTTTTTGGACCATAAACGCTAAGCTATGGCATCAAAGCGCGCTATTTGAGCTATGGACGCTATAGCGGTAATAGCTGTCCACTATAGCGCATAGCGTGTAGCGCAAATAGCGCGTGCTATGCAACATGAGTTGTTTTTTTTTTCTTTTCAACTTAATTATATGAGCTTTAAATAAAGGCTCAGTTTGGATTTTAACCGTGATTTTTTTTTTTGCAATTCATGTACTAAGCTTTATATTAAATTATTAATTATTAAATGAGAAATTCATCAAACGAAATCAAATAAGGAAACTATAGCGCGTTATGCAACTTAAGCTGTTTTTTTTCTTTTCAATTTATATGAGCTTTAAATAAAGGCTCAGATTGAATATATTAAGATATTTCTTGAAGTAATAAAATGATACTTACTATATGGTAGTTAGAATATTTTGAATAGATTAAGATAGTTAATTATGCCATGATATCTAGGTTATTTTGAAATTTAAATAGAAAAAAGATTGATTATGTCATGATGCTGAATATATTTTGAATAGAAAAAGATCAATAGTTTATGATATTAGCATTACTATGGATATTTTGAGTCGCAATTTGGACTTTGTATTGGTTCAATATGACTATTATAATTTTTTAATTAATTTGATGTTATTTATTGTTCTATAAGACTTAGATAATGTTGATATTTAGTACAAATATATGATATAATTTTTATAAAAATAAAAAACGCTATGTAGCATAGCTTTCGCTATAACGACGCTATTCGCTATAGCTTTTTTTGTAGGCTTTCCGCTGTGACGCGATAAACGCTATTTAGAACCTTGGTTTTAATTGACGATATTTGTCTCATAGAAAAATTAAAAGAAATCATGAATTAGCCAACTATATAACTATACACATATTCCTTGCAATCATAACTTGCTATTAATTTCTTCCTAGCAATTTAAAAATTAATTACTTGATTACCAGAAGTTTAACATTTTGTAAGGAGATCTGAGTAAAATTTCCAGTTAATATTTGCCGACTTGATAAAGAGAGTTCCATCTTGACAGCTTCTGTTAAGAATTTCAAAAAAAAAAAAAGATAAAGAGACAATTCAAACACAGATATTTGTTTAAGAAGAAAATAAGTCATAATTGTTTTCAGATCCCAAAGCGTTGAAATTGAATTCTTGTTTGGGGCCTACCAACTTGGAGATCTCGGTCTCCAAATTTCATTATCTTTCCTACTCAAAAAGTTTTTTATTCTAATTTCCTTTTATATCTTTTTTTTATTTTGTATTTTTTTTCTTCATTGTTTTTTTTCCTTTTTGTTCTTTTCAATAGTGTCTCCAAAGTCCAATCACATTTGTTGAAGATATTTAAAAAACGTTCAGAGAACACTATTTAATTAATAAGTATCACTATTCCGTAATTTATTTAAATCAAACTTCTTTTGACTACTACAATAAAATAATGCAATTTAAAAATGTTTTTATTAGCATATTAATTAAAAAAATATTTCAACATATAATAGTTGCTTCTCATTTCCAAATGGGTACAATATATGACCTCATTTTTCTAACTTGCTGTAAAATATACATAACTTTTTGTATCACTAATATGTTGTTTACAATTTTAATAGTTTTTTCATATAAATAATTGAACATTCACAATTTTCCCCCTTGTTTTTTTTTCTTTTCGCAAAAGTTTAGTCGGTAGCAACATGCAATTTTTAATTTGTTTCCAGAAGCATGTTATTTGTTAACTTCGTTGAGAGAAAACCATGTATCATAATATTTGCATATAATCATAATCAATTAATCATATATATATTTTTTTCATGGTCTGATATATATCTATATGAACTCGTTTGATGTTATATAAAGCACTAGGCACAAAAAGATCCCGTTTCGAAATTTCGGGTTACTTTTCAAGACAATTTTAACAGTTCGATAATGTTATCTATTAATCAGGTGCAGCTTGTAAACATAAGTAGACTTTGGCAACGGAATATTATAATTATCTTTGGTTGTTACCCTCTAATAATGTCTATTTCTTTGTGCAAACTTTTAGAAAATAGATGCATTGATATGTGTTTATTTTGATTAAACAATGCTAATTTTAATTTAAATAAGTATTTATTTTAATTTAAATAAGTACACAATTTGAAGTGATTTAAATTATTATGGTCCTTACAGCCGTACAAAAAGTCAAGGATGGATTTAAAGGGGATCTATCATCTACGGAAGTTGTAAATTTCATGTGTAATTTACAGAAAGTGTGCATTCTACGAATCTAAAAATTTAGACAGTTGTGATATATAGAGTATAAGTATTAAATAATCAAATTAGGCAAGTATATATTTATTTCGGAAAATAAAAATACACATTCTTGCATAAAAATTGTACGTTAACCAAGTGTACATTTTAAAACTATCAATGGCTTAATAAATCCATGTTTATTTAAGATCATAACTAAGTCAGCTTTTTTCTACATTTTGTAGATTATTGTGTCATTGTTAGGGGTGAAAACGATATGGATAATATCTGATCCGTATTTGATATGTATTCAAAAATTTAGATGTGGATATTTAATATTAGAATATCCGTGTGAATAAGGCTACTGATATGGTTTTACGTTTCAATAATCCGTATCCGAATAGTAGATGTATATCATATATTTTAATACATATTATGAAAAATTTATGTTATTAACCATTATAATTAGATAAATATTATGAACTGTAATATTTTTTTTATATTATTTAATAAATATCTAATATGATATGGATCCGTATCCTTATCCGTCTGATATCCGCTTTGTATCCGTATCCGTATCCGTATTCAAAAAGTGAAAAAAAAAGATATGAATATGGCTTTATCACTATCCGCTCCGTTTTCACCCTATTATTGCGGATATGGCAACCAATCATTGCGTTCTCAACTTGTATAATATATCCACTAATGAAAAAAAGAGATGTGAATAGCTTCACTAATGAATTTGTTGAATATATCCACTTGTAGAATCCTGACATGTGAGGCAAAACAAGGTTCTACATGCTCAAGTCAAGATAAGACATCAAAAAATTATCCACTAGTTGGCTTGTTAATTTTTTTTTTCTTGTTAAGATTCCATTCCTTCAGTTAAATATTTCTCATTGAAATTTCTTATGGCCCGATAGTTAACTTGAAAATTATTCATATGGTAATTTTGGTTCACAAACTTTTTACGTACATTACACTTAAAAATTAATCAATTTAATATTTAAAATTGAGATTGGCTGTATTTGAAAATTCAAGTATAAATGCTTGCATTTATCTTCAGTAGTAGTACAGAAAATCAGCATTTAGGTTATAATAAAAATGTACTTTAATTAAACAACAACAACAATAATAATATAATAATAATATCATCAAGTACGAACGCATAATAAAAAAATTATTTTTAGACATACAGTAAATACTTTGTGGGAAGGAGAAATTAAGATGGAAACATTTTTTAATACACTGGAAGTATCCGAATCATTGTTTCGTTTCTTTAGACATATTAAAGAAATTTAATGATTGATTCGGTTCCTTAATTAGAGTTTGTATGCAGATTAATTTAATTCTTAGCTACAAAAAGTATCTGATATGCATATAAATTTTAAGGAACCAAATCCATCGTTTTGGTTCCTTCTATGGTTTTGAAAAGAATACAAAATCATCTTTCTGGTTATTTATAAAATATTGAATACATTTTTTAAAATAATATATTCTGGATAATAACGGTACGTGGTAAATTACAATGGTTGATATCGACAACATATATATCTTAGACGGATTTCTAGATTTTCCATTTTCTTTTCTTCATCCAAATCTTGACATTGCATCAAGATAAAACGCAACTATTGGCCAAAATCTTTGTTTTAAGGCAAGTTGGTACAATACATGAAAACAAAAATATAAGAAGTCATTGAAAGAGATAGTAGTTGACAAGATCCCTGTCAGTTAATTAACAAGTCCGTTTTGTTTTCTTTTTAAGTATATCCTTTGTAACAACTTTTTCAATATTGCGATAGAGATAGTTAATCTTTCATGTTGCTTATTATTTACACCAAAGAGAAGACTGGTCGATGACATTATATAACCAACATGTGTTTATAATAACCTTTGCTTCCATATATAATTAATATTTGTTCAGTCTCTTTGTTGAAAGCATTATTTAACTTAGCTAGGTCAATGCTTTCATCAACCATTAAATTTAGCAATCCAGTGGTAGATTTCTATGATTTGTTTTCTTTTTCATAAGTTCGTTTTCTTTTTACTATTTTCTTGGCGACCCAATATTAATTTTATATATATGTAATAAAAATTCACACACACGGACGAATTACAGTCATATATTCTTTTTCAAAATTTATTATTGTATCACCTTAAAATAATATTCAAAACAAGAAGTTCATATATATGCTATATCATATTTTGCTATATATATATATATATATGTGAACAATAACTAATTATTAATTAATGTGACGTTTTGACTTGGGAAAATGCTAAAAATTTCAAGTAAGAAATATATTAATATAATATTCTTTTTTATCCAATGAGAAAAGCCAAAAGGAAAGTACATTTGTCCTTACTTGAGTTTGACCTTGGACTAATTATTTATAAGCAATTAGGAATGGATCCAATTTTGGCGCTACTGTCATTGCAGCATCATATAAATATTTTTAAGCATATAGCCCCTATATAGTTATTATAATGTCACAACTTCCCAATAAACAGCTAATATGTGATTCATTAAAGTCCACTTCTTATATTTAAGTCTTCTAGGATAGTATTTGATGTGATATATAGCATGTTGAAGAAGACACCGACTTTAGTTCCATTGTGAAGGAAACCATATGGCAGAGTATGTGGCCAATTAAAAATTTATGTATGCAAGTATTCAGAAAAAAAAATACATATTTTCATGATTATATTTACCTCATATATCAGCAAAACTTTGACCTTATATTTGACAGTTGAGACCTGAGAGTATTTGAACTCCTAACATCTATAATTAAGTAGCTAATATATATACCACATGTTAATTACTAAATGGATTTCACAAAATAATGTATTATCATTATTGTTAGTTATTGTTATTATTATCATCATTTTTTTTTCACTCAAGATTATGATGTATGAATAATATCCACTCATGCATGCATGCATGTACATCATAAAATATCATAGAACCATATTTTGATTATCAATATTGCTCTTCCTGTGGGAGATCCCATATTTCAAACTCCATCTGGAAATGTCTTGAACATTAGATGTCATCACTGTCTGAAAATTTTCCTTTTTGTTGTAATGAAAAAAATAACTTAGATATAAATATCATGCTATACTAGGTATTACTGGAGCTCAAATTTAACCGCTGGGCTAGCTGAACTATGGATGCATTAATTACATGACATGAAATAGCAGTTGTGCCACAAGAAAAAATAACACATGAGAAATGATTGAGTCAAGTCAAAGTTTTCAAGATGCATGCGTTGCGCTTTCATCACTTGACCTCCATTAATCAGAGAACCTTCTTCGAAAAAACGCCCACATGGTTTTTTTTTTTTTAATAGCAATTAAAGATATTTTTAACTGCTATTAAAAAAAAGTTTAAGATATGGGTATATAATTGTAGCAACAACCTCATTATGTTTAAGTAATATATTGGTAATTAATCTATAGCTAGTACCCTATATATAGCTATAACCGTGCATTGATATATATATATATATATATATATATATATATATATATATATATATGGAATATGCTAGCATGCTATGCATAGCATAGAGTCCCTCCATGCAACGCCTTGGATTTCGACTTTTCAAAATCCTAATAGTCGATCCGAACCATTCATCTTGTTCTCCATATTAATATGTGTTTGGGGACCAAATTTTACATTTTTTGAAATTTTTTTTTTACTATTTCTTTAGATTTATTGAAAATCGCTGTTTTCAGCAAATCTGGACCATAAAAAAACAGGGATTTTCAATAAATCTAAAGAAATAGTAAAAAAATTCCAAAAAATGTAAAATTTGGTTCCCAAACACATATTAATATGGAGAACAAGATGAACAATTCAGATCGACCGTTAGGATTTTTAAAAGTCGAAATCCAAGGCGTTGCATGGAGGGGCTCTATGCTATGCATAGCATGCTAGCATATTCCTATATATATGAGTTAGGCTGGGGTGCTATGGATAGCATAGTGGCCTCTATGCTACGGCTCAATATTCGAGTTTTCAAAATTCAAACGGTTGATCCGAACCGTTCATCTTATTCTCCATATTAATATCTGCTTGGAGACCAAATTTTATAATTTTCTGAATTTTTTTACTATTTATTAAGCCACTTTGAAAATCGCTAATCCAACGGTTTTACAGTTTTGTGCAGCCACCGTTGGATCAACAATTTTGTAAAATACTTAATAAATAGTAAAAAAATTCAGAAAAATGTAAAATTTGGTCTCCAAGCAGATATTAATATGGAGAATAAGATGAACGGTTCGGATCGACCGTTTGGATTTTTAAAACTCGAATATTGAGCCGTAGCATAGAGGCCACTATGCTATCCATAGCACCCCAGCCTAACTCTATATATATATATATATATATATATATATATATATAGAGGTTGGCTAAGATCAAAGTGGTAGTTCCTGAGCTTTGGTGCTACCAATTCGTTTTTTCATTTTTCAAAGTTCAAAACGTCGATCCGAACCGTTCAAGTTGTTCTCCATATTAAATTGTGCTTGGAGACAAAATTTTATATTTTTCTGGATTTGTTTACTATTTATTAAGCCACTTTGAAAACAGCTGATCCAACGGTGGCTTCTGATTTTATTGTTTTGTTAAGCCACCCTTGGATCAGCGATTTTCAAAGTAGCTTAATAAATAGTAAAAAAATTTAGAAAAATGTAAAATTTGGTCTCCAAGCACAATTTAGTATGGAGAACAACTTGAACGGTTCGGATCGACGTTTTGAACTTTGAAAAATGAAAAAACGAATTGGTAGCACCAAAGCTCAGGAACTACCACTTTGATCTTAGCCAACCTCTATATATATATATATATATATATATATATATATATATATATATATATATATATATATATATATATATATATAGGAATATGCTAGCATGCTATGCATAGCATAGAGCCCCTCCATGCAACGCCTTGGATTTCGACTTTTAAAAATCCTAACGGTCGATCTGAATTGTTCATCTTGTTCTCCATATTAATATGTGTTTGGGGACCAAATTTTATATTTTTTGGAATTTTTTTAAGGTCAAATTTTTTTGAAGTTTAGCGGCTTTAATGCCTACTAACAATTCGATTGATAAAACACGTATTTACAACGAGTCAATTGACTCTAATTCCTAAATCTATTCCTTTATTCTCACAAAATTCTCTAAATTACTCAAAATTATACTAATCGCCCTTAATCACCCTCTGAATTCTTAGATCTACTTTTTAACTAGATCTACTCTTCTAATCTTACATATATACACTCATAATGGCTCTAATACCTTAATCTTCATCTCGCTCCATGACCAGATCCGCTCTTCCAACCGCTGTCGCACTCCAATAATCAGATCTACTCACTGTCATGCTCCGATCAAGATGAGACTCTACTTGCTGAGCTCCAATGATACCACACTTTCGGCTCCGATTCCTCCCCTCTCTCTCATTCTCCTCTCCGCCCGAGAAGATAGTATCGAGAAAGAGGAAAAGTGTTGTATTGAGAATGAAGTCTACAAGTATATATTTCTACCTATAAATATTAATTTCTCAACTTGCATCATCCATCGACAAGTTTATATTCTACTAAAACATTATTGTTAGAATTAAAAAAAAAAGTAACAAAAACTGAATAATTATACATACTCTGATACAATGAGCTTTACCTAGCTAGATATATAAATATGAGATGCCACGCATTAATTAATTAACCCTATGATTATCATCAGCACCAAGAAACTAAAAGTGCTCAACAGGCCAGTTATAATTTCTTGAGTCAAGAATTAGAAATATTAGTCACAATTTCTGGAGAATATAAATCATCTCATGTTGAAAAAGTATCACATGAATAAGAAAATAACATTACTGCTTGATTTTTCAGAGATAACACAAGGAAACACATATAGACTTTTCAAGAATGATTTTGTTACGAGCAACTACCAAAAATGCAAGAAAGTATACAACCTTAGTCAAATAATATCAATAAAATAAATCTTACAAAGTTAATGACGGAAGAAATTAACAAGAGAACACAAATTTTGAAAAAATTATTTTTCTTTACTTTGTTCAGTATTTTCCTCTTTGAATTGGCAAGGAAAAGAGTTTGATGTAATTAAGCAAAAGATTGATCGACACAACGACTCACGCAAAATCTAATTGATATATATTCGTGACGATTAATTTGTTATGAAATCAAAACGTTGAAGAACTTAGCTGGCAATGAGCTGCAAATATTAGAAAATATGTGAATAGTACAAGAAATGTCAATGGCATTACGTATTGCTTTGAAAAAATGGAGGTAATTAATCAATAAAAAATGATATTAAGTCACTAATGATGCAGTATATTATGCTTATATGTGTACGAAAGTGCTAAGTTGCTCGCTCTATGTGATTAAGATAGATAAATTCCACAATTTGCATTAATATCAAATAGCTGCACAGGTAAACAAAACTTGTTGTACCCATATATACTTGCACACACTTTACAATCGATCAGTGAATAATATTCAGATAATTAGTCTTGTATTATTTTATACTGAATTTATAATTGTATCAGTACATATATACAGTGCGAGCAATTAATTATAACTTTATATTTTCAGATATATCAGACAAACAGAAAACATTAAGTTTCTTTTTATCGTTTAGTAGAATATATTAAAGAAAACATTAAGTTAATTACTCGAAAATATTAAAGAAACTTAAAAACTTAAAACAATAAAGCTATCTTACAAAGATTGGTAGATTTGACATGATTTAGTAAGTACATGCACGATATCTTACGATCCTGAGAACCATGAAATCAAAACCATTAATTATAAGGAATGTTCTTCAAATTTCGATAAATTTTGATCGCATTTAGAAACTAGAGCAATAATATTCGCTAACACGGTAAAATCAATATCATGCCAGATGCCAGAAAAGTAATTCTTTGAGTGCTAACGACAGGTGCACTCTGAGGACTTCTATCAAGGACATAATAACACTGCTCGGTTGGAATTTTACATGACGTATGAGGAAATGACACCGAGAGGAGAGAGCGAGAGATTCACAGAACTGCTCAACAGCTCAAGGCTCCTTTCATTATCTTCTATCAAAGGATGAATGGTTGAGATAGTTTGACTTTCATTATCTTCTATCAAAGGATGAATGGTTGAGATAGTTTGACATACAACATCCGTGCAAACTATAATCCCAATTAAGTTGTTCTAAAGACTTTTGAAATAAGAGGAGGGTTCAAATGCCTCCATTTTTTGTGCCTCCATCATGCCTCTATTTTTAAAAACTTAAATAACTTAAAATTTAAATTACAAATATCAAAATAAAACCGTTAGATGTGATCTATGTTATTTTCTCTATATGCTCATATAATATTACCACATTTTAATTTTATTTTTATGTGAATTAATAAGTTGAAAAATCAACGTCTAGAAACTATCCACCTTAGTACATTTTTTTACAATCTATTGATGACAACCAAAACAAAGTTGAAATATCGTAATATTTTACATGTGCATAGATAAAATGATGTAGATCATATCCAACGGTTTTATTTTGACTTTTAAATTTTAAATTTTAAGTTATTAAAATTTTTAAAAATAGAGACATAATGAAGACACCAAAAATAGAGGCATTTGAACTCTCCTCTTGAAATAATATGATTTTTATTGGCATACATGCAGCTTCAGGTGGTGACTTGTCAAAGCTCTTCCTTTTCAAATACGCTAGCCTAACAAGTACAAACTTTTTGTACGGTTCAATGAATGCAGCCCCACATAATATTATGTCATTTCAATGTTAAGAGCAGATCGACACGGTGGAAGTTACGTACTACCGTACGCACACAATTAAGTTAGAATAATCTTGGCCCTTCATCTTGTATCATTGGTACTATTAAAATTAATGGTATTTATTAGTACAGTTGTACCACCTACTCTTCTGCCTTTAATTTCTAAATTAATCTTGGCCCTTCATTTTGATCAATGATGTGTATAAATCTGAGATCTTGATCTTATCTCTCAACACTTCCCCTCAAGCTAGGATTGTAGATATCGATCAATCCTAGTTTGCTTGTGATGTTTTTGAATGGACTCAGGTTCAATATTTTGGTAAAGATATTAGCAAATTGGTCATTGCTTTCTTCATTATTTTAAACACTCGCCCTCAAGCTCGGGTTGTAGATGACGATCAATCTAAACTTGCTAGTATTTTCCTCAAAGAGTTTTAGCTCCAATCTATTAGATTCTTCCTATTTCTTCATTCCGTATATTTTTGAAGTTGTTTGACGGAGCAGCACAATTAGCAGCTGGAGTAACTGCCTCATCTGATCCGAGCCTTCCTTCAATGAGTTGTAATGACCCCCTTCATAAGGATTGTTTTTTTTTTCTCCCCCTAAAATGGAGACATCCATTTTTTTGGGAAATGGAGGGAGTGGATCCAGGTTATTATAATTCTTCACATAGAGAGAGGGTCGCTAAATCCCCACTTCTCCTCTCTTCTAATTTTCGCTGAAGTTTTTTCTCTCTCTCTCTGAGATCACCTCCTCTCGTTGGAGAGAGATCTTTCCCTCTTCAGGAGGAGTGATCGGTTGATGTTCTGAGCCTCTTTTAGCCTTTCTCCTTGCGCATCAGTCTTGGCCTGCCTCTCACTCCCGACTAGGTCCACCAGCCACAGCTTGCTTTTTGTGCACTCTCCATTCATTAAATCATTTGCCTTCACCATTATACAAAGCATGCAGTGAGAGCGACTGCTGAGCTCATTAACATTATTTGAACCAATAGCCCTTGCATTGCTTCCTGCTTGCAACATATCCCACACCTCCTCTGTGCTCTCAACCTTTGCCTCAATTACTCCCGGGATGTGATGCAGCCCTTCTCCTCCTGCTTGCCTTATCTCAAGTTTCTTTGATGACTGGTCGGAGTTGAGCATATCCCAAATCTGCTCATTGTAAACCTCAAGGACACTGACAAATATATCATAAGAATATGTTTCTTTTCTCTCCTTAGCAATTTTGAACAACTCCTCAAGTGTGCGATAGTTCACACCTCGTTCCTTCTCAATGCCCTCCATAGTGAAGGTATTTCCCATACCGGTTTGTCCATATGCAATATGCACACGTTGTAACTATACAATACTGACGTCACCAGTGAAGAGGCATCGGCATACACATCAGCTTGGTCATCTTTTGGAGTGAAAATGCAGTCAAACTTGAATGTCTTCTTGGTGGCACCACCTGTCAGGATGCCAATTTCACCGTCTCTAGGAGTGTCAAAATTGACTATTGCTTTGCATCCAGATGACATTTCATCCTTGTTCAAAGGACGACAGCGACAGAAAACCCTGATATTCCCCTTCGACTCTTGAAGTTCATTAAATAGTCTTCTGCTCCTTGCCATCTCCTTACTATACTTGCTCTTGAGTTCTTCACCTTGTGCAACTAATGCCTGCACAACCTCAATCGAAAGCTTAGCCTGTTCTTCTTTCATAATCTTGATTTTTCTTTCTAAATCAGAAAGTGTCTCGGCCCATCACTTCTTATCATGCTGATATTTCTCGGTTAGCTCATTGAGTTGGTTAGTCTTTCTACAGTTTGCTCAAGAGTGCCATTTTTTAAGCTTTTACTATCCAGCTTCATGTCACACCCCGAAACATGGGGTCGTGCAGTTTTCGCCGTGAATATATAGTCGCCTATATACTCACAAGGCAAGTACGATATATAATTTCCAAACAAGACTTTCATTTCGCCAAAATTTACCATTTAAATACAAATAGTGCAATATGTTTATAATACCATAATCTCAAAATAAACCATTATATGAACAATAATATTTACACCTCCTACATACACATCCTACATATTATTACAATAACATTTAACAATATTTCATAAGGCTTACAAAGCAACAAATATCACCCCATTTCCAATACCGTTATAAAGACATTTAAAGCATAAAATCAACATTAACACAAATTATACATTTAAATTATAATTAGGGTTACAATCATACGAAATGGTCCGAGAAAAGGGTCATACAACAAAAACACCATACAATAGTTAATCGGACACCAAAAGGGACACATTGAGATGGCATACCCTATCTTTAATTGGCTTACACCTCAATTGCCGAGCACTCGAATCCCTTCTATTCGCGCCTACCTGAAACACATGCAATAAAATAAAATTCCCCAAGGGGGATGGGGGGGTGAGAAAACTTGTCATCCGTTTTCTTAGTGCGAAATTTAGTCAGGGCTACTGGATTTGTAAGAAATCCATTACCGGAACTAAATAAACCGCAAATGAGTGTCAATTCGGTAATTCATTAAAAGATAAATGCATATGCAATAATAATAGGAACAAATGAAATCCAACACATATTTCCTTCAAATAAAATCGAAGAATTCATATGATTGTTTGGCATAACCAATGAAATTATCAAGTCCGGTTATAAGTAATGGATATCAACTATCCATCTCGTTTGGCTTAACATTTCTATATTCCGGTTTATATTCAAACATTCACATCAAGTTTAACAAATTCCAATGAGGGTTGCATCTCTCATGATCATGCAACGGAGTGTCACTCTTTCTAAAAGAGAGACCAATAACAATCAACTATCCACAGTCTCGATATTCCTACAATCACAAATATAGTGCTCTCCAATAACAAATATAGTGCTCTTCCATAACAAATATAGTACACAATAAGGGTCATTCACCGTATGCGCATATGGGTCCTGAAAACAAAGTTTAGTCGCGAGCTAGACTTTGTACCCTTCCAATATGATTCCTCATCCACACATAACAAATATAGTTCCATTCAATCCAATCCAATACTGTGGTTCCATTCAGCTATCAAACGATAGAACAACAAGCGATAAAACCATACCAACATGCCAGATCAATACAAACATATCAATTCAATTGTACTATTTCCATTTACTTATGCAATGCGGCAAATGATGCTAACAAATAGAGATCCAACATGAGGTCATGCACAATAAGTCAGTTTGCAATTCAACAGGTGTATATATATATATATAAGCACATATATATATATATATATATATATACAAGTACCGTTATTTAATTCTAAGTAATAGAATTCAAAACAGATCCCGTGAACCCCCGCACCTGATTATGAAAAGCGTATCGCGCTCCTATGGTTCGGACGTCTCGAACGGTCCTGCAAGATCTTGCTCAACCGAGCCTACACCTATACCAATATACATACTTAACTTAGTTTTTGTTCGACGATTAATATGATTACTTGAGTAATATTATTGTCTTTACACTTTCCTTAATTTAAACCCTTAAAAATTCGTACCCAAATTAAATGAAAAACAGAATTTTGGGACAGCAGCCCCAATTTCTGACCATTGGTTACAAAAGCTACTAGAACCTTGTTATAGGAAACTCCAAACGACTTGAAACTGGAACCATTAGAAACTAGATTCCAAGACGCATCAAATAGACTCTTCATTTGTCCAAAATGATTTTGAATTTCCCTTTTAATTTAACTCATTACTCAGCCCTAAAATCTGCCCACTGTGCAGTCCCGAATTTCATAACAATCAAGTTTATTTATCAACCCTTAAACCTTGAAATATACCATAAATTAGTATAGACACTGGTACGGAACGATACCGGTGCTAAGAGATATAAATTTAATCATCAAATCTTTCCAACTCTAATCAATTTTGGGAAGAATCCGCAAGTCGGGTTTTTGTTGCAATTGAAACGGAAAATCAACAATTTAACACTCAAGAAACAACAAAGACATGAATTACTCAAGTTTGGTTCAATTCTTTCGAGTTTCACCGAAACCCTAGAAATCAAGGGGAGCAAATATAGAGAGAAGAAGAAGAGGGATTACCAAATAAAGTAGATAGAAACGCGAGATTTGGGCTCCTCTTCGATTTTCTCAATTTTCGAGCAATTTCGCGGGAAATGGAACTCTCTCTCTCTCACTCTCTATCTCTCTCGTTCTCTTCTGTTGGGGGGCGGCTCAAAGAAAGAAAGGAAGGGAGGGGACGTGAAATGAGAAGGAAGAAGGAGGAGAAGAAAAGGTTGGGCTCCCTTTGTCATTTAATGGAACAATTGCACATAAACCCCTCCAATCTTTCAATATTCAACAAATGGGTGAAATCAAATATATTACATTTTCCTCTTCATATATATACACATTTATATTTATTTATACCAATTTCAATTTGACAATTCAGATTTTTAATTCAATTTAGAAATTTCAAAAATTTAAAATTTCACTATGTTACACTTCATCTTTCTCTTACGAGTCTTACTGGCAATTAGTGTGCCTCGTGCTTTATTCTGTGCATTAGATGTGTCCATCTCTGAAGAGCACTTGTTACTAATCAGATCCCCCATTTTTGTTGATGGCGATAACGATCTTGCACTCTCCGCGGCCCTTTTTTGGTCATAGCGACGCACTGTTGTCGCCGGGGTTTGGTTTTCCGTACCCAACTCTGAGCACAACTCTAACCCTTGTGTACCTCTTTCGCTCTTTGCCATCCTCCTAGCAGATTGCCGTGTCAATGGCGGCAATGATCTTGCGCTCTCTGTGATCCTTTTTTAGTCACGGCGACGCATTGTTGTCACCGGGGTTTGGTTTTCTGTACCCAACTCTGAGCATAAATCAGCATTGTGTTCGATTCAAGGAGAGGGGGCGGATTCTAGGGTTAGGATCGAGGATTTATTGACAATCCAAGACCGTCTCTCTTTTGTGTTGTGAAAAACGTGGCCTAGTCTTTCCCCCTTATTCCAATCACTCCTCCTGCCGAGACTCATCCCCTTTGGCCAGAGGTGTGAATGGAGGAACCGACACCTAGTCCATGTCCCTCCTTTTAGCAATTGTCGCAACAAAAGGTGCCGGAAGCTCCCTTCATTGCTTCATCCCTGGAAATTAGGGTTTTGGTGGTTGCGCTGAGGGTTCGTGAAGAACAGAGGAATGGGCACTGATTTCGGTTATTTGCCTGTAAGCCTTGCCTTTTCTCCTGTGATGAACTAAATTCTCAGCCTCAGTTGGCATTTCTGAATTAGTCTTTTCTCTAGCACTTAGAACTCAAGCAATCAGCACTCAACTTCTTTCTTCTTTTTTATTTTCACTTTCTCCTCCTAAAGTGGAGATCTCCATTATCCCCTAAAATTTATTCCTTTTTTTTTGTTTTTCTTAGATATGGTATACAATTTTGCCCCTTTTTTTCTCATTTTCTTTTTTTAAGCTCAAAAATTGAGAGAGATCTATCTCTCTTGTTCCTCGGGGGCTAGGTTTGAGGGTTGTAACCCAGTAGCTGTCTTGTGTGTGTTTAGCTTGTTTATGGGTGTCACACCACTTGGGTCTCTTCTCTCCCCCTCCTAGTGCCAATTAGTATTTTGCTTATTTGTATGGCCTACGGTTCTTAGGTTTCTCAAGTACCGACTAGCTTTGCTAATTTGGGTGGTACTTGGCTGTTTTTCTCAAGTATCAACTAGATTTACTAGTTTGGATGGTACTTGGCTGTGTTTCTCAAGTACCGACTAGCTTTGCTAGTTTGGGTGGTACTTGGCTGGTTACTTTTTTATGGTATTTGATTGATTTTGTTGATTATAACAGAAAAGAAAAATATTACTTATCTGTCTTTTTTTTTTCTTTTTCGTTTTACCTTGATTGAGGGTTGACCCCTTTTCTTGCCTTTTGTACAAGATTGGTGTTGTGTTGCGGGCTTGAATTTTCTCCTCCTCATTTGCATTTCATCTTTCTTCTCTAGCTTCTCCCATCTAGAGGTGAGGCTGAGATTTGAAGTCTTGAGGTCAGCCTTTCTTTCTTTTCTTGATTTCTTTGATTTTATGGCTGAAAGCCTTCTTCATCTTCAGCTCGGGTTAGAGCAAGTTTTGTTTTGGCTAATGCGCCAAACCATTTCTCTTTTCCCCTTTTTTCTTTTGTGGTTTTCTGTTCAGATCTGAACTTTTTGTGGGTTTTTTTTGTTGGTGTTGCCGTTTTGTTGATTGCAGAATGGAGTCAGGATTTTAATATCACTCTGATACCATGTTAAATTTTAGAGTAAAATAGAAAAAAAGAGAAAGATCGGTTTATGGTAAAAATGCATTTCTGTATTGATGCATATTGATATTTCTTTACAAGGTTTTAGTTCTATTTATATTACAAAGTCTTAACGGCTAGATTTTGTATCGTTGGTACTATAACAATTAATGGTATTTATTAGTACAGTTGTACCACCTACTCTTCTGCCTTTAATTTCTAAATTAATCTTGACCCTTCATCTTGATCAATGATGAGTTTTAATCTGAGATCTTGATCTAATCTCTCAGCAGACAGCGTGGCAGGGGATCTCAGCTGCCTAAATCCTAGCTTAACAAAGAAAGGCTTCTTGCCCGACACCCGCTTATTTGTAACCTTTATATAAATTAATTATCCTACATATCGGTACTAATTAATCAGGTGAAGTAGTAAAATTGAAGCTTTCGCTCAGATTACATGCTGAAGGGACTAGACATATGTTATGTCAAAAGTAGTTATACTTGTATATTTATAGTTTGAAACATTACATATACTGCCCCTTTATTTAATTTGATTACCCAAAGAAACACATATCGCACATTTAAATAATCAAAAGGCAGAACACTATTTCACAGAAATCAACAAACTTATTTACTGTAAAATAACAAGGAAAAGAAATATGACAATCCAATATTTTATATCTTATTGTAATAATTGAAGGAAAAGAAACGACACAGATGTGTATGACTGTATATATGTGTTATATATATGTAGGTGTACTGTACCATGTCCATGGAAGAAATTATGTTCCTCTTAATAAAAATTAGTCTAACTACCACAACCACCACCACCGCAACCGCCACCACCGCATCCGCCACCGCCACCTCCACAAATGCTGCCTCTAGAAGCGCCGCCTCCACAACAGCCGACTTTGCTGTCATTGTGTTTGTCGTTATCATCAGCATCAGTGGCCACAACGGCAGCCAGGCCAATGCCAGCTCCTGTTGCTAGCCCCAAAGCAGCACCCCCCCTCCCCTCCTCCACCACCTCCTTTTCCTCCCTCTGTTTTGCTGGGGTTATTATTATTGTGACTGCCACTCCCATAGTACGTCATGTTATTTGCCGGTTGAGGCTGTCTCTTTGCCTTGTGGCCCCAGTTGAGTATTACAACGCCAATTACACCACACCATATACATGATTATGATGGCATGAGAGATGATGGGTTTGTGTGGGAAATCATTTTGTAGAAATATGACAAGAGCCCGTATCATTTTGGAATTAATACATATATCATGAGCGCTTGTATAATAATGTTCCCTATTTATACATGTAATTAATAATGACTACACTTTCCAAGTCAACGGGCTTAAAGTGCCCAACGGTTGGAATTCTTTTTCTGTGGGGATTATCATGGAATTCATAAAAAAAGTCAACTGGCTTAAAGTGCCCAACGGTTGGAATTCTTTTTCTGTGGGGATTATCATGGAATTCATATATTAATTTCAATTGATTGGCATAAAATTAGATAAGTCAACCATCAAGCATAGTTGATTATGAATGCAGAAATGACTAGTTGGTCTAAAATTAAAATGGTACGGTCTTTAATTAAGTACAATAATAAATCGAGTTTCATAATGCTGTACATGTCCTTAATTAAAACTTAAAAGTATTATTACTTGTTGAAACAAAAAGTAAGAATTTTGATTTTTGAAGGTATATTGGATACATGCATAGCATCTCATATTCCGAGACAATTCGCGGCGCACACGTCATGAGGTCCACAGTCGTCCCAATGACTGCGCACCGCGTGTCATTCGATGAAGGACTGGAAACAATGTGTATTCGCTAGCTGTTGGTTTTGTTGATCAGACGGTTCACGTTACACCAATCTTTTTCGAACATTTATATTCCGTTATTCTTATAGCTAATCGTGTAGCGATTTGATTCATTAAAAAATATTCCGATCTTTTCACTCCTTTAATTATCCAAGGAAGCTCTCACCGGTTTGTAATCCCTCCATGCTAATTATTTTTCCAATCTTAACTCTAATCTTATCTCAGATGTCCATCAGTTAGTAATTAACCCGGGGTCCTGAACTACAGCTATTCAATGCAAAGTTGCAAACTGCACGAAGTTGAAAGAACATTAATAATTTAATTTTACACGCGTTATGCGTGGTTTTATATACACTTGTTAATCTTAGGAACTGTTTGGGCTAAGCGAAGTTGGTGCTATATGCTTGGCAGGCGCTGTCAATTAAGGTCTTAAGAAAGAAGAAGTTGGTGCTATATGTGCTTGGAGCTGCTGACGATTTTCAGGGAATTACTTTTTAGATCGAGACAATTAATTAGCGAGTCTTGTTCTTCTTATACTAATTTTTCTTCTTCCATAAAACAGCTAGATATATTTATTTATTTTTTAAAAAGGCAAAATTATTCATTTCATTGCTGAAATATAATAATTACAAAGATCAATTTTTATCTATCCAACCTAATGAGTTCATTATCCCTCCTTACAAATCAAAAATTTAATAACATGCAATATAACCACCAAAGCTTATTATTAGCAAGGCACCAAAAATATGCTAAATTTGCTAAAACTAAGTCACAAAGTATTGGGCTAAGGCTAAGTATAACTATACGACAAAATTGGTGAAGCATCTTCATTTTCCACTACAGTAACACATCGGTAGCAGCAAACCCTTGCTGTCCATAGACCTCTACACCCGAATGGAAAGGCACTAGCTCCATTGGCATGTACTGGTTCAAGGGAATGACATCTTCTATGACCGATAGCCACTCTCCAACAGCATTCTTGACTTTCTTACTCATGTTTCCTGCCCAATAAGAACAAAGATATTTAATTAGTAAAATCAGATTTCTAGCACTTTTAATAGCACAAGCATTGAAACAAACCTCATTCCTATGTTTCCACAAACTCCAACTAACTGCACTAAGGATAATTAAGAATCATGTTCTATCTATGACATCGAGAGAATAAGCAAATGCAAGTATACTATCCCAAGTTGTCCATGATTGCATTACAAATTGATTTTTTTTCTAACTAAAATCAAATTTGTTGAACTAATGTACAAGTGATAAAGAGATGGTCAATCGATTCATTGTGTAAACAGAACTGACATTTGGGGTCTCCAACCCACTCTTTAATGGCTAAATTGTCTTTGGTTAGCTAGATATATTTATAATATGAGGAGGGATCAAGTTACAACAATTTTTGAGGTACAACACGTTACCACAACCATTTTCTACATTTTCAAAGTCCAAATCGTTGATCCAAACCGTTAGATGTGATCTCTACAATAAAACGTACTTGGAGACCAAATTTTATATATTTTTTAATTTTTTTTTTACTATTTATTAAGATGGGTACAAAAACTAGTCAAATTCAGACCATTGAATTTTGTATCCATCTTAATAAATAATAAAAAAATTCCAAAAAATATAAAATTTGATCTAGAAGCACATTTTATTGTGAAAATCATATTGAACGGTTTGAATCGACGATTTAGACTTTGAAAATGTAGAAAATAATTATGATAACTTGTTGTAACTCAAAATTTTTGTAACTTGATCCCTCCTCTTATAATATATACTTCCTCCTTTTTAGTTTGAATTAACTTTCTTATTGGACTTCTATGTTCTTTGATTTTCCAATTAGTTTAATTAATCATTTCATGATTTGAACTTTCTCATGTGTGCTCGTGCTCCTATATTACACATTCCATGTATATGATTGTATCTTTACTAAATAGTAAATACTAGTACACTAAAATTTGGCATCGAAGCTAAACTAGAAAAAGACTTTATTAAAAAAAATAAAAATAAAAATAATAAAGCGAAATGAGATAACAGTTTATTTCGAGCCCGGCCCCTCTCAAGAACCTAATTCAAAAATCCTCAAAGAAAGTCTTCTTTTTTTTTTGAAGAGTTTTGACAGTGGCTGTAAAAATTACAAGGAAATAAAACCACAACTTCGCCTTAATTACATAACTCTTGACACCATTTCAACCACAACGATCCCTCCTGTAGTGCCTTATGAACCAGCACCTCAGCGGCCGGTACATCCTTCCCCGTAAAGATGACATCGTTTCACTGCCACCAAATCCACCCGGTGATACTGAGCATCCAGCAAAACCATTCCCCTGATCACACATACAAAAAATTACATAAAATTAATTAACCCCGGGAGGCCTGATCAACTAACTGCCCAAAATTCAAGTCTTCTACAGTGACCATATCATAAGCTACTCCTGATCGACCAATTGACAATTGAAATAAGAAAAAAAAACATATGAAAGTTCATTATGAGCAAATGGCTTATTCTTGTCTTTTATTAATTTTCAGCTTATTTGCTATGGGTTGCTACTTCTGTTTTTACGGGATGTAAGTGCGAGTTTTACTTTGATTGTTTGTCTTGCTGCTGCAGTTGACCATCAATTTACTAAAAAAAAAACAATTTTATGTCATTTGTACATGAATATGTTTTTATTCCTCTTCGCAGAAGACATAAGGAGGCATCTCATCTCATGATACTATAATTGGACATTTTATATTATTTCTTGCTGTTGTGCTTGTTTTGTTACTTGTGCTTCATTAATTTGCTGTTGTGCTTTAAAAGAAAAGGTCCTTACGAAAGAATCATCATATTTTTAGTCTGAAGTCAACAATTAGAAAGTATCATCATATTTTTAGTCAGATGTTAACAATTAGTATGTGTAACCATATTAATCATATAAAATTTATGTTTCCTCATGTTTAGGTAGAAAATCTTAATGGTGTGATTAATTGAAAACTTTGCCTGAATGATCCATATATAAATCTTCGGAACCAGTAATCTTTAACACAGTATCAAAACATTATGTTCATTAAAGAATATTATATCTAGCTCTAAGATATCAGAGGAAATCAATAAATCTCCACACATCCTTAGCATCTTTCGAGATCAATAAATAAGGAATCAGTACAATTTGCGCATTCTTGGGTTCCCTAATTATTTGCAAATATAATGGTGAGGACCTACCTAGAATTAATATTGTTGAGCATCTTATCAACATATATGATGATGCGTAGTATGTCAATCCTTCTTGAACTACCTGAGGTGCAGTCCTCTATAAAAGTTGCTCAAAGAAGACAGTCTCATGAGAGACCATCTCAGGAAATGTAATGATACGATGAAACAACCAGCTAGTAATGACCCCTTCATTCTAAAATGGAAAAACTGAACCGGATCAAACTCATAGTGTTCCTGCAGCTGGTAATGACCACTTTATTCTAAGAAAACAACCAGCTGGCAAGGTCCTGTTTTGTGCCTTTTGGATGACGGCCTGAGAAGAATTGTAGGAGCGCACACAATATTTTCAAACACAGAGA
The DNA here is from genome assembly GCF_964058835.1 of Carex rostrata. NCBI lineage: Eukaryota > Viridiplantae > Streptophyta > Magnoliopsida > Poales > Cyperaceae > Carex > Carex rostrata. The sequence goes on along the minus strand of NC_135930.1, from coordinate 6,810,635 downwards.
AATGTTGCTAGAATCAGTGTTAATTCCTACACTGTCTGGTTGCCCGGAAATCTCTTTCCCATTACCAGAATTGCAATGACTTGCAACTAGGGGTGTAAACGGATCCGGATAATCCGCTCTGAATTTAGTCCAAATTTTGGGCTTTGAATAAACAATAAATTTAGAGTAAAGCTAGCGTGTGACATGCTCACCAAGAAAGTTTGGTGAGCATAACTCCAAAAGTATATCGGATCGACGTCAAATGTCAAATCCAAACCGTTGAAATCCATGTAATTCATTAGTGATGCATATACATGCAAAATTTTGAAAGTTTCGAGTTTATTTGCTACACGGTCAAGTGGTCAAAGAAATGAACATTTTATTATAAGTTATTTTATATATTCAATTTTTATTATTTCTTTGACTACTTGACCGTGTAGCAAATAAACTCGAAACTTTCAAAATTTTGCATGTATATGCATCACTCATGAAGTACATGGATTTCAACGGTTTGGATTTGACATTTGACGTCGATCCGATATACTTTTGGAGTTATGCTCACCAAACTTTCTTGGTGAGCATGTCACACGCTAGCTTTACTCATAAATTTAAAGCTGAGAGTTAACATAAGTCGTTTACTCTTTCATTATTGATTCAATTTTGATTAGTTATTCAAGTTGAAAGTTATTTTTTTAATTACATATACAATATATGGATTGTATTTGTATCGTATAAATAATAAATTACTCTATAAATTATTTATTATGTAAAAGTATGTAAAGTAGAACCATATTTGTATTGTAAAGTTCATATGACAAAATTATATATCTGACTTATTCGTTTTGTATCCGTATTCAAATTCGTATTTGTTTATTATCCGCTTCAAATCCGTATCCGTATAAGGTGGATTTAATTTTACATTTTGACATCCGTTTACTATTCGTATCCGCTCATGAACATGTGGATATGGATTTGGTATCAGCATTATCCGCTTCGAATCTGCTCCGTTTACACCCCTACCTGCAACAGTCCACAACAACAAAGAGAGAATTGTCTCAGTCGAGTTAACTAATTGCTGTAGAAGTCTAGAAGAATATGCAGTTCTCTCTAAAGTTGCTCAATACTAAGAATTGTTAATATTTGTCCCTTTCTTTAATTTGTAATTATTTTGTGTGTTTGACGGAGTCAAATTCTGAAACTTGTACGTCATTACAATGAAATAATGATGTGTTGTCGTTTATTTTATAGTTCCATTAATTGACCTTCAAATTCTTTGAAAATTGCCTTTAGATGCTTTTAAAAAAAAATCAATAAATTCATAGGTAAATATAATTGTTTGGTATTTAAATTATTAGCATTCAAATTAAAGAATGCTCTTAAGATTATTGGAATGCAAATCTTGTTAATTCGGTTATAACTAAAAATAAATTAACAAAATGAAATGAGTGAGGCTATGATATTACCGATCAAATTTTATTACAGTGAACTGATTAATATATAATAATATTGAACGCGAGGATCGATGGAGTCCAACTTACTGAAGTTAGTGTTAGTTGGGTTATTTCAATGGTCAACACCCCAATGGGGTCCAATTAAAAGGCTTTTTAGACACATAATCTTATTTATTCTAATTCTTATAATCTAGCCTATAATCTAGAAAGTAAATCCCATTTATTCTAATCCCTATAATCTATACAGTATTGACAATAAAGACTTTTTTTATTTCGGAATAAAATTAATTAGGTATTTTTTTTCTGTCGGTATATATTGCTAGCTTATTTTATATTCAACAGAAAAATAGTATAAAAATAACCTGAAGCAAGCTAAAAATAAATATGGAAGCAACGAAAATAATGTGCTGGGAGATAAAAAGTGACGTGCTTGGTTAATTATCTTGCATAGGAAGGCAACGGAACTGAAGGTGTTGTTCAGTTGTTGTACCTAATGTCGACAGCGAACTGGTCGGAGCTTCCAAGTGATGTGATTGGTTACCTAATCGGCTTCTTACCCTTACCTGATTATCATCAATTTGGCATTGTATGCCAGAATTGGTGCACGGTGGCAAGAGAAAAGTATCATCGCCTAGCTCAGCAGCTGCCGTGGTTGGTGTTGGGTGAAGATATTGCCACCAAAAAGCGTATTTTCTTCAACCTTTCTGAAAAAGACAAGCATTACTTCGTACATTGACCTACCCGAGCTGCACGGACAACTGGTGTGTGGTTCTTCATTTGGCTGGCTCTTCACAGTAGACATCACTTTGAACATCTGTATGCTAAATCCATTACCCGGAAAAGATATGACTACCAGTCTTACCTTATCTTGATTTTAGGAGATATGCTGACAAACATATTTACTTGGTTTCCAAGATTATCTTGGATCATGATCCCAGTGAGAGGTCAGATTTTACTGTGATGGTAATCGGCGGCTTGTATCATGATAGCCTTTTAGAGACGGTGATCCAACTTGGAATGTACCTATATGCAACTATTTAGTTAACGACATATATTATATTTTTTTAAAGGAAAATTCTTTGCTGTCGGATACGTTGATTCTAATGTTTTTTTTTTTGTTGTTGGCCCGGATTCAAAACTCATACGGCTTCAGCATCATGCTCCCATGCTTTTAGGAACTTTGAATTACCTAGTGGATTTCAAATTAAGGAGAACTGTTGTTGTTACTCCCATACTATAATACTGGGTTGCTCTTAATACGGCCTAAATAATATGATTGACAAATAGTATCTTTAATTAAAAAAATGCTGTGTATCTAATTCATATTCCACTTCTGTTGATTCCAAAGAAAGTAGTGAAGTACGTACATATATACAATGCAAACTGCACGGAGCTCGTATATAAATTAATAATTTATTTTTGAGGAGGGTTCAAATGTCTCCATTTTTTGTGCCTTCACCATGCCTCCATTTTTTAAAACTTTAATAACTTAAAATTTAAAACTTAAAAGTCAAAATAAAACCGTTAGATGTGATCTATGTTATTTTCTCTATGTGCTCATAAAAAATTATCACATTTCAATTTTGTTTTAATGTGAATCAATGAGTTCAAAAATCAACGTCTAGAAATCATCCACATTGATGCATTTTTTACAAGCTCTTGATGACAATCAAAATAAAATTGAAATATCATAATTTTTTACACGTGGATAAATAAAATGACGTAGATCATATCCAATAGTTTTATTTTGACTTTTAAGTTTTAAATTTTGAGTTATTAAAGTTTTAAAAAATGGAGGCATGGTGGAGGCAAAAAAAATGGAGGCATTTGAACCCTCCTCTTTATTTTTATAATATATACTCATTCTTTTTTAGTTTTAACTTTCTTATTGAATATCTATGTTCTTTGATTTTCCAATCAGTTTAATCATTTCATGTTTTGAACTTCTTAGTCCTCGTCCAGTCGTGCTCTTATGTTACACATTCCGGAGATATGATAGAATTAGTTCACTCAAAATTTGGGTTTAAAGCTACGGATTCCAAAAAGTAAATTGAGATAACAATTTATTTCTACTCTTGCCCCTCTAAAAAGCCTAATTTATATTTTCACACAAACAGCAGAGACCACACAAAAAAAAAAAATACATCAGATTCACCCCTGGCGTCCTGAACTAACTGCCTTGTCTGCTTGCGTTCCCAAAATTTCCAGTCTTCTATAATATACCAAATAAACTGAAATAAAAAATAAACAAACGAATATAAATAAAAAATTATTTAAGCTCCGAGAAGTATAAAAAACCAAAGTGGGAAAAGATGAACATTTAAAAGATCATTTGGCCTTTCAATAAGAACGTGACCTATTTACATAGATAACTTGTATAAATGACGTTATAAAAAGCTAAATTTAGGATTCTGAAAAAATTCCCATCTATTAGCATCTACAGTACCGTTCGGTAAAACACCAGTCAAGGCTACAATTAGTTGCCTACAGTCTAAAGTTGGCAAATGTAGAGCTAACTTCATTATGGCTCAAAAAGAAAACGCATTTACTTACCTCAAATAGTTCAGAAAATCTTGCATTAACTGGCAAATTTTCAACCTTCTGGGATTTTAGGTTCCCCAAGGTTAACAAAGGCCTCAGCTCGCATCATTCGTACCATGACAGAATGCCATGAAACTAGGTGGTCCAAAAAGTTGTTAACATATGCCAATCTATCATCCTGGTCAAAATATAACAATTTCATAATTGGACTTGGATTATACTACATGTCAGTATGGAATGAAATTCATGTTTGGTTCTATGTTTCATAAACCGTCCTGGCAGACGCTCAATTTCAACAAAATCATGATATTATAATAATTGCCATCGCATGCACTCTCTGAGAAACCCCACGTGCCACATTAACAATAGGAAGAACAAGATTTATTTTGAAAAAGGTACAATTTGATGGAAAAATGGGCTTGTGAGACTTGGCCCTTATTTTCTTTCTTCATATACTAATTTAAACAGAGCGAGAAAGGTTCGGTATTTTCTAATACCTTGTAGTCCAGATAATATGCATGCTGAAAAACAGTAAAATAAAAAAAAGTGTCAGTATTTGCTATTTACAAAAAGTTGCATATAAAAAATCATTAGTGAAGTAATGCTAGTATGTGCTTAGCTCACAAAGGTGGTTTTGAGTTTTAACTCCCAAAACCTATTGGATTGGCTTCAAACGATGAATCTAAACCATGAAAACTAATCTATTTCATGAGTGATGCACATGTTAAATTTGTGAAATTTCAATTTCATATTATTAGATATTAAACTCGTCAAAAAATGATGAAAAACAAATGCATTAAAAGAACATATAACCTTTCTTTTTTTACCGCTTGACTTTACACTAGATTAATTTCAAAATTTTATAAATTTTGCATGTAAACACATGACTAATGATATAGTTCAGGTTAAACGGTTTGAATTCATCTTTTGAAGTCAATCTGATAGTTTTTTGAGTTAAGCTCACCAACTCTCTTTCTGAGCTTAAGCAAACAGTAGCTTCACTATATAATTTAATCAAAAGAAAGAAAGAAGATTTTCTTACCTCCCACATGTCCAGGCCAATTATTGGCTGATTATCAGGAAAAAAAGACAGATTCAGTAAAATATTCGAAGAAATACAATATGCAAATAAAACACATCATGAAACTGAGCTACTCATTTTGACTTACAATATCACCCCAAACTAATGGAGAGACGGCATTTTGAGTTTTAGCCACCACAAGCTTCTTCTCATTCCTTTTTACTGAGATAAGAAAAAACATAAACTTCAAGCAACTCAAATTACATAGTAAGAGCAGAGAGTTTCATTTGCCACCACATCTTACCATGAAATACAATAAGGTAACAGAAAATTGTTCTGGCCAGTTTTTTCCTTCATTTATAACTCTAAAACAAGAATAGGATAAGGTAAATTGAAAAAAAATAATATTTTAATTATGGGTCACGGATTGAATTTGTGGGTCAAGTCTAGATAATCTGGTGTGCTACCAACCCGTACCATTATTTTTGGTCCCCTTTAACAGAAATCTTAATTACTGATCTAAAGTTAAATTAATCTAGAATATAAATAAGACTCACAATAAAGCCAGACCCAGCCAGACCCAAAGATGGAGAGGGCTGCATTTGCAAATTCATCCTTGAAATTTGTAAAAGACTCAAAATCCTTCTCAATTTGGTTCAACACTCCTCCTCGTGGTATGCTACCCCCTTTAGGTTGCATTGACTCCCAAAAGAAGTCATGGCTCCATAGCTACAATTTTAAACAGAATAAATATGGTTAAATTAAGTTTGTCAAAGAGTATTCTTAATGTGTCATAGAAGTTATATTACTTCCTATTAGGAACCTGTAGTTTTGAACTTTAAAAAAAAAATGTGTCATAGAGTTGACAGGCCTCCCACATCTTTTTCTGTACCCTGTCATATTTTCTTCAAGGTTCTCTAAATGCACACAACAACAAGCAGAACACATACACACACAAAATCACATGTACCTCCTAACCCACAAGTACCAAAAACAGCACATGCACAAAATTAAGAAAAAAAAATATCTGTCGACTTAACCCTACACAGGTACATAAACAAACACAGAGACTAAGGCATAAGCAAATACACAAAAGAGGAAAAAAAAAAAAAAACCAAGAAGAAGAAGAGAAAAACGAACCGAAGACGCATCATTAAACTCAACCAAAGGATTGCCATTATTATATGTGGCCTTAACCATCTCCTCCAATGTGTGCCCATAAAATGTGCTATTTTTTAAAATCTTGTTCAGTTTCTCAACATGCTCATTATGGGCTTGTCCCCAGTGAATCTCCACTGTTCTCTTGCTCATGTATGGCTCCAAGGCATCCTAACCCAATATTACAAATAATAAATAATTTAAGTAACTCAATTAACCAATAGCTGAACAGATGCCCCAGCAAAGCATCAAAGAAAATTAGGATGGAAAATGTTTACTCAGATGGACAGTGACCTGACCTGGCACAATGGTTTACAAGACCGTGTTCAGCATGTTTGCTTAATACACTGCCATATTTGGTCTACTTAATTATAATCAATTTTATATAATAAAATGAAAAATATTTTGGTCAGATTGAGTCTTGGCTTCTTGACTTGGACAGATGATAACCAGGTCTGGCCCAATGGTTTTGATTAGTTGAAAGTTCAGTTAAGTTTTCTTGACAGGCTGTCATGTTGTGTTCAATTAATTAAAAACATTATGGTATAATAAAAGGAAAATTGTATCGGTCAGGTTGGGTCCTGCTCTCTTGACCCACCATGGCCCAGGTCAATAATATAAACAAAAATATGATACCGAGACATCCCTAGTTGTTGGTGCCTCATGGAGTACACCCTCAATACCTTGGAAAATACCCAAATCACCCATCCTTTCATCTTAAAATATGTGGAGATGAATAGAATATAACAAGGGCAGTTTGTGCATCATTTAAGAAAGAGGGAAAGAAGGGGCATCTAGGATTTGTTTTCATATTTTTTTTAGGGGTATATCTGATAATTCCTGTATTTTTTTGGGCAATAATGATATTTCTAGGTGGTTTATCTGACATATTATATAAACTACCTTATAGCATATCTATAAGGTCAAACCATCAAATACACCCCATAATGAACATTAAAATTAACGAAAAGAAAGGAAATCGTATGGGACTCACAAGTTCGTATGGAGGTGTGGTAAGGCCATAATAAGCTGTGACTCTATAAGCACTTCTAGCACTTCTCTGGGGGAAAGAATAAAGAAAATAATGAAGTTGGTTTAATACTACTACTTAACAAAAAAAAAGTTGAATGCAAAAAAGGATTCTACCAGAGGAGTATATTTTTATTTTTATTTTGTACAATTAACAGATTTGCTCAAATTAGGAATCCAACAGAGTTCTTAAGAAAGTAGATCATAACAGAAAAGTATTACTTCTTTTTTTCTTTATACACAAGGAAGCTTTTAGTAGAGGCATTTCATCGAGCACTTTGTAGACAGTGAAATTGTGGTACTACTTATTTGTAAGAGAATGATTAGAACCATCTTTAATTGTATAAAAATACACAAAAAGAACAATTGAGCTTGCTTCCTTTAGTAATTACATGACACTTGAGTAATTATATAGGCAAAATTCAATTAAAAACACTGGAAATAGAGAAGTACAAAATACAACTAATTAACCGTCATATCCAATGACAACAACAAGCAGATAACCACAGAAATTGATAAATAAAATAATTTAAAATAAAAATGAAGGCAAAGTAATTGTGTCAGATACCGGATAAGGTTTTGAGAATTTGAAGGGACTCGAACTCAATTTAAAGTCATTGGCTGACATTTTCCTTGAATTAGACGATACGACACCACAGCCACACCAGTTCGACGCCATCACTACTTGAGACCCCATCGCTCTCTCTATCTGCTCTCTTTCTCTCTCGCTCCTAGTGTACGTTGGAGGAGAAGAATCTGCTGCAGCAAACTTGAGCGAATTTATAGTAACTCAAATTTTTAGTTTAGATCCGGACCGTGCGATCTGCTTTGGTCCAATTATTATAGGACGCTTTTCACTTCGATTCTGATCAGACGGTCCGATCTAAACTTACAATTTGAGTTACTTCAGAGAATCCGGGCTCAGTTTGAGTTTATATAAATTATATCTACGACTGTCTTTATATGTGCTACCGGCCTATAAATCAATCCATCACTATCTTATTTTGAGGCTTTGGGCCCATGTTGATGCATTATCATAATTCGGCCTATACATAAGTTCTCTCCTAAATTTAAACTTTTTGTACGCTTTTTTATAAGCCGAGCTGCTGAGTTACGTTGAATCAATCTCTAGCGAGCAATGCTAAGGGTGTCAAAGGATTGGTAAGTACAACTCTAAAAGTAAAGTATATTGGATCAACTTCAAACGATAAATCTAAATATTTGAAATCTATGTACTTTATGAGTGATGTATGTACATGTAAAATTTTAAAAGTTTAGAATTCATTTGCTACAAGGTTAAACGGTCAAAGAAATGAACATTTATAAGTTTTTTTAGAGAAAAATAGCAACCTGCCATCTTACGTTTTTTTTCATTGATAAAAAACTTATTTACAAGGCCCCAAGTTGTTGATACGAAAAAACAAAATACAAGAAATAAAAGACTAAGCTCGGGGAGTAGGTCAGTGAATCTGACCTCCTCCCTTTATTTAATTTATACGCTCATGGAACCTACATTCTCCATTAGCTGCATTCAGTCCAGACTTTGATTTCCTCGACCGTTTCCTCCATTGGTTTGAGTATCGTCTTTTGTTGTTGACTGAAGACTCTTTTGTTTCGCTCTCTCCATAGCGCCCACATTCCAGCTGACCAGGACGTATCCCATCTGGCTCTCCTTGATGCGAATTGGATTCTAATCGACTACCAGTACTCGATCGTTGTTGTGGCTACTCTGAGTGCCATGAATCTTTCCACCATCTAGATCTGTTGCCAAAAGGAGCGTGCGTACGAGCATTGCCAAAACAGATGATCTCTGAATTCCACCATTGATCGGCTGCAGAGTAGTGATATGAACATTTATAAGTTATTTTATAAGTTGTTTTATATATTCATTTTTCATCATTTCTTTGACCTTGTAACAAATAAATTTGAAACTTTTAAATTTTGTATGTACATGCATCATTTATGAGGTACATGGATTTCAATAGTTTGGATTCGTCATTTGAAGCTAATTTGATATATTTTTAGAGTTATGCTCACTAAATTTTCTTGGTAAGCACATTACACCCTAGCGTTGCTCATCTCTTTCATTGTTTTTTCCAATTCCTTTTTTTTTCTCCGCTCGTCGCCCTCTTCTGATTAGGCAATTAGACGAGGAGATTTCTGATCAGATTAAGGTTAGTATCATACATTAGGGTTTTCAAAATGTTTTTCTCTTTTTGTGAGAAAATCGTTCAATACTCGGATCATGGCTACTGATAGGTATGTTGGTTTGAAACCCTAACTTTTGTTACAATTTTGTTCAGGTACTGTTGCAGTGTGTGCGCTCCTGAAAAGGAATAAATTTATACAATTGAAATACGGTAAAAGATCATATGAACACGACAAGCATATGGATCCTGACTCTTGAATTTCAGGCTCTGCGAAATGTAAGTATATATGACGGTCCTCTCCATCTTTCAGGCTCTGCGAAAATTAATTCATGACATTAATCCGATGAGCAATTGACCAAAAATCGGTCCGATCAGAACCGTTCAATTCGTATTTAAATTTGCGCTAACTTGATTTGTACGAATTTTATAACAGTAAACATGAATCGAACAGTTCCAATCCAACATAATCAATTTTGTTCTAAAAACCATTGGACGGTCCGTCCTTGAAAATAAAAACCCTCTGATATAAAATTTAGCTTGACGTCGGAACGATGATATCAGCCAAAATAGCAGGATTAAATTATAGTCTCTAGATTGACCTCAGGTACCCACGAAATCACATTTTCTCCAATAAATGATAAGGAAAACTTTTACGATTACTAGATCTGGACCGTTCTTTTTAACTTTGCACGAATCTCAAAGCCCAATAATACTGCCTCCTATGATGACCCAAACCGATTCAAATCCACGTCATCTTTGACTACTGGGGAGCATTCACACTCGAGTCCTTCATATATATCCAATTTTAAAGCACTGTAAAACAAAATAATTGAATAATAATAAAAAAAAAAAAACAAGATACTTCAAATCAGTTGCGACTTGCGAATCTTTTTACCTGCTAATTAGATTATTTTATTTTCTCAATGTAACTGATCTGTTAAATTGTTTGTTACTTTCGATATTTGCACAAAAATAATCAAAAATAAATAAATAAAAAAGTAATTAATTGAAAAACATTATGAATAAAGATAACATGTATTTACTATTTTAAATCCCTACTCAAAATGAATTCTAAATAAAACAAAACTTAAGGCATGAAGGTGCTGGTCTAATTTAATCCGAACAAATCATGTTCACAAAAATTGACCCAAAAAGTTTACTATAAAACACATGGTATTATGATGATTCTGATTCTGAAAACTAAAATAAAATAATAACTGTATCTCAGAAGAAGCCTTACATGGGAAGTTTGGTAATGGTTGCAAAATAGCATCGTTAAAAGCCAAAGTTGCTCAGTTCAAAAATTTAACCTTCAGATTTTACAATTCGTGCGTTGTGTGCAAGCCAAAACTGCTCTGTTAAAAAATTTAACCTTCAAATCATGTGAGCCGCCGATCACTGTCATTATTAAAAATAAACCAAAGCATCATGTTTAGAACTACAAAAACAAAAATATTGTCCTCTAGAATAGGGTTTTAGATGTATACCATTAATTGGCAATCAATGGATCAAGTCCGGAAATAATCTATTGGTACAAGCACAGTTGCTGGACTTCAGCCAGGAACGGATCTACTGCTTAATCAAAGGTGGCTAAACCACCTCCGTGATTTTAAAATTTTAATTATATATATAGAAATTTAATTAAATTTTATTTATTTTAAATATTTTATATTAATTTAGCCATCCTCAATAATTGATATATGTTTAGTTGTAGTCTAGTTGTTAAAGTTTTATTATATGATCGGAAGGTATATGGTTCAAATTCCACTCACTACAATTTACAAATGACTGCATTACGAACAAATTTAATTTACACTAATATTAAAGCAGTACATATAAATATTAAAATAGAATACAATTTTCTCAAAAAAAAAAATTATTACCATAGTAATTCTTAAACGACCTCAGAAATAATTTCCACCGTAATGAGAAATAACCCAAGTTACAACGATGTACAAATTTCTCAATTAGGAGAGAGATTTAATTTTTTTTTTCTGAAAGTTGACTAGTGCTGAAACAAATTATATTGACTGAAGTCTTTTAGTCAAAAGGAACCGCCAATAATATTGACCAAATTAAGTTACAGTACTCCCGCGGATGCATTTCATTGATCAAATTAGATTAAAAAATTTGGTTAATCAAACTATATATAAACCAATACAATATGAGCAGGAGAATTGATGGAGGGCAGAACTTCTAAAGCACGAGTTCAATTCAGTGGCTAACCACAAATCAATTTGAACTACAGACTACATGCCAAAACAAAAACAAAAAAAACTTTGAACTAAAACCTCAGTCAGCAACAGACACAGCAGCACATATACATTGTCTAGCCTACGAAAACAGTTTTCACTTGATCTCGACATCGAAAACCTTGCGCTCGACTTGCCCCTTAGGAACTGTCACAAGCAAAACCCCGTTCTTGAATTCGGCCACAACCTTGCTCTTGTCACATTCATCGGGCAGAAGCAATTGCATGTCATATGATCTGGCGTTTCTCTCTTTCCACCATTCACCCTTCCCTTCACTGCCTTCCTCCTTTTTATGCTCTCCCTTTATGACCAACATGTCGTCTTGCACCGTTATCTTCACCTCCTCCTTGGACAAACCCGGCATGTCAAACCGCATTTTCACCTCCTTTTCATCTTCCATGATGTCCCATGGAGCGCGCACTTCAACGTGACCTCCATTGCTTTGAGACCGTCTAGTCATGGTGCCAGGATATGCCATGGCATCCTCAAATAACCGGTCCATTGAATCTAGCATCTGCCTCATTGTCTTCATTGGTGAGTACGGATCCATCAACCCTACAACATTTTTCAAACACCCATTGTTAGTAACACAATGTGGCAAAATTGTTGATTACAATATTTCTTACAAATTACTCTTTATGACACCATTCAAAGAATTAAGTATAAGCAATTGAAGGGAGAAAAATTGCATACCATAAGGAGAGATGTCAAGAGCAGCACGGTGAGGCCGCCTCTGCACGGCCTGCTTACCGCCTTTCTTCCCAACTGCATTTTGATCGACATGTACACTCACTGCCGAGTCCTCATGCCTCTCCGGCATTGCTGAAGCAGACATAGGCCTGAGACCTTGATTCCCGAAGCATCTGGGAGACATCACCATAGGCCGTGCCATGATCCGTGAGGCAAGACGACTAGCGAGAGCACATGGAGATGCCACCGCCATTTTTGTACAAGGAAACTAAGTTAGCTGCAGTAGATTAGTAAGGATTGAGTGTGCCTGAAGTACTGCTTGATTGTGCTTTGAATTTCTTCTACGGTGGAACATTGATGAGTGCCTTAATTTATATAGAGCTGGAGACAGCAAATCGAGAAGGTTCGTAATTGGTTTTGGGTGAGATCCGGAGCCTTCTCCGTTCTTCAGGAAAGAACTAGACCCTGGGAGATGAGATTCGACCATTGACATGGGTCAAAATATTTAACTGGGTTTTCTTTGGGCCTAACACTAAGTTGGTTTATGGGTTTAAATACTAAAATTGGAGCTTTGGGCCTGAACAAAAGAGAATAGCGACGAAACTTCTAATAGTGACAAAATTCCAGTAACAGCCGATTCTTCAGTTAACCTTTTTAGTTTTTACCAAAAGATTCCAGTAACAGCCGATTCTTCGGTTAACCTTTTCACCAAAAGAGAAAATACGAAAAAGTAATACATCATTTTACTCAATGGAATAATCTACGAGATATTATCTCATTTGCAGGTTCTCCGACAGGAAAATCCAAAACAACTTTTTGTCGGAGAACCTAAAACAACTTTTTTTATTATGTTCAGTGTCGTTTGTTGAATAATATGGAAACTACGCAATGAATCTTGCTTTCAAAATTCTAGCCATAAGATTTTTCGTACAATTATTTTACTCATTGTTTCTCTTATCACTTATTGGACAGGGGTGATCAAGAAATAAATTAGAGATATCATCATTGCTGATTGGATGCCTGTGGATACTGAAACAATCCCCCTGTAGGTCTGGGATCCGAATGCCACTAACCATGACGAAAATGGACTACAGATGGTGGCGTATCAAACGCCCCCACCACGAAAAGAATCTGACTCCATGGAGTCTCTGCTTGAAGGAATTTGCAGTTATTTTACGAGTTATAATATGATAGCTATTAGGTCTTTTGGAACTCAGTTTTATGTTGCTGCATTCTGCGTACTTATGCAAGCTAGGCACAAGCTCTGTTTGGTGTTTTGGCCTTATGTCAGTAGTTATGTTTTCAAGTATTTTGGACTATGGATGTAATAATTGAACGGTTTCTTTAATGAAACGGGCGTCAAGCCTTTTATCAAAAAAAAAATACGAAAAAGTTAAAACAACGAAAGGTTGTAAACCAACCAAAATGGCATCTTTGAAATCAATGAGCACATAATCATATTACTAGTATCGTGCCCGTACGTTGCAACGAAAATATATTATAAGAGAAAAAAATATCATACAAAATAACATATTTTCATAAAAAATAGTTATTTAAAAAGAATAGACCAATTTATTCTCATACAAATAAAAGATGCAAGAGATGCATGTAGATATCTGAAGAGGAGAAATAAGAAAATGAAATTTTTTTTTTTTGCTAAAAGTTAGATAACTTGTCATCAAATATCCTGATATGTATAGAAACAAAATTGATAATATTTCTAGATTTATCACGGCAATAGCTATAAAAATATAGAAGAGAAATAAGGAATGAAATAGATAAGAAAACATAAATATATTACTAAATTGGAGAGGAAGAAATGAGGAATGATTTTGATATGAAATTTGTTTTTATCTCAGTGGGATGTGAGGGATCAGCTAATGATATGAAGGTTTTACGTAAGGCAATTGAGAAAGGTTTTACCGTTCCACAAGGGAGATATTACCTGGCTGATGCAGGGTATGCTAACACAGGTCGATTTCTCCGTCCATTTCGTGGTCATATGTACCATTTATCACAATTTCAACAAGTTGCTAGATCCAGTCGCTATCGATCAGCGGAGAATCTATTCAATCACCGCCATGCCCAATTGCGAAATGTTATCGAAAGGGCATTTGGTGTGGTAAAGAATAGATTCAAGATTCTCAGGATAATGCATCCATATAAATTTAAGAAACAATGTTTAGTTGTTTTAGCATGTTTTATTTTGCACAATTTTATCATAATACAAAATGAGTTACAAAATGATAATGATGATTTTCTGGACCATCAAGAAGAGCAACAAGAACAGGAGGACGAGGAAGATGAAGAGTCAGATGAAGAGAATGATCTTACTGACATACATGTTGGAGATGTGTTGTGAACAACTATAAAAAATGCACTGTGGAAAAATATGCAAAATCGAAGAAACCAGTGGAACTAAATTTGTAATGCTTCTTGTATATTTATTGTATTGTTATTTTAAGATTTATTATGTCATCTTTGTTTACTATTTATTTGGATTAAATTTATTGTTATTTGATGTTTAATGTTAGTTTGTGTACATATTTTTTAATGAAAATTGCATGATTATAATTTTATTTTTTATTACAGAAAATTACATGGCTATATTGTTATTAACAGAAATTTATTTATCACTTTATTGTTATTGAATATTTTTTAACATAAAGTTATTAGTTGCATACATTTTAATTCATAATAAAATCAAAATTCAATAAGGTCATGAGAGTCATTTCCTATCATTTCTATATTTTAATGAATGTTCTCTTCCACTATTTCAATTGTTGAGGTTGTCGAACGTAATTGGAATAGAGAAGAAGAGTGGCCAATTCCTAATTCTACAATTCCTCTATTCTTTTATATTTCCTTGCTATTCCATAGCTTGCCGAACAAGCCCATATATTGCTAAATTTCAGAGTTTATTTAATTTTTATTGTAATGCATCGTGTGGTGGCATGTGTGACGAGTATATTTTTAGTTAAATTTAGACATCTATACATTATTCAGATGCATGTAATAAAAAAAGATATATTATTGTAATTGGAGGACTGAGATTAAATCCGAAATTTCAACTTTCAATCTTAGCCGTTAGCGGATCGGACACCCAACATGCTTAATAATAGAATGAAGATTTAGATGGGAGAATTTCATATATACCACTCAAAAACTGTGAAATTACATATTTACTATTTAAAAATCTAATAACTCACATATTTATCCAATATAACTTTAGCATATATCAAATATATCCAAAAATTAGATTAATTATGTTTAATTTTCCTAAAATTATAATTAATCAATGATTAACTTAGCACCATCTCTGTTTTCTTTTCCTTATAATCGTTCTCTTTTATGTCCAATATAAAAGATTAAAAACATATATTCCAAATAGTGCCAAAACACATATTCTCAAATTCAGTTACTAATTTGATAACGAGTTGTGATATCAGTGTTGAATTCAATATGAGTTATTTTGTTGGAAAAGTTGGAGTGGTTACCTTGTTTTTAGACGATCAAGCTTGAATTGGAATCCTTATATCCGAATCTGCTGCCCCTTCTCTCCAAG
Organism: Carex rostrata; assembly: GCF_964058835.1. Lineage (NCBI taxonomy): Eukaryota > Viridiplantae > Streptophyta > Magnoliopsida > Poales > Cyperaceae > Carex > Carex rostrata. The sequence continues at coordinate 6,794,799 of NC_135930.1, read as the reverse complement.
TTTAAGGCTGTGCTCCAGCGTCCGTAGAGGAAGGAGAAGGGACGGAGAGGAAGAGAAACGAGGGTTCGCTACCTCCGAACAGTAAATCATGCACCTTGAATCGAGGGTGACAAGATCTGTCAAAAATCAACACTACGCCTCTCCTTTCTCCCCTCTGAACAATAACTCCTCCCCTCTGCTCCCTCTCCGTTTCCCCTCTTTTGAAGCAGGTAAGCGACGAGGGCAGCCCGTTATTTTTGGGTTTTTCCTTTCCTTCCCTTTAATGAAGGTCTTCTACCCCTCTCTGAAGTACACCCTAAGGGAGAGAAGAGATGAGGAGAGAGTTTAAGCGAAAATGAGAAGTTACGTCAAAAAAGACTGCAGGAAAATCTGTGCACAAAAGAGGAAGAGGCAGAAAAGAAGAAGAGACTAAATAAGTTATTAATTATATTTTATATAATCTTAAACTTAATTAATTTTATGTTAATGGATAAATATGTAAGTTAGTAGATTTTTAGATAATAAATATGTAATTACAAAAATTTGGATGATAAATACATAATTTCACGACTTTTGAGTGGTACATATGAAATTCTCCTTGTTTAGAAAAGTTATGAAACAAGCCTGCAAAATTAATGGAACTTTTTTAAGAGGGTCTAACATACATTAGAAGCTATTTTTTTATTTTTTTATTTTACAATTTGTAAAACTTTTTATTTCGGTAACATGAAACGGGCACTAGTCTGTTATTAAAAAAAAAGAAAAAAAGAAAGAAGTTATTTTTGAAAAAACGACCTTCTCAATATGATCAAACAATTACAATAAATTCACTTCAATTTTTCATTTAACCATTTAAATTAAAGTTTCTTCCAACTCATCACTTTTAAGTATAGTAATATACGGCCATTTTTATTAATTTTCTAAAAAAAAGAAAATTTTAAAAATAACTTTTGTTTTTTTTTATTATTTATGCCCTGACCGCCTGGGCTTGGGGCGACCCAAAATTCCCAGTGAGGCGTCAGCCCCTCGGGCGGCCCACATGGCAATCATGACGTGTGTACAAAATCATAACATTTAGAGACAACGAGAGCTGGTGTTCTATGACACTATGATAATTAATATCTAACATAAAACAGTGGTCTACAATCAAAACTCTGATGAAGCCAAAGCAATACTAAAATATTCAACTTAATTTTCATTTAAAAGAATAGTATCAGCTATTCTTGTTCCATTCAAACTCCATAGAAAATAGAGTCGTGTACTCGTGTTCTTGACCATAAGCAAAAATAAATGCTACATGGTGGGTCCCCTTTGCAACATTGCATGCTCATTGGCAAAATTTAGTTAAGCCCCAAAAAAACTGTTATTCAGCCAAGCCCAGCACAAGAACCTACCGTGATTTTTATTTTTACCCAAAAAATAAATTATTTTATTATAAATAACCACATTTTGGTCAAAATTTTATTTTTGCCCAAACTGTACAGAATATTTACGGTCCGGATTTAAAATTCCGGACCATACAGAATATTTGCGGTCAAAGTTTTTTTTTTGATTTAAAAATTCGGACCGTATATAATATTTACGGTCCGAATTTTTTTTTAGTCCAACTTTGCACCTCTGGTTAACATATCAAAACACCTTAAAAAATCATGAAAATTTACCGAGATACATTATTTACTTCATAGAATAAGACTGTGAAGTTTCATACAGAATCTCAAAACAGATCGTGAGATATCGGCTCTCAAAAATTGCCCGAACTGCTGAAGGAGTGCTTCTCAGCCCAACTTTGCACCTCTGGTTAACATATAAAAACACCTTAAAAAATCATGAAAATTTACCGACATGCATTCTTGACTTCATAGAACAAGACTGTGAAGTTTTATACAATATCTCATAACAGATCGTGAGATATCGGCTCTCAAAAATTGCCCGAACTGCTGAAGGAGTGCTTCTGAGCCCAATTTTGCACCTCTGGTTAACATACCAAAACACCTTCAAAAATCATAAAATTCACCAACATACATTCTTGACTTCATAGAACAAGACTGTGAAGTTTCATGCAAAATCTCAAAACAGATCATGAGATATTGGCTCTCAAAAATTGGTCGAACTGCTGAAGGAGTGCTTTTGAGCCCGAACAGGCAGAGTCGAGGTATGTAACATTCAACACTGATTATATTTCATTCCAATATTTAACAAGTCGTATTGTTGTTCCTAAATTTCTTGTTTTAGTGTAGTGTTTTTTTGTTGTATAAATACTTCCCAAGAACGATTACAATATATAACATAGCTCAACTCAAAGCATAATAAAATATAACGAAACTAATTGGTATCCTTGCAGGGTCCTGCCTACATGCCTCCACTCTGCCTATCAGTAGTGGAACAGAGAGGACGGTGGTCCTGTCGCCTACCTTGCATTTCATGATTTTTGAAGGTGTTTCGATATGTTAACCAGAGGTGCAAAGTTGGGCTCAGAAGCACTCCTTCAGCAGTTCAGGCAATTTTTGAGAGCCGATATCTCACGATCTGTTTTGAGATTTTGCATGAAACTTCACATTCTTGCTCTATGAAGTCAAGAATGCATGTTGGTAAATTTTATGATTTTTGAAGGTATTTTGGTATGTTAACCAGAGGTGCAAAGTTGGGCTCAGAAGCACTCCTTCAGCAGTTCGGACAATTTTTGAGAGCCGATATCTCACGATCTATTTTGAGATATTGTATGAGACTTTACAGTCTTGTTCTATGAAGTCAAGAATGCATGTCGGTAAATTTTCATGATTTTTTAAGGTGTTTTGATATGTTAATCAGAGGTGCAAAGTTGGGCTCAGAAGCACTCTTTCAGCAGTTCGGGCAATTTTTGAGAGCCGATATCTCACGATCTGTTTTGAGATTTTGTATGAAACTTCACAGCCTTATTCTATGAAGTCAATAATGCATCTCGGTAAATTTTCATGATTTTTGAAAGTGTTTTGATATGTTGACTAGAGGTACAAAGTTGGGCTAAAAAAAAAAAAACTTTGACCGCAAATATTCTGTACGGTCCAGAATTTTAAATCCGGACCGTAAATATTCTGTACGGTTTGAGCAAAAATAAAATTTAGACCAAAATGTGGTTATTTATAATAAAATAATTTATTTTTTTGAGTAAAAATAAAAATCACGGAGAACCTACCAACATGATCTGCAAAGCATATAGGCCTAGTAAAAACAAATCAATGACTTGGGCAGCAAATTTCGAGATTCGTTTTGGATTTCAGCCTGCTAAGAATCCGACTATTCTGTGCGATGGTGACTGTATTTCTCATTATCCAAAGCACTGGCCACTGCCAGTCCGACCCCACAGCCGTTTAAATGACCCAATGATAATCTGATAAAATTTAGCTGTTTGTTTAACCCTTGCTAAACGGCACAGAGAGTCAGAGACCCAGTAAACACTGCAGCGAAACGCAAGGTCTCATCTACGACTCAGAACAAAAGTAGACTTAAATCTAACGATCGAGATCCCTTCTCCCCACCTTCAAGGAAGCGTATCTTTTGAGGAGTCGTTTCGTGCGGAGATTTTAATCTGATCCGTTCGTTTCGGATCAAACGGACCAGATTAAAAGCTCCGGAAATTTTGAGAATTTTTTTTTTCAATTCAAGCAAAATCTGATTTATTCCGTCCGATCCGAAATAAACGGATCAGATTAAAAGCTACGCACAGCCTCCGCACGGAACGACTCCGCAGAGATACTATTCCCACCTCCAAAGCCCTAATTGATTAGTCACAAAAGCCGTCACTGGACTCCCGCCTTTATTCCCATTCCTTCGTCATTTCCTTCTCTACTTCCTCTTTTCCTCAATAGCGCGATGGGAACCAGGGAGAACGGGTGCGCCGGGTCCACGCAGCTTTCCGCCGCCGCACCGCAGGTTGACAAGGGAGTCGATTTCGCTAACTACTTCTGTACCTATGGATATCTGTACCACCAAAAGGAGATGCTCTCCGACCGGGTGCGCATGGACGCGTACTTCCACGCTGTCTCTCGCAACAAGCACCATTTCCGGGACAAGGTGTGTGCTTGTATTTTTTTAATATATTTTGTTCTTTTGGTATTTGAATTTGTTCAGTGCTTGTTTGCTGCTGAGCTCAAGAGTTATGCTGTGCCGAAAAGGGTTTACGAAATAATAAGTGTATGCTGAGCCTAAAGGAGCTAGTTTTTCTTGTTTGGTTTCTTCAAACATTTGATTCTTTGTAGTATTGCATTACTACATGGATGGACTTGCTCATAATGTCAGCGCATATGCTTTATTTTTATATTGTTGTGAAGTTTCAATATTGAGACTTTTATTTTTTTTCTTTAGTAAAAAAATGATTTTTAACCTTAACAGCTGGTCTAGTTCAGTCAACTATGATGTAACAAGCGAGATTTTTAATTCCCATGAGTTGCTGAGCTTCCATTAACAACTTATCTACTTCAAATTATAAGCTCTCACCTAACAAGAAAACAAATATGCAGTCTTTACTGAAATCTTACTTATTACTTTTGATTGTTAAACAGGCTGTGCTAGATGTCGGGACAGGGAGTGGTATCCTCGCAATTTGGTGCGCACAAGCAGGGGCAAGAAAGGTGTATGCTGTCGAGGCCACAAAAATGGCAGATCATGCGAGAGAGCTTGTCAAAGGAAATGGGGTTGAAGATATTGTGGAGGTTATTGAGGGGTCAATGGAAGATGTCGTACTGCCTGAGAAAGGTTAGTTAAACAAATGCTTGCGTAGTATTTGCATACATAGTTACTACTAGTAGATGACCTAATTGTTGGTGTACTCATTTAGTTCTTGTTATTTTTGCGGGTTGATTGGGTCAAATGGAGAATTGTTGAGAAATTGATCAAATTAAGATTTTAATCTTATGGAGGTAATTATGGGCTTAATTTCTGAACTGACAGTTCAGTGCCTGAAAAAGTTACTTTGAGGTTCATTTCCTTTTATAATATTAGTTTAGCAGACCTTATATGGAGGGTTTTGCACCAGTTTATAACAGTGTGAAAACTTCAACATATTTGTTTCCTATTGCTGCTGCATTGCCTTTGATTTGCAATATTGGGGTAAGTATATGTTAAATGGGTTTACTTGAGGCATGATTGCAGAACTTCGACTTTATTGAGCAAGATAGATTGAAACTTAACATTAATTGTTTGAAGGTTAGTTGGGCTCTGTTGCATAATTAAGGGTAACTGCGGGACATTACAGAAAGATTAGATTAATCCAGACAAGATGATATTAATATGTGGTCTAGTTCATATCCAATTGCCAATATTCACTCATAGTGTCTATTTTCTTGTAAATAAATACTTATTTTATCCTGGAAAGGGATTCTATTCACAACTTGGTCCTGATCTTTTTCAAGTGCTCAGTGATAGTTTCTTTCAGTTCTGATTCTGAATTTTGTATGATGTGGCAGTTGATGTTATAATATCAGAATGGATGGGCTATTTCCTTCTAAGGGAATCCATGTTTGATTCTGTTATATGTGCCAGAGATCGCTGGCTCAAACCTGATGGAGTCATGTATGGATCTCTCTCCCTCTCTTGGTCTCTTTCACACACAAGCAAAAAGCAAACAAACAAACAATACTTATTTATTAATTATTCTTTTGTATAGAATTTCATTTTCAAGCATACTAAAAAAGGCTGATGTTTCCAAAAAGCCATGGTTGTCAAAAAAAAGTTCATGGTTAAATTTGCAAGTACATTTTTAGAGGAAAAGTTCCAATGTAGAATTATGCAAGGTGACTGGTACAGGAACCAATCATGTACTAGAAATATGGTACAATTTTGTAGATATCTCAAAATAATGAAAAATTGTTTTGCGCAAAAGTTATTCTTATTTAACTATAAAGAAAATAAAAATGACTAAAATAATGAAAATAAAACAAAGCACTCAGCACGTTGAATTGCTGTCATAGTTTAAGAAGGATATGTGCTGGGTTAAACGGATATGTCCTATATCAGATAAAAGAGGATGATAGTCTCGCTAGTATTTTCTTTTATTGTAATTTCTTTCTTTGAAATGTGTAGGTATCCTAGTCATGCCAGGATGTGGCTAGCTCCAATTCGATCAGGTCTGACGGATCAAAAAATGGACGAAGTCAATTGTTCCATGAATGATTGGCGTAGTTTCACTGCAGAAACTGAGTCATATTATGGTGTTAACATGAGTGTTCTGACAAAAGCGTACCGAGAAGAAAATGAGAAATACTTTCTTAAGGTACTGATATTTTGTTGGTTGTTATACCGAGAAGAAACTGCTTATATGTATATCTATAGGTTATAATGACAACAAAATTGTCTGACAACTGCACAACAGAATCGACGGTTATCAAAATAAAATATTAAAATTGTAGATATTTTTTCTATGATATAAGCGGGAGAGATCAAATTTGGTATAATTTGAATAACCATCTATCAAGCGATTAGAAAAATTAACGGGTTAAGTTTTATGTGCATTTGGTTGGTGGACAAAAGATTTGCTTGTTGCACCAAAATTTATGCATGGCCTATCCAACCCTACAAAAAGTATCTACAATTATAGTTACTTGATCATGTAACATTGAGTCAATTGTTGCGCTTGTCAAATAAATTTGGTTGTCAATATATCCCTTTCTGTATAGGTATAGGATATGTAACTTTAGTGTTCTTATACTAAACAGGAAAGTCCTCGCTTGCGTAATTAAACCTCGATATATCATGCTATTGGCTAACCACATGTGCTCTTTGAACGTTTGTAAAAGGTGTACCATATAGAAATACCCTCATTTCACCCTGAAATTTAAGGAGAAAAACAATTACAAAGAAATTTATTGAGAGTTTTTTTGAAGATGAAGGGATAATTCTGTAATAGAGGACATATAATAGGTTTTTAGAAGCATACACTCAATAAGTTGATGTTTTGTGGGTGTCTTTATGATAATATTCCTTTTATGATACATGTAATATTTTACATGTTGCATTGTTCTCTCGAAAAGAAATAATATAAAAGAACCTTGGCATTATTGACATGTCTAGTAAGATGTTGACTGGTGATTTTTAAAATATTTCATCCCCTTAACTAATTCTGGTTTGGCAACAACAGTGCAGACTTTGAAACCCGACTTAACATTCAAATTTGCACAACTAAATAAAAACACCTTAATTAAAAGCTGAGTGTATTGCATAGTACATGTCTCAGAGTCTCTATGATATTATAATTGAATAACATATTCATTATTGTGCCCTTCTTTTTGTTTTTCAGACATCACTATGGTGCAATCTTGATCCACACCAAATAATTGGTACACCTGCTGTCATAAAAGAAATGGATTGTCTCCAAGCCACTGTTGATGAAATCCGTACAATCACAGCACAAGTCGTACATCCTATAAATATAGACAGATCAAGGATTTCTGCATATGCTGGATGGTTTGATGTTCAATTTAAGGTACCTTTTCTTATTGTTGTATTTATTATTTTTGTTTGCTTATTATATATTCATGTACTCAGAAGCATCTTTGTTTGATATGTTTTTGCATGTATGACCTTGTTTTTGCAATATAAAAATAAAGCCACAATATATGAACTCATTGAAATGTGTATTTGTTGAATATTACCATAGGGAAGTGAACAAAACCCTGCAAAGGATGAGGTGGAGTTGAATACAGCTCCTGATAAAGATGGAGGGACCCACTGGGGCCAGCAGGTACTTTTCTAGGCTTGAAAGTATTTGCTGTACTGAGTTTCTTTTACTTATTTGTTGCACCTTGAGTTTAAAGTCCCATATAAGAAAGTGTGCTTCCACAATTTTGCAGGGATTCAGCCATTTGGTTCATTAATGGAGATACTTGTTACATTACACATGCACCAACCTCGATACCCACCATTTTCATTGCCAATAATATCAAAGCTTAACACCATGCTTAATTTACGGAAAAATGATCTAAACTACAGTGACCTTTCCAGATCAACTAAATTTATTGATAGGCAGATCATGTAAATATATATCCAAAATTTAAGTTTTCTTTGCTTATTTTAAATCCAGTTTGTTCTCGGGAGGAAAGTATAGGATATGTAAAGGCAAAATGTCCATATTTAATTGGACTTCTATTGTTGCACCAATTTGTTAGCTTGGACTAGTTGTAAATATCCCCGGGTTATCTGGTCTTAGTTGCAAGCATTAGATATGTTGAATGTCATTTGCAAACAAAATAAAAAGTAAAACCCCTTGTATTGATATATATTTTTTTTTTGCCTTGAACCTGAGCAGGTATTCTTGGTGAATCCGCCAATTAGGGTTAATGAAGGGGATAAGGTAAATGTATCTTTCAAAATGAGCCGTGCAAAACAGTACCATCGGCTGATGGACATTGAGATAATCTCAGAACTTGAGCTTTCTTCTGGCAAGCGGTTCCCACCTGTCACTACTAAGGTTGCTATCGAGTAGTTCTCCTCTACTTAAGGTACTCTTTATTTTTAATAATTCTATCATTCAATATATCATTGTAGTAGCATGTGTTGTTTAGTCACTCTTTTTTTGTCAATTTTTGTTAACAGGATTTGTTTTGGATTAAAACTAGATCAACACCGCCTTGAAGTTTTGTTTAGAATTTATTTTGAGTAGGGATTTAGATCGATGTTCAATTTTACAAGCTGTATATTTCCGTGCTATTTTATTTGTTATATGCTGTTTGAAATTTGGTTACAGAGATTTTTAAGTGGATCTGGATCATTCTGGTATATTAACAAATGATAATTATGTAGCGACTACGGATTTAAGAGCAATAGACAAGTTTTAACACCTTTGGCTACGAAATTTAAGAGCAATAGACAAGATTTAAGAGCAGTAAGTGGTATCCTTCTTCATAATGTTTTTTAGATTGAGTCCTGCTTTATTTTTTTTTTCATTTTTTATTATTTTTGTGCAGATATCGAAGTAATAAACAGTTGAACATAACAGTTACAACAAGAAAATAAAATAATCTGCATAGCATGTAAAAATACTCGTAACTGGGAAAATCTTTAAGCATCTTGTTTTGAAGTTTTCTCTTTTTCATGCCTTGGGCAATTTTATTTCAGTGTGCAATTGCGTGTTTTTTTTATAGAGCTTGAAAATTGAAATATATCTCAAGGACTAATTTAAGTGTGAGTTCTCCTCCCTAGTCTAAATTAAGGTTGGTAATGTCGAAACATCCAGGTGCCTAGCACTTTATTTGTTCCTGCTATTTCGGTTGATGTCATGATTTTGACGTGAGCTAAATTGTAATATATCTCAAGGACTAAATTGTAAAATTTCCCAAGTCTAGTCAAACCAGGCGATGAGCATTTTATTTGTTTCTGCTATTTCGTCTGATGTCATGATTTTGACGTCAGCTAAGTCCAAATCAGGGGTGCTAAGGTTTTGCATTTCTAATTCTCGCCGACCTTTTCCCTGTACCTTTTATGTATACCCCTTCAAAACTTGTGTATTTACTCTTCCATTAATCCACAATCCACGAAGCTTAAGAACACTGACATTTACCAAACAAAATGCGAAAACCATCAAATTTGTCCAAAATATTAATTCTATGAGTTAAAACTATGAAAATCACAATTAGTTTATTAAGTAAATCAACATTTAGGCAAAATATTCTTGACTGATTTACACTATGGAATGGACTTTGCCCTTTCCAGATTGAACAGATTAAATTGTGTTTGTGTCCATAATATTATGTTCTTGTAGAGAGGTTATGGACAGTTGTTCAACAAGACCTGTCATGAATTATAATGTTTGAAAATGGACGGCTAGTTTTAGTTGGAACTATCAAATGAATTTTGCATACTAGGTATAAGTGTGAGCAGAGTTTGGCTAGTATAACATCAGTGTCATTTCAACCTAGATAATACCAACTCTAAAACATATTAAATCGACTTTAAACGGTGAATCCAAACTGTTCAAACCGATCTACTTCATTAGTTGTACGTTTACATGCAAAATTTATAACTTTTTAAATTTATTTAGTACTAAGTCAAGCGGTCAAATGTGTGAGTTTTTAAGTTAATTTTAACACATTAATTTTTTAATATTTTTACCGCTTGATTTGATACTAAAATAACTCGAAAATATAAAAAATTTGTATGTAAACGCATCACTCATAATGTAAATCAATTTGAAGGGTTTGGATTAGTCGTTCAAATTCAATTTGATAGGTTTTATTGTTAGTGTTATATAGACTGAAATGACACTGATGTTATGCTAGCTAAACTCGTGTGAGCATGACCATAGATATCATTCGAGAAAAGAAAAATGGGAGAAAGAGAGCGGTAGTAGGGAAATGGTCTATTATTACTTACTCCAAGATAAAATAATAATTTCATCAAAATATTAAGTTATAATAGACTAGTAAACTGATTAATAATTTGTTACTTTTTAATTTAAAAGAATAGGTATGTAATCCCCTTTTCTAATCTTCAAAGAGAGAATGTGGAATATTGAATTTTGCAAGGATATACAAGAAATTCTATCTATATTTTATTTACATCTAACGTGCGCGTACACACTTCCATGGATAAAAGACAAGTTCTAGTAGCACACCTTCCTCTGCTCCTCTAGGCCAATGCTTCTGAACGCAAAACATCTTCAAGGGTTTGTACAATGTACATGGAATCGGATCAAAATCTGCTTTAAATCGGTAAAAATATTGAAAAATTAATATATTAAAATTAATTTAAAAATTCATACATTTGATTGCTTGACTTGATATCAAATAAATTCAAAAAGTTATAAATTTTACATATAAATGCACAACTAATGAATTAGATCGGTTTGAACGGCTTGAATTCACCATTTAAAGTCGATTTGATAGATTTTAGAGTTGATGTTATATAGACTGAAATGACAGTAATATTATACTAGCCATACTTAGTATATGATATGAGCAAATGATATTAAAGATTTGAACCAGTGAATTGGCAGTATTCAGAATTATTATTATTATTATTATTATTATTATTATTATTATTATTATTATTATTATTATTATTATTATTATTATTATTATTATTATTATTATTATTATTATAGGTGGGAAGTAGTGGTTTGCAACTCGGGCGGGTACGGGTACCCCGGGTATACCTGTCTCGGGTACGGGTACGTCTCGGGTACGGGTATACTCGGGTACGGGTATGGCGGGTATAATTTTCAAAACCCATACCCTACCCGTCCTATACCCTTACCCATGTACCCTTGACGGGTAAGGCGGGTACGGGTACGGGTAGGGCGGGTACGGGTATTTTTTTTTATTTTATTTTTTTGCTGTTTTTTTTTTGGTTTTTTTCTGGTTTTTTCTGGTTTTTCCTGATCTTTTCTGGTTTTTTTCTGATTTTTTTGGGGGGAAAAATCAAATTTTTTGAATTTTGAACTGTGATGAACAGTACTCGGGTATACGGGTATGGGTACTCGGGTAGTCGGGTACGGGTTAACTCCGGTAGGGTAAACTCGGGTATTGGTCTAAAATAACGGGTCCGGTCCGGTTTTTGTCCGTACCCGACCCATACCCGGGCTCGGGCACGGGTACCCTAGCTGGCGGGTACAGGCGGGTACGGGCGGGTATACCCTTAACGGGTTTTATTCAACCTCTAGTGGGAAGTAGGCACTTTGACCGACAACAGGTTGACTAGGTTCACGTGAGCAGGCCAGCAGGGTTTTCAACAGGTTTACGCCCTGTTCGGTGGCTCGATTATCATGGGTTTATTTTTGGAAAAAGCAGATCAGTCGAAACTTTTCTTATTACATGTTCAGTAGCCAGATTTTATTTCTCATTTCAAATTTCAAATAGATTTATTTCCTTCGTCTCTTTCAGTTTTTATGGGAAAATTACAATTTAGTGGGAGCTCTGTCTTCTTTTCTTTTCTTTTTCTTTCACATTTGCCGGTCAAATTAGTTACTTTTGAATATTTGATAATACTATTTTTTTGTAATTTAAATTTGTTTATTGACAAAAATTCAAAAATGGTTTCGAAAAAAATTCTTAGAAATTTTAAAATGAAGAACTGATGTGAAAAAAAAAATTGATGTTAAAACAATAAATTTTTGTACAAAAATAATGTTAGTAAAAAGATGTCGCGCATGTATTCGTGCTACTTTTTGTGTAGTGATCAAGACAATTTTGGTGTAGTGTAGTGTCTTTTTTGCTACAAATTGGTCACGATCCGTGAATAAATACATAATGAGACACGTGAGTTACAACACTTATCCAACACACGTACTGTGTTGTTCCGTCTCAAAGTCATGTTGTTTTTCTCACTTATACAAAACTTATCCGGCGTGTTGTTTTTCTCACTCTACCATTACTCATGCAGGTAATATTAAATTATATATAATATTTTTGTTTATACATATAACTATATAATTTTTTGTTATTATGATTATTTTAATTTATAAAACATTTTGTATAATTTTTATTAAGTAATTTATAATAAAATTAATTTATTAAACATTTTATTTTGTTTCTTAATTAGAATTTACAAAAAATGAATTATACAACATTTCATATTGTTATAATTGAATAATAATCTATATCCTTTGTGGGGTTAATTTCTTATGTACCCTTCAAGAGTTGTTGAATTTCTTATCTACCTCTCTACTCTTAGTTATATCTCACATATTTCTCACCTCTTATTTTTCTTTGCTATTCACCCTTTGAATTAATAATTTACAATTAAATACTATTTAATTTATTTATTTTTCATTATACTCTTATTCTTTCTCTTTGATTTAAATTTTGCAAAGAACATCATTGTTGTGTATCCTCATAACTCTTCATTTCATCTAAAATTTCACTATTGAGTTGAAATTTTAACTTGTTTATTTTATTTTTTTTGGGGAAAAGACCCGACACCATAATTTCACTACTTTATGTTTCCATTTCCATTTCAACGTAAAGTGTTGACCCAAACCAATTTATTATTGATCCGAACCAATCTTCGAGCCTTTAATCACTCATAATAATTTAACAATATTACTAATTATTGACCCGAACCATTTTATTTTTGACCCAACATGATAGCTTCGTAGGTTGAATTCAGATCTCTCAACTTCTCTGAGCCGTTTCTAATTGAATTCAATCGGATCAAGAATAACTTGAGATGTTAATTTGTTCACTCGATCGACCTAATAGTTTAGTGGATCGGATTCAGGTACAATATTTCTATGGCCTATTAAAATTAGATTTGAGTTGTCATGATTACTTAAACTCAATTTTTTTTAAGATTTTTGAAATGAAGAGTCATGGGAATTGTGTCCTTTGCAAAATTTAAATCAAAGGAAAGAATAAGGGTATAATGGAAAATAAATAAATTAAATAGTATTTAATTGTGGGCTATTAATTCAAAGGATAAATAGAAAAAAAAATAAGAGTTGAGAGATATGTGAGATATAACTAAGAGTAGAGGGGTAAATAAGAAATTCAACTACTCTTGAAGAGTACATAAGAAATTAACTCTAATTTGAGATTTTTAAACTAGTTGGGATAAACAAATATAATTTTATTTTTTTATATTAAATACGTGCTTTATAAATTAATTTATTTGTTACATTTTTAGATTAAATTATATTAACTATTAATTTATTTGAATAATTACCCGTTATTGTTTCTTTATTTAAGGGTTAAGAGTGAAATATAGGTAAGATCAAAATCTAACGGATAAGAATAAAAAATGAGTAAGACTAATTTTATACCAGTATAGATATGAAAATGCATCCATCCAACTTTTACTGTAAACACCCTCTGTGACTTTTAAGTAAGAAGTAAAATAAATAAATACCAAAGTACCAAACTTTTAACAAATATATCATATCAGACTAGATAGGTGTGCATGCGGAGAATTCGTATCCTCTGCATTAACTCAAAAGGAAATTTTTTGAGTTAATGAATTTTGATCATTGAATCTGTTTTAAGATTCATGCAGATTAGATCTGTATCAATATTAAAGGGCTCTCATATCATAAATGAATTGGCTCCATTTTAAATCATTAAGATTCATTAACTCAAAAGATTCCATTTTGAGTTAATGCAGAGGAGAGGATAAGCATTCGCATGCGGATGAATGAAACGGGAATCATCTTAAATTATATAAAATAAATAAATAAATAACACGAGGCAATTCTTTGCATGTGGATGACAAGCGAACCATCTTAATTTAGATTGCTTTAAAGATGTTGTCACTTGTTGACAAAATTGTCTCATATGCATTATGCTAATGCGCTTGAGTTTATGACCAAAATAGATATCTCCAAAAGATATTCTTTTCTTCAAGTACTTTACAAGAACTGATATTACTCAACAGAATTTTACCTCGCAACTGTAAGTCTGTAACCCACTGTTTTTTTTTTCATGCATATCAAAATGTATTTTTTTTTTCAGTTGAAAATGACTTACTTTTAATAAAAATTTAAATTTATTCCAATTTAAAACATCACTGTAGCTGTTACATATTTATGCTAATCGCTAGCATCTGCTTTTAATTTTTTGACTCATTTTTCAGACTTCTAAAAATACCTGCGGGTTTACCTTAAAAAGAGCACAATAAATAAGAACGAAAACATCACTGTAGCTGTTATTAAGTTGTTACAACTTACAAGTTTCATGTGTTGGATTGATTTGAATTCAACAAAAAAAAGTTGGAAGGTTATTGGTCAGTGACGTTTCAAAGCCACTTGAAACAGAAAAAAAACAAAAATAATAGTTGTCTCGGTCCTCGGATAGAGAAGCAAAGATATGGAATAAAAAGTGACATTTAGAGAGGTGCGGACGTGCGGTGCGAAGAAAAAAAAAGGAAGCCTAACGTGGGGGGCTGAGAGAGAGGAATCCGTATTTTACCGAGTACAATTAGGTCTCAGGCAGTCACAGCCGAGCGATTGAAATTCGGTGCTTATTTAGATGTAAGAAGTCATTTTAAAATTCGTGCCAAGTTAAAATTGACGGCTCGGATCTAACTTTTTTCAGTCAGGTATTGCACAGTGGACGAGAATTGGAGAGGAGAGGACAGTGACATTTAAAAAGGGTGGAAAGATAAAAGAAAGCCTAATGTCAACATTGTCAAGGGAGAAAAATAGATTGGAAGATAGTGACATTTTAGAGAGGTTTGCTAACAGAAAAGGAAGTGAAATTTAGAGAGGTTTGCTATCAGAAAAGGGTAGGCATACCGACGCTACACACGTTTATATTAACACAACAATTTTATAAAAATTTAATGTATGGACAATTTTAACCCTCATTAAATGTTTCTCTAACTACCATTTTTTTCATAATGTAATTAATATAGTGATCATTAAATTATTTGGTTTCCATAATTACTAGATTTTTTTTTTTTATATTTTGCATTCATGTAATATCAAAAGCTGCATAAATTTGTTGATCTTTCCTTTTTTCTCATGACTCATGGTACGTATTTAACTTTTTCTGTAAATTTATTTTTTATGTATTAAGATACACTTGCTTTAATATATGATATATTCCAACTCAAATATTTTTTTAATTTTTTATATTTTCTTCTTCTTTAATTTGATACTTATAATCTATTAGTCTATTTTAATTAAAATTGTTAGCAATTTTTTTTATTGAAGTTTGTAATTAATTTATATTTGTTAATTGAATAGATCTATCAATCCCCTAACTTATCATAAGAAAACCTTTAAAATTAAGTTTTGAATTATGCAAATGAAAGCAATCAACTTCTTAATTTGAAGTTTGAAAATCGTGATGATATACTTCTTGTTGTTCGTAATTTGTATGGTGCTAAAGGCTATGTATGCTAACAATTTGCGGATAGCGACCAAATAAATTTGTTAGTTTGTAGTCTTTTATTGTACTTTTAATTTATTATTTTAATTATAAGTTGAATGTCAAATTATTCATGATAATTTGCATTCAATATGTTTTTTTAATATATATAATAATGTTGTTTTCTTAGTGTTATTGTGTAAAAAAAGAAGATAAAATGTTAATAGACAATTTATTTATAGTAGATTGTTAATTTTTTTTGTGAAGTCGTATAAAATAAATCGATATATACAATGTTGATAAATTTTAATAATATAATAAAATCAATTCATTATTGTAATTTTCTCAAAAAATCTTAAACATTTGATTAAAATAAATAATGAATACTTATTATATGATAACATAAAGTTTATAAACAGATTTTATTGTAACTTTTAAGGAACATATTTTAAAATAATATATGATAAAAAAAACATATTTTTTATAAAGTAACATACTTTATAATACATAACTTTTAAGCAAAAATAATTATGTGCTAATATATGAGAGAGAATTAGTTTTTAAAGAAAACAAAGAGTAAAATTATTTATATAATAAAATATTTTGATGATATTGTGTCAATATAAAATTAAGTTGTTTTAATATCATTACCCACAGAAAAGGAAGAGAAAAGGAAGCAGGATATGAAGAGAGAGAAGAGGCGGGGATAGTGACAGAGAGGGTGAGAAGAGAAAAGGAAGAAGGAAGCAGGATATGAAGAGAGAGAAGAGGCGGGGATAGTGACAGAGGGTGAGAAGAGAAAAGAAAGCCCAGTATGAACGCAAATAAATCTGCTGTTAATATATAAAATTTTCAGTTAGCCCTCAAAATTGCAAATATTTTTGCGTTCTTTAAAATATAATTTCAACAAACCAAACAACTAACATGTAACACTTTACTGAATTGCAGATCCTACAAGCTATTATTTATAACGACTGTTTTAAGTATTGTTGGGAGTGACTCGTTAGATGATATTGATGGGAAATCTACAATCCGATCGGAACCAATTCTCATCCTTCGCACTAAGGAAATCACATCCTCTGAGATATCTCATATTTTGCGTGACTTTTTGGAGAATCACAACCGTTCAAATAATTCCGCACGAATCTCAAAGCTCAAATAATACTGGCCCCCTGCGCTACCCCGAATAGGCACCGGACACGTCGGTCACGCAAAATATGAGATATCTCAGAGGATACGCACTCCGCACTCCGCACTCATTCCATGATACCCTCAAAAACCAAAAAAATTCATAAAATTTCCCCACGCACCCTGCATCTATTTATACGCTGAAAGCAGAGGACTTCCCAATCGAGTTTGATCCATGGCCTCAATACTCCCTCTCCTCTTTCTTGCTCTATCTTTCTCAATGGGTAGCCTCTTGACCTTCGACCTCCTCATAACCTTCGCCAATCATAACCACCACAATTCCCTCATTTTCGTTGCTGTTCACACCTTCATCTTCTTGCTGGTTCCAGTTACCTTCATCTCCGCCATTATTCTTTTGCTCTTCCATGTCGCCAAACTACAATCAGCTTTCTTCATCAATCATTTCACCATGCTTACTCAGGTACTCGTTTCCTCAACTCTGCTTGTTGGGGTACCTCTCATAGTCCACGTGATATTCACCGAGGAAATCATGCCGGATACTCTCAACATCATGCTCATAGGTACGGCGGTGGTGGTGGTGGTGACGACAGTGTGCAAGAATAGTCCATTCGAAAGATTTTTCAATTCTGCCGGTCAAACTGTCGGAAGCTTTATACCGGCCTTTGTCGCACTTTGCATCTCCACGAGTACATTCTTATTCTTTTCCTACCAAAATCATGCAAACCCCTTAGTTCCCATTCCAATCCAGCTTTTCTTGCTCTCCCTGAATTGCTTGAATTTCCTTCTCGCCATGGTGCTGCTATTTCTCTGCATAAGTGTGCCCACGGAAGGGTCACAATCCTCAATACCTGTGGTTTTGGTCGAGGCTGTGCTGGCGATGACTTTCACTATTACTGGGCTAATTGGCTTCTATATGGTGGTGGCACCTTTGGTTAAAATCATGTAAATATACAAGCTGTGTTCGAATATGGAATAAAGGTTTAGTGCACTACTGCACTGTGGTGTACCGTGTTCTGGTCAGATTTGAGTGTTGTAACGTAGGTGCTTTGTTCAATGTTCAAGTAATAGAAGTTTTAAACATTGTGTGCTAGTCCGGAACTAGTAGGGATGGAATTTCGATGTTGTCTGGGATGGGTAGGGTGCTCTGTTTTTTCTTACTCTCTCTCTCTCTCTCTCTCTCTCTCTCTCTCTCTCTCTCTCTTTTGTATCATTGCAGTTTCCCAATTAAGTGGAATTGACACAACTGAATATGATAAGAAACACAAAAGAAGGGGAATTCAGTTCTCTTTTTGGAGCCGATTTGACTTCGATAAGTTCTTCACCCGTATATGAATATTATGTTGAATAAGAATAATGGATGTCCCGAGTAATTTGAAATGGGATTGTAATTTGTTTAAACAGGCCCGAGTAATTTGAAATGGGATTATAATTTGTTTACCCGATTAAAACTAACTTGTTGTTCAGGCCGAAAATTTCTATTTTAGTATTTTGAGCCTAAAACTAATTTAGTGTTTTAGGTCCATAAAACCAATTTAATATATTGATCTCATATGAACGGTTGAATCTATTGGATTTTTTTTTAAAATAGAACTAATTTTAAATATTTTAACAGAATAAGTACCATTAATTTGATTTTTATAAAAAAAACAGCTTCACTAATGAAGTACAAATATATTTGCTCCACCGATTCGTAGAATTGATAAAGCTATTTACTATTGATTTGCTCCACCGATTCATAGAATGGATGAAGCTATTTACTATTGATTTGCTCCACCAATTGTATAGATGGATCATAAATTTGCTCTATCAATCCAACAAATCGATGGAGCAAATGTTTTTATACCTATACCGACCTGCAAGATTAATGGAATCATTTTTTGTAAAATCCAAATCAGTTATTCTTATTTCGTTAAAATATTAAATTTAATTCTATTTAAAAAAAAAAATGAACCTATTGCCTACGTCTCCCAGGAGACAGGATCTTCATTGGAAGTTTCTCTTTTTCAAGCCACTTGCAATTTATTTTAGTGCGCAATTGCGATTTTTTTTACTGAGCATGAAAATTGAAATATATCTTGAGGACTAAACTGTAAGTTATTCCTAGTGGTCAAAACGGCTCAAACTCACACCAGGACCACGACCACCAGGTGCAGTGTTTTACTTGTTCCTGCTCTTTCGGCTGATGTCATGATTTTGACGTCAGCTAAATCCAAATCATGGGACTATTTTGGGTATGATCGGAACGGTGTGAGAGTTCAATTGATTTCAATTCAATGGAGTTCAATAGAGATGATTTCTAATTAAATTTTGTTGATCGGAATAAAAATAGAAAAAAATTGAATTTTTTTTATTATTTATTAATTGTAATGTACACATGATAAAATTGAAATGATTTCATTTGAATAAAATTTGACTTTTCTATCCTTAAAGTATAATTAAAAAATATTAAAAAAAACAAAGTGACACTTAAAGAACTAATTTCTTCACTGGTACCAGTAAATACATTCGTTAACCATTCCTATCCCCACTTCTAATTGCATCTCCGGTACCAGTAAATACATATTGCTTCACTTGATGTACGAATTACTCAATTTTCGATTTGACAAGTCAAAAGTCTACAATGGTTACAAAAAAAGTAACAACCAAAATTAACAAATCTAACACCAGCTCTATGTATGCTTTTTACGACAGTACCAGTAAATACATATATTTTTTACGAGCTCGTGATGACAATCAAAATTAAATTGAAATATCATAATTTTTTGCATATGTATAGATAAAATGATGTAGATTATATCCAACGGTTTTATTTTGACATTTAAGTTTTAAATTTTGAGTCATTAAAGTTTATAAAAATGAAGATATGGTGAAGACAAAAAATGGAGGCATTCGAACCCTCCTCATAAATTATTGTCACGGTTCTATATATAGTTTCTAGTCTTTTACATTTTCTCGAAATTTGTTTACTATTCTTTTTATAGTTTTTAAAAATCATAAAATATAGTAAATAGATAATAATAAATTCTAAAAACCACTATTTTTCAAACATTCTAAAAAATTGTAAAAAAATTGTAAAATTTTGTATCTAAATACATTTAATTTGGAGAACACATTGAAAACTTTATATTGACTATTTGAATTTTGAAAACTCAAAAATAACTTATAGTTATAAGCATAATACGCTTATATGAGTATGGTAGCCGGTCTGAACACGAAAAAAAAGTTTGTATTTAGTTTAGTATATATATAACATAACATGAACTCAGGTTTCATCATGTACCTGACCCTGGTAGAACAAACTTTCTAAAAATCTTACTGAATCAAATCTAAAAAAGAATCGCTCAACTAAAATTATCTCAGATACTTGCAAGAGATACCCAACAAAATTAGGCTGCATAAACTTTTTAAAAAATCTCCGTACATCTGAAGCAAATTTAAAAAAGAATTGCTCGATTAAAATTATCTCAAATACTTGCAAGAGATATCTAGCAAATGGCCTCGCCATTTTTATTAATATCCTAAAAAAAAGAAAATTTTAAAAATGCCCTCCGATTTCATTTTTTTTATAAATGCTCCGACTGTCAGATCCACGAGCGGCCCAGAAATGTCACTAGACCGCCAGGCCCACAGGCAGGTCACAGCAGATGTGGACCCCCCCCTCACGAATGGGCGGTCCACTCCTTTTTTTTTTAGAGAGATCTTAGTATTTTGATTTACATAATTTTGTGAAGAAAAAGTTTTCTTGTTTAGAGTGTATGTCAAAAAATAAGACATTTGATATATTTATGAAATGATGTCGTAACTCTTTATAACTTTGATTTTATTTGTCAGTTGGATATCACAAGTCTAAATATAACACTAATTAAGGACTTGGTCTTTATTCAAAAAATTTCAAGCTCTGACAGCTTGTTGATCTTCTTCTCTTTTTTCGGTTTTTATAATATATCTATAATATATACATAGAGTAAGGCTACCGTTAGTTGCGAAGTAAAACACATTTTTAATTCACGCAATATGTTCATTTTCAAAGTTCAAATAGCCGATCCAAACCGTTAGATGTTTAATCTATATTAAAATATGCTTGGAAACTAAATTTTATATTTTTTTGGAATTTTTTTACTATTTATTAAGCCACTTTGAAAATCTGAAAATCCGGGTGAACAGTAAAAACAGTAAAAATTTCTGGACTGCTGGATAGGTGATTTTCAAAGTGGCTTAATAAATAGTAAAAAAATTCCAAAAAATGTAAAATTTGGTCTCCAAGCACATTTCAATATGGAGATCATGTTGAGCGGTTCGGATCGATATTTTGATAATCGCTTTACTTCGCAACTCACCATAGCCCAACTCTATATACATATATACATATACATCTACATGTACATGTACATCTACATGTACATCTACATATAATACATGTACATGTACATGTACATGTACATGTACATCTACATATACATGTACATGTACATGTACATATACACATATATACATATACATGTACATATACATATACATATATACAAATATATATATACAAATATATATATACAAATATACATATATACATATATGCTAGCATGTTATGCGTAGCATAGCTCCCCTCCGTGCGACGGCTCAATATTTGACTTTTCAAAATCCCAACGGTCGATCCGAACCGTTCATCTTGTTCTCTATATTAATATGTGTATGGAGACCAAATTTTACATTTTTTGGAATTTGTTTACTATTTTTTAGATTTATTGAAAATCGCAGTTTTTAGCAAATCTGGACCATAAAAAAACAGCGATTTTCAATAAATCTAAACAAATAGTAAAAAAATTCTAAAAAATGTAAAATTTGGTCTCCAAACATATATTAATGTGGAGAACAAGATGAACGGTTCGGATCGACCGTTAGGATTTTGAAAAGTCAAATATTGGGCCGTTGCACGGAGGGGAGCTATGCTACGCGTAGCATGCTAGCATATTCCTATACATACATACATACATACATACATATAGATACATACATATATACATATACATATATACACATATACACATATACACATATACAATTTTTTTTTATAAACTCATTTTTTTATAATATATGTATATATGTATATATAAATATATACAGAGATGGGCTATGGTGTATTGCAATGCATGGAGGGATTTGTGCATTGGACCATAAATCTAAAATTCAAAATCCAAATGACCGATCCAAACCGTTCATCTTGTTCTCCATATTAATATGTGCTTGGAGACCAAATTTTACATTTTTCTGAATTTTTTTACTATTTATTAAGTATTTTACAAAATTGTTGATCCAACGGTGGCTGCTGATTTTACTGTTTTGTTAAGCCACCGTTGGATCAACAATTTTGTAAAATACTTAATAAATAGTAAAAAAATTCAGAAAAATGTAAAATTTGGTCTCCAAGCACATATTAATATGGAGAACAAGATGAACGGTTTGGATCGGTCATTTGGATTTTGAATTTTAGATTTATGGTCCAATGCACAAACCCCAACATTCATTGCATTGCACCATAGCCCATCTCAATAAATACATATACATATATTATATATTATATATTATATATACAATATACATATATATACATGTAGAGTAAGGCTACGCTACTTCGCGAATTAAACAGAGTGTTTTAATTCGCGTCCATATCTCTAGTTTCGAAGTCCAAATAACCGATCCAAACCATTATGTTTAATCTATATTAAAATATGCTTGGAGACCAGATTTTACATTTTTTTGAATTTTTTTACTATTTAATAAGATGGTTTGAAAATTGCTGTTTTTTAATGCTTACCGTCGAACGAAAACTTAAACTGAGTTTTTGAGGCACTAAATAACATTTTTTTTAAATTCTTATGCTTTGGATACTTTGGGGTAATCCCTAGGTGATATTCGGATCCGTCTCGTCCTCCCCTTTTTGAAAAGTGGTCATACGCCCAAATCCGACTTTCCTAGTCAAAGTTATGGATGTTTAAAGCTTTTTTGAAAGTTGAACTTTGAAAATTCATAACTAACTGTAGAAAAATCCAAATAAAATGAAATTTATGTTAATTCTATGTATTTTTTAATGATCTACATGCTGATATAATCACTTTTATAATTTGGTTCTTGTATCAGTCCAGACTTGCTGATTTACCAAAAGAGATCAAATGCCGCATTTCGCATGCGCTGTATATATATGTATAATATATGTATATGTATATATAATATATGTATATGTATATATAATATGAGGAGGGATCAAGTTACAACACTTGAAAGTTACAACAAAGTTACAACATCATTTTTTTTCATTTTCAAAGTCCAAATCGTTGATCCAAACCGTTAGATATTCAATCTATATTAAAATGTGCTTGCAGACCAAATTTTACATTTTTTGAAATTTTTTTGCTATTTATTAAGATGGGTACAAAATCGCTGTTTTTATTAAAATTCTGCACCATTAAAAACAGCAATTTTGTACCCATCTTAATAAATAGCAAAAAAATTTCAAAAAATGTAAAATTTGGTCTGTAAGCACATTTTAATATAGATTGAATATCTAATGGTTTGGATCGACGATTTGGACTTTGAAAATGAAAAAAAATGATGTTGTAACTTTCAAGTGTTGTAACTTGATCCCTCCTCATATAATATATGTATATGTATATATATGTATATCATTGAGGCAATCTAACTATATTTTCTTATGTATGAATAAATAATTTTTTTTAGAATCAATGCCAAGTCCTTTATTAGTGTTATCTTTAAACTTGTGATATCCAACTGACAAACCAAATCAAAGTTATAAAGATTTACGACATCACTTCATAAATATATCAAATGTCTTATTTTTTGGTATACACTCTAAACAAGAAAACTTTTTATTCACAAAATTATTTAAATCAAAATATTAAAATCTCTCTAAAAAAAAGAAATAGTGGATCTCCCGTGGGGGGCGGTCTGCTATGCATAGTGGACCTCCCGTGTGTGTGGGGGGGGGGGGGGGGGTCCGCTTCTGCTGTGACCCGTCCGTGGGCCTGACGATCTGGTGGCAGTTCTGGGCCGCCAGTGGGCCTTGCGGTCGGAACATTTATAAAAAAAATGAAATTGGAGGGTATTTTTAAAATTTTCTTTTTTTTAGAGTATTAATAAAAATGGCCGCAAAAGGCCACCTACTTTGTGCAACGACTTGTTGTGGATTATTTTGTGGACTAATTTAGTCTGGTTCAAAGATGACCCTTTGAGGAGTGGGAGGTTAATAGCAATGCAATTTCGACACTGGAATAATTTTAGTTTGAAATATTATAGTTACCTTCTGACGTTGTATCTCCTGTAGGGATTTTAAATACATTATAGGTTCAATTTAAAAATATAAAACATATCATAACGCAAAAACCAAAATTTCCTAACTTTGCTTGACCTTAGTCTTAAAATTGATTAGTTTGTTCATGTCAGATATTTTCTAGTATCTTAAATTTTCTGCAAGTTTTATAAATTTTTTTGGGTTTGCATAAACTATCTAATTAGTATACAGAATTGTGATCATTCGATGCTAACATGCCATTAAAAGAAAACAATAAATATAACAATTATGTGATAATACTTTTATTTTGTCGCTCAATTTAAATTATTCATTTTGTAAGAAAACAATAAATATAACAATCAAACCAAATTTGAATTCTCGTAAAATATCGAATACCTTACTTTTAGTGTTTACCAAAAAAAATGCAAAGACAATTATTTTCTGAGAAGTGTATTGACTAGTTTTCATTTAAGAGCATTTGAGTGTAAATAAAAAAAGAAAAGAAAATATATATCATACCATTTTTAATCAAAATATCATAATAGAAGTCAGACTTCTATTCCTTCATTTAAAAAAGAAAAACATAAGAGCAATTCCAGTATATGTTATAAGAATATTCTCGCTGCATTGAATATTGTATTTTGAGCTTTCTAAGCTAGTAACCACCAAAAAAAAAAGGAACCACCAAACATTTTACCAGTAGATTAGTGAATGAATCCCAGAGATCAGCGTTGAAAAGAGAATCTTTCAATTTTTTTTCCCTTTCTAAATGCTTCCTCCTATAAAGAACAAGCAATCTACCTTTATTTTACATCGCCTCTCTCCCAGCAACTCCAATTCCATCTGAGCTTCCATCCATGGCGCCGATTGAACTTCTCCTCTTCATCGCTCTCTCACTCTCAATCAGTGGCCTCGTACTCGTCGACCCGCTCCTAACCTTCGCCAATCAAAACCCCAACAATTCCATCTTCTACGCAGCTGTTCACACTTTCCTCTTCTTCCTGCTTCCATTCACCTTCATCTCCCCAATTATTCTTATTTTTGTTCGCGTGGCCGTACCACAGTCAACCTTCTTCATCAAGCATTTGACCATGGCGATTCTGGTTTTGGTTTCCCTTACTCTCCTCCTTGAAGTACCCCTCACGATCCTCGTGGCATTTAATGAGGTACTCGTACCGGATCCTTGAAAGACCTGATTGTGCGGTACAGAGCAAGCATTTAGTCGTGATGACACTGGTGATATGCTTCACTGATCTGCTATTTGGCTTGTCAATAGTGATCGCAATCGCATTGTTGATATATAATGTAAAATCGCTTTGGTTAAATTTGTAATAAGATTGCTCTGTACAGTAAAATATTACAGGGTTTTTTTTTCTTTTCTGGTTCTCTGTGTCTAACTGCATGGTAGCAGTCTAGCAGATGTGCTTGATTAATTTTGCTGTAGCGGTAGAGCTTCTCTTAATTGGCTCCTCAATTTCATAATTATAATACAGTGATTTCTTCAATTTAAAACTCCATCAAATTAACCTCTATTAAGGTTCCGTTGACACTCAATCATGCAATTAAGTTCCTATTTAAACCAAATTTGCAGACCTCATCTAATGCGCCTTTTTATATTGTACCCTTTTAGAGAAGCATGCCGATCAAATATAGCAACTGACAGTAATCAAACGTTTACAGGTACAACCAACCGAAAACGGTACCAAAATATTTTGGCGATGTTTTGTAAATTATAGACATAATTTCTTGGGACAAAAGAAGAAAGAACAAAAGTTGCTGGTCTTTTACTATAAAATGAAGTGCTATTGAAAATCAATTTTTTCTTTTCTTTTCTTTTCTTTTACCAAGGGTCAATATCAGATTAAGATGCTGTATTGCTGTCTTTTATTATAACAAATATGTCCGGTCCTCTTACTCAAAATAGGGCCCACATGAAAATAAAACAAAGAAACTTTTTTAGGAATCAAAGAGATGCAAAAGGCCGAGAAATTATATTATTTCAAGGGACCAAGTCTGGTGTTCATTTGTTCAGGTCGGTCTAAACCGAATTAAAACAGATAAAATAAAGTTTTATTTCAATTTTAAAAAATGAAATTGAACCGAAATAAAATAAAACCAAACTAAACAAACCAAAAATAAATTCCGATTTGTTCGGTTGAACTGAAAACAAAAATAATCATAAAAATAAATATTTGTCTTGTTGATTTCTTTTGAATTTTAAAGATGAATTAAATTTTTTTGTTTTGTTTTGTTTAAAATCATTTAAAGTGAACCAAGCAATAAATATTATGTTGTAATTTTTTTTTAAAATGTTTGATTCGGATGGGAGATGAATTTATAAATTTCGGTCGGTTCGGTTTAACCGATTTTGAAAGTTTAAACCAAACCAAACCGATCTATTAAATCGGCTTTAAAAAATGAACCGAACTGATCCATTTAACTGAAAAAACCAAATCATTTAAATCAATTTTTCGATTCAGTTTAAGACCGATTAAAACGGACCCAATGAATACCCCTAACCAAGTCCTTCGTTACAAACAAATTTGCCTTCCCATAATTTTTCATTTATAGCAAATTAGCAATCAGGATTCAAAAACCAACTTGATCTAGTGACAAAAACACATGATTTCTGATGTTTAAGGTAATGAGTTTGAAATTCACATGAATTTTTTTTTATTATAATAATGTGTGTTTGGATCACCCAAGAATAGAGCTATTCTTGGGTTAGCTCCACTATTCTCAAATCTTGGTGATCCAAACACAAATTTGGAAATAGGATTAGCTCAAGAATAGCTCTATTCTACTAATCCAAAGAAATGGTGAGTTAGCAAGAATAGCTCTAGTGGGGTTAGTGATATTAATAAAATATTTGATTCCTCTCAATTAAAATATGTTTAAATATTAAATTAGTACTAAATATAATATAATATAATATTAGATCAGTATTAAATAAAATATTTGTGTAAATATTAAATATAATATAATATCAATTTAAATAAATATAATATTAAATAAAATATTAGATTAAATATCATATCGTAGTCATTTAAATAATAAATATAATATAATATTAGTTTAAATATTATATTAATATTAAATAAATATAATACTATATTAGATTAGTATTAAATAAAATATTATATTAAATATAATATAATATTAGTTGAAATATTAAATGTAATACAGTATTAGTTTAAATGTTAAATGTAATATAATATTAGTTTAAATATTAAATGTAATATAATATTAATTTAAATATTAGATTAATAATTAAATAACTATAATATCAAATTAGATTAATATTAAATAAAATATTAATTTAAATATTATATTAGTATTAAATAAATATAATATAATATTTTTTTGAATATTAAATAAATATAATATAATATTTTTTGAATATTAAATGTAATATAATATTACTTTAAATATTAGATTGGTATTAAACTAAATATTAAATTAAATATTAAATTAAATATTAAATTAAATATTAAATTAAAAATAAAATAATATTAGTTTAAATATTAGATTAGTATTAAATTTAATATTAATTTAGAAATAAAATAATATTAGTTTAAATATTAATATAATATGATATTAATTTAAATATTAGATTGAAGTATTATTGAAAAATATGATGTTATATATATATTTAACAAGTCATTATAAATATAAAAGTTAGTTGAAAAAATAAAAACAAATAAATCATTATTATATTTCTTTCCTCCATTTGCTATTCCTAACATACAATTCAAACAACATTTCTACAAATTCGGAATAGCCAAAGTTAGTGCTATTCTTGAATCCCTTGGGTTAGCACTATTCTCAATCACTAACCCAAAAATCGCTATTCTTGAGCTATTCCTTGCACGATCCAAACGTAATGAATGAGAGAAACAGCAAACTTTTTTCTAATAATGTAATAAAAAAGACTCAAATAAATTTTTAATTATAGTCAACTATGTGATCGGAAATTTTGAATTCGTAAACTTTCAGATTTTTTTTTCTGATAACAAATCACCAGGCTACTAGGTCATCTGCGAATAATTATACTACAAAGGCTAGTAAGTATACATAAATTAATTGCAAATAATGCGTGCCTTACTTTGCAACTGACAGGTGGCGATAGTCTTTAGTCTTTAGTTTCTTGAACTTGTCTTTTTATAGTACAAGTTCTTATGTCCTAAATAGACCAACATATGACCCCTGATTGCATCCAATATATAGTCGCCACGTGATTCGCTTCTCTCTTAAAACAATAACAATTGAAGATAGAGAACTTGAAAGAAATGGTAGGTAACACGTGGCATGCAATCAGTAGATGAGACATGATAAGTTTGGAATTGCTTAGTAGATCCGGTCAAAATCTAACCAGTTGGAGACGAATGAAACCGGTTAGAAAATAACTAGAAAGAAAGTTAAAAACCGGAGAAATTTTGACCAATTTGATTATTTTTCGACGAAAAGCTAAATAGAATTTGGAATTTTTTTTGGATATTAATAAAAATTTCTGTGAATTGTTGATGAATACAAGCGGGATCATTGATTCTGTAATGCTTTAAAGATGCTTTAGAAGAAAGTATTGCACGAGATTAGCGAACTCCGACTAATTAGAAACACTACCAAGTCCATGGTGAAATAGCAGCTTTCTTTACCGCTTCGGTACAGTTCATACCGGGGAACGGCTCTAGGATATCATTATGGAGTCAAAATTGGGGATTTGGAATCATGAAACACATCTTACCTGATATTTTCTCTTATGCACTGGAAACCAACATATCACTGCTGACAATGGTAAACACAAGGGACATGAATGAAAATTTCAGACCCAATTTATCAATCACAGCACAATCCGAGTTAGCAACTATGACACAGTGGCTAGCAACATTGATGTTGGATCCTATGCAAAAAGATGAACTAAAATGGAAATGGACCACTCATGGGGAATTTACAGTGCAATCGGCTTACAGAGCTCTCAAAGAAGGACCACGGATAGGTAATCACATCAGACGCATTTGGAAAATAGGGGCAGCACCAAGAATGTTGGTTTTCGAATGGCTTGCGCAACGTAATAGAATACTCACACATGACAACCTTAAGAAAAAAGGACTGACGATAGTTACCAGATGCACACTTTGCAAGCGAAAAGAAGAAACGGTAAAACACCTATTGCAACATTGTGAATATACAAGGTATGTATACAGCTTATTGCAAATAGAAAGGCCTTCCAGCACGTGGCTGAGGACTCTGGTAATTAAAATAACGGATCCAACAGTAACGGATCGGTTAACGGGTAGGGAGAAAAGGCTAATGCTCATCATGCAGTTTGTCATTTGGCGGGAACGGTGTGCAAGGGTGTTCACGGAGAAAGAAAGGCAACCAACAGAACTAATCCAAGATGTAATTCAGCAGCTACAATGGTCAGAATTGAAAGAGAAAAAACTGGGAGGAATACAAAGTGTCGTGAGAAGTTGAACCAAAGTCAGCTCAAGCAAAACCGACAGTTTGTGCCAATCAGGTGGTCTTAACATGCTTGGGTGCTTATGGAGCTTTCATCAACGGGATTACCTTTAGATTAAAATTTTCTTTAAATTACAACAGCTCAAATGTTTGAGCCTTGTTTTATTTACCAGTACTTTATGTTTTATTTTGTTTCATTCATGGCAAGTTACACCCATGTAACTCTATCCTTATCAATCAAATGTGGGCTTGACCCATATTTTTACTCAAAAAAATTAGAAACACTACCAGGAAAATGGTATATGTTCCATTGAGTTTCGCTCGTGTTTATTAATGAAACAAGCAACCTCTAATATTGCTTTTTGAAAAAGAAGTTTGATTCTAATGTAGTTAAGCCTATTAACCTCCAAACTCGTGGAAATGTTGCCAAAGATTTGTGGTGTTTGACCTCTGAAAATGATCTTGTCAGATTCTTAACTGCAATTCTCTACATAGGATTTGCATACATGTTTACATTTATTTTAGGAGAAATTTCACGTATACCCCTCAAAAACATAAAAATTACATATTTCGCCCTTTAAATTTAAAAATTACGTATTTTCCCCTCTTAACTTTAAAAACTCACATATTTATCTATTTTATCGTCTTTTATATTAAAATACATTCTAAATTCATAAAATATCAGTTTTACCCTTTCATTAAAAAGCATAAAACGTTCATCCAACTCCAATTTAAATATGAAAGGTTCATCTACTGTTAGAATTTCTTTAAGATCTGTGTGTGCTTGGTTAGCACGAATCTTGAAGCGAACACGTACGGATATTGAAGCAACATGCACATATATTAATGCAATGAACACAGATCAAAATTGCTTTAAGATCCGTGCATGTAAGATCAACACGAATCTTGAAGTGAACGCGCGCAGATCGTATTACAATGCGAGCGAATCAGACGATAAAGGAACCCTTCAAATTCAAATTTGAGTTTGATGGGGGCATTTTGTACTTTTAATAAAGGGTAAGATGGGTATTTTATAAATTTAGAATGAGTTTTAATGCAAAAGATAATAAAATGGATAAATATGTGAGTTTTTGAAGTTTAGAGGGAAATATATAATTTTAAAATTTGAACGAGAAAATACGTAATTTTATAAGTTTTTTAAGAATATACGTGAAATTCCCCTTATGTTTTACTCTAGGCAACTCTACTTGATTGGAGAGCCTTACAGCCTCCAATAGATAGTCGCCACGTATGAGGCAATTTTTTGCATGTGGATGAATACAAGGGGGACCATTAATTCTAGAAAGGTTTAAAGATGTCGTCACTATACTTGACGAAATTATCTTATCTGTACAATATTTTTAATAAACAAATTAGATTTTTTTTTTGAAAACATTTGCAGAAACTGCAAAGTCGAAAGTCGGAGAATTCATTTTTACAGCATGAAATTTTGTGCGTAGAGTATTTGAATTTTTTACGGACCAAAATGCTCCTACAGCGAAGACGGGCAGCGGAATAAATTAACGGTCAGAAAAGGGAAAAACAGGGCAGGGGATCGAACTGAACATGAATCTTTTGGTCCATCAAAAGTTCAAACGTTGTACGCATCAAAATTCACTCTGTACAAATAGATTCCCGAAAGTCATGAGGAGGAATCGTAAACAAATTAGATCCACTCAAGCTTTTAGAAGTTTAAAACGAAAACGAGAAGGGTTAGGATGGTCAGTCACGTTTCAAGCCACTTGAAAAAAGATGAAAAACGGGCGGTGACATCATAAAGGATGCAAAGAGAAAAGAGCCAGGAGCTGTAACAAAATTTCCAATAAGCCCACAATAAATATTACTATACCGTTTCAGTCATTTAAAATAAAATTTAAACTAGTGTTGTAAATTAGGCTATGCACTTCTAACGGATGGAGTACTATTAAACGATTAATCAGTATGCAGTCAATTAATCATAATTATGCAGACGATTAATCGTTTTCATTAAAATTATGTATATATATATTCATAATTTATTAAAAGTAATTTATTTAATTCATTAAACTTCTTCGCTTATTTCTTCTTAACAACACATATACAGTTTACATGTGTTAGTGATACATTTATTTAATGAAAAAGTAAGTTCGAGAATTAAGTTTTTTCAAATAATAATAACATATTATTTGAAATAAATGAAACATTCTAACATAAAATAACTAAATTTAATTTATAATAACAACTTAATTTTATATATAAACATGTTGTACTAATTGAAAAAATACATTAGAAGTGAGAAAAATATATGGTATATAGATAATAGAAGAAATGATTAATTTCAAAGTAAGTAAGGAAAAAAACATATATAAAAATATTGAATGTATATTCATGCACAAATAAAACTACAATACATGATTTATAACATTTATTATCACACACACAAACATGAAATAGCAAACGATATGAAAATAAATATTTACTAAAATAAATA
This sequence comes from Carex rostrata, assembly GCF_964058835.1. Lineage (NCBI taxonomy): Eukaryota > Viridiplantae > Streptophyta > Magnoliopsida > Poales > Cyperaceae > Carex > Carex rostrata. Next base: position 6,762,668 of record NC_135930.1, on the reverse strand, counting down.
GAAATAAACATACGATTAAATAGTAATAAACGGAATAATAAAAAAATAATCGGCTAATTAATCTGAAAAATTCTCAAATAAACATCTACTATTTGACCGCGTTAACGGTTAAGCGGACATTTAACTGCCCGATAAGGCTGTTTTTTACAACAATATGATTTCAACGACACACAAGTAACAATTTACAAAATTGCAGGTTCTCCTGACATTATTCAATTTCCGTAACATGTTTTTTCTTGCCCAACATTTTCGCTTCAAAAAAAATAAAATAAAAATGCATAAAACCCCCCACCCTGTCACCGACCCTCTTCCTATCTATCCGTGAGACTGAGAAGTGAGAACATAGCACTTCCCAATTGAATCCATGGCCTCAATCCGAGCTCTCCTCTTTTTCGCTCTCTCTTTCTCAATGGGTAGCCTCATATTCTTCGACCTCCTCGTAGCCTTTGAGAAGCAAAACAGCAACAATTCCCTCATTTCTATAGCTGTTCACACCTTCCACATCGTCCTGGTTCCATTCACCTTCATCTCTGCCATTATTCTTTTGCTCTTCCATGTCGCCATACCACAATCAGCTTTCTTCCTTAAGCATTTTACCATGTCCACCCAGGTTCTTGTTTCCACAACTCTGCTTGTTGGGGTCCCTCTCATGGTCCACATGGTATTCACTGAGGCAGTCGTGCTAGATACTCTCAAGATCATGCTTGTAGGTGCGGCAGTGGCGACAGCGGTGGCAGCAGTGTACAAGTATAATCCATTCAAAAGATTTTTCAATTCTTCCGGTCAAACTGTCAGCAGCTTTGTACCTGCCTTTGCCGCACTTTGCATATCGACAGGTACTTTCTTGCTCATTGACATTATAATCCCCTCTTAACCTTCTCCTCCCGAAACCATGGAAACCCCTTAGTTCCCATTCCAATCCAGCTTTTCTTGCTCACTCTGAATTGCTTTAATTTCGTCGTTGCTGTGATTATGCTATTTCTCTACATATAAGTGTGCCCACCGATGGACCACAAACCTCAATACCTGCGGTTCTGGTAGAGTTTATGGTCGAGGTCATGTTGGCAATGAGTTTTACTACAACTGGGCTGATTGGCTTCTACAAGGTGGTCGCACCATAGGTTAGGATCTTGTAAATACACAAGCAGTGTTTGAATATAGAATATATGTTCCATGCACTGTGATGTGTATCTTGTTCTGTTTTTTCTTTCTGTTGTATTTTGCTAAATTTCCGGCTCTCTATTTTGGGGGTTCTGGCTTGATGTGAATATTTGTAACGCAGGTGCTTTGTCAATATATTCTATATTCAAATTGTGTGGTGGTGTGGTCATATATAGTAGGATGGATTTCTTTTTTTCTATTTTGGAGGGCGGGTGGGGCCGTGGGGGTGCTCTGTTTCCTTTTTTTTTTTAATTTTTTTTATTGCAGTTTCATGGGGGAAACAGTGCTATGGTGTCCAATTAATTAACACAACCTAATAGGACAAGAAAACAAAATTATTTAGGGGTTTAATCACATTAATTCAGTTCTGTCTTTCTAGAGCCCATTTGACATAGACCAAGTTCTTATTGACTTATTTGGTGTATCAAATTAAGAGGTTTAGATAAGGTTTACTTCCGTTAATTTAACTCCAAATTAAATTACTATAATGTCCAACAATTGTGTTTTTAATTTTTTTTCAATTTCACTTCGTAAAAATTAGTAAATATAACTTGGTTTAGGTTATCATTTAAGATGCAAAGCCACAAACGCTGGCCACTTTCAGAAATTTTTGAAAATTTTAAAGTTAGCCTGATATTTAAAAAAAAAAAACTAAAAATTTAGTAAGAACGCAGATTTACTCGATGAGATACGCAAATTCGAAAAATTCAAGTGATATACGTTAAATTTAAATTCGGAAATTTTAATATTTAATTTTAATATATTTTTTTACAATCCTTATTTATAATATTTATAAATTTGAAGACTAAACTGGAAATGTCATTTCTAATTAATTTTTTTTATTTGCTTTCAGTTTCTAATTAAACTGAAAACGGCGCTTTTGACTCCCTGCACAATCCAATGTTTATCTGCTCTTATGTTGGCATCCTTTATATTTTCTAACCTTTTCCGTGTGAGATCGCCCCTCTCTCACTCTCTCTCTATTTCTCATTGGTTTAAAAAAGAAGAACCTCCATTTCACCGATTTTTTTATTTATATTAAAAAAATATCCAAACCCCGATAGTATTTTCAAAATTATTCAAACCGGAATTTTTTTTTTCCGGTTTCAACATCAATAACCGGAATTTTTTTTTTCAAAAACTCAATCCCAAAACCGGAAAAAAAATTTCCGGTTTTCAATTTCGGAAACTTTTTTTCCAGTTTTTGGTCCCAAAATTGGAATTGTTTTTTTCCGGAAATAAAATTTTCCATTTTTTTTATAAACTCATTTACTACATATACATATATTATATATACATATATACATGTACATATATTATATATACATATATACATGTACATATATTATATAGAGATGAGTTACGGTGAGTTGCGAAGTAAAACGCGTTTCTACTTCACGCCGTATTTTTATTTTGAAAGTTCAAATGACCGATCTGAACCATTAGATGTTTAATCCATATTGAAATGTGCTTGGAGACCAAATTTTACATTTTTTGGAATTTTTTTACTATTTATTAAGCATTTTTTAAAATTGCTGTTTTGCTGTGAATAAGGAAAAACAGTAAAATTTTCTGGACCATCTGATCAGTGACTTTCAAAATTGCTTAATAAATAGTAAAAAAATTCCAAAAAAATGTAAAATTTGGTCTCCAACCACATTTCAATATGGAGAATAAGATGAATGGTTCGGATCGACGTTTTGAACTTTAAAATCACAAAATATGAGCGTGAAGTAAAATAGTCGCTTTACTTTGCAACTCACCGTAGCCCATCTCTTAGGCTTTTGACTATTATCAACATATACCATTTGCTCGGAGATAGGCAAACAAACACAATAAATAGTAAATGCATTTTAAAATAATTATATGAATAATTATTGAAAAATCTCTTAGGCTTTTGACTAAACAAAATACTTATCGTTGTACGTCTACCGTCGAACAAAAACTTAGATTGAGTTTTTGAGATACTAAACGACGTTTTTTTTTAAATTCTCATGCTTTAGATACTCGGGGGGTGACCCCCTGGGTGATATTCGGATCCGTCTCGTCCCCCCCCCCTTTTCGAAAACTCGTCATACGCGCAAATCCGATTTTCCTAGCCAAAGTTATGGATATTTAAAATTTTCAAAAGCTAAACTTTGAAAATTCATAACTAATTGTAAAAAAAACCAAATAAATTGAAATTTGTGTCAATTCTGTGTATTTTTTAATGCTCTACATACTGGTGTAATCACTTTTACAATTTGGTCCCTGTATCACCAGAAGAGGTCAAATTTGATGTTTTTAGTGCACTGCACTATACCAGTGGCCTTTGCTTAGTGCTTGGGTGCTGAGTTTGGACTTGGTACCATACCAGAGGTCAAACTAGGGTGCTACAGCACCGCTACAGTGCCTCTATTGCATCGGGCGGTCGGCGCAGTTTTAAAAAAAATCTTTTTTTTAGGGTATTAATAAAAATGGCCGGTTAAAAGTACCCAAACTGGCAAAACAATTTCCGATCTTAACATCAATTACTGGAAAAATTTAGTGCCTCAAAAATTCAGTTTAAATTTTCGTTCAATGGTAGACATACAACGATCGGTATTTTGTTTATAAACGTTGTTTGGGTTTTTTTTTTTATAAACTCATTTTTTTTATAATATATGTATATATAATATAATATATGTATATGTATATATAATATAATACATGTATATATATGTATATATCAAGGTTCTAAATAGCGTTTATCGCGTCAGAGCGGGAAGCATACAAAAAAAGCTATAGCGAAAGCTATGCCACATAGTGTTTTTTTTTTATTTTTATAAAAACTATATCATATATTTGTACTAAATATCAACATTAACTAAGTCTCATAGAATAATAAATAATATCAAATTGATTAAACAATTATAATATTCATATTGAACCAATACAAAGTCCAAATTGCGACTCAAAATATCCATAGTAATACTAATGTCATAAACTATTGACATTTTTCTATTCAAAATATATTCAACATCATGGCATAATCTATCTTTTTTATTTTTAAATTTCAAAATAACATAGACATCATAGCATAATTAACTATCTTAAATTCTTAATCTATTCAAAATATTCAAACTACTATATAGTTAAGTATCATTTTGTTACTTCAAAAAATATCTTAATATATTCAATCTAAGCATTCCTTTATTTAAAGCCCATATAAATTGAAAAAAAAAACTCATGTTGCATAGCCCGCTGTAGCTTTCTTATTTTGATTTCGTTTGATGGATCTCTTATTAAATATTTAATAGTTTAATATAAAGCTTAGTACGTCAATTGCAAACAAAAATCATGGTTAAAATCAAATATGAGCCTTTATTTAAAGCCCATATAAATTGAAAAGAAAAAAAAAAGCTCATGTTGCATAGTTGGCGCTATTTGCGCTACACGCTATGCGCTATAGCGGACTGCTATTACCGCTATAGCGCCTGTAGCTCAAATAGCGTGTTATTATGCCATAGCTTAGCGTTTAGGGTCAAAAACGCTATAGCGCGCTATTTAGAACACTGGTTATTATGCCATAGCTTAGCGTTTATGGTTCAAAAACGCTATAGTGCACTATTTAGAACACTGTTTGAAAGACAAGAAAACTACTGGTGTATGTAATAAAATAATAAAATTGGACTCTTGTTTAATTACGATAAATTTAAGATCATATAGGAATACATGCCAAGGGCTTTGAAGAAACTTTTTTCAAATTATAAAATAATAATACAACAATAGAAAGAAAATCATCAATTGATTTTATCTCACTCATGATATAATTACGTATAAGGTTAAATTATTTTATAAATTGTGTTTTTTCTAAACTTCTAATCCAATCATAATCAGTCAATTCCAAAACAACAATATGTAAATATAATATTTGTATGTCGAGTTTCTATATGTTAAAATTGTAAAGCGTTGATAATTGAGGAAGTTGAGAAGGATACTCACAGAAGTCGAAGAGCATATTTTTGCAAAAGCCGGTGAATTTGTCAAAAAAAAAAAAAAAAAACGGGGGTATTATGTGCAGCTAATTGAATTGTTCCCGTACTTTGACACAAATATAAGAGATTCAAAATAATTCATTTCATTAATAAAAATAACCCACAAGTAGGGAGCTCCTGTTACAATTCAGTGATCGATTTTCTTATATATTGGTAAGCTCTAGTCCTAAGAAGTTAATGTTGGTCCTTTGGTCAGGTTTTTCTAATTTACTTAAAACCTTAATCTAGATTTATGTAAGAATTAAATAAGCACAGCAAAAACTACTTACTTTCCATCTTTATGGCCTTTCGTCTATTGCCTCTCAAGCAATATCAAAGGAATCGATGAAGATGGCTTGATTGACTTGCTCGCACGCTCAACCTACAAAATTACTTGGCTAGCGAGTCCTTCCACAACTCTTGAACTCTCTCTTACTTGTTTCTGTCTCACAAATTGAAGGCAGAATATCTAGTCTTTTATGGAGCAAGACGATGGAGAATGATCATGATAAGTTCAAGGTTATGGAGACCCAGCCCTTTTATAGCAGTGCAAAACTTGTGAGACAAGTTTGACTAGCTAAAACTTGTGAGACAAGTTTGCCTAAATTTATCACTGCTATTATTTTAATCAACTATAATCGGTCCATTAACAATTATAGTTGATTAACATTATTCTATATGTATTCGTATCCAAAATCTTATTTAAATACGTATAATGCCATGACTTAATTAATCACATTGTTTGACATATTTTAATAATTACATAAATGTAATCTTGCGACAGTATTTAATATCATAATCATAATGCACGTATGTCCAACTTAATTATTGTAATTAGACGTCTCTAAATCCAACGGTTAAAAACCCCACCCTGTCACCGACCTGGTATCTATCCATCCCTGAGAGGCTGAGACTGAGAACAGAGCATATCCCAATCGAATCCATGGCCTCAATTCGAGCTCTCCTCTTTCTCGCTCTCTTTTTCTCAATGGGTGGCATCATAATCTTTGATCTCCTCACAACCTTGGCAAAGCAAAACCCTAACAATTCCCTCATTTTCATTGCTGTTCGTACCTTCTTCTTCCTGGTTCCATTGACCACCATGTCCGGAATTATTTTTTGGTCCTCCATCTCGCCATACCCCCAATCAACTTTCTTCATGAAGCATTTCACCATGGCCTTCCAGGTTCTGGTTTCCATTACTTTTCTTGTTCCGGTATCTCTCATGGTCCACATCAGATTCACCGAGACAGTCGTACCAGATATTCTCAAGATTATTTTCACAGGTGCTGCCGTGGCGGAAGCGATGGTGACAGTGTACAAAAATAATGATAATCCATTCAAAAGATATTTCAATTCTGCCAGTCAAACTGTCGGCAGCTTTGTACCGGCCTTTCCCACACTTTGCCTCTCCATGGGTGCTTTCTTGCTCATTGAAATTGATCCCGTGTCAATCCATTTTTAGTTGCACTTTCTGAATTGCTTTAATTTCCTTGTCGCCGTGGTGCTGCTCTTTGTCCAGATAAGTGTTCCCACAGATGGAACACAAACCTCAATACCTGCGGTTCTGGTCAAGCGTTTGGTCAATGCTGTGTCAAAATTGAGTTTCATTATTACTTGGGTGATTGGCTTCTCCATGATGGACGCACTATTGATAAGGATCAGGTAAATAAAGCTGTGCTTAAATCTAGAATAAAGGTTCAGCGCACTGTGATGTACTTCTGTTATTGATGTTGTATTTTGCTTTTATTTCCGGCTCTGAGGGGTTCTGGCCAGATGTGAGTGTGCTTTGTCAAATGTCAGTATTCAAGTAAAAGAAGTTTTAAACACTGTCTGCTATACTAGTAGGCATGTAATTTCCACCTTGACAAGTGGCAACGCTGCCAAGTTTTTTTTTTTTTTTTTTTTTTTTTAAATAAAAGGATGTAATTTCCATTTTTGTTGTCATTTTTAGTTTTGGTGGACGAGTGGGGTGCTCTGTTTTTCCATTTTTCCTTTTTTTCATTGCAGTTTCATGGGAAATAAAGTGAGATGCTGTCCAATTAAGGGAAATTGACAAAACTAAACATGACAAAAAAAACAAAAGAAGAGAAAAACAAGGGGTTTAATCACATTAATTCAGCTGTTTTTCTGGAGCCGATTTGTGATACGGTCCGGCCACGGAGATTCACAAGGACACCAGCGAGTTCAACTAAACATCACTCAAGAGAAGCAAAGCTCAACCCAATAGTGGATAAGAGGAGATAAACTCAACTCAAACAATAAAATTCGTATATATTCAATAGTTGTTTTACAAAATAAGCATGACTTCTCTTATAGCCTTACAATGACCTCCAAAAGTCACCTAAACATTAATACAACTTCAACTATTTTTTATCCTCCCAAAATACAATTAATAAACTCCTAGAGATACCACTACTAGAATTTCCGTTTTTTTCAAGGGCAGCATCTGTATTTTCAAGGGTAAGAAGGGCCCTTGGAAATGAAATTGAGTTTGCTGACACATTTAACTATTTTCAAGGGTAGGCCATTGGAAATAGTAGCGCATGGAAATCCCTGATGCCAACCCTTGAAAATGCTTGCTATCCACCCTTGGAAATACTTTTGCATGACCCATGACCCGCTAAACAGAACGAATACTATATTTTATTGAGAGCCCATATTATTTTCAAGGGACTACCCTTGAAAATGTTTTGGTAAGTCTGTTTATACTATTTTATAGTGAGGCTCATGGAAATGCTGGAGCACAATACCCTTGAAAATACTTTGTTGATTCAGTTTATATTATTTTATGCTGAGGCCCATGAAAATGCTGGAGCACACCCTTGGAAATGTTTTATTGATTCAGTTTATATTATTTTATAGTTGGACATAATATTTTCAAGAGACTACCCTTGAAAATGTTTAGCTCCTAGAGACAGAAACATTTTTGTTTATTTGAGATGCCCCTTTGAATGATGAAAATAATAAATCACAACAATAAAACTAGTACAATAAACACCCACAATTCCAATTAATAATATTAAATTATATAAAAAGATTACTAAATAACACGATAATAATATCATATTATCCAAATATCATATTTACAAAATCAAAGTACCTCATTATTCAACACACAATTTCATGTATCTATGATCAGAAAAAATCCACCTACAATTTTTCTCAAAACAATAAAAAGTGTAAAAAGATCCACTACAATTTTTCTTCGTAATCTGATCATTTGTCCATTTCCTTGTATGCTTCCATCTCCAATTACTAGACTAAGAGGCAAAAAAAAAAAAAGAAGCAATGTCAGCTCTCTCTCTTTTTTGAATAAAATGAGGTCATGGATAAGATAAGTTATTTCACCATGTACAAGATAATAAGAAGAAGACTTAAATTAGTAAGACACTAGTTTACCTTCTTTGGAAATGGTCAAATCTACAAAATTTCATACAAGTAATTCAATTGATTTTGCACAATTCTCCTTTCAAAATGACCAAATCTGTTTGTTGGTAAACTGCAGTTCTCTATTCTGACAGTCTGATTTGTGATTTTTGCTGAGAGCAATTGGCTGGGCCAAATTTGGAGTTTTTTATATGGAAATGACCATCAATACTTGAACTTTATGCCTAATTAATTTCAGAATGTTTATGGCTCAGGGACTATGATGAACAGGTGGTTTTCTAACTGACAAATTTCAGGCTGGTAGCAATTTTTCTGAACCAGTCCCAATTTCAAAAGATGAACTTCTAAAATCGATCATAAATCACAGAAAATTCCAAATCAAGAAATTCATTTTTCAATATATTCATATGAATGTCCTCCACATGTAGATGTAGCAGTTTGAACATATTTGAATTAGAGCTATGCTTTTCTATTTGTTTAGTGCATAGTGACTTGTAAATAACCAATGAGACAGTACTGGTACTGGCTCCTTAGTTGTCTCTCCTTTTATATCTTTATTTGTGCAAATGGCAAGTTTGAGATTCTGTTCTATACCAAAATTTTCTTCCTTGTCAAAAGTAAAATAATAAAAAAGAATATATAATAAAATAAACTTGTCTTGTGTTTCTCTTCAAGTTTCTCAGATGAATCAAATGACAGCTGATCTGTCAAATGGACCAAGGATAATTTGTGATAAAGTGAAAATGACCAACTTGTCCTTGAGGCTTCCTCTTGCAGGTAGTAACAAGAGCCTCGCCAAAACTCCTCTAGCTGAGACTTCATAACAGCATTCATTTTGGTTTCTTGTGGTGAATGTATAATATCTACTAAGTTCAGTAATCTCTCCATATCCTATATAAATTCAATTCAAAGCATTACAGTAATATTCATGGCAACTTCCAGTTTCTTCCTTAACCCTTCTTTGCAAATATTAAAAAAGATGGCGGACCATTTGATAATCTAGGCACCATTTGCAAAACTGTAATTTACATATTTTACTTGGTAGGCAGGGTAATTAAATATATTACAAGTACTGGCAAGGTATATCCTATTTGAAAGAGAAACCCCTATTTCTTCTCAAATTTGTGTAAACACGAAATGTTATAACCCTTGCAATTTATATACACTGGTGTAAGTAAAACAAACTTTAGATTACTTTATTACCAAAGTATTTCTTTTCTCAAATATGTTTTGAGAGAGAGAGAGAGATTACCCTTCAGAAGCAAGGATATTAACACGTGCCACAATTTCAAAATGTACCATAGCACCATGAAATCATCCTTTGGAGGTCGTCATCAGCCACTGTAACATTCATGAGCACCAGTGATTTGACAGAACGAATGCCGGTTAATTCTGATGGCACCACCAGCCTATAGGTGCTGATCTCCACCTTTACAATCGTGTCGCAAGCAAACACTGGAGAGGGTATCTGGTAGCAGCTATGGAAACCAGTGTTGGAGATAGGCAGCTCCTCCACACCAGCAGAGCAGACAACACTGAAAACCAGGTAAAAATCATCAACATATAGTTCGCGTATATTTACCTCTGTGTCAAACTTCTTAATGACAGTTTCTCTCTCTCGGCTGAGACCTCTCCCTCCCTCTCTCTCTTTTTTCTTCTCACAAAACCGAGTTGGGGTGTTTCCACCTCTCTCCTCTTTTACTGCTCATTTCCATTTTTCTCTTTTACTGGTAAAACCCTAATTCAATTAAAAAGCCCCAATTAAACAAAAATTAATCAATATCAGTGTATAACAAAAAATGGTTAAAAAAAATAGAGAGAAGAGAGTACCAGTTGCGGAGGAGGTGAGTGAAAGCAATCTCGGAGGGGGCGGTGTAACAGAGCTGCGGCGGCGAAGGATGGGACCGACGGAGAGGGGGAAGACAGCAGGGAGGGAACAGAGCGCATGGTGTCGACCTTGGGTTTCAGGCTGGGATTCGTCGGAGGAAGGGGAAGGGAAAAAAAGGTGGCGGTGGAGGAGGAGAGGAGGCAGAGGGAGGAGAAGGGGTGGTGGGAATGAGGATCGGAGGGGAGTAAAGAGAAGGGAAATGAGGAAAAAGAAGAAAAAAAAGAATCGATACCGCTGAAGAAAGGGAGTCTGCATCGTCTGCAATAACTCAAAAAAAGAAAGAATCGATACTAGCCGTCCGATTATAAACGGAGTCCATCCGACCCTCCCCTAAAACATAGGGGTCTTTACTTTTAGTGCGGATCTAATTTTCATGACTATCAAAACAAATCAGACGGTCTAGATACTTAACTCAAAAGATTCATTTTTGAGTTAATGCAGAGGATACGAATTCGAAGAAAGGGACCCATTTGTCAGAGACGCTGTTTAATTCATTATACTGTAGCAATCATCAAGGATTAGATACATAGTATAGATTGGTCCGGATCTCCTGAGATAATGGAGATGTCCATTGACAATCAGGATGACACATTTTTAATCGAACGGCTTAGATTTACAAATGTTCATAGCCCTTCGATATCTCGATATTCCATCAGCCAGATGGATAAGTAAATGAACATGAAATCAGATCAAACTTTGCTATAAGGAAATAAATGCAGTGCTCTTTAATTTCAACGGTTCCGATCGACCAACAAACAATGTGTTTACGTGCATCTTCATTAACTCACAGAGCAAGAGTTTATGTTCTATGAAACATATACTCTTGCTTTGTGAGTTAATGAAGGCACACGTATACATGTCGTCCGTTGGTCGATCGAAACCGTTGAAATCAAAGAGCACTGCATATATATTATTGCAGAAAATTTTGATGAAATTTTATATTTATTTACCTATCCATCAAGTCGACGGAATATCAAAACATCGAAGGGCTATAAATACTTCACGTTGGATCAAAGCTCAGATACAACAAAACTTCAAAACTTTTATGTTGGTTGTGTTTAATATATCTCCTTGATCATTTCAAAACAAATTTAGAATCATTTCATTGAAAATCAACCGTCGATCATTTACATGAAAATGAACGGTCCACAAATATTTGCTAAATTTGAAGGGGCAAATAATGATGAAAGTCTTTAAAATTGACACTTATAAGTATAATTTGACCCTAAAAACATAAGTAATTTTAATTTTAATTTTTTTCATATTATTTGATGTATATGCATTACATAATTAGCAAATATCAACCTCCAAGCCGTCTGATAAATAATAAATGGTGATGATGTACTTATTTGAGGTGATTTTATTAGCAAAGCAGTTTTAAATTATGCAGCGCACAACCTATATAATTTAAGGAGCTTCTAAAATATCTGATACACTGCTTGAAGCTAAAACTGCTCTGTTAAAATCTATACTTCTCAAATTTTTTGTTCTCCCATTTCATCCAGAGAAGATTTTTAGGCACCTACTCTCTCTAAAATTTTCCATTCCCTCCAATTTTATCCGCCATTTTCCTCTTCTTTTTTGGAAATTTCAAATGGAGTTGCCGCTATCACCAAACCTAATGCCGGTCTTTTTCACTTACGATCTAACCACTAGACCTTACCTTCGCCCAATCCCACCACCAAACCCTTGTGCACACGCAAACCTCCATCTGTGCTCTCCATCTTCTACAATGCAGCCGCCGCGACGAGGTAGCAGAGGTGGCGACTAAGATGGCCGCGATGAGCAGTGGCTGAATTTGTGAATTTACGCATCTGATTGCAATTTAAATTAACACAAGTCTCTCTCTCTCACACACACGCACACATATGCGCACATAGAATTCTAACGCAATTGACCTCCTTCTGCCTAATAGGAACTCTGAAGAGGCCCAAATTAGTCGTGTCAGCACAGAAAATCTCGCTTCCTTCAGTGACAACAAGTTTAGTAGCATAGCAGGTATGCTACGGGGAACTGATGAGTTGATTAGTTATTATTGTCTTTCTTGTGGTGCACTTCAACTGTTTGATGAAATGCCTCTTTTGCTTGCTTTGGTTGATCATAGAGAGATTGATCCAAGCTGCTTTGTTTGGAATCGGAAAAATAAGCAAACTTGTTACAATCTACCATTAAGTTGCACTAGATTTATTTTTAAAGAAGGCTATTGGTAACCCTGCTCAATCATTTTCAAGCAATTATGATTTTGGTTAGTTTTTTTTTCGGTGATTGGTTTGGAGGCTTGCTTTATTCAGCCAGCCAAGATGCTAATTTGGCTGTGCAAGACCAGCTGTCAGCTCTTAGTTTCACTAGGTTAGATCTCTCTTCAAAAGTTGTATTTCGTTTATTGTGTTATTAATTGCTAAAATGTCTTGTTCTGTTTCTTTACATCTTATATTTAGGTTGCACATGATTTTTTTTACACCGATGGTTACTTTATTAATTTTTATTGTGCTTATGCAAAATTGACAGTTTTTTACTAAATTTTTTGACAAACTTTATTAGATCTTCTTCATGATTTACAGTTTGGCTGTTATTTTTGGTGCTGGATTAGTAACCAGCTTATCCCCTTGTACATTGAGTGTTCTGCCATTGACTCTAGGCTACATAGGTAAAACAATTTCATAATGCATGCATTAGTTAAATGATAATGTTGAATGCAAAGTACATTTCCCTCTCATGCATTTCACTTTTTTTTAACTTTTCAGGAGCCTTTGGTGCTGGGAAAGATTGAGGAGAGGTAATGAAAATCTTTGTTTAAGAAAAAAAAATACCTTAATGGAGGCCCATATGAACCTCTAGTGAAAGAATGATGATATTAATATGTTTAGTCTAGTTTTCATAAAACTAGCTACTGGAGCACATCGGGTTTATGTGATAAGCTGCAAGAACAGTTACTTTATTAGGCGCAACAGTAACTGTTCTTTCTCATATTATTTCCAAAAAATTATAACGGGCAAGAACAGTTACTTGGCATTTGTTTGATTAACTAATGTTGAATTGAAAACTAACTAATATTTTGGTTTTAGCTGAAAAACTTTAGTTCGATGATGACAAAAAGCAGTCCAGATTCATAAGCAAGTTAATGAACTTAAGGTACTTTCATATATACTTGTAGTTATTTATTCTATGCTTTTGGTGCTTGTAGTATTTGTTTTTTTTATTTTTTAACAGGATCTTACCGATCTATTAAATTTTTCCACCTTCTTTTCATACAATGACTTGCTTTTTGAAAATATTTTGCTAAATGACTTGCAAGGTAACCTTCCTCTCTCTTAAGTATTTTTTTTTTCGAAATTTTTGGCAAAGGTTGTTCCTCCATCTAAAGTAACTTCTCATTTTTTAGAAGTTAAAGCCTTAGTGATGTTTCACTTGTGTTGCTAATTCTCAATTGAAAAAATGCAGGTTTTGCTTTCTGACAATCCATAATTGTAGTTGTCAATTAATAGTAACTTATGCTTTTTTCATATTTATTATTTGGATAGGTAAACTTTATTTCATAGATTTGAGTATGGCTCATACAGTTACAGAGGATACGACATTGAGAATCATTTCAATGAATATGCTGGTTTTGATTGCGACTATATACAACCAGTAAGTTCAAAAATAATGATGAACTTTCTAGTCTATAGCCCAAAATTAAGAGGCTTTATTTGACAATTAATGATATTTGTAACTCTGCTTTAGATATCCATATAAGGAGGATAGTTTTGTCCTTTTTCAAAAGGTATCAGAGATTATATATCTTTTCAAGCCTGCTATTTTTTTATGATACTGGTATCAATATTGCTTGCCTTCTCTTCTATTTTCTATTATTTAGACATTGGTACAGTACAGGTACACTGATACAAATCACTTGATTAAAATTGTGAAAATGACGAGACATTGGTACAGTACCAGTACAGTACAGGTATGCCAATTTCTGAAAATGTTTCCTGCTTTGGTTGCTTAATCAAGTTTAAACTAGTATTTCATTATACCTATCCTTGCTTGTATGACCATAATTATATGCAAAGCATTTTTTATTAATTCAAATTGCACCTCATATCATTATTGTATTTGCATTGTTGCCTACTAATTGTGTTTGTGATCATCATCAAACATTGGTTTATCTTAGCAATTCTAGTTTTAAAATTGCATATAAAGTGGTTAATTTGCCTCAAACATTTTGAATTAATTGAAAACTAGCCTCTCCACAAGCAGTTGATGTAAAGAACAAAAAACTATTATTTGGTTGACATCTGGTTACTTTTTTATCAAATTTACACTAGCAAGATGGTCAAGTTAAAAACACAACATGGAGTGATAATAATGAGATTCATTCTACCATAATTAGATACTACTTTGACAATTGACACACTGATCATTATAACCAAAGATACCCAACAAATTAACCTTGTCAATCTATTGTCTGTTTATATTGGTATGGCCATGTTAGTCCTGGGTACCAACATGTACTTTACATCCAAGATTTTATTTATTATTATTTAATTTTAATTATTGAAATTTTAGCAACTGAGATTTAACTTGTACCTTCTACAGTGAGGATAAGTCAAACTATATGTCCAGGCAAAACTTACCATCGTCCATGATAAACAACAGCAAGGTAGAGTACAATTTTTAGTAACTTATCACATTTTTGCAAAATGCATTTCCAAGCTAATAATAATAATATAATTCTCATAATTTATTTTCTTAATATTGTAGGTAACAGACTCGATAATTTCACATGGATGCTCACATGGATGTTTTCTTAATATTGTAGGTGGCAATCTACCTTCAACTTTAACCAGACCTTTTAGTGTCCGAAAGTGCACATTTTGGTGAATTTACAACCCCTAACATATCAACAAACTAGGTGGTAACTTATTATGTGAATTTTTGTTAACTCATAGCATAGTGGGTATATTTTGGGTATATTAGTAGTGTGCAAGTACACAATACTGTGTTGTAAAGGGTTTTTCACTTTCTTTTGATACAATGTGTTGATTATGCTATGTTAATGATTTATGCTTATTAAATGCTTTGCAATCTCTTTTCTCAATATGTTTTTTATTGATTTGTAAGATGTGTTATCAGTTTGAATGAGAATTGGGGATTGTAAAGGAATATTGGGTTGGTACCGGGAGAATAATCCAATGAAAGCATTCTGGTACAAAAAAAAAGGAGGCTAGTATTTCCAGAGGTATTTCCATGGAAAAAAAATGCACGAACTCATTCAAATAATAGCACCAACATCTGACCAGGTGGGGCCCACTTTTGTTGGCCATGAATTTGCTGGGGTGGGTCCTCCATAAACTGCCCTTGAAAATACTCAAGTGGGTCCTAGGGGTGTCACCCTTGGAAATGTTCAAGTGGGACCCATGTTCCCTCCCCTTGAAAATAATCTGGTGGGCTCCACGATGCTTCCCTTGAAAATAATCTAGTGGGCTCCACGATGCTCCCCTTGAAAATAATGTAAACAGAAGTCAAATTTGAAAGTATTTCCAACGGCCCTTTTTTCAAGGGTAGTCTCTTGAAAAAAACTAGAAAAGAGTATTTCCAACGGTCCCCTTGGAAATACTGACTATTTCCAAGGAGGGTATTATCAACGGTAGTATTTTCAAGGGTAGCTTGAAAATGACGATTTTTGGGCTTTTTTCAAGGGTAATCCCTTGGAAAAAGTCATTTTCGGGAGCATGAAAAAAGAGTGAATTCTAGTAGTGTACTCAAAAGATACTCCTAAAATCCCACAAAATAAAACTTGAAAATAGAAAACAAATTATAACTCTCACAGACTCCTAACACGCCCTATAGACCAAGATAATTTATTTTTCTGGGATAAGTCCCAACATGAACGTTGTAGAACATTCTCTTATCTTTCCACAGAATTTTGAATCACCTTAATTGGACCTCGTATGAAGGAGATATGGCCCAAACACTAAAGCCTATTTTTCTGTCCAGCAAGCTATCAAGGAACGGGCTTAGTTTTGACTCGGGCCAGGATCATCTTGAGCATAAACTAGGTTTGTCTTGGCTAGAGAAGGTTGACAGGACCCTTGTTGTTGAATTGGTCCATTGAAGCGTCCCATATGACATGTCACTGAATGATGAGGCCTATAAGTTTCAAAAGTTTTAGAACGGTGCAATTCGGGCGGTGTCAATTTGACTTAGACCAAGTTCTTCAACAGTATATGAATACTAGTATCGTGCTCGTGCGTTGCAACGAAAACATACTGTAAGATTTAATGTTAATATTGAACAAAAGACAAATAATAAATAACAATAAAAGAAACAACAACAAATAACTTCTATAATTCAACAACCTTCCTTACATGTCAATACACAATTTTTTTCATGATTATGTACAACACAAATAAAAAATATATATTAAATTCGAAGCTGAATAGGAACTAATAATTATTTTATTTTCTTCATTCAACATAGATGGTGAAAAAAAATATTTTTATTTATTCAATTGATGATATCACAGAAATGTAATTTTCCTTACTATTTACACTAAGAAATAATAATAAAATCATTTGATCTACAACAAATAGATCAAATATTAATCCTCTTCGATGCAATCCAATATTTTAAAAATAAACAAACAAAATATGAAAAGTAGAGCTCTCTGATTTCTAATATGTGACAATTACATTTACACAAACTAGCTCAAAAAATGGTTTTTTTTTTTAAGTAAATCAATTATATCCATAACCTTATATCGTAAGGATGAGAATGATTATGTTTTAGTTGTAACTGACCATCTTTTAAGTCTGTAAATGTTGAAAATGCCTACTACATGCTACTAAGATCACCACCACAACAATTGAAATTATAACGACAATGACGATTTTAGAAATGTTGCTCTTCTTTGCATGAGGTCACGTGAGAACAAAGTTTTGTATCATTTGCTACTCTATTCATGAATGAAATTATTTCAAACGAAAGATGTAGAATAAAAGTTGGTTATTGAGTCTAAAAGTTCAAAACAAACCTTAAGGTAAGTGAACCATCTTGTGACTTTTTGATGAGACTAGATGGAATTGACCCATTGAGTTGGTTGCCCGTTAATTGGAGGGCAGGAATTAAATCTGAAATTTCATCTTTCAATCATAGCTGTTGACGGATTGGACACTCAACATGCTTAATAATGAAATCGAAATTATATCAAATAATGGATGGGTTCACCACAAACACCTAAATTTAAAATGAATGGGATTATAATTTTCTTAAACAGGTCCGAGCAAAACTAACTTATTGTTCGGGCCCAAAATTCCTATTTTAGTTTTCAGACCCAAAAACGATTTAGTGTTTCGGCCCTAAAAGACCCAATTTAGTATATTTACCCCATGTCAACGGTCGAACCTACGTCTCCCAGGATCTAGTGCTTTCCAGAAAGACGGAGAAGCACCGGAGACCACATCTCCTCCCGTAAATCACTAGAAAACAGGTCATGAACCTTCTCGAATCTCGATCCCTCCTCCAGCTCTCTATATAAATGCAGGTACTCATCACTCCTCCATCGTGGAAGAAATTCAAAGCACGCTCAAACAATACTTCAACAAAACTCAGTCCTCAGTAATCTACTGTAGTAAACTTAGTTTCCTTGCACAAAAATGGCTGTGGCATCTCCATGCGCTCTTGCGAGTCGACTCACCTCGCGTATCATGGCCCGGCCAATGGTGATGGCTCCGAGATGCTTCGGAAATGAAGTTCGTCTCAGGCCTATGTCTGCTGCTTCAGCAATGCCACAGAGGCATGAGGACTCGGCAGTGAGTCTGCAGGTCGATCGAAATTCGAATGGGAAAAAAAGTGGTAAGCAGGCCGTGCAGAGGCAGCCTCGCCGTGCTGCTCTTGACATCTCTCCTTTTGGTATGCTAATTTTCTCCCTTTCAATTGCTTTATTTTTAATTTTATATATGAATGATTTTTAAAGAGTAATTTGGGAGAAATATTATAACCGAGATTCATTTTGCCTCAATTGTGTTAATTACTAATTCTGAATTTATGAATAATGTTGCAGGGTTGATGGATCCGTACTCACCAATGAAGACAATGAGGCAAATGCTAGATTCAATGGACCGGCTATTTGAGGACACCATGGCATATCCTGGCACCGTGACTAGACGGTCTCAAAACAACGGAGGCCGCGGTGAAGTTCGGGCCCCATGGGACATCATGGAAGACGAAAACGAGGTGAAAATGCGGTTTGATATGCCGGGTCTGTCCAAAGAGGAGGTGAAGATATCAGTGCAAGATGACATGTTGGTGATAAAGGGAGAGCATAAGAAGGAAGAAGGGACCGGAGAGAAGGGTGAGTGGTGGAAGAGAGGCGCAAGAACATATGACATGCAATTGCTTTTGCCCGATGAATGTGACAAGAGCAAGGTTGCGGCAGAATTCAAGAACGGGGTTTTGCTTGTGACAGTTCCTAAGGGGCGTGTCGAGCGCAAGGTTTTCGATGTTGAGATCAAGTAATTAGGTTTTTATAGATTAGACCATGTATATGTGCGGGCAGTGCAGCTATGTTAAAGCTGAGGAGGTTTCATTTTATATTTTCTTTGAGAAACTTGGCAGATGCTGCCAACTGGTTCGCTTTGCTGAGGTTTCATTTCAAAGTGATTTTGGTTTACCATTTGGTATGTAGTTCAAAGCGATTTTGGTTAATTAGCCATCTGAATTGGTGAAAATCGGTCAAATAAAATTGGAAATTCGGATTTTTTTTTTTGAAAGAAATTTGTTCTGTATTTAAAAATTAAAAAAAAATTATTTATTGAATAATTTTGTTAGTTCCATAGATAAAACATTAAAAAGAAATCCACTTATATTATATATAATACAAATATTTAAAATTAAATCAATAGTTTGATAGATTCTTTATGCAAATAATTTAATTAGGCCGTGGAATTGGAATTGAGTGAAACGGTGAAAATCGATCAAAACGAATTGAAAATTCGGGTAAGTTTGGAAGAAATTTTTGTTTCGTACTTTAAAATAAAAATTATTGAATATTTTTGAAAAGTAGTTGTATGATTATCGATTTCATAAAAATCAAGCATACTTAATTTGATATTCAATTTAGATATCAAAATCAAATATGATAAGTCTTATAATAGTTCAACATCAAAAGACATAAAAACATAAAAATAAAAAATAGTGTCTTAAAAACATAGAAGTAAAAAATATCACATGAGAAATAATCCACTACCGTTTACATAGTACAAATATTTTAAATAATTAAATCAATAGTCTGATAGATTCTTTATGCATATAATTTACTATTCAAATCATGCAATTTATGCAAGAAAATTCATTTGATGTAAATTTACCGATATTTGCACAATGTAAATTTCTGGAAAATTTATCTGAATGTCAATTTATTTGAAGAGTGCAATCAGGAAAAGATGGATAAACTAGAGATGAACATTTGAACGCCTTACCATCTCAGCGGCTCAAATTTCAGGGAAATTAATACGAATCTTTGGATTATTGTCCCCGCAAGATCTCGCACGTTCTGGACAGAATTTGCTGCGCTAGATCTCGTACGGCGACAGTATTTAAAAACATAAAAGCTGTCAGATAAACACTTGCACCATGGAAATATACAGAGATTTGAGCACATCCATCTCAAGTCTTAAAACAAGTGGGCCAGCGGGGCCTGCCCCAATCTGGGTCCTGGGATTCAGTATCAGATTTCGATGTGTGTTTTTGTTTTCTATGAGACACATAATTAAAAAGAGTAGAACTATAGTGTTCTTATCTTCATCAAGTCTTGATAATGACGTAGTCAGAATTTTTATCAGACAAAAAACAGAAATTAATCTTCTATATCTAAATATCGATTAAATAATTTGATATTAATACGTGAATTGTTTGATAATAAAAATTGATAAATTTAATATCGTGATTAATTATAGTCCTTCAATATTTGTATTAAAAAAAGAAAAAAAAAGGAGAATTAAAACAAATCATAATGAATGAAATGGAGATATCAGGGATCCTTAACAATGGAGAAAAAGAGAGAAAAAAAGAAGAAGAAGAGTGTTTTGGACTGAGAGAGATGAGTTTTCCGCCTAATTCATTAAACCTGACAAGTAGTGTTCATCTCTTTTAGTAATATTTTGTATAAACATGGTTCACAAGGCTCCTTTTACAACTCTTTTTATGGTTCATGTGTACCAGTTTTAAACAAATTGTCTATTCATCTTCCTCATTTAGTTTTGGAAAATAACAAAAAATGAAAAGAACAGAAAAACTAAAAGGAAAAACGGCGAAAGAGAAGAACTCAGATCCTTCTAAAGAAATCTTGATCCAAATCAGGGGTAGGCCGAGACCAAGTCAGAGGTAGGCAAAATTTCGATTCAAACCATGCACGGTATTAGTAGCGTTTTTCAAAATCCAGGGGTAGGCCTACCCCTGCGTAGCTGTGCTTCCGCCTCTGAGTCTTGATGAACTCAAGTCTACAATTCGTCAAATAAATTTTAATAATGAATCTAAACCGTTGAAATCTGCATATTTTACGAATTATGCTTCTATATTTGAAAATTTTAAAAATTGCAGTTAATTAAGTATAAAGTCAATTGATCAAAAACTGTTCAAAAAATGAATGCATTAAAATTAATTTCTTAATATTCTAATTTTGACCGCTTGACTTTATACTGATTGATTCGAATATTTAAAATTTTCACATGTAGATGCATCACTCGTAAGATATGTGAGTTTCAATGGTTTAGATTCATCATTTGAAGCCGATTTAACGGATTTAGACTAATAGTTCACCAAGAGACTTGGTAAACTTAAGAACACCCTAGCGGTTCAAAACTTGCGTCACTATTTGTGCTAAGCGTCTAAACAACACAAATTCTAATTCTGGAAAAAAAAAATGAATCAGGTGTGAGTCACGATCGAACTACGAGCTACAAACTTTTTTGCCACCCTTACCGACGTATACTATTCGGGATAGCGCAGGGGCATTATTATTCGTGCAGAACGTATTTGAATTTGAGATTTTGAAGAAAAACACTCGAGTTTGAGATATCTCAGAGGATGTGAATTTGGCGCGGTGTGTCTTTTCTCTCAAGTCCCTGTATTTCTAACATAATATTTCTGTTTAGATCACACGGTCGTTCAATCAGCATCCGTATGACTTAGGGTTGAAAACAGGTTGGATATTATCCGACCGTATTCGACTCCATATCCGAAAATTTAATACGGATATCCGATATCCGAATATCCGTGCGAATACGGATACGGATATAGTTTTGAATTTTAATTATCCGTATCCGAATAGTAGATATATATTATATAATTTAATATGAATTATGAAAAAAATTATGTTATTCACTATTGTAAAAAACGGATATCCGTATCCGGTTAATATCCGATCCGTATCCGTATCCGTATCCGTCTAATATCCGATCCGTATCCGAAAAATAAAAACGGATACGGATTTGGTTTTAGATCCGTATCGGATCCGTTTGCACCCCTAGTATGACTATTAAAGCGGCCCATACGTTACACGTCGGACGGGATTGTCAGTTTATTTGAAGTATGATTCGTCAGTTTTAATAATTTAATCAATTTACATTATTCCAAAATTAATACTAAACCATCTAGAAAATATACAACAAACTATAGATCCATTACTAGGGATTATGCTATGTAAAAATGTATTTGTACTTTTCAAATTAATTTAACATATTTTTTTACCGTATCTAGAGTAAACGGTTAGTTTTGACCTTCGACCCGGAACTAATAAAAACAAAATCTAAGATGCATATAACAAGTACTTAATACTTTACTAAAAATGTTACACTGCGTAAAAAAATATTTATTCAAAATTAATCTGATAATATTTGAAGTATAAAAAAACAATTGTGGTGATTTAATTACTTAAAGCGAGTCCATTAATAGAAAAACTTATGATGCATACAACAAATTGGAGAAGCTTTTCAAGATATTATGATGCATAAATATATATTAATAATTTGGGTAAATTTCGTCAGAGGTCACTAAATTTTGTTATTTGTCATGAATTGATCACTCAAGTTTGATTTGTCCATTTTTAGTCACTCAACTTTGTTATTTGTCTCAATCAAGCCACTTTATAGTTTTTCATTCAAAATCTTAACGGAATATTCCAATTCCATCCAAAATATTAACAAAATATACTCATTCCGTCCAAAATATTAACATAATGAGCATATTTCACCCAAAATACTAACGGAACGAGCATATTCCATTAACATTTTGAATAGAAAAATATAAAATGACTTGATTGGAACAAATAACAAAGTTAAGTGACTAAACAGGAACAAATCTAACTTGAGTGACTAATTCATGACAAATAACAAAATTTAGTGACCTATAGTGAAATTTACCCTTATAATTTTCAAATGTACCAATAGACATCCGTACACGTATGAGGTAATATGTAAAATGAGTTAATCAAGAGTCCAAAAATACTTAAAAATATTTAGGATGCCTACCACAAGCTATAAATGTCTTTCTATAGCTGATAGCTCATGCTAGTAAAAAATGATTTATACTTGCCAATTTGTTCTGATAAATATTGAACATGTATTATTTTATATCCAAGTTCTCACAAGTACATTCCCATCTCAATTCTCCAGTCGTCATATGGCCTTGCATGCAAGTTGCAAGCAAACCACAACTTATAAGAAAACATTGGCTTCGTCACATTATTTATATAGCATATTATTACATTCCGTTTGATTGAGCCGATTAAATTAATTAATAATGTGATTAACCTTACTTAATCCATCACAAAAAGTATTTTCTCAACAAACAGTTAATTTCACCGTTTTTTTTTCTTCATAAACATATACAGTACATAACAGAAGAAACATGCAACCTAAAAACACAAGACCTTGAATATTAATTATTCAATCCAAATAAGAAAAGATATGTTCCTTTCTTCTCATTCCACAATCTCAAATCGCAAGCTAGACAGGAAGGATCAAAATTGGGAGAAAGCAGGCTTCAAAGCATTAACCATCTCCTTCTCTTCTTCTGTTGAAAGCTTGCACTTCCTCCAGTCCGCTCTGTCTGGCATACCTAACAACCCAGCCAACACCTACATACATACAATTTTATTAGATTTTTTTTTTTTTTTTTGCATTAGTTTCTTTTCAGATCAAGGAATTAAATATAATATGAGGATGGATGGATGCCCACCTCACGTCCAAATTGGACAGGAAACTTGTCATTATCATCCACACTATGTACTAGTATTTTGTTTCCTGGCAGCTCTACATAGAACAAACTTGACTTGCCATCGAACTTGGATCTTAATTCTTTCCTTCCAAGTCCATTAGTAGTAGAATCATCCTCACTCTCACCTTCTGTGCATACAATAGAAGAAAATGTAAAGCCCAATCGGTTGGAAGCCAGATTAAAAATCTTTTCTATATGAGGTGCTTTAGATGCTGGAATTGGGACTACCTGCAAGAATAATAACAGAAGCAAAAGCATTGTTTGTTATCAAAATTAAGGTGCAAAGAATGAAACTGTTTTGCAGCAACATCAATTGTTTTTACCTGAAGGTTAGCATGACGATTATTTTGAAATGCATACTCAAAGTATACAACACACTTTTCTTGCTTCTCAAAGTACACACTAAGGACATTTTTGTACTTTTCAAGTTCCTTTTCTGCCTCTGAAGTCATAATAAGAGTGTTTGGGCTGTGTTCGATTGGTACGAGTAAGACATGGCTCTCAACGAGTGGGCCCTTTGCAAGGGCGCAGTAGTAATTTTCCCCTAGGCTAATAATTAGATCAGATTCCACATCAGGGCTTGACAGACAAAACCAACAACTGCTCTCAGACCGCCTACAAAATTGGCAAAAAGTGACAAGTGCCTGTGCCTTAGAGAAGAGAAAATTTGCAGTAACAAAAAATAACATTTTTTGTTTCCTGTTAAAAGAAAAGAAGGAAAAGGAATTTACTTACCTAGCACTAGCAGGTCGTTTATTAGCACTGTCATCGTCAGATTCAGATAAGTTGTGTCTAAACTTGCAATTGGCGCCACGCTCACATTTCCCCTTGTTTAAGAAATCAAAGCACACATTTCTTGTATAATGCTCCCTCGCCTCAGGTTCGTGTGTGAAATTACATTTATCACCTTGGGGACAGGAACCGGATGATGTAAATTTGAAGCACAGCAGTCTTTGTTTCTGCCTCTTATTCGGAGGAGCATCATACCGCCAGTATTGTGTCTCATGTTTGATGGCGATGGAGCTATTATTATTATTATTCTTTGAATCATTTGGAGCCATGTTTATGTTTTGATACGGTGACCGGGTGGTATTTGGGGGTTTTGCACCAATCTCAGCGGCAGACATGGTGGATGCTGGGGTAGGAGATATTGCATGAATAAACCTCTGGAAAATATTTATCACATACCAGCAAAGCATTATATATAATAAGTCAGGTAATTAGCAAAAATAGTGACAAGAGCAAATGAAAAGTAGTAACCTAACCTGCTTGTCTTTGTTTCCTACAGTACCAAGTCCAATAAAACGCGTGACATGGACAGCGCCATCATTTATGTACGGTTCTCTTGCATAGAACACATTTTTCGTACCAGCAATGTGGTACCTACAAACAAGCAATCATGCTCATGCTTTTTTAATAAAAGAAAAGAAGGTGATTGAAATTGGCAGTTATGAGACTAGTAACCAACCTAGGTTTAATCTCTGCAGCCAATTGAGCAAGTAGAGGATCGCAACCGGAAGGATCTGTAACTTGAGGTGGGGCATGTGATAGATCAGCTCCATTGGCCACCCCACTAGGCCATTCGTTAGTGAGGAATAAATCAACAACACCAGGCTCGTCAGCAAGGGCCCGCAATGCATCGACATCATCAACTGTATAATTAGCTTCTACATTTGTTCCTTTCCCCGACAAATAGACAACTGACAACCCTGCAATATTGAATTTGGCACTGCCTCTGAGCCAGTAGAGATTAGGACAAATCTCAATGCCCTGGGGGTGGAACCCTCTAAGAGCCTGAGCCTTAGAGAGGAGTTGGGATACGACGGCACCGCCACCGTACGCCCCTGTGAAGTAAGTGGGAATGGGCACGGAAGCACGGCCTTGCACGTAATCTGACACTTCTTCTTCGGATTCATCAGAGAAGAACTGGCCGACACAGAAGAGAGCATCGAAGGGTCCTGTGGACTGGTTCACCTGCCATGCCAATGCCAGGTAAGTATTTAATAAGTGTAAGTGGGAAATGAAAATGATCTTATTAAATGAAATGAAATTGAATAAACGGACGGAGGTGACGCGCTTGAAGAGGAGGCGGAGGCGTCCCTGGGGATCGCCAGCCAGGAGGATGCGCGGCGGCGGAGGAGGATCACCCATTATCAATTAATTATTTATTCTTCTAGGCTCGAAAGTTCTACTTCTCCAGAAGAAACGAAAAGAAAAAAAGCCATTAAAGCAGCTTCAATTCTCGATGGGCCGCTTGGGCCTTCTATCCGTGCTGCTGCTAATTTGGGCCGGTCTATTCGGAAACCCAGCCTCCACTCAATAAGGAGTTAATATAAATGGGATTACAATTTGCCAACTCATTGTTCAGGCCCAAAGTTTCTATTTTAGTATTAACTATTGTCTATTAAGACTCAAAAATCTTTTTAGTGTTAGGCCCAAAGAAAACCCAGTTTTATATTTTGACCAATGTCAACGGTCGAACCTCACGGCTCCCAGGATCTAGTGCTTTCCAGAAAGACAGAGAAACCGGATACCAACCATCCTCCAACCGACACGTTTCACTCCAAAATTGGTCATGACTCATGAACCTTCTCGATCCCTCCTCCAGCTCTATATAAATTCAGTTACTCGTGCTCTGTCGTAGAAGAAATTCAAAGAACGCTCAAGCAGTACTTCGACCAATCACCACACTCAGTCCCTTGTAATCTACTTCACACAACTAATTAGTTTCCTTGCACAAAAATGGCGGTGGCATCTCCATGCGCTCTTGCAAGTCGCCTCACCTCACGTACCATGGCACGGCCAATGGTGATGACTCCTAAAAGCTTTCGGAATCAAGTTCGTGTTAGGCCTATGTCGACTTCTGCTTCAGTGATGCCACAGAAGCATGAGGACTCGGTAGTGAGTGTGCATGTCGATCAAAATGCAGTTGGGAAGAATGGCAATAAGCAGGCCATGCAGAGGCGGCCTCGCCGTGCTGCTCTTGACATCTCTCCTTTTGGTATGTAATTTTTCTCCCTTCAATTGCTGATACTAAATTCTATAAATGGTTTCATAAAGACTAACTTGTAAGAAATATTGTGACCGACAATTTTGCCGTCATTTTGTTACTAAAACTTGGTGCTTGAAAAATGTTGCAGGGTTGATGGATCCGTACTCACCAATGAAGACGATGAGGCAAATGTTAGATTCAATGGACCGGCTATTTGAGGACACCATGGCATATCCAGGGACCATGACTAGACGGTCTCAAAGCAATGGAGGTCGCAGTGAAGTGCGTGCTCCATGGGACATCATGGAAGATGAGAAGGAGGTGAAAATGCGGTTTGACATGCCGGGTTTGTCCAAGGAGGAGGTGAAGATAACGGTGGAAGATGATATGTTGGTTATAAAGGGAGAGCATAAGATGGAGGAAGGCAGCGAAGGTAAGGGTGAATGGTGGAAGAGAGGCGCAAGAACATATGACATGCAATTGCTTTTGCCCGATGAATGTGACAAGAGCAAGGTTGCGGCCGAGTTCAAGAATGGGGTTTTGCTCGTGACAGTTCCTAAGGGGCAATTCGAGCGCAAGGTTTTTGATGTTGAGCTCAAGTGAGGTTTTCATAGGTTAGACAATGTATATATGTGCTGATGTGTCTGTTTTGCTTAGGTCTTATTTCAAAGTGATTTTGGTTTTGCCATGTAATTAATATGTAGTAATTCAAAGGGGTTTTAATCTCCCATTAAATTGAATCAAGCTTCTAAATAGCTAGCTATAGCGGCGCTATAGCTACGCTATAGCTTTTCCGGACCATAAACGCTAAGCTATGAGATAAAATTGCGCTAACTCAGCTACGACCGCTATAGCTATAATAGCTGACCGCTATTACCGCTATATGAGACCCGCTATAGCTACCGCTATGCTACATGTTTTTTTTTTGCAATTTACATGGACTTCTGTACTTCTATTCTTATTTCTAATACTACATGGTCTTCTACGATAAGTATACTAAACCAAACTATATGCTTCTATTTTTATTTGTGATTTATTCTATCATTCTATATCGAGAAATATTCAAATACTAATTATTCATTTTGATTACTCTTTTTATAGTATTCGTTTGTAAAATTATTATCGTTCTTTTCAATTGAAAGCTGATTTTGATTATTATTATAATTATAAAATGTTTAAATATGTATATTGACTTCATTTACCTTATAAAATTAATTGTTCTTTGTCTATTATAATATGTAATATCATGAAGTATAAACTATTAAATAATGTTACTTTTTAGATTTTTTTCATTCTTATTTGCGTAATTGATAAAAAGTATAGACTTAGATTAGTTGTCATTTAGTTGTTACATCAATTCTCTAATATTGATTATGTTAATAATTAGTAGAAATATAGAATATAAAGTTTGAAAAGGGAAAATCGCTATGTGTGATAGCTTCCGCTATAGCTACGCTATTCGCAATAGCTTTTTTTTTGGTCTCCCCGCTATGCCGCTATAATCGCTATTTAGAACCTTGAATTGAACTCATGCTTTGGAGGTTGAGCTTAAGCTTCCAGGCTTTTGTGGGCCTCTAATTCTGCCCCCATCAAATTCTCCTGATCATACTGTCTTGGTTTGTAGTTTTAATAGCCCATAATTTTAGAACTTGTTTAGTAGATATTATGGATGGTCTATTTTGACTAAAATATGTTTGATTCAATCTTATTTGTTTCAACACTAGCCACCAAAAATATTGGGGTGGAGGTTATCATATTATTTTTACATTTACAGAGCATGTCTCAATTCAAGGTGGCCTTTTATTAAGTGCGTTTGAAGGAGATACGTGGCGGACAAAAGCACTAGAGCAGGGCGGAAATAAATCTGCTGTGATTCTGAAGAGATCGCAGCATCCTGTGATTTCAAATCTAATCTTTCACTTTTTGGAATGCACAAATTTTAACAATACTTATTTTTTATACACGAATCTCTAGACAGATAAATGGATGGATATCGAATAACAGGGTCTGCGATTCCTTTATAATCACAGCAGATGTATTTC
Source organism: Carex rostrata (assembly GCF_964058835.1). Lineage (NCBI taxonomy): Eukaryota > Viridiplantae > Streptophyta > Magnoliopsida > Poales > Cyperaceae > Carex > Carex rostrata. The sequence goes on along the minus strand of NC_135930.1, from coordinate 6,733,943 downwards.
CAGAGCGGGCCGGGGTGGAGCCACGCACCCACAAGCAAAGCAAAATGGTGGTATCAGAGTTTGGGTGATGTGAGGTCCCCGTTTGGATAACACAATAATGGCACAGGCGCTTAAAAATGTTTTCATATATCTAGATTTTTTTATGTTTTGTTACGTCTAAGTCATATTTCTGGTGCAAAAACTGTTGAGTATGTCGTTTAAAATCTGTTTAGATTTAGGTAGTAATTTATATTTCAAAAAAAGATTTTGGTAGCATTTTAGGCGGTTATAAATATAGGTAGTATGTTAGGTGCTTGAAAGAAATAAACAACAAAGTTGTGAAAAGAGAAAGAATGACAAGTGGTAGAGAAAAAGAGAGGGAAAAAAAATGAATTCACACACATGAAAATATCCCGATTCGAGTTAATCTATGAAAATTTCGGACTAAATTTTTTTTAATATAATTTTTTTTGCATGAATTTTAAAATAACAATAATAATATTTCTCACATTTCGATAGACATCGGATTAAATGTAATCAGTTCTTAAATATGAACATAAAATAGCAGGGTGTGGATAAAAGATCATTTGATGGACAAGAATACTTACTAGCTAGTTTGACTGGTTAAAAATTTTGATTGGGGATTATTGAATGGAGGATAAAAATATTTCTCATTTTTTTGTCAATTTGTTATACATAATCAGAGGAATATAGTTCGAGATGGTTTAAATTATTGGAAAAATTATTAGTGAGAGATCGATGGTCCAGATCGGCCATCGATGACAGGTAGATTTAATAAAAATTGGCGCTCTTATTTTTTGATAATTAATCAAACTAACGGTATAATGATCTCCCTAACTTTATGCGAGATATTTTACATTTCGAAAGTTTTTATTCGAGTTATTTTACTCTGGTGTAATAATCCCGTTAATTTTACCAAACAAATCCCAAAATAGCCCAGGTAAAATGTAAAAGGAAAACAATATTTTTGTCCTGAAAGGTCAAAAGACCGTATTTCATTTCTGAGTTGAAAGCTACAATGGGTGTTTATCAAGTACTGCAATAAATGCCTTCCTGTTTTGAATGAGTTGTGAGCCTTCTGATCATCTTTTTGGCATATGTATCTGAACTGTTAATTTTGCCAATATGTAGCTAGATTTTAACTAATAAAGTAGTTTGTAATATCTAACAGTTAAGTACATTCCAGGTTTAAATATAAGAATCTAAAGGATCTAAATGTGTGCTCCAACCTCAGCTTAATTTGTTCATATTCTCCACATATGAAGAAACAAAACCTACATAACAAATGCCAATTAATTAATTCAGTTTCCAAATATGTAGGAAAAAATATTTGTAGATGGGCTTTGATTAATGCAATCACTCGGTCTAATATTTTAAATTTTAATCATGTTAACACCATTTTCGTTAATATTAACACACGGAATACACTTGATTGCTGACAGTTTGTTAGGTTCAAAGTTTTGTGTTAATTAAGGTTAATATTAAACCATTCACGTCATTAATTTGCATTGTCATGACAGTATTGCTTTTTTTTTTTTAATCTAGTCTACAAATTATGTCATTTGAGCTCTATTTAAAAATATACAATATATAATGACTTTCAACAATATAAGAAAAATCGTCACCTATAATTAATTTTTCTCTACATCTTATATGAAAGTCACTCGTAATGTAAAGATACATAATGATCATACATCACCGCTTGAATGCTATCAACTCATAGTAAGCAATAATCTATTTTATAGAATGCAAAATTTAAAATTTTAAGACAAAGACAGCGACACAAAGTTAAAAATTCAATTTTAGATTGTATTTATAAAAAAAAAAAGGGTAACCATGCACACTTCCTTCACTAAAAGGATTTTTCTGTCACGCAAATCTTGTCACTGTCGTCATGCGATTCGCACAAACCTAACAAATCATGCAAGGAAGGTGTGTGAACAGTGGTTAACAAATTTCCTTAAACAGGACCGAGTAAAACCAACTTATTGCTAGCCTACGGGCTCATTTGCACACAAAAAAAAAACTTATTGTTCAGGCCCAAAGTTCCCAATTCATTATTTAAGACCCAAAAACAAATTTATTGTATGGCCCAAAGAAACCCAGTTTAATAATTTGATCCATGTCAACGGTCGAACCTCATGTCTCCCGGGATCTAGTGCTTTCCAGAAAGACAGAGAAACCGGATACTACCCCTCCTCCAATCGATTCGTGTGTCAGTGTCACTCCAAAATTGGTCATGAACCTTCTCGATTCCTCCTCCAGCTCTATATAAATACTGTTACTCGGCTGTGCTCCGTCGTAGAAGAAATTCAAAGCACGCTCAAGCAGTACTTCGACCAATCACCACACTATAAGTCCTTAGTAATATACACCACACAACTAATTAGTTTCCTTGCACAAAAATGGCGGTGGTATCTCCATGCGGTCTTGCAAGTCGCCTCACCTCACGTCTCATGGCACGGTCAATGGTGATGACTCCGAAATGCTTTGGGAATCAAGTTCGTGTTTGGCCTATGTCTGCTTCTTCAGCGATGCCGCAGAAGCATAAGGACTCGGCAGTGAGTGTGCATGTTGATCAAAATGCGGTTGGGAATTATAATGGAAATAAGCAGGACATGGAGAGGCAGCCTCGCCGTGCTTCTCTTGACATCTCTCCTTTTGGTATGTATTTTTTCTCCCTTCAATTGCTTATACTTAATTCTATGAAAGGTTTCATAAAGAGTAAGGAATACTGTAACTGTTGCCACATTGTGTTACTAACAATTGGTGTTTGAAAATTGATTCAGGCTTGATGGATCCATACTCACCGATGAAGACAATGCGGCAAATGCTAGATTCAATGGACAGGCTATTTGAGGACACCATGGCATATCCTGGCACCGTGACTAGACGGTCTCAAAGCAATGGAGGTCGTGCTGAAGTGCGGGCACCATGGGACATCGTGGAAGATGAAAAGGAGGTGAAAATGCGGTTTGACATGCCGGGTTTGTCCAAGGAGGAGGTCAAGGTATCAGTTGAAGATGACATGTTGGTCATAAAGGGAGAGCATAAGGAGGAAGGCAGCGGAGAGAAGGGTGAGTGGTGGAAGAGAGGCGCAAGAACATACGACCTGCAATTGCTTTTGCCCGATGAATGTGACAAAAGCAAGGTTGCAGCCGAGTTCAAGAACGGGGTTTTGCTTGTGACAGTTCCGAAGGGACAAATCGAGCGCAATGTTTTTGATGTTGAGATCAAGTGAGGTTTTTGTAGGTTAGACACTGTATATGTGCTGATGTGTCTGTTTCTGAGGTTTTAGTTCAAAGTGATTTTGGTTTACCATGTAATCTGTAGTTCAAATTGATTTTGGTTGGTTAGCCATTGAATTGAACTCATGCTTTAGATGTTCTGCCCTCCATCAATTCTCCTGCCCATATTGTATTGGTTTATAGTTTGATTTATCAAAATATTTAGTTTATTTGATCCATTGAAATGTATCCGTGGGACTACCGAGTGACTTATTTTTGTCATATTTTAAATTGGAGATGAATGAAAATTGAAGAAATATACAAAACATGTATATACTACTTTTATGACTTATGAGCCTAATTTTTACTGAAATTGACTTAATAGTGGTCGGGTCTGTCCAGTCCATGGAAGTCGGGTCCTGAGCTTAGGTGGTGATTACTCGAGTCGCAATGCAAAGACAGGGTAGCAAGAATATTTCTCAAATACAGCAGATTTATTTCCGTTTTGAGAGAAAAAAAACACTAATTTTATTGATTTCTGATATTATTTTAAAATGTTATTCTAGTGCCTATTCGTAGGCTACAAAATTTAAAGAGCCGGTAGACTATTTCTCAATTTACATAATATGCTATATCTGCTAATTAATATTAACTGAACTGTTATTATTAGATAGATACATTGTACTTGGACTTTGTATTAGGATTAGTTACATGATTCTGTTATTTCTGTTACAAACAGTGACTCTATGTATATTGAGTACTGAGGTCTATATAAAGACCGTACCCTGTAACGCCTAGAGGTTAATGAAATCATAATATTCATTGCATATCTTACTTTCTATATTTATCAATGTAATTGACTTATTGACTTCTAATTGATTATCTGTCTTACATTTGACCGATACCCGATACAGAAATACTTCTCTCACAAAATCTTTAACAGTGGTGAATGTAACTTCACATAACCTTATGTATCAAATCTAATTATGTAAACCTATAAGCATTACATAAGAAAATTACTATATATGTATAGCGATCAAAATGATATTTTTTTAGGGGATGATTACAGCTACGCAATGGTAATTATAATTTAAGATGCCAACTGTCTTATGCTTTGAGGGTAAACCAACGGTGCCGATCCATCGAATGCGGTGCTCACAACCATGCTGGCTGTTGCCTCGGTCGGGTGGTAGAAGTCCCAGAAAATGTGATTACTTCTGTTGGAACAATAGGTGGCAATCGGGAGGCACGCAACCTTTGCATTCAGATCTCCCAATCCACAGCATGCCGACTTCACTTCTGTGAAACCTAGTTACCACATCAATGTTTCTCTTTATTAAAATTAAAATATGCATAATTTCTAAACAGATATGAACTTAATTATGTTTAACTCATTCCCTAAAAAGTATGGGAGTTTGTCATGTAATCGATACCCTTTATTAAATGTATGGCCCTAATGCATACTTGTACCAGTACCTGAAATGCCATATAAAGGCCTACCTTTGTCAACTAGAAAAAAGTAACTAACCATTCACCTTTCAAGATTATTACATATTTATACCAGTATATTACAAGTTTTAATTTTGGTAGAATGAATATTATATTGAAAGATAGGTGCTAAAATACTAATTTCCCTGATAAATAAAAGATAAGTGCTAAAATTGGATTATACCATAGGCAGATGGTTGTTGGATGTATTGCTGCAAAACAGTAGATGTGTCGAGGAAGGAGTAGCTGATATCGGTGAATTGTGTGCTCATCTCATTTAGTAGAGAAGAAACTGCCTGGTTATAGAGGACAGAAGCGTAATTTCCTCCTGCGTTGCATTCCTTTGTCTTGTTTTGCTCACGCAAAGCAGGGCAGCAGCCAACTGGACCTGTGCCGAGGAACACGAATTTCCGTGCACCTAGGTTGTATATCCTCTGAAACATTTTTCGCAGCAGTTGTAATTTTTGATGTCTTCTTTTTAAAATTCAACTTCAAGCATTAATTTAATGTTTTCATATATTTTTTCCTTTAGAAGGACCAATGTGTATATTTTATATTCAGTATTTTTTTAGTTAAGATTAGTAGTACTAATGTATCATCGATGTAACATGCATTTTCCGAACAGTGAGAGACATGGTACCAGACATCTAGTACTGGTTTCAAAAAATTTCTTGTAGTTAATAGATAGAGATCAGACAGTCACCTTTAGTTGGCCGTGTAGTGTAGGAATAATCGAATCGACAAACTGTTGAGGTGTTGCTTTGCTAGCAGAATTTGATTTTGCATAATCTAAAAGCTCATTGCTTCCTATAACAATTGCGAAAACTGATTTGGAGAGGTGATCTTGTGCTTGTACTGTGCCAAGTTGTTGTACTATGGTTCCATATACTGTCGAGTAGTAGTTGATTTGCTGATTAAAGCTTATACATTTACTCTGAATAAACATAATTGTTGAATAGTTATGATCAAAGTAAGCGTATTTATTCATGAGGGTTCAAATGTCTCTATTTTTTGTGTCTTCATTATGTCTTTATTTATAAAACCTTAATAATTTAAATTAAAAACTTAAATGTCAAATTAAAATTATTAATACAACAAATATTATTTTTTCAATGCACATATAAAAAAATATGACATTTCATATTTGTTTTAATTGTTATCAAAGACTTGTAAAAATACATTGATATGAATAATTTATGAATGTTAATTTACCAACTTATTATTCATATAAGTAAAACCCAAAAGTGATATTTTTTAATGTACATGTAGAGAAAACAATATGGATCACATCTAACGGTTTTATTTTGACAAATACATTTATAAAAGTTTTAATATTAGAAAGTTTAAAAGTGGAGGCATACAGAGGCACATAAAATACAAGTATTTAAACCCTCCTCTTTATTCATATTCTCTGCATTGAGTCGTTGCCAATGTTAATGGATGTTCGATCGATATTACTATATTTCAAAGGAGATATAAAATATATCTTTTTGAAGTGTAATATTGTAAAATGATTTTTTCTTACCGAATTTGTGGAGTTCAAAACGCCGGCACCACCGGAAGCAAAACTGACACCAGTGAGATACACAGAGGTGTGGTTTGATTTGGAGGAAAGAGACAGGTACGGGGGCGAGGTTTGCAAACCCAGATTCTGAGCTGCAAACAATTAATTGTTCATCAATTCAGGGTGTCAATTATAATTTCAGGAAAGACATTAACAGTTCCAAAAACAGTTCTGATTTTGAGCACAATCACATAGTCTACATCAGTATTAATTACTAGTAAATGAATTCCTATATAATCAAATGGTTCATGTGCAATGCAAAGTTCCAACAATTTAGTTTTAATTCAACAGATTGTATCTGTAACTAGAGAAAAAACTTGTCACAGAATATTCTTCAATGAGTGATTAACAGGATAACTCCATTTTGGGTAAAATGGAGAGTAAATTTTTTGAAATTTGTTCCTCTGCTGGATTTAGGGGTGTCAATGGGTACGGTACGGACCGGGTGGATGCATTTTCATACCCTTATCCATTAAAATTGACTTTACTCATACCCTATCCATACCCATTAAAAATTGACCTTACTCTACTCTACTCTTATCCGCTAATATTATCGGGTAACGAAACGGTAACGGGTGAATAATGGATAATACTAATATAATAATTAGTATTATTATATTTTACAAATTAAACATCAAAAACTCATTCATTTCACACATATGTAATTGCATTTCTAATAAAAAAAAAATAAAAATAAATGTGCGATCAATTCCAACTAAATTGTTGTTATAAAAGAAGAAAATTCAAAAATACAAATATATATTTAGGTGGCTTAGAAATTGAATTGAATATATATTTTGATTTTTTTAATTACCCTATAGTGTAAAGGTAGTGGATTAACAATACCCGGGTCGGGTATACCCGACCATACCTGCCCGTGCCCGAGCCCGGGTATGGGTCGGGTACTCGGGTACGCGGGTACGGGTATAAACCGGACCGGACCCGTTTTTTTGGACCAATACCCGACCATACCCTACCCGAGTTTACCCGTACCCAACTATACCCGTACCCTAGTACCCGAGTACCCGTACCCGTACCCGATACCCGAGTACTGTTCATCCGAATTCAAAATTAAAAAATTATGTTTTTCCCTCCCAGAAAAAAACCAACAAAAAACCAGAAAAAAACCAACAAAAAACCAGAAAAAAAAACAGCAAAAAAAAAAAAAAAAAAAACCAACAAAAAAACAGAAACAAAAAAACCAGAAAAAAAAAATACCCGTACCCGCCCTAACCGTCAAGGGTACACGGGTACGGGTATAGGACGGGTAGGGTATGATTTTTGAAAAATATACCCGACCATACCCGTACTTGTATACCCTTGTACCCGTCCTACCCGTACCCGAGACGTACCCGTACCCGTCCCGGGTATACCCGGGTACTCGTACCCGCCCGCCCATTAAACCTCTATGTAAAGGGTACGAAATAGTCATTACCAATATCCTTAATCATTTGGTTACCGAAAGATAATTCTTATTTATATTCATACCCAATAAGCTAACGAAAAAAAAAAAATTATCTATACCCGTCTTATCAAATACAATACGGATCGGATAAACGGCTAAAAAGTTACCATTGCCACCCCTAGGGCCCTAGCTGGGGTCTTAGTTACTGGAGGCGATTAATGTATGTTTTATATCTCCTATTTAATGTACAATGTTGACTTCTTTGACTTGGACATTTTTCTCTGCAATTTTCCAAGTTAACACCAGGCGGGATGTTTCCTCTTTTGTATACCATCAAATCAAATGTGAAGAAAAATTTCTTTTTCTTTTCTTTTTTCTTTAAGTGATATATTGATGGAGAAGAAAGTTATTTTTCAGTGATATGTGCCGGTTGCTTGTATTAATTGTGCATTAAAGAATCAATTAGTCCGTATAGCTGGGACGGTGTAGAAGTGTACATTAATTCATTTATTCTTAAAAATGGTATTGGCATTTAAAAATTTAAAACTTTGGAAAAGTTGTTTGCAAATGGTATAACACATCTTTTAACTTTAATAATCAACTCGATCACAGTAATTCGAAAAAAATAAAAAATAAAATCAGAAGTGTCATTCATTAATATAGAAGTAAAAATACATTTTTTATTTCAAAAAGAAAATTGCAGAGGAGATGTCAGCACACCACTAAAATATGATGGAGGTCTCTATCTGCACATGTTGTGGAATAATAATTTGTGACCACAAATAAAGCAATGCATGCAAATATAGGGTGTGAAGCTTCCATGAATAGTAACATATATATGCATCATGCATGCATGGAACTAGTTCTTTAAAGGAATCCAGAAAAGAGGTGTGATATTAAATAATTTCTAAAGTGGATTCCCATAAAAATGCATAACAGAAGTGTATACATGAGATGTCATCTGAAAGGTAGATGCCACTATGATAACTAAAGGGAACCAATGCAGAGGTGTAAAACTGTAAATAGATCAAAGCTTTATCTATCAAAATAAAGAATTAAAAAAATATTACATGTAAATACAAAATCAACAAAAATTTAGGACTGAAAAGAGAAGGGGCACCTTCTTGTATTGTAATTAATGATCAATGTTTATATAAATTAATTATTATAACATTTCATTAATACCTGTCAAATCATATCCTTTAATTGTCACCCTTTTAATTTTGTCATGCCATGTATGATGCATACAGTGAAGGTACAGAAACAAAGATATTATCAAGATTCGTCTTTCTCTTAACACAGACAAAAGGCTGAAAACTATCAACTGTATTGCACATAAATATCTAACTAACATCCAAAGTTTGGTACTTAGTTGTGATCAACATAACAAGAAAATTTCTTAAATCATGTTATATTTAATTTTCACTACTAATACAGTAATACTACCTAAACAAAAAGAGGATATATATACAAGAGAAAGACTACCATATATACATTACAATGAATATATATTTTTGTACATTGTTACCGGATTCAAAGTTCAAATAACCAATTCAAACTGTTCATCTTGTTCTCCATATTAATATGTGTTTGGAGACCAAATTATATATTTTTTGAAAAAAATTTACTATTTTTTTAGATTTATTGAAAATCGCTATTTTTTATGGTCCAGATTTGTCCGAAAACAACGATTTTCAATAAATCTAAAAAAATAGTAATAATTTTCAAAAAATGTAAAATTTGGTCTCCAAACACATATTAATATGGAGAACAAGATGAACAGTTTGGATCGATTATTTGGACTTTGAATCCGGTAATTTATAGTTCAATGTACAAAAATGCCTATGCATTACAATATATGGTAGCCTTACTCATATATACAAATACAATGTGTGTTAAGCTTTTTTTTTTTTTTTTATCACAGTGGATGCTAACATTTTTTTAGGGGTAAAGTAGGAAGTAGGAACAAAAGATTTATTCCGATATATACCTGCAAACATTACTTCCATATCTCATATACATACATAACGAAAATTTTGGTGCAATTTAATTACTTTCCTCTTAGTAATTTGGTTGCAAGCCAGAGTTTGAAGAGGAAAATCCATAGCATGCATGCATGCATATAATTAAAATGCATGAAAATTAATTAAATAGAGTCAATACTTACATAAGAAATCTGCAAAGTTTTTGCCATTACTGAAGCGGCCAGTGGCTTTGCGGCCCGGGTAGTCGATTCCGTTGTGTGGGAAGTTGGCTTTCAGCAAAGAGAATTGCAGGTGGTTGTTGTTACCAACATCTGCTAGTGAGTCTCCAAATACATACACTGCTGGCACAATTCCTTGTACATTTTTACATAGCAATAGAATGAAGGTTATATATATTATGGTGCAATAGGTCATGTTAGAGGCCATGGTTCTAAAAGAAATATGGAGAGATCTAGAGAGATGTTTTGGAGTTTGAATTGGTGTGTGGTGTCTCCCTCACTATTGGAAAAAATAGAATCAGTATCGGTTATATACAGATATCAGTATCGGTTCACAACCGATCCTGATGAGGGCGACACAGATACCAAACAAATCTGTATCGGTTGTTACAACCGATGCAGATAGGTACCAATCTGCATCGGTTCTAATTAACAACCGATGCAGATAGGTACTAATCTGCATCGGTTCTAATTAACAACCGATGCAGATAGATTTTGTAAATAGAATTTTTAAAATTCAGGAAAAACTATCAGCATCGGTTCTACTGTACAACCGATACAGATGTATATTTCAAATTATATTTTTTAAATTCAGAAAATAGAGTATCAGCATCGGTTCTGACTGAAAAACCGATACTGATTTGTATTTTAATTAAGAAAATCACTATCAGCATCGGTTCTTAAGTAAGAACCGATGCTGATACTCAATTGAATTTTTAAAAAATATTTTTTATTAAATGGCCAGCTTCCATATTTATTTAGCTGGCCGAAATTTGAAATTATCACAAATCCTAAATTATCAATAAAACACATTCTAAATTAATTTTCAATAAAACACATCCTAAATTAATTATCAATAAAACACATCATAAATTAATTATATATCATACACATCCTAACTTATTACAAAAAATTCATGTTCCTAACTTCCTCTCGTCTTAATTTCTTTCAGCAAGGCTTTGGCCCACATTTGGCGAAAGTCGGCCAAGCGTTGTAACGTATATTTAGCGGGAATATCCTGCATTTTTAGAATTTGTGAAGAGCATATATATACAATTAAATTGTGTATTTTATTATATTTGAAGCAACAATTCTTATTTTTGAAAAATTTATAAATGCATATATACCTTCAATTGCGGAAAAACATCGAGACAGTGGTTTATTATGTCTTGCATGAGCAACATGGTATAATATGCACATTCCCAGCCGGCTGGTTGTTGTGGGCACTACATAACAAGTTTCAAAAAAAAAATGTTTGTATTACGAGCATACAAATGGCTTATATGTATATTCATTATAATTATATCGCAATATGAATTTTTACCTTGCAATCGTTATGAACTGTTAAAGAAGCACCCATTTCCTTTATGAAGACGCTGTTGAAATATGAAAACATTGAACAATCAGTACTTACGATACATTTTTGAAATGATAATATAATAATAAAATCATTAGTATTCTTAAAAAACGTAAAATTTAGGAAAGACACTTACTCCTCGATAGCAGCACTGATCATCAGCATTCTTTTACCTTTCTTATCGGAATCGTACACGTACAATGCACGTTCTGCTTTGTCACTGGCAATCTGCTTTGGTTTACAATCATCACTTTTATCACTGGCAATCTGCTTTGGTTTGTAACGTGATGCACCACATTTTGGACACTCATGAAGGTCTTCATACTCATTTCGATATAATATACAATCATTTGGGCACGCGTGTATTCTTTGAACTCCCAAATCAACTGGGCACAATATTTTCTTCGCTTCGTAAATATTGGGTGGTATCTCGTTTCCTTCCGGAAGCATTTCTTTTAAAGTTTGTAATAGCTCAGTAAAACTTCTATCACTCCAACCGTTAGATGCTTTAAGGTTATACAATTTTAATACACCTTTCAATTTTGAAAATTTAGAACAACCAGGATACAATTCCTTATTAGAATCTTCGTACAAATTCTCAAACAAACAATACTGCTTATCATTATCAAAATCCTCTTCTATATCACGTAACATTTGATCAAAATTATCACATTTATCTACCACTATATCATCATTTTCTTCGGTATGATACTCCTGTTGCTCAGTACGAGTACCTACGTCGGTTTCCAATCCCCGTAAGTCATTCCCCTCATCCCCAACGGTATGGTATTCCTGATGCTCAGTACCAGTACCTATGTCGGTTGGAAAACTCTCACCATGCCATATCCAACACTTATATCCTTGCTTGAATCCACGACGGATTAAATGGCTCCTCACTTGGTTCGAGTTGGAAAATTTTTGACCATTGTTACAATCACGACAAGGACACGACATCATTGTACTCCCCTTATTCGCCATATCTTCCATAGCAACTCTGATAAATTCCTCGACACCTGTCGTATATTCATCCGATAGACGTGATGCTTCGTACATCCAACTGCGGTCCATCTGCAATTATAGTAGAACACAATTAATTTAGAACAAGCTTGGGGTACTAAATTATATTCACAGTAAGGCTTACATGGGGCCTGGTTACCATCCTATCCCACTCTTTGAATACTTCGTCTCAGTAGTGACCACTTGGTAGTCGTGTTTTAGTATTTAAGAAAATTTCGGCAGCATTTCCCCTTAGTTCCCCGAGTATTCGGGGAACTAATAAGGAGAAATGCTGCCGAAATTTTCTTAAATACTAAAACACGACTAACAAGTGGTCACATCCTAATTGAGACAAAGTATTCAAAGAGCAGTCCCAAAACGGGGACTATTCAAAATTAATCCCTAATGGATTAATTTTGAACGGGTATCATGACTTAAAGGCATTAATCATACGGTTTTGGCTCTCAAGACAATACTCTAGCTACATACTTACTACAAATCTATTTAGTCTAGCTATCGAAATACACATTTATGCACAAAACTAATTAAACATGAGTTTTATGTGGTACTTACAACTTTTTTAGATGCCGTACCGAGTGAGATGAAGATCGCTGCACCAAATCTCTCAATAATAGCCAAACTACAAAATTAAACCATCGGAACCTAAATAAGAGATGTATATATATATAACATGGACTTAACTACGATGCTATATATGGGTTGCATAGAGGCCTCCCGTGCTACGGCTCAATATTTGAGTTTTCAAAATACTCACGGTCGATCCGAACCGTTTATCTTGTTATCCGTATTAATATGTGTTTGGAGACCAAATTTTACATTTTTTGGAAATTTTTAACTATTTTTTTAGATTTATTGAAAATCGTTGTTTTTCATACAAATCTGGACCATAAAAAAGTAGTAAACAATTTCCAAAAAATGTCAAATTTGGTCTCCAAACACATATTAATACGGAGAACAAGATAAACGGTTCGGATCGACCGTGAGTATTTTGAAAACTCAAATATTGAGCCGTAGCACGGGAGGCCTCTATGCAACCCATAGCATATTAGCCAAATACTATATAACATATATATGATGCATGCTAGGGTATATATTGGTATATATCAAAAGCTCAAATATAGCATGCATGTGCAAATATAGTTATATCAAAAATTCATATATATCATGAATTTGCTCATCTTCACATATAAAGAAAAGCTTAAAATATAAAAATGTATTAAAACCTAAAAGATAGATTAGGGTTTATAAAATGGGCCGAATTAGAACCTAAATTGTGCTAGATCTAACATCAAACTTGAGAAAAGAGATGATTAATCAATTAATGAACCTGAGAACGAAGAGTGAGATAGCTGATCAATGCCCAGTAAGATAGCTGCTGCGCCAAGCAATGGAGGAAGAAGAAAGAAAAATGATTCTGTGAAGAATCAGACTTCGGGATAAAGCTAAATATGAACTATCAGCATCGGTTCTAAGCTTAAAACCGATGCTGATACTATCAGCATCGGTTTTAAGCTTAGAACCGATGCTGATACTTTACAATCAGAATCGGTTCTAATATTAAAACCGATGCTGATACTATCAGCATCGGTTCTAAACTTAGAACCGATGCTGATACTTTATAATCAGAATCGGTTCTAAACTTAGAACCGATGCTGATAGTATCAGCATCGGTTTTAAGCTTAGAACCGATGCTGATAGTGCATGTGCTGTGCTTTCATTACCTTTTAGTATCGGTTTTAGTGATAGAACCGATTCAGGTAAGTATTAGTATCGGTTGGTTAGTACACCCGATCCAGATAAGCCGATCCTGATTCCTGTTTTTCCACTAGTGCCTCTCTTTCTATATATAAACTCAATATGAAGTGGGGATCGAATATATGGTCAAGATATTGATGGGACATATATTAAGTCAACAATGGATTGACAGCTTTTGTTAGTCAAATAAAAGAGTATTACACAGAAGTAAAAAATAAATAAAAAATCACATGAGGCATGAGTTTTACAAAATAAAATTATCATGATTAATTCTTGTTGAACGTACCTTTCGAATATATATGTATGTATTAGTCAACCATTGTCCAACATTGTGTGCATGTGGGAGGTCAATGGAACAAAAATATGCGTTGTAAAAAAAAGATCGTCGGCAAATGATCTATAAATATTTCTTATAAAAAGAATTTGGTCGTCATATTTACTAACAGCCTCAAATTTTACATTTTTCTGAATTTTTTTTACTATTTATTAAGTATTTTACAAAATTGTTGATCCAACGGTGGCAGCTGATTTTACTGTTTTGTTAAGCCACCGTTGGATCAACAATTTTGTAAAATACTTAATAAATAGTAAAAAAATTCAGAAAAACATAAAATTTGGTCTCCAAGCACATATTAATATGGAGAACAAGATGAGCGGTTTGGATCGGTCATTTGGATTTTGAATTTTAGATTTATGGTCCAATGCACAAACCCCTCCATGCATTGCAATGCACAAACCCCTCCATGCATTGCAATGCACCATAGCCCATCTCTCTCTCTACATATATATATATATATATAGAGAGAGAGAGAGAGAGAGAGATATGAGCTACGGTGAGCCATGAAGTAAAACGCGTTTGTACTCCACATCATATTTTCATTTTGAAAGTCCAAACGACCGATCCAAACTGTTAGATGTGATTACCATATTGAAATGTGCTTGGAGACCAAATTTTACATTTTTTTGGAATTTTTTTACTATTTATTAAGCAATTTTGAAAACTGCTGTTTTGCTGTGAACAGTAAAAAAATAGTAAAAATTTCTGGACCATCGGATCAGCGATTTTCAAAATTGCTTAATAAATAGTAAAAATTTCCAAAAAATGTAAAATTTGGTCTCCAAGCTCATTTCAATATGGAGATTATGTTGAGCGGATCGGTCGTTTAGATTTTCAAAATAAAAATATAGTACCATGGAGCACCAACTCATTTTACTTTGAAAATTGCTGATCCAACAGTGGCTGCTTATTTTATTGTTTTGTTAAGCCACCGTTGGATCAACAATTTTCAAAGTGGCTTAATAAATAGTAAAAAAATTCAGAAAAATGTAAAATTTGGTCTCCAAGCACGTATTAATATGGAGAACAAGATGAATGGTTCGGATCGACGACGTTTTGGATTTTTGAAATTTCAAATTTGGACCGTATGCATACGAATGCACATTAGTCACTCTCTCTCTCTCTCTGTGTGTATATATATATATATAGTAAAGCTAGGATGTGATGTGCTCACCAAGAGGGTTTGGTGAACACAACTTCAAAAGTATATCGGATCGACTTCAAACACCGAATCCAAGCCGTTGAAATTCATATACTTCATGAGTGATGCATGTACACGCAAAATTTTGAAAGTTTAGAGTTTATTTGCTACATGGTCAAGTGGTCAAAGAAATAATCTTTTTATAAATTAATTTATAAATTGTTTTACATATTCAATTTTTATCATTTCTTTAACCGCTTAACCTTGTAGTAAATAAACTCAAAACTTTTAAAATTTTGCATGTATATGCATCACTCATAAAGTATATGAATTTCAACGGTTTGAATTCGACGTTTGAAGTCGATCTGATATACTTTTGAAGTTGTGCTCACCAAATCATTTTGGTGAACACATCACACCCTAGCTTTACTCCTCTCTATATATATATATGTAATTCACAATATATTTAAAAATAGAGAAATGTTGAGGCACTAACTTCATTACTATCATCATGGTTAACATTGAACGGAAATATTGGTTCATCATAAATTCAAATAAATTGAATAATAACGTCAATAAAATATGTATGTTATTTGATTCAATCGGAACTGGTTCAAGTCCCTATTAATTGCTATTAAAATTTTCCAGTTTTTTGACATCTTTGTTACTATTTTTCTGTGTTTGATCAAATCATATTCAATAGTCTACAAATTGATCACTAATAATATAGTTATGATGATAGCAATTGATAAATGTATTTGTAGATTGATTCCCCTATATATATGATTACTCAATTATAAATTTATATTGTCAATTGCCTGACCTGTTTAGATTTAGTTACATCAAACTGTATTATTTTCATATATAGTATATATAGGTAGGTACTAAGCTAAAACGAACGTCCTGGAAGAGATATCTCTAGCTAACTGAGAGTCTGAGACTGGTGGTTTGGCACAGGCCAAGATCAAATTGAAGTGGGTTATGGCTTTTGTACAACAAGAATGAGATACTTTTCGCGAGAATAAAAAAATGACTTTTTGCGACGGACTACTTTCATTGTTCAGTTTTTTCTTTTTGTGACGGACGACCGTCGTAAATGTGCTTTTTCCCTCGCAACCAAAAATGTCATATCTGGGTTTTAAAACTTAGCCTAGAATATCAAAAATTGATTCTAAGTGATAATATAACATTTATACGACATTTTTCTTATTACAATCTTTTTTTTTTAATTTTCTGAAAACTTATTCTTTTTGTTTGTCAAACAAAAAAAAATATTAAATTATGAATTACTATGAGGGAAGCTATGGTACTAGATACAGTGCATATTAGTTTCTAGTTCCTTATATGGATCAATATCTTCATTTTTAAAATTTAAATAATTTTTTTACTATTTTTTGGATAGGTAGAAAATCATTTGATTTGATTCTAGACTATTTAAATTAGTGGTTTTCTACGTACCTATCTAAAAAAATAGTAAATATTAAAAAAAACATAAAATTTAATTAACAAATATATATTTTTGAGTAGAACTAGGGTGTTCTTAAGTCCACCAAAATATTTGGTGAGCTTAACTCTAAAACCTATCAAATCTGTTTCAAATGACGAATCTGAACCGTTGAAACCCGTCTACTTTATGAGTGATGAGTCTACATGTGAAAATTTTAAACATTCGAATTAATTTAGTATAAAGTCAAGCGGTCAAAAAACATTCAAAAAATGAATACACTAAAATTAATTTATTAACCTCCTAATTTTGACCGATTGACTTTATACTAAACTAATTCGAATGTTTAAAAATTTCGCATGTAGACGCATCACACGTAAGATAGACAGATTCCAACGGTTCAGATTCGTCATTTGAAATCGATTTGATGGGTTTTGAAGTTAAGCTCACCAAACACTTTGGTGAGCTTAAGAAAACCCTAGTTCTACTCTATATTTTTATATGAGAATTATGTTGAATGATTTAAATCAACTATTTCAACTTTGAAATCTAAATTATTATTTCATAGGACGGATCTATATTGTGCTATGCAAAGTACAATGACCTTAATTACTTCTTATAAATTTAGCATACTGTTGTAAAATCTCTAGGTCAGTACTGACTTGGCTATATGATGTGTGATAATTGGAAATTTTTTTATAAACCATAAATAGAAAAACAATTTTTAGGGAATCAGCATGATTGTTTTTTTTTTTTGAAAAACCACAAAGACCGAGTGGAGCATTCGGTCTCCACTTTTTTTTTCTCCAGACCGAATGCTCCACTCGGTCTCACTCTTTTTTCAACTTTTCCGTGCGGCAAACGGTGTGGCATATGTTTTATGTATATGTATAGAGAGTGACTTGAAATTTTAAAATCCAAAAAGTCGATCCGAACCGTTCATCTTGTTTTCCATATTAATATGTGCTTGGAGACCAAATTTTACATTTTTCTGAAATTTTTTACTATTTATTAAGTCACTTTGAAAATTGTTGATCCAACGGTGGCTTAACAAAACAGTAAAATTAGCAGCCACCGTTGGATCAACAATTTTCAAAGTGGCTTAATAAATAGTAAAAAAATTCAGAAAAATGTAAAATTTGATCTCCAAGCACATATTAATATGGAAAACAAGATGAACGGTTCGGATCGACTTTTTGGATTTTAAAATTTCAAGTCACTCTCTATACATATACATAAAAGGATTATTCGGATCTTATGTGGCCGAATCTGTGAAAAATTGAAAAAAATGGTGAGACCGAGTGGAGCATTCGGTCTGGAGAAAAAAAAAAGTGGAGACCGAATGCTCCACTCGGTCTTTGTGATTTTTCAAAAAAAAAAAACAATCATACTGGTTCCCTAAAAATTGTTTTTCTATTTATGGTTTATAAAATTGATCCTGATAATTGTGCCTCCACCTGTTGGTATCAGAAAATAACGCGGTACGCATGGTGGGTCCATGAAACAGCACACTGCAATGATACATGATACGTGCTCACATTTGTTTCACACACAAAAATCAAGGTGATATTGTTGGGTTGGATCAATTGCACTAGAGCTCAATTAAGCGTTGAGAAAGAGAAAAGGATTGGGGAAATGGAATCTAATCTCACTTTCTCAAAAAGAAAATGACACATCTTTTGCAATCTAGTTAATGTACAGCTGACGACTATTACTTGCTCTAAACATGTCAATTATTTTCACACTAATGATTAATGGATAAAGATAATTGATAGTGGCAGAAGTCAAAATTATTTATTCCTAGAAATATATTAAATATATTGTCGAGCATGAGATGTATATAAAAAAAAGTCAAATGTCTTGATTTTTTAAAATATTAACAGCTCAAAATTTAAAACTAAAATGTCAAATAAATAAAACCATTGGATGCAGTGTTATTAGAACCGGACCGGACCGCCAATTTAACCAAAAAAACCAGAACCGGGCACCTGTCTGATTCGGTTCTATTTAAAGACCGCTTAAGCAGTTGACTCGGTTAAAACCCATTTAACCGAGTGAACAAAATCGAAGTACAAAGCCGGTTCAATACATATTTCATAAATCTAGCAGAAATTGCTATTTTCTCCCGGATCCTAAAATTTTCTTCATTTTTCTCAAATCGCCAAGATGGAAAGCACCTGGAAATTGGATCCCCTTCCTTCTATGACCTCAATTATCAATTTGGTTGTGTTCTTCAATATTGTTGATCTATTAAGTGTATTTCACGATGGTGCAAGTAGCTTGAAAGTTGAAACGAGATTGCAAAAGAAGTTGTCTACATCTAATACTGTAAGTAATCTCATACAATTAATGAATTCAAATATGTAAAATACGTGAAATGCTTGAATTTTTTTAGTAAACTTTATGAATTGATGCATGCATTTTAAGTGTTTGATGAAATGTTCAAATGAATATAATTTTAGATGACAGCAGTGGTAATCCTTTAAACAATTCATAGAGGGATTAATTTTGTTCGGTATCAGTAATTCTGAAGGAGAGGATTTGAGTGTTGTGTAACCGCTGGATGAAGTTTTGTTAATTCATTTCAATTCAATTTTTGTATGTTGTAGTTTAGACAGTATGACTCATCCGAATATGCCTGAGTAGGATACTGTTTGGGTTTAGATGCGTGGTAATATGCACTATATAAGATGTGCTGCTGTACACTGTGCAAATGCAATAATCATGATATGATTCCTGGCAATTTTTTTCATGAAAATTAAAAAAAAATCAGTAATTCATTTATGTTGCTTGTTTAAGTACTTCTCGATGTATTTAGTTTTTAGAATACAATTTAAAATATCAAATTCAGACCATTGAATTTTGTACCCATCTTCATAAATAGTAAAAAAATTCAGAAAAATGTAAAATTTGGTCTCCAAGCACATATTAATATGGAGAACAAGATTAACGGTTCGGATCGACTGTTTGAACTTTTAAAATAAAAATATGTTTATTTTACAAATAGATCCTTATGTCCATAGAAGCCTTTAACTCATTTCTATAATACAAAATAGAGTCGGCCTACTCTACTGATGTAAGCATATCTATGCTACCAATTCGTAGTCCGTCCGATTAACTTTCAGATTCCCGTCTGATGAATTCAATTTTTTTTTTTTTTTTTTTTTTGTTTAGAATGTTGGCAGAAGCTATCAAGTGATTTTCAAAATTTACGGAACAAAAAAGAATTAACGGGTCCCTTCTCTCTATTTCTCCGCATCCACCCCGCCTCCCTCCGTTCTGTCAGCAATGGAAGAATTGTGTTTTTTTAGTCGTCGGAGTTTACCAGCAGTTTGAATTGAACAGAATAAGGCGCGAAGGAGAATTGGGCTCAAACTGAGATAAATGGGCTAGAATCTAGATAAGCACTGGGACCAGCGAGTTCAGGGTTGGCAAGTAGAGAAGACACTGATCGATGGGGCACAACGCGACAGGCTGCTTCTTGATCCTTCTCCCTCTGAGGAAATTTGTTACTCTGACGGGGACCACAAGCGTTATTTAACCTATCTCTCCGTTTTTTTGAACAGGATGATCAAGGAAGGGACTTAAGAGAGGGCATTTGAGTGGTAAGAAACGGAGAAGGCTTGTGAAGATTACAGAGGCCGTTATGAGGAATCTCGGAACTTTAGTAATAAGTCCCTGAGTTTATCTTAATTTTACTATGTTAGTTGAAGGGTGTAATTGAATAAATAACCTCTTAAATAGGGAGCTGAGGCCAGAGGCTCAAACTTGAACAAATAACTTGTTATAGGAAGCTCAGACTTGAAATTTATTCTATTTACTATGCAATTTTAACCCAAAATTTCCCTTTCCAGCATTCAATTTTATTTCGTTATCTTCCATAAAACCAAATTTATCCATGCTTTTCAATTGAGTTCATGACACGCTCCGACTGAGCCTCTCTCCACCACCGCCACCTTCAATCCCACCTCTCCTGGTTAGCGACTCTCTCTCTCTCTCTCTCTCTCTCTCTCTCTCTCTCTCTATGTTGATCTGTCTCCCTCTCCCTCTCTTTCTCTCTCAGCAATTTGTTTAAATTGGAAAACCCTATGGGGTTTAAGGCAGGTTGATAAAATGCGAAAATTTTTGTTGCTCTTTTTATTGAGATAATGTAAGTCCTATTTTTCTTCTTAGCATGGTAAACAAGCATTATATAATTAAGACAAGTTATTTTATGGAAAATCTTGAATCTGTGCAGCATTAGGTCTAATATTATAGTTAATTAAGACAAGTTCTTTTTGCATCAATTAGTTTCTTCACTCAGTCATTTAATTAATTAAGTAGTACTCATCATTTCCTCAGGAAGAAATCCGGTCAAATCAACAAAGCAAGAAACATATCAAGAAAATATATGGTCTGTCACCATTTTTAAAACACCCAAAAACACTGTTTTTGTTTCCAATGGTCAGCTCTTGATTAGAGAAACCTCCCATTAAAATTTTATTTCCTAAAATTATATGAATGAATACCTCAATTAACAACAAATTTGAATGTAAGCCATGATGTTGTGACTTTTTGTAGAAAAGCTGTATACATCTTTTTTTTTTTCTTTTACGGTTTTTAATACACTATTATTACATAGGAACTTTCAAAGAAAGGCATCTAATTTTTCTTTCACTATTATCACTATTTTTAACTCACTACAGTCATCTCTTTCAATTTTTTTATCATTTGTTGGTTGGTTACTTTGCCGTGTAATAAAAAAAAGATTAGAAACAACAAAATCCAAAGGTGAAAAGATGGAAGTAATTCGGCGTAACTGGTGGATACCGCTCGTACCAGTCTTCTACTATTCTGCGTACAAATTAACTGAAATCCCTCCAGGTCATCACCAGTCTGGTTTGATTGCTCCAAATCAACAACAGAAGGTGAAAAAAGTGTAATTCTTATCCTTTTTATTATTATTCTTTATCCTCATCGCAATTATAATTTATAAGGAATCCTAAATCTAAGTATTTGGAAAAGATTGCATCTATGTCTTTGTGTATGTGTTGGGAAAGGGAGGGGTTCCAAATATTTTGTTTTACCTTTTTATTTTTCAATTTAGGTAACTGAAGAATTTTAGTTTAGTACTTCAGGGTTTTCAATTAATAACAGTAATGGCAGCCATTATACCAGCAGTTATATAAGTTTGTCTGATAATCTGTCATCCCATTAAATCAAACTGGGATGCCCTGTTGAAAGCAAAAGAATGTATATTTGATGGGCCTTTTTCGGACTAGTTTTGTTTGAAGTTTCATTGCATAGTTGCGTAGTTGAATAGTTATCATGCTGGCAAAATGTAAGATGAAACACAGAAATAGTACACTAACTAACACAGAAAAATGTAAGTTGAAATACCGTTTTTTTTTAAAAGAAAGGCTGACTACAGCCCGAATTTATATTACTATCATTGTTTTTACAACTATTTCTTTAAAACTAACTAAGAACTGAATTAAAAAAAAACGTTTTACTACAAAACCCCTTCTGAGAAGAAAGGCTGAGTTCAAGATTTTTGTAATTTTTTTTTATTTTACAATGTATAACAGATAAGAGAAGAGCAGTTCAAGACTGGTCGTTTACTTGGTGAATTCCTAAGGCTCATACGTGGCAAGCAACCTGATGTGGCGGGGGAGCTGCAAACTTCAATAGTGCGCTATCATGAGAAGTCTCCATATCAGCTTTTTAACCGAAAACTTCAGGTACAAAAGTTAGTTTTGAATGTTAATTGTGATTGTGTGTTTGATTGTTACTCTAGTTATTCTGAAGATTGTTAGATGGAATTTGGTTTTATTTTTAAGTTGACAAGTTGTTCTCTAGTTTCTTTAAACCAAAATTTTTATTTATAGCATAAAAGAAAAAAAAAAACCAGAACACCCTCGTCTCTGGGGAATTCCTTGAATACCCAGGCCGTAGAGCCAATCTGCGGTACCAATTAATGGGGACCACACAGCTGATCTGCAGCCCAGAAAGGGGTTCACATATTGGTTCTACGGCCCCAATATTTTTTTTTTCTCTTTTTTTCAGAGAAATTTATTAACTAAAAGACAAAAAAAATATTGCACAGAGTGACAGAGTGTGTTTTTTTTGTCTTTTAGTTAATAAACCAACACATTGGAGTATGAACTCTTATAATATGCTTCACATGTTCAAAGTGATTGGACCAAGACTTTTTTTTCATTAATAAATTTTCTATAAAAAAAAAAAAGTTGGGGCCGCAGAGCCAACATGTGGACCCCTGTCTCGGGCCGTGGATCGCCTCTGCGGCCCCATTAATTGGGTCCGTGGATTGGCTCTGCGGCCTGGGTAATTCTCGAATTCCGATCAAAATGATGTTTTGGTTTATTTTTATTTTTTTAATAAATAAATAAAAATTTCGGTTCTTAAAATCAATACATAGCAAAATTCTCATATACTTATATACTCATCTTATGCAGGTGGATTTGGTTGGGATCATTCATATAGGAGACGAACAGTATAGCTACTACCCTTTCTTCTCTCAATAATGTTTCAAGAAAAATTTAAAAGAAAATCTTGCACGATTATAATACAATTCATGGCTGATTGTATCTAACATGGGGTATAAATGTGAAATATTCTTATAATAATAATAATAATAATAATAATGTGTATTCTGGAAAATCAAATATTGCTAGGTACTACCAGCAAATAAAGAATCAGCTTAGGAGTTATGATTGTGTCCTTTTCGAGGGGATAGAAGATGCAAATAGTACTGATGTTGAAGAAGTTTCTGCTTGTAAGAAAGTGACAAATTCGCACTCAGAAGAGGCAAATAGAATATCATTGGTTTGCCAGAATAATTTCATCTTTGAGGTGCAAAGTCGGAAAAAAGTAGATCTTCCATGGAGTACTTTTGCACAGCTGGAGGTATGCTAACAGTTTTCTCTTTTCTGACCAACGCGATTGAATCCGATAAAAGAAAACAAAATGTTTTTACTTTTCTAAGATTTAAATAATTTTTTTTATTTTCTTGATGCAAATTTCAGGAGAAGTGATTGCATTTTGTAGAAGGGGAATTATGTTGAGAAGGATGTGTGTCTTGGGAAATTTTATAAATTAACCTTTTTTGAAAATAAATTAAACAAAATACACTCCTCAAAATTTCTTGACAAAATGCCCCTCTGGCACCCACATAAAACTTTCCGCTCCTCCCAATTTACTCCCATTATTTTCATTTACCTTTCCTCCTCCCTTCAAAATTCTAATCTCCTCCATTGAAAATTCTGCGTCGGAACTTTATTATCAATATGCTTAGGTGGAAGGAGCTTGAATATGAATGTAATGGTTAAACATAGTCGTGTTGTTTAAACATTAATTATTACAGGAGGAAAGACTGATTAGGTGGAAGGAGCTTGAAAATCAAGGAGGGAGAAAAATCAAACGTGTTTTGCAAATCATGCCCGACATTTTGAAACATTTGTTGTCACATCATTCCTTTTGGATGCCAGTGCCGGCATTTGTGCCACTTATCACATACCTGACTTGCTTGCGTAATGGTCCAAATGCCCATGATATCGACAAACTAGAAGAGATGTTCAAATTAGGGATTCTACACTACTTTGTCAAGAATCCTAAGTTCTCTAGAGCGAGCAAGGTGGTATACGAGTGAGTACTGATATGATATTATTCTTGATTTTTCATAAATAACCTCAAATTGTAATAAACACTTTCAAATTCTCTTACAAATTCTTGTAGATATGACGAAGACTATGAAGGCGATTCAAACTATACTAAATTTGCAGTACTAATCAGGGAGAGAAACAAATTTGCAATAGAGGTGCTAAAGGCGGCAATTGCAGAAGGTAAAATGTCTATTGCAATACTGTTTGGTGCCGGTCACATGGCGGATTTTCACAAAAGACTTGTTAAAGAACTTAACATGGTACCGGTCACGGTGGAGTGGGGCACTGCATGGTCGATCAAAGAGGGACCCAAAAGCAAACTCATTCATCCCTTGTTAGACAAATTTCAAAGAGAGGATAGGACCTTGATTTTAAGCAGTCTTATTTTTTCTTTCCTTGTTGTGGATTTTTGGGCATGGAGAACCGGGTTCGGATTGCATTACTGGGTTGCTTCTTGGGTCTTTAGATTTAGATACTTTTTCTCCAAGAGACGAAAAGAACGATTGGAGAAACTGCAACTTTGAATTTCATTTTGAATAGGAATGAAATTGAAGAATTACTAGAGGACTCTTTATTTTGTTTTCTTTTTATAGTGATGTTGGATTCATTTTTGGCAAATTGTTTTCTAGTATTATCAAGTATTTATACAATATATCTATTTATTACGATAATGAAAAGGATGCATCAATTGTTGTACAATATATTACTTACAAGCACTTACATCACGTTGAATACTTTAATTTGTTGGTGCTTTTGATTAATTCAAAATCATTTCCGCATAATTTATAAAATTACGAAAAAAAAGTGTAATACCTTATATTTTGCATGACCGACGTGTCTGGTGCCTGATCGGGGATACCGCAGGGCCAATATTATTTGAACTTTGAGATTGGTGCAGAACGTATTTGAACGGTTGAGATTTTTCAAAAAGCCACACAAAAAATGAGATATCTCAGAGGATGCGAATTCACTTTTTTACCTATGGCCCTCAGAATTATATGACTTAAAAAATTTAACAGATTAGTATTTATATATCTAGAAACATGCATGTACCTTAAAATTATTATTTTATTTTTGACAAGCAAAAACTATTTGTTTCAAAACAACACGACACTTACTTAAAATAAATGCTATTAAAATTTTATTTATTACTCTATAACTTTCTATTACTTAGTACAATTAATATTATATAGTTCTTCCATAAACACTTAATACAAGATTATGTTACCTTCATTACATTAATAAAATATAAAATTATTCAAAAGTAAAGACCACTTCTGCAAATTGCCCAACACTACTAGAAATATTATGATATGAGTTGGGCTATTGTTCTTCATGAAGTACACGACATGTTTTATTTCACTCTCATATCATTGTTTTTGAAGTCCAAAAGTTCAATCCGAACTGTTTAGCATAATCTCCATAATAAAATGATCTTGGAGACCATTTTAAACTTTTTAAAAATAATTTACTATTTTTTTAGAATTTATCAAAATCGTTGTTTTTCAAAAAATTCTAGAGCATAAAAAACAGCCATTTGCAAAAATTCTAAAAATACTAAAAAACATACATGAAAATATAAAATTTGGTTTTCCAACACAATTTTTTATGGGAATCCTTTTGAACAATTTAGATTATTTCAAGAGGCTAAGCAAAGCAACAAGCTAAATAACATGTTTCATTCCTAGCAAATGCACAAATAAAAAAATAAAAATAAAAATAACTTTCAACCCCCAATCAGTACGTAATGTAGCCACCTATGATAATCCATCGAAATTAGTCTGTAGCAACGTATCCAAATCTTCGAAGCAGTCCGACATGTTATGATCAAGTATGTCATCTAGACTCCACGGGTCCTTTGAAATTTCATCAAATGGTTCTGACAAGAGAGGAGGAACATCAAACTGCTGCACTGGCACCAGCTTTTCCTGAGACATGTTCTGATTAAATGTGTCATCTAGACTCCACGGGTCCTTTGAAATTTCAAATGGTTCTGACAAGAGAGGAGGAACATCAAACTGTTGCACTGGCACCAGCTTTTCCTGAGACATGTTCTGATTAAATGTGTCATCTAGACTCCACATGTCCTCTGAAATTTCAAATGGTTCTGACAAGAGAGGAGGAACATCAAACTGTTGCACTGGCACCAGCTTTTCCTGAGACATGTTCTGATTAAATGTGTCATCTAGACTCCACATGTCCTCTAAAATTTCAAATGGTTCTGACAAGATAGGAGGAACATCAAACTGTTGCACCGGCACCAACTTTTCCTGAGACATGTTCTGATTAACTATATCATCTAGACTCCACGGGTCATCTGAAATTTCAGATGGCTCTGGTAAGAGAGGAGGAACATCAAACTGTTGCATATCTTGTTGTAGTTGCTCTTCTATCTGCAGCTAATGTTACACATAACGATATAAGCATGTCAAAATAACAAATAACAAACTAATTGCTAATATATTATAACATACAAATTGAATGGAGCTTAAGTTAGTATACCTGCATGGGTTGTGAGAAATGGGGGCTTATTCCGATGTTAAACCTCGAGATTATGGTTTTCTGAATGAAAAAAGGGATCAAATTAAATTTATTAGCATAAGACAGAGGAGACAAATTGTGCATAATTAGATGTATAAAAATTATTGATGCAAGCTAACCAAAACATAATTCCTTGTGTACTTGCTGTCAAACATGTTGATTAGAAGCAATCAAATATGATTAATTAGTAATTAATCCGTACGGTAGTAAACCCGGCCGGTCCCCAAATCCTACCCTTCTAATTTCCAAATTAAAGAGGGAAAAAAAAAACGAAGCAAATTAAAAAGAAAAGAAAAAAAGGATTGAGTATCTAAATGACCTTTCTCTGCTCAATTTTATGAAGAGCCTCTACAAGGAACCTCTTGCGCTCCTCCACCTCGTGGATCGATTTTGATGTTCCCATGTCTGGCATCAATTTTCTGCAAATGCACATTATTGGGTTTATAAAAGTATCATGAAGGTAGGTTATATGTTTCTATTATATTAATTGAGATTTAGAGTGTGTGTAGTGTGTCAAGTTTTAGAAATAGAACTAGTAGCGGACCTATACCAGTTTGAGCTATTGATTTTTCAGAAAAGTACAAGTGTGTGTCAACAAATTGTGCTATTGGTGGCCATCAGCTATTTTAATACATACATATTAAATCTTCATACTTCAAATATATAGTGTATGCTATACTCAAATATCAACTGAACATAAAACAATATCAGATAGCTCCTGGAACAATATCAGATAGTGAATTTAATGTTATAAATGCATACTTTTGTAGGTCCTGGAGCAATATAAGCTTCTTCGTCTCTTCATTAATTTCCTGCTTTTATTAAGTCACAAACATTAGTAAATAAGCCGGTGAAATTTATATCATTAAGATAATTAAATATTCTTAACTAATAATCATTGCTTTTGAAAGCTCAAGCCAACATGGTTTATTAGTTTATCAAAAATCGACCTCATGAATTATATATATACATGCAGTCTCAGCAAAGAAAAAAGTATCCTGATTAAGAAATCAATCAGAAAATGATAAATACTGTACCTCTTTATTTGCCTCCAGGCTGAGCAGTACACATAAAAAATTGCAGCAGAAAGAATGACAATGAAAATGTTAGATTATAGAAGCCGATACGAAAGAAGAATATTGTTTACATATCTAATTAACGTTGCACTGCCTAATTATTAGTTTTGTGTAAACTTGATATTGTGATAATTTGATATTATGTTCTTGAATAAATAATATAAAAAAATTAAGAATACTTTACCGTTGTTGGTCTTCCATATCTTGTCTCACAAACCTATTAATATTTTCAATGGTATCCTACAAATAGATTCAAGTAATGTTAGGTACTGCCCAGATAGTACATACAAAGAACTAGATTCCTTTAATGTTTTGTATAATATTTCGATGCAAAGACATATTTGCATGCTATTTTTTTTGTAATAAAAAGTAACCCATTATAAGTAAAGAAAGATAACAGATGCGAGGATTGTACCTGCGAGATTACTGGCTTATCACTGTTGTACATCAGCCATAATACAGACAAAGAAAAGCAATACAAAAGAAAGAAAATTCATTAGGAAAAAGAAATTGATATACTCATATACATAATTGATCATATTATTAAATAGTCTTGTAGGGATTAATATGCGTACCTGTTGTCCACTTCCCCTGCATTTGTCTCTGAAATAGTAGCTTGGTGTTGTATGTATTCTTGTAATATTCTCTCTACTCTACTCAGAAAAAAAATTAAAAAGAACAAAAAATTAGGGGTTGTAAAATAAATTCAGGCCAAATCGGATGAAATTTGTGACCATCCAAGAAAAAAAATGCATGTATCCATATTTTGCATTGCATTTCAAAGAAGGTATCCATATTTTACATATATTCTAGTAAAGTTGAAGATTAATTAGTTGATTGAATTAGACTAAATGTATGGAACCATGAAAAACATTCTAGGTGCCAGATAGAGGTGAAGCAACAAACTAATATCGAGTATAATGGGTAAAAAATGAAAAAAAAATTTCAAACAATAAAGAAAGTTGTTTTCTTTGGAAGAAAAAGAAAATAAAAGAAAAAAGATTACTTCTTGTTAGAGAAATGCCGTAATCTACCATTCGGGGCGTACATAATCAAAGCGACATCCACGTCGCATAGAACGGATAGCTCGAAGGTTTTTTTGAGGAGACCCTTGCTTCGTTTTCCATAGGTCATCTGCCTCTCAAACTGTGTGTCCTTCCTCTCAATCTTCCTCGGTGCCATTAATTCTTTTGCCTTTTTTTTAATTAATTTGCTAAAGAAACGTTTGAGAAAATATTGAATACAAAGAGAGAAGATATTAGAGAAGGTAGGATATGACGGAAGTTGGACAAGAGAGTGTAGTTATTATATATATAAATGTATTGGTTGTATAAAAGGAAACAATTAAAGGTGCATGATACAATGTTGACGGTGATGGCATACAAAAATAGAAATAAAAAATAGGATAAAGTATTAATAGAACATGTTTCACTCAGCGAATGAGACTTTATTAGAATCTCCAATTCTGTATCCCCACATACCGTTCGCAGCATTTTTTTTTTTCTATTTTTAACAACGGACACTTTTGCAATTTTCCTCTTTTATTGAAAAAAAAAGAAAAGAAAAGAAGAGCGTGTGCAATAGCGGACCCAAATTGAGTTCGATGACCAAAACAACCGTCCGATCTAATTTTAACTTTTTCGCTTTATTAACGGATTCTTTTTCGTACTCGTTCTTATACCCGTTTTTTCTTTTTCTCCCGGTCTGTTCTTCTCCTCCGTTTTTTCTGTTCTCCGGATCCGCTATGGAACAAAGAAGAAAGTGAAAGGCACCGTGTGCTCTTCGACTGGTGCCTCTGGTTACATTGTGCTGTGGCTCGTCAAGCTCCTTCTCGATCATGGCTACACCGTGCGCGCCTCCGTTCGCAACCCCAATTCCATCTCTCTTGTTGTCGGATCAGTAGCAATGCAAGGTGCTTCTGATCAAGTTGTTGCTACTCTTTTATTTTCGTTTTGATGGCAGCACAAAGGAGTGCATATAAGGTGTTTGTTGCATTGCCTAAGACATATGAGGATGTGTTATCTGTTTTGTTCTCAGTTCTTAGGCCTCAGTTTCTGGTATGGAGCTAGTCGCAGAGGATGTGATTCTGGTAAAAAGGAAGCACAGACTAAAGACTGGTACCAAAACCAGTACCGCTGGTACTGAGTTTGGAGATGAAGCTGAACTGCACTGCTCTAAACATGCCAATTATTTTCACACTAATGACTAATGGATAAAGATAATTGATAGTGGCAGGAGTCAAAATTATTTATTCCTAGAAATATATTAAATATATTGTCGAGCATGAGAATTGAGATGTATATAAAAAAAAAAGTCAAATGTCTTTATTTTTTAAAATATTAACAGCTCAAAATTTAAAACTAAAATGTCAAAATAAAACCGTTGGATGCAGTGTTATTCGAACCGGACCGGACCGCCAATTTAACCGAAAAAACCATTACTGGTCACCTGTCTGGTTCGGTTCTATTTAAAGACCGCTTAAGCAGTTGACTCGGTTAAAACCCATTTAACCGGGTGGATTTTTTATAAAACTGCTGAACAAAATCGAAGTACAAACCCGGTTCAATACATATTTCATAAATCTAGCAGAAATCGTGATTTTCTCTCGGATCCTAAAATTTTTTTCATTTTTCTCAAATCGCCAAGATGGAAAGCACCTGGAAATTGGATCCCCTTCCTCCTATGACCTCAATTATCAATTTGGTTGTGTTCTTCAATATTGTTGATCTATTAAGTGTATTTCACGATGGTGCAAGTAGCTTGAAAGTTGAAACGAGATTGCAAAAGAAGTTGTCTACATCCAATACTGTAAGTAATCTCATACAATTAATTAATGAATTCAAATATGTAAAATACGTGAAATTCTTGAATTTTTTAGTAAACTTTATGAATTGATGCATACATTTTAAGTGTTTGATGAAATGCCCAAATGAATATAATTTTAGATGAGAGCAGTGGTAATCCTTTCAACAATTCATAGAGGGATTAATTTTGTTCGGTATCAGTAATTCTGAAGAAGAGGATTTGAGTGTTGTGTAACCGCTGGATGAAGTTTTGTTAACTCATTTCAATTCAATTTTTGTATGTTGTAGTTTAGACAGTATGACTCATTCGAATATGCCTGAGTAGGATACTGTTTGGGTTTAGATGCGTGGTAATATGCACTATATAAGATGTGCTTCTGTAGACTGTGCAAATGCAATAATCATGATTCCTGGCAATTTTTTTCATGAAAATTTAAAACAAAATCAGTAATTCATTTATGTTGCTTGTTTAAGTACTTCTCGATGTATTTAGTTTTTAGAATACAATTTAAAATATTAACCCTAACATCAGTATTCAAACTTTCCCTTGAGCGAAACTCTATCAGCGAGTCTGACCATATTTCATGTACCAACATAGTACCCAGTACTCCTGCTTGTACCAGTTCCCTTGTCAGCAGTGTAATTTCCATCTTTAATTTTCATATGCAATAAATATAATTTTAATTTTCCTCAATTTTCATATGCTATTGATCTCTGATTTTGCAAGTTCATACATTTTGGGAGAACCTAATCATTTTTGTTGTACAGAGATCATGTCGGCAATTAATCTTGAACTCAAAGAGAAATTTGATTGAGGAGTGTCCAAGTGGATGATTGATGCCAGAATTCCTTTCAATGCTTGTAACGTCAAGTATTATCAACCCATGTGTGAGAGAAATTGGAGTGTGTTTGAGTTCATTCACTCAAAAAAAAAAGGAATAGAATTGAGCACCAAAGGTTAAATGATCTTATGTATGTTCTATATAACTTGAAATTGCATCAAACATATGAAAAGGGTTGCAGGTGAAATAAAATTAAATTTCCAACAAAAGTTTAAAAGAAGTTGTTGAATTGTAGGATATCGTTCGATGGAAAAAATTATGATCCTATTAGCTTTGAAGATTTTGTTAATGATGGCAAGTTGATTTTGAAGGATGATCCACCACTCTTGACGATTGATGAAAATAAGAAATTTTGCAAACAAATGACTGCACTTACGATACAAACCAATGAAGACAATGATAATTTTTTCGTAACCTAGCTTGAATTATGAACTTCAATATAATTTATTTTAAAATTATAATTACATTATTACTTGAACTTGTGATTTTCTAGATAAATTTTTAAATTTGGATGAATTTGATTCTGGAGATAAAGTTGAAGACCCATGCACAAACAACATGAAAAGAGTTGGAAATTAATAAAATCAAAGTGTTAATGCCTGGCAACATATTGTTGTCTCAAATAGGGAGTGGCATTTTACTTAGCCTCAATTTTAGCTTTTAGAATTTTATTTTTGATGTTGGTTTTTTTTTAGCCATTAAAAATATTAAACATTTTATCATCTTCTCTTTTGTTTTTTTACATATCCACTATTTATGCTTACTGGTTGGTTTTGAATAGTCAGTGTACATGTTAAGAAAATACTATTCATATCCACTACAAGTTCAAAAATACCGGTAATCTTCTTTTTCGGAATTTAGCATGTAAAATTAAGTACACTTGAAAATGCTAATTCTTGAGTTTTGTAATTTGTTTTTGAGAACAGTTCGAGCACATATTAGGTTTATTGTTAATTTTGATTTTTTTGGGGTTTTAGGGGAAGTTTTTTTTATTTCATATTAATTTCTAACAATTTATAGGGGACAATATAGTTATGCGTTTCTTACTTGATCTTCTATGTGTATATGTGTATTCTATATAAATTATGACTGTTTTAAAAAAAATTAGCGGTTGAATTGGTTGATTTAGCGGTTCAATCGATGAACCATTCACCCTAGACATGTAAACGGATCGGATATTATCTGATTTCGTCCGGATTTGAATCCGAAAAATTACCTAAATTATCCGATCCGTATCCGGAAAATTATAACGGATAAGAATATGGTAAGACAACTATCAGTATTTGACCATTTACACTTTTAAACCACAACAAATATACTATATGTTCTTAAATTAATTTATTAAATTGCATATTGTACTAATAATTTATTAAATTGCATATAGATATACATTTTGATGAACAATATAACACTATGACATAATAAGTGACTAATATTTTAATAATATAATAGATGTTTTGTAACCAACAAGCTAATTATGAAAAATATCCATATCCGTCCGATATCTGATTCGTATCCGTAATATTTAATATCCAATCCGTATCCGTATCCGTATCTGAGACTATTCGTATCCATATCCGTATCCGAAAAATTATAACGGATACGGATACGGTAAGGCCACTATCCTATCCGTATTCAACTGTTTATACCCCTAGTTCACCCAGAGTTTTACAAGGTCAATGTCCGATCCAGTTTTGATAACATTGGTTGGATATGATCTATGTTATTTTCTTTATATGCTCATAATTTTTTTTATCATTTTTGGATTAATTTTTGTAAATCAATAAGTTAAAAAATAAACATCCCTTAATTATCCATATCAATTTAATTTTACATGCTCTTGAAAACAAACAAAAGAAAGTTAAAATGCCTTAATATTTTACATGTACACTGATAAAATGATGTAGATCACATTTAACCGTTTTTTCTTTTGACATTTAAATTTTAAATTTTGAGTCATTAAAATTTTAAAAATAGAGGTATAATGAAGTCACAAAGAATAAAGGTATTTTAACCCCCTCGTACAAAAATCCATCTCATCCTCACATTTCTAAATGATAGGAGGTCTTTAAATTTGGTCAGAGAAAATTTAAAATTGAAATGAACCAATTCAGTTGCTTGTGTGCTCCAGAAAGAAAGCGGGAAGAAAAGAGAAAAGAGGCGGTGTACAGAGTTAACCTCCTTTATACTTTGATTTATTAGGAATTACAAAATTTGAATAGTTGATATATATATATAGAGTTAGGCTGGGTGCTATGGATAGCATAGTGGCCTCTATGCTACGGCTCAATATTCGAGTTTTCAAAATCCAAACGGTCGATCCGAACCGTTCATCTTATTCTCCATATTAATATCTGCTTGGAAACCAAATTTTACATTTTTCTGAATTTTTTTACTATTTATTAAGTATTTTACAAAATTGTTGATCCAACGGTGGCTGCACAAAACAGTAAAACCGTTGGATTAGCGATTTTCAAAGTGGCTTAATAAATAGTAAAAAAAATTCATAAAATTATAAAATTTGGTCTCCAAGCAGATATTAATATGGAAAATAAGATGAACGGTTCGGATCGACCGTTTGGATTTTGAAAACTCGAATATGGAGCCGTAGCATAGAGCTATGCTATCCATAGCACCCCAGCCTAACTCTATATATATCTCCTCTATATTATGCATCTTAAATTGAGTAGGCTGTCCTGAAACTCCAACGGTCAAGATTGATTTATATAAAATCGCATCAGATCTGAACCCTCCAGTTAAATAATTTGCCATCTTTGATTAAATACATCATTTATATATGTAGAAGTCTACATTTAGTTCAAATTGAACCCGTCACATGTATAGCCACATATATTACCACAAGCATTTTCGCTCTGCACCGTTGGATCTGAATCAAAAATCGTGCAAATGAAATTAATTGTTCGCTGGAGAAAAACTGAACCCTTCCCGATCGATCCCTTCTTCTTCCAAGAAAAACTAAACCCTAACCATCTCTCGCCTCGCCCTCACGATGCACCATCTCGCCCTCTAGCCCTCTCGCCTCTCCTGCTGCCGCGTGCCTTGCTCAGGTTATGGCCTCCCAAAGCGGTTGGAGCCGTGACGACGACGACGACTAAAATTTCCACTCCCCTCTTTCCCCTTCGCGTCCCCGTTCCTCCACCGTACCTCTGTCGTCACCATTTTCGCCTCCATTCCTCCGTGGAAATGACCCAAGTTCGGTTGAGAAACGAGTTGAGAGGCTGACTTGACCCGTACCTCCGCTGTCACCACTTGGCGAGACTCTGACTTGACGCAGATGCTGACTTGGCGAGGTACGGTGCATTCTTCTCCATTCCTTTGTGGAAATGACCCCAGTAATTTCATTATTGAGCAGATCTCATTTTGCAATTGTGACCACAAATTATTGAGCAAAATTTTTCATTACCTTGCTTCAATTTCAGATTCGATGAGTTTGGAATTCGTCCACTAACAATAAAGACACTCTCTGATTCTGGGTATGTATATTCAACCGTTGTGCAAGAGGCTTCCCTTTCTATTGGCTTAGAAGGTATTGTAAGTTCTTTCCTTTACATCGTGGATTATTTTAAGATAATGTATCATGGATGTAGGTTTATGCTAATTTGACAAATAGTAGGTACTGTTACTGTCAATTAATTATATTGTTCTTAAGATGAATCAAAAGTTAGTAATATCTCATAATATGCTATTGAGGCATTTTCACAAACAGCTTATGGCCTTTTTGCGCCCCTACTATCCGTGATATTCAGTAGTAATTTTGTTATATAACATGATATCAGAGGGCCTCACAATAAAAGCTTCAATTTTGCCCCTATTTGTATATGCATACTACAAATTTCAGAACTGACCCTTCTTTTATTAAGTGTAGGTTGATAAGGAGGAGGGAGGCGCTTGTGTATAACACACCTGGTGGCCATGTGACATGTGACGTAAGAGACGGAATTGCAAAATTGGGAGATTTGCGGTTTCGGGTTTTGGATTATGTTGGGCTTCAAACTGCTGCCACATCAGGTACCATCTTTAGTCGGACAGCTGAGATGACAGTAAATGTTCTCTCCGGGTCTCAATTCGCCATTTTCTTGATAGATGTCAGGTTAAGTACTTGTCTATCCTTATCAATTACATTATCTATTCGCTGATGTATTTCCTTTTGTACCACCTGTGACAGGTTTCTATGTGGTGAACAAGACATTGATGGTTGGATTAGCCCCCTCTACATTGTGAGTTATTGTCCTTCCGTCTCTGTATATCCTTCTTTTAGAATTAATGATCTGTCCTATGTTTTAACTAAGAAATATTGAGGTCCCATATGCCTACGCTTGAGGTACCATCTGTTTTTCCTCAACTTGCTCTTCCAAACAAGGTTCACACCGACCAATCCAATTAAAAATAGCAGCTGAAAGGATGTCTATACCAGTAAATCCCTACATCCCATATGAGGAAATAGTACCAATGGCAGCTCGAATGAAACCAGTGGGAGAAGGAATATATTGTTTATTCCAAATTAGAAAATAACTACTACTGACATGTACCGGTATATGTATATAGACATATATACTACTATATAGGGATTTGTTGTACAAAATAACTACTACTGACATGCACGTACCAGTATATATATATCAGTATTATTTTACATAATATAAATTTGTGATTATGTGCATATATTAGAAAAGTATATATCCATATACTGGAACGTAAAATAATGCACAATTGCTTGTACATGGGTACACAGTGGTTCATATCAGTACATAACTTTATGAGCTGGATCTATTAAGTCTATTGTTAGATGAGGAGTAGATATATCATAGTTCATGGGATAATAGTAATACCATGCAGAAATTCAAGTGTGAACTCTGTATGATCTTTTTTTTTTTTCCTTGTCAAATGTATACTCTTAAATCTGACTGGGACCTTGGTTTCTACCAAAATTTATATTGCTTGCCCACTGAATTTTAATATATGCGGCGTGCTCTGATACTCTCTATTAATCTGGTTCTGGATAATTTTAGATAGACCTTAGTATAATAATCTGCCCTTGGGGACCCTTCCCCTACAGATCTCGAAGAGGAGAAGTTACAATGGAAAGAGAGTTTAGGGTTCCACTCAATTTCTCTTGACTTTCCCCAAATCAAGCGGTTCGATGAAGCTGCTTTCTAATTTTCACTTTTTAACATAGTCTTATTGTTTTCTCAGAAACAAAAGGTTTAATTTCCAATTTAATTGGCCTCAAACAATTTGTAGGCTGTCTTACACAAGCATCTCTTGGAAACTGTGGCTACTCCTACTACCGACAAGTTCCTTTACACGATGGTAATCATTAATTTCTAAAATCATTTTTGGTTGTGAAGTTGTCTGGAAATGATACTAATTATCAATTATCGTAGGATACGGGTAACAAATTGATAAATTTGCTTATTACTTTCATTGTTCTTTATTTGAGATTCAAATTTGCCCTTCAATCATTCTCTGTATCAGAGGTTTTCTAATTTATGGTGTAAGAATTCCAACTCTAAAATTTGGGAGAGATGGTGGTAAAATTTGCATCTTTTCTTATTTCCTCCTTTTCTCTTTTCTTATTATATTTATTGTTTCCACAACAGGTTGAGGAGCTCCAGTTGTTTTCAATTGTATGAGTCATTTCTAACTTCCTCTAATTGGATATTACTAACTTCCGACAAACAGAAACCTGTGTGGAAGAATATTAAATGAATAAACAAATGGAAATCAACTAAATGAATGAATGCAAGTGATTGAAATTACAAGAGGCAGCAAGGTGAAGTATGAATTGGACAAAGCAAGTTATCTCATAAAGGTGGTTCCTTTGCTGGAGAAGTCAGGTATTTTTATATTTTGTTCTAATAAATTTTAAACAGAAACAAACTAATTCCATAAACATACACTTTACTGAAGATGAAACATGAAGGGCAGTTTGGGCACTGTCGAAATTAAATATTGATGGGGCATGGATAATTTTTTATTGTTTGAAGGAATTTTTATCATTTTATTTTTATTTAAAAAAACGCAATGCTGAAACTTTCCAATGTATGTACATGAGAAGTTTGTGTAAGCACTTGGAGATGCAAGCCTTACAGCAGGAGCAAGTATGTTTTTTTTTTTTAATTTATATTGTTAGGTTATATCATTCAAAATGTGGAGAATTGGTATGCTTTACCTGTTGACTTTGTTTATATTATAGAAAGTTCTATTTAATTATTTATTTGAATAATTATTATTTTTATTGGTTTATTTTTATTTTATTAAAATGTCTTTTTGTTTAAGAATATTTTTTTGTTATCTTATAAAATGTCTCCGTTGCAACGCACGGATACGATACTAGTATATATATATATATTTCATCTTTCTCTTTCTATCTTGTCATCTACCTCTCAAAATGTAATATTCTGAAACATAATAATATTCTGAATAAAGTAAACATATCTGATTAGATTCA
This sequence comes from Carex rostrata, assembly GCF_964058835.1. Lineage (NCBI taxonomy): Eukaryota > Viridiplantae > Streptophyta > Magnoliopsida > Poales > Cyperaceae > Carex > Carex rostrata. The sequence continues at coordinate 6,695,609 of NC_135930.1, read as the reverse complement.
GTCACCTCTCCTCATGAATTTAAAAAAAAAAAAAAGATTTGACAATGTGTGAAAGAAAAATGTTTTGTCGGCTTTGGTCAATTGATATTAGTTTCCACTGATAGGTCCAGATTTGTATTTATTTGTGGGATGGATACTGTTTGTGAATTATTGGTAGAAAAATCGTCTGCTCTACAAAAATAAATAAATACAGTTTGGGAATTATTTTTGTACACAAGAAACTAACTAGGAAATATTTTTTTTTGTACACACCACAAGTTAAATTAGGTCAATTGTTATCTCTGGGGGGATGAATATGGTCCTTGTTTTGTACTACAAAGATATATAATCCGGTTTTGTTTGAGAATAGTCAATTATTTTTATACACTATCTGAACTTGCAATCGCCTAAAATATATGTAATTTTTTATCATGAAATTAACTTTCAAGTTCTCAAAAAATTACTCCTGATGATTTTGTACTAAATTTTAAACGTAGTTCTCATTTGTATTAATACTAGATTAATAAAACTACGATATATAAGAAAATTAATATTTGATATAGTGGTAAAAGACAATAACTCTATGTGGAAGACGAACTTTCATAATTCGAATGAGGAATTTCCTGTAAATATTAGACAAATAATTTACTTGACTAGCAACCTCTTTTTTCTTTTAAAAAAATAAAAACATATAACACTAAACACAGTATAGAAAAATAAAAGGTTTGGTTTAGGAAGCAACTCCCATCACATTTGGGCTATATATGCCTTATTTTTTAAATCAGCCTGAACCAACAATTTACCAATTATGGGCTGATTTATTAAAAATAAAATAGATATTTTATAAATTTAAATTGAGTTTTAATAGAAAAAATAATAACTTGAATAAATATGTGAATTTTAAAATTTAGAAAATTAATTATGATATTTAATTTTGAAAGATATACAAAATATTCTCCTTAAACTAAAATATTCAAAATGGTGTAAAATTTTATACAATTTTTTTAGGATAAGCCCATAGGCAAAATGGTAGAATATATGACATAACATAATTAAATATAATAATTTCTATATTACAAAATAGAGTCGGGCTACTCTAATGATGTAAGCATATCTATGCTACCAATTCGTAGTCCGTCCGATTAACTTTCAGATTCCCGTCTGATGAATTCATTTTTTTTTTTTTGTTTAGAATGTTGGCAGAAGCTATCAAGTGATTTTCAAAATTTACGGAACTAAAAAGAATTAACGGGTCCCTTCTCTCTATTTCTCCGCGTCCACCCCGCCTCCATTCCGTCAGCAATGGGAGAATTGGGTTTTTTTAGTCGGAGTTTACCAGCAGTTTGAATTGAACAGAATAAGGCGCGAAGGAGAATTGGGCTCAAACTGAGATAAATGGGCTAGAATCTAGATAAGCACTGGGACCAGCGAGTTCAGGGTTAAAGGGGATGTAGAGAAGACACTGATCGATGGGGCACAACGCGACAGGCTGCTTCCTTGATCCTTCTCCCTCTGAGGAAATTTGTTACTCTGACGGGGACCACAAGCGTTATTCAACCTATCTCTCCGTTTTTTGGAACAGGATGATCAAGGAAAGGACTGAAGAGAGGGCATTTGAGTAGTAAGAAACGGAGAAGGCTTGTGAAGATTACAGAGGCCGTTAGGAGGAATCTCGGAACTTTAGTAATAAGTCCCTGAGTTTATCTTAATTTTACTATGTTAGTTGAAGGGTGTAATTGAATAAATAACCTCTTAAATAGGGAGCTGAGGCCAGAGGCTCAAACTTGAACAAATAACTTGTTATAGGAAGCTCAGACTTGAAATTTATTCTATCTTACTATGCAATTTTAACCCGAAATTTCCCTTTCCAGCATTCAATTTATTTCGTTATCTTCCATAAAACCAAATTTATCCATGCTTTTCAATTGAGTTCATGACACGCTCCGACTGAGCCTCTCTCCACCACCGCCACCTTCAATCCCACCTCTCCTGGTTAGCGCCTCTCTCTCTCTCTCTCTATGTTGATCTGTCTCCCTCTCCCTCTCTTTCTCTCTCAGCAATTTGTTTAAATTGGAAAACCCTATGGGGTTTAAGGCAGGTTGATAAAATGCGAAAATTTTTGTTGCTCTTTTTATTGAGATAATGTAAGTCCTATTTTGCTTCTTAGCATGGTAAACAAGCATTATATAATTAAGACAAGTTATTTTATGGAAAATCTTGAATCTGTGCAGCATTAGGTCTAATATTATAGTTAATTAAGACAAGTTCTTTTTGCACAAATTAGTTTGTTCACTCAGTCATTTAATTAATTAAGTAGTACTCATCATTTCCTTATCAGGAAAAAATCCGGTCAAATCAACAAAGCAAGAAAAATATCAAGAAAATATATGGTCTGTCACCATTTTTAAAACACCCAAAAACACTGTTTTTGTTTCCAATGGTCAGCTCTTGATTAGAGAAACCTCCCATTAAAATTTTATTTCCTAAAATTATATGAATGAATACCTCAATTAACAACAAATTTGAATGTAAGCCATGATGTTGTTACTTTTTGTAGAAAAGCTGTATACATCTTTTTTTTTTCTTTCACGGTTTTTAATACACTATTATTACATAGGAACTTTCAAAGAAAGGCATCTAATTTTTCTTTCACTATTATCACTATTTTTAACTCACTACTGTCATCTCTTTCAATTTTTTTATCATTTGTTGGTTGGTTACTTTGCCGTGTAATAAAAAAAAGCTTAGAAAAAAGAAAAATCCAAAGGTGAAAAGATGGAAGTAATTCAGCGTAACTGGTGGATACCGCTCGTACCAGTCTCCTACTATTCTGCGTACAAATTAACTGAAATCCCTCCAGGTCATCACCAGTCCGGTTTGATTGCTCCAAATCAACAACAGAAGGTGAAAAAAGTGTAATTCTTATCCTTTTTATTATTATTCTTTATCCTCATCGCAATTATAATTTAAAAGGAATCCTAAATCTAAGCATTTGGAAAAGATTGCATCTATGTCTTTGTGTATGTGTTGGGAAAGGGAGGGGTTCCAAATATTTTGTTTTACCTTTTTTTTTTCAATTTATGTAACTGAAGAATTTTAGTTTAGTACTTCAGGGTTTTCAATTAATAACAGTAATGGCAGCCATTATACCAGCAGTTATATAAGTTTGTCTGATAATCTGTCATCCCATTAAATCAAACTGGGATGCCCTGTTGAAAGCAAAAGAATGTATATTTGACGGGCCTTTTTCGGACTAGTTTTGTTTGAAGCTTCATTGCATAGTTGCGTAGTTGAATAGTTATCATGCTGGCAAAATGTAAGATGAAACACAGAAAAAGTACACTAACTAAGAAGAGCAGTTCAATACCGTTTTTTTTAAAAGAAAAGCTGACTACAGCCCGAATTTATATTACTATCATTGTTTTTACAACTATTTCTTTAAAACTAACTAGGAACTGAATTAAAAAAAAAACGTTTTACTACAAAACCCCTTCTGAGAAGAAAGGCTGAGTTCAAGATTTTTGTAATTTTTTTATTTTACAATGTATAACAGATAAGAGAAGAGCAGTTCAAGACTGGTCGTTTACTTGGTGAATTCCTAAGGCTCATACGTGGCAAGCAACCTGATGTGGCGGGGGAGCTACAAACTTCAATAGTGCGCTATCAAGAGAAGTCTCCAAATCAGCTTTTTAACCGAAAACTTCAGGTACAAAAGTTAGCTTTGAATGTTAATTGTGATTCTGTGTTTGATTGTTACTCTAGTTATTCTGAAAATTGTTAGATGGAATTTGGTTTTATTTGTAAGTTGACAAGTTGTTCTCTAGATTCTTTAAACCAAAATTTTTATTTATAGCATTAAAAAAAAAAAAAAAAGCAGAACACCCTCGTTTCTGGGGAATTCCATGAATACCCAGGCTGTAGAGCCAATCTGCGGCACCAATTAATGGGGACCGCACAGCCGATCTGCAGCCCAGAAAGGGGTCCACATATTGGTTCTACGGCCCCAATATTTTTTTTCCCTTTTTTTCAGAGAAATTTATTAACTAAAAGACAAAAAAAATATTGCACAGAGTGACAGAGTGTTTTTTTTGGTCTTTTAGTTAATAAACCAACACATTGAAGTATGAACTCTGTATAATATGCTTCACATGTTCAAAGTGATTGGACCAAGACTTTTTTTTCATTAATAAATTTTCTATAAAAAAAAAAAAGTTGGGGCCGGAGAGCCAACATGTGGACCTCTGTCTCGGGCCGTGGATTGGCTCTGCGGCCTGGGTAATTCTCGAATTCCGATGAAACAAGGATATTTTGGTTTATTTTTATTTTTTTATTCTATAAATAAAAATTTCGGTTCTTAAAATCAATACATAGCAAACTGCTCATATACATATATACTCATCTTATGCAGGTGGATTTGGTTGGGATCATTCATATAGGAGACGAACAGTATAGCTACTACCCTTTCTTCTCTCAATAATGTTTCAAGAAAAATTTAAAAGAAAATCTTGCACGATTATAATACAATTCATGGCTGATTGTATCTAACATGGGGTATAAATGTGAAATATTCTTATAATAATAATAATAATAATCATAATAATGTGCATTCTGGAAAATCAAATATTGCTAGGTACTACCAGCAAATAAAGAATCAGCTTAGGAGTTATGATTGTGTCCTTTTCGAGGGGATAGAAGATGTAAATAGTACTGATGTTGAAGAAGTTTCTGCTTGTAAGAAAGTGATAAATTCGCACTCAGAAGAGGCAAATAGAATAGCATTGGTTTGCCAGAATAATTTCATCTTTGAGGTGCAAAGTTGGAAAAAAGCAGATCTTCCATGGAGGACTTTTGCACAGCTGGAGGTATGCTAACAGTTTTCTCTTTTCTTACCAACGCGATTGAATCCGACAAAACAAAACAAAATGTTTTTACTTTTCTAAGATTTAAATAATTTTTTTTTATTTTCTTGATGCAAATTTCAGGAGAAGTGATTGCATTTTGTAGAAGGGGAATTATGTTGAGAAGGATGTGTGTGTCTTGGGAAATTTTATAAATTAACCTTCTTTGAAAATAAATTAAACAAAATACACTCCTCCTCAAAATTTCTTGACAAAATGCCCCTCTGGAACCCACCCACATAAAACTTTCCGCCCCTCCCAATTTACTCCCATTCTTTTCATTTACCTCTTCTCCTCCCTTCAAAATTCTAATCTCCTCCATTGAAAATTCTGCGTTGGAACTTTATTATCAATATGCTTAGGTGGAAGGAGCTTGAATATGAATGTAATGGTTAAACATAGTCGTGTTGTTTAAACATTAATTATTAGAGGAGGAAAGACTGATTAGGTGGAAGGAGCTTGAAAATCAAGGAGGGAGAAAAATCAAACGTGTTTTGCAAATCATGCCCGACATTTTGAAACATTTGTTGTCAGATCATTCCTTTTGGATGCCAGTGCCGGCATTTGTGCCACTTATCACATACCTGACTTGCTTGCGTAATGGTCTAAATGCCCATGATATCGACAAACTAGAAGAGATGTTCAAATTAGGGATTCTACACTACTTTGCCAAGAATCCCAAGTTCTCTAGAGCGAGCGACGTGGTATACGAGTGAGTACTGATATGATATTATTCTTGATTTTTCATAAATAACCTCAAATTGTAACAAACACTTTCAAATTCTCTTACAAATTCTTGTAGATATGACGAAGACTATGAAGGCGATTCAAACTATACTAAATTTGCAGTACTAATCAGGGAGAGAAACAAATTTGCAATAGAGGTGCTAAAGGCGGCAATTGCAGAAGGTAAAATGTCTATTGCAATACTGTTTGGTGCCGGTCACATGGCGGATTTTCACAAAAGACTTGTTAAAGAACTTAAGATGGTACCGGTCACGGTGGAGTGGGGCACTGCATGATCGATCAAAGAGGGACCCAAAAGCAAACTCTTTCATCCCTTGTTAGACAAATTTCAAAGAGAGGATAGGACCTTCATTTTAAGCAGTCTTATTTTTTCTTTCCTTGTAGTGGATTTTTGGGCACGGAGAACCGGGTTCGGATTGCATTACTGGGTTGCTTCTTGGGTCTTTAGATTTAGATACTTTTTCTCCAAGAGACGAAAAGAACGATTGGAGAAACTGCAACTTTGAATTTCATTTTGAATAGGAATGAAATTGAAGAATTACTAGAGGACTCTTTATTTTGTTTTCTTTTTATAGTGAGGTTGGATTCATTTTTGGCAAATTGTTTTCTAGTATTATCAAGTATTTATACAATATATCTATTTATTACGATAATTAAAAGGATGCATCAATTGTTGTACAATATATTACTTACAAGCACTTACATCACGTTGAATACTTTAATTTGTTGGTGCTTTTGATTAATTCAAAATCATTTCCGCATAATTTATAAAATTACGAAAAAAAAGTGTTATACCCTATATTTTGCATGACCGACGTGTCTGGTGCCTGATCGGGGATACCGCAGGGCCAATATTATTTGAACGGTTGAGATTTTTCAAAAAGCCACACAAAATATGAGAATTCACTTTTTTTCCTATGGCCCTCAGAATTATACGACTTAAAAAATTTAACAGATTAGTATTTATATATCTAGAAACATGCATGTACCTTAAAATTATTATTTTATTTTTTACAAGCAAAAACTATTTGTTTCAAAACAACACGACACTTACTTAAAATAAATGCTATTAAAATTTTATTTATTACTCTATAACTTTCTATTACATAGTACAATTAATATTATATAGTTCTTCCATATACACTTAATACAAGATTATGTTACCTTAATTACATTAATAAAATATAAAACTATTCAAAAGTAAAGACCACTTCTGCAAATTGCCCAACACTACTAGAAATATTATGATGCGAGTTGGGCTATTGTTCTTCATGAAGTACACGACATGTTTTATTTCACGCTCATATCATTATTTTTGAAGTCCAAAAGTTCAATCAGGACCATTTAGCGTAATCTCCATAATAAAATGATCTTGGAGACCATTTTAAAATTTTTAAAAACAATTTACTATTTTTTTAGAATTTATCAAAATCGTTGTTTTTCAAAAAATTCTAGAGCATAAAAAACAGCCATTTGCAAAAATTCTAAAAATACTAAAAAAAATACATGAAAATATAAAATTTGGTTTTCCAACACAATTTTTTATGGGAATCCTTTTGAACAATTTAGATCGATTGTTTAAACTTTCAAATTAGAAAATATAAGCGAGAAATAAAATATGTCATTTAATTACTTAATAAAGTACAATATTTCATAAAGTAAAATAGCCCAACTCTTATGATATATCTCAGATGATAATTAATAGTGACGAAGATGATGGTCGCAATGAGTTCGAAACAAGAGTTTAAAAGCATTAGAATGGTCTACAATAAAGTAGAGCATCCGTGAAATTAACAGAAGCTCATATGTACTGAGTTACCAAGTTATCATTATTTTGGGCCAGCAATGAGACCGATCGAATTTTATATATAATCTCAAAGATTAAAAAAGAAAAAGAAAAAGAAAAAAAGTTATTACAGAAAAATATAAAATAAATAAGAGATCCTAACTAAATGACACTATTACAGTCGCTAAACACATAATAAACAGTAGAGGTCGATTAAACTTTTGGCAACAAGTTGAGATATATAGAATTAAAATGAGATATATAGAATTAAAATGCAAATCAGGTGTGGAATTCAAATGCAATTACAGTCGCTTGACACATTAAATTTTGAGATATATATATATATATAGAATTCCACACCTGATTTGCATTTTAATTAATATAATTAACACAACATTCAATCTGTCTTAATTAACATGAATGAAAATCAAAACTTGCAGTTGTAATAAAGCAACATAATCTAATTAGTTTGTAGATTATTTCAAGAGGCTAAGCAAAGCAACAAGCTAAATAACATGTTTCATTCCTAGCAAATACACAAATAAAAAAATAAAAATAAAAATAACTTTCAACCCCCAATCAGTACGTAATGTAGCCACCTATGATAATCCATCTCAATTAGTCTGTAGCAACGTATCCAAATCTTCGAAGCAGTCCGACATGTTCTGATCAAGTATGTCATCTAGACTCCACGGGTCCTTAGAAATTTCATCAAATGGTTCTGACAAGAGAGGAGGAACATCAAACTGCTGCACTGGCACCAGCTTTTCCTGAGACATGTTCTCATTAAATGTGTCATCTAGACTCCATGGGTCCTTTGAAATTTCAAATGGTTCTGACAAGAGAGGAGGAACATCAAACTGTTGCACTGGCACCAGCTTTTCCTGAGACATGTTCTGATTAAATGTGTCATGTAGACTCCACATGTCCTCTGAAATTTCAAATGGTTCTGACAAGAGAGGAGGAACATCAAACTGTTGCACTGGCACCAGCTTTTCCTGAGACATGTTCTGATTAAATGTGTCATCTAGACTCCACATGTCCTCTAAAATTTCAAATGGTTCTGACAAGATAGGAGGAACATCAAACTGTTGCACCGGCACCAACTTTTCCTGAGACATGTTCTGATTAACTATATCATCTAGACTCCACGGGTCATCTGAAATTTCAGATGGCTCTGGTAAGAGAGGAGGAACATCAAACTGTTGCATATCTTGATGTAGTTGCTCTTCTATCTGCAGCTAATGTTACACATAACGATATAAGCATGTCAAAATAACAAATAACAAACTAATTGCTAATATATTATAACATACAAATTGAATGGAGCTTAAGTTAGTATACCTGCATGGGTTGTGAGAAATGGGGGCTTATTCCGATGTTAAACCTCGAGATTATGGTTTTCTGAATGAAAAAAGGGATAAAATTAAATTTATTAGCATAAGACAGAGGAGACAAATTGTGCATAATTAGATGTATAAAAATTATTGATGCAAGCTAATCAAAACATAATTCCTTGTGTACTTCAGTACTTGCTGTCAAACATGTTGATTAGAAGCAATCAAATATGATTAATTAGTAATTAATCCGTACGGTAGTAAACCCGGCCGGTCCCCAAATCCTACCCTTCTAATTTCCAAATTAAAGAGGAAAAAAAAAAACGAAGCAAATTAAAAAGAAAAGAAAAAAAGGATTGAGTATCAAAATGACCTTTCTCTGCTCAATTTTATGAAGAGCCTCTACAAGGAACCTCTTGCGCTCCTCCACCTCGTGGATCGATTTTGATGTTCCCATGTCTGGCATCAATTTTCTGCAAATGCACATTATTGGGTTTATAAAAGTATCATGAAGGTAGGTTATATGTTTCTATTATATTAATTGAGATTTAGAGTGTGTGTGTAGTGTGTCAAGTTTTAGAAATAGAACTGGTAGCGGACCTATATCATTTTGAGCTATTGATTTTTCAGGAAAGTACAAGTGTGTCAACAAATTGTGCTATTGGTGGCCATCAGCTATTTTAATACATACATATTAAATCTTCATACTTCAAATATATAGTGTATGCTATACTCAAATATCAACTGAACATAAAACAATATCAGATAGCTCCTGGAACAATATCAGATAGTGAATTTAATGTTATAAATGCATACTTTTGTAGGTCCTGGAGCAATATAAGCTTCTTCGTCTCTTCATTAATTTCCTGCGTTTATTAAGTCACAAACATTAGTAAATAAGCCGGTGAAATTTATATCATTAAGATAATTAAATATTCTTAACTAATAATCATTGCTTTTGAAAGCTCAAGCCAACATGGTTTATTAGTTTATCAAAAATCGACCTCATGAATTATATATATACATCCAGTCTCAGCAAAGAAAAAAGTATCCTGATAAAGAAATCAATCAGAAAATGATAAATACTGTACCTCTTTATTTGCCTCCAGGCTGAGCAGTACACATAAAAAATTGCAGCAGAAAGAATGACAATGAAAATGTTAGATTATAGAAGTCGATAAGAAAGAAGAATATTGTTCACATATCTAATTAACGTTGCACTGCCTAATTATTAGTTTTGTGTAAACTTGATATTGTGATAATTTGATATTATGTTCTTGAATAAATAATATAAAAAAATTAAGAATACTTTACCGTTGTTGGTCTGCCATATCTTGTCTCACAAACCTATTAATCTTTTCAATGGTATCCTACAAATAGATTCATGTAATGTTAGGTACTGCCCAGATAGTACATACAAAGAACTAGATTCCTTTAATGTTTTGTATAATATTTCCATGCAAAGATATATTTGCATGCTATTTTTTTTTTGTAATAAAAAGTAACCCATTATAAGTAAAGAAAGAGAACAGATGCGAGGATTGTACCTGCGAGATTACTGGCTTATCACTGTTGTACATCAGCCATAATACAGACAAAGAAAAGCAATACAAAAGAATGAAAATTCATTAGGAAAAAGAAATTGATATACTCATATACATAATTGATCATATTATTAAATAGTCTTGTAGGGATTAATATGCGTACCTGTTGTCCACTTCCCCTGCATTTGTCGCTGAAATAGTAGCTTGGTGTTGTATGTATTCTTGTAATATTCTCTCTACTCTACTCAGAAAAAAAATTAAAAAGAACAAAAAATTAGGGGTTGTAAAATAAATTCAGGCCAAATCGGATGAAATTTGTGACCATCCAAGAAAAAAATGCATGTATCCATATTTTGCATTGCATTTCAAAGAAGGTATCCATATTTTACATATATTCTAGTAAAGTTGAAGATTAATTAGTTGATTGAATTAGACTAAATGTATGGAACCATGAAAAACATTCTAGGTGCCAGATAGAGGTGAAGCAACAAACTAATATCGAGTATAATGGGTAAAAAATGAAAAATATTTTTCAAACAATAAAGAAAGTTGTTTTCTTTGGAAGAAAAAGAAAATAAAAGAAAAAAGATTACTTCTTGTTAGAGAAATGCCGTAATCTACCATTCGGGGCGTACATAATCAAAGCGACATCCACGTCGCATAGAACGGATAGCTCGAAGGTTTTTTTGAGGAGACCCTTGCTTCGTTTTCCATAGGTCATCTGCCTCTCAAACTGTGTGTCCTTCCTCTCAATCTTCCTCGGTGCCATTAATTCTTTTGCCTTTTTTTTTAATTAATTTGCTAAAGAAACGTTTGAGAAAATATTGAATACAAAGAGAGAAGATATTAGAGAAGGTAGGATATGACGGAAGTTGGACAAGAGAGTGTAGTTATTATATATATAAATGTATTGGTTGTATAAAAGGAAACAATTAAAGGTGCATGATACAATGTAGACGGTGATGACATACAAAAATAGAAATAAAAAATAGGATAAAGTATTAATAGAACATGTTTCACTCAGCGAATGAGACTTTATTAGAATCTCCAATTCTGTATCCCCACATACCGTTCGCAGCATTTTTTTTTTTCTATTTTTAACAACGGACACTTTTGCAATTTTCCTCTTTTATTGAAAAAAAGAAAAGAAAAGAAAAGAAGAGCGTGTGCAATAGCGGACCCAAATTGAGTTCGATGACCAAAACAACCGTCCGATCTAATTTTAACTTTTTCGCTTGATTAACGGATTCTTTTTCGTACTCGTTCTTATACCCGTTTTTTCTTTTTCTCCCGGTCTGTTCTTCTCCTCCGTTTTTTCTGTTCTCCGGATCCGCTATGGAACAAAGAAGAAAGTGAAAGGCACCGTGTGCTCTTCGACTGGTGCCTCTGGTTACATTGTGCTGTGGCTCGTCAAGCTCCTTCTCGATCATGGCTACACCGTGCGCGCCTCCGTTCGCAACCCCAATTCCATCTCTCTTGTTGTCGGATCAGTAGCAATGCAAGGTGCTTCTGATCAAGTTGTTGCTACTCTTTTAGTTTCGTTTTGATGGCAGCACAAAGGAGTGCATATAAGGTGTTTGTTGCATTGCCTAAGACATATGAGGATGTGTTATCTGTTTTGTTCTCAGTTCTTAGGCCTCAGTTTCTGGTATGGAGCTAGTCGCAGAGGATGTGATTCTGGTAAAAAGGAAGCACAGACTAAAGACTGGTACCAAAACCGGTACCGCTGGTACTGAGTTTGGAGATGAAGCTGAACTGCACTGCTCTAAACATGTCAATTATTTTCACACTAATGACTAATGGATAAAGATAATTGATAGTGGCAGGAGTCAAAATTATTTATTCCTAGAAATATATTAAATATATTGTCGAGCATGAGAATTGAGATGTATATAAAAAAAAAGTCAAATGTCTTTATTTTTTAAAATATTAACAGCTCAAAATTTAAAACTAAAATGTCAAAATAAAACCGTTGGATGCAGTGTTATTCGAACCGGACCGGACCGCCAATTTAACCGAAAAAACCATTACTGGTCACCTGTCTGGTTCGGTTCTATTTAAAGACCGCTTAAGCAGTTGACTCGGTTAAAACCCATTTAACCGGGTGGATTTTTTATAAAACTGCTGAACAAAATCGAAGTACAAACCCGGTTCAATACATATTTCATAAATCTAGCAGAAATCGTGATTTTCTCTCGGATCCTAAAATTTTCTTCATTTTTCTCAAATCGCCAAGATGGAAAGCACCTGGAAATTGGATCCCCTTCCTCCTATGACCTCAATTATCAATTTGGTTGTGTTCTTCAATATTGTTGATCTATTAAGTGTATTTCACGATGGTGCAAGTAGCTTGAAAGTTGAAACGAGATTGCAAAAGAAGTTGTCTACATCCAATACTGTAAGTAATCTCATACAATTAATTAATGAATTCAAATATGTAAAATACGTGAAATTCTTGAATTTTTTAGTAAACTTTATGAATTGATGCATACATTTTAAGTGTTTGATGAAATGCCCAAATGAATATAATTTTAGATGAGAGCAGTGGTAATCCTTTCAACAATTCATAGAGGGATTAATTTTGTTCGGTATCAGTAATTCTGAAGGAGAGGATTTGAGTGTTGTGTAACCGCTGGATGAAGTTTTGTTAACTCATTTCAATTCAATTTTTGTATGTTGTAGTTTAGACAGTATGACTCATTCGAATATGCCGAGTAGGATACTGTTTGGGTTTAGATGCGTGGTAATATGCACTATATAAGATGTGCTGCTGTACACTGTGCAAATGCAATAATCATGATTCCTGGCAATTTTTTTCATGAAAATTTTAAAAAAAATCAGTAATTCATTTATGTTGCTTGTTTAAGTACTTCTCGATGTATTTAGTTTTTAGAATACAATTTAAAATATTAACCCTAACATCAGTATTCAAACTTCCCCTTGAGCGAAACTCTATCAGCGAGTCTGACCATATTTCATGTACCAATACAGTACCCAGTAACCCTGCTTGTACCAATTCCCTTATCAGCAGTGTAGCAAGTTCATACATTTTGGGAGAACCTAATCATTGTTGTTGTACAAAGATCATGTCGGCAATTAATCTTGAACTCAAAGAGAAATTTGATTGAGCAGTGTCCAAGTGGATGATTGATGCCAGAATTCCTTTCAATGATTGTAACGTCAAGTATTATCAACCCATGTGTGAGAGAAATTGGAGTGTGTTTGAGTTGATTCACTCAAAAAAAAGGAATAGAATTGAGCACCAAAGGTTAAATGATCTTATGTATGTTCTATATAACTTGAAATTGCATCAAACATATGAAAAGGGTTGCAGGTGAAATAAAATTAAATTTCCAACAAAAGTTTAAAAGAAGTTGTTGAATTGTAGGATATCGTTCGATGGAAAAAATTATGATCCTATTAGCTTTGAAGATTTTGTTAATGATGGCAAGTTGATTTTGAAGGATGATCCACCACTCTTGACGATTGATGAAAATAAGAAATTTTGCAAACAAATAACTGCACTTACGATACAAACCAATGAAGACAATGATAATTTTTTCGTAACCTAGCTTGAATTATGAACTTCAATATAATTTATTTTAAAATTATAATTACATTATTACTTGAACTTGTGATTTTCTAGATAAATTTTTAAATTTGGATGAATTTGATTCTGGAGATAAAGTTGAAGACCCATGCACAAACAACATGAAAAGAGTTGGAAATTAATAAAATCAAAGTGTTAATGCCTAGCAACATATTGTTGTCTCAAATAGGGAGTGGCATTTTACTTAGCCTCAATTTTAGCTTTTAGAATTTTATTTTTGATGTTGGTTTTTTTAGCCATTAAAAATATTAAACATTTTATCATCTTCTCTTTTGTTTTTTTACATATCCACTATTTATGCTTACTGGTTGGTTTTGAATAGTCAGTGTACATGTTAAGAAAATACTATTCATATCCACTACAAGTTCAAAAATACCGGTAATCTTCTTTTTCGGAATTTAGCATGTAAAATTAAGTACACTTGAAAATGCTAATTCTTGAGTTTTGTAATTTGTTTTTGAGAACAGTTCGAGCACATATTAGGTTTATTGTTAATTTTGATTTTTTTGGGGTTTTAGGGGAAGTTTTTTTTTATTTCATATTAATTTCTAACAATTTATAGGGGACAATATAGTTATGCGTTTCTTACTTGATCTTCTATGTGTATATGTGTATTCTATATAAATTATGACTGTTTTAAAAAAAATTAGCGGTTGAATTGGTTGATTTAGCGGTTCAATCGATGAACCATTCACCCTAGACATGTAAACGGATCGGATATTATCGGATTTCGTCCGGATTTGAATCCGAAAAATTACCTAAATTATCCGATCCATATCTGTATCCGGAAAATTATAACGGATAAGAATATGGTAAGACAACTATCAGTATTTGACCATTTACACTTTTAAACCACAACAAATATACTATATGTTCTTAAATTAATTTATTAAATTGCATATTGTACTAATAATTTATTAAATTGCATATAGATATACATTTTGATGAACAATATAACACTATGACATAATAAGTGACTAATATTTTAATAATATAATAGATGTTTTGTAACCAACAAGCTAATTATGAAAAATATTCATATCCGTCTGATATCTAATTCGTATCCGTAATATTTAATATCCAATCCGTATCCGTATCCGTATCTGAGACTATTCGTATCCATATCTATATCCGAAAAATTATAACGGATACGGATACGATAAGGCCACTATCCGATCCGTATTCAATCGTTTATACCCCTAGTTCACCCAGAGTTTTACAAGGTCAATGTCCGATCTAGTTTTGATAACATTGGTTGGATGTGATCTATGTTATTTTCTTTATATGCTCATAATTTTTGGATTAATTTTTGTAAATCAATAAGTTAAAAAATAAACATCCCTTAATTATCCATATCAATTTAATTTTACATGCTCTTGAAAACAAACAAAAGAAAGTTAAAATGCCTTAATATTTTACATGTACACTGATAAAATGATGTAGATCACATTTAACAGTTTTTTCTTTTGACATTTAAATTTTAAATTTTGAGTCATTAAAATTTTAAAAATAGAGGTATAATGAAGTCACAAAGAATAAAGGTATTTTAAGCCCCTCGTACAAAAATCCATCTCATCCTCACATTTCTAAATGATAGGAGGTCTTTAAATTTGGTCAGAGAAAATTTAAAATTGAAATGAACCAATTCAGTTGCTTGTGTGCTCCAGGAAGAAAGCGGGAAGAAAAGAGAAAAGAGGCGGTGTA
The DNA here is from genome assembly GCF_964058835.1 of Carex rostrata. NCBI lineage: Eukaryota > Viridiplantae > Streptophyta > Magnoliopsida > Poales > Cyperaceae > Carex > Carex rostrata. The sequence goes on along the minus strand of NC_135930.1, from coordinate 6,680,004 downwards.
CAGAGTTAACCTCCTTTATACTTTGATTTATTAGGAATTACAAAATTTGAATAGTTGATATATATATATAGAGTTAGGCTGGGGTGCTATGGATAGCATAGTGGCCTCTATGCTACGGCTCAATATTCAAGTTTTCGAAATCCAAACGGTCGATCCAAACCGTTCATCTTATTCTCCATATTAATATCTGCTTGGAGACCAAATTTTACATTTTTCTGAATTTTTTTACTATTTATTAAGTATTTTACAAAATTCTTGATCCAACGGTGGCTGCACAAAACAGTAAAACCGTTGGATTAGCGATTTTCAAAGTGGCTTAATAAATAGTAAAAAAATTCAGAAAATTAACTATCCGAAAATTAACTAAAAAAAGTTAAACAAAATACACTCCTCAAAATTTCTTGACAAAATGCCCCTCTGGAACCCACCCACATAAAACTTTCCGCTCCTCCCAATTTACTCCCATTATTTTCATTTACCTCTTCTCCTCCCTTCAAAATTCTAATCTCCTCCATTGAAAATTCTGCGTTGGAACTTTATTATCAATATGCTTAGGTGGAAGGAGCTTGAATATGAATGTAATGGTTAAACATAGTCGTGTTGTTTAAACATTAATTATTAGAGGAGGAAAGACTGATTAGGTTGAAGGAGCTTGAAAATCAAGGAGGGAGAAAAATCAAACGTGTTTTGCAAATCATGCCCGCCATTTTGAAACATTTGTTGTCAGATCATTCCTTTTGGATGCCAGTGCCGGCATTTGTGCCACTTATCAGTTATCACATACCTGACTTGCTTCGTAATGGTCTAAATGCCCATGATATCGACAAACTAGAAGAGATGTTCAAATTAGGGATTCTACACTACTTTGTCAAGAATCCCAAGTTCTCTAGAGCGAGCGACGTGGTATACGAGTGAGTACTGATATGATATTATTCTTGATTTTTCATAAATAACCTCAAATTGTAACAAACACTTTCAAATTCTCTTACAAATTCTTGTAGATATGACGAAGACTATGAAGGCGATTCAAACTATACTAAATTTGCAGTACTAATCAGGGAGAGAAACAAATTTGCAATAGAGGTGCTAAAGGCGGCAATTGCAGAAGGTAAAATGTCTATTGCAATACTGTTTGGTGCCGGTCACATGGCGGATTTTCACAAAAGACTTGTTAAAGAACTTAACATGGTACCGGTCACGGTGGAGTGGGGCACTGCATGGTCGATCAAAGAGGGACCCAAAAGCAAACTCATTCATCCCTTGTTAGACAAATTTCAAAGAGAGGATAGGACCTTCATTTTAAGCAGTCTTATTTTTTCTTTCCTTGTAGTGGATTTTTGGGCATGGAGAACCGGGTTCGGATTGCATTACTGGGTTGCTTCTTGGGTCTTTAGATTTAGATACTTTTTCTCCAAGAGACGAAAAGAACGATTGGAGAAACTGCAACTTTGAATTTCATTTTGAATAGGAATGAAATTGAAGAATTACTAGAGGACTCTTTATTTTGTTTTCTTTTTATAGTGAGGTTGGATTCATTTTTGGCAAATTGTTTTCTAGTATTATCAAGTATTTATACAATATATCTATTTATTACGATAATTAAAAGGATGCATCAATTGTTGTACAATATATTACTTACAAGCACTTACATCACGTTGAATACTTTAATTTGTTGGTGCTTTTGATTAATTCAAAATCATTTCCGCATAATTTATAAAATTACGAAAAAAAAGTGTAATACCTTATATTTTGCATGACCGACGTGTCTGGTGCCTGATCGGGGATACCGCAGGGCCAATATTATTTGAACTTTGAGATTGGTGCAGAACGTATTTGAACGGTTGAGATTTTTCAAAAAGCCACACAAAAAATGAGATATCTCAGAGGATGCGAATTCACTTTTTTTCCTATGGCCCTCAGAATTATATGACTTAAAAAATTTAACAGATTAGTATTTATATATCTAGAAACATGCATGTACCTTAAAATTATTATTTTATTTTTTACAAGCAAAAACTATTTGTTTCAAAACAACACGACACTTACTTAAAATAAATGCTATTAAAATTTTATTTATTACTCTATAACTTTCTATTACTTAGTACAATTAATATTATATAGTTCTTCCATAAACACTTAATACAATATTATGTTACCTTCATTGCATTAATAAAATATAAAATTATTCAAAAGTAAAAACCACACAAAAAATGAGATATCTCAGAGGATGCGAATTCACTTTTTTTCCTATGGCCCTCAGAATTATATGACTTAAAAAATTTAACAGATTAGTATTTATATATCTAGAAACATGCATGTACCTTAAAATTATTATTTTACTTTTTACAAGAAAAAACTATTTGTTTCAAAACAACACGACACTTACTTAAAATAAATGCTATTAAAATTTTATTTATTACTCTATAACTTTCTATTACTTAGTACAATTAATATTATATAGTTCTTCCATAAACACTCAATACAAGATTATGTTACCTTCATTACATTAATAAAATATAAATTTATTCAAAAGTAAAAACCACACAAAAAATGAGATATCTCAGAGGATGCGAATTCACTTTTTTTCCTATGGCCCTCAGAATTATATGACTTAAAAAATTTAACAGATTAGTATTTATATATCTCGAAACATGCATGTACCTTAAAATTATTATTTTATTTTTTACAAGCAAAAACTATTTGTTTCAAAACAACACGACACTTACTTAAAATAAATGCTATTAAAATTTTATTTATTACTCTATAACTTTCTATTACTTAGTACAATTAATATTATATAGTTCTTCCATAAACACTTAATACAAGATTATGTTACCTTCATTACATTAATAAAATATAAAATTATTCAAAAGTAAAGACCACTTCTGCAAATTGCCCAACACTACTAGAAATATTATGATATGAGTTGGGCTATTGTTCTTCATGAAGTACACGACATGTTTTATTTCACTCTCATATCATTGTTTTTGAAGTCCAAAAGTTCAATCCGAACCGTTTAGCATAATCTCCATAATAAAATGATCTTGGAGACCATTTTAAACTTTTTAAAAATAATTTACTATTTTTTTAGAATTTATCAAAATCGTTGTTTTTCAAAAAATTCTAGAGCATAAAAAACAGCCATTTGCAAAAATTCTAAAAATACTAAAAAACATACATGAAAATATAAAATTTGGTTTTCCAACACAATTTTTTATGGGAATCCTTTTGAACAATTTAGATGAATTGTTTAAACTTTCAAATTATAAAATATAAGCGTGAAATAAAATATGTCATTTAATTACTTAATAAAGTACAATATTTCATAAAGTAAAATAGCACAACTCTTATGATATATCTTAGATGATAATTAATAGTGACGAAGATGATGGTCGCAATGAGTTCGAAACAAGAGTTTAAAAGCATTAGAATGGTCTACAACAAAGTAGAGCATCCGTGAAACAGAAGATCATATGTACTAACTAGAGTTAACAAGTTATCGTTATTTTGGGCCAGCAATGAGACCGATCGAATTTTATATATAATCTCAAAGATTAAAAAAGAAAAAGAAAAAGAAAAAAAAAGTTATTACAGAAAAATATAAAATAAATAAGAGATCCTAACTAAATGACACTATTACAGTCGCTAAACACACAATAAACAGTAGAGATCGATCAAACTTTTGGCAACAAGTTGAGATATATAGAATTAAAATGAGATATATATAATTAAAATGCAAATCAGGTGTGGAATTCAAATGCAATTACAGTCGCTAGACACATTAAATTTTGAGATATATAGAAGTCCACACCTGATTTGCATTTGAATTAATATAATTAACACAACATTCAATCTGTCTTAATTAACATGAATGAAAATCAAAACTTGCAGTTGTAATAAAGCAACATAATCTAATTAGTTTGTAGATTATTTCAAGAGGCTAACCAAAGCAACAAGCTAAATTAATAACATGTTTCATTCCTAGCAAATACACAAATAAAAAAATAAAAATAAAAATAACTTTCAATCCCCAATCAGTACGTAATGTAGCCACCTATGATAATCCATCTTAATTAGTTTGTAGCAACGTATCCAAATCTTCGAAGCAGTCTGACATGTTCTGATTAAGTACGTCATCTAGACTCCACGGATCTTTCGAAATTTCAAATGATTCTGACAAGAGAGGAGGAACATCAAACTGTTGCACTGGCACCAGCTTTTCCTGAGACATGTTCTGATTAAATGTGTCATCTAGACTCCACGGATCCTTTGAAATTTCAAATGGTTCTGACAAGAGAGGAGGAACATCAAACTGTTGCACTGGCACCAACTTTTCCTGAGACATGTTCTGATTAAATGTGTCATCTAGACTCCACAGGTCCTCTGAAATTTCAAATGGTTCTGACAAGAGAGGATGAACATCAAACTGTTGCACTGGCACCAGCTTTTCCTGAGATATGTTCTGATTAAATGTGTCATCTAGACTCCACAGGTCCTCTGAAATTTCAAATGGTTCTGACAAGAGAGGAGGAACATCAAACTGTTGCACCGGCACTAGCTTTTCCTGAGACGTGTTCTGATTAACTATGTCATCTAGACTCCACGGGTCTTCTGAAATTTCAAATGACTCTGGCAAGAGAGGAGGAACATCAAATTGTTGCATATCTTGTTGTAGTTGCTCTCCTGTCTGCAGCTAATGTTACACATAACGATATAAGCATGTCAAAATAACAAATAACAAACTAATTGTAACAAACTAATTGCTAATATATTATAACATACAAATTGAATGGAGCTTATGTTAGTATACCTGCAAGGGTTGTGAGAAATGGGGGCTTATGCCGATGTTAAACCTCGAGATTATGGTTTTCTGAATGAAAAAAGGGATAAAATTAAATTTATTAGCATAGATGTAGACAGAGGAGACAAATTATGCATAATTAGATGTATAAAAATTATTGATGCAAGCTAACCAAAACATAATTCCCTGTGTACTTCAGTACTTGCTGTCAAACATATTGATTAGAAGCGATCAAATATGATTAATTAGTAATTAATCCGTACGGTAGTAAACCCGGCCAGCCCTCAAATCCTACCCTTCTAATTTCCAAATTAAAGAGGGAAAAAAACAAAGCAAATTAAAAAGAAAATAAAAAAAGGATTGAGTATCTAAATGACCTTTTTCTGCTCAATTTTATGAAGAGCCTCTACAAGGAACCTCTTGCGCTCCTCCACCTCGTGGATCGATTTTGATGTTCCCGTGTCTGGGATCAATTTTCTGCAAATGCACATTATTGGGTTTATAAAAGTATCATTAAGGTAGGTTATATGTTTCTATTATATTAATTGAGATTTAGAGTGTGTGTGTGTTTGTGTCAAGTTTTAGAAATAGAACTGGTAGCGGACCTATACCATTTTGAGCTATTGATTTTTCAGGAAAGTACAAGTGTGTGTCAACAAATTGTGCTATTGGTGGCCATCAGCTATTTTAATACATACATATTAAATCTTCATACTTCAAATATATAGTGTATGCTATCTTAAATATCAACTGAACATAAAACAATATCAGATAGTGAATTTAATGTTATAAATGCATACTTTTGTAGCTCCTGGAGCAATATAAGCTTTTTTGTCTCTTCATTAATTTCCTGCGTTTATTAAGTCACAAACATTAGTAAATAAGCCAAAAATTCTTAACTAATAAGCATTGCTTTTGAAAGCTCAAGCCAACATGGTTTATTAGTTTATCAAAAGTCGACCTCATGAATTATATATATACATGCAGTCTCAGCAAACAAAAGTATCATGATTAAGAAATCAATCAGAGAATGATAAATACTGTACCTCTTTATTTGCCTCCAGGCTGAGCAGTACACATAAAAAATTGCAGCAGAAAGAATGACAATGAAAATGTTAGATTATAGAAGCCAATACGAAAGAAGAATATTGTTTACATATCTAATTCACGTTGCACTGCCTAATTATTAGTTTTGTGTAAACATGATATTGTGATAATTTGAGATTATGTTCTTGAATAAATAATATAAAAAAATTAAGAATACTTTACCGTTCTTGGTCTGCCATATCTTGTCTCACAAATCTATTAATCTTTTCAATGGTATCCTACAAATAGATTCATGTAATGTTAGGTACTGCCCAGATAGTACATAAAAAGAACTAGATTCCTTTAATGTTTTGTATAATATTTCGATGCAAAGACATATTTGCATGCTATTTTTTTTTCTAATAAAAAGTAACCCATTATAAGTAAAGAAAGAGAACAGATGCGAGGATTGTACCTGAGAGATTACTGGCTTATCACTGTTATCCATCAGCCATAATAAAGACAAATAAAAGCAATACAAAAGAATGAAAATTTATTAGGAAAAAGAAATTGATATACTCATATACATAATTGATCATATTATTAAATAGTCTTGTAGGGATTAATATGCGTACCTGTTGCCCACTTCCCCTGCATTTGTCTCTGAAATAGTAGCTTGATGTTGTATGTATTCTTGTAATATTCTCTCTACTCTACTCAGAAAAAAAATTAAAAAGAACAAAAAATTACGGGTTGTAAAATAAATTCAGGCCAAATCGGATGAAATTTGTGACCATCCAAGAAAAAACATGCATGTATCTCCTTGGCAACCATTTTTAGATTGCATTTCAAAGAAGGTATCATATTTTACATATATTCTTGTAAAGTTGAAGATTAATTAGTTGATTGAATTAGACTAAAGATTTTCCTAGCTAAAGGATACACCAAAAATGCATGGAACCATGAAAAACATTCTAGGTGCCAGATAGAGGTGAAGCAACAAACTAATATCAAGTATAATGGGTAAAAAATGAAAAATATTTTTCAAACAATAAAGAAAGTTGTTTTCTTTGGAAGAAAAATAAAATAAAAGAAAAAAGATTACTTCTTATTGGAGAAATGTCGAAATCTACCATTCGGGGCATACATAATCAAAGCGACATCCACGTCACATAGAACGGATAGTTCGAAGGCTTTTTTGAGGAGACCCTTGCTTCGTTTTCCATAGGTGATCTGCCTCTCATACTGTGTGTCCTTCTTCTCAATCTTCCTCGGTGCCATTAATTCTTTTGCCTTTTTTTTTAATTATTTTGCTAAAGAAACGTCTGATCATAAAATATTGAATACAAAGAGAGAAAATATATTAGAGAAGGTAGGATATATATGACGGAAGTTGGACGAGAGAAGAGTACTTGTTATATATATATAAATATATTGGTTTATATAAATGGAAACAATTGAAGGTGCATGGATACAATGTAGACTGTGGCGGTATGTTAATGTTCGCAAAAATAGAATAAAGATATTAATAGAAGCTTTTTGTTTCACTCAGCGGATGAGACTTAAGCAGGAATTTATTAGAATCTATAATTCCTTATTTCCACATCCGTCTCCATGCATTTTTTTTTTCTATTTTTAACAATTGATCACTTTTGTAATTTTCCTCTTTTATTGAAAAAAATAGAATAATTATATTCATCATCACACTTCTAAAATTTAGAATGGTTGTACTATGATCCCACTAATTATTTAAACACTTCTAAAAATAGTGCATATTAAATAAGGAATGTGATAATTATTTAGAGGTTATACTATGGTTCACACTGATTCTTTAAAACTTCTAAAATTAGAGGATCCACTTCTACAAATTAGAAGTTGCACTATGGTTTTCACTAATTATTTATCCACAAAAAAAATATTCACTAATTTCAATAGTAGTGTATGGTGTAGTGAAAAAATAAATTGAAAATAAATATTTGGAGTTACAATATAAATAACATTCACACATTTATAATATATTCATAACACGTCTAATATTCCGATTTTTTCTGGCCAAGCTCTTATGTGGCTTGAATGTGTCGTGGGTAAAGAAGAATGAGAGGGCTCATGACACGAGCCACAATTAACCAAATTTTACATCATAAAGTTATTGCCGCATTTTATAATAATAAAGAAAGAAGAGAAGAGCAAAGTACATGACAATAAATGCACGTGGGAGTCGCTTGTTACGAAATACGCATGACAATCCGTGTTGAAGGTTACTATTGGTTAAGTTTCACGTCCCCCACAGAAAAAAGTAGCACAGCTTTGATCACAAAATGTTTCGGCATAATTTATAAAATTGCGAAAAAAAAGTGGTATACCTTATATTTTGCTTGGGAATATGCTAGCATGCTACGCGTAGCATAGAGGCCCTCCGTGCAACGGCTCAATATTCGACTTTTGAAAATTCTAACGGTCGATCTGAACCGTTCATCTTATTCTCCATATTAATATGTGTTTGGAGACCAAATATTACATTTTTTGGAATTTTTTTCCTATTTTTTTAGATTTATTGAAAATCGTTGTTTTCAGCAAATCTGGACTATAAAAAAACAACGATTTTCAATAAATCTAAAAAAATAGTAATGAAATTCCAAAAAATATAAAATTTGGTCTCCAAACATATATTAATATGGAGAACAAGATGAATGGTTCGGATCGACCGTTAGGATTTTGAAAAGTCGAATATTGAGCCGTTGCACGGAGGGCCTCTATGCTACGCGTAGCATGCTAGCATATTCCTTTTGCATGACCGATGTTTCTGGTGCCTGATCGGGAATAGCGCAAGCCAATATTATTTGAACTTTGAGATTGGTGCGGTACGTATTTGAATGGTTGAGATTTTTCAAAAGGCCACACAAAATATAAGATATCTCAGAGGATGCGGAATTCACTTTTTTTTTTTCCTATGGTCCTCAGAATTATATGACTTAAAAAATTTAACGGATTAGTACTTATATATCTAGAACATGCATGTACCTTAAAATTATTATTTCATTTTTTACAAGCAAAAACTATTTGTTTCAAAACAACACGACACTTAAAAATAATGCTATTAAAATTTTATTTATAACTCTATATCTTTCTATTACTTAGTCCAATTAATATTATATATACTTCTTTCATATACACTAATACAAGATTATGTTACCTAAATTACATTAATAATATTTAAAATAATTCAAAAGTAAAGACAACCTCTGCAAATTGCCCAACACTACTAGTAATATTATGATATGAGTTGGGCTATTGTTCTTCATGGACATGACGTGTTTTATTTCACGCTCATATCATTGTTTTTGAAGTTTGAAAGTTCAATCCGGAACGTTCAACATAATCTCCATAATAAAATTATCTTGGAGACCATTTTAAACTTTTTAAAAACAATTTACTATTTTTTTAGAATTTATCAAAATCATTGTTTTTCAAAAAATTCTAGAGCATAAAAAACAGCCATTTGCAAAAATTCTAAAAATACTAAAAAAAATACATAAAAATATAAAATTTGGTATTCCAACACAATTTTATATGGGAATCTTTTGAACAATTTAGATCGATTGTTTAAACTTTCAAATTAGAAAATATAAGCGTGAAATAAAATATGTCATTTAATTACTTAATAAAGTACAATATTTCATAAAGTACAATAGCCCAACTCTTATGATATATCTCAGATGATAATTAATAGTGACGAAGATGATGGTTGCAATGAGTTCGAAACAAGAGTTTAAAAGCATTAGAATGGTCTACAACAAAGTAGAGCATCCGCGAAACAGAAGCTCATATGTACTAAGTAGAGTTAACAAGTTATCGTTATTTTGGGCCAGCAATGAGACCGATCGAATTTTATATATAATCTCAAAGATTAAAAAAGAAAAAGAAAAAAAAAATTATTACAGAAAAATATAAAATAAATAAGAGATCCTAACTAAATGACACTATTACAGTCGCTAAACACATAATAAACAGTAGAGGTCGATTAAACTTTTGGCAACAAGTTGAGATATATAGAATTAAAATGCAATTAGAATTAAAATGAGATATATATATAATTAAAATGCAAATCAGGTGTGGAATTCAAATGCAATTACAGTCGCTAGACACATTAAATTTTGAGATATATAGAATTCCACACCTGATTTGCATTTGAATTAATATAATTAACACACAACATTCAATCTGTCTTAATTAACATGAATGAAAATCAAAACTTGCAGTTGTAATAAAGCAACATAATCTAATTAGTTTGTAGATTATTTCAAGAGGCTAAGCAAAGCAACAAGCTAAATAACATGTTTCATTCCTAGCAAATACACAAATAAAAAAATAAAAATAAAAATAACTTTCAACCCCCAATCAGTACGTAATGTAGCCACATATGATAATCCATCTTAATTAGTCTGCAGCAACGTATCCAAATCGAAGCAGTCTGACATGTTCTGATTAAGTATGTCATCTAGACTCCACGGGTCTTTTGAAATTTCAAATGATTCTGACAAGAGAGGAGGAACATCAAACTGTTGCACTGGCACCAGCTTTTCCTGAGACATGTTCTGATTAAATGTGTCATCTAGACTCCACGGGTCCTTTGAAATTTCAAATGGTTTTGACAAGAGAGGAGGAACATCAAACTGTTGCACTGGCACCAGCTTTTCTTGAGACATGCTCTGATTAAATGTGTCATCTAAACTCCACAGGTCCTCTGAAATTTCAAATGGTTCTGACAAGAGAGGATGAACATCAAACTGTTGCACCGGCACCAGCTTTTCCTGAGACATGTTCTGATTAAATGTGTCATCTAGACTCCACAGGTCCTCTGAAATTTCAAATGGTTCTGACAAGAGAGGAGGAACATCAAACTGTTGCACCGGCACCAGCTTTTCCTGAGACATGTTCTGATTAACTATGTCATCTAGACTCCACATGTCTTCTGAAATTTCAAATGACTCTGGCAAGAGAGGAGGAACATCAAATTGTTGCATATCTTGTTGTAGTTGCTCTCCTGTCTGCAGCTAATGTTACACATAACGATATAAGCATGTCAAAATAACAAATAACAAACTAATTGCTAATATATTATAACATACAAATTGAATGGAGCTTATGTTAGTATACCTGCAAGGGTTGTGAGAAATGGGGGCTTATGCCGATGTTAAACCTCGAGATTATGGTTTTCTGAATGAAAAAAGGGATAAAATTAAATTTATTAGCATAGATGTAGACAGAGGAGACAAATTATGCATAATTAGATGTATAAAAATTATTGATGCAAGCTAACCAAAACATAATTCCCTGTGTACTTCAGTACTTGCTGTCAAACATATTGATTAGAAGCGATCAAATATGATTAATTAGTAATTAATCCGTACGGTAGTAAACCCGGCCAGCCCTCAAATCCTACCCTTCTAATTTCCAAATTAAAGAGGGAAAAAAACAAAGCAAATTAAAAAGAAAATAAAAAAAGGATTGAGTATCTAAATGACCTTTTTCTGCTCAATTTTATGAAGAGCCTCTACAAGGAACCTCTTGCGCTCCTCCACCTCGTGGATCGATTTTGATGTTCCCGTGTCTGGGATCAATTTTCTGCAAATGCACATTATTGGGTTTATAAAAGTATCATTAAGGTAGGTTATATGTTTCTATTATATTAATTGAGATTTAGAGAGTGTGTGTGTGTGTGTCAAGTTTTAGAAATAGAACTGGTAGCGGACCTATACCATTTTGAGCTATTGATTTTTCAGGAAAGTACAAGTGTGTGTCAACAAATTGTGTTATTGGTGGCCATCAGCTATTTTAATACATACATATTAAATCTTCATACTTCAAATATATAGTGTATGCTATACTCAAATATCAACTGAACATAAAACAATATCAGATAGCTCCTGGAACAATATCAGATAGTGAATTTAATGTTATAAATGCATACCTTTGTAGCTCCTGGAGCAATATAAGCTTGTTCGTCTCTTCATTAATTTCCTGCGTTTATTAAGTCACAAACATTAGTAAATAAGCCGGTGAAATTTATATCATTAAGATAATTAAATATTCTTAAGTAATAATCATTGCTTTTGAAAGCTCAAGCCAACATGGTTTATTAGTTTATCAAAAGTCGACTTCATGAATTATATATATACATGCAGTCTCAACAAAGAAAAAAGTATCCTGATTAAGAAATCAATCAGAAAATGATAAATAATGTACCTCTTTATTTGCCTCCAGGCTGAGCAGTACACATAAAAAATTGCAGCAGAAAGAATGACAATGAAAATGTTAGATTATAGAAGCGGATACGAAAGAAGAATATTGTTTACATATCTAATTCACGTTGCACTGCCTAATTATTAGTTTTGTGTAAACATGATATTGTGATAATTTGAGATTATGTTCTTGAATAAATAATATAAAAAAATTAAGAATACTTTACCGTTGTTGGTCTGCCATATCTTGTCTCACAAACCTATTAATCTTTTCAATGGTATCCTACAAATAGATTCATGTAATGTTAGGTACTGCCCAGATAGTACATACAAAGAAGTAGATTCCTTTAATGTTTTGTATAATATTTCGATGCAAAGACATATTTGCATGCTATTTTTTTTTTGTAATAAAAAGTAACCCATTATAAGTAAAGAAAAAGAACAGATGCGAAGAATTGTACCTGCGAGATTACTGGCTTAACACTGTTGTACATCAGCCATAATACAGACAATGAAAAGCAATACAAAAAAATGAAAATTCATTAGGAAAAAGAAATTGATATACTCATATATATAATTGATCATATTATTAAATAGTCTTGTAGGGATTAATATGCGTACCTGTTGCCCACTTCCCCTGCATTTGTCTCTGAAATAGTAGCTTGATGTTGTATGTATTCTTGTAATATTCTCTCTACTCTTCTCAGAAAAAAAATTAAAAAGAACAAAAAATTAGGGGTTGTAAAATAAATTCAGGCCAAATCGGATGAAATTTGTGACCATCCCAGAAAAAACATGCATCTCCTTGGCAACCATTTTTAGATTGCATTTCCAAGAAGGTATCATATTTTACATATATTCTTGTAAAGTTGAAGATTAATTAGTTGATTGAATTAGACTAAAGATTTTCCTAGCTAAAGGATACACCAAAAATGCATGGAACCATGAAAAACATTCTAGGTGCCAGATAGAGGTGAAGCAACAAACTAATATCGAGTATAATGGGTAAAAAATAAAAAATATTTTTCAAACAATAAAGAAAGTTGCTTTCTTTGGAAGAAAAAATAAAATAAAAGAAAAAAAGATTACTTCTTGTTAGAGAAATGCCGTAATCTACCATTCGGGGCGTACATAATCAAAGCGACATCCACGTCGCATAGAACAGATAGCTCGAAGGCTTTTTTGAGGAGACCCTTGCTTCTTTTTCCATAGGTTATCTGCCTCTCATACTGTGTGTCCTTCTTCTCAATCTTCCTCGGTGCCATTAATTCTTTGGCCTTTTTTTTTAATCAATTTGCTAAAGAAACGTTTGAGAAAATATTGAATATAAAGAGAGAAAAGTTATTAGAGAAGGTAGGATATGATGAAAGTTGGACAAGAGAGTGTAGTTATTATATATATAAATATATTGGTTGTATAAAAGGAAACAATTGAAGGTGCATGATACAATGTAGACGGTGTCGGCATACAAAAATAGAAATTACTAAAATATAGGATAAAATATTAATAGAACTTCTTTTTGTTTCACTCAGCGAATGAGACTTTATTAGAATCTCCAGTTCTGTATCTCCACATATCCGTCCCCAGCATTTTTTTTTTTTCTATTTTTGACCCTTTTGCAATTTTCCTCTTTTATTGAAAAAGAAAAAAAAGAAAGAGCGTGTGCAATAGCCGAATATAGCGATCCGTTTTGAAAAATTACTTCAATCTAACATGCGCAACAAAATAATATATTACTTATTTTTATCTTGTAAAATAAACATTTTTTTAAAAGATGTACAACACAGTTTAATCCGAAAGGGAAATGTACCGATGTTTTTGTTAATACCCTAAAACATAAATAAAAATATCAAATATGTCCTCCACTTTTTTTTTTCAAATCTACCCTGACCGTCTAAACATGAGGCAGCTAGGTTTTTGTATGAAGCCGTGCGCTCCGCGTTGGGGCAGTCAGCTACAGTATTTTTCTTTTTTTTTTCTTTTAGAGATCTTATTATTTTCATCTTAAAAATGAGAAATGAGAATTGAAGATTATTTGTTAACTTTTAATATATCAATATTTTATGTATCAACTTTTAAAGACGATTATTTGTTAAATTTTGAGTGCATACATATTAGATCAACTATAAAAGAAAATGACTTAATATGTACGAGACCATAATAACTAAAGAATTAAATGTTAACAATAATTAAAAAAATTAGTCTATTAAAGTATTAATAATGGTAAAAATATTGTAGAACTAATAGATGAACTATAAAAAATAGTCTATTAATAGATGAACTAATTATATAATTTTATTAAAAATGGTAAAAATTATGTGTGAAATGTAAAGCTTTTTTAAACTATAAGAAGCCATCCTCGTCCCTTCTTAAATTTGCTCCTTGAGAATTTATATTTTAAAAATATTTTAGAAAATTTAGATCTAAATAATTATTGAAGAATCACTAAACATATGATTGAGAACTAAATTATACATAAATTCGAAGACAATACAATTCACAGTCGATGGAAAAAAATAACAAGTAAAAAAAAAACATTATTTTTCACATTATACTTTTACAACAATAATACCTTTACTACTTAATTAAATTCAAAAGATCATGCAAATTTCTACAAATCTCCAATTAAAAATGTTTTATTATGGATAAATTTATGATGTTAATGTCTGTAGAGTTCAATGTCATCAAATTTGCTTAAAAGGATATTATCAAAACAAACTACATCAATTTATAGTCCGTCAAAATATGTCTAGTTTCTATAACTTCTGAAGATCGGTTAATTTCGTTTTTATAGCTTAACTCTAAGAAAATGCAAGAGCATGTGCATTTCAATAATAAATTAACTTTAAATGGTGATATGATAATTAGAGTAAAGTTAGGGTGTGATGTGCTCACCAAGAGAGTTTGGTGAGCACAATTCCAGAAGTTCATTTGATCGACTTCAAACGCCAAATCTAAACTGTTGAAATCCATGTGCTTCATGAGTGATGCATGTGCATGCAAAAATTTTGAAAGTTTTGATTTTATTTGCTACACGGTCAAGCGGTCAAAAAAATAATAAAAAAATGACTATATAAAACAACTTATAAATTAAATTAATAAAATATTCATTTCTTTGACCGCTTGACCGTGTAGTAAATGAACTCGAAATTTTCAAAATTTTGCATGCACATGCATCACTCATGAAGCACATGGATTTCAACAGTTTGGATTCGGCATTTGAAATCGATCCGATGAACTTTTGGAGTTGTGCTCACCAAACTCTCTTGATGAGCACATCACACCCTAGCTTTACTCTGATAATTATATCATTTATTACAAGAAAATAAATCATCATTAATTTAAAAGGCTTGCTCATATAATAATCTTATTAATATTGACACATTAAAGATTGCAATTAATTTATAAGACTATTAGGAGTATGTCAAAGAATTATATCAAAAATACTAAATGGATACAAGTTAAAAATAGATATAAATTATAAGAACAATTGTTTTTTTTATAAACTTGACAGGAGCTAAGAACAATTGTTAAAGTTATTTATATTCAAATATAATCAATTGTACTATAATTGGAATATGCATGCTCTAATAATCAATTATATTATAAATAAGAAAACTAAAACTCCATAAAATTATTTAGATAAACATATTAAGATTTCTTTAAAAAAAATTACTGTAGCTGATCACTCTGCCCCTAAGCTATTTGGTCAAAAAGAAAAAAAAAAGTAATTGACCGCCCCAACGAGAGGTGGTCTGGTACAAAAACCCGACTGCCTCAAACCCCGCATTGGTACAAAGACCTGACCGCCCCACGTTTGGATTAAAAAAAAAAAAAGCGGATGGCATATTTGATAATTTTATATTTTTTTAGGGTATTAATAAAAAAAATCAGAGAAACGTACTATTACAATTGAAACATATTTAAGATTAAAACAGTTCAGTAAGCAATGACGAAACGTATTTCTTTGAAAAAAAAAATACCTCAATTTAAAATACATATATATGCATTAAACAAATATATGTACTCCTCACACAATAAAGATCTGTAACTAAAATAAACTATTGATTGGACTGAAGCGTCCCTTGATGCCTTGGTTTTTTGTGGAAGTGAAACTGTTATCGTTGCAAAAAAATCTTAATATAAATCCGCCGAAATTCAAAGAAAAAAATGGGAGAGTGCGTCATTCAGAATTTCAGATTATTCTAAATTAAATACAGGGAGATTAAATTATTTGCACGTGTAAAACAGCAAGATAGCCATAAAGAAAAAATCATAAGAATCAAAATTTTACTAAATGGTTTTTCTCTACATATATTAGTAACATCCAAACAGCACTGATACTAGATACGAGTGCACAACAACAACAGGTGATTTTCAGACATACCAAAACCAAATTACGAACTTCTAGCTGGTAGAATTCACTTATTTTAGTGTTTCAAAATTTCCACCACTACACCTTGTCTGAAAATTTGAAAATAGAAAACCATGAGGATAAATTTGAAAGAAACTATGTTCTCTCCAGATTACTGCACATTGGTTAGCTCCACATCAAAGATCAGCCAAGAGTTCTTAGGTATTGGTCCCGTTGCTTTATCCCCATAGCTGCAATAAATTTGAATCATAAACAAACCATCAAAATATAAGGAAAAATAAATCAAATTAGAAGCCTGGAACATGCCTAAGACCACGTGTCAAATTTATAACAGTGACCTAGAAATTTAGTAAGGTTTCACTAATTGCACTCATTATTTATTTGAATGTAATCACCTGTATTTGAAATATATTTAATCAATAACCATAAATTTTGAGTTACATGCCTGCAGCACCAAATTGTTAAAATATGTTTCAAGTTTTAGTCAGTATGGGAACCAGAACCACTTTCAATTTTAAAGGTCCATTTTAGGTCTTTTTCTTAACCAAATGAACAATGAAAAGGCCAATAGGATGCAATTTATGGTTCCTATGTTATATTATATAATTGATTTATGGTTACTCTCAATCTAGAAAGTTGAGTATTACTTGCAAGCAAATGCAAAAAATGTTCATCTCCATTTTAAAGTTTAGTAAAATATTTGCAAGAAAATAATGTTAGTTCTAATTAGGTTGTGTCCAAAGTATATTCTAATAGAACCATGGTTTAATATAAAAAAAAACAATGGAAGAGATGTATAAGTACAAACCCCATAGCTGGTGGGACTGTAAGCCTCCTTTTATCTCCAACACGCATCCCTAGAATAAAAGAATTAATTTTAGATCAAATAACATTATAATTAAGCACCAGTGGTACCAGATGGCATTGGCTGCAACTTTTGGTATTGTTGTTTTCTCTATTGATTGGCAGTTTGGCACTCTACTTGCTAGGTTCTATTTACCAGATAATAGGAACAAACTTTCTATTTTCTACATTATTAGATGAAAAGATACACGAACAAACAAATGAACAAAATGAATAAGAAAAAAGCATGAAATAGTTGTACGTACCATTAACACCAACATCCCAGCCCTTGATGACCTGGCCTACACCTGTTTTCAAAAAAAAGGAATTTTGTAATGCCATGTGTTAATCTGCTACAATTATGATCGGGTAAAATAACTGAATTAAAAAATCAAGAATTGGGTAAGGATTCCAGACCATGTGTGGCAAGCACTGCCGACAACCGGCATATTTTTCTATGGGATGTGACAAGTGAGTGCATTTTTTTTTCTTTTTTGTGTTTCAATTAGGTGGTTAGTTCTGACTTCAAATGAAACCACAGTTCACAAAAAAGTCTATATATATTACCAAGGCGAAACTTAAATGGCCTTTGACCAGCATTTGAGTCAAAAATCTTTCCATTCTTTAGCTTCCCAATATAAGTCACAGAAACCTTCACCAAGAAATGAAAGATGAACATTAGCAAAGGTAGAGATATATTAAAAGCAGCAAATCATAAGAGTACTTGGAAAAAGTTATATTGGTTCCAACACAAGGCCACTTTGAGATTTTTGCATATAAGAGATGATTAATATGTTAAATATAGTATTGAGTATATTTCATGCAATATGTAAGTGTACTTCATCGGATGAAAATGTTTGATCATACATACAATATGCATCTTGCAGTTCACACTTAACCTTTTGCTCTGACAGTAGATATTGGATTGGTACGAGGATAAAAATCATTATATTTCCCAAAGTTCAAAAAAAAAAAAGACACTGAACCAACAAGGATAAACCTATGAATAGTGAATTGTAAAAAACACACAACATATGAACACCACACGTCATGCACAGGTCAAAACACCGCACCAGTGTTAGGCGTGCCGTGTTGTAAGAAGTCGTGTCCAAAGTTGGATAAAATCGGCACACGTAAACACAGCACGTCCAATGCACGTCTAGACACGGATCAAATTTACACAACTCTAAATCATCTTATATTTAACCTCAACTTAAACCATCAGTTTCCACTTTCCACCAATGAGAATGGGATATTAATTTGAACATGAGCATCTTGCTGCTTAATTTAACTTCAAAATTAGATTTGCTTCTTCGGTTCATTACTAAAAGGTTTACGAAATAAAAGCCCCAACAAACTCAAAAGAGAATGAGAAGCCCTTACATGTAAAATTGCAATGAAGCAATCATAAAAAAATTCCAATAATTCTGGCAACCTATTCTACATCAGAATACAACATAGTAAATCTCAATTTCCATACAAATCAATCTGAACCACTGCTCATCAGATGTCTAAGCACGTTTCAGCACTCCTAAACACGGTATATCATGCCGTTCCGTGCCAATACAAGTGTTGTGTCCGAAATCGGTACTGTTTGGCACAGCAATGCATTGTGCCAGACACAGGTTGGCCCGACACTTTTACAATTCACTACCTACAAATAAGTACACTCAGCACTCCAAAGGTAGGTGCCAAATAAACACTATTTAAAGGGAATTTTTCCGTAACACCAACAAAGCATTCATGATATGTTTCCAGGTGAGATTGTTCACTGCCAATGTGCAAAAACTATATGGTGACAAACAAATCATTGCATCTGATAGAAATAGGATCCTTAGAAGTCAATTTGGAAGAGATAGTGCAGCAAAGTAGCTAATGTGATGTACCATATAGCCATTTATAGAAAGTTACGAGTGAGGCTATGCTATTATACATAGCGCGCATTGGTCCATACTATGGATCAATATCTTTGTTTTCAAATTTCAAACAGTCAATCTGCACCGTTCAACATGATCTCCATATGAAAATGTACTTGCAGACTAAATTTTATATTTTTTAGAATTTTTTTATTATTATTTTAGATAGGTAAAAAATCACAACTTTTGAATGGTCTAAAATGTTTTATATTTCTACCTATCTTAAAAAATAGTAAACAATTTCTAAAAAATGTAAAGTTTCATCTAAAAGTACATTTTCATATGGAGATCAAGTTGAACAGTTCAGATCAACTGCTTGGACTTTGAAAAATGAAGATATTGATCCATAGTACAGACCAATATGTGCTATGCATAGTACCGTAGCCTCACTCAAAGTTAATGGCAATTTATTCATTTTTCACTGGACAAAACTTAAAACTATGAAGCCTAAGTTGCAGATTAATGAAAAACTAATAATATGAATGTACCTTGCTCCCTGGAGTAGCCTTTTTGCCATCAGGTCGGCCCATGGAGATCTCCTCTACTACCAATCCATTTCCAAAAGTGCGAGATTGTTGAGGCTCTTTCTCGTCTTCTTCTTTCTCTTCTTTTTTGCCTTCATTTTTCTCAGCACTTTTCTTGTTCTTCTTTTTCTTTTTCTTTTTGGATTCTTTTTCACTAGCACCGCCAGGGTGGCCATTCTCACTATACCGGGCAAAGGAAATAAGGGAATACAGCGATTAACATTTTAGATAAGTACCAGCAGAAGTACAAAAAGAATTTATTAAAATGTTTCTTACGTATCAATCATCTTTTTGGAAACAGGTGTTTCTTCTTGTACAGCATCTCCTTTCGTAGGTTCTTTGGTTTCCTTCAGTTTCTCACTTCTAGAAAGTAAATGATGCAAACAAGTTAAACTAAACCAATAATACAAATCCTAAGGTTTTCCAAAGCAATCAGTAAGCAAATAAATAATCTCATACCCATCATTTGGTGCCTTCGCTTCAACTCCATCCTCTGCGCTCACACCAGACAAGCTTCCATTTTCACCCTTCTCTTTCTTTTTACTCTTCTTATCCAGTTTCTTCTTCTTCTTTTTCGATACCTCAGTATCCTCCCCCATTTTCTCATCATCCATAGGGGCAGAACCGCCAAGCTTCCTCTTTTTGTTTTCTTCTTTTCCTTCTTCAGTTTTCTTTGAATCAGATATAGGGAATCCATCTTCGTCTTCACTATCCCCTTGAGAGAGGGTGACCACTGCCAGCTGGTGCTGGGACCCATCGAGTGCATCATCACTGTCACTTACTTGGCGGTTCTTCTTCTTGGATAAACGGCTTTTGTCTCCATTTGCTGTTTTTTCTTCCTCTAAAATCTCTTCAATGACAACTACAATTGTTTTCAAAATTAAAAAAATTAAAAAAACTGAATGTACCTACTCAAAAATATCAAATGTCTGAAAAACAAAAAAGCGCGATAAATGTATAAATCTAGACAAATACAAAATAAAAAAAAGGACTCTAGCAAAGAACAATCTCTAATTTAAGAAAAACCTAATCCTTAATAATCCTGGATAAATATATATATAGAGAGAGAGATGGGCTACGGTGAGCCAAGGAGTAAAATGAGTTGGTGCTCCATGACACTATATTTTTATTTTGAAAATTCAAACGACCGATCCGAACCACTCAACATGTTCTCCATATTGAAATGTGCTTGGAGACCAAATTTTACATTTTTTGAAATTTTTTACTATTTATTAAGCAATTTTGAAAATCGCTGATCTGATGGTCCATAAATTTTTACTGTTCACAGCAAAACAGCAATTTTTAAAATTGCTTAATAAATAGTAAAAAAATTCCAAAAAATGTAAAATTTGGTCTCCAAGCACATTTCAATATGGAGATCACATCTAACGGTTCGGATCAGTCGTTTGGACTTTCAAAATGAAAATACGGCGTGGAGTACAAACGCGTTTTACTCCATAGCTCACCGTAGCTCATCTCTCTCTCTCTCTCTCTCTCTCTCTCTATATATATATATATATATATATTTATATATATTGCTTGAGAAGGCCTTACTCTTTGCAAACAAGAAAACCGCAACTTTTCATTGTTGGCATCCCAAAAACCCTAAACAAGCACGTAATAAGAAACAGCAACCAAAACAAGCAACAATAAATATTCCTCTTTCATTTTGGTTACCTCCGCTTTTCTGAGGACGGGATCGGGCATACATATCACCATCATCATCATACATGTCAACATCATCATCATCATCAATAAAGTCAGATTCATACTCATCTTCGTCAGAAAAATCAATATAATCAGAGTCTTCACTGTCTGTCTCGGCGATATCCTCTCCACAAGGCTCTCTTATACAAAAGATAAGGAAATTCAGTTCTTCAAAATAAAAAATATCACAAATCAGCAAGTACTTTATGGCACATTATTCATACTCAATTGTGTGTAATCGGACCTGACTGAACTACACTTGTATAATCACTGCTCAACTTATCACAATAATTTCCTCATTTTACTTTGATTCATTTTGATACCCAATTTTATGCAATTAGACCTGATAGAACTACAATTATATCATCAAAACATAACTTAGCATTATATTTTGCCACTGATGACCTTAATTTATTTTGCAACTTGGCCTCCATTTACACCAAGAAATCCCAGGAGTGAATACTGTTACGCATTCACTCCTTACCACCAACAACTAAAAAATAATATTAACAAATACCCCACATGTAAGCAAATAGACAGCATTTCAAGATTTTTTTTACAAGCGAACAGAGAAAAAATACTGACAAACACAAGTGAAAAAAAAAACAACAAACAAAAGCCTGAAAGTGCTGGTACAAGTATGAGAAAAATACAAAAATAACAAAAAACAATAAACATAAAACAACACTAGCAAGAAATATAACATAAAAAAAGGATACTGGTTGCCATCTCTGGGGCCCACATAGTAGCCAGTGAGATGCACACTGCTCTTGCCAAGTACAGAGAAGACGACCTCCTCCTGCTCCTCAAACTCAAGCTCCAGGTGGCATGTCTCGCATTTGTCAGCAAATAGACTGCATATAAGCACCGGGCTCTTCTCCCCCACATTGCACTGCACTGTTGTCTTTGCCGCAGCTGCCTTTGTTGGATTTGCTCCCACTGCATTTCCCAAAGTTGCCTGCACATTTCAAAAATTGCAAACAAATTAGAGAAATGAGTGAGGCTATGGTAATATGCATATTAAGCGCGCCTGCGTTATGGACTCATATCTCTGTTTTTAAAGTCCAAACAGTCGATCTAAACCATTAAACCATTGAACATGATCTCCATATGAAAAGGTACTTGTAGACAAAATTTTACATCTTTTAGAATTTTTTTACTATTTTTTTAGATAGGTATAAATCACTTGATTTGAAAATTCTGGACCATTCAAAATCAGTGACTTTCTACCTATCTAAAAATATAATAAAAATATTCTAAAAAATGTAAAATTTTGTCAAAAAGTACCTTTTCATATGGAGATTATGTTTAACGGTTTGGATCAATTATCTAAACTTTGAAAATAGAGATATGGATCCATAGCACCGGTTGATCCGTAATATGCAAATTACCATAGCCTCACTTTAGAGAAATTCACAGGACAATAGACTTAAGATAGTAGCCTGGCACTGATTAGACCGACCTGATGGGTAAACTGGTTCAATTTGGATTATGATTCGGGTGGGGCTGAAGGCTTCATTTTTAGTTACCAGGTACACCATCACTAGTTCACTATCTCATTACATATTTGCCTGTCCTTTCTACCAGAATGGAATTTGAAACCCTCATAGTTTGATTTTTCTCCAGGAAACACCACACTACACTATATAACAAAATACCATTTTTTCACAACATCTACCTATTTGGCAATATTTGATATACTAGACTGTAAGAAGTGAGCCTTTACATTATAAAGTAAAACGAGCTGGCTAGCAATGGATAAAAATAGTTGAGAAACAAAAATTAATCCCATCGAAATAAGACAAAAATATGCCTAATATAACCTGAGAAATACGGAGCCTCCCTCTAGTCTCGTCAAAGCTGTGCGTGTAAGGCTTCCCTGGCTTCACCTCAACCCCTACAGAAGTCACAAAATTAATAATTTAAAGACCGATAGAAACAGTATTCAGATGCGAATATAGCAGCATTTTTCTCACCCCAAAAGGCCATTGTTGAAAGGAGAAGTGGGAGCTGCTCGCTATCTTTTGTTAGGGATCAGATAATGGGAGGCGTAAAAGATGATTAGGGTTTAAGATCTAGAAATTTCTCGAAGGCGTCAGGGTTTATGAGCACCCCTAAAACCCTAGCAAGTGAGAGCGGCGAAGAGGAGTGCGATGTAATAGTGACCTGGCTGAGAAGAGAGGCTTTTACGTATGTATCCTTTACAAAATTTAATATTATAAGATGTG
This sequence comes from Carex rostrata, assembly GCF_964058835.1. Taxonomy (NCBI): domain Eukaryota; kingdom Viridiplantae; phylum Streptophyta; class Magnoliopsida; order Poales; family Cyperaceae; genus Carex; species Carex rostrata. The sequence continues at coordinate 6,656,342 of NC_135930.1, read as the reverse complement.
CAATCATGCTTCAATCCAGTAATTAAAATTAATTGTTAAATAGCAATTATAAAAAATTTAGAAATTACGTAATTCACTGCTACATTGGTACAATCAATCAAATAATTGAAAATTAAACACTTGGTCAATAAGAATTAAATATTTGACCAACTCATCTTTAGAAAATAATTTCTTGGTTAAAGAATATTTTTGTGTTATTAGAAAAAGAAAACATATTTTTCCATTTCATTTTCACATTATTTCCAAAGTTTTTTTTCTTCTTCTTCTAGTAAGCCATGGGGTCAATGATAACTAGAGAGCATATACCATACATACCTTAAACCTAAAAAGAGAGAATTGTTGGTATACCATTGAAACATCCTAAAATGTTTATTTTCCAATCAAAAAACACTAATTTCTTATTTTCTCGTTTAAAATTAATATTTTATTTTCCTCTATGTGTATTAGATTTGAATTTTAAAATTTAATAATCATTTAGTTATATATAATAGGCTTTTATTTACGAGTTCTATATAATAGTTGTTTGCTCTAGTTTTGATGATAAGTCTGTTTGACTTGCAGATTTGCATCACTCTATTCATTTCTTTGTGATCGTACTTAGCGTCAGTCGTGCAACTTCTATGAATAATTCAGTCATTATAGAAAAACATATAAGATCCATCGCAAAACCCGAAATTTTTATTAATATCCAAAAAAAATTTTAAAATTCAAATTCTACCCGTTTTTCAGCGGAATTTCGAAAAATGCCCAAACCAATGAAAATCTCACCGGTTATATAATTTCGTTCTGGTGAGATTCTCACCAATTCTTTAATCTCTTTTCGGTGAGGTTCTCACCAGATTTTTTTTTAATTAATTTATTTTTTATTGAAATATTAGAAATGTTTAATATATTTCTTTGAAAATAGATGGAATACAATATAATTTGATTTATTAGAAAAACTACAACAAATAACCTGGATCAACATTTTTCAGGGCAGATTTTTGGCGGTTGTAAGAAAAATTAATATATTTCTTTATGTGTTATTGGAAAAAAGAAATATGCTTTGAATTTGAGTTATTGATCGCAGTTTAAATGTCACTTCTATGTAATACATAAAATATTGTGATCTTTCTAGTACATTTAATTTCTAAAAAGTTGTATCTATTTTGAAAATTTTCTTTGAATAACAATTATTAAATAATTTAAAGTTTCTTTTTTAAAATAAATACAACTTTTTAGAAATTAAATGTGCTAGAAGGATGACAATATATTTTTTATTTACTTAAAAATGACTTTTGAACCGGGATCAATAACTCAAAATTCAAACATTTTTATTTTTTTTTCAATAACACATAAAAAATATTAATTATGCCACGAAAAATCCGATCTGAAAAATATTGATCTGGATTATTTGTCGCAGTTTTTCTAATAAATCAAATTATATTGTATTCCATCTATTTAAAAAAAAATAAACATTTCTAATATTTCAATTCAATTTTTTTTAAGAATTTCTATTTTGTAAAAAAAACACAAACAAATCCGGTGAGAATCTCACCGGAAAGAAATTATAGAAAAAAAAACAAAACAAATCCGTTGAGAATCTCACCGGAAAGAGATTATAGAACCGGTGAGATTCTCACTGGTTTGGGCATTTTCCAAAATCCCGCTAAAAAGCGGGTAGAATTTTTTATTTTTTGGATATTAATAAAAATTTCGGCAAAATGGTTATTGCTAGGCATAATCACAGAGAAAGAAACAAAATGCTACAAGTCAAATGAATGTGTCTATATAAAAATAAGACAAAAGAGATTTCAACTATTAAATAGACTTATATAACTAATGAAATTTAAAAATTTCAGATTTAATGAATATAAGTGGAAATAAGAAAATATTCTAATTTAAAATTTGAGTATTTTGATGGAAAAAATAGGTAATTTAAAATATTTGATGAGTATACAAGTAAATTTTAATGTTGATAATTGTTTAATCTCAACCTTTCAAATTTCAGCATAGCTAAGACTTTGCTTTTTCCCGAATAGCAAAATTAATATTTTCTATGCATGTGACGCGTCGTTGGTTAGAAATTCGAATAACTAATTTTTGTGAATGCTAAAGTGTTTAATCTCTATTTTTATTTTTTTTAAAAAGGTGCGTAGCTGAACTTGAATTGCAAAATTAAAATACTATAGTATAGTACTTAGATATATTTACTCAAGTAGAACTAAGGTGTTTTTAAGTTCATTAAATTTAATTTTAAAATTTATCAGATTAATTTCAAATAGTGAATTCAAATCGTTGAAATATATTTATTTTACAAATGATGCATTTACATTTTGAAAATTTTGAATTAATTTCATATAGAGTCAAGTGATAAAAAAAATTAATGTAATTAATTTTTAAATATCTTTTTACCACCTGACTATATAAAAATAATTTAAAATTTTAAAATATTCACATGTAAATATATTACTTGTCAAATATACGAGTTTCAACAGTTCTGGTTTTTTTATTTAAGATCAATTTGATAACTTTTATAATTAAATTTACAAAAAAAAAATAATAAACTTAAGTAACACTCTTGTTCTACTCATGTTTACTTTCTTTTTTGTTTGACCGGTTGGAGGTTGGCCTCCTCTCCTGGTTTTCTTCCTTGGAATCGGCGGTTGCAAAATCGAGTCCGTGTTTCGGTACCTGAGGTGCAATTTAAAATGAGGAGGGTTCAAATACCTCCATTTTTTGTGTCTCCATCATGCCTCCATTTTTAAAAACTTAAATAACTCAAAGTTTAAAACTTAAACGTTAAAATAAAACTGTTAGATGTAATCTATGTTATTTTCTCTATGTGCCCATAAAAAATTATCACATTTTGATTTTGCTTTTATATGAATCAATAAGTTGAAAAATCAACGTCTAGAAATTATCCACATTTGTATACATTTTTACAAGCTCAAGATGACAATCAAAACAAAGTTGAAATGCCATAATTTTTTACATGTGCATAGATAAAATGATATAGTTCATATCCAACGATTTTATTTTGAATTTCAAGATTTAAATTTTTAATTATTAAAGTTTTTAAAAATGGAGGCATGATGGAGGCACAAAAAATGGAGGCATTTGAACCCTCCTCATTTAAAATAATAAACGTTCCGGATTAATTACAACCGAACCAAATTCTATCCAATACTTGTTGTGAGTTGTGACTGCAGGGTCTGCTTTGAGATTCGTGTCAAGTTAAAATAATGGTCCAGATTTAACCGGCCATTTTTATTAATACCCCCCAAAAAAAAAGGAAATTTTAAAATTGCCCCGTGTTTGTTTTTTTTTTCAAAACTACCCCGACCGGTGGGCCCACGGGCGGCCCAAAACACCAAGCAGACTGTCCCCTACAGGGGCGGGCCACACCCCTACCAGACTGCCCCCTATAGGGGCGGGCCACACTTCTAGTAGACCGCTTGGGCTAGGGGCGATCCACCAGGGACCAGATCGCCTGTGGTCCGGGCGGTCCTCTTTTTTTTTTCTTTTTTTGTAGAGATCTTAATATTTTTATTTAAATAATTTTATGAAGAAAAAAATTTCTTGTTTAGAGTGTATGCCATCAAATAAGACATTTGGTATATTTTATGCAGTGATGTCGTAACTCTTTATAACTTTGATTTGATTTGCCAGTTGGATATCACAAGTCTAAAGATAACATTAATTAAGGAATTGACATTGATTCTTAATAATTTATTTTATTCAAATATATACAAAGAAATATAGTTAGATTGCCTCAATGATGTCAACTTTTTTTTTAGAGAATAATTGGATTATTTGATTATTGTCAACATATACCATTTCCTCGGAGATAAGCAAACTAACACAATAAATAGTAAATGCATTTTAAAATAATTATATGGATCATTCTTAAATAATCCCTTAGGCTATTAACTAAACAAAATACTGATCGTTGTATGCCTACCGTCGAATGAAAACTTAAACTGAATTTTTGAGGCACTAAACAATTTTTTTTTGAAATTCTGATTCTTCGGATACGTCTCATCCCCCCCCTTTCCGAAAAGTGGTCAAATCCGACTTTCCTAGCTAAAGTTATGGCTGTTTAAAGTTTTTCCAAAAGTCGAACTTTGAAAATTCATAACTAATTGTAAAAAAATCCAAATAAATTGAAATTTGTGTCAATTATGTATATTTTTGAATGCTCTACATGTTGGTGTAATCACTTTTGCAGTTTGGTCCATATATCAATCCAGACTTGCTGATTTACCAGAAGAGGTCAAATTTGATTTTTTTAGTTCATTGCATTATACCAGTGGCCTTTGCTTAGTGCTTGGCTGCTAAGTTTGGACTTGGTAGCATACCAGATGTCAATCTAGGGTGCATTATGCATGGACAAAGATCTAATTTGAGATTTTAATATATTTTAGTAGCTCTAAACTATTGTTTTAGTACTAGAAATAAAGAGAAGAAGATCAACAAGCTGTCAGAACTTGAAATTTTTTGAATCAAAGTAAAATCCTTAATTAGTGTTATATTTAAACTTATGATAGCCAATTAACAAACCAAATCAAAGTTATAAAGAGTTACGACATCACTGCATAAACCAAGTGTCTTATTTTATGGCATACACTCTAAATAAGAAAACTTTTTCTTCATAAAATTATTTAAATCAAAATATTAAGTTCTTTCTCTAAAAAAAAAAAAAGAGGACTGCCCGGACCATAGGCGGTCTGATCCCTAGTGGACCGCCCCTGACCCGGGCGGTCTGCTAGAGGTGTGGTCTGTCCCTACAGGGGGTGGTCTGGTAGGGGTGTGGCTCGCCCCTGTAGGGGACGGTCTGCTTGGTGTTTTGGGTTGCTCATGGACCCAGCGGTCGGGGCAGTTTTGAAAAGAAACCAAATATGGAGGCAATTTTAAAATTCCTTTTTTTTTGAGCTATAAATAAAAATGATTTAACACTTTTTTCTTTTTTTCTTTTTTGAGGAAAAGCCCTTGGGCGTGATACATGGGGTGATACGGATTCTGCAAAACCATGGGCCACGCCGCTGACTGTAGTATTACATGTAACAACGCTCCAGTTTTGAAGTCACTTAACACCTCCATTTCACTCCATTACAGTTTACGAGGACAACCTGTGCTTTGACTAGAATGGACGGGATCAAGCTCGAGTTGGCAAATTTTAATTGGGAATTTGAAAAATATAATTCTGAGTCTTTTCAGCCAATTTCAGGTCATTTTCTTCTGACGTTGGTTGCATAATTACAAAAAATGATAATCACTTTGACAAATATTTCATTTTAATATTATTTTTTAAATAAAACTCAAATTTAAATTTAACATTATAGTCACTTTGACAAATATATCATATTTGTAAAAGTGATGAGAATTGATATATGATTTACAATATATTTAATAATTTTAAACTTTTTTGGTCCAATATTAACAATTCTTGATGTATTATCAAACAAATCTCAAATTATACAAAATTTAATTATCAGACTATCCATATATTCAATAATATATATGTATGAATTAACTCTGTACTTAATTTATCTAAATTGATATATTTTTTTGTTAAAAATAAAATAATTATTATCAAGTGCTTCAAATAATTGGTCGCAACTTCTTCGTATAACCGGTCTTTTCTTGATAATTACATTTCTACCGGTTGCCTCCAGTGCAGCGTTTAATTTAACTGGAACTTGTTGCAGAAAATTCTTATAAATAAACGTAATTGAAAAAAATATTTTATTTAATTGAATGTTACATCAAAATCTGCATTGTCTACTTAGTCGTCAGATGGGAACTTCAGATTTTGTTCGGACTATTGGATCCGATATGAATAAAATACCCGCCTAACTTTATAACAGTAAATGGGTGGGCTTCGTGATCCGCTTCGGAACTTGACAAGTGTGCAAGTATATTCTCCAAATAAAATAGATAAAACTCCATCTAAATCCGCAGTTATTTAATCGGATTTCAATTTATTTTAATGATAACTTTCTATAATATTTTCAGTAAATTAATAAAATGTCTCAATTTTTCAATGATGTGACAAAAATCTTAACAAACTTATGGTTTTCTTTTGTGAAAGATGAGACTAAAACTTATTTTATTATTCTTGATATATGTCATCGGATCGGATCGGACTCGTGTAATCATAACCCGGTAAACACTACCATTGAAATCCAGCCGTCGCGCCGCTCTATTTTAATGGCGCCATCGCTTTCTAAATCTTTCTTTCTCCGCCAGGTAGGATTTTATTGGGGCTTTCATTGTCAGATACTGCATCAAAATTGGCTCACAAGATAACAAAGAGAAGAGAGCAGAAACGATGTGGAGAAGGCTCGCGTGTCAGCTCCGCCCGATCGCCGCTACCCGATCCGCTTCAGGCGGCACGCTTCTTGTCCGTCCGGCGATCGCCTCAGTTCCGGCTCTTTCCTTCTCTTCTCTCGGTATTTACATCTCTGATCACAGCAACTACTCAGTTTTTTTTTTTTTTAATTTTGTCATTCTGTGCAAATTCCTCTTGGAATCTGGTACTTTTAAGAATAAATTCAAAGAAGCTGCGATTTAGTCTGCGGATTCCTCTTAATCAGCCCCCCTCCCTCCTCAAAATCTTTTATTTGCCTCTGTAATCTCCGAAAATAACTCTAATTGACTATCCATGGATCAAACTCCGCTTTCTACTATAGCGTATCTTTTCGTAAATATAATAATTTAGTGTTTATTAATGTGATTTGCCATGTGCGATAGGACAACAAAAACGAAGTTCTTTTGTTTTTTATTATCCCTGAAATCTATGGTTTATTTGCTGCTTATTGTGAGAAGCTTGTAGAGTCGTTTGATTCCTTTGGATGTACAAGTCAGAATATGTTCACCACCTTTGTGTGGATGGACAAAATTCATGTGCTATACAGTTATACATCTCAAAAACAATCTGGAAGTGGCTTATTTATATAGTTGATACATCCATGGCTTCTGCTTAGGACACATTTTATTTGGCAATTTTCTGACCTGTGCAATTAATTTTTTTTCGAATACAAAATTCAAAAGTTGTTCTTCGTTTTCATTTATTATTATTTTTTTAAATTGCAGCTGGGGAGATTAAGAAAAGTGTAGAAGATGTTATGCCAATTGCAACTGGTCTGGAGCGCGAGGAAATTGAAGCCGGGCTACAGGTAACTAATTTTAAATAGTTTTGAGCTTCTTTTCAGAAAAAGTACATGTACTTTGTTAAAACTCAACTTCTTATTTGCTATAGTGTAAATTCATCTCGACACCTTGGTGAAATTCTGTTAATTACCAATTTGTTATACAAAACAAGAGTGGTAGAGCTCAGTAGCCAGAGTGAAATCTGAGAAATGAAGTTGTACTGATCAACTGTATGCCCTTTAATTACATTTCCAAGTTTCTGTACTGATCAACTGTGACATGGCTAGGACTTATGTTAATGAAACAATAAAATATCAATTTCCTTGTTGGTTAACTTTGTTAATATATATGTTACAGGGCTGGAAGCGCTTTGATGTGGAGGCTCCTTCTGGTCCTTTTGGAACCAAGGTCTCCATCTCTCTAGCTCAACCTTATTTTCATATATCATCACATTTACAAGAGAAATTAGTGCTTTGAAAAAGAAAAAAAAAAAAATTTGTTCTACCTTATCATTTTATCAGATAATTTGGCCTAAATGGTGCTTGTCGGTTAATATTAATCTTAATCTTAAAATACAGAGCAGTTGATCAGCTATTTACTATTGTCATAGTAAAGTACAGAGCATTCACTGTCCTAATCTATATTATTTAAAGGAGTTTTCTACCCTTGCAATTATTTTTTTGTTATGCTGTTTTTTTAAATAATTTTGTGGGTTTGAAATTTGCATCTCTTATTTGACATTACTCTATGCTTGGGGTTAACCTGCACTTGAAATTATTTTATAGGAAGGACCAGCTATAATCCAGTCACACTATAACAAAAGACTGGTTGGCTGCCCTGGTGGTGAAGGTGGTACGTCACATGAGCTAGTACCATTTAAAACTTTGTCATTTTGAAAATGAAAACGTCACATGAGCTAGTACCATTTAAAACTTTGTCATTTTGAAAATGAAAACTTTACTTATGAAATGATTATATGAAATTGGTGTTCATAATTACAGAAGATGAACATGATGTGTGTTGGTTCTGGCTTGAGAAAGGGAAGCCTCATGAATGCTCGGTGTGTACTCAGTACTTCATGGTAACTTTCATGCCCTTGTTTTTTCTTTTTCCCTATGCTTGGTTTATTATTGTTTACTCTAATTGGAGATTTGCCTATCCTTAATGGAGCCATTAAAAATGTTTAATTCCTCAGAAGCACCAGAAACCTCTTCGTTTTCTTATAGGCACTGTATTAGTTTGTTATTTTGGTGGGGATGCCCATATGGGTAAAAAATACATTAATTGGGTGTATTTAAACTACATTAAAGTTGGCTCTCTGATATTATTACTGCTTTTTGTGTAGTTGGATGTGATAGGAAATGGAGGCGATCCTGAGGGTCATAGTGATAATGAGCTTGAGCACTAATATTTGGAAAAGAAAATTCTTTTTCGTGATGGAGGATTGTTCTCTATTCTTTTTTTCTTTTCTCCTTTCAAATAGCAAACTATGCATCCAAACTTGAAATTGTTTTTCAAGTCGTTTTGATTGGTAACTTTGTAATAATGGCCTTATTGATGGTAAATATAAATCTGTTGGTACTATTTGTATGTTTTATATTAGTATTATTGTTAGGGTTCTTTTGGTAAAAGAGATATTATAGAAAGATGAGGGACTAAATAGAATATTGTAAGCTCTATGTAAGCCCAAGAAGTTCTTGAATAAAAGATCAATTCAATTTGGCTCAAAACAACTTGGTATCAGAGCTCTAACCCTAGCGGTTACTGTTCATCGCCGCTACTGTTCACCGCGCGGTTACTGTTCATCGCCGCTACAGTACTTCCGCTGCTACAGTACCCGAACCCTCTGTTTCTCTCTAGGCCGGTTCTCTCTCTTCTAGGGCCGGCCACCACCTAGGGTTTGGATTTTTTTTTTGGGGGGCCTAAACCCCACAATACCCGTTGGAGGGTTGATCGGGCTCGGATCTTGATCATTGATGGGTTGTTAGATCAGATTAGGTCAGGAATGAGAAGCGAGGTAGAGATGTGTCAGATCTAGATCTTGAGGATGCAAGATCGAGTCTAAGAAAGGAAGAAGGAGAATCGGGACTTAGATTGGTGCAGAGGATCAGATCTAAGTCGAATCGATGGAGAAGATAGTGGCGAAGATGGGAGAGGAAGACCTCAAGGTGTTTCTGGACTTCATGAAGTTGGCGAGAGGCGAGGGATCGGCACAACCACAGCCGATGAAGCTGGATCTCCCTCTTATGGAGTTGAAACTTGATGGGCCAGCCACGTATCTGAGCTGGTCTCGTCGGGTTAGGAGGGCTCTTTCTGGACGGGACCTTGAGGGATATCTCATGGGTGAGAAGGAGGAACCGGGGAAGACCTCTCCCGGGTACAAAGAGTGGAAGACGACTCATAGCCTGTTGCACACTTGGCTCCTAAACTCGATGGTTGCATCTATTGCTGTCACGGTGGATGGCATAGAGACTGTGAGTGGTGTCTGGGGGAAGTTGCAGAGGATCTATGCGGGAGTCGACAACAACATGCGGGTGTTCCAGATCGAGAGAGAGATAGAGGCGGTGGTGCAGAAAGAGAGGTCAATCCAGGAGTATGCCGCAGAACTGGAGCGTCTGTGGGCAGACTATGATCACTTCTCACCACCAGCATGTTGCAAGGACCCCGAGTGCAAGAAGGGAGATGAGAGAGTCCAGAGGAGGACTATGCACTTTCTGAGGGGGTTGAACCCGGCATTTGAGCCGAGGTGTGCCGTGCTACTTGCTCAGCCGAAGATCCCCTCACTGGATGAGGCGATCTCGGCAATGATACAGGAGGAGAGCCGGATCGGGTTGCAGACTGGAGCAGGAGGGCTTCCGCAGGCGAAGTCAGCTCTAGCGACTCCTAGCTGGGGCAACACCGGGTCTAGAGGAGAGACTCGCGCATGCTTCAACTGCGGAGAGGTAGGCCACCTCAAGTCAGCTTGTACCAAGCCACCAAAGAACAAGAACCCAGGTGGTCGTGGCCAGCCTGGAGGTCGCGGTCAAGGCGGTGGGGGTAGGAGAGGTGGTGGTCGGGGAGGCTACCGGGCTCATGCTATTGCTGGTGAGGATGAGGATGAGGGATCTGTACCTAATGGTGGCTTCTCAGAGGAGGATCGAGCATTGTTGGAGGTGCTTCAGAGGAAGCAAAGGGCAGCAGAGATGGTAGATGGTGCATCCACCTCTGTCACAGGTACTGGTTATGCCGCAGCTGTCACAGGTATGTGTGATTCACTTGCTCTTGCCTCCTTTCCCACCACTAGCACATCGGAGTGGATCATTGATTCCGGGGCATCCGGGCATGTGACGGGGGCTGCTAGAGAGTTCTCTTCCTATACTCGCCTAGCAGTTCCGTTGAACATCAAAACAGCCGATGGTACAGACCAGCCCGTTGTCGGTAAGGGTACAGTGAGATGTACCAATACCGTGACCTTGTCCAATGTTTTGCATGCTCCATCTTTTCCTGTAAATCTCTTGTCTATAAGTGCTATTATCCTCCAACTAAATTGTGTTGTCCTTTTTGATGTTCCAAAGGTGATCTTCCGAGAGAAGAGGACGGGCCGGACTCTTGGGACTGGGACTTTGCGTAGAGGCTTGTGGTACATGGATAGGAAGGGAATGGACTCAGCCCTTTCTTCCATAGTTGAGAGATCTGGAGGAGATGGGAGTAGTGTGGAGAACTCGTTGTTGCTTCACCACAGACGTTTGGGTCATCCTTCTTTTAGTCTTTTGAGTCGTTTGTATCCCTCTTTATTTGAAAAGGCTAATAAGGATAAACTCTTTTGTGATGCTTGTGAGTTGGGCAAGCACACCAGGAGCTCGTATGTTAGTTCTGGTAGTAGGAGCTCTTGTATTTTTGATTTAGTGCATTCTGATGTATGGGGCCCTTGTCCTACAACAACTTTCAATGGATTTCGATATTTTGTGTCTTTTATTGATTGTTGTTCTCGTGTTACTTGGCTTTATCTGATGAAAAACAAGAGTGATGTGTTTGAGTGCTTTAAAGACTTCCACAAAGGGGTTCAGACTCAATATGGGGCAGTAGTGAAAGCGTTGAGATCTGACAATGGGACAGAGTACACCAACAAGGCGTTTGGAGAGTATCTGTCATCCCAGGGCATTCAGCATCAAACCACTTGTCCATATACACCAGAGCAGAATGGGGTAGCAGAGAGGAAGAATCGTCATCTCCTTGAGGTAGCTCGGAGTATGATGATTGCAATGAATGTCCCGAAGTACTTGTGGGGGCAAGCGGTCTTGACAGCGGCCTTTTTGATCAATAGGATGCCCTCACGAGTATTGGAGTGGAAGTCCCCATTTCAGGTATGGAAAGGCACAAAGGGAGACATTCTTCCTTTGAGGACCTTTGGATGTGTGTGTTTCGTGCAGGACAACAGACCGGGTGTGGGCAAACTGGATCCGAGAGCGATCAAGTGCGTCTTTGTGGGTTACTCAGCCACCCAAAAGGGATATGTTTGTTGGAGCCCAGTTGAGAGGAGGATATTCGTTAGCATGGATGTCACGTTTCGAGAGTATGTACCATATTACTCTTCTGGAGTGTCCTCACCCTTTGGGGACTCGCTCGATACTGGAGGTATGCGGCGAGAGGGGGAGAATAGCAGTAGCGATGCGTTGAGGATGGTGAGTGTTGGAGATGTTCCTTGCACGCTTGAGTCGGCTGTGGAGTCGATTGTTTTGCCGGTTGAGTCGGCTGTTTTGCCGGATCAGGGTGGTGAGACTCAGGCTCAGGGGGAGCTGAGAGTGTATATGAGGAGGAGAAAGGAGACTGCGGAAATCGTGCCTGTGCCTACTGAGTCACCTGTCCCAAGTCCCTTGTCCTTGCCTGCCTCGACTTCGGAGACACCTTCACCATCCACCACAGACCCAGATTACTCAGGTGATATGATTCCTCTCTCTACTCCTCCCACTCCCCTATCGGTAAGGCGGACTGCTCGCAGCAATGCGGGGGTCCCACCTGATCGATTTGGGTTCCCACATGACCATGACATTGCTCACTTTGTCTCTTCCTCTCACATATCACCTAGACACGGAGCATTCATTGCATCTTTGGACAATGTCTCTATCCCTAAGTGTTGGCAGGTTGCTAAGGAGGATCCTAAGTGGAAAGCGGCCATGCTCGAAGAACTTGAGGCTCTTGCGAAGAACAAAACCTGGCAGCTTGTGTCACTACCACCTGGCAAGAAGGCAGTTGGATGCAAGTGGGTTTTCACCGCGAAGCAAAACCCAGAGGGTCGGGTTGAGCGCTACAAGGCCAGGTTGGTGGCAAAAGGGTACAGTCAAACCTACGGCATCGACTATGATGAGACATTCGCACCCGTAGCCAAGATGAGCACCGTCAGGACTCTGGTTTCCCTAGCCGCGAATGAGGGGTGGAAACTACACCAACTCGACGTGAAGAATGCGTTTCTTCATGGTGACTTGTTGGAGGAGGTGTACATGGAGATTCCACCGGGCTTCAGCACAAACCGGACGACTGGTAAGGTTTGTAGGCTCAAGAAATCTCTATATGGGCTAAAGCAATCTCCTCGAGCTTGGTTTGATAGGTTCAGGAAGGCTATGGTTGGCATGGAGTATCAGCAGATCAATGCCGACCATACTGTGTTCTTTCGACGAGTTGGAGGCCATATCACGATGCTTGCCGTGTATGTGGACGACATGATTATCACGGGCGATGATGAGAATGAGATTGCTAGGCTAAAGGTGAGATTGGGGAAAAAGTTCGAGGTGAAAGACCTGGGACATCTGAGATACTTTCTTGGGATTGAGGTGGCTCGTGGACCAAAGGGGATTGTCCTGTCTCAACGGAAGTATGTGCTGGATTTGCTAAAGGAAACAGGTATGCTAGGGTGCAAGCCTGCAACGACACCGATCGACCAGAGGTTCAAAGTGAGTGCTGAGGTTGGAGAATCAGTCGATCATGACAGATACCAGAGACTGGTAGGTAGGTTGATCTATCTGAGTCACACGCGCCCCGATATCTCTTTTGCAGTGAGCGTAGTGAGTCGCTACATGCATGACCCAAGGAAGGGTCATATGGACGCGGTGTACCAGATCCTACGGTATTTGAAGAGTTCTCCTGGAAAAGGGCTGATTTTCAGGAAGAATGGCCATATAAATATTGAGGGCTACTGTGACTCTGATTGGGCTAGCTGTGCCGATGATAGGAGATCCACCTCAGGTTACTGCATATTTGTTGGAGGCAACTTGGTCTCATGGAAGAGCAAGAAGCAGTCTGTGGTGGCAAGATCAACAACAGAGGCAGAATACAGAGCGATGGCTTTAGGAGTTGCAGAATTGTTGTGGCTGAAAAGCATGTTAGTGGAGCTAAAGCTGGACCGAGGAATCACGATGAAGTTGTGGTGCGACAACAAGTCAGCCATCAGCATTGCGAACAACCCTGTGCAACATGATAGGACCAAGCATATTGAGATCGACAGGTTCTTTATCAAGGAGAAGTTGAACAACGGGCTACTAGAGTTGAGCCATGTTCCAACTGGAGGCCAGACGGCAGATTGTCTGACTAAGGGTCTTAGTTCGATAGATCTAGCTAGAGGATGTGACAAGATGGGTTTAGTGGATATCTTTTGCCCATCTTGAGGGGGAGTGTTGGTACTATTTGTATGTTTTATATTAGTATTATTGTTAGGGTTCTTTTGGTAAAAGAGATATTATAGAAAGATGAGGGACTAAATAGAATATTGTAAGCTCTATGTAAGCCCAAGAAGTTCTTGAATAAAAGATCAATTCAATTTGGCTCAAAACAACTAAATCATACTCCAATTCTTTCCTTGACAAACAAAAGAGGGAGTGATAAAATAGAAGATTTTTTGTATTTTACATTTCATATACTTTTAAGTAGAGAAATATGGTTCTGCATGCATGCTCGAATTCTGCTGAAACACTGTATTCTGGTTTCTAGTTTGCTTGGTCATTTGGATGAAAGCTTAGATCAGTGAAAATAGTGAGCTAACTCAAAATTGAGAACATTCACTAACTCTAACTTTTAATTGAATTAGTAAAATAGCATGCTAACTCATAAAAAAAATACTTCAACTTATTTTTGAGCAGAATCGAGTAAAACTAACAACTTATTTTTCTTATAATGGGGTAAATTCATATATATAATGTAAACAACACGAGGAAATACTAATTATCTACACGTGGAGTAGACCAATTTTACCTATATCACAAATTCAACAAGCATATAAACTTTTATATTTTGATATGCATTAACACGTTAGTCAAACTATTATAAACTAACATAAATTAAATAAAAAAATTAAAAACAGGAGGAAATACTAACTTAAATCAACACAACTTTATTTTTGGGGCGAAGTCCATAGAACATTTCCAATAGCTCGGAATAACCAAAGCCAACTCGGACTTATAGATACTTAACAACACAAATTAAATGAGTAGACAAAATTAAAAACATGAACCCGATAACTGTAATTAGATTTTTTTTACAATTATTTAAACTGAAAATAAAATATGTTTTTTTTTTATTAATTGCCTTGTTACATGCCAACATATTTTTAGATGTTTTTTCATAAGAATTGAACCTACGTCTCTTTGTAGAGAGACGAGATTCACGCCACTGCACTATGTCCGTGGTTCAGAAAATACATTATTACATATGAAGAATATATGCACAAAATGATGGACAATGTAATTGCAAATGTTTTGGTCTCTGTCCTTTATTTAGAACAAATAATTGTTACTATAGCAGAAATTCATCGGCATTTTTGCAGAAGATGTTACTGTAGCAGAATTGTTATACCAGTTATCTTTGCTTATGAATATTTGGTACGAATCCTTGGTTATGCATGAATCTTTATATAACAAGTTACATGTTAGAGCCTTGGTTCCCAAACGACAATTAAGAATTGTTTTCCAATAGCAAATATTAGACTGTTTAAAAATAAAGCTGATTGTCAGCCGTTGACAAGCTTTTAAAAAAAAACAAAAAAAATAAAGCTGGTAAGCAAAAATAGAATATTTTAGTTTGTAATTTGGAAGTAAGTTTTACTGTATATATATATCAAATGCAGACAGATGTTGTCAGATAAAACCCTATCTCTTACTCTAATTAAAATTTAAGGTCCTTATTACTGAAAACAAGATGAACACCAAGCTACACATTCTAGCTTTATTTTTTGTCATTACATGCCTCCTTTGTTTGATTGAAGGTACGTAATGTTTGTTGCAGCATTTGAGTTCCTCTGAGTTCAATTTATTGTTATTCTTGTAGGAATTTAGAATCCTGCCAAAAAACATCAATATTGCTAATAATTGATCACTATATTGAATTGAGTCAAATAATTTCTAAGACCTTAATTACTATTTACTCCCAATGAATTGCCTCTTTTCATGAATAATTCTCTAATTCATATATATGATATATGACCTCGCATTTTTATTGTTTATAGCCCGGGAGGTGCATGTGCAAGGAGGCAAAATAAGAGCAAGTAAGATCAATATTCAGAATTGGTGTGGTAATGCATTCGCACATGTAAGAGGAGAGACAAACGCAAGCAAGATCAATGTTCCATCAATCTGTGCCAAATGTGACTGTGCTTCTGGGACGTGTTATTGTTGCGGTGCGTATCAACCACAATATTGTTGGACATCACAGAGAGAGTGCGAAAAACAGTGCAAATAGAGGGCATTGACTTTTTAATTATTTATATTTGTCTAATGCTTTTGTTTATAATGAATTAATGGTTGTCAGCACTAACTGAATAATTAATGTACTAATGGGTTTGTATTCTAGAAATAAAATAATATTCAATGCATCTCAAACTATCTCTATCAATATATAATCATTCGGCTTATATTTGGGTGACTTGAAATTTGATATTTAATCTTTAACGGTCAATACTATTTGGTTGGTCTCTCCGATGGAAACGATTATCACTTTATAATGTATAAATTTAGAACTCGAATACTAAATCATTGAAAAGCTAGAGATATTTAAAACTCCATTTTATTTATTATATTTCACAATCTTTTTTTTTTTTTAAGTCGCTAATTTTGACCCCTGACAAGACGGGTTATATATATGTTTTATAATTTATAGTGTAATGGGCTTTGGCTTTCTAGCCCAATAAATGACAAGTTTCGACGTTTGGTTCAAAATACTGTACTGTCCAATAAGGACAAAGATTTCGAAAGGTAATCAGCTTGGTTATATTTTTCCAAGCCAATTTCGATAGTTCGTAAATTTACAAAGTGGAAATATGTTTAAAGTTAAATGTGAAAGTAGAGTATTAACAATACCCTTAACGGGTATACCCTACCCTACCCGCCCGTGCCCGCCGCCCGGGGTACCCGTGCCCGAGCCCGGGTATGGGTCGGGTACTCGGGTACGCGGGTAAGGGCAAAAACCGGACCGGACCCGGTTTTTTTGATCAATACCCGACCATACCCTACCCGACTAAATCCGTACCCGACTTCCCGTACCCGTATACTCGACCACTGTTCATGCCATTTCAAAATTCAAAATTTGTATTTTTCCCCGCCCAAAAAAATCAGCAAAAATCAGAAAAAACCAACAAAAAAACAAAAACAAAAAAACCAGAAAAAAAACAGCAAAAAAAAAAAAAAAAAAAAAATACCTGTACCCGCCTACCCGTACCCGTACCCGCCCTACCCGTCAAGGGTACACGGGTACGGGTATAGGACGGGTAGGGTATGGTTTTTCAAAAATATACCCGACCATACCCTTACCCGAATACCCTTGTACCCGTCCTACCCGTACCCGAGATGTACCCGTCCCGGGTATACCCGGGGTACTCGTACCCGCCCGACCATTAATACCCTATGTGAAAGGACTCTAGCCGACTTCAATCAATTGCAATAGAAGCCAGCCCCTCACAGATTCAAGGGAACTACTGGTTATGTAGGGGTGAAAAAGGAGCAGATTTTTAGTTTTCAAAAAAAAAAAAAAAAGGAGCAGATTTCGGAGTGGATATAATGCTAATACCATATCCGTATCCGTCGTTAATATGAATATGGATAGTAAACGGATATCAAAATTTAAAACAAATCTGTCTTAAATGGATACAGATATAGAGCAAATAATCTATAAATACGAATTCGAATTCAAATACAGATATGAAACAAATAATTATTGGATAATTAACTAATAAAAAATAATATAAAAGACAAAAGAGTATTTTGTAACCAATTTAACAGAGGATAAAAGCAGACTACATTTACGAACTAAAATCTTGAATGGAAAAAAATAAAGAGTGAAGAAATGTAGGTAAAAATAAAAGAAAATAACGCTATTGTAGCACTATCACTAGCGGAAAAGAGATTAAATTAGAAACTATACCGTATTATCATTTATCCCACAACCAAGACTGAAATAAATATGGAATAATTATATAACAACTTCTATCCGGAGCAGTAAAGTCGGAGCCGGTTGGGAGCAATTCCGAATCCGGATACATCCGGATATCCGCTCCGTTTACATCTTCATAAAACTATCCGTATCCGCTATTGTCCGTATCCGTTTAATCCAAATTTGAATAATCTCCAGATACGAAGCGACTACGGAGCGGATTATCCGTATCCGTTTACACTCTTTATGGGAATAGGTTGTTTCAATGTTTTTTTTTTAAAATAGCAACTTTGAATACAATTATTTCAATGAAATGTATTTAGTATATTGAAACTTTGTTAATAGTAAAAGATAATTCATTAATATTTCAATTACTGAACAAGAAAGCCAATTTTGAGATTTCGTATATTTAAGAAATTGTAATGTATCTCCATTCTTATATTATGTATGTACATGTCTTGATCCGTCAATGGCCATAATTGAAAGATGAAATTTTCGATTTAATATCAACTCTCTAATCAAATAATCTATCTTCTTTTGATTAAATGCATCTTTTTTACGTATAAAAGTCTAAATTTAGTTAGAAACATACTTGTTACACATACTGTCACACTTACAATTAAAATTAAATGGAGAACAAAATTAGAGAGAAAATCAATTTATTCATTTCCTTACTTCTCCTCTCCAGCTATCTTCCAACTAATGCGCGTAAATATGTATACTTATACACGCAAGTATTAACATCTAATATAGTAAGTATTCATATGTAAGATATCAAATATTTCTTTAAACAATCTTTCTTATCACATACTTATTTTTTTACACATTTTTAAAGATGTTTTTTTTCTTACTTCAATGTCGCCCATATTTTTGACAATCTGTGAATTTTTTTGCGAATCTAAAGTCACAGACGTTTTCTACGTAATTTTCTTTTTCAAATGAGATCAATGATGAAATACTTTTGAGTGGTCCGCCGCGCAAGTATTCATACCTCGTAGTGCAAGTATTCATACCTCTTCATGCAAGTATTCATAACTCGTCGCGATCTCGATCCAGACTGCATCACCTCCGACTTCCTATCCATCGGCTCCTACCGATCCACCGGCAACAAGGCGGGTTGTGACAGGCGATTTATGAATACTTTTCCAACGAGGTATGAATACTTGCTCGACGAAGTATCAATACTTGCACAAAGATGTATGAATACTTGCTCGAAGTGGTAGAATACTTGCCCGACGAGGTATGAAACTACATGACAAGATATGAATACTTACGCGACGGACGACTCGAAAGTATGTCATCATGGATCTCATTTGAAAGAGAAAATTACGTAAAAGACGTTCGTAATATTAGATTTACAAATTTCATCACAGATCGTCAGAAATATTGGCGAGATTGAACGGGAAAAAAAAACCACCTATAAAAACGTGTAAAAGATGGGTGTGATGTGTCCAGTTTTTTTTTTAAAATACTTGATCTATTATATATTAACATTTGCGTGCATATGTATTCATATTTGTGCGCGTCAGTTGTAAAATCTATCAAATATTAAGCGGTTTCTCAAGTAATTAGTGGTCCACCTAGTAAATGAGCGGCCCCTCAACTTAATAATCGATAATGATGCATTTTGTTTTGTCTTTTAGTGTTGGAAGTACTGGTATCAAAGTTTGAAATTCAAATTGTAAATCAAACTCTTGATCTTCTTCATTTTATAATAGATTTATGTTGCAACGCATGAGTACAGTACTAATTAACAGTTAATTGTAAAAAGAGTAACATATCCAGAATTTGTACGAACAACAAATTATATAAATAGTAAAAGTTCTTGCAATAGTTTTTAAACTATATAGTACCGACGGTGTAGTTTTATAAATGGTATTCATCTTGATGAATTTATTTTTATATAGAAACGAGTTAATTTGGTATATGGTAACTTTGTTGGGTTTCGGGGTAACCAAAATCCATTTAGGCTTAAGTTGCGGAATAACCGTAGAACAAAAATTTCTACGGCCAACTTAAGCTCAGGATTAAACGGGGTATGTCAGGAAATTTTCCAATTTAATCTTCAGTATTCATTTGGCATCAAAATCCAATTTAATCATTTTACAGATCCAATTCATGATTTATTTCTAAAACTTTAATCTACTTACCAATTAAATAGATTAATATAACATATTTATACCTTGTTTCCAAATCACAGTTGGAATGCAGACCGAGCGAGTAGAGCTACATCACGGTAATGATTCTCCTCGTAGCACCAAACGTATGGTGACTCTATCGGTTATCCACCAGGACTAACCGGAGAGCGGTTTATTTATTTTGCCAGAAATACTATAAACCGCGGAATTATGCAAAAACACTATTCACAGAGAAAAAACGAAAACCCGTAAACACGAATTTTTGGTTACTCAGTTTCATCAATGAGCAAAACTGACATACTGCGAAATTCGAGAAAACACTATTAATCAATCCTGTAAATATACTTCACAACAACCCACAAGATTATACGTCAACTACGTATAACTTTCTTTTCTCAACCGAAACACTATTTGGGAGAGAAATCGAGAAAGGGAGAAAATACCGATTCGTTTTGACACGAAACGATACGAGTGAATTAGTGGTTTTTCTCTCTACATGCACCCCTCTATTTATAGCCTCTAAAATGGTGTGAAAATACCAAAATACCCCTATGAAAAGGCATGCCACCTAGGGGGGGGGTGAGGTGTCATGTGGATAGGATTGATGACGTGTCATCTGGATATGATCGATGACGTGTCATGCGGATAATGACGAATATGAAAAGACCCGAATACAAATAATATTCGTATAATTATTCTGAACAATTATATTTCTTGCGGTTGTTGTTTCGGTAATTTATACAACGTGTCCTGCACATTTATAAATTAACCGGTTAACTTTTATACAATGTGTCACACACGTTTATAAATTAACCAATGTTTTTGCTTGTTATTTTTACATAACATTTATAATTTAATTATAACACGTATTATTAATTATAACCATCTTACTATTGATCATAACCAATTTATAATCAATCACAATAAGATTCTCCGATTAACTCCTGTATGGTGTGACCCAATAGGATTTGTGTTATGTTGGTAAATAGAGTTAAAACTGTTTTAATTTCTATAATCATGAGCGGTATCTGGCAGTATACATCATGACCATCCAATTACACAGATGATGTTGTACTGTACAATATCACGATCCGGTAAACTATTTACTTGTGTCTGTTCTTTTGTCTCATAGCTATCAGATTAGTTTCAAGGTAGATGTGTGTCATCCTTGCTAACTGAATCTTTTCTTGATCTTGAGCAGATTATCAAATATAATTATTCTTCTAATTATACCGCTAGCAGATAATCTTACTCTATCAAGGGGCCCAGTGATGCTATAGCTTGTATAAAATACGAGGGACAAATAGTATTCTTGGTAAACTATCACTTCCTCAGCTAAGCTATACATATGAAAAAGCTACCGTTATGACTGCTTTTTACGGACAGCGTTAGATAACAATCACACATACATATTTCTCAGTGGGAACAATAAATACCTCATACTGTAGAACCTGACACTGAATGAAAACATTAATGACACGAACACAATTCTATTTAATGTTTCATTCGGGGTCTGTCAAATACCATGTTCCTAGAACATGTATCTATATGATTAAAATGACATATCGTGTCAGGTGGTTTGTAAAACTTAACTATCTTTTAATCCACATATTAACCTTATCGCGCTAATTAGTGTTCCTGCTAATTACCTTGGTCAGTGACTTTTTAAGAGTATATATCATCTATATTATGGAGTTTCACAATTTCAGTTATCAACTCGAAATGATTCATAAATTCAATAATACTCAAGGCAACAAAATGATATATAAATAAATATTCAATTCATGAACAAAGCTTTATAATAAATTATCGTATTATTGACTTCTAGATTATTACAAACTAACAAACTTCAGGCTAAATTTGGAGAATCCATCTATTTGCTAAATGGTAAAACTGTAAATAGTTAATTTAGAAAAGAGTAACATTACCAGAAAACATGCGAACAAAAGAGAATGAAGCAATAAACCACATCCAATACATTTGCTTTTAAATTTAAGATTTATTTTTGTTTTTGTCAAGATCGTTAGATATATTCATCATCCATATATCACACTACCGGCATGGTTAACAAGAATGATGTAAATCACACCACGGTAATCGAATGAACACCATTTATAATATTCATAAACATTAGAATAATATCTAACTTTGATAATTAGTGATGCCCACCAAGTAGACAAGAGAGATGTCGACGAATCTTCTTTTTCATTTTATTGACATAATTACTGTTACTGATAGTTGCAATAATTCAGAGAACACTAAATTAACAATGAGCAAAACTAAATGTTATACGAACTTTCCTGTCATTCTTTTTCTAACTATACACAAAATCTGGAATCTCGATGTGGTCCAAGATATTCCCACCCACACCCAGGATTTTGACTGAAGCGTTTGAATGGCCCTTCAAAAAGAGATCAGTAACCTGCAAGATAAGATTTAAAATTTAAAATATCTGAACAAATCAATAAGAAAATTATATACACAGTGCCAGGTAGGCAGATATATATATAGAGTAAGGCTTGGGTGCTATGGATAGCATAGAGGGCTACGACTCAATATTTGAGTTTTTAAAATCCTAACAGTCGATCCGAACCGTTCATCTTGTTCTCCATATTAATATGTGTTCGGAGACCAAATTTTACATTTTTTAGAAAATTTTTACTATTTTTTTAAATAGGTAGAAAATCAAATATCTCAATGGTGCGGAATTTTTTAAATCAAGTGATTTTCTACCTATCTAAAAAAATAGTAAAATAATTTCCAAAAAATATAAAATTTGGTCTCCAAACACATATTAATATGGAGAACAAGATGAACGGTTTGGATCGACCGTTAGGATTTTGAAAACTCGAATATTGAGCCGTACCACCGTAGCCCTCTATGCTATCCATAGCACCCAAGCCTTACTATATATATATATATATATATATATATATAGAGAGAGAGAGAGAGAGAGAGATGGGCTACGGTGAGTTGCGAAGTAAAGCGACTATTTTACTTCACACTCATATTTTGCAATTTGAAAATCAAAACGACCGATCCGAACCGCTCAACATGATCTCCATATTGAAATGTGCTTGGAGACCAAATTTTACATTTTTTGAAATTTGTTTACTATTTATTAAGCAATTTTGAAAATCGCTGATCCGATGGTCCATAAATTTTTACTGTTTTTACTGTTTACAGCAAAACAACAGTTTTTCAAAATTGCTTAATAAATAGTAAAAAAATTTTCAAAAAATGTAAAATTTGGTCTCTAAGCACATTTCAATATGGATATCACATCTAACGGTTCGGATCGATCGTTTGGACTTTCAAAATGAAAATACGGCGTGAAGTAGAAACGCGTTTTACTTCGCAACTCACCGTAGCTCATCTCTCTCTCTCTCTCTCTCTCTCTCTATATATATATATATATATATATATATATATATGAGATGGGCTACGGTGAGTTGCGAAGTAAAGTGACTATTTTACTTCACGCTCATATTTTGCGATTTTAAAGTTCAAAATGTCGATCCGAACCGTTCATCTTGTTCTCCATATTGAAATGTGCTTGGAGACCAAATTTTACATTTTTTGGAATTTTTTTTCTATTTATTAAGCAATTTTGAAAGTCGCTGATCTGATGGTCCAGAAAATTTTACTGTTTTTTTACTGTTCACAGCAAAACAGCAATTTTCAAAAATGCTTAATAAATAGTAAAAAAATTCAAAAAAATGTAAAATTTGGTCTCCAAGCACATTTCAATATGGATTAAACATCTAACGGTTCGGATCGGTCGTTTGGACTTTCAAAATAAAAATACGGCGTGAAGTAAAAACGCGTTTTACTTTGCAACTCACCGTAGCCCACCTCTATATATATATATATATCTCCTCTATATTATGCACCTTAAATTGAATTGGATGACAGAAAGTCCAACGGTTGAGATTTATTGATCCAATTTCGGATTGAATCTGAATTCTCCAATTAAATAATCTGTCTTCTTTTGATTAAATACATCTTTTATATGTGTAGAAGTCTACATTTAGTTTAAATTGAACCCGCCACACCTATTATTACACGTATTGCCACACTGGAGAGGAGATAACTACAAATTTTTTCGCTTCTGCAAAAAAAAATTTCCCAGCGAAATTTCATCCCCTCCCCTCCCCGACTCTTCTTCCAATGGAAAAAAAACTAAGAGAGAGAGATGGAGAGAGAAGGGGAAGAAGGATTGTTCCCTCCCGCTCGCGCCCCCTCATATCGTCCCCGCACGCCTTCCTCTACCCCCTCCCTCGCGCATCTTGCCTCAGTCGTGCGCGAAGGTGATGCATCATTGGACCGATGAGATGGCAGCAAGAGATCCGATTCAGCGGAGTCCCCAACTCCCAAGTGAAAACGAAAGAGGGCCGGAGTAAGACGGGGATAGAGAGACAGAGACAGAGAGAGATGAATTGATATGTGAAGAAGAAATTGTAATTAGATCTTACCTAAGGTGGATTGATAGTAAAAATTGACGATTATTTGCCTTTGGAGCATATATAGGTATGTGAATGTAATTGAGCAGTTTTCTTTCCTTTGTTTGTTTCTAACATTGATAATTGGTTTTAAGTTTTAATAGATTTAGTTTGTTTCACAATTTTTGCATATAATGGCAAGTCAATTTTTACCCTATTGACGAAGCACTATCAGAGATATATAGTGGTGGACAACTAAGATGAAAGATGAACCAGAAGTAGATATCCAAAAGGTAGAACCAGATAACAACAAGCTTGTTGATTTGGATTCCGAGAGCCGTCAAACTGTAGAGCAAATGATGGTAAAAAATCTTTTAGATTTTTTATCATAATGCAAAGATATTAGTATATTTATTACAATTGAGTGTTGTTATAGTAATTAATTATTTTCTTGGTATGAGGTAAATTAATCATGGCCAGCTGAGAAGTTGAAGTTTTACATTGCCATTCCACTGTTTCTCCTTTTTTCTACACTTTATTTCAGGAGAAAGAAATTATAATATGGAAGGTTCAGTCTCAAATTTCAATACTTTCACACCTTTAGCAGTAAAAGATATAACTTTAGCAGTAAAAGATCCCCCCCAAGTAAGTGCCAACACAATTTCTCATTTTTATGTTACCAGTTTGTATTTGATACCACTGTGGAGCAAAGGGTGTGATCGGATGCTAGATACTCAATTTGGTACCACTATAAGTACCTTTTGTTGCAATATTTATATTTTTCTTTTTTGAGTGATTATTTGGACTAATGATGCAATTATTCATTTACTTCATCATACTTTTATAGTTAAATTATGGAGAGTATATTTTTGGTATTAGCTCAAGAATGAGTTTTCAGTTGTGGATATCGATATCTATTAAGGCACAAATTATTTCTCTAGCAAATAATAACCTCTCATGGAAAGTGAGGTTATCGTTATTACCATGAGTTTGTAAGTATTGGTCTTTGTCATCAGAAAATGATTGGCATTAACAATATACCAAAAAAAAAAGATAAAATAGAAATAATAAATGAATGAAATAAACTAATAATATAGCATGTTTTACTGTTAAAAGGGCACATTTGTGAGAATATGTAATTTTGTAGTTGTCGATTCAAGTAGTCAAGCAGTTTATGTGCATAACATGTAATTCCTATTTGATGGGGTTTTGTTTTGTTTGATTTGATTTGATTTGATTCAGGAAATATGAAGAGAGAACCGTAAACCCCATGTTGAGTTCTTCTGTTTTATGTCTAACAACACATGCATTAAGGAAGAGGTGAGCATATTTGTCTTACTCTCTCACTTTAGTCCCTAATTTTGGAATATTACCTTGCTATTATGAGTATTATTAAGTTCTTTCCTTTATTTCATACTTTTCAACTTACGAGTCCATTCAAGTTTTCTGACAAGTGACAACACTTATCTTACCTTTGATTTTTTTTTTTAAATCTAACATAAACATAACTTAAACTCAGTCAGGTTTTGGTGCTGGCATGTACCTGAAGGTCCTGGTACAACACTGATAGTGAACCTCCAATAAACACGAAATTAAGAACCATACCAAAAATTGCAATTGGATCATACCTAAGGTGGAATTGGGTGGAGCTTACACAGTGTGGTAGCTTCTGGCACAAAATAAATTATGTCTTAGTAGTAATTGCCTGATCACTCTAATGCTTAAAATTTTCCTTTCAGGCTAGATTAGTGTTGACATTCATGACGCGACTATTGTTGTTGCTATTTTCCCCTCTATAGTGTTTTGCTATGATTAATTATACTTTAATGTCACAGAAAGTGAAATCGTTTAATATTAAAGACATGGATGTAGTGGCTAAACCAGAGTCGGATGGATCGCACTTGATGAATATCTGAAACCATATGGCCATATTTTTGCACTAGATCCAGGTATGAAACCATATGGCCTTATTATATTTTTTGATGAAATCCATGCATTTAAATGTTATTCTTTTATATTGGGATAATTTTGATTCTTTCTTTATTTTAATTCAGTTTGTGATTAGTCAACAGGGTTAGGTGCTATGTATTGTTCGTAGAAGAGAGATTTGAATATCTTGGCGTGCTCAAGATTGCTTGAATTTTAGTTTGTCTGATTGACATAGAATTTAGAAAAATTATTAATATTGATTAGGAATTGCAGATGTCTAAGGACAGGGGAGTTCTTTTTATGGTTTTTCACCTTTGGTACCAGTGTTTTTTGTCATGCGGTACCAGCAGAATTTTAGTAGTTTATTCAATCACTGGCGGTAAAATCAAAAAGTGATTTTGTTATTTCATTCTCTTAAACGAAATTATTGCATTAAGAAATAGTCTTTACGTTTGTGCTGTATCAAACTCTCTGTCATACATCAAAGAGGATCAATGGCAATGATACTTCAAGAATTTTTTCATGTTATATTTTTTTTTTCATTTATCGTTGTTTCTTTTACTGTTATTTATTATTTGCCTTATCTTTTTTTTTCTTAATTATGTATGAATATCTATAACAATTATTTTTCATATTTAATTTAATTTTATAATATGTCCCCGTCGCAACGCACGAGTACGATACTAGTATATATATATATATATAACAATTTTGAGAATTTTTGGTCACTAAACTCTCTCCATGATGATACCGGTTCATTACTACAGCCACAACACCTAAACAATACTCTGTTTCAGAACTTCAAGAATCTCCTTCACAAGATCACTGGAAACACTCAAGCCTTATGGTGCTGTGGAAATTGTAGGCCCCTGCAAAGGTCAAGATCTTCCTTTGGATAGCTCTGCAAAATAAAATTCCGACGAAACAAATTTTAACTACTAGAGGGTGCAATACTCGCTGTGCAGAGACAACAATCTAGAGATGAGGGATCACATTCTTTGCCATTGTAGCTACTCCAGGCAATTTTGGAGAGGGCTGCTGCAACACTCCAATTTCCCAATACCAACTGGTAACCATGAAACGGTACAGGAAATCTGGTGGTACCAAAGGGAAAGACTACAGCCTCCATCACAAAAGAGTCTTCTCCCAGTAAAGTAGAACAGTGGAGATGACCGTAAATGATACCAGCAGCGAAATTAAAAACTAGTACCATAGCATCTAGAGAAACTAAAGGCGTAAACCAGTATAGGCAACATGTGAAGGAGCAAACTTAAAAGCCTTTACTGATTTCTAGTTTTAACTCATTTTTAAGTATTTTGTGCAATTTATAACTGATGTAATTATGTAAATTAATGGAGCTGTAAACACTTTTTGTTATTCAATGCTATAAACAAAAAATTGTTATGCTTGATACCTGGGTGCAGCCGAAGAGTTTAAGAGTCTTCAAGGAAAAACAGCTATCAACAATCAGGCCAAGTGCTTTTTCACTCATATTACGACAGAAGGATAGATCGAGCTTTTGCAAAGTACCACAACACTGCGTAGATATTGCTATGGCGGTTTGGTCACTTACCTACGCATAAATTGCATTAACAAAATTAGCAAAAGTATGCATTTATAGAAACAGAATAAGGAGAACTGAGTTTTGTTATTTCCAGGAATGTAAAACTTTTCTTTTCATTTGTTGTGCAATTAAGCAAATTTGCAGGTGATGCAATTTCCTGATATTCTAGGGTTTTGTTGGAAGTGTCATCTTTAGAGATAAGTATTCTATTAATCCATATAATGTACCATCTTTAGAGATAAGTATTCTATTAATCCATATAATGTACCATTCATGCCAAGAAAATCACAGAAATCACATCCACATAAACATGTAGAAAACAAGGAAAATAAAAATGATAGATACCATACAACCTTAGTACTGTTTAGTGAAAGCTCGATGAGTTTTGTTCCCGATGCTTCCACAAATGCAGCAATCACTTCGTCACTGTCATATGCAGTTAAAGTCAAATAAAACTAATATAGGAGAAATCACAATCCCACACACATATTTTGTAAACGTGTGACATCTTAGAATAAAAAACATAAATATTTAAGCTAACCTAAAGGAACTTTTGCGAAGTAGTAGTTTCTGAATGGCTCTGCATCCATTTGCCAGATGCGCTATAGTAGAGTCCTTTAGTTCAGTCAAGTTGCGGATATCAAGGACTGACAGATGTTGGCAGTTTTCTCCAATTATTTTAATTGCAGATGAGGTCAATTTGCTGTAACCGATAGAAATACAGCCCACAGAGTTAAATCAAATTATGTTTCCAAATAATAGATAAATGAACTAAAGCAAGACTAGCAGCTTGTTTGCATGCTGGTACAGTGACATCTCTTATGGTACAAACCATTACTCATTACTGGACTGAAACTAACTGGGATGGAACAAACCTCAAAGCAATAACTCAATGTTCACTAATTTAATGTGCAGCTGTAAACCAGAAAACAAGGTTCATTTTAAAAAGTTGCACCAGAATGTACCCTCAGTTGTGTAATAAAACACCAAATAAGCAGAGTAAGGTGGGGGGAAGAAGAGGGATAATAAACATGGCTCAGACTAGCGCTAACTATAAGTACTTACAAAAAAGAAAAAAAAAAAAAAAAAAAGAACAAACAAACCTACTTGCAACCAGCAAAATTAAGCTCAAAGATTGTTGATCCACAAACAGGGATCAGCTCATGGACAAATTTGTTTGACACTGATGGAATCCCTGCCATTGATAGCACCTCCAAGCACTTCACTTTCTTCAGAGAAGGAAGGATGGACATAGCACTTATGTTCTGACATTCATCAATGTAAAGTTCTTTGAGCAGAAGGGCCTGCTTATCTAACACATTTATTATACCCTCAGAGGTGAGGAGAGAGCACTGACACAAATTAAGAGAATTCAGCAGAGGCGCTGAAGAAACAATAGCAGCTACTGCTTGGTCGGATAGACTATAGGCGCCCTTGAGAGAGAGTTTTGTCAGTGAAGGCAACTTGTTTTGCCCACATGCCAAGGTAGAAAACACAACATAATCTGGCATGCATCGCCCGCATCGGTCCAGTTGCAACACCTTTATTGCATTCATATGTGAAGAGTTAAAAAATGAATATGAACAGATTTATTAGGCAGAAAGGAGCTACTGGTACCAATTCTGAATGGTCTATGCCATGTCAGAATTGACTGGCATGACCAATTCACAAACAAGATTTAGTCATTTTATTGTCTTAGTTAACCATAGTCGTATAGTGTAGCCTGACTTAACCCTAAGTCCCTAACTTTGCCTTCAGGCATGAACCTCAGACCTGGTCTTAATGATATGTTCCCTGCAAAGATAAATCATACATACTAGTACATATTGATATATAATTGGCTTGACAGGTAGTGTAGAAAATAATCCTCGTAATCATGAACAAAATCAAAATTTAACAACAGGGCATAAACATATACACCCTTGCAACTGGCCAAGCAACTAACTTGCCAAATAACACACAAGGCCAAATGACCAGAAGAAGGTCAATTTGGAGCATTTTGACCTCAAACAAAGTAAAATGCTAAGAACAAGCCAAAATATAGGAACTACTAATACTAAATTAGACTACTACTAACCTCTGTCCGTCCTTAGAAACTCACAATGTGCACTCATTTAAAAAGAATAAATTACACAAATTACTGTCCTTAAATTAGCAAAGTTACCAATTTAATTAGTCCCTAAAGCTGTCAATTTGTAACAAATCGGTCATAAGGTTAAAATATGTTTTAAAAAATGAATGAATTATGTAGTTCCTAACATTAATTGGATGCTAATGTTAATGTTCGTATCAGTAGATGATTGATCATCTAGATGATAATATTTATATCTATGCCATTTTTGTCAATGATACGGGTCAATTGGTGATAACTTTAATTATGATGCAATTGAATATCAATTTTTTTATCCATATTATATCATCAAGTCAGCATGATAGTGGATATAATGATGTGAATTCACATGTATTTCTTGATTAAACTTCAATGATAGGACCAATTTAATACATTTTTTATAACTATAGGTACAAAAATGGTAATCTTCAAACTTTTAAGGACCAAAATGGTAAGAAATGATACTATAAGGACCATTCATGTAATTTACTTCATTTAAAATGAAAGTTTTCAACGGATACAAACACAGATAGTGGTTTCCTTTTACACAATATCTTGGGTGCTAGAAAGTATATGTTTGCCTTCTCACATCAAAATATATATTAGAAATCAATATTATTTCATATGATAAAATATATCCCGAGTCAGTAGGATAAAATTCTTAGTATCTTTAAGATTGCATGTGCTTGTAATATATTATTAGCTGTTATATTAGAACTATCTTTTATTTTCTGCACTAGTAGCTTGGTCTTCCAATGACACATATTTTGAACTTGTGTGTTGTATCCAGTTTGAAGTTTCTTTAATGAAACGGGCTTTACAAAGCCTTTTATCAAAAAAAAAATATATATTATTTCATATGAAATATATTAAAACAAAAGCATAAGCTCTACCTCAAGGTTTGACTTGTCGAATTTTCCAAAAGCATCTTCGAAATTCTCTTCATTGGCCCATGAGCAATCACTCAACCGCAACTCTGTCACGCTGTCTTCCATCAAATTAGCTAGATGATGCATGTTCATTTTTCGACTTTGACAAAGCATGAGACTGAGCTGGCACCTCATAGCACAAGGTATCCCCATAAGAGATTCTATCTCGTCAGCATTTTTAGCCAAAGCCTTCAGAGACAACTCCCTCAGTGTCGGTTTCTTCATGCCAAACAACCCATTTGTCCCCTCATTAGATGGTGTCCATGAAACCGTTACTCCAACTACTCTCTCTTTAATTATCTTCATGGCCGTAGAAAATGGGCCTGGCCCGTTGGGCAAAGGTTCGTCATCTTTCATAGTCTCTTCTCCTTTTTCATTGGTAAAGTGAGCAAAATTAGGTGCCAATTCTATGGCTTTGTTTTTCTGAGCCTCCCTGCGTCGATTATGGCGTATAATAGTTATATCTCCAGGCATTGGTTTCATCCGTTTTGGTGAGGATTGGGACAATGAGAACATATTGGCAGCACCTTCCATCAGTAGTTCATCGAGCTCATCAGAATCAGAGTCAGAAACCTTAACATACTCAGCATCCAAATTTTCAATTATAATTTTCTTCCCTTTGTCTTTATAGCTCAGTTCTCTTGCAAATTCCTCATTTAAAATTCCCTTCCCCTTATCTATGCCCCTGCTAGTAGACCTAACATTCACAAACTCCTCACCGGTAAATTTGTTGACAGTTAAACCATCATTATTTGCAACATTACTATCTCCCCGCACTTCTTCTTCTTCTTCATCTTCTATTACTACAACATCGTTAAGAATCTCTATTCTGTTTGGTTGTGCTGGGCTTCGCCTGGCCACTGATTCATCTCCATCATTTCCTCCAATTCTGATGCCCTTTGGAGGTCGACCCCTCTTTTTCTTACTCTCTGATTCACCAATAACTGACTTGGGAACAAGAAGAAACTTACCACCTCTGTTACCAAGTATCCCCCCTGTGGACATGCGGGGATTCCGTCTGGGGAAACGTGACCACAGATGGGGCAACGCTGAGGTCGCTTCAAACCCTAACTCTAAAGATGCCTCAGCGGATGATGTTGGAACGACATGCATGGCTGGTTGTGGCGATTGACTGCTCGACGATGCTTCTGAGATGCGGAGACTCCGCCTAAGGGGAGATGGCTCCGCCGGCGCTGAGTTCGACGGAAACCCTAAACCTGGGGATGTCTCGACAATTCGGACATTAGACGATGAATTTGCACCAACACCTGGCGCTGGGCATCGAGCATTGTCGGGGTTTTGAGGGATTTTGCCTCCGTACCTCGAGGAAGGCATGGCGGCGGCTGATTTGTTCTTATTTTTCACTAAATTTTCTTTGATCGAACGGGGTTTTGTTTGTGAAGAAATTGAGGGAAGAGGACAATAAATTTCTTTCCTCTTTCGAAAAAGGAAAGTTATTATTTAGGAACACAGTGGAAGCGAAGAAGAGAGTAGGGGATTGGTAACTTTTGAGTTTCCCTCCCTGGGTTGGTGCTGACTGAGATTACGAAGTAACTTTTGAGTCGTACGATTTCGATCGCACGGTCCCTGATGGCTTGAGGTTTATTTAAAGGGATTTGGAGGAAGCGAATCATTCTCTGGGAGGTCATATAGATTTCTTCCCCTATTTGCCCCCGTATGAAATATTCTCTGGGGTTTGGAGGCTTGCCATAAATCGATACAGTTTGTTGCTTAAAAATTGTAAATTATGATGTGATTCATCTGAACCACATACAAAATTAATAAAATAAACTAAAATGACAACTCACCAGAAATACTTTTTGGTCACATTTTGGTCGATATTGTTCTTAGTCGGCTATTTTTTACTATTTTAATTGCGTCATATTACATTAGGTAGAAAAAAAAAACTTGACTTGTCCTATGATTAAGTTAAAGGCGTATTATCACGTCACATTATATTCAGTTATAATTCTACTTCATTTGCTAAATATGTATGAGAAGGGGCAATTTTTTTAAAGATAGATTTCTTACAAATTTTAAATCTAGTGAGCGTTGACCGTTGTAAATTTTAGAAGAAATTTTATGCATATCTTTTAAAACATTGGAAATTAATGTATTTCCTCATCTAAATTCATAATATCATATTTATTCCTTAAATTTAGAAAACTCATAAATTTACTCAATTTATTGACTTTTCTTTTAAAACTCATTTTAAATTTATAAAATACCAATTTTGTCAATTATTAAAATAATAAAAATATGTGTAAGAAAAATATTTCGTTTTCAAAATGATTGATTTTTGAGGAAAAAATAAACTTCATCTATTTTGATGAGTCCTATTAAGAAGAGGAATTATTATTCGGTCGTCTTCAACGACAATTCAAATAATTAATATTTATCTATTTTGATGAGTCAAGAAGTCGAAAAATAAACTTTTTTACTTTTAAATTAATTGTCCAACGATCATGTTTCTTATTTGTATTTTTTATAAAAAAAAAATACTTCTTATTTATATAGAGAAAAAGCATATCCGGCCGTACAGGCGAATCACTTAGTTAATTATAGTGAAGATCGTTTTTTAACTATGAAAATTACACATTGTTATTTTTCTGCGAAGTTATATATTCTTGGGATGCAGTATTATAAGGGATGATGATTATTTCATATTATAATTTGTAAATTAGAAAAAAAGAGGGTAAAAATTCAAATTGCAAAACTCATATTTCGGATGAAAAAAAAAAAACTGCCGATAGACTTATAAGATCACATCAGCATGCCATTTGCTTCTAATTAATGTATCTCAATCATAAATGATGGCATAATAACTACAATATCAATAACATGAATCTAGAATAAATTACTCATTAGCAAACTTGCTTATTTACGATCTAGCTGAAATTTACAATTACTAATTATAAAGATGTAAAATTAAAATCTGTTTAATTATTGAATTAGTCTTATAAATTGAAATTCTAAATGAATGAAGGGTGAAGATGTTTCATTTTGTTTGACAAATGATCTTTTTAGACGTAAATTTGAAATATAATCGTAAAGTTAACTGATACGATATAAAATATACATACTTCTTTATTACATATATAGAAGTACATCAGTAGATGCTATCTTATCTCAACGAGAATAAACTCTACAAATTCTTCTCTTTTGTACCCTTCTTGGTCTATTATCTATACCAATTGATATGTCAAGTAAATATTCAAAATATGAACAATTTATACGAATTTATACGAATGGATCCGTATGTGGATATATGGATCTTGAAATTGAGTTTGGATTTGCATATGGTAATAAAGATCTAAATTCAAAATTCGTTTAGAATTATTTTAGATCTGCATTTAAAATTCGTTTGTAATCTGTAGCAAGTGCCTACACGGCACGGAAACAGGTTTTATTTACTGTGCCTGATAAGCAATAACCCAGATTTGCTATTAACCAACTGTTTATGCAGGTTGACGCTTTGACTTGCTGTCATCAGAGCCGCTGGTGATTCGAAAACTATATGTACTGCTTGCCATTTTGCTTGTATATGAGATAGCGAGTATGATTTTAATGTTATTCTGTGACTGAGATTATGTACAAATTAGGCTACTTCAATTGCATTCTTCATGACGCGAGCTTGTATGCTTACCCCTTAAATTTACTTGTATTCAGTAGTTGGATATTTTGAATGAATTTCGGTAATTTCACTTTTGCATTTTCGTTTGCAGTTATAAAATTTAAACAGAGCAAGGCTCATGATGAGATTACCTCCAAAAACCAAATGTGTATATATCGGAACTTGGTGACTATTTGAAATTGGAGTAGAACTACGGTGTTCTTAAGCTCACCAAGTTATATGGTGAGCTTAACTTCAAACAATAAATCTAAACCGTTGAAACCGATTTACTTCACGAGTGATGAATTTACATGTAAAGTTTTTAAAATTTCGAATTAATTTTATATAAAGTCAAGTGGTCAAAAGGTGTTAAAAACATGAATGCACTAAATTTAATTTATATACATTTTAATTTTGACCGCTTGACTTTATACTAAAATAATTCAAAATTTTAAAATATTTGCATATAAATTCATCACTTGTGAAGTAGATGAATTTCAACGGCTTAGATTTGTCGTTTAAAACTGATATGATATATTTTTGAGTTAAGCTCACTAAACACCTTGGTAAGCTTAAGAACACCCTAGTTTTACTCTTGAAATTGATATTTGGTTTATTTTCTATCCATGACTTAAAGTAAGAGTCTGGCTTTTATGTCAACATGAGGCACTTTGATGACAAATCAACACTACATGCGCTGCTTCTCTAAATTTGCTTAAAAGCAATTGAGCAAATGGACCAAAATAAAAGAAAAGGAAAATAAAAGTGACCTAAAATGTAAGTTTTCTTGCTACTTTATAGAAACAGGTAAAAAACTGTATCATGATCCGTTGCTGGGTTTCGAGCGGTGTGTTTCAACTTTGAAGAGTCTGTGGCAAGAAATGATTTGCTTATACAACAATACAAGTGGCAAGAAATCATTTGCTTATACAACAATACAAGTACCGAATAGTTATCAGTGACTTGCTTTATTGGCTCCATGTATAATTACCGAGCTTCTAAAATAGCTAGCTATAGTGGTTTTGAACCCAGAAAGCTAAGTTACGGGTTAAAACTGCACTAATCAAGCTACGACCGCTATAGCGGTAATAGCGGTCCGCTATGCTACATGGGTTATGATTTTGCAATTTTT
Organism: Carex rostrata; assembly: GCF_964058835.1. Classification (NCBI taxonomy): domain Eukaryota; kingdom Viridiplantae; phylum Streptophyta; class Magnoliopsida; order Poales; family Cyperaceae; genus Carex; species Carex rostrata. The sequence continues at coordinate 6,620,962 of NC_135930.1, read as the reverse complement.
TTTTTCTGAAAACATGATTTTGCAATTTTAATGGGTCTTAATATCTAGATTGGTTTTTTTTTACTTTATTAAGCTATATCAATACAATGGAACATGTGCGGGCTATACCGCTATATCAATTAAATTTTGTATCATGCATTAATATATGGTAGTGGTATATTTTGAATATAAAATATATCGATAGTTTTTGAATTAGGAATATTTTGAATGACAATTTGAACTTTGTATTGGTTTAATATGAATATTAGAACTTCTTAATTAATTTGATATTTTTTTTTCTTGATGAGACATTTTTACTATTAGTAGAAATATAAAATATAATTTTTGAAATAAAAAAATGCTATTTATAATAGCTTTCGCTGTAGTTCCGCTATTCGGTAAAGCTTTTTTTTTGTGTCTCCCCGCTATGCCGCTATAAACGCTATTTAGAAGCTTGATAATTACTGAGCACCACCGCTAACTAGTGCAGATTATGTTGGTCTTTCTAAGCACTACTAGATTGGAATTGAAGAATTTAATTAACAACCCAAATTCAAAATTACATCATAAAAAATAAAAATAAAACAATCGCCGCATCCAAAATATTGCCACATCCAAAATATTGCCACAGTGCACACCCAACCAAGGCAGTCAAAACAAAAATTCTCAGCTAACTAATAATAAGTCAAATTACTTTATTCATACTATCACCACCGGATATCACTGGAGGCCGGGCCTCCAGTTATTCACATAGTCTGATGATGGCTTCATGACATACCTACAAACAAACTCACTCAGCATAGACAGCACAGAAACAAATAATAGCATCTAAAATCAGATCAGATGGATAAATCTGATACTGTACTGGTAGATTTGATATTGCTTCAGATCATGAAAATTAAAATTTTCTATCTTACTACTAATCTTATGATGGCTATTCTGTAATACATGCAAAATTTCCAGAAATGGTGCTATCATAAGCCCACAAGACTATAAACCCTAAACCTCAAAAAAACTCAAATGGTACCAATTGTCAGGTACATGCACTACTTTAGACGAACATTCTTTACCTTTTAGCTAGACTGAACTGGAGGCTTCCAGTTATTTATCCATTCTGTTAGAGTAGCCACATTATTGCTGATATCCTCTACATTATCACTACGCAATGGCATAATTATTTCTGAGGCATAGCTTTCTCTGGCCTCCTCTAACAAAACTTGAAATATTTCACACTCTATATTGTTTGTCAGCTTCGCACCCATGTAACCTCTGCATTTGATCAATTTTTAAGGTTTATTAGGAAACTGAAAAAACCCTAAAACATCAAGAATACTAACAAAGAAACACCAAAGTTTCTTGAGAAATCCAAAGTTACGTCATTATGTTAGCTGGTTCTAAACACCATTTATCTATATATTTCCAAACCAATAGAACATGGTTAACATTTCGAGTCCGTATCCTCTATGGTACCGGACCAAGTCCAATGACCTGAGATTAACTCCCAGCCGAGTAATTGGCATTCGGTGCCAATTTACACATTGGGGGGGGGATCTTTTTTTGAGATTCATGCTGCAATTAAAGAACGGTCTGGATTTAGTAATTGAACGTGCAGTACCGGGGTTGATCCGATTCTAACATTTCATAGTAGTTCACTACCAATTATAAGTTATATGAAGGAAGCTAATTGATTCTGATTCCCCAAATCTCAAAAGCACCATGTATAACCCATGAATTGAAATACAAAAAAAATAATATTTGAAGTCACAAATTGTATATGCTTGGCATAGACAGGTATGTATGGTTAATGCTAATTAGGCACTTTTTATTGTATTTAGTAATTACCGACTAGTAAGGCGATCATGCAGAATAGAATTGTCAGTTTGTAAGACGACAACAAGGTCAAACCACCGCTCAGGGAAGAACTCACAACCATGATAGTCAACTATATTACCCCCTTCATCCATTTTGTCTTCAATTTCATCACAAACCTACATTTCATAAAACAAAGATCAATTGTGAATTAAAACAAATCTGAAATGCTTGCAACTAAGTGATGCAACTGACTACAGAGCTATAGTATTATGGAGACCCCAATAAACATACTAGATTTTGTAAATATACTATCCCTTACACAATTTGTGTAAGAATTAATGGAATTTGGGGGCTGGACCCTCATGTTTCTCCTTCAAAAAAAACATACTAGATTTTACTATTATGGTAAGATGCACCTAAAGCAGTTTTTAACCATCAAAACCTGGAAAAGAACATCAATTTAGCTTCAAATGTGAGAGGCAGACTAAAACTACACCAAATTTCAATCAAATAATCTTTAGTTGAACGACTAAGGCCTCAATTAGGACTAAAATAAGCAGTTATGTTCAAATAAGAATCAGATCTCTGATATAGCCTAATAATTTTTCATGCTGGTTTAAGTCTACATGCGCACTGATAACCAAAAGGAAACCTACTTCTCCACAAAATCCTCTAGACTCCGATTTGATTCCTGCCTACCCTTCTTCCATACAAACACGAAAATCTCAAAAAAGAAAGATATAAAATCGGACCAGGTCTTCGTTGATGACGTGGCAATCGAGCTCGTCGTCCCAGCCGTCGTGCAGTCCCTTCTCCCGCGACAAATCGCTGATGTTGAAGTGGTGCATCCCGGTGGCGTCGGCCAGGAGCGAGCTCGTCGTCGTTTTCCCTGTCCCCGGCGTTCCCGTCACAAGCACGTTCGGCCTAAGCCTCCTCCTCAGCCCGCCTCCGTTCTGCTCACTCTCCGCCATTGATCTGTTTGTTGATCGAGAAAGAGAGGGTGAGGCGGCAGGCTTGATTTTATTGCTCGTCCGAGTCGAATGTTGGTTGTACTGGTGCAGGCAATTACAATGCTCTAGCGACTCACTGTTTTGTGGGACGCACAAGAAAAGTCACTGTTTTTCTGAGGTAACATAATCTCTGGGTTTAGATCAGAGCCGTCCAATCAAAATCCGAGTCAAACCGGCCCGATGTAAAAATGTAAAATGTACAAGGTGTCTTGAATATTCGTGCCATTGAAGATTCAACGGTCCAGATATAAACATAATATTTCTGTTACCTCAGGTTATATTTATTCGGTTTTTTTCATTATTTTTTTGTGAATGCTGCGAATGGACTTGAAAGTTGAAAGTTGAAACGGACTCTGCATGAATGATACTGTTAAGACGGGTAGTGTACTTTTAACGGGTCAGTCCGGGCTGGAAACGGACCCAAGACGGATTTAAGAGTTTTATCATACGGGCCAACTTGGGCCGAATTTAAATGGTCCATTTTTAAGAAATGGACGGGTCAACTAGGTGCTGCTGTTTGCTGGTATTTGAATTAAGCCGACATGTCAATTGCTAATTGAGCTTTCTTTTTGTTTTTTGAGATCACTGAATGATCTTAGGAATTATATAAGACCAAGAAGTAGCATTAAAGGACACGAATGATAATAATGAATTGTAATATATCATATTGGAAATGTTACATCTAAGGCTTAATTTTTAAGTAGCAATATAAGAAAGCTCTCTATGATAATTTCTATTATTGGTAGCTCTGCCAATAGTTTAACTAACATTTTTCTAAACAGCAATGCTAAAAAAAGAACGATTTTCATTCTGTTGCCATAGTTACTATTCTGCCAAAATTATAACAACAATTTGAACGGTTCGATTTAAATGAGCATAGATACCAAAATCCTCCTACAATGGCACACGGCACTGTGAATCTGATCACCAAAATCATGAGCAGTAGGCACAACTATAATTATACGGGGACCCGTAAACAGAACAATCGTTGCCTGTGTTAAGCAAATTGCTACAAGTAATGTCTCTTACACTGTATATATGAGTAATAGATGAGGCTTGGGTATACGTTGAACTAATACACTGTTTCTATTGCCTGACTTAAAAACAAAACCATTAACTGCATGAATATGTATACCTAAACAACTTGCCTCAAAAAATGTATAAATTCACATAAATTCACAGAAATCCAGGGAAAGACATATAATTACACGTGTTGTCTCATGTTTAACCTTCAACATAATCAAATGATATGATATATCCTGTCTCTGGTAACATATTTGTTGAGGATGATTGGTCTAGTATCTAAAACACAATGCCCACCTCCGTGTAGAAGATCACAGATTTAAAACTCGACCGAGAGATCTTCTATGAATATTTGAAGTCGAACATACTTGTTGAGGACAATTAAAGTGTTTATCAGCTAAAAATGGTATTCTTGCAATTGCTCTCATACCAATCCTAAAGTAATCTCACTGATGAAGGAATAAGCTGAATTACAGCGCTTACATGCATTCATGCATGGTTTCACTTTACTCTTAAATGGCCCTATTAATTTTCAATGTAAAAGGGAGAGCATAAACATGTGTAAGTAGGAATTAAAGGATGTTTTCTACTAAATTCTCTTAAAGAGTTCATAACTAGCTTGTCAAAATATTCCTCATGTCTTTTGCTACATGCACAGCAATAGTTTGCAAGTTGCAAGTGTGGATTCTTATCCTATCCGAAGATGAAATAGGAGAAGCGCGCAACCTTGTATGAATAAAGCTTATATGCATTCATTGAATGAAGCTTTTTGGAACTAGTCTAGATAGAGCATTTTCATACATGGCAGATCATGTTGATGTGCTTGTGTTGTTGGGCCCCAAAATTTGTATCCTTGTATAAATCAATACTGCTATTTTAGATCAAACAAGTGGGAATTAATAATGTCAACGGGTCGGTTTTGGATCGGGTTTCTCCCTCAACTGGTGACTCAACTTGTGATTGGGTCGAGGCAGGGGTGTAGCTGGGATAATTAGCAGGGTGAGGCAAAGAAATTGGTTGAGGCATAATTTTGTCATTATTTTGAATATCAAGTATACTTCTATAACTTTTTCTGATAAAAACATAGAAATAGAAGTATGTATTTTGGAGAAAAGTGTCAGGGATTGGCGAATTTTCTGAATTTATTTTTAGAAAGGCACAGAATAAAAGTATATTCCTGAAACTTTTTCGAGCAAGAAGTCGGCAAGTACCTACCTCTAAATCCACTTGGCTCCGCCCCTTGGTTGAGGGGTTCAGGTCTGGTATGGATTAATTTGAGGTCTTGAATGAAGGGGGATCTACTGTTTTTCTTTGTACCAAAATTAAAGAATAATCTTAATGCTCTATCTTATTTGGACACAAGGTTGAACAAGTAATTAAATGAAATAAATTAACATGTAACACTGTTTTCACCAAAAAATATGTAATAACATATCCATAAGAATATAAGATCAACTATTTATCACACAAAAAAATGTTTAGTCAATTCTAGGTAACTTAAAGAGGCAACCTGACCTAGAAGGTAGGTCCTCTGGTCAAGGTGGGTCTGATACTCTGATCAGGTGGAAATTGATTTGGGAAATTTTTCAAATAAGATAATAAATTTGAGTTATTTTGTGGTTAGTTATATTAGGCTTAAATTAAGAACATGAATTTCCTATAGTTTCTTATGGGGAAAAAATATCTTGTTAAATAATATAATGAAATAAAAAAAGATATGAATACAAATCGATTAGAGAAAAAAAAAAGGATATGAATTCAAGCAGCATTGACTGTATAAAAGGGATATATATTGTGATATATATGTTGATGCCAAGGACATATTAAGTGCTTCCAGGAATTTGAGTGAATCTGAGACCTTTTGAATTATTGCCAAAAGTTGGAATAGGGATATTGCTTGATAGAGAACAATAGATTGGAATAGCAGCGCACATTATGTGGAGAATATATGCCTATTTAATTGGCCAGATCAAAACATTAGTTTAACTCAATTATTCAATATTTTGTCTAAACTTTACCAGCATATCTATATATACTTTAAAACTTTCTTACCACACTCTCTTTTTGTTTTTCACTAGATGAGGTTAAGTAATAATGAGATTCAATTCCAATTCAAGGTGGTAACTAGTGAGGTTTTATATGTCCTAGATTGGATTCTCTGCAACCTGAGTTGTATTTTCTCCATTTACAATTCAAAGCTACAAATAACAATTTTAAAATTAATATTGTTTTTAATTGAATATCTCACCTCATTTCCAGGCTGGATAAAATTATATTTGATGAACCATGAATAATAGGTTTCATTGATAATTCTATATCTTTAAAGTAAGCAATATTATAATCTTGATACCATTACAGTATCATCGGAAACCTACACTTTCCGTATTAAATTCCACATTGCAAGTTGGGACAACTTGTTATCTCAACAATAAAAATAAAGAAGTTGGGACAATTTTACGAGTAGCCTATTAGGTTAGGTCAATTTATTTTTTGAACTATAGCTCCTGGCCAAAGTACAACAAACTTTATATCAATCTCCTATTGAGAAAAAAAAAAAGACTACTTTTAAGGGGAATTTATATAGACTCCTCAAAAATCTTGAAATTACATATTAAACTTCTAAAATTCATAATATCATACACACCCTTATAAATTTCAAAAAATCTCAAATTTGTCCAATTTATTGTCCTTTTTTTTATTAAAATTCATTTCAAATTTATAAAGTATCCATTTTAGCCTTTATTAATATATATATATATATATATATATATAGGCTGTGGCTAATTTGCTGCCGGCAGCATTTCTGCCGATGGTGCTGCCACTGTTTTTTCTAGTTTTTGATGTTCAAACAACAAATCTAAACCGTTAGATGTTTAATCTATATTATAATCTACTTGGAGACCAAATTTTACATTTTTTGGAATTTTTTTACTATATATTAAGCTTGTTTGAAAACCGCTGATTTCAATGCTGCAGAAATTTACTGAAATCAGCGGTTTTCAAACCAGCTTAATATATAGTAAAAAAATTCCAAAAAATGTAAAATTTGGTCTCCAAGTAGATTATAATATAGATTAAACATCTAACGGTTTGGATTTGTTTTTTGGACATCACACGGCTAAATATAGCCCCGGCAGCACCTCTGCCGAAATGCTGCCAGCAGCAATTTAGATAGACCCTATATATATATATATATATATATATGTAGCATGTGTAAAAAGATTCAATGGGCCAGTTTGTGAGGCTAAACAGCTCATTCTCTACTTCTGATGCATACATGGTGGCATTTAAGTATACGTTCGTGCGTGTGTACAAGTAGAGAAATGAATCATTTGTCCTCACAAATAGGCTAATTAAAAAGTTGAACAGTTTTACATATGCTAAATATTTTTATAGGATAAAATAGAGATTTCATAATTTTAAATGAGTTTTTATAGAAAAGATAATAAATTGGGTTATGAGTTTTTGAAATTTAAATGGGTAAATATGGTATTATGAATTTTAGAAGGGGAGATATGTAATTTTGAGATTTTGCAGGGGTATACATGAAATTCCCCCTTTTTATCCTCAACCCTCATCTTTCAGATCTATTTCGCTATTCTTTTCTTTTGCTTGTAAAACCCTTCCCTAACCCTACCAAAAGCAAAACGTAAAAGCATGAAAATAATATCGCTCTAAACATCAAACGTTGCAAAACATCTAAAATATTGTTTCTCATTTAAAAATGAGAAGGGTTCAAATGCCTTCATTTTTTGTGTCTCCATCATACATTTATTTTTAAAAACTTTAATAACTCAAAATTTAAATCCTAAAATTCAAAATAAAACCGTTGGATATGAACTACATCATTTTATCTATGCAAGTGTAAAAAATTATGTCATTTCAACTTTGTTTTGATTTTTATCTTGAGCTTGTAAAAATGTATACTAATGTGGATAATTTCTAGACATTGATTTTTTAACTTATTGATTCACATAAAAGCAAAATCAAAATGTGATAATTTTTTATGAGTACATAGAGAAAATAACATAGAGAAAACGACATATTTTTTATCTATATTATTTTCTCTATGTGATTTTTGAGGCACATAGATCACTTAAACGTCAAAAGATTGTGATCTTTGGGCACATAGGTCACATTTTTCGAGATGTACCGTTAAAACTAAAAAAGTAATAACAATAATGAGAGAAAACTAAATTACACGATAAAATAATTTTGTTACTTTTTTTCCGCCCAAAAAAATAGCCAATTACCCTCTGTTAAAAATAATAAAAATAGAAGTACCACAGAAAAACCGGACTCTAGCTCTAGCTATTAGCTAGTACTAGAAAATTATAATGAACATCCAAAGTAGAATATCGGAACAAACGTCTTCTCGCATTAATTCACTGACTATATTCTGAAGACAGTTATTAATAGTTTAATTGCGTGGTAAGGATGAAATGGAATATAAAAAAAAGAGTTTGATAATTGTATCTCAAACAAAATATCCGAATAAGTCCCTCAAGTACTTAATGTTTAACTTTTATTTTCAACGCTAATATCCAAGCATTTATAGCTCTGTTTATAAGCATTCACAGTGTTGCTCAAAAGCATGTAAACCTCTATATAAAGTCATTTAAATTTTAAATATGGATAGTTTTAACTCCTAACTACTTTTGTCTTCAAGTTAAAAAATGAAAGATTCATTTCATCCACTTTTATTTTTTTTCTCTAATCATTGTCGTTTATTTTCTCGATAATCCATAATGAATTTTGCGAATCTAAAAATATGAATATTTTTTACTTGATTTTATCTTTCAAATGAGATCCATGGAGAAATAATTTTGAGTTTTTTTCAAATCGTTATTTTTTTTTTAAAGTAAAGTCCATGGACACTTTACATTCTAAAACTTTTAAACCTCAGTCTATAATCTTTTAAACCTGACATGAAAACTATTTAAATTAACTCATGTGACAGTCAAGCATTAATCCTCATATCAAACATATAGATTTTTTATTTTTATTTTTTTTACAGCTGGTACTTTTAACCACGACAACATTCTAGAAAGTCCGTAGCACCTTTTAGAGTGAATGTTTTAAATTATTGAAACATCTGATGTCTACCATTTAACCTATTACGTTCAAGTGTTTCAGCATCAAAGCTAGGTTATTTATTTATTTATTTATTTTACAGCTGGCACTTTTGACAACGACAACCTTCTAGAAGGTCGGTACGCTTCTTGAAACGTAGCATTCCAACCATTTAAACCTCTGATGTATATCATTTAAACTATTGCGCTCAAATGTTTAAACATCAAATATATATTGTTTTATTTGCAGCCGACACTTTTGACGACGAAGACCTTATAGAAAGTCAGTACGCCTCTTGGAACGCAACTTCTCCCCCAGTTAAATCTCTTGTACAATCAACATTTTAAACAAGGTTTAAGTGTGGTTTTCATTTAACTAAAACATTCTCCATTACTTTTGCTAAAGAACAACCATTCAAACCTATAGTATCACGAGTTTAAAGTAGGACACTCAAGTATTTAAAACACACAATCAAACTTTCAAAACTACATGAAAAAAATAACACCAAATAAAAATTAACAACATATAAAGCATATGTTCATTCCATCAAGTAAAATTTAACTACATGAAAAAATTAAAACATTTAAAGCTACAAAAAGATCTAATTGTTTAATGAAACAGTAAAGCATATGTCCATTCCACTAGGTAAAAATTAACAACATATACCATCTCCTTATGATCAATAAGGACAAATATATTTTTATTTTGCTCAGCCCACTCGAGCAAGTAGAAAAAAAAGAAAGAAAGATAACTTATTATAAGTAGAGGCTTGAGTAGACAGAAATTTAAAAAGAGGCCATGATGCAGTCAATAGCTCGCTTGCATATTCCAGTCTAATTGTTTTATTTACATTTCTTAACAAAAAATGATAAAAGCCTATTTTATTCATATGGAATCGTTAGATGCTCAATTATGAGGTATTCTCATATAGATCCTTACATCTTTATCCTTTAAATTTTGCTTATAAGCCCTCACATCTATTTTATTTACAAAAGTGGCAAAATAAAACCTTGAAAAGCAATATGAAGTATATCAATTAATCATGTGAGTTGCAGCATAATGGCACCAAAATGCTCCTGCAAGCAAGAACAAATATCAATCAAAAACCTTAAAAATTAGATGGTATCAAACCTTGAAGCAGTGATGTCTTGCTCTCTCTCTCTCTCTTTTCTAAATTTTTGAGACAGGAAAAGATCTACATTTCTTGATAGTATTAGTCATTGTCAGTCAATCAGAACCGAAGTGCTAAAGATGTCAGCACAAAAAAGAAGGATTTAATATGCATAGCATGGATTGGTCCGTACTATGGATCAATATCTCCATTTTTAAAGTAAAAGTAGTTGATATGAATTGCTCAACATGATATCTATATAGAGCAAGATCTATAATCTTTAAACCTCAATGATCAAACATTCAAAAGAAAAGAATGAAGCATTTAAACCTAACGATCAACTAAATAAAATATGAAATATATAGCGATCTAACATTTAAACCTCAACAAATAAAACATATAAACCTGATTTACAAAGCATATAAACTTCAATGATATTATGATCATTAAACAACAATTCATTCAAATTGCTCAAAAGTTATAACTGGAGACAACAAAGACAACAAAGGTGGAAGAGGGGTTTCCAGTGACATGCATAGTCTTCATACGAAAGAAATCTTCTCCTTTCTTCATTTGAGACGCGCATCCATATCTAAGTATTTGCGTGAGTCATCCAAAAACAGTGACTTTGTACGTATCTAAAAAAATAGTAAAATAATTCCAAAAAATATAAAATTTGGTCTCTAAGCACATTTTAATATGTATATCATGTTGCGGTTCAGATTGACTGTTTGAACTTTGTAAACGAAAATAGAGACGTGAGATATAGTTGAGACATAAAATCAATAGTGCATTTTAACCATACTCTTTAAATAACATTTAAATATACCAAACGAATTGAAGGTACCATAAAAGTTAAATACACGTTAGAATTACTCTTATTATAATAAGCTATCTTCTTAGCTAAATGCAGAAATTTTGTTCAAAATGCTAATTAACCAACCACAAGCAGTGCTTAGGGAGCCTAGACAGTAGACATGCTTTTCTCTGATCTTACTCTAGAGCTATGTTACCCAGATACGGCCCATAGGGCTTCGTATCTGTGTCGGGTGTGTATCAGATTCGGATACGCATCTGATACGGACCCGATACGCCAGCTGGCGTATCGTCTTACGTGGCGTATCCTTTCTCTCTTTATACGGTCTCCGATACGGGTTGACTCGTCTGGATACGCGTGGTCTACTGTGCACAGCGCCAAAATTAATTTTTTTTTTGCTGCCAAAGGGATTCAAATTAAGAGGGGTCCTGTGCCATATCACCCATAAGCCTCTACCACTACACTATTTTAAACTTGTTGTTATAATAGAGTTTTTATTTTATTTAATGTATATTTCGCTATAGTGTTATATTTTCATATTTAATTTTTACAATACAAGTATTTGAATTAATAATATAGTTAAAAATATTATATATAATAGCCATATTGTATCCTTCATTTTTAAAAATTGCCGTATCGCCGTATCCGTATCCATGCAACATAGCTCTAAAGTATATATCGTGTAAAGGGTATATTTAATTGCAAAATAAGAATAGCTAGAATAGTTAAATAAAAAATAACTATTGTTTATCTTATTAGAAGTCAAACCGTTCGACAACAAGGGATTAAACCTCCTTAATGCTTACTTCGCTTTATTTAGCTTCCTTAGTCGCTTAATCATGTCGAACATCGATTCCTTAGCATGGATTAAGAACACCTCTTTTAGCCTTCTTTTGTCCGAATCTTAATCCTTTGCCCATACCTTAAAGCACCTCTACCTCTTTCTTTAGCTTCCTTAGCTTTCACTCACAGATTAAGACAATCAAACATCGGTTCCTTAGCGCTCCTTAAACTCTTAATCCTTCATTCTTAATCATTTGTTGCCGAACGACTCTAAGGAATAACCTATTATAATAAGACAAAAAGTTTAGATTCACTATTCTAACTATTCTAACCAAACCAAATACCGAATATGCTATTTCAAATAGTCTAATCCCAATAATAACATATTCACTATTAGATTGGCTTGACTTCCGATCTTTACTAACAACAAAAATAAAATTAAGCACTATCGCAGGCCTTAGGTCCAATTAATGTAAGAGAACGGCTTAGTGTTTAATTTACATCAAAAAAATTAGTTGCTATACCAATGAATTAAAAGTTGTAATGAATCGTTGGAAAATTTATATTCTCTTTCCGTACTGTTTGTTATATGAATTATGAAGCCGAAAGTTATAATACTCTGATTTCTTTGTTTACATATTGTAAAAAATGTCAAATTACTATTTAATGAGAAGCTTCACGCATTTTGTATATATCAGCTCCATCATACGAGTAAAGAATACATTTAATTTTTATTGTACATCTAATTAATTTTTTAATGTATTATGCAAATAAATAAAAAATTTAAGATAAATTGTCAATTATTTAGGTAGGTTCTTTTTATTTTTTTCCTTTTCCTTTTCCTTTTCCTTTTTTATATTATTTTTTCCTTTCTAATTCTTACCTTTTCTTTTGTCTTTTTTCTTCTCTTTTTGGTAACTTCTTTCTTTTATTTTTCTAACTATACATTTCTGATGTCCCTTAGAAATGGAATTTGAAGACATAGTCTCCGTCTTTCTCTAAAAAATAAATAAATATATTAAGATAGAACGTGATAAAATTTAAATCAATTTAAAATTTAATTGGTCATTAAATCATCATAAAAATATAATTAGTACTCCATTATTTAAAAGTTTAAACTGCTGGATGAAAGACTAAAACAATATTTCATATTGTTACAAATTTAATAGACGCGTTAAGTAACAAATAAGAAGTACTACCATAATTTTAATTTTTTATTTAAACAACCATTTTCAAAATATCAAAATCAATGTACTTAAAAGTTGAATACATGCTAAACTACTCAAAGTCTCAAACTATTCAATAATATATAACATGAGAAGGAAAAATTAGAGTCAAAACTAAGAACTTACCAATTTCATTGTTAATTAAGGCATCCATCAAATAAGGAATTATCCAATAATACCAATTTCATGCCGACCTTATTAATTAATTTGTCTTTTATTTGTACTTTTATTATTATTATTATTATTGCTGCTGCTGTTGTTGTTATTATTATTATTATAATATTAAGTTTTTTTTTTTTGAATTCATACATGTGTGAATAACAAATTCAAAGGATCAAAACCCACATGACAGAACCTATATATGCATGATTTATTGCCTCACTATTCCAAGCCGTTATGATGTATTAATATAAAGTTGATTGATAGTCAAATCATGTACCATATATATAAATAAACTAAGTAATCCTGATCAACAATTGCCGTAAAGTACACAAAAAATGCAATCAAGATAATACAACACATGCCTTGGGTTTGGGGCCAATAGATCCACCTCTTAATTAAAAGATATTAATGTTATACATGTTATGTATGTTACTAGGTAAAGCCATTTTCAAATCTGCAAATGGGACCCTCGTTTCTTTCTAAAAGAGACAAAAATCTGCAAATGGTCTTGGTTTCTCATTCCAATCTTTGGTACCCCTTTCTCTTTCTCTTTTTCCTCTTTTAGTTGTCTTTAGAGATTAGAGATTCCTTTTGTTTAATTTACCCCCCAATAGAAAGCAAGAGAGAGAACTTGGCCGGACCTCCACACCACAGCACATGTACAACAATACACCCACATCAATTATTCTACTATTATTTACGACAACCTTGCTTGGAGAATTCAATCATATATATGAACCATCCAATCAAAGTCGACACATCAGCAAGGTGAAATTGTTGTAGTAAAATATGAGTGTGGAGGAACCCCTCTATTATTGTAGGGTCCTTGCTTTTTTCTACTATAAAATGCCTCTACCTCCGTTCATCAAACAAATGCAACTACACCTTCGCAATATTACTAGACAAGAAGTCTCAAGTGTAGTTTTCAACTAACCTTTTCATAACCCTGCCGCATCAATTTTTGGTACTCTCTCTCTCTCCATTTTTTTCTCTCTCTCTATGAGCGAATCTTGCTCTTAATTAGACGATTGATAGTGTCTCCTACATAAAAGATAAAATAATAGTGAGATCAAACCAATGTTTTCATGAAATGTGTTGGTTGATATTGCTAAGATTCTTATTAATTATTATACATATGTTATGGGGGGATTAGTATCTAATATTCGCATTTCATATGATGAATGTCATTTATTTAAATTAATACGTTCCAGTCAGAAAGTATAATCGAGTTTAATTGTTTTGCCAAAAATGAAAAACTGAAAAGAAGAAAATCAACTTTTGCAAATTAATTACAATATATTAACCGTTGTTTTTTTAATTTTGTATCAAACGAACTCTAACTTTTAATTTGACGTGAATATGTTACTTTATGAATAAGACAATTAAAAAGAATATTAATCATTATATATTGGATATCATTATGGATCTCATTAGATTCGTCCTTATATATTGTGTTTTCTTTCTTTCTTCTTCTCTGGTTATTAATATGTATCATATAAAACAAAAACACCTATAAGAGTATCATTAATTACCACCTTTTATTATGTTCTGAAAGTACTCACACAGTCGCTTTCATATATCATGATAGGTATCATTAATTTTATCTCTTTTACATACAATAATACACATTTATTTTCTTAACAAGCACATATAATATAGGTCAACTACTGCGAATGAACAAGAAACCAGGTGACTGGAACTGCGGGTCCTGCAATTACCTCAACTTCAGCCGCCGGGAAATGTGCCAGAGGTGCGCGGACCCTCGCCCCGCCTCTGCATACGTTCCGCCAAGCAGCGGATCTGGCCACACCATATCCGTGTTGCGTGGCGATTGGTATTGCACTTGTGGGTACCACAACTTTGCAAGCCGTGCCAACTGTCTCAAGTGCGGTGCCTCCAAGTCAAACCCAGGCGGCGGTGCTAATGCCGAAAACCGCCCTTTCCTTCCTGGAGACTGGACTTGCACTAGGTATGTATATATATATTTTGATTAGCATCTCATTTGCATGAATAAATGCGTGTTATGTGTGTATGTATGTGTGCTAATAAGATTTTAGAGTTAAAAATATAATTGTCAGTACTAAGTATGATTACATGTCTGAATAATAAGCTTACATTTATTAAATTCTTAATGTGACATAATAAAGATCTACCTACTCAGGTAGGTAAGGCATGCACATATATATAGTTCTCCTTTCTGCACAGTTTAGATGTAATCTCAACTTGAAAACCATTTGATTGATCCTAGTTATTGCTTACTTTCTCTTGTCTTTATCATAAATGAATTGCAAATTTTACAGTACTATAGTACGTTTGATAAATCATAAATATATTGGCAAATTATAAAGAATAAAAAAATATATTGGCAAATTATAAAGAATAAAAAAGTGTTATTTTTCTTGACCCTTAATGCATGTGTACTTAAAATTTAATGGCTAAATTCAATTATATATTCAAGTAATTCAGTTGATAATCCAATTTGTATATGATATTTAATTTGATTTCTACTCATTTAATTAATTAGGCCAGGTTGCAACGAGCACAATTTTGCTAGCCGTACAGAATGTTATGGTTGCAACGCTCCTCGTGAATCAGGTAAATTTATTAAATGAAATACATTTTGTTCTTCATTTAAAAAAGAATCATATATCCATAATTTCATTAATCTAACAGCTTTTAAATTATTTTGAGGCAGGCAAAGAAAATTAAGAGAAGGCAAACATTGTTGGAGAGGCAGCAAAGGAAATTGAATCATGCTCAATTTATATATAATGTAATAGATAAAAATAAAACTGAGGCTTGTTCCTTATATCTCTACCTTAAAAAGAAGCTTATTTTGTAGCTTAACAGTTTTGGCGTAAGCATCAAATGAGCTTCATGTACCCTAGCTAGTATAAGCTGGTTAATTAAGACTGCCTTATTTATGTAATTTTGGTCAAAGAATTGTTGAATTATGTCTGAGGTTGTTTTGAGTATTTTAATTAAGAAGGTTTTGACCGTTAAACAACCTTTTCTTCACAAGAAACCTTAAATTAAACTCGTCATTTATTAACCTAATTAAATTGATCTGGGGCTTAATTTTCTCTGATGTGTTGACTGATCTTCTCTGTCATAAAAGGATGTATGCTTACGCAATGAATGGCGTCCCATTAAAATAATGTATTTTTTGCATGATAGTGAGCTCAGAATGTATATTTCTTTCCTTGCAAATTCTGTCTTGCTGTCAGTACGTATGTCTTGGTTTATTATATTACTTTATCATAAGAAAATTTCTGGAGAAAAATAAGAACGACATGATAGCATATATAGTGTTCAGCTAGCAATAGTAGAAATGATAACCTCCATGAATGTAGCTTCATAGAGGATCATCGTTGCTCCATGCATGCATGAGTCGTGACAAAAAGATAGCTTCAAATTTAAGAACAAAAAATTGTCTTACACTTGTAAAAGGCGTACAATATGATGCTAAATAGGATGTTAATTTGGAGAGTAGTCATTGAGTCACACTTGAGCAGGGAGGCAATTGCCACTTCATAATTTAGAAGAATTCAAAAAATATACCAATTATACTAATTGAGCTAGGCTTGGAAAAACATAAGCCCAATTGAGGGGTCGGAATCAAAGCCCAATTAATCTATGCTAAGAAAAGAAAAGGTAAAGATTTCAAAGCCCAATTAGTCTAGGCTAGAAAACTGGGAAAATACAAGGTCTGGATTTCAAAGCCCAATTAGGGCATCTTTTTTTTATTTTTTATTTTTATATATATCTTTGTATCTATATCTAATTATATCTTTCCATCAATCAGTCCATTAATTACATCATTTTCCTAATCTCTGCAACTAGATCGATAACCAAGTATATACCTATGTCATATTAAGCTAAAGTCATTGAAAAAACCCTTCAATTTATCCTATTTACAGTTCCACAGAGAAATAGTCAAGTAATATACCAATGTATTTTTGGGCTAAATCATCAAGAAGAGATGGCAAAAAATAACATAAGAAATGGACAGCAAAAGTGTGTGATATCCTGTATCTATGGCATGAAACAAACTTTGTCGACAGCAAAGAATGAGTAAAAACATAATAAAAATACTTAAATGCAAGTTATGGTAGCAGCTGGGTTGATGGGGAAATAATAATTAGTTCGTGCCATTTGAGCAGAACAAATCAGTTGTACAATATAAGCTGTTGATAGGGGTGTAAACTTACGGAGCGGATTCGGATACGGATAGTAAACGGATATCGAAATTTAAATCCATATCCACCTTAAACGGATACGGATACGGAGCAGATAATCAACGGATACGAAATGAATAATTGTCTGATAATTGAATTATGCACTTTAAGATATAAAAAAGTGACTTGTTGACTTAAAACAATGACTAAAACCAATTTAGCAGAGACTAAAAATATATTATATTCACGGACTAAAGTCTTGAATGGAAAATAATGAAGAATGAAGAAATGGAGGTAAAAAGGAAAGGAAATTGCGTTATTGTAGCACCATCACTAGCAAAAAAAGAGATTAAATTGAAAACCATATCGTATTATCATTTATACCACAACCAAAATTGAAATGAATATGGTATAATATATAACAACTTCTATCCAGAGCAGTAAAGTTAAAACTGGTTGGGAGTAATTTCGGATCCAGATAATTATGGATACGGATATTTATCTTCATAAAATTATTTGTATTCGTATCCGCCATTTTTTCACCATATGCAAAAGTTATCCGTATCCGTATTCGCAATTATCCGGATTTGGATAACCTCTGGATACGGAGCGAATTATCTGTATCTGTTTACACCCCTAGCTGTTGAGCATCCACACAGGTAAGGATATATATATATATACTAGTATCATACCCGTGCGTTGCAACTGGGATATATTATAAGAAACAAATATATCAATGAAAATAATAATTATCTAAAAATTAAGACACATGTTAATAGAAAATTTATATGATTTTGTATTTTTAATTAACTTTAATCGTGATCTCTAATAACAATTTGATGATGTGATGATTCTTTATTTTTAAGTACCAATAATATCAAATAATAGCTCGATTCGAATCTAATATCAAATATCATACAACAATTCAACATTGACATATAATATGATATAAAAAACATAAATAAAAAGTGTTATCATGTGTATGTATAGAATATATATATACACACACATATTATAAGAGAAATATATACTTACACACATTCCAATTTTGTATTCTTCTTTTTCTTCTTCTTTGTTTCTAATTTAGAATACACACACACGCACATTGATATATTATATATTGAAAATATATTTTAAATTGCCCACACCAATATGTATAGAAACAAAGAAAGAGAAATAAGGAAATAAAAAAAAAATTGATTTCCATTATGATCCGTATAGAAACGAAGAAGAAGGAAACAAAGAAATAAGAAAAATGGAAGGTGGAGTCTTCTCAATTGAAGATGAGAAATATAGAAACAAAGAAATAAGGAAATGAATAAATATATCACTAAATTTCAGAATTTGTTCAATTTTAATTGTAACATATCGTGTGGCAGCACATGTGGTGAGTATACTTTTAACTAAATTTAGACTATTATACATAAAATAGATGCATTTAATCAAAAGAAGACAAATTATGTAATTGGAGGGCTGAGATCAAATCCGAAGTTTCATCTTTCAATCCTAGCTGTTGGCGGATCAGACACCCAACGTGCTTAATAATAGAATGGAGATATATATAGAGAGAGAGAGAGAGAGACAAAGGCTATCATACATTGCAATGCATAGGCATTTTTGTGCATTGGACTATAAATCACCGGATTCGAAGTCCAAATAACTGATCCAAACCGTTCATCTTGTTCTCCATATTAATAAGTGTTTGGAGACCAAATTTTATATTTTTTGGAATTTTCTTACTATTTATTAAGCCACTTTGAAAATCGGTAATCCAACATCTTTGTGTAAACGTACAGAGCGGATTCGAATCCATTCAACATATGATGTGTTGCAAAACATGTTCTAAACACACAAAGCTGTTGAAAGATGACCAACATGAATCAATTCAACATATGATGTGTTGTAATTAATTGTAAATACTGCGATAAATTTTAGGGATGTTTATTTGAGTGTTTATGTTGCATGCACATGGTAACTTTTATATGGATTAATTAATTGTCACATGTCCATTACGACACTACCAAAGACTTGGGATGAAAACATGATTTGTTCAGAACATGTTTATTAGTTGAAAGTTAGTTTGACTCATTTCTTTGTAACCTAACCAAGATAATTGATAATTGATATTATAAATTTAGTGTCTAATAAAATATAGTGAATTAATTAGTCAAATCAAAAGAAATTGTTGCATATATATGATGTGTTGTAATTATAAATAAGGAGATGAATTCTATATATGGATGTTTATTTGAGTGTTTATGTTGCATATATGCACATGGTAAATTTTATGTGAATTAATTGCACAATTAGATAAATTACTGAATGTTGCTTGCATGTACAACTTGATCGGTGTTGTCAAGCCCCACGTATTGAATTAGAAATGGTAAACTCCAATAGAATTGGCAAATCACTACGAAATATCAACAAAACATATTCACATAATATATAATCTTCACACAATCTTTATGATTCATACATATATATAGAGATGGGCTATGGTGCATTGCAATACATGGAGGGGTTTTTGCATTGGACCATAAATCTAAAATTCAAAATCCAAATGGCCGATCCAAACCGTTCATCTTGTTCTTCATATTAATATGTGCTTGGAGACCAAATTTTATGTTTTTCTGAATTTTTTTTACTATTTATTAAGTATTTTACAAAATTGCTGATCCAACGGTGGCTGCTGATTTTACTGTTTTGTTAAGCCACCGTTGGATCAACAATTTTGTAAAATACTTAATAAATAGTAAAAAAATTCAGAAAAATGTAAAATTTGGTCTCCAAGCACATATTAATATGGAGAACAAGATGAACGGTTTGGATCGATCATTTGGATTTTGAATTTTAGATTTATGGTCCAATGCACAAACCTCTCCATGCATTGCAATGCACCGTAGCCCATCTCCATATATATATATATATATATATGCATTGCAATGCACCGTAGCCCATCTCCATATATATATATATATAGAGTGTGACTAATATGCATTCGGTAGCACTTCGGCCGAAGTGCTACCGATTCATTTTCTAATTTTTAAAGTCCAAATGATCGATCCAAACCGTTAGATATCATCTCCATATTAAAATGTGCTTGGAGACCAAATTTTACATTTTTTGGAATTTGTTTACTATTTATTAAGCCACTTTGAAAATCGCTGATCCAACGGTGGCTTGCCAAACAGTAAAAATCAGAAGCTACCGTTGGATCAGCGATTTTCAAAGCGGCTTAATAAATAGTAAAAAAATTCCAAAAAATGTAAAATTTGATCTCCAAGCACATTTTAATATGGAGATGACATCTAACGGTTTGGATCGATTATTTGGACTTTAAAAATCAGAAAATGAATCGGTAGCACTTCGGCCGAAATGCTACCGAATGCATATTAGTCACACTCTATATATATATATGTTGTTTACCCACTGCATGCACAACTCAGTAACTTTTATGCAGATTAATTGCACATTTAGTTAAATTAAGTGAATGTTACTTGCATGTACAATTCAATCGATGTTGTCAAGCTTCTCGTATTGAATTAGTGAACTCCAATATTAGAATTGGCAAATCACTACGAAATATCAATTTATAAGAAATATCAACGAAACATGTTTACATAAGGAGGGATCCACTTACAATTAACATTTGTTTTATAATTGTTTACCTTTTGCCTAAGAAATATCAATTTATAAGAAACATGCATCAACAAATGTTAATTGTAAGTGGATCCCTACTCATATATTGTTTACTTATATTAATTGCATGCACAACTCGTTAACTTTCATGTGGATTAATTGCCCAGTTACATAAATTAATAAGTAAATGTTGCTTGAATTTACATCCTCTTCAATACTGTACAAGGGAATCTTTTACAATTAATGGATTTAGATTGTTCTTTTTAACTTGGCACGAATCACAAAGCCCAATAATACTGCTAGTCCGAATCCCAAAGTGATGAGATTTAATCTCAAACCGTAAATGAGGCCCATCCTCTATGGTATCGGAGATGAGTTGAATTTAACATTGCTATATTAATAAAAATACGCGCGTACTCTTTGCATTTATATATCCACCGTATTTATCCACAAACCTCCATCGGTAGGACTATTGACCATCACTACGTAGCCGATGACATTACAGTTAAATGGGGGAGCTAGAGTTTCAAAAAATATATATCCAACAACACATAATTGTTCTAGCGCACTCTCAAAATTAATGGTCGTATCTCAGGAGCTCGTTTTCTCCGCCGCTACTCCGTCTTCACAATAGCACTCATTGCCCGCCACCTCAACAACACCGATTGAACGCTCTACATCGTAAGATTCTTGCAACTGACACTCTGTCTATATCTTAATTTCTAGGGTTTTCTAGTTTGGGGGGTTTTTGTAGGGATTTCATGTGTATGTCAAGAGGGTAAAAATCAAAATTTTTTAACTTAATACACAACGGATCTCATTTGTATGACAATTACAAGCAATATTACGTTAAATAAATTCTTCTAGCATCTCGTGTGCTTCAAATAAAATTAAATAAATTTGTTTCTCACATAAGATGAGATAAGAATTCATACCTAAAGATATTGTCAAATCTCTTGTTAGAGGGAAGTCGATTTCTCTTCTAGATCTCTTAGAACCGCCGTTCTTTTGGAAGCACCTCTTGGTTCACCTTAAACCTAAACAATGAACTAACACACCTTTTAGATAGATGGATGTGAAGTTAAAAGCTTAGATCCAACCACCTAGCAAGAAGAGATTCGTCCTAAGAGCAAGCCTTACAACTTTTGACCAAGGAGAAGCTTCTATAAATTTCGACCAAGGGAAGAAGAAAGGGGATGCTCAAAGAGGATTTTTGGCTAAGGTTTATGGCAGAAAAATTAGTGTAATAATCCTTAATTACACCCCTTTAAATAGGCAAGGGCTAAGACAACTCTTTGTGTAAGGTTTGAATCAATTACACAAATGCCACTAACCTTATTTAACCATTTTATGCTCTTTATAATCTCATCTTACTATTGGTTTAATAAATTAATTTATGAACAAATAATATTATTCATATTATTCCATTATACAATATTTATATTATTCTTATAATGCATTCAAACATTATACCAAATAATATTTGCATAACTTCATAAATTTATTTATGGTTTAAGCATGTCATATTATGACATTTTATTTTAGCATTTCATCAGATGTATTTTATCTTATACATCATTATGAAATGTAAAATACTTGTTGTTTCTCTTCAGTTGGTGTGACCGTATAGAAGATCTATGTCATCTTGGCAATAATATAAAATTTTATATTATTGACTATAAGAGGTAATTATCCAAACGACATAGTAATCATTTACTCAATCCACTAATTTCATGTTTATCCTTGTCACATGATATATTAGAATAATATGCAAAATAAGATCGTGTCATTTTTGCATTATATTCATTTTCTTGGTCTCTTAAGTGAATTATAATTATAACTATATCAGTTATATTGCATGCCATATAATTTCACTTTACTAAGGGACCTAGTAATATCATAACTCAAATTGAGGGATAATAATAATATTAACATATAGATTTCTCCCGCACAAGTTGTACACAACGAACTACTATTTCATTTCTATCTTAAGATAATATTTAAATAGTAATCACATTATATACTTCTCATGTAAAAAACCTACACATCTCATATCAAAGATTCTAAAGACACAATGGAAACATTAATGACACAAAACACAATCCATATAATGTTCCATTCGTTTAGGTTATGTTCAATATATAAAATACAAATTTTTATATATTCATGTAATTAAATAATAATCCTTTATCAATATTTTTAGAACTTCAATGTACTTTAATCTACATGACAATCTTCCTCGGTAATTAATGTTTCTCCTTAATTACTACGATCGTGAACTATTTAGTGATTAAATGTTTCTCATCTTAAATTATGAGTTCTATGATTCAAGACCAAAAACATATTCTTGAATACTTCTAAAGATATAACATATAAATCTCAAGGAACAAGAATAATAACATTCATAATAAAATCATGAACAACACATAAATTATTATTAAAAGATAACTTTCAAAACACACATCCTTCAGTTTTTGGGATAATATGGTTATAGGGTTTAATTTTAGAACTTTAGTTTTTTTAAACATTAATTTGTAGTTTTTGATGCTCCTTACTCTTTGATTTGTAATTTAGTTTCAGCAATGTCGGTCCAAGATCATTTACCACTTTCGAAAAGACTGAGAAGGCCGGTCGCTGATCGATAATGAATTCATATTACCACTGACGATGATGCTGGTTTGGATGTATGGGTAAAATTCCCTAATTTGGCATTTTTATTGATTTTTAATTCTTCAATAACATGAAATATGCAAGAACGACATTGCCTTGACATCCAATCACATAGATTTTATTTTTTGAAGATTTGCATCCATTCAAGACCTGTTAGGAGGAATGCAAAAAGAACAAGGGATTGGATATTAGCTAGAGTAAAGTCAAATGCCAATCAAGAAGCTGATTCCCCGAACTGTACTAAGGTAAGGCACCTGACTGAATAAATTAGTGTTTTTTTAAATAAGTTGCTACATGTACACGAAAGTGATACAATAATATGTACATTGTCAGGACTAGTCTATAGTATGTTATTTATTGTTTATGTTATAAGTTAGTTATGGCTGTTAGTAATAGCTGTTAGTGTAGTTAGTTACAGCTATAACCATAGAGTTAGTTATGTGCTGTTATGATGTAAAGCTGATGGCTATATAAACAGCTCAAGTGTAATCAATTCAAGCTAATGATTAAATACAATTGATTCATTATATTCTATCTCTCTGTCTCTATTCTATCATACATGATAGGGGCCTGCTGATGGGATTAATGAAATGACCAGTAAGAGTATTACTAAATTGGTGCTATCGATACAACTACTACATGTAGAAGGAATATGGGGTCGGGTCCCGCTTGTAAATCATGAGGCATTAGACGAACTGGGTCTGGAATTCCAACTGCTGCATGACAGATATCTTGCGATGCCACTATCTGAAAGAGGAGCCTTCCACCTCTCTATCGGGTCGGGAGTTTTACGGGATGAGAGCTTTTAGATAATAGTGGATTTCAAAGATCTCCGTGATTTTATGACTTTTAACGACATTGACGTCTTTATTATTCAAGTTTGGACGGTGTGAGTATTTATTATTATAAACATATCTATTATTTTTACAATCAATTCCTTTATTTCATTCTGACACTGACTATTTTCAGGTATTGCACGAAACTAATTCCTAAAGGTGCCCAAAATAATGTTGACATTGGTTTCCTGGACCCTAGTCAGCTTAGCGACACAGCTATTAAATATACTAGTGAATATTCCCTTTTGTACTTGACCGATTCCTTGCTAAAGTTGCAGGATAAGAGTCTTGTATTCTTACCATGCCACAAAGATGGGTAAGCTGCTAATTATACTCATGTTTATTGTCTATTCTTAACAGGATAAGAATCTTATTTTATTACTTAAATTGTAGAGAACGTTGGAGGCTTCTTGTTATTATTCCAAGATAGAATGTTGCCTACTTGCTTGACCTGGTGCCAAATAATAATGACCGAGAGTTTTACATTGTTCCTGTATTACAGTAGTAAGCAAAATACATATAATTTAAAATACAAAGTACTTCTCATTGACTACTTCTAGGTACGTACCGTATACTGACATTTAATAATTCTATGTCTTTTAAGTCATACATCTCCCGGAGAGGTTGGCACACATCGGGGAGAAGAGCATTGGAGGTCAGAATGTTTCAAGTAAGAAATATTTTAATCGAGTATTTCCTTGCCACTTATTTGAAGTTCCAATTGCACTATTAATTAGATCTTATTTTAAACAATACACATTTGATCAGAGCCCCACACAAAGCAATTTACAGGAGTTTGGGTATTATGTAATGAAGAACATGGAGACGCTCATAAAAAATATGCACGTTCTTCCAAAGGTTTGTCAATAACCTATTTCTATCATCATTTCAGATTTAAGTTCTTAATTATATATGTTATTCATACGTTTTCATTTATTCATGCAGTGTCGTCTGTCCAAAACGCCATACAAAGAACACTAATTACATGACATCCGTATCCAATGGTGTAAGTTCTTAGAATTATCATCAGTTTAATTGTTGTGCAGGTACTTGGCGGTGAGAGGATTTGGCAAGTTGTTGTCTGTGATTTGAAATAGTTATTGTTTTCAGGTTCTTGTGTTCAAACACTTAATTAATTTGTTGTTGGTTTTAATAATTGTGGTAAGAATAGTTAGTTTTCTAGTACAATGAACTATTGCTATGTTTATTGGTTGTATGTGTGATGTTGTTAGTGCTTGTTTAATAATTATTGTAAACTTTTTTTATATATTGCTTGTGGCATGGATTGATATATATATATATATATATATATTATATGTTGGAGTACTTGTGTATGTATAATATTAATTGTTGGTTCAGAGATGGGTATGGAATGAGTGCATGCATGTTTATCTTTGTTTTGCTAGCTATGTTTTAAAAATGACTAGGCTAGCCTGTAATACGATAATTAATAGTAAAAAATAATAATAATTATATATACATCACCATCGGCCCATAAATTAATGATCCGTTAGAATTCTAGGATTTGCCAATGCCAACACAGACAAAACAGATGGTGCAAGACACTATTGCAATCGGCTATTGAAATTCAGTAGATATAGTTAATCACATTTGTCGTTGGTTGGCAAAATGAAAGCGATGGCGTTGGGTTCGTCAAACCCGATGGCAAAACGTGCGCTGCCGATGGTATATTGATTAACGTCATCTGCTTTGAGCCGATAGCATATGTGTGTACATTTTCTATCGGGACGATATGCAACGGTTCGAAACCCAATAGCGAAACGCGATTACAACCGACATAAAAGTGTTTTTTTGTAGTAGTGAATACTATAATATGATCATAAGATGAGGAGTGACAAAATATGATATTCCTTAATAACAATTGCAATAAACATACACGGCAGCTGTGTATCAAATACCTTCTATAAAAGATGTATTGTAATGTTTAGACAAAAAACTTTTAATGAAGGGCAAACTAGACAACAACAGAGTGGACACTTTTTGCGAGGAAAAAAGTGCATTTATGACGGTACTCCCTCGTGAAAAGTATCATCGCAAAAAAAAAAAACTAAACAATGACGGTACTCCGTCACAAAAAGTTATTTTTTTATCCTCACGAGAAGTGTCTCATTCTTGTCTCTGTGTGTTCAGAATTGTAATTTACACGCTGCTGAATATAGCTAGCACTCCCCAAAAACTAACAAGGTCCATACATAACAAATATTGAAAAACTATATATAAAATGTCACAAGAAATGAATGCATCTCCCAAAATGGCTTAAACGGCTGTCTGCCTGTCTCACACACCACAAAATAAGGTAATAAGGTGATAGATTGTAAATATTGTAATGCATGCAAGGTCAAAGCAATTAATTGTTTGTACGAACGCCATATATATATGTTAGATTTGGTAGTGAATTACAATTGTAGTAGATATTCAGATCCGGTAATTGATGTAGCTGATCCTATCCGGTAGCTAAATTTATTTTAATCTGACGCGAATCTCAACTGTCAACAAGACAAGCAAGTGGAAATTGGGAAGTGAAGCCTACTGCCTCCGGGGCCAGAATTTGTACTCGCTGCGTTAACTCCAAAGAGAATATTTTGAGTTAATGCATGTGGTCATGTGGATCATCTAATACGTTATAAAACATGTGCGAATTAGATTCGCACTAATATAATATTAAAGAGCATTCATATTTTTTAAGCAGAATTCAGATTAATTTTGTTTAAAATCGAATGGTTGAGGTTCAAGATTGCACGGGCGCTTTTGTGATTAAAAAAATAAAATAAAAAAAAGGACAAGTGGGAAGTGTAAAACGAAAACCCTTTCCCTGCCCTCTCTGCCTTCTTTATATATCAGAAGGGAAGGGTTTAGGGTATAAAGCAAAGCACAACAGAAGATAAGATAATAGAAGAGATAATAGTGAGTGAAAGGAGAAGGAAAAGAAGAAGAAAAAATGGGCAAGGTATCCTCCTTTACCCCGCCATTCACTCCACTCCACATCGACAGCGTCGCATTCCCCGCCTTGGTCACTCCTCCCGGATCCTCTTCTAAACCTCCCTTATTCCTCGCTGGAGCAGGTTTCTTCTCTCTTCTCTGTTTCTGGCTTTTCATTTTGAATCTGAAAAATAAATACAAATACAAATACAGGTGTGAGGGGAGTAGAGATAGGAGGCAAGTTCGTCAAATACACTGCCATCAGCATTTATCTGGAGGAGTCCGCTCTCGGAGTTCTGGCTGAAAAATGGGCTGCCAAATCAGCCGACGAATTGATCGCCGCACCTGAATTCTATACCGATATAATCAATGGTTTCAGTTTTGCCTTTTGGTTTTTTTTTTCCCCTTTTGTTCAAAAATATTATTATTCTTATCATACCACCAGCACCGCCACCATTGTTAGTACATAAAATTAATTAATTTTGAAATGTGCCAATAATTCAGGTCCGTTTGAGAAGTTCATTCGAGTGACTATGATTAGTCCCCTGACCGGTCAGCAGTACATGGACAAGGCGGGAAAGTACACCATGGAGCACATGAAGGCACACGGGTTCTTCAACGAAGCAGAGGTTGATGCCTTGAACAAGTTCCACGAAGTCCTCAAGCCCGAGAATTTCACTCCTGGTCGATCCCTCCTCTTCACCTTCTCACCCTCTGGCGCTTTTTCGGTACGCACAAATGCACAATTTTAAATATTAGATTCCAATCCATAAATTGCATGCACAACTAAAATAGATTCAAATACAAACAACACTATCAATTAATATTGTTCATTGCTCCAATGAATCTCAGATTGCCTTCTCCAACGACGATTCGGTACCCGAAACCAACAACGCGGTCATAGAAAACTTGAACCTTTGCCGTGCTTTTCCGGAGACTATACTTGGTGTGCATGGTGTTTCTCCGGCAGCTAAGCAAAGCTTAGCAATCAGATTTTGCGAGCATTTCAAGTTGCTTAGCACTGCAAATTAAGAGGAGGTGCATGTGGAGAACCCCTGTCGCCGTCGACCCTTGAAGGCTTGAATGAATGTGATCACTACATGAATGTTTCATGTAGTCATTTTAGGACGGGATTCATTTCCTATTAAGGTCATTCAAGGAGATGTGTTGTACGAATAATGAATGTATCCTTAGTCATTGTAGTGTCCAGTGGGTTCACGCTTGTTAGACTGATCTAGTTCTGAATAATTCGATATCAATTTAATTTTCTTTCTTTCTTGGAATTAGAGAACAGAAACTTATTTTAGAACTTTTGACTCGATCAACGGTCATTTAGTCACAATCACGTGGTAAAAAAAAAGTAATATTATCTTTCTTGGATATTGGAGATCAGAAACTTAATTAAAATAAGACACTAAACGACATTTTTCTTTTTTTTTACTTTTGATTCCGTCGGCTAGCCCGAAATATGCTCGTGACATCAATGACGTTTTCTTGGAATTTTTTTCAGAAACCATAATTAATAAATCGAAAATTAGGAAACCAATATGATTTTTTTTTTTTTTGAAAAACCATAACGACCGTATGGTCTTTACGGTCTTCAAAATTGCATTTCTCCAGACCGTAGGGATCATACGGTCTTACCATTTTTTTTTTTTTTATAAAACATAATTTTTTTAAATGTTTTTATTTTTTTGTATTAAAATATTAGAAATATTGAATATATTTCTTTAAAAATAGATGAAATATAATATAATTTGATATATTAGAAAGACTGCAACAAATAATCCGGATCAATATTTTTCAGGTCGGATTTTTCGCGGCGGTAAGAAAAATTAATATATTTCTTTATGTATTATTGGAAAAAAAATAAAAATGCTTAGATTCTGAGTTATTGATCCCGGTTCAAAAGTCACTTCTAGGTAATCCAGAAAATATTGTGATCCTTCTATGACATTTAATTTATAAAAAGTTGTATCTATTTTGAGAATTCTTTTTGAATAATAATCATTAAATAACTTAAAGTTTTTGTTTTTTTAAATAGATACAACTTTTCATAAGACTTGGCTCCTAACACTTAGATGTGCGCATTCATCTAACGGGATGACTAATCAATTCAAGCAAGCACAAATAAAGCAATCAAAATACTACTCAACAAGGTAAAAACAAAGCATTCAACACAAAATCCAAGTAGCATGCAAACAAAACCAAACTAGAAACTACATCTTAACCCTAGAAACAAAGTAAATTAGCTACTCATGTTCATAAGATAACACAAATAACAAGAGATGAAAGAGTTCATGACAAAACAGTGAAAAATCCGAAGATCCGTTGCAAACTCGCGTTTTTCACTTTTCTTCCTCTTCTCCTCCTCTTGTCTTTTGCTCCAAGAAAGCTTTTTCAAGTTCCAGTGGTGAATCCCCCTTTTTGGTGAGGAAATATCTCATTTAATGCCCCAGATCGCGCCCCCAGAGGCTTCCTTTTCGGCCTCCTTAAATTATGCTCATTTCATATTCCAGCTGGATTTTCCGAATTAGCGCCCTACGGGCCGTATGGGACCCCGTACGGGCCGTATGCCTGTGCTTTGTCTTGGAGACTTTGTGCCTCTGTTGTGGAACCTTATGTGCAGTTGGGCAGATCCTGTACAGGCCGTACAAAATGTCATACGGGCCGTATGAAAAGTAGTCAGATCCAGTTTTTCGCCCTTTTTCCTGCAAAATACCAAACAAAGCATAGCAGTACCACATTTCATCGAAATATAAGTAAAAAGTCCACATTTATAGGCTTTAAAGCACAGGTTTCAGTGTAAATCAGGGCTGTAATTTAGATATAATATGGAGATATCATAAAGCATGCCTCCACGATTTTGATAATTAGAAGGCAATGTGAAAGGATTTTGTCAATCCTATTAAAATTAAGGGGCCAAAGCCTGCTAGTAATTTACAACAAGTAGAGTACAAGTATAAGACACCAAAACTAAATTTATAAGGGGAAGGCTGAATTGACTGCTCAAAAATGACTCTGACCAGTCAGAATATTGTTGGAACCTTATTGTTACACATAAACAATTCAATTCTATATGCCACTATTGATCTACCTATGCCAAAATGGTCATCATGCAAAATTCATCAATTCTTAGGGAGCAGACACAATACCTGACTCCCTTAGCGTATTTATGCAAAGCTTCTCTCAAAAGCGGTTGATGAACTTGTAAGACGGCGGCAAGAAAAACTTCGTGTCGATGTAGAGGTTGAAGCGTCGGCGGCCTCCTTGGTGGTAGGATAAAGCCTTCCAAAGCTACAAGACTGCCCTTGTGAGATCGTGTTCACAATTCCTTAATGATCTCACATCTCTATTCTTTAATAGGGAGAAGTAGAGAAGGATACATAATTGACTAGATGACGGCTAGAAAATTCTGCAAACTTTTCGTATATCCTTGTGCTTTGGGGACCAACCTATTTATAGAGAGGAGTTGGCATATTGCCAAACCCTAACCCTAAACAGATTTTCTGACCTTATGCCAACTTAAAAAAGGTATTTTGTGCTATTGCATCAAAAACCGTGCAGTCACATCAAAATCCGTGCAGCTGCTGAAAAATCTGTTTCCTTAATTGCAAATCTCAGAATCAGTCCATCAATGATTTGATTTTTGTCTAAATTGTTCTACACATTTGTGGACCACATCCTAATGAATATATTGATTGTCTATTTCTTTATTTGATCACTTTAATTGACAACCATATATGACAGTAAACAATGCATAATTAGATTACATATATGCTCAATGTTGACATTAAATTCAACGAGGTTGACAATAAATCCAACAAACATAATTCAGGACAGACAACTATTTTGTACGACCTAGTATATATACGGATATTTGCATATATCATGGCACGCACGGCGCCATCCTTTCTGTAAAACGAATTTATGAAATATTCATTTTTGGTCAATAAGATAAGGTTTATATTTTCTAGTGTGCTGTTATTATAACTGAGTTGAGTATATATGATGACTGTACATTGTTTAAGGAAATAAATCTGTTGTGATTCTAAAGGGATCGCAGACCCTGTTATTTCAAATCCATCCATTTATCTACCTAGAGATTTGTGCAAAAAAATAAGTGTTGTTGAAATTTGCGCATTTCAAAAAGTGAAAGGTTAGATTTGGAATCACAGGTCATGTGATCCGTTTAGAATCAGAGCAGATTTATTTCTATTATTTAAGGAAATAAATCTGCTAGATTCTAAAAGGATCGCAGGACTCTATTATTCCAAATCCATCCATTTATCTGCCTAGAAATTTGTGCAAAAAAATAAGTGTTGTTGAGATTTGCGCATTTCAAAAAGTGAAAGGTTAGATTTGGAATCACAAGTCCTGTGATCCGTTTAGAATCACAACAGATTTATTTCCATTGTTTAAAGCATTGATTAGTAAGTTCTCTTGTTATAATTAAAAAAAAGATGGGAAATATTTCAAAATATACCTATTGGCCCTCAAATGTATTAATTATTGGAGAGCTAAAAGAAGTGCATTTTGCTGCGGACAACATTTGATTATAATTAGAGGAGAAATGATAAATTCACATACAATATTTTATGAGGAGGGTTCAAATTCCTCCATTTTTTGTGCCTCCATCATGCCTCCATTTTTAAAAACTTTAATAACTCAAAATTTAAATCTTAAAATTCAAAATGAAACCATTGGATATGAACTATATCATTTTATCTATGCACATGTAAAAAATTATGGCATTTCAACTTTGTTTTGATTGTCATCTTGAGCTTGTAAAAATGTATACAAATGTGAATAATTTCTAGACATTGATTTTTCAACTTATTGATTCATATAAAAGAAAAATCAAAATGTGATAATTTTTTATGGGCAGATAGAGAAAATAACATAGATCACATCTAACGGTTTTATTTTGATGTTTAAATTTTAAACTTTGAGTTATTTAAGTTTTTAAAAATTGAGGCATGATGGAGGCACAAAAAATGGAGGCATTTGAACCCTCCTCATATTTTATAGTTACAATATCTTATATTATAATTTTTCAAAGTTCAAACAGTTGGTTTAAATTGTTTAACATAATCTCTATATTAAAATGTGCTTGAAGATCACAGCTTTTTGAAATTTTTTTTTACTATATTTATTAAGATTGGTACAAAATTTAATGGTTTGAAAACAATAATTCTATAAAATACTTAATAATATGGTTCCATTTGAGCTTGATTGGGATCTATTTAGGTTTAATTACCGTCTAATTCGAATTTACTGGACATTAAAATGATTTGAATGTATTTTAAGATTTATTTGAGGTGATTTTAATTAAGTTGAGGTCAACAGGGCTGATTTGTGATATTCAAAAGTTGTCAGGGGTGTTATACAAATTTGCAGGATGTCCTTCCTCAAGGTCCTATTGGCATTGTTACATTATCTTCGATTTTTTTAATTTGCCATGCGGGGGCCGCCGTCAGCTTCTCCATTCCCTTGGCGCCTGTTTCCTGTTCTTTGAAAAGCATCAAGATTCGTGTTTGCACTGCTTTGATCGCGCCATGCCTTATATCTCTTGGGTTCGATCTTAACGGGTTTGACCCGACCAAGGGTTTACACCCATTAAATAGTATTGGCTTTACATGGAAAATTTCATTGGTGGCAGATGACCATCGACAGGACCAGTCCTCAAGATTTTAGAATTCGGAACGGAATAAAACTTTGAGCTCTTTATATATATAATTTTTTATGAGACCGGCAATACGCTTCCATAAATACTTCATAAAATATGCTTAATTACAAGTCATTTTTGTATGTTCAAAGTCTAAACAGTCGATTTGAATTGTTCAACATGATATATATATTAAAACGTGCTTGGCGACCAAATTTTACATTTTTGGAATTTTTTTACTATATTTTAAGTAAGATAGAAAATCCATTGATTCAAAAGATTCTGGATCATAAAAAACAATGATTTTCTACCTACCTTAAAAAATAGTAAAAAAAATAAAAAAATGTAAAATTTGATCTCCAAGCACGTTTTAATATGGATATCATGTTGAATGATTTGTTGACTATTTGGACTTTTAAAACATAAATTGAAGTCCTTATGAAAGCGTATTAGTCTGTCTCATTTTTTATTGATATGCCAATAAATCATATCTATTTATAGAAAAGTTTGGGTTCTTTTACTTCTTTATATATACAAAATTTGGTCGTTAATATTTTATTTATTTATAATAAATATATATACATATATATAGAGATGAGCTACGGTGAGCCATGAAGTAAAACGCGTTTGTACTCCACGCCGTATTTTCATTTTGAAAGTCCAAACGACCGATCCGAACCATTAGATGTGATCTCCATATTGAAATGTGCTTGGAGACCAAATTTTACATTTTTTGAAATTTTTTTACTATTTATTAAGAAATTTTGAAAATTTCTATTTTGTTATGAACAATAAAAAACAGTAAAAATTTCTGAACCATCGGATCAGCGATTTTCAAAATTGCTTAATAAATAGTAAAAAATATTCCAAAAAATGTAAAATTTGGTCTCCAAGCACATTTCAATATGGAGATCATGTTGAGCGGTTCGGATCGGTCATTTAGATTTTCAAAATAAAAATATAGTACCATGAAGCGTCAACTCATTTTACTCCATGGCCCACCGTAGCCCATCTATATATATAAACTTTTTTTTTTTTGGGCCCCTTGGATCTTGGGACCTAGGACGGTTGCCCTGGGTACCATGGCTCCTTTCTGGCTTTGTTTGTTTTAGTTTTGAGAAGGGTTTTTAAATTGAATTTGTTCAATCCTCCTCCTTGCTTAGTACCAGTCCTATGGTTGATTTGCTGCTTTGACACTCACTAGTCAATTGAACTTGTTAATTCTCAATAAATCTCGTTAGAACATGTTCAATATCTCATGGTTCCAAATTCTAAGCAAAATCGCCCTTCTTCTTATCAAATAGGTACCTATCGTCTGGTACCAATTATGAATTTTCTTGCTTTAGACTCTCTATCAGGGTTGATATATTTAAGATTCTGGGTCCATCAGCATTTTATCATGATTAGAACCTCTTCTCCAGTCATTTATTCATTTCATTTAATTAAGTGTAACTAACATGATAATTTCATGAATTCCAGGAAATTGAATCTAGTGTGAGTTCCAAAACAAGTGGTTTCATCTACTACACAATATTGGATCAGCGTATAAAAGAAAGAAGAGTATAATATCTACTACACTATATTGTACCAGTGGTTTCATTAAACTTCAACATGTTCAGTTTTCAGGGAATGGGCATCTGACAATGAGAGCATGTAAAACTTACAAACATGCCCTTGCAAATTTTCATTTTTATGCAAGTGTACTGAATCCTTTACAATCCAGATGCATGGTATACTTGTATAATGACAGTGCATTAAGCTAATATTCTAATAAGTTTTTGTATTTTAGCATTCACTTTTGATGCCTAATCGATGCCTAGCCTTTATTAATTGTAGTGCAAATGCAAAATTTAGAGAAACTGAAGATCAAAGAGAAATTGACTCAAGCTTTCTAAACAGATCATGAACAAAGATAAAAAGGCATGTATAGAACCCTTGAACTATATTTGACATAATTAATTAGTTCTACCTACACAGTTAGGTAAGGCATGCACATATAATTAATTATACGAATTTCTTCACAGTTTAAATGTAATCTCAACTTGAAAACCATTTGATGGATTCCTAGTTGTTGCTAAGTTTCCTTTGTCTTTATCATTAATGAATTGCAAATTTTACAGTAATTTGATATAATTAATATTGGCAAATTATAAAAAATAAAAAGGTATTAATATAATTAAAGTAAAGTAATGTAGTTGGTAACCCAATTTGTAAATGAAACTTAATTTGATTTGTACTCAGTTTAATTAGTCTGGGTTGCAACGAGCACAATTTTGCAAGCCGTAAAGAATGCTACGGTTGCAACACTCCTCGTGAATCAGGTAAATTCATCAACTGATGAAATTACATCATTTCCCAGCTTCATTTATTAAAATTCAGACGGCCTAATTGTTTAATAAATTTAAAAGACTCATATCCATAATTTCATTAATCTAACAGCTTTCAATTAATTTGTAGTAGGCAAAGAAAATTAAGAGAAGGCAAACATTGTTGGAGAGGCAGCAAAAGGACTTGAATCATGATCAATTTTATATATTGCGTTATAGAAAAAATAAATCTGAAGCTTGTTGTTATATCTACCTTAAAATTAAGGAAGCTCAATTATGTAGCTTAATGCACCCTAGCTAGTATATATAATTAAGCTGGTTAATTAATTAATACTGCTTTAATTATGTAATTTGGTCAATGAATTATTTTTTAAATACGTCATAAGATTGGTTGTGTATTTTAATTAAGAAGGTTTTGACCGTTAAATCACCTTTTCTTCACATTTCACAACAAACCTTAAAATAAACGCGTCATTTATTAACCTAAATTCTGGGCTTAAAATTATTTTCTCTGATGTGTTGACTGATCTCATCCGTCGTAAAAATGATGTCATGCTTACGCAATGATTGGCGTCACATTTGAAGAAACTACATTTTGCAGGATATTGAGCTCAGAATGTATATTTCTTAACAAATTCTGTCTTGATGTCAGTATTCCTTGGTTTACATTTATATTATTTTATCATAAACAGATTTTTAAATAATAAAAGAAACGGCTCAAATGCCTCTATTTTTTGTATTTTCATCAGGTCTCATTTTTTAAAACATAAATAATTCAAAATTTAAAATATAAACATCAAAATAAAATCATTACATTATAAAAAGAATTATCACATTTCGATTTCTTTTTATGCGAATCAATAAGGGGTCCAGATCCCCTAAAGTAACCCAATAGGATTTTGAATCGGGATCGTTCGATTCGAATCCATCGCTTGAGATTACTTCGCAATTCGAATTCATCTCTCGAGATATGTGCGCTCCACTTCAGATAGATCATCACGGATTCAAATCGAATGGTTCTGTTCCAAAATCCAAAGGTTGGGTTACTTCACTGTATCTGAACTCATAAATAAGTTGAAAAATCAACGTCTATAAATTCAAATTTTTCACATCAGTACATTTTTACAAGCTCTTGATTACGAACAAAACAAATTTGAAATATCATAACTTAAAATGATATAGATCATATCTAACTGTTTTATTATAAATTTAAAATTTAAAATATTGAAAATAAAAATATAATGAAGGCACAAAAATTAAAAGGCATTTAAACCCTCTCATAATAAAATTATAAACAATGATATCAATTATGACAGTGTTCAACTAGCAAAAGCATAAATGATAACCTCCATGAATTATAAGATCATCGTTGATCCACGAGTCACGACAAAAAATATCACCTTCAATTTGAGAAAAAATGAATTGTCTTAAATATATATATCTAGAAGGGGTGACCGAGTCACACTTGGGCAGTGAAGGCACTTGCCACTTACACCTTGTTTGGATGGAGAGTAGAGGAGGGGAGGGAATAGAATATTAGATAGAAAAATTTTCCTCCAATTATGTTTGGTTGATAAAATTGTAGTGGAGGTGAGGGATACTGGAGGGGAAAGGATTAACCTTGTATAACTATAATTAATAGAATTGATTTCCTTTCAATTTGGAGTGTAATAGATGGAAAGAAATTGTGTTGCAAATGTTTTCAGAAAAAATGACACAAATGCCCTATCTTATATATCTTATTTCTATATAATTATCATTCAACTTTTTTTATCTCAAATCTAGCAGCCACCACCGTAGTTGATTGAGCAAGTTAGTTTTTTTTTTTTTAATATCAAACTTCTTTATTTTTTATACATCAAGTTTGGAGTCAAAATCGTTTTTTCATAGCCGTTTATACATTCTTCTGAAGTTACGTTTTTTTTTTTTGTTCTTTTGCAATTTGAAGCATATGTACTTAGCACCAGTACCTCCATTTACCTTGATAAACCAAGTCACAATTTGAAGCCCAGGTACCTCTATTTATCAGTATACATTCCTAGTGATATTTAAAATGTTATGGTTTTTTTGTTTACTGTATTAAGTTATTGTGGTCGTTTATTTATTTTATTTATATTAGTCATTCATTTATATATAAATTATTATGTCATTTTTTTTTTATAGATTTTGTAAAATGAATGTTTCTAGAAATTTATGTGTTATCATCCATCGTGAACATGTGATGCAATTAGTGTAACTATTTTGCTTACTAGTTTATTGGGTAATACTAGAACAACGGGCAGACAATTGAATTTCTCAAGAAGTTCGAGACAAAAGAGATGAAGTGAGGCAAGAATTATTAAATGAAATCTTAGTTAGTGATAGAACTTGTGATATCATTATAATGAGCCCTCAAGCCTTTACTGATTTCTGCAAAAGGCTAGTGATGTACGGTGATCTTAAACCAAGTCTTCACGCATGTGTCGAAGAACAAGTTAATAAGTTCCTCTGCATATTGGGTCATAACGTTAGGAACCGTTCAACTTGCTTCTTCTTTCGTTGGTCTGCAGAGTCGAACTGTTGACATTTTCATAATATTCTAAAATCAATAATTATGCTGGAGGAGATTTATTTCCAACAATCAGATGGATCAGAAGTTCCAGTTAAAATAACATCGAACAACAAATACAATCCATACTTTAAGTTCAAGGTAAAAATAATTAATTATTGATTCAATATAAGTAAGATAAATAACCACATTATCTAAATTTATTGTTTGAGTTTCTAAAGTTTTTACTATGATGCCAATTGAAACACACACACATTTAAGGACGCAATTGAACACATTCACTATCTAAACGTTGTTAGTATTTCTTTCTTTTTTCAATTTGGTACCGGTACTGGACTTCCAACTTATTTAAATTGAACGATATATTTAGAATTTGTCGCATGGTTTTCTTCAAGGTAATCATTGTTTTTATTTTTCTTGACTATTGATTTATCGAAATGATCATCAGGTGCTGGTACCGATACATTTGTTTTTAGAGAGAGTCGTCGTTTGGTACCGATGCAATCTGACATTATTAGAAAGGAGAAATATGAAGGTCAGAGATGCAGTCATGAGTGGAGAAGTCTTAAAGAGTATAATAGTCAAATACACTTAAATTATTTGATTAAACTTTTGTAATTTTAATTAATCAAACAAGAAACAAGACGGAAAGAAAAATTAAATTTATTTTTCCTCATTAATTATTCAAACACGAAGAGGTTAAACATGTTAATCTTCCTTTCTATTCCAATCCATTCCATTCCATTCTTCACCTCCCCTCCCATCCTCTACTCTCCATCCAAACATAGTGTTAATGATTCAAAAATTTCAAAATATACTATGCAATACCATTTTTGGAAAAAGATGTAAACAATGGACTTTTGATATAAAATAATTTTATAATTACGTTATACCCTAAATATTTTGTTCCATTGTATGATATTATTTATAAACAGTGGTTTCAACGGTTTAAAGAATGAAGTGCTTATTATATAATACTTGCATTTGCAAATTAATCACCTCACTATACAAGTTTAAGGGGAAAAAAGTTCCTAATGCGAGTTGACAAATATACTATACATGTATACTGATTGTATGCCATAATTTGTTGTAAATCTTACTACTTTTTAATATATGGAGATCACAATAAGTATTTTTTTTATTAAAAATATGGTAGTCAAATTTAGATTGTCTTTACAATTTGTGTTGAAAATTTTGAAAAACAAAAATTGACTATCATTCTTCAAGGATATATAGATCCTATGTTTTATAGTTAAGTATTGTGCTATGAGTGAGTCTATGGTACTATGCATATTACGATTTGTTACCGTGCTACGGCTCTATATTCGAGTTTTCAAATCCTAACGGTCGATTCAAACCGTTCATCTTGTTCTCCATATTAATATGTGTTTGGAGACCAAATTTTACATTTTTTGAAATTTCTTTACTATTTTTTTAGATTTATTGAAAATTACTGTTTTTGGATGGTCCATAATTTTCATTTCAAGTGATTTTCTAAATATCTAAAAAAATAGTAAAAATTTTTCAAAAAATGTAAAATTTGGTTTCCAAACATATATTAATATGGAGGACAAGATGAACGATTCGGATCGACCGTTAGAATTTGAAAACTCGAATATAGAGCCGTAACACGGTAACAACTTGTGACATAACAACCCGTTATATGCATAGTACCATAGACTCACTCTTGTCACATTGACATGTAAGATTATATAATTTTTTATTAAATGGACGATTCCAGTTCTTTTCAATCATTGAATTGGACCCGCAAGGCCGCAACCAACCAACCAACCAACCAAAGCAAACCACAAATTCCAACAAACGTAATTACCGGGTGACCAACAAATGCTTCTTTTCCGACCTTCATTTTCATCTCTTCTCTCTCTCGCCAATCCCTTTCTCCTTTCCTCCATTTCTAGACCACTCGCCATGGCTACCTCCCACGCCTTCGCTGGAAATCCTCTCAAATCGTGCCTTAAGCCAGAGTCTCTCACTCCCTTCCTCCTCAGCTCCGAGGAAAATGATTCTTCTAACCCTGACCGTTTTCTCATTCTCCCCATCAGGAAAGGTCGCCCCTTGGCGCGCACTGACGACTCGAATCCGCCAAGGTGGAAGCTTGGATGGCTCGATTCGACTCGTTTGAAGGAAGTTGCGGTGAAAGGTGATGAGTTTGTGTATCTCGGCTCGGATGATAAAACCGAGGGGTGTCAGTGCCATTACTGGTCGATTGATTTGTCAGAAGGGAATAGGGAATGGGGGGAAGGGATGGCGTTTGTTGAATTGAGAACTTTGATGGTTGCCACTGACTGGGCTGATGCTGATTCGATGGGTCAATTGGCGATTGCAGGGCATGTAATTTCATCAAACACTTTGCGTGCTTTCTCTAAGTGTACTCCGTTAAAATTTCCTCAAAGTATTGTGTATTTTAATGAGTGGATATACGACTTCCGTGCTTATGCCAGTTGAACAACCTAAAGTTTCACATATCTCTGGCATTAGTTTCTACTGCTCAATGCACAACTAAATTATCTCCATAGACCATAGTTTTACAATCTTAATTTGTGAAGTTATTCTTTAGTGGCAGTGTCCATGTTTGACTATAACATTGAGAGAAACACTAAGCCAATGCCAGAATAACCAGAAATGAGTTAGGAACTAGCACAATTAGACTTAATGGAATTTCATAGCTAATAGATTGAGCATCAGCTCGTAAACTTTCATTGCTATTGGTTAATTCCATCTTATGGAGGCAACCTTCAACCAGATAGGGTTATTGTATTGTTAGAAGGTAACAATGGTGTTATTGCAATTATCTTGATAATATCGGGGTGTTGGATGCCAAAAGTTGAAGCTTTCGATGCTACTGTCAAATTGCAGAAAGAACAAATATAAACAAATAAGATATGCCTAATAATCTAATTAAGTGATTAATTAAATAGGCAAGAGCTTTGCTAGAATGGCATGGCTTAACAAAATTTTGCGGGAGTTGTGGAACAAAGATGGTACCAACCAGTGCTGGTAGGAGAAAACAATGTACAAATGATTCTTGCAAAAAACGCATTTATCCCCGGGTCGACCCGGTATGATTCTTCAATTGCTCTGCAAGTTCCATTTTCAGACATCTTGAATTAAATGAAATCTTATTGGTGATTCTGACTGTTTTAAGTAGGTTGTTATAATGCTGGTAATTGATAAAGAGAACGACCGAGCTTTATTGAGTCGTCAGTCAAGATTTGTGCCACGGATGTGGAGCTGTCTTGCGGGCTTTATTGAGGTAAATATTTTTCTTTGTTTAAACTAGGTATGATTAGAAATACAACTGCTTTGGGTTTTATTCGAGTGATTAGAAAAACAACATGCATTTAAACATTGACGATTTTGCCCTTTCTTAATTTTGGTTTTGTTTTTTGTTTTTGTTTTTTAAGACCGAATTGAACTATTTTTAAGGTAATGTTTTTTTTTTTTTGTATAATTGGATAATTTGATCAGTGGCGGAACTCAAGGCCAAGCCAAATGTGGCTAGCCACCCTATGAATTGAAATTTTTCACTTTTGTCCTTTAATTTTTTTTTTATATTTACAAAAAATATTACAATTACCCCCCCTCATAAAACGAAATTACATCACACCTATTCATCTAGCCCCCTCCCTATCTCAATTTTCTAGTTCCGCCCCTGAATTTGATTGAATTTGTTTGTGTTGTATTAGCCAGGAGAGAGTTTAGAAGAGGCAGTGAGAAGAGAAACTTTAGAAGAAACTGGTATCGAAGTTGGTGAAGTTATCTATCATAGCTCTCAACCTTGGCCAGGTATTTCTACACTCTTCCTATGAAATTATCATCCTAACTTCTCATTGTTCAATAAATTTTGATTGACTAGTAATGAGTGCATGTTTTTATTGTCAGTGGGCCCCAGTAGCATGCCATGTCAGCTGATGGTTGGTTTCTTTGCATATGCCAAGTCGTTGGACATACATGTGGACAAGAAAGAGCTCGAAGGTAATATTTACCAGCTTGTGCTGCAAACTAATTTTATTTTCTCTGCATTTTATTTATTAGTGTTACTGATCCTCATATCATATACTGACAGCCACTTCTGATATTTTAATTTGATTTTTAGATGCACAATGGCATAGCAGAGAGGAGGTGAAGAAAGCAATCACATTTACTGAATATGAAAAAGCACAAAAATCAACTGCAGTTAAGGTGGACCAGGCATGCAAAGGGGTGGGGCAGGGCCCTCACGGGTTTTCTTTCAATGACTATGCTCTAGAGAGTGGTGAGATGGCGCCTATGTTCATACCAGGACCATTTGCCATTGCTCACCACCTCATCTCTACATGGGTTAACCAAGACGTGCCTGTAACTGGTGAAAGCGGAACATCTCTAAAGAGAATGAATTCTTTATCCAACTTGTGATAAATGCATAGGTTAATGTTTGTTTTGTCAAATTCCACATTGCAATGTAATATATAACAATTAGATGGGATAGTACAAGGGCATATTTGGCTTGGATGAATAAGATGGGATTCATATATGCATGATTCCATGAATAAAATTTATATGAATTCACGGACATAAAAATGTTGGCTTTGTCCCGTGGAAATTATTGTGAGAAATGTTATTTTATTTTTTTATTTTTCCAAATGTTGTAAATGCAATCTTTAGTAGCACTTGATATGCATAACAAGACTTAGAAAACAGGTTTGTATTGATTCTTTTTACTTTTGAACATATTCAAACTAACATAATAAGTAAATATACAATGCCTTTCAACTTATGTTTTACCGCAATCAGAGCAGTGAATTTCTCTTTTGAATCAAAATAAACAATGTAAAATCGGATCAAATATATACTGTGTTTTAATGAAGGCGAACACACCTACTAACCATTTTTTTGTGACAGTTGTAGAAAATATCAAATGAATATAGCATAAATTAGATGTACGTATGGATTGCTCTGCATTATAATATTTTTCAAGCATACCCATCTTTCAGAAATTTATTATGCCCAATTTTTTGAGTAAAGGTTGGAGATCAAGCCACCAATCAAGCCACTAATCAAGCCACCAAACTATTTAATATCCACAACCAATTTGATCTAACTAATGATATGAACTTAGCTGAAAATGCAAATGCAATAATTTATTTGCAGCAAACCTAATCTACTATGTATGGACGGACTAGCATTGAGTTGGCCTGATAATGGAGGGTTGAAATTGTAAGAGTTGCCCAATTTATTACTTTATTTTAGTGAACAACACTGAGCAATTACTTGATTAGCGATCATCATTGAGATTTTGGATTTGTTTTCCTTGAATGAATGAAAATTCAAAGAATTAATCAGAGGTTTTGAACTACTGGGTCAGAAGTTCTTCATGTATTTCTTTATGCGGTCCCTCCGGACTCTTGGTTTTGTGCCGAGCGGTTTGTTTTTCCTAAGAAAACAAAAAAAATTGGGGGCATTCCGAGAATTGAACTCGGGACCTCTCGCACCCTAAGCGAGAATCATACCACTAGACCAAATGCCCTCTTTTGATTTCGATAACTACTACTTTAAGATTTAACTGCGTTTTCATCCCCACAAGAAAACATGAAAATGTCGAAGGCTGTTTAGCGGAGACTAGAACAATCCAAGACAGACAGAGAATGGCTGTGCTACG
The DNA here is from genome assembly GCF_964058835.1 of Carex rostrata. NCBI lineage: Eukaryota > Viridiplantae > Streptophyta > Magnoliopsida > Poales > Cyperaceae > Carex > Carex rostrata. The sequence continues at coordinate 6,577,501 of NC_135930.1, read as the reverse complement.
GCTACGCCACTCAACAGTTATCACTCCAGACCGTAGAACGAGAACTTCTTCTCGCTCCTCAAAATCTCTATTTATCAAAGTAAGGGCCTCATGGCAGGAGGTAGCCGGGGTGGTAATTTTCTCGGCAATACCTTTCACTGCTGTCAAGGCCATAGCCAATAGCTCCTTAGGCGAGCAGCTTCGCTCCCGCTTGGAACAGACGAAGAAATCGGCTCTCAAGGAGGCAACTTCTTTGAAAGCGCTGTCTAAACAAGCTAGGCAAGCCAGGTAAGTTCAAATTAAAAAAAAAATTATAATAATTAAAAGAACTGATTCCATTTGTGTGACTTTTGGTGTTTGGAGTAATTTTCTTGTTGGTTTGCATTCCATGTAACTAGAGCAGGCATTTTTAGAACAGTACTGTAGTTATCAGGTTATATACCGCCACCGGTATTGTATCTATGTAATGTTTGCAATACTTGAAAGGCTGATATTATCTCTTAATGAAATATTTGAAGTATAAATTTAGTCATAACTAAGAAAAACTTGTGGCAATGTTAGATCCTTACTGGCCTGGCAGTTAGTACTTGCCCGTGAGGCATATCAATCAGGAGACATCAGTTACTGGTACCATACTGCCTATTAAAATTTGGTGGCCTCAGTTATGTTTATATGCTTATGAGATCATAAGAAGTTTCTTTAATTCATAAATTTTTTGTTAACTCAACTCATTTCAGTGATTTCACTTGCAATTAAATTCATTCACAGCCCTTGGTATGGGCCTGACAGGCCTCGCTGGCTTGGCCCAATCCCATACAACTATCCATCTCATCTCACTGGAGAGTTTGCAGGTGATTATGGATTTGATGTTGCTGGTCTTGGAAAAGATCCCATCGATTTCCAAAAGTACTTCAAGTATGTCAATTTCCTTTTTTCCCTTTTTCTTCTTCATTTATGTGATTTTGTTCCCACAAAGAATTAGATTTCTTTTCTTTTGTCAAAAAAAAAAAAACTTGTTAGCTGTTAATAACATGTGAAAATGGCTAGTTTGACTTTGGAAATTGAATCAAGGGCATAATTTTTTTATTTTCAATTTACTATATTATCATCATTTGCTGAATCATTTTTTAAGTACTTTGTTGTTTGCTAGATATATCATTTCAGATATTGTATGAATACTTTTGTAACTTTTGTAAGCCCTTTCAAAATGCTTAAGATTGAAAATTACCATTGTAAAAGAGGCAGCATAATTTTCACCACTAGATTCAACAAGCAGACATTCCATTTTGACCATTTTATGTTATTTGCTACTGTGTACTAATTTTCCTTTTATATTTGCGGCTAATAAGTTCTAGTGTTAATGTAGCTTTGAGATATTGCATGCAAGGTGGGCCATGTTGGCAGCACTAGGTGTGGTTATCCCTGAATTGTTGGATCTACTTGGCATTGTACACTTTGTTGAGCCAGTTTGGTGGAAAGTTGGATATGCTAAACTTCAGGTGAGTACAGAGCTTGCATATAAGTACTAGCGTTTGCAAATTGGTATTTCTACTACTTAATAGTATATTATATGAATCGTGATCTAGACTTTAGATGAACATATTGAAGTTGTATTAAGCATCTGCTACTAGTTTGCATTTTTCCAAATTATATGAATTCTTTGTGTTTAGGCTACAATTTAAAGGAATCTTTGTGGATCAAAATAAAGGACCGGGAGAACTCAGCAAAGAAATTATGCACCGAATGCGATTTCTATTGTTAAGTTTTGCATAAAGGAGATCTAAAGTTCATTTAATTAAAAATATATTTCGTTGAATATGTGAGGAGATGCCTTTGGATGCTTCATAATATAGTGTCCCAAACCTCTTATTTTTTATTCTGCCATCTATATCAAGGTGGTTGATTTGTTGCACAACACAAAACTTCTCCACATTATGAACTGTTGACCTTGCTGAGTTATTCTGAAACTATGAACTTGTTAATTGTTTTTATGCTTAAGTTTAATACTGCCTGGTTCTTGGGGAATGCTAGCAATGCATGACTTGCTGTAAGTTTCTTATAATTCTCTCATTCAAAATTGTAATTGCAGGGTGATACACTTGACTATTTGGGAATCCCTGGATTGCGTATAGCTGGCAGTCAAGGTGTCATTGTTATTGCTATTTGCCAAGTTCTTCTTATGGTACCAGCAGACTTTCATTTATTTTATTTTATTTCGTAACAAAAATTGTGTTTTTTCTATTATTTAGATTATAAAACAATAAAGAAAAGTCTACATTTCACCCCAATCCAATTAGAGAATTTATAAACATGATTTAAAAAAGATCAAGGATCAAAGTTCTTGAATTGATAACTAATTAATTAATAATTTAGGTGGGCCCTGAATACGCAAGATACTGTGGGATTGAGGCACTGGAGCCACTAGGTATATACTTGCCTGGTGACATTAATTATCCGGGTGGGGCATTATTTGACCCTCTTGGTCTCTCTAAAGACCCGCTCTCATTTGAGGAGCTTAAAGTGAAGGAGATAAAAAATGGTCGCCTTGCAATGGTTGCCTGGTTAGGGTTTTACCTTCAAGCGGCATTAACGGGTAAAGGGCCTCTACAAAACCTTGTTGAACATGTATCTGACCCATTTCATAACAACATTGTGACCAATCTTCTAAAGTTATGGTAATCTCGTTCTGTTCTAATCTCTGTCCATAACTTTGTACATCTTGTATATGTGCATTTTACCACATATTATTATTATTATTTTATGAAGTAGCTGATATTAACTATACTAGAATCGTATATATTGTGTCTACTGTCCCAAATAAAACTGCGGTGGTTAGCTTTTACTAAATAAGGCTTGCATGATTGTTGACCCTTCTTTTACATGATAGAAGAGCAGCATAGACCATAGTGATTCGATCAATACTTACTAGGACCATTTTGTCTCTTTGGCCCTTTTCTTAGTTTTTTGGTTATCAATCGGGACTAAATTGTGATTGAAGTAGGGTTTGGTTGTATGTAAATATTTTGACAACAGTTTATATTATTTGGGTGAAGTTGCAACTTCTATTTATGACAATTGAGCTGCTCGTTTATCTGGTTGAGTTTTCTTTATAGAGCCAGATGATAAAAACTTCCAATCTGTTATGATAGTAAGTTTAGTTTGTTGAGTACTGGAGAATTATATTAAATTATAGTTTGTCACAATAAAATTTAAAATAACGTAAGATGTTCAACGTTACAGATAACCAAAACTAAGACATCCTCTTAATACAACATAAATATAACTTGCAAAAAAAAATGTATAACGGTATGTGCCAAAGCTAAGATAGATAGGGTGGAAAAAATGTAACTTGCCGTGGCGTGATTAACACATTGTGATTTTGGTCTCATGTTGTGCCGTATTGTGATAAAGTTAATTTTTCATGTGCTGTGGTGTGCCGTGATCAAAATATCAATGAGTGGTTATAGCACGCGAATAGTCACACCACTTGAGTTATGCCGTGCCTAAACGTGCATCGTGTGATAATTTGATTATAATTTAAGTTAGTTTATTCAAGATTTACCATTTGATTAATGAGTTAGGCTAATATGACACTAGTGTTATATCAAACTAAATAACACTACATCTTAAACCCTTAGATTTGCTTTAAGATTCGTACAAAATGAAGTGCTTGAACAGTAAAAACGGATAGTACGAATCTTAAAGCAGATCTAAGGGTTTAAGATGTGGTGTTATTTAGTTTGATATAACACTAGTGTCATATTAGCCTAACTCTTGATTAATATCTAATGGTTCTAATTACACATGTCTTGTTTAACCACGTGTCATGTCGTGCTGTGACTAGGTCTTTCATGTGATGTGTTATGTCTCGTACCAAAATTTTAAAAGATAATCACGGCACGGAACACGCGAGTCACGGTATGTAATTGACACACATATTGTGCCGTTCCCTAAGAGAGTAGGATCTGCCGTGCCATTTTTCCCACTCTAAAGATAGATATCTATTTACTAATCATTTCCACTACATCATAAACTCGGAAAATCAAGGATGTAGTTGCAAAACATCATAAATCATTTGCATATTGCACTTGGGCTTTCAAACATTTAAAAGTAGAAGCCGTAATTATTGCTCAAGGAATCTGTATCTTGCATGAACGTGTCTATGAAAGTATATTTGTCAAATGAATAGACATTCATATATACGATAATGGAGTGGAGTAAGTTATCTAATTTATGGACAATTATGATTTAACATGGACATAATATGAAATATCACACAAAATAGCGAACAATTTTTTTGCTTAAAAGTGAAAATTGATCTCATATAATTAATGAATGAAAGATCTGTCATGAAAAGTTCATCTGCATTATATTGAAACAACAATTTTGTTCCATTACACTCAAAAATCGACAATGAACAAAATAAAACTTCCACATTTATAGATAGTATAATAAATATTTACTTGATACGTGATTTGTAATATCTTTTATATATCTTCACCTATTTCTATGTTTACTATATGAAAATAAAAAATATAGGTCAATGCATGCCGCAATTTGTCTTTTACAATTAGCAGCTTCATGTTTCCCTTCAAAAAAGAATTAGATTTTATTGAAATATGTTACCAATTGACGACCAATAAATTAATAATTGTCATTAATATTAATAAAGGGTACAAATGTTAAAACAGTGGGCTTCAGGTGAGTATATTAGTTGTACGATACATGTCGACAATAGATGTTAAACAAATAAGTGTCAAAACAGAAATTAAATTGTCCAGCAGCATATTAGTCAAAAGACCTTCGAACTCCTAGCTAGAATCAAAATGTATAAGGGATCACTAAGATTTTTGCACAGGACCGACCGACTTTTTAAATATAATTTCTGTATACAGAAGAATCATTTAGATTAATTCTTGAAATTGAAGTAGACACACAAGTAGCCTTCATCTTGGATATAAGCATCTACATTCCAGCAACTCAAATGAGTTTCTAAATAGCTGTTAATCACTTTTTAGAAATTATGATCTCTAAAGTTTTTAACTCTAACATCCATAAAATTAAATTTAGAGTTTCTACTAAGTCACATCAGCAATAAATTAAAAAAAATAAGTAATTTGAGTCAATCATTTGACCATTATGGAGTTTATAAACTAAGAAACTTTCTTGCATAGTTTCTAAATAAGAAACTCTCTCACATTCTTAAAACTGGGTTAGAAACTGCCACGTCAGATTAGAAACTCCAATGGTTTCAGAGATGTTGAAATTTTAATACATACGTCTAGCTAAAGTTGTCATTCGGCCGGACTCGAACATAATTCCACCAATAGCATGTTGCTTTGAAAAAAGAAGAAGAAGTACAATTCCACCAAAAACATGTTGTTATCCACCCTAATTCAAAACATTACCTCAAGAAAATACAACTCGTTTGACTTGCAATAAATTACGGTCATAAGCCTCATTATGGGCCCAGATGGGTGAGGCTGAGCCCAATTCAATACTACCATGAATTTGTTAACGACTTGTTAGCCACATTCTGATTGTTAGCCTTTCTTGAATTTTTATTACTTATGAGAAATCAGGACAAAAGTAGGGTACGTACATGGATTAATTTAATTTCGGTAAAATTAGGTGTAATTTGGGTGTTAGGCCACATTTTGATATTATCATCTTCGTCTTTTTCCTTGGAGCCAGATCCTTGTCAAATTTACAGAGCTTTGTTCTGCAACAATTTTGAATTGAGTGTTAATCACTGCCACATTTTTTTATGATTTATTAAAAATTAAAACAGAATCATATGTAAGTGCTCTATGCTTAGATATACAATACCACAAGACCACAATTGAAGTACCACATCAATGACATGTAATAAAACAGAGGGAGCAACGTTCCAACATTGTACATTAATGATAAACACCAGTACGGTACATTGGGAAACAAATATCCATATATAGGATAAAACTTGCATACAAGAGCAAACAAATCTAGCGTAAAAAAGAAAAAGGAAAAAGAAAATTAAAAATATTACAAGCTTATTAGGAGAACAAGATGGCAAACAGTAAAAGAATCAAAAAGTAGCAGCTAGTTACTTTGGGTTGTAATATGGATAGATAGTGTAGAATGTCTGAAGTCCTGCAAGAATTAGCAGGGTCACACCTGCAAATACTGAGATGACAGCCCATGGGCTACTGAAGTAGTTCTGTTGCAAGCTCGCCCACTTACGGTTCCAACTTGAGTCGTAGTATTTCTGCACATCTCTAAACAAATCGAAAAAGAAGTGGTCACTGTAGTCAATGAAACAAAAGTTGCCAATATCATTGAAGAAAGTGGCGGCCATCTCATGGCTGCTCAGTGTGTTATTGATAACACCAGATTGCTGAAGCAACTCCACATCCTTTTCTGAATCAATGAGTTCATCCATAAGTTTCAGGTAGATGCTAAAAGTTCTCATGCTGGGTAATACGGAGTTCTCAAAGGCAATCAGATTTAGTAATAAGGTCGTCTGACTTGAGTCAATCGTCATGCATGGCATCTGCATGGTGCCATTGGAAAAGATGACATCAAAACCATCATAATTACCTTCACTGTTTAATTTGCTATCACATTCATTGTCTCCCAACTTAAAGTTTGACTTCTCAAATTTTATACCTGCTACTTGGTGAAGTGCGGTGGCATTTGCTATGACCTTTGGTGTACAAATTGGTAGGTTGTATACTGCCTCAGTGGGTTTGTCCCGCTGAAAACAATCTCTTCGAAACTTACTGAGCTGTTTATTTATCTTGGGTGACGAAGAGCATCTCCAGTAGAGGTCGAGCAAATGAGCTGCTCCGCTAGACATGCGACCCGGATTGATTCTCCAGGGCATATCGATGCATATAAACGGTTTCAGTACACACTCAAAGGGGGGGAATGCTCTGGAGTCCGTACGGGGGATAAGTAAAAGCCAGTCATACACCTCCCTGATAAAAAAGAGGGGAATTTGATTTTCCAAGAGAAGCAAGTCAGATCTTACCTCTTTTATGTTCCTATCAATGATAGGCATGCTCTTCTGTACTGTTTTTGAGAGGGAGAGAATTATTCGGATAATAAAGAAACTGTCAAGAACTAGCATCCTGACAAAATCAAAATCACTAAAATGGTTGAACTCCTCTTTATAGAAAACACGAGCATAGCTTTCAAACCTCATAAATTGGGTACATATCTTGTGCATGTCGTCAGGCATACTGGCACCAGTTTGGTGCTGCTTCAGAAGGTTTGACATGCACTGGGGTTTTACTTCTTCCATGGTTTTGAGGTTTTCTCGTCCATGGTAGTACGGGCCAATAGAAACCAACTTTGGTTCAAAATCAGACCCTCTACCGTATTTGTTGTGTGCCGGGGCATGGAAGATAGAATTCCTTGATCGGTATCTTTCCTCTGGCCCCACTACCTGATCCATTTCCATTTAGAGTGAGAAGTGGATATGGATTGAGGGTGTTTGCTTTTTCTTGGTTTGTTTTGTGCTTTGCTTTGTTTCTAGTTTTATAATTATATGGTTGGGTGTATGGGGTTTATATATATAATAAGACAAACAAGATCAGGATGCCAGTGCTTTTTATATTAGTTCAGGAACATGATAAGAATCAAATTTTGGTCTGCTGGTAAAAGTCTATCAACATTTTTAAATAGAGAATTTTAGTAGTTTTGTCTCCACGGATCGTCAAACGGCAATATGCAGATTATGGTAAAAATTATGAACTTTATTATAAACCGAAATTATCTAATGTCACGTAAGTTTTCATAAATACATGGTTCAACAAATTATATTTTTCTGGACGTAATTTCTGTTTTTATATGCAACGTGTATAGAAATATAATTCATTTGTCATTTCTCAAATAATTCGAATTTATAAGATTAGAAAAAATTCGAAGTCCAGGACTATATATATACCAGACCATTCAGAATCTAAATTGATTTATCTATGACAAAAATGGGCTCTGCTGTCTGCTCTATAACAATTGCACCTGATTGTCTTATTGCTGCTTTGGCGGTATTATTATAAGGAGAATTCATATTGTCAACGGTAACAGTTACTGCAGAAAGAACCTAGACCATCCGTTTCGAATTGAAACAAATAACAAAGCGACTCGTGAATTTCCGAAGTAATCGATTTGGATTGGCTCTCGATTCTGATTGGATGGTCGAATGGACACAAATAATATAGCGTCTAGTGAATTTTCAAAGTAATCTGGATTGGCTCGATTCTGATTGGATGGTATGGATTTTAAACTCAAATTTTATGATACTGTAAAGGATATGTAGTGATGATTGGTTTAGTTAGGCCTTGAAGGTCATGTCATGTAAGCTATCAAACGAAATAAAAAAGAGAAGTAAAATGGAATTATGGCATCGGACTAATTTAAACCATATTTGTATGTAGACCGACTTATTTCACACTTTATCTTTAAAAATAGAACTTTAGAAATAGAGATTTATTTTCTTATTTCACTCTCCTTCTTCTTAGTCGATAATTTAAGCCAAGACTTAAACCGTTAAACAAGATATAAAACAGGAGTAAGATGGAGCAAGCAACTTAATCTTCATATTGAATGCTATGTAAATTTAAAAATGATTATATATGATGCTTACTTCACATTACTACTCATGTTTTACATTTTGTTTGACAGCTTAAATTGTGATATAAATTATTGACCAAGGAGGAGAGATAAATTGAAAATAAATCTCATTAATTTATAGTAGACTCTACTATAAAATAAGTGTGAAATAAATTAATCCACTTTAAGAACTGATTGAAATTACTTTGCTGTATTTCTATCTGCTATTTACACCATGTTTGGTATCAAGTAAGAGATTCAATCCATCTCTTACTTCAGAATTAATTAATAGGTACTAATTAATTTGGATTAGTAAATTAGTTATGATAGTACTGTACCAATCAGGCCAAAATCTATTCTCTGTAGCATGCCGTAATTCCAATGAGACTTTTTCCGACACTAATTGGTGATACGAGACAGGATGCAAACTAAAGGAAACATGCACAATATTAATACGTTTTAGTATGGGTTTACGAAACTAAGGAACGGTAATAATGGTACAATTCCAGCTGAAAGAGTTGACCAATATCATAACTATTACTTAAAAATATTTTGTTTTATTTACCAAAAAAAGCTGAAAAACGATCTATATATTACCCGTAATACTAAAGTATTCAAAATAAGTTGGGCTTAACATAGGAGTGTCAACAGGTACCATATGAGTTAGGTGAAAGCATTTTCATATATATAATATCGTTATAATAACGAAAAAAAAATCTTATTCTTATACCTGTCTATTTAAAATATGTTACGAATCAAGCAAACAAATAAAAATGTGCCATGGCATCCCTATTTGTGCTTTTCATAAAATATTTTTTCAAAACAAGAAAAAAATAATAATGAATACAACTAATTAATATGTATTATGAAAATTTAGTAAACTAAATACAAAATTTTAACGTATTATGTATCTATATATATATATCTATCTATCTAAAATGGTGTAGTGTACACCCGTCTATTTAAAATATGTTACGAATCAAGCAAACTGATAAAAATATGCCACTAGCATCTTTCTTTGTGCTTTTCATAAAATATTTTTCAAAACAAAAAAAAATAATAATATATGAATACAATTAATCAATCTGTATTATGAAAAATTAGTAAATTAAATACAAAACTTTAACAGTATTATGTAAAAAAATTCCAATTTTTTTAATAAAAATAATAATTTTCAAACCATTTTAATAAATAGTAAAAAATTTCCAAAAAAATGTAAAATTTGGTCTCCAAACACATCGTAATATAAATTCAACATCTAACGGTTTGGATTGACTGTTTGGACTTTGAAAATCGAAAAACTGAATCATTTGTTCTAGAGGGCTAGCTAGGAACAAACCTTTTCAGCTTAGTCACTCTCTCTCTCTCTCTGTGTCTACACACACACACACACACACACACATATATATATAGAGGAGGGATCCAAGTACACCATTTTTTGATGACACTACTACAGAAATGGTCATTGTACACTCCACATTGTACACGAATTTGGCAATTATATATAAGAACCGTGTAGAAATTGTAATTTTTTGGAAGCCTAAAATATCTGTGGGATCTCTACACAGATATTTATTAAAGAATCAGTGTTGAAAGCCTTGAGAGAGCTACACGGACGTTTATTAGGAATTGTACACGGATGTTTAATTAAATAGCAGTGTAGAAAGCCTTGAGAGAGCTACACGGGTATTTATTAAAGAACCGTGTAGAAAGGTAGGCATTGTATACGGATGTTTGTTTAAATAACAGTGTAGAAAGCCTTGAGAGAGCTACACAGATTTATACTTAAAAATTCGTGTAGAAAGGTTATTGTAGGGTTTTGGTTATATAAAAGGCTTTCTCCTTCCAGCGTCGTTTTGATCAATTAATACTCTCTCTCTGTATTGAATGTTGATCTGATTTCTGCGCACAAGAAGGCCGGATCTGAGATCTTTTAAGTTAATTTGTATTTCTTCTCTCTATCTTACTAATGTTAGTCATGTATATATTTATTTATCTTTTCTTCCTCTAATTTTCTATTACTTATTATTGCTTATTTAGGTCAATTATTAATTAATGCATGCATGGTTGATTTGTTAAGAGAATGTAAATAATTAGTGTATTATGGACCATTTTTTGAAAGTGAGAAGTAAAGAAAACGCCTAAGGTCCATCATCAGATATGAGGAAAACCGTTGAAGATCAGTCCTAACGTTTCTGCCTAAAGATGTCTGCACTTCAGAACTGTAAGATTTAAATTACTTTGCTATTTTATTTTGGATTTACGGATTCTGGATTACTTGTGTTTTTAAATTACAAAATACGTCATGAATTATTAAAACTATCATTTGGTATTAGAGCCATCGTAAATTCATATAAGATGCAATAATTTCTTTTTTATGAAATTGATTTTCAATGGTTCGTATAAAAGCTATACAGATTCAACTAATTTTATATAGAGGAGGGATCATGTTACAATATTTTCTGAGTTACAACAAGTTACAACAAGCATTTTCTACATTTTGAAAGTCCAAATCGTTGATCCAAATTGTTAGATGTGATCTCTACAATAAAATGTGCTTGGAGACCAAATTTTACATTTTTTGGAATTTTTTTACTATTTATTAAGATGGTTACAAAAACTAGTCAAATTTATACCATTGAATTAGAAGGTTAATAAATTAATTTTAGTGCATTCATTTTTGAACGTTTTTTGACCGCTTGACTTTACACTAAATTAATTCGAATGTTTAAAAATTTCACATGTAGATGCATCACACGTAAGGTTGGTGGGTTTCAACGGTTTGGATTCGTCATTTGAAATCGATTTAATGAGTTTTAGAGTTAAGCCCAAAACTTTGGTGAGCTTAAGAGCACCCTAGTTCTACTCATATATATATATATAGTGGCTAATATGCTTTCGGTAGCATATGGACCGAAGTGCTACCGGTCCAAATTTGATTTTTCAAAATCCAAATGGTCGATCTGGACCGTTCATCTTGTTCTCCATATTAATATGTGCTTGGAGACCAAATTTTACATTTTTCTGAATTTTTTTACTATTTATTAAGTATTTTACAAAATTGTTGATCCAACGGTAACTTAACAAAACAGTAAAATCAGCAGCCACCGTTGGATCAACAATTTTGTAAAATACTTAATAAATAGTAAAAAAATTCAGAAAAATGTAAAATTTGGTCTCCAAGCACATATTAATATAGAGAACAAGATGAACGGTCCAGATCGACCGTTTGGATTTTGAAAAATCAAATTTGGACTGGTAGCACTTCGGTCCATATGCTACCGAAAGCATATTAGCCACTCTATATATATATATATATATATATATATATATATAGAGGTAGGCTAATATACAATCGATTGTTCCTGAGGTCCCGTACAACCAAGTCATTTTTCAATTTTTAAAGTTCAAATGATCGATCCAAACCGTTCATCTTGTTCTCCATATTAATATGTGCTTGGAGACCAAATTTTATATTTTTCTGAATTGTTTTACTATTTATTAAGCCACTTTGAAAACCACTGATCCAACGGTGGCTTAACAAAACAGTAAAATCAGAAGGCACCGTTGGATCAGCAATTTTCAAAGTGGCTTAATAAATAGTAAAACAATTCAGAAAAATATAAAATTTGGTCTCCAAGCACATATTAATATGGAGAATAAGATGAACGGTTTGGATCGATCATTTGAACTTTAAAAATTGAAAAATGACTTGGTTGTACGGGACCTCAGGAACAATCGATTGTATATTAGCCTACCTCTATATATATATATATATATATATACGAGGAGGGACCTGATTACACCCTTTTTTTGGTGACACCGGATTACACCCTATGATTACAAAGTCCAAACAGTCGATCCAAACCGTTCAACTTGTTGGATATGTTAAAATGTGCTTGCAGATCAAATTTTACATTTTTCTGAATTTTTTTACTATTTACTAAGATGGGTACAAAAATTCAACGGTCTGAATATAGCGATTTTGTTAAATACTAAATAAATAATAAAATTTTTTTAAAAAATGTAAAATTTGATCTGCAAGCACATTTTAACATATCCAACAAGTTAAACGGTTTGGATCGACGGACTTTGTAAACTTTAAAAATGGAGAGTGTAATTCGGTGTCACCAATAAAGGGTGTAATCGGATCCCTCCTCATATAGTACGGCTAACGTGCTTCCTCTAGCATATGGGTCGAAATGCTTCCGGTGGAAATTTGAAATTTCAAAATCTAAAAAGTCGATCTGAATCGTTCATCTTCTTCTCCATATTAATATCTGCTTGGAGACCAAATTTTACATTTTTCTAAAATTGTTTACTATTTATTAAGCCACTTTGAAAATCGCTGATCCAATGGTTTTACTGTTTTGTTAAGCCACCGTTGGATCAGCGATTTTCAAAATGGCTTAATAAATAGTAAAAAATTTCAGAAAAATGTAAAATTTGGTCTCCAAGCAGATATTAATATGGACAAGGAGATGAACGGTTCATATCAACTTTTTAGATTTTGAAATTTCAAATTTCCACCGGAAGTATTTCGGCTCATAGGCTAGAGGAAGCGCGTTAGCCGTACTCATATATATATATATATATATATATATAGAGAGAGATGAGCTACGGTGAGCCATGGAGTAAAATGAGTTGGTGCTCCATGACACTATATTTTTATTTTGAAAATTCAAACGATCGATCCAAACCGCTCAACATGATCTCCATATTGTAATGTGCTTAGAGACCAAATTTTACATTTTTTGGAATTTTTTTACTATTTATTAAGCAATTTTGAAAATCGCTGATCCGATGGTCCAGAATTTTTTACTGTTCACAGCAAAATAACAATTTTAAAAATTGCTTAATAAATAGTAAAAAAATTGCAAAAAATGTAAAATTTGGTCTCCAAGCACATTTCAATATGGAGATCACATCTAACGGTTTGGATCAGTCGTTTGAGCTTTCAAAATGAAAATACGGCGTGGAGCACAAACACGTTTTACTCCATGGCTCACTGTAGCTCATCTCTCTCTCTCTCTATATATATAGTATGGCTACCATGCTTAGCAAATTAAAATGAGCATTTTAATTTACGCTCATATATCTAGTTTCAAAGTTCAAATAGTCAATCCGAACTTCTCAACATGTTATTCATATTGAAATGCATGTGCTTGGAGACTAAATTTTACATTTTTTGGAAATTTTTTACTATTTAAAAATAATAATTCAAAATCAGTGTTTTTCTAATTTTTTCATTTAATGAAATACATTGATTTTGAAAAATTCTAAAAAAATAGTAAATTTTTTTCAAAAAATGTAAAATTTGGTCTCCAAGCACATTTTAATATAAAGAACATGTTGAGAAGTTCGGATTGACTATTTGAATTTTAAAACTAGAGATATGAGCGCAAATTAAAATACTCACTTTAATTTGCAAAGCATGGTAGCCTTTCTCTCTCTCTCTCTCTATATATATATAGTAACGCTACCATACATTGCAATGTATAGACATTTTTGTAAATTGGACTATAAATCACCGGATTCAAAATTCAAATAACTGATCTAAACCATTCATCTTGTTCTTCATATTAATATGTGTTTGGAGATCAAATTTTATATTTTTTGAAAAAAATTTACTACTTTTTTAGAATTATTGAAAATCACTGTTTTACCATAAAAAACAGCGATTAGTGGTTAACGAATCTAGGGCAGTAATCACATATCAAAAAGTTAGGTTTTCTTAAAGAACTTCGCGTGTTTTCTTGGCAAAATTAGGACCAAGTTCCAAAGAAATGGGTTTATGGTTTTAGTGTATGTTGTATGTTTGTTGATGTGTATATATATGTTGAATGTTGATTAATTATTAAATGTTTGATGTATGTTGAAATGTTGAATAAATGAATATTAATTTTTATATGATGTGAATGTTGAATATTTATTGAATTAAGGTTGTGTAATATTATATGTTTAATGACTAATAAATATGAATATGTAATATAATATGTTTAATGGCTAGTAAATATGAATGCTAGTCATTATAAATCGTATAAAAGAAAAGAAAAAAAAGAAGAAAAAAATTATGTGCAGCTCTAAATAACAAACTGTGTATGGTTTCTAAAATAATATACGGATGTCTTGTAGAAATCATGCATATAACTCTTGTTATTGTACACGGTTACTTTGACTGTGTAGAAACCATTATTTTCAGCACATTTTTTTAGATCTGACACAGTTCAAGTCTATTAATTGTATATGTTAGTAACAGTTCAAAAACCGTGTACAATGTACTCTCCTATTCTTTCACAACGCTCGTGGACATTGTTATGTAATCGGGTGTCATTAGCTTTTCGAACCATGTATAGCCGTTTTCTATACTAGTGGTTACATTAAGATATGTCCCTGTTTTGTATAATATTTTGTGAAAACTCGCGTGAACAATTTAAATATAATTCACCAGACCACTTAAATTGATGAGTTAAATTATTAGTATGAATCTCAACACATATCGAATTGAATTAAATTTTAAATACAATTTGTCCAGCAACAATTAAGGAGCTGTCTACGTTCCTAGCTATGAGCTGTTGAGAAAGTGATTGCCATAATTTAAACTTACCGAATGACGAAGTCATATTTGACAGCAAGGAGCGACGTTCCAGGAGTTGTAATTAAACATAAATATCTCGAATTCTGTGACATATCCTCTAGGATATTTCAACTTTTCCTGACCGACGTGTACGGTGTCTAGTAGGAGAGCAAATTTTTACAAAATATCCTTTCTTCAAAAATTATCAAATAAAATATTTTTCTTTTAAAATTATTAATAAAATGTCATCATAGATCCCTAGGGGTGGCAACGAACCGAACCGAACCGAACTTATCTTAGGTTTGAGTTTGGTTTGAATTAATTTCGAACCGAACCTGGTTTGATTCGTTTCGAACCGAACCCATTTCGAATCGAATTAATTGCGAACTACACATTTTTCGAATCGAACCCGAATCGAATCACGAACTAAATTATTTTTTAGCAGCCCTACTTATACCGGTAGTTTATACATTAATTTTTTCTCGTGGGACAAAATTCACATGGCTTCCTTTTACCGGTATGAACTATGAAATAAGTGTTTTTAAGTTAAAAAATTGTTCATGAAAAAATACATCAAAGATGGCTTTCCTAGTATGAACTATGAGAGACGACCGAAGAGAGAGGAGAGACAGTCATCTAGGCCGGAGAGAGGAGTGACAGCCGGAGAGACAGCCAGTCGCCGAGAGTGTCGGCTAGATTTTAGAGCTAGAGGGAGAGTGAGTTAGGGAGAGGTGGAGAGAGAACTAGGTTATTGAGATTTAAGAGCGAGGGAGTGTCGGCTAAGTTAAATTATGACTCTCTATCTTGAATTTTAATTTCATCAGGTAAATGGATGGCCGGTGATTTTATGAGATTCGAACCACAAAAAAATCACGAACCTATTTCGATCGAACCAGGCTAGGTTTGAGTTTGGTTTGAATTAATTCCGAACCGAACCTGATTTGATTTGTTTCAATTCGAACCCATTTCGAATCGAATTAAACTCGAATCAAACCCGAATCAAACTCGAATCGAATCACGAACCTCGAATTTTTTTTGCCAGCCCTATAGATCCCCATGTTTCCCTCTCTCAGTCCCCGTCTTCTACTCCCACCCAGAGGAGATTTTTATTAATACCCTAAAAAAAAGTTTATACAAATCTACTCCCGATTTTTATTTAAATGCCCCAACCGCCCCACCCTTGGGTGGTCCACTCTATTGAGACTTGACCGCTCTCTAGCGGTCCGCTATGGATTGGATATAAATTTGATTTTTTTTCTCTCTCCTGCCCACTTCAAACACACTCCAAAGGCAGAGAGAAGAAGAAAGAGAAAGATAGCGATTTTTTGGGTGACTACATGTATTTTTTTTAAATATTTTTTAATTATTTTCTAATTAGTCATTAATTACTATACAATTAGTCTCTAATTACTGTATAATTAGTCTCTAATTACTGTATAATTAGTCTATTACTGTCATAATTAGCTTTTAAATTGCTATGACCTATTATTTAGAATCATTCGATTATCCTGTAATTGTTAATTAGAATCAATACAAGTCTAATCCATCACTGTCATTTGAAACCCTAGCTACAATGACACCTAAAGTTGAAAAAAATAGAGGAAGAAGTGAAACCGAACGTGAAGAAAAAAAAAACTTATTAATATTTTTTGGACGGGTGAAGCCCACGCGATGAGGAATTTACAAAGTATGTTTTCGTCCAGAGATACCGAAGAATTGCTGAACACTCTTGATCCATAAATTAGAAAAACGTTAATGGACGGCTGAGCAGACATGATCCCTCCAACTGGATGGGGACAGTGCTGCGCGCGCTTATGTGCGGTGAAGGGAGATATGATGGATATGTTCTTTTGTTATAAATGTGACATAGTTGTTGACCCCAATTGCATGGACCCATATGCAGATCTTATCGAATATACAGATCGGATAACGGATAAAAAAGTGATATTACACTCCTATTTGTGTTTTCAATAAAATATTTTCTTAATGTGGAGAAAAAAAAATGAATGAAAAAAAATACATGTAAACAATTAAATTAAATTTTATATCATATATACTTTGACTAAAACTATATCATATCATACATCTTTTTCATAAATATATATATACACACACTTGGATATGACTTTCTCCATAGTAAAGTTCCGACAACCCTATAGGATAATAGATACAAAATATTCTTTGTTCATATTATTTTCTATTAACGAAAAAAATCTATTCATATCCGGATAAGTATCCGATAAATTAATGACAAAAAAATTTTCTTTCTTATATCCGTGTTATTAAATATAATCGGAATCCGGTAAGTAATGTGCCATCGACTCCCCATTTGCACCCCCAAGTCTCCAACTCGATCGCTGAAATAAGAATATTCTTGGATGTTATCAATTTAGTTATTCAATATTGTAATGATGATGTGTTAATATGTGTGGCAAATATATTATGATTTTACTAGTATATCTCATGAGTAGTTAAAAAGATAACATTATATATATACTCTTAAAAATTCTAAAATACTCAGTCAATTATATTATTTTCTTATTTCTTTCTATCTAGAGGTCTCTTTAATGATATATTGTATGAAACTGTTTAGATATGCTATATACTTGCTAAATAATATTTAACCTTCTCATCTACATTATGTACTTTACGAATTTTAATTTTTCATGACAGCCTAATTAAAAACTTCAAACATAATTCTCATCTATCTAATATTTATCTTTAACTTAAATTTACATTTGATTGCCAAATAACATATTAATTTTTTTGAAAAATAGTGCTATATACCACTGATTTCATTGAAATCATAGCATATCTGACCTCGTACCTAATTGGTACCAAAATTAAATATGGCAAGTCTATACAGCTGTTCAAAACAAAAACAAAAACAAAAAAAATATCAAAACATCATAACATGCACACAACTAAGTAAGGCAACAACATAAGAAAAAACCAAAATATCAAAAAATGCATAAAACTAAGTACTACATATCTAATAAGTCTTCATCATCCTCCTCTTCTCCAGGCATTGGAGATGGAGAGTTGTCAGCTCCAAAACCCTGCATATCATCTGAATTGTCCACTTGGGAAATGGACATTAGAAGGTCCACTACTTGAGCCAATTTTGAACTTCTTACCTCTTCCTCCTTAATTTGATTTGGGAGATCCTTAACATCAGAAGGGAACATTAGACTCAATTTTAAAAATGAATTATCTAATCGAGAATGATACCAAAAACTAGCCAATGAAATAATTCTTGCACCAATAGATTTAATTGGTAATGAGTTAGCATCATTAAAACAAATTTGATTTCTTTTCAACCAAATGGTTCACAAATTGGATCCTCTTAACAGCCAAATAACATATTAATTAAGTTCATATTTCTAACAATCCAAAGCCAACAATCAACTATTGTTGGATGAACTGTCTGCTTTCCTATGAGCTGTTGAGAAAGTGATTTTTGTAATATTTAACTTCTCAAAAGACAAATTCATATTTAATTGACAGCAAGGAGCAACGTTATGGGAGTTTCAATTAAAGTTTTCCTGAATTCCGGGATAAGTACATGTTAATCAATGGTTAATTTCTCAAACTGATCCTAGAGATGTGGACGCTATGAATTGATCATATAGACCTTGATCGATCTATAGAGGTAATTAAGATCCATGTATTTGTTTTTTTTATTTTCATGGAGAACAACCTCTACAACTCTTTCTCTGATGGAAACTTCATGTACCATAAAAAATCAGAGCATTTATGTAGTTGATGAGTAAAAATAAAATATTAACTAAGCTCAAATTACAGGAAAAAAAGATGGCAGGGAGACCTTAGCTGTCAATTTTGTCCTATGGAGGGGAATTCTGATCATTTATTTTTTCAATGCTTTTTTGCTCGAGCTAGATATAATTGAAAATCTATGGAGGATGTTTTCAATTTGCCCTTAACATGAATAAAAATGCCATAACTGCTTTCCTCATTGTTGAGAGTGCAATTATTTGGTGTATTTGGAAACAACAGAATGATATGTGTTTTAATGACTATTGTTTCTATTATTATATATTGGACATGTCAACTTAATTAGTGAGGAGATGCAAACTGAAGGGAATAAATGGCTGCCAAAAGACATGGATGAGATGTCTATCTAGATAGTGCAAATGGGGGGGACGAGAGGCTGCTCGAATGGATCTCAGGCGACTCAAGAGTGAAAAATACTGTAGTATATGACTGTTTATTTTGTTTCTCCAGCCCTTTATGTGTCTTACTGCTAGACTTTGTGCATGTTATTAACTCGTTTTGTATGGTGCTTGTGTGCACACCACTTGGGGCCTATGACTGCTATTTCTTTTGGTTTTCTTTTTTGGTTTTGTTTTGCGTTTGTAAAACTTTTATGTTTCATGGCAATGAAACGGACAACCACCTTTTTAAAAAAAAAAAATAGAGGTAATTAAGAGGATTGTTCAAGAAAAAATTTAGTCAGAGCCTTTTTATATGTAAATATATTTCTTTTGAAAAATAATGGTATTTATCACCGATTTCATAGAAATCAAAATCCATAGCATAATTGATCTAGTACCTAAAATTGGTACTAAAATCAACAATGGCAAGTCTATACAGCTGTGCAAAGTAGAAACAAAAGCATAATCCAAAATATTAAACCATGCCCCCAATACAAGGCAACCATTTTAAAAAAATACAAAAACATCATAACATGCATAAAACTAAGTACTACAAGTTTAATAAGTTATATGTAAATATATAATTGGCGGCCGCTTGCTATGTCAGTGGTGGCAATAAAACTCTTGTATAAATATTCGTACTTAGCCGAAACATAAATTACTTTAAATTATGGTCAATTGTAATTGGTCAATAATTCGTTGTACATGTCATTTTTTTTAATTACCTAATTTTACTATATTTAAAATTTATTTTATTATTATTTCATGACTCTTTTTTGGAAGCGTCTAATTGTCCACAGCCTTTTGTCCACCATTTGTCCACAGTTTTGACTTGCGCGAATACCGTAAAATTACTTCTACATGCTGTATAATTATACAATATATCACATAAAATATATCAGTTAATCACAAAACATCCAGCAACTATTTGAAGTGGTCCCATGATAGTTAGAAAAAGATTACAACTTGCACAACAGGACAAAATAAATATACTTTCAAATTGTACTTTCGAAAATTACAATTATAGGAAGTTATTGGCAGTTAGAGTTAGTTATTAGCAGTTATTGGCAGTTAGAGTTAATTATTAGTTTCCGCACTGGGTTTAATCTTGTATACTGTAAAATTGAATCAGCAGAACTGTAAAATTGAATATTGTATACAGTAGAATTTTCAATTGAATCTTGTATACTGTAAAATTGAATCTTGTATACAGTAGAATTTTCAATTGAATCTTGTATATTGTAAAATATATACTGTAAAATTGAATCTTGTATACTGTAAAATTTTCAAATAATACTGTAAATTTTCAATTGAATCTTGTATACAGTAAAATTTTCACATAATACAATTTTCAATTAATTCTTGTATACTGTAAAATTTCTAAAACTAAACCATAAAATAATACCATCTATACTTTAAGATAAAATATAACAAATGCTACATTTCAGTTTAAACTACAACTTACAAAGAATCATGTATACTATAAAATTGCAAAATATAAACCATAAAATAATACCATATATACTCTAAAATTGCTAAATCTATAAATACATCCATCATCACACAAAAAATATGTTCACCACAAAACAACATATGTTCACCACAAACAAAATTTGTACAACACAAGATAAAAATATTCACCGCAACATTCATAATAGCATAATAGCAACAACAAAAACTATGGACAAATAATATTTACATTAAAAACCTCATGTGTTCATTGTTCGGATGAGTAAGAAGCCTCATCACAAGAACAACACGTTCTTTTGAGATGTCATCCTGCATAATAATAAAATAAACAATGAAACAAATTCGATTTATAACAAATAAGAATTACAAAATAATATTACAAGTTATTTACCTGACTGAAAATCATAGGAGTGCATGTAATATGAAAACATTTCAATATGCACCAATACTGTAAAATTCATCATTCAATGTTGTAACTTAAATAACAAATCCTACAAAAAACATACTTCACATTTTCAAACATCCAGAAACTTTCATAACAGTTCGATATCCTGTAAAATGAGACATATATATTGTAAAATTAACAGATCAATACTCCATATTGACTCTCTATCATCTATTTCTTCCAGATTTTCACAAGATGAATACTGTAAAATTAACGGGGCAATATAGTAAAATTAACAGATCAATACTCCATATCGCCTCTCTATCATCTCTTTCCTTCAGATTTCATTTGAAATGCTAGATCTGTTACTGCATACAACGAAAACAACAAATTCAACAGAAATAACTTACTAGATTTGAATTTTGCTGTGCTCTTCAACAAAAACAACTTCTATTCGATCGCGCTCCACGATTGAATGTTCCATTGCGATCATGTATAAAAAACGAGATCGAGTCAGTAATCTCAATTAAAATCGACATTGCAAAGAAAAAATGAATCAGAGAAGGTAAATACAAAAAAAATAACAATTACGATTTCGTTCAAAAAATCTGGTGACAGATCTTGTATTATATATGCTGAGAAATTCCTTGAAAAATTGGCCATGGCTGTCCATCCTTTTCATTATTCCCAAATGTAAATTAAGCATAAAGACAAGGCAAGCTATGCAATTAAGCACAAGAAGGCATGGAAAAAAGCAAAGGCAAATTTTAATCGCTGCTTTCAAGTAAGATGCGATCTAATCAAATCCGTACATCTTCGTGAGAAATCAAGATCAGATCCTAAACCTTGTGATTTCTGCCTCTCCAAATCGTATTGACCTCACGATTTCTGCCTCTCCAAATCGAACTTACTGATTTCACCAGATCTGAAATGGAGGAGACAAGTTCGTCGGAGAAAGAGCGGGAGGCGGAGATATAGATGGGGTCAGGGAGACGATGAGATCATTTTTTTTATTTGGAAGTCCTTTGAAAAAGTTGGAGGCAGACGTTTAAATTAAGAAAGTTAGAGGCGGACAGTTAAAAAAGGAAGTTAGTGACAATTTAAATCTTATCCAATCAGTGCTGTGGACAGATGGTGGACAAAACAGGATGGACAAAAACCTTTTCTCAATTATAATAGTAAATTTTAGCATGTAAAATAATGCATTGAGCGGGTTGGATCGACCGCTCAGGCCAGAAGTCATTATTTAAAATATTTGTATTTCAGTCGAAATACAATTATTTACAATAATAATCTAATTGAATGAACCTATGCAGAAATTAGTGCTTATATTTCTAGCAATGATGAACATCGATCACACGCAATCTAAAAAACATCCATTCCAAGAAATTTAACAAGTGATCCACTTGGAGGGAATTGACAGTTGACACTTGACATTGAATTAGTAAATGCAAGTCGTTGCATAATTGAAAATTTAATTCGTTTTTGTAATTAAGTCATTATTAAACATCTCACACGCAACATCAAGGATTGGCCTATCATCACCCAGAAAAAAAGGGAAACATCGACAAGTACTTTAATCAAGTTGGCACCAACATAAGTTTTATAAAACAAATTTTAATTTATATTTCAATGAAAATTTGGAATTTTTCAAAGGATGATTAATTTATTAATTTTAACATATATTGTTTTTCTTTTCCTAAATTTACATATATTGATCATAAATGTACTTGTAAAATATATATTCTAACAAAAAGCAATTCTCTCACATTTTCAAAATATATGTCTGACAGTATCTTCTTCTTTTTTTAAAATTAGTGACTTTAAATGTTTACTAACGATTTCATTGATAAAAAAAGGAGACTTACAATGAGTCAAATGACCCTTCTTTCTAAATCTAAACTCATTTATTATCATGAAATCTCGTAAATTACTCTAATTATCTAATCATATATATATATATATAGAGTTAGGCTGGGGTGCTATGGATAGCATAGTGGCCTCTATGCTACGGCTCAATATTCGAGTTTTCAAAATCCAAACGGTCGATCCGAACCGTTCATCTTATTCTCCATATTAATATCTGTTTGGAGACCAAATTTTATAATTTTCTGAATTTTTTTACTATTTATTAAGCCACTTTGAAAATCGCTAATCCAACGGTTTTACTGTTTTGTGCAGCCACCGTTGGATCAACAATTTTGTAAAATACTTAATAAATAGTAAAAAAATTCAGAAAAATGTAAAATTTGGTCTCCAAGCAGATATTAATATGGAGAATAAGATGAACGGTTCGGATCGACCGTTTGGATTTTGAAAACTCGAATATTGAACCGTAGCATAGAGGCCACTATGCTATCCATAGCACCCCAGCCTGACTCTCTCTCTCTCTCTCTCTCTGTATATATATATATCTATATAGAGTACGGCTAACGCGCTTCCTCTAGCATATGGGCCGAAATGCTTCCGGTGGAAATTTGAAATTTCAAAATCCAAAAAGTCGATCTGAACCGTTCATCTCCTTCTCCATATTAATATCTGCTTGGAGGCCAAATTTTACATTTTTCTGAAATTTTTTACTATTTATTAAGCCACTTTGAAAACCGCTGATCCAACGGTAGCTTCTGATTTTTACTGTTTGGTAAGCCACCGTTGGATCAGCAATTTTCAAAGTGGCTTAATAAATAGTAAAAAATTTCAGAAAAATGTAAAATTTGGTCTCCAAGCAGATATTAATATGGAGAAGAAGATGAACGGTTCAGATCGACTTTTTGTATTTTGAAATTTCAAATTTCCACCGGAAGCATTTCGGCCCATATGCTAGAGGAAGCGCGTTAGCCGTACTCTATATATATATATATATATATAGAGGTAGGCTAATATACAATCGATTGTTCCTAGTCTCCCGTGCAACCAAGTCATTTTTCAATTTTTCAAGTCCAAATGATCGATCCAAACCGTTAGATGTGATCTCCATATTAAAATGTGCTAGGAGACCAAATTTTACATTTTTTGGAATTTTTTTACTATTTATTAAGCCACTTTGAAAATCGCTGATCCAACGGTAGCTTCTGATTTTACTGTTTGGTTAAGCTACCGTTGGATCAGCGATTTTCAAAGTGGCTTAATAAATAGTAAAAAAATTCCAAAAAATATAAAATTTGGTCTCCTAGCACATTTTAATATGAAGATCACATCTAACGGTTTTGATTGATCATTTGGACTTCAAAAATCAAAAAACGACTTGGTTGCACGGGAGACTAGGAACAATCGATTGTATATTAGCCTACCTCTATATATATATATATATATATATATATAGAGTTAGGCTGGGGTGCTATGGATAGCATAGTGTCCTCTATGCTACGGCTCAATATTCGAGTTTCCAAAATCCAAACGGTCGATCCGAACCGTTCATCTTATTCTCCATATTAATATCTGCTTGGAGACCAAATTTTACATTTTTCTGAATTTTTTTACTATTTATTAAGCCACTTTGAAAATCGCTAATCCAACGGTTTTACTGTTTTGTGCAGCCACCGTTGGATCAACAATTTTGTAAAATACTTAATAAATAGTAAAAAAATTCAGAAAAATGTAAAATTTGGTCTCCAAGCAGATATTAATATGGAGAATAAGATGAACGGTTCGGATCGACCGTTTGGATTTTGAAAACTCGAATATTGAACCGTAGCATAGAGGCCTCTATGCTATCCATAGCACCCCAGCCTAACTCTATATATATATATATATAGATATATATGTATATATATATATAGAGAGAGAGTGGCTAAGCTCAAATCGTTTGTTCCTGGGCTCAGGAACAAACGATTGGGTTCTCCAATTTCCGAAGTTCAAACGGCCGATCCAAACCGTTAGATGTTTAATCTATATTAAAATGTGCTTGGAGACAAAATTTTATATTTTTTGGAATTTTTTTACTATTTATTAAGAGGGTTTGAAAGTCGCTGTTTTTTTATGGTGCAGAATTTTAATAAAAACAGCAACTTTCAAACCCTCTTAATAAATAGTAAAAAAATTCCAAAAAATATGAAATTTTGTCTTCAAGCACATTTTAATATAGATTAAACATCTAACGGTTTGGATCGGCCGTTTGAACTTCGGAAATTGGAGAACCCAATCATTTGTTCGTGAGCCCAGGAACAAACGATTTGAGCTTAGCCATTCTCTATATATAGATATATATATATATATATATATATATATATATATATATAGAGGTTGGCTAAGATCAAAGTGGTAGTTCCTGAGCTTTGGTACTACCAATTCATTTTTTAATTTTCAAAGTTCAAAATGTCGATCCGAACCATTCAAGTTGTTCTCCATATTAAATTGTGTTTGGAGACCAAATTTTACATTTTTCTGAATTTTTTTATTATTTATTAAGCCACTTTGAAAATCGCTGATCCAACTGTGGCTTAACAAAACAGTAAAATCAGAAGCCACCGTTGGATCAGCGATTTTCAATAAATCTAAAGAAATAGTAAACAAATTCCAAAAAATATAAAATTTGGTCTCCAAATACATATTAATATGGAGAACAAGATGAACGGTTCGGATCGATCGTTAGAATTTTGAAAAGTCAAAATCCAAGGCGTTGCATGGAGGGGCTCCATGCTATGCATAGCATGCTAGCATATTCCTCTCTATATATATATAGGGTCCGGCTAATTTGCTGCCGGCAGCATTTTAGCTGGAGGTGCTGCCACTGTTTTTTCTATTTTTTGATGTTCAAATAACAAATCTAAACCGTTAGATGTTTAATCTATATTATAATTTACTTGGAGACCAAATTTTATATTTTTTGGAATTTTTTTACTATTTATTAAGCTGGTTTGAAAACCACTGATTTCAGTAAATTTCTGCAATATTGAAATCAGTGGTTTTCAAACCAGCTTAATAAATAGTAAAAAAATTTCAAAAAATGTAAAATTTGGTATCCAAGTAGATTATAATATAGATTAAACATCTAACGGTTTAGATTTGTCGTTTGAACATCAAAAAAAAAAAAAACAGTGGCAGCACCGCCGGCAGAAATGCTGCCGGCAGCAAATTAGCCACAGCCTATATATATATATACTCTTAAACACCATATTATCTCTTTCTCCATCTCTTTCCACGACCAGATCCGCTTTTGTCCGATTGTCACCGCACTCTGACGACCGGATTTGCTCACTGTCGTGCTCCGATCGAAATCCGACGATACCGCACTCTCGGCTCCCTCCCCTCTCCCTCATTCTTCTCTCTGTTCAAGGAGATAGAGGCGAGAGAGAGGGAAAGATATCGCTATGTCGAATGTAGTAACTAGAGGAGGTGAGAAAGACGAAATGGAGAGGTGTGGAAGATTGAGGGAGGCAGCGGCGGCGGCTAGGGTTTTTACATCTCTTTTTTTCGCTTGAGAGAAAAGAGGAAAATATTTATTTATTTTTGCTCGACATTATCTTCATTATATATATTTTTATTGTAATTAAGTAAAATTATCTACATTTGTTTTAAACTTGCATTTTTCATTAGTCATGAAAGTTTGGTATACCTCTAAATATTACCGAAAGAACGAAATGTTTGTGCATACTTGTTTTGTCAGTCTGTAGCTAGATACCCATTGGACCAAAATATTTGTTTTTCAATGTTTAAGTTTTTCTGTGTATAGAAGTCTGATTTTGGGAAGTAGGATTAAAACTCTGGTATATCTGTCAAATTTGGAATAAAGATATTCAATATGTTTTGTTTGCTCTGTTTGTTTTTCTGTCACGTGTGTCAGGTTTAGAACAGCTGCTGAACTCCGACCTCGGACCCTTTGCATGCTCTGGTGAATGATCCTCAATGGTGTCCCTACACGGTGAAATAGGGACTACCGTGACACATTCTCAATGGTGCCTACGGGTGAGGATAATCCTCAATAATGCCCGCTTAACAACGGGAGAGGGTATATTTTGCCACATTTGAATTTGACTTTGCATCTGAATCTAATTTGATACCACACATGTCTGATGGTCACAAAAAGATACCAGCCTTGTCATGAGTTTAGTTTGAACTGTCTGCTGCTACATTTTCCTTTTGATGTGTTATGATATCAGTATATGAATCTGAATCTGAAATAGTTGGATAGTAGTTATATTTTATGGATATCAAAAGTCAAAGTCCTGTGCTAGATAATTGAAATACCAGACTAACTGGAGCTTACCAGTAATACCAGACTTGTGGCGGTCGCCATTGTACCGAAATTGTTCTGAATGGAGACTCTGATGAACTTCTGCCTCCATACCTAAGTCTGAAATAATCAAATTGGGATTACTAATTAATGTTTTCCGTCGATCCCAAATATTAATATGAACACATAAAGCTGTGCTGCCTTAGAATTACCAAAATTCCAGTCCGGCCTGAATATTAGCATTAATACTAGTCTCATATGATATGATAGTAACCAAAAGTACCGGGCTTATTGATAGTTACCTGAAAGTTATTCTTTAGATTGTTGTTTATTTCTATTTTTTTTTTAAAACTTCACAGTGGAATCTGATGTGAATTGGAAAAGAAAAATATGGAATTTGATTGAAACTTGAAAGTACAAATTTGGATATCCGTATTTGAATTGAAAGTTAAATTGTAAAGTTGTGAACATCTGTCCATGCATTGGAGTCTCATGTGAATCTGTACTATATGTGTTCTATTTGATAATGAATTTCGCATATAAAATCTTGAAAAAGAAAATATGGAGTTTGATTCCTTTGTGCATGCAGTTCTTATCTCTGTTTGCTGCATATTTTGGTAAATAAAAACCCTGATATAAAACAGCCTTAAGCCCCCAGTATAATTCAATTTTCTTAGCTATGTAATCATAATTATTTCCACAATCAAGGACTGTATCTTAGATCATCCATCCCCTAGTCATTTCCGCGACCACCTCTAAATAGATATATCTATGATAGACATGGCTGGACTTTAGTCCAGTAAGCATTTGGGTCTTTCTGGATCAGAGCTCACCCACAGTCTTTTGGATCCCAAATCGAGAACTGCAATTCAACCCCAGGGGCGAGTCCATGGTTTTTCCAGCAGTGACTCTCCTACAAACAATCAATGTTTTAAAATGCGGTTTTGTTCATGCATGCGGAAGGCCACTGCATACCGCATATGTGGTATGCGGACACATATGCGGATTTTCATGCGGATTTATATATGCGAATTTTAAAATAAAAATTCACGTATATATATATATATATATATAGAGAGAGAGAGAGAGAGAGAGAGTTAGGCTGGGGTGCTATGGATAGCATAGTGGCCTCTATGCTACGGCTCAATATTCGAGTTTTCAAAATCCAAACGGTCGATCCGAACCGTTCATCTTATTCTCCATATTAATATCTGCTTGGAGACCAAATTTTACATTTTTCTGAATTTTTTTACTATTTATTAAGTATTTTACAAAATTGTTGATCCAACGGTGGCTGCACAAAACAGTAAAACCATTGGATTAGCGATTTTCAAAGTGGCTTAATAAATAGTAAAAAAATTCAGAAAATTATAAAATTTGGTCTCCAAGCAGATATTAATATGGAGAATAAGATGAACGGTTCGGATCGACCGTTTGGATTTTGAAAACTCGAATATTGAGCCGTAGCATAGAGGCCACTATGCTATCCATAGCACCCAGCCTAACTCTCTCTCTCTCTCTCTCTCTCTCTCTCTCTCTATATATATATATATATATATATATGAGGTGGGCTACGGTGAGTTGCAAAGTAAAACGCGTTTCTACTTCACGCCGTATTTTTATTTTAAAAGTCCAAACGACTGATCCGAACCGTTAGATGTTTAATCCATATTGAAATGTGCTTGGAGGTCAAATTTTACATTTTTTTGAATTTTTTTACTATTTATTAAGCATTTTTGAAAATTGCTGTTTTGCTGTGAACAGTAAAAAACAGTAAAATTTTCTGGACCATCAGATCAGCGATTTTCAAAATTGCTTAATAAATAGTAAAAAAATTCCAAAAAATGTAAAATTTGGTCTCCAAGCACATTTCAATATGGAGAACAAGATGAACGGTTCGGATCGATGTTTTGAACTTAAAAATCGCAAAATATGAGCGTGAAGTAAAATAGTCGCTTTACTTCGCAACTCACCGTAGCCCATCTCATATATATATATATATATATGAGATGGGCTACGGTGAGTTGCGAAGTAAAGCGACTATTTTACTTCACGCTCATATTTTGCGATTTTTAAGTTCAAAACATCGATCCGAACCGTTCATCTTGTTCTCCATATTGAAATGTGCTTGGAGACCAAATTTTATATTTTTTGGAATTTTTTTACTATTTATTAAGCAATTTTGAAAGTCGCTGATCTGATGGTCCAGAAAATTTTACTGTTTTTTACTGTTCACAGCAAAAAAGCAATTTTAAAAAATGCTTAATAAATAGTAAAAAAATTCCAAAAAATGTAAAATTTGGTCTCCAAGCACATTTCAATATGGATTAAACATCTAACGGTTCGGATCGGTTTTTTGGACTTTCAAAATAAAAATACGGCGTGAAGTAGAAACGTGTTTTACTTCGCAACTCACCGTAGCCCACCTCATATATATATATATATATATATATATATATATATATATATTCATATTCATATATTTGAATTTATTTTCACATAATGACATAACTAACAATAGTTTTTTTGACTTTTTTCACATAAATTTTAATTAAAATACAATCAAATTATCAAAACCACATGAAAGGACTGCATGGCCGCATATTCGGACCGCATATGCGGCCGCATGGTCAAAACCGCATAAAAAAATCGCATAAGTATTCTGAGCACGACTGCATACGCATATGCGGCCGCATTTTAAAACACGCAAACAATAGCAGTCATTGGTTATGCTCCAAATTTCAAATCTCTAAATGGTAGCCCGCCGATAACTAAGTGATAGTATAGGGTACTCTTTTTGGTTGATTTAGGGCCTTTCAGGACTGGTTAACTTGGATTTTTATTCAGGTTCAGAACCTATATATTATTCGTTTCGCATATTAGTAAAAAAATGAACATTAAAAATATTATGTCCCGGCTAAAGATTATAAACGAAATTAAAGATAGAAGAAAGGAGGCCCTATAATGATGTAGGTTCCTTAGTTGCCTGACAGCAGCAAGATGTGGTAACATGAAGTAGTATGATAGTCCTTGAAACCTTAACATATGTATATGCCTATATTTCTTTTGTTTAAACTTTTCCATTGATTAAAGTGGGATTTGTGGGAAGCTTCATTAATTTTAGAACTTTTACACAGCTTATTTGATTTGCAACAAATTAAGGTCATATATAGGCCTTATTATTGGGCTATATGGCCTCACTGGCTCTGGCTGGGACCAAATCTATGAACCTACTAGCCTCATCATCTCAATGATATCTTCTGTTTTCTATTCAAACAATGCAAATGAATAGCCAACACCTCGTTGGAGATTTATTGAATCATCAATCTGCAATCTTTGCATTTTTCGTTGAATATGCTATTTCGCCACTATCTCCAAAATCTAAACAATTAGAATTAGCAGTCTTACTCTGGAATATTGATTCTCCTTGGCTGTTGAATTAGGTGGAAGCAATTTGAGAAAAATTGACAATCATTACATATGTGATGTATATACCGTCTCCTCACTTCTTCTGCAACTGCACATGAAGCAGATTACAGCAATGTGCTAACCTTTTTTTTTTTTTCTTTTCTAATTTCCCATGGTTATAATTTTATTTTGCAGCATGCTCAAAGAAAAAGTTGCCCCCAGTTTCATTAGGATGAAACACAGAATACACTATTGTTTTCAAACTATATCAGACAAAATCAAACTAAATCTGCACGAAACTCCACAACAAATTAAAATTCACCCTTTATTAAGACAGACCCTAATAAATAAATAAACATTGAATCCCCATTGTACTTGAGTGGGATTCTTGTTGGGTGGTACCTGGTGGTTCCCCTGAGAAACTGATAATAATTTGAAGGATCTTTCAGGAGATTTTGCAAGAAATTTGAACAGTTTTGAAAAATAAATATTTGCTCAACCTCTCTCACTTGTAACAACTTATCCTGCTAGCTTTCCCCAATCCCGCTCAATGACCTGGTACATATATAGCACCAATAATTTCCAGGTGAGTGATGATTGTGGATTTTACTCTGCCAGTTTCAAACAAAGATCCTGTTCGCTTTCAATGCATTTCTAAATTTTTGGGTTCAGGTCCTGGCCATGCATTATATATTTTCAATCAACCAAATACAGGCTAGATACTTATTTTTCTTCAAGAAGACAGACCCTGTGAATTTTGTAAAGTATGTTGAGTACGCATGTCATCGTTTCACTCTTCTATCTTAATACTAGTTTTGCTCTGATATTATTATCTTGATAGAATTTTGTTTTACTATATATGTCTTAGTTCTTATTATCGAGCCAATCTGAATAAATATTGGATATGCAAAATAGAGGATGTATATCAAGACTAACATTGTACTATACCAGTACAAGGCAGTATTTCCTTCATGTACCAAGTTCCAGCAAAATGCTAACAATGCACCGGATGGCTTTAGAAAATTCTACTAGCCTAAGTAATAGGCATCCTTCTTAATTCAGTTTGATTACAGACCATTGGAATACTAATTGGAGATGAATACTATCATGAATTTGTTAACGACCTTTTAGCGACATCCTGATTGTCTGACATCCTTGAACTTCTATTACAAAATCTGTGAAATCAGGACAAAAGTGGGTTATGTACATCAATTAATTTTGGTAAAATTAGGTGTAATAGGTTGTCTAATGGGAGATATCAGGACAATAGTAGGGTGTATTGGAAAATAATTTGGGTAAAATAATTGTGGTTATTTGCTAGAAACAAAGTTTAATTTCAACTGTGAAGGTATGCTGTATTTGGCCTAATCTTATTTGTTGGAGCAAAATCCAGGTCAATTCTTACAGAGCTTTGTTCTGCAACCAGTTTGAATTGAGCGAGAATTGATTTTTAAGATAATAGATTTTTTTTTTTTAAATAAAAAATTAAATTAACACCATATATAAAGTGCAATAGCATAAGACAAACAAAGTACAATGAGGGTTACAACTAACAAATCAGAGAGGGATATCGAGCAACGTGCCAACAGAGTACATTAATGACAATTTCAACTCCAAATTGTAAACATCATTGTGTTTACATTGGAAAGCAAATGTCCAGAGGACAAACTTCTATGCAACACCAAATCAAACGAAATGAAAAAAAGAAAAAGGAAAAGGAAAATTTACAAGGTAGGTAATTCAAGAAGTGCAACAATATCACGGGCTTATTACGAATTAAAACAAGACTGCCAATAGTAAAGAATCAAAACTATCTGCTAATTATTTCCTTGGGAAGATAGTGTAGTATGTCTGAACTGCTGAAAGAAATAGCAGGAGCACACCTGCGAACACCGAGATGCCCGTCCATGGACTACTGAAGTAGTTATGTTGCAAGCTCGTCCATCTACGGTTCCAACTTGAGTGGTAGTATTTATGCATATTCTTATACAAATCGGAAAAGAGATATGCATTGTTGTCGACCAAACAAAAGTTACCAATATCATTGAAAAAAGTAGCGGCCATCTTATGGTTGCTCAGTGTGTTATAGATAACGCCACATTGCTGAACTCCACATCCTTTTCTGAATCAATGAGTGCATCCATAAATTTCATGTAGCTGCTAATAGTTCGCTCGGTGGTTAACTTGGAACTCTCATAGGCGACGAGATTTAGTAATAAGGTTATCTGACATGAATCAATCTTCAGGCATGGCATCCGCAGGATGCCATTGGAAAAGCTAATATCAAGACCTTTTGCGAAGTAATTAACATGATTATCTACGGTGTTTAATTTCTCAAATTTTATACCTGCCATTTGATGAAGCACAGTTGCATTATCCAGTACCACATTTGGCGCATTAATGTGGATTTCTGCCAAGCTGGGTTGCCCCTTCTCAAAACGAGGTCTTTGTGACGAGGAGCATCTCCAATAAAGGTCGAGCAAATGAGCTGCTTCGCTGGACAAGCCACCGCGGTTGATATTCCATGGCATATCCATGCATATAAACGGTTCAAGGACAGTCTCAAAGAGGGGGAATGTTGGGTTGTTCGTACGGTGAAAAAGCTAGTCATACACCGTCCTGATAAAAAAGACAGGAATTTGATTTTCCAACAGAAGCAAGTCAGATCTGACCTCTTTTATGTTCACCTCTAGGAAAGTAGGAAACCCATCTGGCCATCTCCTGTACCTCTTGAGAGAAAGAGAGAAGTATTCGGATAATAAAGCAACTGTCAAGAACTAGCATCCGAACAAATAGCCTTGGGTCAAAATCAAGATTAATATAGAAACTACGAGAACGCGGTTCACACATCATAAATGGTTCGCAAGGCACACGGTCGACATTCTTAGCACCAACTAATGGCTTCTTCATAAGGTCTGATACGCACCGGAATTTGAAATCTTCCATCTCTTTGAGGTGTTCTCGTCCAAGGAAGTACGGGCCAATAGAAACCAACTTAGGCTGAAACTCAGATCTTCTACCGTATCTGATGTGCAGTGGGGCACGGAAAATATAATTCTTGGATATTGAGTCCCTCTCCGTTTCCATTTTGAGTAAAAATTAATTGGATTTGATATATAGAGGGTCTTTGCTTTGTCGGTATGTTCGTGTTGTTGGTAATTTGTTTTATAGTTTCCTTTGGTATACAAGGGTTTATATAACACAAAGTAGATCGGGATGCGAGGGATTTCATATTAATTCAGAAATATAATAATTATTAATAGAAGCAGTACGTACTACGTACTAAGTATTTTTAAAAGAGAAAAAGTTTCTGTCCACTGAGTTTTGTCCACCATCTGTCCACAACCTTATCCAACTTCCATTCTAACTGTCGGTC
This sequence comes from Carex rostrata, assembly GCF_964058835.1. Taxonomy (NCBI): domain Eukaryota; kingdom Viridiplantae; phylum Streptophyta; class Magnoliopsida; order Poales; family Cyperaceae; genus Carex; species Carex rostrata. The sequence goes on along the minus strand of NC_135930.1, from coordinate 6,543,364 downwards.
CCCAACTTTCTTCTAACGAGCTCTCTTTCCGATTTCTCTTTCTCTCTTCTTTCTCTCTTTCTCATCTCTCTTTCTCTCTTTCTGATCTCTCTTTCTCTCTTCTCTCTTTCTCTCTTCTTTCTCTCTTTCTGATTTCTCTTTCTCTCTTCTCTCTCTCTCTTCTTTCTCTCTTTCTCATCTCTCCTTTCTCTCTTTCTGATCTCTCTTCTTTCTCTCTTTCTCATCTCTCTTTCTCTCTCCTTTCTCTCTTTCTGATCTCTCTTTCTCTCTTCTTTCTCTCTTTCTCTCTTCTCTTTTTCTCTCTTTTTTCAATTGAATATCTCTTTCTCTCTTCTTTCTCTCTTTCTGATCTCTCTTTCCGATCTCTCATTCCCCTTATTCGATCCAGATCTACACGACACCGCCTATGACAAGATGAAGAAGGCGCTGGTGTTGAAGTCCATTAGCGACAAAGGAAGGGATGGGAATAAGACTTCCATCAATAAAGCGGCTACCAGTATCATTGGGAGCACATAGATATCCACATACTCAAGGTTACACTTATTCTTATAATTTTCTGTAGATTTATGATATTTTGACAAATTTCTTTCTGAAATATTACGATTTTGTGATTTTCCAGTTTAGATTTGCGATTTTGATATTTTAAAAATGTGAAGTACATTTTTTATAGGATTTGTTATTTAAGTTACAGCATTGAATGATGAATTTTACAGTATTGGTGCATATTGAAAGTTTCTGGATGTTTGAAAATTTGAATGACATTTTTTATAAGATTTGTTATTTAAGTTACAGCATTGAATGATGAATTTTACAGTATTGGTGCATATTGAAAGTTTCTGGATGTTTGAAAATTTGAATGACATTTTTTATAAGATTTGTTATTTAAGTTACAGTATTGAATGATGAATTTTACAAGATTGGTGCAAGTGAAATGACACTTTTTCTTTATGTTTTAAAAATTGTTATTATATTATTTTAAGCAATGTCCTAACAGCAAGGTCCTAACACTGATCCTTTTCAAGCAAGGTCCTAACAGCGCCAAACGGGTGGCAGCGACGGAGTACGAGCATACGACAGGTGGGGAAAGAGACTGGATTTGCTCTTGCTACTGGTACTAATACTTACAAGAGGGAAGTTAGGGCTGAAACTGGAGGGTTTCTTTTCGGGGCAAGAAAGGATGTAGAATTGATCTACACGGCTTTGATTTTGCCGTTAAAGATCAAATCGCGGTCTGAATCCGAATCCGGATTTGATCTACACGTCCTTTGATAGATTTATATATGTCTCAAGGTAATTAAATGCAGTTCTTTTCTCTTTTGATCAAACCGATTTTGAATTTTGATTTTTCTAATTAATGCATAGGTGACAAACGAAGAGGAACAGCAGCCTCAATCATTGATTTCCCTTCATCAATTTGTTGTTTGTTTTACCTTTGCTCTTCACGAATTTTTGAGTTCAATGGGATTGGAGATCTATTTTTAATCGTGTCTGGTAAATTTATTATAAATTTCGAAAGATTTTCAAGTTTGATTACATTGCACAATCGTCTCTGGTAATTTTCAAGTAGTAGCAGCTCAATTGGGCTGTGGAGCTCCTGTCAAAATTTCAGCTCGATCCGACAGACGGATCAAAAGTTACGCCCCTTTTCGTGAAACATGCACAAAAAAAATGCTGATATAAGTATCAGCGACCGGTATTTAGGTATCAGAGACCGGTTACACCAGTCTCTGATACCTTTTCATGACGTCAGTAAAAAACAACTGCGACCAAAAAATTTGGTCGCAGAAAAAGTATCAGCGACCGGATGACGTCATTCAGCGACCGGTGACGTCATCAGGAGGGTATCTGCGACAATGCTTTCAGCGACCGAGGTATTAGCGACCGTTTTTCACATTCTGCGACCGGATTGATTTTCTGCGACCGGCGCCAATACTTTCTGCGACCGGTTTTCCGGTCGCAGAAAGTGGGATTTGCTGTAGTGAAATTGGATTTGATATATAGAGGGTCTTTGCTTTGTCGGTATGTTCGTGTTGTTGGTAATTTGTTTTATAGTTTCCTTTGGTATACGAGGGTTTATATAACACAAAGTAGATCGGGATGCGAGGGATTTCATATTAATTCAGAAATATAATAATTATTAATAGAAGCAGTACGTACTACGTACTAAGTATTTTTAAAAGAGAAAAAGTTTCTGTCCACTGAGTTTTGTCCACCATCTGTCCACAACCTTATCCAACTTCCATTCTAACTGTCGGTCCCCAACTTTCTTCTAACGAGCTCTCTTTCCGATTTCTCTTTCTCTCTTCTTTCTCTCTTTCTCATCTCTCTTTCTCTCTTTCTGATCTCTCTTTCTCTCTTCTCTCTTTCTCTCTTCTTTCTCTCTTTCTGATTTCTCTTTCTCTCTTCTCTCTCTCTCTTCTTTCTCTCTTTCTCATCTCTCCTTTCTCTCTTTCTGATCTCTCTTCTTTCTCTCTTTCTCATCTCTCTTTCTCTCTCCTTTCTCTCTTTCTGATCTCTCTTTCTCTCTTCTTTCTCTCTTTCTCTCTTCTCTTTTTCTCTCTTTTTTCAATTGAATATCTCTTTCTCTCTTCTTTCTCTCTTTCTGATCTCTCTTTCCGATCTCTCATTCCCCTTATTCGATCCAGATCTACACGACACCGCCTATGACAAGATGAAGAAGGCGCTGGTGTTGAAGTCCATTAGCGACAAAGGAAGGGATGGGAATAAGACTTCCATCAATAAAGCGGCTACCAGTATCATTGGGAGCACATAGATATCCACATACTCAAGGTTACACTTATTCTTATAATTTTCTGTAGATTTATGATATTTTGACAAATTTCTTTCTGAAATATTACGATTTTGTGATTTTCCAGTTTAGATTTGCGATTTTGATATTTTAAAAATGTGAAGTACATTTTTTATAGGATTTGTTATTTAAGTTACAGCATTGAATGATGAATTTTACAGTATTGGTGCATATTGAAAGTTTCTGGATGTTTGAAAATTTGAATGACATTTTTTATAAGATTTGTTATTTAAGTTACAGCATTGAATGATGAATTTTACAGTATTGGTGCATATTGAAAGTTTCTGGATGTTTGAAAATTTGAATGACATTTTTTATAAGATTTGTTATTTAAGTTACAGCATTGAATGATGAATTTTACAAGATTGGTGCAAGTGAAATGACACTTTTTCTTTATGTTTTAAAAATTGTTATTATATTATTTTAAGCAATGTCCTAACAGCAAGGTCCTAACACTGATCCTTTTCAAGCAAGGTCCTAACAGCGCCAAACGGGTGGCAGCGACGGAGTACGAGCATACGACAGGTGGGGGCAGAGACTGGATTTGCTCTTGCTACTGGTACTAATACTTACAAGAGGGAAGTTAGGGCTGAAACTGGAGGGTTTCTTTTCGGGGCAAGAAAGGAGGTAGAATTGATCTACACGGCTTTGATTTTGCCGTTAAAGATCAAATCGCGGTCTGAATCCGAATCCGGATTTGATCTACACGTCCTTTGATAGATTTATATATGTCTCAAGGTAATTAAATGCAGTTCTTTTCTCTTTTGATCAAACCGATTTTGAATTTTGATTTTTCTAATTAATGCATAGGTGACAAACGAAGAGGAACAGCAGCCTCAATCATTGATTTCCCTTCATCAATTTGTTGTTTGTTTTACCTTTGCTCTTCACGAATTTTTGAGTTCAATGGGATTGGAGATCTATTTTTAATCGTGTCTGGTAAATTTACTATAAATTTCGAAAGATTTTCAAGTTTGATTACATTGCACAATCGTCTCTGGTAATTTTCAAGTAGTAGCAGCTCAATTGTCTATGGTAATTTTACATGATACATGGAGTAATTTGATACATGAAGTAATTTTACTTTACTGGATATATGAAGTAATTTTACTGGATACGCGAAGTAAATTTACATGATACATGAAGTAATTTGATATATTAAGTAATTTTACTAGATATATGAAGTAATTTTGCAGGATACATTAAGTAATTTGATATATGAAGTAATTTTACTGGATATATAAGTAATTTTACAGGATATATGAATCAATTTTACCTTACTGGATACATGAAGTAATTTTACAGTATACAGGAAGTAATTTGATATATGAAGTAATTTTACTGGATATATGAAGTAATTTTACTTTACTTAATACATCATTGATTTTGATTTGAATGTTTTTGATAGTTTGTTTTGTAGTTGGTTGAAATGGTTCTGAGTGTCATGCAATTTGAGACACCTGTCAAGGATAAATGGTTCTTCATTAATCCTTATTTGTCTGTAAGTATCTTTTTATTTTTGTTGTTGAAATACTTGAGTACTCTTTAATGCGTTTTATTTTGTATGATACAGGTTTGTATGCATGATTACACTGCATATGCTTTTCAGTTAGGTAAATAACTTTTAAGATTATTTTGTAATTCTTATTTGTTATAAATCGAATTTGTTTCATTGTTTATTTTATTATTATGCAGAATGACATCTCAAAAGAACGTGTTGTTCTTGTGATGAGGCTTCTTATTCATCCGAACAATGAACACATGAGGTTTTTAATGTAAAAGTTATTTGTCCATAGTTTTTTTTGTTGCTATTATGCTATTTTGAATGTTGCGGTGAATATTTTTATCTTGTGTTGAACAGATGTTGTTTGTGGTGAACAGATTTTGTGTGATGATGGATGTATGTATAGATTTAGCAATTTTATAGTATACATGGTATTATTTTATGGTTTATATTTTGCAATTTTACAGTATACATGATTGTTTGCAGGTTGTAGTTTAAACTGAAATGTAGCATTTTTTACATTTTTTACATTTTACAGTATAGACAATTCAATTGAAAATTTACAGTGTTATTTGAAAATTTTACAGTATACAAGATTCAATTGAAAATTCTACTGTATACAAGATTCAATTTTACAGTATACAAGATTCAATTTTACAATATACAAGATTCAATTGTAAATTTTACTATGTAGAAGATTCAATTTTACAGTATACAAAATTCAATTTTACAGTATACAAGATTCAACCCAGTGCAGACGCTAATAACTCTAACTGCCAATAACCGCTAATAACTAACTCTAACTGCCAATAACTTCCTATAACTGCAATTTTCGAAAGTACAGTTTGAAAGTACATTTATTTTGTCATATTGTGCAAGTTGGAATCTTTTTCTAACTATCATGGGACCACTTCAAATAGTTGTTAGATGTTTTGTGATTAACTGATATTTTTTATGTGATATATTGTATAATTATACACCATGTAGAAGTAATTTTACAGTATTCGCGCAAGTCAAAGCTGTGGACAAATGGTGGACAAAAGGCTGTGGACAATTAGACGCTTCCTTTTTAAAAAGTTTGATCACTTTAATTTTTTTTATAATCTTAAAAATCTTAATATAAAGTTGAAATTTAAAATCTAACTCTATAGACATGATCTATATTTTTCAAAAAATATGCTTATAAAATATGATGAGATGTAATTTTATTTTCAGCAGAAGTTTTGTGTCATTCGGTAGTAGTTTGAAGTTTGTATTTTAATGTAATATATTGTACTCTTTTGATCATTTGATCTTTTCTTATCAATATAATTGTCATGGCCGGTTCTGAAGATTTCGGGGCCCAGGGCGATAGAAAAATTTGTGGTCTTAATATAAATAATTTTTTTTATTGATATATCAATAGATCATACAAAATATAAGGGACATAAAGCCAAATACCCTTCAAAATAAAACACATACAACGAGTCAATGATTAACATACCCACATCATGCTTCTTGCTACTTGTTTTTTGCTCCTTACCCCTTGCTTATTGATAAACCAATTCTAAAACCTTTCTTGTATTTTTGTACCTACACAAAAAGCACGTATAAACCACATCTTATCTGAAATGACCCCTCCTTGCATTTTTAGAAGCAAAATCATCAATTATATGTTCTACATCAATAGTTTTCAACATATTTTTTTCAACACTTAATATTGTTAATCCATTCAACCTATCTTGAGTCATAGTTGTTCGTAAATAAGATTTTATCAACTTTAATTTTGAAAAACTTCTTTCTGCAGATGCCACAGTAATATGTACAGTTAGTAAAACTCTATAAGCAACCAAAACATCTTTTTCTATTTCTTTTTTCGCTACCTAATGCATATTTTCTAGGAAACATTATTTTAAATTAGAAGATAAAACAAAGTAATAGAACGATAAAACCTAGGCAACGAGGTAGAGCAGTCCAATATAGAGGCCACGCCGTTGCTGCGCTCGCTGACAATTTTCTAGGTTTCTGGAATCACGTCGACAATTTTCTAGGTTTCTGGAATCATGTTGGATGTCATCGTTGATTGTTGAACAATAGTGTTGATTGTTTCTTGGTATAACCTCAATTAATTTCTTGGCATATATGCTTTCGTATAATTTAGTGAGCAATATTGTTGAAAAATATATTGGAAGTTTCAAAATAAAGAAACTTTGACCAACAGTGAAATGAAAAAACAAAAAAAAGGAATGATTGAATCACGGATATCAATTAGATTTTAATACAACCATTCACGGATATCAATCAGAGATTTTAATAGCAACGTATCACGGATATAATTGATCTTCTGTTTTGCAATTTTAATACATACAAAAAAAAAAAATTAATTTTCAAGGCCCTTTTGGAGTTTGGGGTCCAGGGCCATTGCCCTGGCTGCCCTGGGTCAGGGCCGGCACTGATAATTGTTGGCGGATACCCGCTAACCTTCAAAAAAAAATATGATGAGATATAGTGTATCATTGATCTTACCTGAAATGACTTAAAATTTCAACAGTTCAAAATTAACGGTAATTGATTATTATCATTAAGCAGGATTCTATATAATAGCTGCAGTGCTATATCTTTTTTGAAGCTTAAAAGCTATAACACTATTAGCCGTTTTTCTTTTATCAAGATTCTAAATAGCTAGCTATATATAGTTGCACTATAAATTTTTTAGACCTTAAAAGCGATGACAAGATAATCACTATTTTGATCCTTGTCATTAAGCAATACTTTCAAATATTAAAAATTAAATTGATCGATATGTCAAATAATATATTGTTAAATTTACTTTCAGTTAATGGAGTAGGTTATCTATACGGAAGGTTGATATAATTATATCAAGCAAAATGTCAAATAAATTAGGGAAAATTTCTAGTGTACCCATCCAAACTTTTAAAATAGCCAATTTCTCCGTCAAAACACCACAATATCTAATATACCCATACAAATTTAACATCATTTCTTCTATCATTTTTAACTATTTAACATTTTATTTAATTATTTTAATAATAAAAGTGACAAATATACCCTCTGATTTTAAATGAACATGTCCATTATTTAAAATAGCCAATTTCTCCGTCAAAACACCACAATATCTAATATACCCATACAAATTTAACATCATTTCTTCTATCCTTTTTAACTATTTAATATTTTATTTAATTATTTTAATAATAAAAGTGACAAATATACCCTCTGATTTTAATTGAACATGTCCATTATTTCTAGTTGTCTTCTGCCTCTCTTTCTCCCTAAAATTCATCTCTGATCTCCTCACTATCACTGCACTCTCTCTTAATGTTCCTCGTTAATAATATCTCCTCTTTAAATTCTAATAGAGAGGGGAGCTGATGGGAATTTTAAGACTGTGCTCCACAACTTATATTAGAGGGGAAGGGGAGGGGAGGGGAGGGAAGGGGTGCGAAGGGAAGGGGACGGAAGGGAAGAATATTAATTTATTTACTTGCTCCAGTAGTCTATAGAAGGTTACGATGTAACTTTTGATTTTAACTTTTATTTGATCAACAATGACTATTTTGCCCCCATAGCAATCTATGTAGATTGGTTCATGTAAATTAATTGTAACAGTATTAAAATTCTCAAGACAGGTCAAGGAGCAAGACCAAGCAAATAGCAACTCAAATTAAAATAATGCTTAATCAAGATACAAAGGGGAATAGCAAAGCAAAATATAAAAAACGTGAGTTTTTTTTTATTTTTATTCGAAACCCGTAGGTGATTTGTATTATACATTTTTGCAAATAAGTCCACAAAATTAACAAAATATCAAAAACTGAAAGCCTTTTTTCCAATTAACTTCTGATTTTAACTTTTATTTAATCAAACTATGACTATTTTGCCCCCGTAGCAACAGAAAAAAAGATTCAATTACACAAAATTCTCTCTGTATGCAGAATAATATATCTCTGAAATAGAATTGAAAATTCAGAATATTACATCCAAAAATATTTTGTGTTGACTAGGATTATATTTAAAACTCACTAATTCAAGAAAGCAAACAGTAAAACAAAATATAACTTAATTAGCAGATATATTCGTTCTAAGTTTGCAAAAGATACAAACACATACAAGTAAAAAAGATAACATAAAGCTAACATATTCATTCTAATTTGTCCAAAAGCATATAAGTAAAATTGCATCAGATTATCTTCTTGCATAATTCGTCCACATGTTATGTGCCAATTCCTCTCTCATGGCTTCTCCTATCCTCTTGTCTCTTTCTTCATCTTGACTAGTAGGCCGCTCAGGTCGACCAGGGACTCGATATTCAATCTCTGCATCAACTTCAGCAAGCATAGTTATATCGACATCCTTATCTACTAGAAAATTATGCAATATGCAACAAACGCTAACAATTTTCTTCAAAGTATCAGCCGAGTAATGTGGTTCAGTTGTGCTTCTAATAATAGGAAAGCGTTTCTTGAGGACACCGAAAGCTCGCTCTATCGCATTTCGTAACGAAGCATGTCGAAGATTGAACAATTCACGAGAGGTTTGAGGGGGGTTCCTAGTTGAGTACTCCTTTAAGTGATATCGCTCTCCTCTGTATGGTGTAATTAATCCACTCTTTATCATGAATCCAGCATCAACCAAATAGTACTTTCCTAAAAAAATTTTTAGAAATATCCATTATAAACTAGAAATGTGTATGTCTCTTCAAATATACTTGTCTTATCTAATATTGTTACCTTGTGGTATTTTGAGAGGATACCTCCTAGTTAATGCATTTTTCATCATCTTTGAGTCAGATACCGTCCCCTCCCAACCCACCAAGACATACGTAAATTTTAGATCAAAGGTACACGCAGCTAGTACATTCATTGTCGGGTAGTCTTTTCTACCACGATATTTAGGAGCTTCTTTGGAATTAACTCTCACCCTAACATGTGTACCATCGATAGCACCAACACAATCCTGTAATTAAAACATTACAAATTACTAAGGAATGAGTAAGATGTTGCAGCTATATTTTATGGGCGTATAAGTAAATTCTAGTGTACCTTAAAGTACGGATGAAACTTTTCATTGCCGATGATTTCTTGAGGAATACTTGATCCATTAGGTTGTACTAAGAAATCTTGTTCTAACTCTAATATTGCTCTCAAAACTCTATGGAAATCACGACTCACTGTAGCTCTACCACGACACCAATGGAATGCCAATGGGCGATGTTTTTTATTATGACCAACTGTGTAGAGAAACCTTGCAACAAGTTCATGAATGCCTACACATCTTGTTGGCCTAAGACCACCTTTTTCTTCCAACATAGAACATAAGTTGAGGAAAGAGCGGGCATCCATTCGAATTATGTCACGACATTTCCCACCATGAACCAGCATATACATCAATTTATCTCTTTCATGATCACAATTTGCTTTCAACTCTCGTTGAACTTGATCAGCTTTGTCCTTCAACCGTTGAAGCATTAATTTGTAGGCACGCTGACAAGTGTATCTAACTACCAATAAATAAAGCAATCCCCATCTATTGTTTCTCTGCTCATCCATCTAAGAAAATGAAAGTAATAATAAAGCCGATATGTCACAATTGTATCTGAATGCATATGAAAATTAGAATAATGTATATGACACAATGCATTTGAAACTGATTATGGTGTAATAATAAAGAAACATTTGGGGGACTACCTAAAACCCTATTTATCATTTCACAAAAGAAGAAGGGCTCAAATGCAAAAATAAAGCTAACTGAACATTTACTTGTGCCCTAAATGATCAATTCATTTATCCTTTGACAATTCATTAATTTATAAAAAACATTTACAAATTCACCTCCTACTTATGAACAATTATACAATCATGATAATCTTAATTACATAGTTATCCTAATTACTAATACAGCCAAGTAGAAGTTGTCGCATTTCATTTCTGACTCCTAATACTGACTAGTACCAACAGCTTGAAAAATGCTACCAGCAGCTCCAAATTCACTCAAGATGACATGATTTGTAAAGGGTTTGAGTCTAACATCATAACCTAGTACACTCTTATATATGGGATGTGCAAGAAAGGTGAAATTGAGAAGGCAATAGATTTTCAACATGACATGATTTTTGAAGGGCATCAGGAGGTGAAATTGAGAAGGCAATGGATTTTCTACATTACATGATTTTTAAAGGAGCTGGTGAAATTTAGAAGGCAATGGATCTTCTACATGATATGATTTTTAAAGGGCATCAAATTGATGTTGTGACTATAGCATCGTTACACATTTATCAAGTTCATTTACATCTTCTTGCTAATGGGTATTTTATCGAACACGTTACGTGCGTCCTAAGATTTATTTTCTTAATTATCATTTCAATTATGTGCCTAAATAATCTAATTTTGCATAGAGGGAACTGATCCTGCTACACAAGTGCCTCTCTTTCTCTATATTTATTTTCTTAATTATCATTCTATAGTAAACTGATTCCACAAATCAGCAAGTAGATGGATGTACACATCCAGTTATAGGTACCGAGCCTATCAATTCAACTTCTCTCTTCTGTTTCATTTAAAAGTCGGGCTAAAGAATTCAGAATATACAATTTAGGGAGAACTATATATTTATGACCAATTTTTGATGGAGCTCAATCAAAGCAGTTAGTTGGTCGCACCTAAATTTTCAAAACCAGCCAAGCAAGCTTTAGTTGGAATGAAAGAGAACTTACTCAAAAAAAGAAAGGCCACCAATGGAGACAAAACACCACCTAGTGAGAAATACAGCCGAGAAGAACGAATGCGGAGGGAAAATGAAAGAAGAAAACAAGAGAGGCGGGAAAAGGGTAAATCAGCGAATTCTTTCTGTGGGTCCGCTTTTCCTCTCGCTACACCCCGATTCGGAGGGGACGGATTTCGTCTGCGTAGAGTAAGAGCGTTACTCAGGGCTGCCTCTCCCTCCCTTCTAATTTTATTTGTGGAGCAAGTAAATTTTGTAATTTTCACTCAGCGTCCCTTCCCCTCCCCTCCGTTCCCCTCAATTGGAGCACGCTCTAAAAGTTTGGATGGGTACACTAGTTTTCCCAATAAATTAATGGAGTGCAAATGTACTTCAAGCCGGGTCAAAAGTGTCATCAGAGTAATTTAAAGGAAGCTAGACTACATTGGGAATTACTGGATTCGTTGCAAGAATGGGGTAATTTGAATCAAGAGGAAGCCGGGAATTAATTTGGGGAAGATAAAATAGTTCCTTCAAGATCAGATATCAAAAGGAGTTCCTAAAATTAATTATACGCTTCCAATTCTCTTTGATCCTTGTGTACGTTGTGTGTGACTGTAAATTTGTTTTATGAAAATTTGCCTACTACCATTATTATAAAAAAAAAAAAAAAAAAGATATATTTTCTAGCGCTTTGAATAATCTGCGTTTCTTGTGAGGGACTTTATGAACTTGACATGCAAAAACTTTTTTTTGCTTGAAGGGCTTCGCTTCTCAACAGTTCTCTTTTCTTTTTGGTAATATAATAAAGGCTTAACTTCTTATAATAAATAATTTGTAAACCAGAAAATAATGATTGTCACTTTTGGATGCTACAATGGAAGCTGTAATGTTTTATAGGCTATAACTTTTGTATCAAAAACTATCAGCACAATTAATGATTGTCACTTGTTGGATATTACGATAGAAACTGTAATATTTTATTGAAAAGCATCTTAAATTTGGACCTGATATTCCCCATTGGTTACATACAGATAATTATATTTCTTAATATATATACAAATAAATCCTTCATTTATTTCTTCCAAGTATTACTTGCATCATATGCTTCAAAAATAATGGTAAAGAACCAAAAGATGAAACGCTTTCTGTTGTTTTTTTTATTGAATCAAATGAAATCGGAAAATTTTATTAAATGTCTTTTCTCTTCAAATCAACAAGTCAAATACCCCTCTTTCAAATAATTAACAAAATTTCCTTGTAGGTCTTACTTTTTTTCATCTCTCCCTCTCTTATCCCTCCCTATTTACTCCCGTTTATTTAACAACTATTATTTGATTAACAAACTTGATTGTAGGGGTAATAAATTAACAAAACGTCGTTTTATACAACTTTTAAAAAAATATATAATACATGATATTAGCTTATTCTATAAAATATTTTTTAACATAGACATTCTATGTTATAGCTTATTCGGTATAAAGTTACATAATGTGACTTCCACGAATTTATCACGCCACACTAAGAACTATTAAGTGAGGTACTAATGCTTCACTAAAAATATACTAATCATGTCCGGGCTTTAAACTTAAGATATTAAGAAACAAATGAAAATCAATTGATTTTTTTCTTCTTGTCGCTCATTAATTAATTTTACAAGTTTCTCATCAAAAGAAATTTCAAGACAACATCAAAAGTCTAACAAAATATGTTAGATTTATTGTTCATTTCCATTCTTCCTTTCACAAATATATATAAAGTTCAAAATATTACCAAAATTACTCTACCAGTAGAACAACATAGTACAAAAGCATAAAATGTCCCAACAAAATATAAATCATAAATTTAAACTACTTATGTATTATTCTATATGGAAATGAAGCTTTTAGAATTTCTTCAATAAAAAGAGGCATTTAAAAAATAATAAAATGAAGTGAACGGTTTCATATTAAAAAAGAAGAAGAAATCAAGTAGTAGTTAATAAACTCTAAAAGACCAAGCAATTTCACATTAGATTGACTATTGAAAAAACACAATTAAAAAGATCCATATGTTAATTAAAAATATTATATTTAATAAATTAATATCATTATTATTAAGATTAAGTTAAAATATGTATAAAGCTACGTTCTGTTAAAATATTACCCATTGAATCAAGTTTGTTAATAAAATAATGGCTTTTCCCCACTTATTTGCCCATCAATTTATTATCTTACAATCAAATTTAATTAACAAACTTAATTTAATTAACAAAAATATTGTAGTTCCACAAAGTACATAAAAAGGATTTAAAACAAATCATATAGGTCATGTTTGGTTGTGGACTAAAGTTAATGATGCTTAACTGGGTTATTCCAACTTAGGTCGATCTACATTATTCATGTTTAGTTGATATCTAAAGTTATACCTTGACTTAAATTATTCCTTGTTTGATAATAATTTGATGGTTTAAGGTATGATTTGATATTACAAATTATTTTGTTCTACAAAATTTTTAATAACAATAATAAAACTATTCTTTGTATTTTTTTTTCTTTTCATTTGATTGAAAGAAATTGTATAAGAAAACGAGTTATGTATAAATTAATTCTATATCTTAGAGAAGCACATTGAATTTAATGAATCTTATTTAATTAAAGTTATATGTGTACTATTTATTTGTCAAAAATGTGTTAGGTTGATGAACAAAAAATTTATTATTTTGTAGTATAATTTAAAAAATATTTTATTTAATTATTTTTTAGATTACATATTTTGTTGATTTAGAAAGTTATGCCATTTTAAAAAAATATTGATTTTATAATTGATAAAGTTATAAGTTTCTTTATACGTAAATGAAAAAAAATAATTGCTTATTTTATATTTTTTTAAAAGTGATTAAAAATAATAAAAATAATGAAAAGTTAGGCCTCATACTCAATTAAAATTAAACCACCTAGAGAGGTGGTTTAGTTTAGGCCAATTTAGTTCGGCCTAAAAATCGGCTTATTCTGTCTTAGTTCGGCTCAATTAAATTACGTTTGGTAGAATAAGTGAGGCCTAAAGCCCTTATTCCACTCTTTAGTCCACAACCGAACATGACCATAAATTTAAAAAAAAATTACAGAAATTTCCATTTTTGGTCAATATGATAAGGCTCATATTTCATATTCACTACTACAAAAAAAAACCCTTTTATATCGGTTGTAATCGCGTTCCGCCATCGGGTTCTAAACCGATGCATATCGCCCGATAGAAAATGTGTTCACTTTTGCCATCCAGTCAGAACCGATAGTGTTGCGCACGTATGTTATCGCCTAGATTAACCAACTGATGGCATTGCTTACATAACGGGCGTCATAAACGGGGTCTGTTGTGCGTTCCATGCCATCGCTTGCGTTTTTAAAGCGATAGCAGAGGTTTTTAAAACTGCAACTTTTGGATCTGTTTACCGATGGAAAAAGGTCACATACTCCATCATTTTTGTTTTTATTTGCGTTGGCGTTCTTATCTTATCTTTGACATCTGTATTAATTTGAACCGTTGGTGATTTTTATATATATTTTTAATTATGCCAACATTAGGAGCTAGCTAGCCTCCATTTGCTAGCCATTTTTTAACACCACCATTTGAACCAACAATTTTAAACATGCAATCAATTAACCAATATATAAACAGACAACATGCATAATGCATATTGTACCCAACAATGAACAACACATATATATCAGTAACATAAGAACATTAATTATAAACCAACAAGCCATATATATGTAGCAGTATATATAACATAACTAGACCACATATATATATCATTGTACCAGCAAAAATGTACATATCATTTCCAAATCTTCATTAACTATAAGTACGTACTATACCACCAAAATCATACTCCTACCCAAAACCAGCAAAAGCTTTCAAAAAATTGTACCCACTGGTTGTACCAACGACAAAAATGCACATCATATAAGTGTACCAATAACTGTTGTTATCAATTATCACAAAAATTTACATCACATTGTAACAAAAACTGTCCAGGATTCAATTCAGACCTCTTTTTCATCAGGAGGTAAAACATGATCTAAGAAGTACTTACACCATTTTGTACAAATCACATGTAGTCATGCTTCCTTGTACGGTTTACTACTGAATTTACTCTGCATGAACGAACCCTGAACATATTAACCACATATACATATATATAAAAAATGAATCTGAAAACATGCATGATAGATAAAAACAAGTGATTAATTGACAAACCTTTGGAAAAGATCTAAACTAATTTCTGATGATGAACTCCATGTTCTTCATCACAAAATAGCCATATTTCCAGGATCCCCCTTGTCTAGGGCACTGAAATGTGTATTATTTTAAACAAAATATAATTAGTAGTGCAATTAGAAATTACAATAAATTAGAATGATAAACTCAGATTGGAATATTTTCTTACCGGATAGTCTCTAACATCCAGGCTGCTCCTCATGGCCCGTTGCTTATTATTTTTATTTTATTTTGTAAGTATCCGATGAGCTCTGGAAATAATACTAAAGGTCAGTATGCAATACCTAGAAGTATTAGTGTTTCGTGTTTTAAATTATATATATGTATTTGAATTACTTTCTAAGGTGTGTAATTGTTGTACCCTAAAATGTTACTAATCAAATAAATGAGAAATTGGCAATGTTTAAAATGCTTGGAAAATGCCAAAGATACATGAAGACTCTCCAAGATGAATTGATAATGGTATGTTAAAACTCATGATAATATTCTACATTGGAAACCATGAATTTTGATATATTATACACCTTCTAACTCAAAATGGTTGAAGAGTTATCAATTTTTAAATAATGTGCTGACATGCAGCTCCTGAGTGGTGCCACTTGGCATAGAGTACCTTAGCATTTTCTATACAACCCTGGGTGCAATTTGGGTGTTATCGGACCTTATCCTACAAATGGGACCCACTAGTCAACCTATCATACCAAATTTCGCTTATAGGTTAAGATAAGTGAACTTGGTGCATAAATATCCAGCTTTGTAGACCAAGGTATCAATGAAATGGTGTACAGAGAACCAAATCCACCCAAACCCTACGCAGGATTCAAATCCAGCGCCTCAGTGCAAATGAACCATTCATCATGTATAGACTCAGTGCACAAGCTCATAGCCGCATGAGCCGAGTTGGCAGCGCTACGGTTCACACCGAACCGGACCCGTGCAAATAAAATATAGAATGAAAGAGAGAGAGAACACGAGTTAGAGCCTCTGACAGTGTACCCCACCCCTCTGATAGCTTCTCATTTCTATCTCTTTCGTCATTAACCCGATTACAAGCTTGAAATTCGACAAAATTAGATAGGGATTGGATCAATGCTCACCTAAATTGAGAAGATAACCCTCCTCTGTGCTCTCTACCCAAAATTTAGAAGAAATGACCTTCTCGCAATCTTCAACTTCAACTGAGAAGGGAAAGGGTATGAAATTAGGAACTCGAGCTATAGCTCAAATTGAGTTCTAATATTTGGAGGGATATTCCTTAAGCATAAAACGATGCAACATACAGTGTCAATTTTATAAAAGATGCTACGTGATGAAAGGCCACATGA
Source organism: Carex rostrata (assembly GCF_964058835.1). Lineage (NCBI taxonomy): Eukaryota > Viridiplantae > Streptophyta > Magnoliopsida > Poales > Cyperaceae > Carex > Carex rostrata. Next base: position 6,526,767 of record NC_135930.1, on the reverse strand, counting down.
ATGGCTACTGTTTAATGCACAAGGTGACAAACTATGCTGTTTCAACTATTATAACGCAAATACAACACTCCAATTGAAGGTGTTTGGAGCACTCTAAGTAGTGTTTCTAGAATGTAAGAAAATAGAGCATTTACAACCCAAATACAGCACTGCAATTTAAGGTATTTTGGAGCACCCTAGTAGAGTCTCTATATTGCAAGATAATTGGTCATTTGCATCCCAAATACAACACTCCAATTGATGGTGTTCAGACCACTCAAGTAGTGCCTCTATACAACATGATAATAGGGTATTTACAATCCTAATAGGACACTCTAATTGACGGTGTTTGGAGCACCCCACTAGTGTCTCTATAAGGCAAGATAATAGGGTATTTACTACCCTAATACAACACTTCAATTGAAGGTGTTTGGAGCACTCTTGTAGTGTCTCCAGATGGCAATATAATGGGTCATTTACAACCCTAATACAACACTCCAGTTGAAGATGTGAGGAGCACTCCAATAGTTTCTTTATATAGCAAGATAATAGGGCAATTACAACGCAAATACAACACTCCAATTGAAGGTGTTTGGAGCACTCTTAGTAGTGTTTCTAGAATGTAAGAAAATAGAGCATTTACAACCCTAATACAACACTCCAATTTAAGGTATTTGGAGCACTCTAGTAGAGTCTCTATATTGCAAGATAATTGGGCATGTTCAACCCAAATACACCACTCCAATTAATGGTGTTCAGAGCACTCTAGTAGTGTCTCTACAAGGCAAGATAATAGGGTATTTACTACCCTAATACAACACTCCAATTGAAGGTGTTTGGAGCACTCTAGTAGTGTCTCCAGATGGCAATATAATAGGTCATTTACAACCCATATATAACACTCCAGTAGATGATGTGTGGAGCACTCCAATAGTTTCTCTATATGACAAGATAATAGGGCAATTACAACGCAAATAAGACACTCCAATTGTTGGTGCTTAGAGCACTCTAGTACTGTCTCTATACAGCATGATAATAGGGTATTTACAATCCTAATACGACACTCTAATTGACGGTGTTTTGAGCACTCCAATAGTGTCTCTATATGGCAAGATAATAATGACATTTACAACCCGAAAACAACACTCCAATTGATGGTGTTTGGAGCACTCTAATAGTGTCTTTATAAGGCAAGATAATAGGGTATTTACTACCCTAATACAACACTCTAATTGAAAGTGTTTGGAGCACTCTAGTAGTGTCTCCACATGGCAATATAATAGGTCATTTACAAACCTAATACAACACTCTAGTTGAATATGTATGTTTCACTCCAGTAGTTTCTCTATATGTCAAGATAATAGGGCAATTATAACGCAAATACAACACTCCAATTGAAGCTGTTTGGAGCGCTCTTAGTAGTGTTTCTAAAATGTAAGAAAATAGAGCATTTACAACCCACATACAACACTGCAATTTAAGGTATTTGGAGCACCCAAGTAGAGTCTCTATATTGCAAGATAATTGGGCATGTGCAACCCAAATACAACACTCCAATTGATGGTGTTCAGAGTACTCTAGTAATGCCTCTGTACGGCATGATAACAGGGTATTTACAACCCTAATACAACACTCCAATTGATGGTGTTTGGAGCACTCTTGTAGTGTATCTATAAGGCAGATAATAGGATATTTACAACCCTAGTACAACACTCCAATTGAAGATGTTTGGAGCAATCTAGTAGAGTGTCCAAATCGCATGATAATAAGGCATTTACAACCCAAATACGACACTGCAATGGATGGTGTTTAGACCACTCTAGTAGTGTCTCTATACGCCATGATAATAGGGTATTTACAACCCTAATACAACACTCTAATTGATGGTGTTTGGAGCACTCTAGTAGTGTCTCTACAAGGCAAGATAATAGGGTATTTACTACCCTAATAGAACACTCCAATTGAAGGTGTTTGGAGCACTCTAGTAGTGTGTCCAGATGGCAATATAATAGGTCATTTACAACCCATATATAACACTCCAGTAGAAGATGTGTGGAGCACTCCAATAGTTTCTCTATATGACAAGATAATAGGGCAATTACAACGCAAATAAGACACTCCAATTGATGGTGTATAGAGCACTCTAGTAGTGTCTCTATACAGCATGATAATAGGGTATTTACAATCCTAATACGACATTCTAATTGATGGTGTTTGGAGCACTCAAATAGTGTCTCTATATGGCAAGATAATAAGGGCATTTACAACCCGAAAACAACACTCCAATAGATCCTGTTTGGAGCACTCTAGTAGTGTCTTTATAAGGCAAGATAATAGGGTATTTACTACCCTAATACAACACTCCAATTGAAAGTGTTTGGAGCACTCTAGTAGTGTCTCCAGATGGCAATATAATACGTCATTTACAAACCTAATACAACACTCTAGTTGAATATGTATGTTTCACTCCAGTAGTTTCTATATATGTCAAGATAATAGGGCAATGACAAGGCAAATACAACACTCCAATTGAAGGTGTTTGGAGCGCTCTTAGTAGTGTTTCTAGAATGTAAGAAAATAGAGCATTTACAACCCAAAAACAACACTGCGATTTAAGGTATTTTGAACACCCTAGTAGAGTCTCTATATTGCAAGATAATTGAGCATTTGCAGCCCAAATACAACATTCCAATTTATGGTGTTCAGAGCACTCTAGTAGTACCTCTATACAGCATGATAATAGGGTATTTACAATCCTAATACAACACCAATTGATAGTGTTTCAAGCACTCTAGTAGTGTCTCTATATGGCAAGATAATAAGGGCATTTACAACCCGAAAACAACACTCCAGTTGAGGTGTTTGGAGCACTCTAGTAGTGCCTCTATAAGGCAAGAGAATAGGGTATTTACTACCCTAATACTACACTCCAATTGAAGGTGTATGAAGCACTCTAGTAGTGTCTGCAGATGACAATATAATGGGTCACTTACAACCCTAATACAACACTCCAGTTGAAGATGTGTGGAGCACTCCAATAGTTTCTTTATATGGCAAGATAATAGTGCAATTACAATGCAAATACAACACTCCAATTGAAGGTGTTTTGAGGACTCTAAGTAGTGTATCTAGAATCAATGAAAATAGAGCATTTACGGCCCTAATACAACACTCCAATTTAAGGTATTTGGAACACTCAAGTAGAGTCTCTATATTGCAAGATAATTGGACATTTGCAACCCAAATACAACACACCAATTGATGGTGTTCAGAGCACTCTAGTAGTGTCTCAATATACGGCATGATAATATGGAATTTACAAACCAAATACAACACTACAATTGATGGTGTTTGGAGCACTAGTTGTGTCTCTATAAGGCAAGATGATAAGGTATTTACTACCCTAATACGACACTCCAATTGAAGGTGTTTGGAGCACGCTTGGATTGTGTGCAGATGGCATGATAACAGGGTATTTACAACACAAATATGACACCGCAAATGGTGGTGTTTGGAGAGCTCTAGTAGAGTCTCGATATTGCAAGGTAATTGGGCATTTACAGCTCAAATAAGACACTCCAATTGATGGTGTTCAGAGCACTCTAGTAGTGTGTCTATACAGCATGATAATAGGGGATTTATAACCCTAATACGACACTCAAATTGACGGTGTTTGGAGGACTCCAATAGTGTCTCTATATGGAAAAATAATAAGGGGATTTACCAACCGAAAACAACACTCCAATTGATGGTGTTTGGAGCACACTAGTAGTCTCTCTATAAGGCTAGATAATAGGGTATTTACTACCCTAATACAACACTCCAATTGAAGATGTATGAAGCATTCCAGTAATTTCTCTATATGGCAAGATAATAGGGCAATTACAACGCAAATACAACACTCCAATTGAAGGTGTTTGGAGCAATCTAAGTAGTATTTCTGGAATGTAAGAAAATAGACCATTTACAACCCAAATACGACACTGCAATTGATCGTGTTTAGAGCACTCTACTAGAGTCTATATATTGCAAAATAATTGAGGATTTGCAACCCAAATACAACACTCCAATTAATGGTGTTTGGCGCACTCTAGTAGTGTCCCCAGATGGCATGATAAAAGGGCATTTACAACTCAAATAAGACACTCCAATTGATAGTGTTTAGAGCATTCTAGTAGTGTCTCTATACGGCATGATAATAGGGTATTTATAACCCCAATACGACACTCTAATTGACGGTGTTTGGAGCTCTCCAATGGTGTCTCTATATGGCAAGATAATAAAGGAATTTACAACCCGAAAACAACACTCCAATTGATGGTGTTTGGAGCACTTTAGTAGTGTCTCCAGATGGCAATATCATAGGTCATTTATAACCATAATACAACACTACAGTTGAAGATGTATGGAGCACTCCAATAGTTTCTCTATATGGGAAGATAATAGGGCAATTACAACGCAAATACAACACTCCAATTGATAGTGTTTGGTGCACTATAAGTAGTGTTTCTAGAATGTAAGAAAATAGACCTTTTATACCCAAATACGACACTGCAATTGATGGTGTTTAGAGCACTCTAGTAGAGTTTGTATATTGCAAGATAATTGGGGATTTGCAAACCAAATGCAACACTCTAATTGATGGTGTTCAAAGCACTCTAGTTGTGTCTTAATAAGGCATTATAATAGGGTATATACAACCCTAATACAATACTCCAATTGATGGTGTTTGGAGCACTCTAGTAGTGTCTCTATAAGGCAAGATAATAGGGTATTTACTGCCCTAATACAAGACTCCAATTGAAGGTGTTTGGAGTACTCTAGTAGTGTCTCCAGATGGCATGATAACAGGGCATTTACAACTCAAATAAGACAATCCAATTGATGGTGTTACAGCACTCTAGTAGTGTCTCTAATACGGCATGATAATAGGGTATTTACAACCCTAATACGACACTCTAATTGACGGTGTTTGGAGCACTCCAATAGTGTCTCTATATGTCAAGATAATAAGGGCATTTACAACCCGAAAAGAACACACCAATTGATGGTGTTTGGAGCACTCTAGTAGTGTCCTCTATAAGGAAAGATAATAGGGTATTTACTACCCTAATACATCACTCCAATTGAAGGTGTTTCGAGCACTCTAGTAGTGTCTCCAGATGGCATTATAATAGGTCATTTACATAACTAATACAACACTCCAATTGAAGATGCGTGGAGTACTCCAATAGTTTCTTTATATGATAAGATAATAGGGCAATTACAACGAAAGTACAACACTCCAATTGAAGGTGTTCAGAGCACTCTAGTAGTGTCTCAATATACGTCATGATAATTGGGTATTTACAACCCTAATACAATACTCCAATTGATGGTGTTTGGAGCACTCTAGTAGTGTCCCCAGATGGCATGATAACTGGGCATTTACAACTCAAATAAGACACTCCAATTTATGGTGTTTAGAGCACTCTAGTAGTGTCCTCTATAAGGCAAGATAATAGGGTATTTACTACCCGAATACATCACTCCAATTGAAGGTGTTTCGAGCACTCTAGTAGTGTCTCCATATGGCATTATAATAGGTCATTTACATCCCTAATACAACACTCCAGTTGAAGATGCGTGGAGTACTCCAATAGTTTCTTTATATGATAAGATAATAGAGCAATTACAATGAAAATACAACACTCCAATTGAAGGTGTTCAGAGCACTCTAGTAGTGTCTCAATATACGTCATGATAATTGGGAATTTACAACCCTAATACAACACTCCAATTGATGGTGTTTGGAGCACTCTAGTAGTGTCCCCAGAGGGCATGATAACTGGGCATTTACAACTCAAATAAGACACTCCAATTGATGGTGTTTAGAGCACTCTAGTAGTGTCTCTATACGGCAAGATAATAGGGTATTTATAACCCTAATACGACACTCTAGTTGACGGTGTTTGGAGCACTCCAATGGTGTCTCTATATGGCAAGATAATAAGGGCATTTACAACCCGGAAGCTACACTCCAGTTGAGGTGTTTGGAGCACTCTAGTAGTGTCTCTATAAGGCAAGATAAAAGGGTATTTACTACCCTAATACAACACTCCAATTGAAGGTGTTTGGACCACTCTAGTAGTGTCTTCTGATGGCAATATAATGGGTTATTTACAACCCTAATACAACACTCCAGTTGAAGATGTGTGGAGCACTCCAATAGTTTCTCTATATTGCAAGATAATAGGGCAATTACATCGCAAATACAACACTCCAATTGAAGGTGTTTGGAGCACTCTAAGTAGTGTTTCTGGAATGTAAGAAAATAGAGCATTTACAACCCAAATACGACACTGCAGTTGATCGTGTTCAAAGCACCCTATTAGAGTCTGTATATTGCAAAATAATTGGGGATTTTCAACCCTAATACAACACTCCAATTTAAGGTACCCTAGTAGAGTCTCTATATTACAAGATAATTGGGGATTTGCAAGCCAAATGCAACACTCCAATTGATGGTCTTCAAAGCACTCTAGTAGTGTCCCAATATACGGCATGATAATAGGGCATTTACAACCCGAAAACAACAATCCAATTGATGGTGTTTGGAGCACTCCAGTAGTGTCTCTATAAGGGAAGATAATAGGGTATTTACTACCTTAATACAAGACTCCAATTGAAAATGTTTCGAGCACTCTAGTAGTATCTCCAGATGGTAATATAATAGGTCATTTATAACCATAATACAACACTACAGTTGAAGATGTATGGAGCACTCCCATAGTTTCTCTATATGGCAAGATAATAGGGCAATTACAACGCAAATGCAACACTCCAATTGATAGTGTTTGGTGCACTATAAATAGTGTTTCTTGAATGTAAGAAAATATACCTTTTATACCCAAATACGACACTGCAATTGATGGTGTTTAGAGCACTCTAGTAGAGTTTGTATATTGCAAGATAATTGGGGATTTGCAAACCAAATGCAACACTCCAATTGATGGTGTTCTGAGCACTCTAGTTGTGTCTTAATACGGAATGATAATAGGGCATTTACAACCCTAATACAATACTCCAATTGATGGTGTTTGAAGCACTCTAGTAGTGTGTCTCTATACGGCAAGATAATAGTATATTTACTACCCTAATACAAGACTCCAATTGAAGGTGTTTGGAGTACTCTAGTAGTGTCTCCAGATGACATGATAACAGGACATTTACAACTCAAATAAGACACTCCAATTGATGGTGTTAGAGCACTCTAGTAGTGTCTCTAATACGCCATGATAATAGGGTATTTACAACCCTAATACAATACTCCAATTGATGGTGTTTGGAGCACTCTAGTAGAGTCTCTATACGGCAAGATAATAGGGTATTTATGACCCTAATACGACACTCTAATTGACGGTGTTTGGAGCACTCCAATTGTGTTTCTATATGGCAAGATAATAAGGGCATTTACAACCCGAAAACAACACTCCAGTTGAGGTGTTTGGAGCACTCTAGTAGTGTCTCTATAAGGCAAGATAATAAGGTATTTACTACCCTAATACAACACTCCAATTGAGGGTGTTTGGAGCACTCTAGTAGTGTCTTCTGATGGCAATATAATGGGTTATTTACAACCCTAATACAACCCTCCAATTGAAGATGTGTGGAGCACTCCAATAGTTTCTCTATATGGCAAGATAATAGGGCAATTACAACGCAAATACAACACTCCAATTGAAGGTGTTTGGAGCACTCTAAGTAGTGTTTCTGGAATGTAAGAAAATAGACCATTTAGAACCCAAGTACGACACTGCAATTGATGGTGTGTAGAGCACTCTAGTAGAGTCTCTATATTGCAAGATAATTGGGCATTTGCAACCCAAATACAACACTCCAATTGATGGTGTTGATAGCACTCTAGTAGTGTCTCAATACGGCATGATAATAGGGTATTTACAACCCTAATACAACACTCCAATTGATGGTGTTTGGAGCACTCTAGTAGTGTCTCCATAAGGCAAGATAATAGTGTATTTACTACCCTAATACAACACTCCAATTGAGGGTGTTTGGAGCACTCTAGTAGTGTCGGCTATTTATTAAATAGCCGACACTATATTTTTTTTAAATAAATTTTATTATTTGGTCAGCTACCATTTATTTTTGCTGGCCTATATATTGCGTCACTTAGAAAGCGAGTGGCAACAATGCGCAACCCTTGTTCCGGAGCTTTCGTGTGTATGGCGGATCCAGACCTCTTAGAAATATAGCAGGGGTGAGATGAAATGGTCACCTTATTAATAAGGCTAAATCTGCTTTGATTCCAAAGAATCATAGAGACCATGCAATTTTCAATCCACCCATTCATCTATTTTGAGATTCGTGAATCTAAACCATCTGTATTTTAGATTCGTGTATGAAGAGAAATGAATGACTGGATTGAGAATTTCAAGGTCCCTGTTATTCAGAGGAATATTATAGCCGATTTAATTAACCAGCTTAGATAATAGTCGGTCGCAACGCCGTCGGCTTAAGTCCGATGGTGAATTATTATCTTAACGTCATCGATGGTAATTGAACCGATGGTAGTGTTTAGATGAAATTCCATTATTTATTAATAGTAATGGATATATTGAATTTGTAATTAGACCGTTCGATCTCCATTTATGTCTTAATATCCATGCTACCTCATATCGTACTAGTCAGATCTAAATTCAAAATTTGTGTTACTTTGGGGTGTTATTATTGTTGTACCCTAAATTATTGCCAAGTTAAATAAATGGAAAATAATAACATTAAATGCTTGAAAAATGTCAAAATACATGAAGGCTCTTTAAAATGAACTAATAATAGCATGAAAGAATACATGGTAATATTCTACATGTTAAACCATGAATTTTGATATATTATACACTTTCTAACTTGAAATGGTTGAAGAGTTATGAATTTTTAAAATATATGCTAACATGGCAGCTTCTAAGTGGTGCCACCTGGCATGGGTACCCCTAGCATTTAACTTAGTGGTCCTAGGTACAAATTGGGGTTTACCAAGCATAGCCTTACTATCAGGGCCCACAAGTCAGCCTCTTAAGGCTAATTTCGCTGAAATCTAAACTTGGACGAACTTGGAGCATGAAGAATAAACTCAGTGCACCAAGCTGACAGCCGCATGGCTCACCATACGCCAAATTCACCCAAGCTTGAAGGAAAGAGCGCTGAGTTTAAACTCGGCGCTTTGGTCCCTTCATGGTGCATTGAACTTGGTGCGCCTACTTGGGGCGTTGTAGACCAAATTGTCAACGCCTAAGCCATGATATGCTGAGCTCATGCAAATGAAAGAAATAAATTGAAGAGAAAGGGAGCCTTGCCAGAGACACTGACATGCGGGCCCTTTACCCCTGACAACTCTCTCTTCCTCCTTTCTCTCGTTCTAAGCTCCGATTGAAACTCTAAATTCATGAAAATTGAGGAGCAATTGAATGAAAGCTCACCTCAACTCAAGAGATTACCCCCCCCCCCCCCCCCCCCAGACATGAAATGACACTATCTACAGTGTCAAATGGACCTGAGAAGACTCCAAAAAAGAATAATCTTCTCATGCACAATGGGAGCACGCAATTCACCTTCCCTCTTTCATATGTCAGTAAATTGAAGGGCTGAGATGCCATGTGCTATTTTCAATGCCATCCAAAGACTGAAGTGCATCCAACACCTAACGGGTGATGTGTTTAAACATGATAGGGTGATCCTATGCCTTGATAGCACACAATATGAAGCAATTCAAACAAGACCATTGATCAAATAGTTGATGTGCAAGATGGAAGACACATCAGCAATACCTAAACCCTAAAACCATGCCTTGCCTATATAAAGGCACATATAACCAAGCTCAAGAGATCACACACATACACCAAACCTCTGCTAGTTACTATAGTCTAGCTCAAAACCCTAAATTCTTATAATTTGGCTCATCATAAGCCTTAAACATTTCTCTTTCCCTATAACAAGTCATTGTTTACGTAATTGAAGTTCAAAGAAGATGTAAGCTACTGTAGGCCATGTTTTGTACAAATATTTTCATGAATAAATTCTTTTCTTGATGTTTTCTCCTTCTTTTTTTGTACTGTCATACATTCTACTTTGTTTTCTTTGTGTATTATCTTGTTCTTTTGTTCCTATGTTACTTAAATGTGAAAGAGTGAAAGTTTATGCATTGTCTAAGCTCCTTTGTCATGGATCTAGGTTGCATAGGCTTGATGATCACAAAAATATGCTTTCTTACTATGTTTCTTCTTTAAAATGTATTAAAAACAATATAAACTATTATCTTAGCATACTTTAGCTCCTTTTATGCCATTTTATCTTTCTTTGCTATTCTAAAATAAAATATGATAATATATATATATGAGATGGGCTACGGTGAGTTGCGAAGTAAAATGCGTTTCTACTTCACGCCGTATTTTTATTTTGAAAGTCCAAACGACCAATCCGAACCGTTAGATGTTTAATCTATATTGAAATGTGCTTGGAGACTAAATTTTACATTTTTTGAAATTTTTTTACTATTTATTAAGCATTTTTGAAAATTGTTGTTTTGCTGTAAACAGTAAAATTTTCTGGACCATTAGATCAGCGACTTTCAAAATTGCTTAATAAATAGTAAAAAAATTCTAAAAAATGTAAAATTTGGTCTCCAAGCACATTTCAATGTGGAGAACAAGATGAACGGTTCGGATCGACGTTTTGAACTTTAAAATCGTAAAATATGAGCGTGAAGTAAAATAGTCGCTTTACTTAGCAACTCACCGTAGCCCATCTCATATATATATATATATATATATATGATTTGGCTAATATGCTATGGGTAGCTAAGAGGCCTCCCGTGCTACGGCTCAATATTTGACTTTTTAAAATCCTAACGGTCGATCCGAACCGTTCATCTTGTTCTCCATATTAATATGTGCTTGGAGATCAAATTTTACATTTTTTGGAAATTTTTTACTAATTTTTTAGATTTATTGAATATCGTTGTTTTTTATGGTCCAGATTTGTCTGAAAAACAGCGATTTTCAATAAATCTAAAAAAATAGTAAAAAATTTCCAAAAAATGTAAAATTTGATCTCCAAGCACATATTAATATGGAGAACAAGATGAACGGTTCGGATCGACCGTTAGGATTTTAAAAAGTCAAATATTGAGCCGTAGCACGGGAGGCCTCTTAGCTACCCATAGCATATTAGCCAAATCCTATATATATATATATATATATATATGAGGAGGGTTCAAATGCCTCCATTTTTTGTGCCTCCACCATGCCTCCATTTTTTAAAACTTTAATAACTCAAAATTTAAAACTTAAAAGTCAAAATAAAACCGTTGGATATGATCTAGATCATTTTCTCTATGTGCTCATAAAAAATTATGACATTTCAATTTTATTTTAATTGTCATCAAGAGCTTGTAAAAAACGTACTAATGTTGATAATTTATAGACGTTGATTTTTCAACTTATTAATTCACATAAAAACAAAATTGAAATGTGATCATTTTTTATGAGTATATAGAGAAAATAACATAGATCACATCTAACGGTTTTATTTTAACTTTTAAAGTTTAAATTTTGAATTATTAAAGTTCTAAAAAATAGAGGCATGATGGAGGCACAAAAAATGGAGGCATTTGAACCCTCCTATATATATATATATATATATATATATAGGAATATGCTAGCATGCTATGCATAGCATAGAACCCCTCCATGCAACGGCTCGAATTTCGAGTTTTCAAAATCCTAATGGTCGATCCGAACCGTTCATCTTGTTCTCCATATTAATATGTGTTTGGAGACCAAATTTTACATTTTTTGGAAATTTTTACTATTTGTTTTTTTATGGTCCAGATTTGTTGAAAACAGCGATTTTCAATAAATCTAAAGAAATAGTAAAAAAATTCCAAAAAATGTAAAATTTGGTCTCCAAACACATATTAATATGGAGAACAAGATGAACGGTTTGGATCGACCATTAGGATTTTGAAAACTCGAAATCCAAGACGTTGCATGGAGTGGTTCTATGTTATGCATAACATGCTAGCATATTCCTATATATATATATATATATATATATATATATAACTTGTAAAAATGTCTTTCTGCCTCCTCTTCTTTCTTTCTTTTTTCTTCTTCTTGAAATTCATCTCTTTGATTCTTTTTAAAATGGTTAAGTAATGAGAATGTATTAGTTGAGCCAACTGGTATCCCCCTTTAATTCCTTCTAAATGGACCTATGGTGTGTATGGAGAAGTTAGTTCCTTTATAAGATGACTTATGCATACTAGATTATGCAATATAAAGGAATTAATGAACCTATATGCAAAATAGTGAGAGACCAGGGACTAAGATGCAAATAGGCAGTGATTTCAGTCACACCAAGTCATTTGCACTCTTGTTCTTATAAAGTCTCAATGATTTAGTCCAATGCTCAAGTAAAAAGTATGTTTTCAAACAATCCAAGGGTCTCCCTGCAAAAATGTCATGATTGAACAATATTTAAAGTTTTTTTAAAGTGATTTGACTAATTTTGGAGCTCTGGATCTCTTTTATGCACATACTGGTATGGTAATAGTAGCTTGAAGCTGCTTGAATATGTTCAAAACCTAAACCAAGCCTTTGGATGAGTGTAATGAATCCTTGGTTAACCCCTGACATCATATCAAGGTCAAACTCAGCAGTACAATACATGAGAAGTGCTGTTCAAGCAATGTTATACATTGAAATACACTAAATTGATACCTACTGGTAAACTGACAATTCTAAACTGATATGAGGATCAAATTATAAAAGTGAATATATCAACTTGTAGAGAATTTAAAAACACATAAAATGGATACAAAATTCACCTCATTTGGACATGCCTACACAAATTTATCGATCTCCAAAGTACAACTTTAAAAAATAAAATTCTGAATTTTCTGTCAAAAATTACCAGTTTGCCCTTACCACTGTATAATCTTTTAAATAGAGCAATAATGCTCCAAAAATTGTGAAATTTGAAATGTGAGTTCCTAGATATCCTTGACCCTGGGAAATAAAATTCATATATCTTGTACAAAATTAAAGATAAATTGGATTAAAAGTGTTAATTAATGTATATTCATGCCCCTTCCTTTGACTAGAATTTAATTCAATATAAACTAATGACTTCATGATGCTCTAAGATCTTCTAAACAGTTGATATCTCCATATTTGATCTATTGTTCCGACCAATTCTTGTACCAAAATCTGCATTTTAAACCACCAAATCGCGTATTTTACATTGAATATCCATAGAATGTGGTACTGCTGCTATTTCATTCTTATTTTGCAGAAAACGAGCGAAATCAGGGAAGTTACTGAATTCTGAGACTCTGCACGCGACCCTCATCACATCTGACGCGACTCTCATCACATCTGACGCGACCCTCATCAGAGTCGATGCGGGTAGCATCAGACCTGACGCTGGTCGCATCGCGAGCTTCCAGAGCAGGCAGCAAAGGCCCAATTAAGGCCCAGAATTGAAGCACTCGTTTTGAAATGTCTATAAATAGACCACCCCTGCTACCAGGGAGAGGGTTCCGAATTTGAAGATTCAAAACCTCAAGAATTGGAGTGTTGATCAAGAAAGAAGAGAGAGATTGGAGATCGCTTGGAGAAGAAGAGAAGATTGCAAGATCCTCTCCAATCCACCTTGGATCTTCGAGCTTCATCATGATCTCTTCTCTTCTCCCCTCTTTTATGCTTTCTTTTATCATGTTTGAGTAGATCTTTAGTTCCTAGGGTTAGGATGTAGTCTCTAAACTTTTTTTTTGAATTGCATGTTGTTTTGATCTAAGTTTGAACTTGTGTGATTCTTTGTTTGAGTATTCATTTGATTGCTTGATTTTGATTGTTTGATTGATTCTTGATTGTCTACTGTTAGATGTCTATAGCATCTCTTCTAGTACTTTGACCTTGATGTTTCTTGCAATTGTGATTGAGTATTTGAGGTAGATCTAAGATCAATAGTAGCCGAGAGGTGAACTTTCCATTATCGAAAGGTTGTGGATACCTCTAGCAAACCAGACAATCAATTTAGGTTAGATACCAGTAGGTGAGAGCTACAGGTTGAAGCCTCGCACAAGAAATCAACTTAGATACGAACACATGTCAGCTCAGCTCGAGGGCCAAGCAACCCGCATCAGAGATGATGCGAGTCGCGTCATACGGGTCGCATCAGAGATGATGCGAATCGCATGACAGGTCCAGAGAGGGCAAAGTTTGGGATGAAACCTGAAACCCTGGGAACGCCTTTTATCATTGTTCAAAACCAAAACCTTTAATTGCTTTCATTTACTGTTAATTGAATCGTCACTTGAAATTAGGAAATATAAACAAACCAAACCCAACATTTTACACTTCTAGTACCTAACTCAGATTAGTAGGAATTTAGAGTCGAATTATACCGTCCCTGAGGATCGATACCTTATTATACTATACGGATAGGATTGCGCACTTGCAGTCTTAGACGAGAGTTGATTCAAGGTTTTAAACTGGTACAGCTAGCTGTACCTGAAACTTTGTAGCATACTTTTGTGCGAACAACAGTCTAAGTAACTTCTTTGAATTCTTGAACCCACTCCAGAACCCCTGTACCGGCCACTGGTACAAAGCTGGTACTGAAACCGAAGAGAGAAAAAACAAAATCATGCTCAAATCTTCCCTAAAGGTAAAATTGATGCTATTGATCACTTCTATGTGTTAATGCGATGTCAAATGACTAAATTTCCAAAAGAAATCACAAAGAAACCAACAAAAATCGGATCAAATCGTCATCGGTACCGACTGACTACTGTAGAAGCTTTCACCACCGTCTCCGGTGACCATCCGCCGTCGACAATGGGTGCATTTCACTCCTAACGACCAGACGATGCCAATGGTATTCATGGTCAGCGCCACCGTGGTCGGAATCGGCTGGACATAGTTGATCAGGGATGAACCTAACCTGTCAGCCACGTAGCATGAGTTTTGATGTTTGAGTGTGGATCTTGAAGCAAGAAAGAGAATCTAAAGGCTCATATTCAAACCATAACTCAACGGATCTCTGACAAGATGGGACCTACATGTCATTATGTCATTATGTTTCAATAATTTAAAATGATCCATCCCGAATCTAAAAGCCCATAGTTACACATCCAAACCCCTACACACTAATTGATGGTCCAGTGCACTAATTAATGCAAAAGCCCAAATCTTAAAAGCCTATTTGATTAAGTCACCCCTGCACTAATCCTAAAGCTCATTTGTCATGAATCCAAAGCCTAGTACATAGATTAATGATCTAGCACTAAT
This sequence comes from Carex rostrata, assembly GCF_964058835.1. Lineage (NCBI taxonomy): Eukaryota > Viridiplantae > Streptophyta > Magnoliopsida > Poales > Cyperaceae > Carex > Carex rostrata. The sequence goes on along the minus strand of NC_135930.1, from coordinate 6,511,438 downwards.
CTCAAGCCCCAAAAATCCTTAAATAAATCTCTTTTACATATAAACTCCTCTGTTTATTGAAAATTTACATAAAAGTCCCTGAAACTTTACAAATCAGTCCCTGAAATCATAAAATCCTTTCAAACAACCCCTTGGAAGCCTATTTTTCATCCCAGACCCTGTCAAAAGTTCAAAACACAGCCTTAGGTCCTTGAAAATTTACAAATAGATCCCTGGAAGTACAAAAACTTCACAGAAAAGCCTTTTTCAATCCTTTTTAGTCATAACTTCTTCGTTTTAAGTCCAAATAGACTCAAACTAGTTCCAAATGAACTCAAATTCAATTCTCTATAAGTCTAAGTAGTAATTGAACATATCCAAGCTCCATCAAAAATTTGAAATGACCAAAATACCCATCTCTTGACATATTTTTATAAATGGGGAATATAAAAAAAATATGTTTGAATGTATTTTCTCAAATATAAATCATATAAATAACATTTCCATGCATATTCACATGCCTTAAAAGTATAAATGCACATGCACATGCACATATGCCCAGAATAAATGCCCAAATCATGTCCAAACCAACCGAGAACCTACCAAACAATCAAATGAACCTGACGTGAGTCCTCCTTTAGCCCTGATTACCCAGTTTACACCAAAATAGACATAAATCCTGGAATTAACAAGGTATTCAGACTGACCCGAGTAGTCGTCTAATGTAATTAACGGTGAGGGCTTGCGCCCGTCGGGAGTTAATCATCCCTATAATCAAATAATAAAACTCCGACATGCTAATTATGAATTGTATGCCCGTCATAAAAGTGAACCGGAAGGTATGTCAAGGGATATCCCGGAATCCTATTTCGCATTGCACTATTCTCATTCCTCTTTCTCAGTGTAACTCTCAACGACCTACAATTATTTGAAAAGTTACATTAAAATATCCAGTGAAATTTAGGCTCGCTACTTTGGCGCCAGAGCCTAATTTCTGTAAATTAGAATTTGACTGCTTAATTTTTCCCTAGCTTGTGATATATAGCTTCCAATTTATTTAAAATTATATAAGCATTGTTGAAACATCATTACACGAATATATATATATAGTCTTAATCAACAAAAATATCTTCAAGCATCAAATATAAAATATATGCACAAATAGTCTTCAAACAAAATTAAATGACTTCAAATTAAACATCATTACACAAATAGATAGTAAATAGAACTACTTAATTACTTAATTAAACAGTAATAATTGACAACTAATTAATTAATACAGCTACCCATGCATGCAGCAAGCTAGCCCGCCCGAGTACGTACTCATCAATCGGTCATTCTGTCATAAAAAATGGTTTTGGATTAGAAAACCTTTTTAATTAATTATGTATAGAATATATAAAGCAAAAAAGGAAATTAAAATTTCTACATCACATTTAAATTACAAATCGACTGTCACACCCCGCGGCCATGGGTCATAACAATACCCCACCGTAAGCATACAATACCGTGTATACTTACAAGACAATTAACAATTCAATCAAGACAATAAGCAATATAAAACAAGTTTCTAAATATAATCAGAGTACACAGTCTGGTCAGAGTATAATACAACCAAGTATCTCATCCGGATACCAACCAAAAGGCTAAACCTAGAATTATATAACAAAATATCTCTAGGGTCATATAAGGTAAACTACCAACGGCCTGCTACTCGCGTGCCTCCCCGGAATCGGATACACCAAAACCTGTAAGGTAACCCGAAGGGTGGGGGTGAGAATAAATTCTCAGTGCGAATTTGCCACAGTTAGATTATTGGACTTGCAATCCATGCAACAGCAATTCAAACAGATATATATTCATAAATAAAAGAATGCATATGCTCGACAACAATTCAACCAGATGAATCACAATTAACGGAATTTCCAAGATGAATTTCAAACATAACACATATTTGGCTTACTCAACTCATTAGGGCTGGTAACAACTATAGATGTTCTTTCGAGCTGGACCCTTTATCAAACCCTCGTCTGTAGGGTTACTGACACCTACAGACGTTCCACCGAGCTGGACCCTTTATCTGACACCCATCTGTAATCGCTTGGCTTAACCGTTTATTAAGGTTTGGTTCAAGTCATATAAAGAAAATCCTCTTTGGAATCCTTCCAATATTCGTAACATTCAATTGACTGTCCAAATACATTAACACGTAGGAGAATGCCACCGAGCCACAAACGTTACACATGTCACCCACGACTCCAAATCACACATCAATACAATCACTCACCCATCGTCCCAACCGGTACTGGGAAAACTGAGGGTCGTTCACCTAAAGCGCTAGAAGGATCCAGGGCTCAAAGTCAGCTATACAGCTCAACTTTGCAAATTCGTCGGATCCAAGTCAGCTATACAGCTCAACTTCGTAAATCCGCTCACATACATAGTCTGTGGTGACTTTCAATCAAAATCAGATCATAATAGATCGACACAAATGGCAACCATACAAGCATGGAAATCATTTCATTCACAATAATTCGAGTTTAATTTGATTAGGCTATGCAAATGATTTATGCAATTCAATGATGCAACAATCAGACATTCAACATGACAAACGAATAAACAATTTAATTCCTGAAAATGAAATATCAAACAAGTCCAAGAATCCCGCACCTGTTTACGACGAATGTATCGCGTACTTATGGATCAGACGTCTCGAAGTGTCCCGCAAAGTCTTGCTCGACCGAGCCTACGCCTATATTACACATAAACTTGGTTTAACCTTGGTTCACAAATTTGGTTCCCGTAACAATTCAATTTACCGATTGGTTAACCCTAATTTGGTCAAAACCTCAAATTAGCTGTTAAACGTTCTAGCAATTCAAGATCAAGAGGTAACCCTATCGATTACAAGTCTAATCAGTGGGATTAAACTAATTAATTCACGATTATGCCCAATTTTGATTTTGGCACAAAACCCTAGAAATCAAAATCCACAATCGATGTGAAATCGGGGAAACAATCGGTAAATAAATAATCAAAGATGCTCAATGAGCTAGTCTACAAGCAATTCAAACACAAATCTCGAGTTTAAAATTAAAACCTGAGAAATCGAGAAATTTGAGATTTTAGAGAGAAACGGAAAGAGAAAGGAATATCGAATAGGAGAGCTAGAAGAGATCTACGGCCGCTTGCTCGGTTCCAACTTTGATTTCTCGCAATAATCGGGGGTTTGAGAGGAAAAGAAAACCCTCTCACTCTTTTTCTTCTCTCTTGGGTGAAAATCACTTAAAAATGGGGAAAGGAATGAAGTGGAAGGGAAAGAGCACATAAATTATGCAAATAAACCCTCAGAATCATCTAGTGCGGATCGCTCACCCGCACTGGATCTGAGTGCGGACGCACTCAGCACTTAGTTGATATTTTCAGCGCTCCGCATGGAAAAAGAACTGGTGTCGGTGCGGGTCATCCACTCGCACTCACCATCAGTGCGGACGCACTCAATACTTAGTGTTATTTTCAGAAAATTTTGGAAAAGTCCGAGCCCAGTGCGGACGCACTGAGACTCCAGTGCGGGTCAGCCCATCCGCACCCAGCACTTAGTCGATTTTTCAGGAATTTCATATCAACACAGAAATTCATGAGTGCGGACGCATTGATATCCAGTGCGGACGCACTGATAGCCAGTGGGGGTCAACCCATCCACACTCACAGAAATTTAGCAAACAATTTTAAGGAAAACAGAAGCCAGTGCGGGTTAGTCACCCGCACTCACCACCAGTGCGGACGCACTGAGCCTAAATTCAGAAAACAATCTAAGGAAAACAGAGGCCAGTGCGGGTCAGCCACCCGCACTCACCACCAGTGCGGACGCACTGAGCCTAAATTCAGAAAACAATCTAAGGAAAACAGAGGCCAGTGCGGGTCAGCCACCCGCACTCACCACCAGTGCGGACGCACTGAGCCTATAAAGTGTCAAACTCTCAAAATTTCGATGCGATTTTGATTCACACTTGACGTACTTGTTTAGAGAAGCATAATCTAATATTTAAACTTCTATTTTGTTAGCACGATTTTCGATTCTTGCTTTTAAATCATTTAAATTTAATAGTAACGATTTCGTAACGTAACATCGGCCTTTTTTAATTATCGCTCAATTATATTGTATTCATTTCTCCTTCCCTGTGATCAACTCACACGTAGCCTTCATCATTATGTCCTATGATATTTGGCAATCCAATAGAAAATGGAGGAATTTCATCACAATGGTCGAAGTCTTCCTCGTCGACCACGTTTTCGACGCCAATTATCCGTATCTTACCGTAAAGGACCACATGTTTTCTGCTATCACAAGGATATTCAACATAGAAGACCTGTTTGGCTTGTTTGGCAAGTATGAAAGGATCATCCTCAGATCCCCATTTTGAGAAATCAACAATCGTAAACCCACTGCCATCGATTTTGACACCGCTCCTGTTGTTGACCCATTTACATAGGAATAAAGGAATAACTAGAAATGCCAAATATGACAACTCCTATATCTCTTCAATTTTACCATAATAGGCTTCTTTCGCGTGAGTCGCCCGTGCATCTCAGGTTCTGGGGTATCCATGTGTAAAGGCTATCTAAGTAACGTCAGAATTCTGTGAGGTGCTTTTACTGTCCTGCTTTGATGTGTAGAACGTGCAACCATTTATGTCATATCTGAAAGGGATTAGTGTCTTAGAACAAACTTAATGTTGTTTTTTGATATGGATTATAGAATGGTTGACAGGAGTCAATTTGTTGCCTAGAAGTTGCATTACTTGTAGTTCATCTATGATTTTAGATTGAGTGACAACCACACTATAAAAGTAATGAACTTTAAAGTATCTCTAGCCAAAGTAATTAGCAAGAAACACTGATTGCACTCGAGGCTAGTGTGACGATTGAATGTTGTGATTTAAGCACAACTCGGACTTGCTGCCGGTTCAATGTCACAGATGCATATAAATGTCTATATAACATCGAATTTGACCATATGTGAACATCACTATGGATTATGTGTTTTTTCGATGATGGTTCACGGGGATGTTAAGTGGGGACCATGAGGGAAGCATTGGATTCCATTTGAATTAGATTTAAATGGACTCATGGTCCATACACCACTTTTGAATGATATTACTTTTGTACCCCTTTAATTAATGCACCCTTCTAATTAATTGGAGGGGTATGATCGTAATCCCTCGTGTCTACTTAAACACATGATCCCTCCATCAAAGCTAAATTCATTCTGGTAAAATCTACTTTTTCTCTCTTCAATTAGATCACTTGTTTGGATCTAATTCTCTCTTCTCCTTCTATTTGATTCTTCTTTCTTGCAAAAGAGAAGAACTGCTACAGTAATGGATCGAGCTACTGTACTCGGATCTGCTAAAGTTCGAGTTGCTACAGTAACCCGTGAACAGTGATTTCTACGTTGCTACAGTAATTCCAGCCAAATAAAGAGATTTGACTCTCTTTTGATCGTCGTTTTGACACCGCGTGATTGATCGCCTTGAAGTCGAGCTGCAAACAAGTCCAGATCAGATCTGATCTGTTATGCCTCTATTTGATCCATGCTTGATCAGATGAGAGAAGATGCGAGCCGCCTCAACTTGATCCAAGCCGATCCACCGCCGTGAGCTGCGCGCCGCCTTGCCTTGATTGGCTAGACCCAATCGGCTTGAGCTGAGCCGATCCATGTTGATCGAATTCGAAGCTGGGTCGTCGAGCCTCCACCCGAGCCGGACCTAGGTCGAGCCGCCTAGGCGATGTTCTGCCATCCACCACCGATCCTCCAAGCCGAGAGGATCAGGTCTGCTGGTTCCGCCTCTTCTAGATCGATTTTGACTTGATCTATTTGAGGTGATGTAATCTAATCCTTGTTTAGATTCAGAATTATGGATGCGCCTCCTCATGTGGCCAAGCGCCTTGTGTCGCCGCCACATCATCTCGCCGAGCTTGATCTATCTCCTTCTTGCATGAGATTGATCTAGATCCATTGGTTCTCGATTTTGATATCTCCTTACCTCCTCGATTCGAGTTGAGATTTGGATTATCAAGAAGCGTATGAGATTGTGTTGATGCGCTATGTGAATGCTATTCAAAGCAATTTGTAGTGTGCTAGCATTCGAATTCGCAAGGGAAAAGGACTGTAGAACTAGCATTCGACCTCCTCTTTTCTCGACTAAACCCTGGTGTGCGAAGTTTGAGGTTTCCTATTTTGGAAACTAGCGAGGCGACTAATCAAGGGTGACTATGGAGCTGGCAACCTATCTCCCTCCATTTAATGGAGAGGTATGTATTATAACACTTTGCTTGATCGTGCGTATAGCACGATCCATAAACTGTGTGGGATTGATTGCATGTTCTATCGTAAGATCATCTCTAGATGTTAGAAAATTTTAAAAATGTACCTGCTAATCTAGAGAATACCGTAACAATATCCCTAATAAGTTATGACAGTGAACGAGGGACCTCTCGCCAGCCATTTCACACTTGGATCTACATGTCCTTGCTGGACTTTGACTCTTTCTTTTAGCCAACTTGCGAATGTGTTGTAATGTTCATTCATAATCCATTGTTCCGGTCTCAAAGGGTACAACTCCTGTAGCACATTTGTGTGCTCGGTAAAGTATGAAGCAATGCTCGTCATGTGTTGTAACACCTTAAAGTGTGCCATTTTATACTCTTCTACACCTTCCTGGATTGAGTTGTGTCTGATTGTTCCTTTGTCGTGTAGTCTGCTCTCGTGTCGTGCTATGGGGACCTTGATAGGTGGTAAATCGGCCCTATAACTGTTGCAAAACTCGAGGACCTCCTCATTTATGTAACCCTATACGATGCTCCCCTCAGGCCGATACCGGTTTCTCACATACCCTTTTAAGAAACCCATGTATCTCTCGAATGGGTACATGTACCTCAAGAATGTCAGACCACATACCTTAATCTCATGAACTAGGAGCACGATTAGGTGAACCATGATATCAAAAAATGAAAGTGGGAAAATCATCTCCAGTTCACACAGAGTGACGACTACCTCTTTATGCAATGCTTCAAGTTCAATCACATCTGTAACTTTGCTAGAAATTGCATTGAAGAAATAACAGAGCTTGTAAATCGTGCGTCTCATGAGTTCTGGGAATATATTTCGGATTGAAACTAGTAGCAATTGTGTCAGCAACACATGACAGTCGTGCGACTTCATCCCTGACAATTTCATTTCATCCATCATCACAAGTTTTTTCACATTAGCATAATATCTGGATGGAACTTTGACACCGTGAAGGCATCGACAAAGCTGTCTCTTCTCAGCTTTTGACAAGGTGTGCATTACTGGATTGAGGTAATAACACTTTCCATCGTTTACAAGTTTGAGATGTAACACTGGTCGTATGCCCATATCCTTCATGTCTCTGTGAGCTTTGATCTCATCTTTAGTCTTACTGGTAATGCCGAGTAACGTCCCAACTAGACTTTCACATACATTCTTCTCGATGTGCATGAGATCGAGGCAATGTCGAACATCTAAATCCTCCCAATAGCGTAAATCCCAGAATATTTGTCACACCCCAAATCCACCGAGGTCTGACAGCCTGCCGCGTGTATCTATCAGATGTCACATATACACGCAAGGCAGTGGATCTTTTATATGCATTACCAATATCCTCATTCGCTGCGTCCGTGTAATGAACCTGAAAATAATCGGGAGGGTGGGGGTGAGAATAAATCCTCAGTGCGAAATTTGCCACAGTTTAGATTATTGGACTTGCAATCAAACTCTATATTCAAAAATGAAACCCAAACCAATAACAGTTCAAACAGATACATATAATCATAAATAACAGAATGCCAATGCACGACAACAGTTTAATCAACCTGCAACACAGTTTACGGAATTTCCAAGATGAATTTCAAACACAACATATATTTTGGCTTAACTCGATTCCTAACTCAGTTCGTTAGGGCTGGTAGCAATTACAGATGTTCTTTCGAGCTGAACCGTTATCAAACCCACATCTGTAGGGTTACAAGCGCCTACAGATGGCCAACCAAGCTGGACCCTTTATCAGACACCCATCTGCAATTGCTGTTTGGCTTAACCATTTTCTAAGATCCGGTTACAAGTCACCAATACAGGTCAACTTGACAAATGCAATCACACGGAATCAAAGTTACATATACAGGTCCACTTTGCTAAATCTCAAGCAAATATATCAAAACCACACATACAGGTCAGCCTCGCACAATTCATTACACATGGTCAACGGATAGGTCACCGTCACCTTATCCAGCCACCTTAACAGGTCGGTATGGCAAATCCATAACAGGTCAAACGCATAAGTCAGCAGCGTCACCCTATCCAGCCACCTAAACAGGTCGGTCTGGCAAATTCTAACAGGTCAAACGCATAAGTCAGCAGCGTCACCCTATCCAGCCACCTAAACAGGTCGGCCTGGCAAATTCATAAACACCGGTCAACGGATAGGTCACCGTTACCTTAACCAGCCACCTAAACAGGTCGGCCTGGCAGATTCATTCACAACAAGCACAATTAATAGAACTAAACAAATAATAACCATACCAACATGCCAATCAACCTTAACTAAAACAATTCAATCATTCTCATTTGTGCAAGAATCAATATGCAGTATGAATTCCAAAATATGCAACAATTAATCATGCAACATGACAAACGAATAAACAGTTTAATTCCTGAAAATAAAGTATCAAACAAGTCCAAGAATCCCGCACCTTATTATGACGAGCGTACCGCTTAATTTAAAGATCAGGCGTCTCGAATTGCCTCGCGAAATCTGGCTCGACTGAGCCTACACCTATATTATACGATTACTTGGTTTAGTTCGGATACATTCTCAAAACTTAGATTCCAAAAGCCGTCTTTCAATTCGTCAATTCTTTTATACCTTTCGGCTCATTTATAATCATTTTAATTCAAGTCCAATTTAATAAGGTCCAAAACAATCAATCATTTCAATTCGATTCAAGTATATCCCAAGGCTTGTATTTTGCACAAAACAACCCTCAATTTAATTTATTTACATTTCAGAGCCATATAGGACTTCCTAATATCAAGCCATGCATATAATATGTCACACCTATAATCACCCTCAATCTGGATTTAATTTAATAACAATACATCATTATAAATAAGAACACGATTTATCAGTTATTATTTTATTTGTTTCCTTTATATTTATTTTAATCTAATAGTCTAAAATCACGTCCAATAAATCCACTCCAATTCATATTCACTCTGACAATCCATATATGTACAGTCCAGATCATTTTAAATTAAAACAGTCCAACTCTAATCTAAATTTTGAGATGCATAATTCATTTTTGAACTATGTTATATTTCAATTCAATTTAATTAAAGGCCCATAATTTAGCAAAGGTTTAAGCCTCTAATTAACAATTCACAATTCATTTCAAGTCCATTATAACTATTTTCACTTTCAAGGCCCATGTATAAAATTCTCATGCATGTCATACATTTTAATCCAATGGCCTACTTATTTAATTTAGTCCAATGCATACATATGGCCGGTCTTATACATAAATTTCACCACATTTACAATTTGGCCCCCTTCACTTACATTATAAAAACCTAAATTTTAAAGCCGTGTTTTATCCGACAAATTATGCCAACTAGAAAAATTTCAGGTACCGTAATAATTCTTTTTATCCTTTTTAAAAATCTGGCAAGCCTATTAGTACCAAGGCCCAAGCCTTGTTCTAATTCATTAATAAATTAGACATAGGCCCAACAAAAATCAGAGCCCAATTAATTTATTTTCAAGGCTTATAAAATACAAGCCCAATTCACTCATGGCCCATTTTATTCAAATCACGTATATGGCTGGCCATCTTATTAAAATTTACATTCTTTCACTTAGGCCCTTATAATTTCTACAATTCACGTATGACCTACAATTTCCCATGACAGCCCCAAATAGCATAAGTTTTAAACTTTGGTCCCTGTCAATCCAATATTCTGGTAAACATGTAAAACCAGACAGTACCAATTTCGGGTAATTAGCACAACACCACTAACTCAACAATACATCAAACAAGGCATCAACAAGTCAGTAGCAAGGCACAAGCCACAAGTCAGCACCTTTGCCGGGAAAATCAACAACCCGAGCAAAGGTGAAATTAACAACAATTCATTTTACAAAATACAACCAATTGAACAAGAGAATCGATAATTTACCCAATTAGGGCAAGCACAAAGAAAAGGGCAATAGAACGGTTGTCAGAAAAATCGAACACCAGAACGGCACCAAGCAACACCGAGGCAGCACCAATCAAGCACTCGTGCAGCACCAAACCGAACCCTAATTTCTAGGGTTTCGGATCCTAGGCGGGTCTGACGGGTCTGGCGGGTCGGACCGGGAAGGAAAGGGAGAGATGAGGCTGTGGCGGCGGCGGCGCTGCTGGCCGTGGCAGCGGCGGAAGGGAGGGGGCCAGCCCCTGTTTTCGGTGTAGAAGAGAGGGGAGGGAGTGGGGTTTGGGGTTTCCCAAACCGAGAAGGAGAGAGAGAGGAGAGGGGGGGTGTGGGCGTGGGCGTGGGCGTGGGCGGCTCGCCGGCGACGGGATGGGGCGGAGGGGGCGGAGCCCCTCTCTTTTTTTCCTTTCCTTTGGCGTAACAGGGAGGGAAGGGGACGGGTGGGGAGGGGGGGCTGGGTCTGTCACGGGTTGGGAGGGAGAGGAGAGAAAGAGAGAAGGGAGAGGGTGGGATATTAAATGGGTTGCTTTAAGATTCGTGCTGGGTGGGATGGGTGGCTAATAAAATTCCAACACTTAATTTGTAGCATTTAAGATCCGTGCTAGATGAATCAAATGGTCTAAACAATTCAGAATTTAACATTGTTTCTTTATATTGGTTTTAAAGTCTGTTTCTTTTATAAATTCGAATCGAAGTTTCGTAAAATTTTGCAATTAATTTCGTATGAATATTTTGTACTTTTATTTCTCTATTCTAATATTCAAATCATTTGGTATTAATTGTACATCTCTATTTATATATATATATTTATTTGATTAAACTCCTATAATTCATTAATAAACAAGATTTATAAATTTCATAATTTATGTGTACAAATAATTCGTATTGTTATATTTTAAATCTAGAGTTCAACTAGGTCAATTACTTAACGAGTCAATTTATTTCCTTTTCTAAAATTCCATGAACTCGTAACAAATTTTTCTAAGTTATGAATTTACCGAATAGTCACAATTTATCTATAGTGCTATATTTTATTTTATGTTTAACTCTAACTTTTAATATACATAATTTCATACTTCCTTTATATTTCGAAATTTTAGTTTCGTTTTAGTCGGTCAGAAGTTTTCTGAACGATCGTTTAAATTAATTAAACTTTTTATTTAAACCAAATGATTGATTAAGAATTTTAATCATGTTTTAAAATTTCAGAATGTAACAATATTGATTTCTTTTTCCAGGTCGTGGCAGCCTTATTGAGCGATGACTTTCTTTTCTTACTTTTTCCGAAGTCATTCAAAATATCCTTTATCCTATCATGCACTTGCTTGCCGGACAGTGTACGAGGGGCTTTTCATTTCTCGTCTTTTCCGTTAAAGGCTTCTTTATTCCTCCGATATGGGTGGTTACGCATAAAGAATCGACGATGACCCATATACACATTCTTATTTGAATGACTTAAATACAAATCATCCGTCTCTTCTTCACAGATAGGGCACGCTTTTCGTCTTATGACACTATAACCAGACAAGTTGGTATACACTGGGAAATTATTTATGGTGCAAAATAGCATAGCCCCTAATGTGAATCTCTCATTCCTATATGCATCGAAATCCTCCACTCCATCAACCCACAACTTCTTTAGGTCCTCGATCAATGAAGCAAGGTAAACATCTATGTCATTTTCGGGTTGCTTGGGGCCTGTAATTAGTAATGTCATCATGATATACTTGCATTTCATGGTTAACCACGGAGGAAGATTATAAATACACAATAGATCCGGCCACGTGCTATACTTATTACTCGTGTTACCGTGCGAATTCACGCCATCTGAACTAAATCCAAATCTTACTTTTCTTATCTCATCACTAAATTCTCTATGCTTCCTGTCAATGTTACTCCACTAAATAACATCTATGGGGTGTCATAATTTTCCATCATTTTTTCGGCCTTCGGCATGCCAACACATTAATTTTGCATCATTTTTATTTGCGAATAAATGTCTTAGTCTCGGTAGCACGGGAAAGTAAATGTAAGGCTTTAACCGGAGGTCCATTCTGGTCTAAATCATCATCACAGTTACTCTTGTCATTTGTCTCGGGTTTCCTATACCGGTCTGCACCGCATTTTGGACAGTTTACCATATCTTTGTAAGGGCCTCGAAACAATACACAATCATTTAGACATGCATGTATTTTTTTGTACTTTCAGACTCAATGGACACAACATTTGTTTGGCTCTGTAACATGAATTTGGGAGCTTATTGCCATCGGGAAGCATCTCTCTCATGAGTTCTAATAATTCACTAAAACTTTTATCACTCCAATCATTACTAGCCTTCAAATGATACAGTCTCAGAACAGCTTGTAATTTTGTAAATCTAGTACAACCGGGATATAATTTTCATTTGTAATCATTTTTAAATTTATCTGAAAATTGTCCGTATTCCTTTTCTGTAAATTCCTGCTCAACCTCAAGATAAATATCATCAAAGTTATCATTATTAAGGTTTGAATCATAATCATCACAGCTAAATTCACTACCAATTCTACTACCAATTTCTCCATTACCAATATCATCACCAATTTCCTTATTTTCCCCACCAGAAATCTCATTTGCATTAAATCACTATTATTACAATTACCAGCACCAATGCTAGTTTGCCCAACATCACCACAATTTCTCCTTTCTTTGATCCCTCACCGTGTCATACCCAATGTGTGTAGTCACTTCTAAACCCATTAAAAATCAAATGCATTTTAATATCAATAGGGTCAACAACCGTTCTAATATTATAACAGTCACGACAGGGACAACAAATATTTTTTTCTCTCACCTTTTCACTGTGTCTCTCAGCACATTTTATAGATTCATCAACACCCAACCTAAACTCGGGACTATTACAGTCTCGATCATATATCCAAACTTTTCGCAGAACCCTTTCTGTCTCGGGATCCATATCTGCAATTGAAGATATAAAACAACAACAAGATTAATTAATGTCTTATATCATTTCCATTCAAAGCTTATATATAGGGCTGGTGCACAATCCTAACACACTCTTTGAATGCTAGACGTCTCATTAGTGAACAAATGTAAGCAGATTTAGCATTTAAGGAAAATTCAGTAGCATTTCCCCTATGCTCCCCAGGTACGTGTAAGAACCACCTCCGGCCGTTTAGACACAGAAATGAACAATACCTACTCTGGGAACAGTAAGGAGAAATGCAACCAAATCTTTCTTAAATGCTAAATCTGCTTACATTAGTTCACATCCTAGATGAGACAACAACATTCAAAGAGCAGTTCCAAATCAGAGACTATTCAAACTTAATCCCAATCGAATTAATTTTGAACGGGCACCGACCTATAAGAGGCAACCTAATTCATGATGTTCTGGACACTATATATGGATCACCATACACCGACCTATATATAGCATGCTATGCATAGCATAGAGCCCCTCCATGCAACGCCTTGGATTTCAACTTTTCAAAATCCTAATGGTCGATCCGAACCGTTCATCTTGTTCTCCATATTAATATGTGTTTAGGGACCAAATTTTACATTTTTTAGAATTTTTTTACTATTTCTTTAGATTTATTGAAAATCGCTGTTTTCAGCAAATCTGGACCATAAAAAAATCGTTGTATATATATATATATATAGAGAGAGAGAGAGAGAGAGAGAGATGGGCTACGGTGAGTTGCGAAGTAAAACGCGTTTCTACTTCACGCCGTATTTTTATTTTGAAAGTCCAAACGACCGACTCTAACCGTTAGATGTTTAATCCATATTGAAATGTGCTTGGAGACCAAATTTTACATTTTTTGGAATTTTTTTACTATTTATTAAGTATTTTTGAAAATTGTTGTTTTGTTGTGAACAGTGAAAAACAGTAAAATTTTCTAGATCATCAGATCAGCAACTTTCAAAATTGTTTAATAAATAGTAAAAAAATTCCAAAAAATGTAAAATTTGGTCTCCAAGCACATTTCAATATGGAGAACAAGATGAACGGTTCGGATCGACGTTTTGAACTTTAAAATCACAAAATATGAGCGTGAAGTAAAATAGTCGCTTTACTTCGCAACTCACCGTAGCCTATCTATGTGTGTGTGTATATATATATATATATATATATATATATATATATATATATATATATATATATATATATATATGTATATATATATGTATATATATATACATATATATAGTGGCTAATATCAAAACGTTTGCACCAACCCTCCCGTGCAACCGAGTGAGTTTCCGATTTTTAAAGTCCAAATGATAAATCTGAACCGTTAGATGTGTTCTACATATTAAAATCTACTTGGAGACCAAATTTTACATTTTTTGGAATTTTTTTACTATTTATTAAGCCACTTTGAAAATCGTTGATCCAACGGTGGCTTCTGATTTTACTGTTCCAAACAGCCACCGTTGGATCAGCGATTTTCAAAGTGGCTTAATAAATAGTAAACAAATTCCAAAAAATGTAAAATTTGGTCTCCAAGTAGATTTTAATATGTAGAACACATCTAACGGTTCAGATTTATCATTTGGACTTTAAAAATTGGAAACTCACTCGGTTGCACGGGAGGGTTGGTGCAAACATTTTGATATTAGCCACTCTCTCTTTCTATATATATATATACAGTGATGAGGGTTCCAATATTTCATGCCTTCCATACCTCATCATACCTATATTTTGTATCATCATTTTTAAAGTCCAATTAATATGTCGATCCGAACCGCTTAGTTGGCTATTCATACTAAAATATGCTTAGTGATGAAATTTTATAATTTTTAGAAATTTGTTACTATTTTTTTAGATAGGTAGAAAATCACTCCTTTTGAATGGTCCAAATATAGTGATTTTGTACCTATCTTAAAAAATAGTAAAAAAATTTCAAAAATTATAAAATTTCATTCAAGTATATTTTAGTATGGAAATGATGTTCAACGGTTCGGATCGACAATTTAGACTTTGAAAACAAAGATATACAATATGAGGTATGATGAGGTATGAAAGACATGAGGTATTAATTGGAACCATCCTCACAATATATATATATATATATATAGTATGGCTAATTTGCTGCCAGCAGCATTTCAGCAAAGTGCTGCCAACTCTGTAAGCCGTTGGATCTGAAATTAGATTCGTGCCTTGAGACGCTGATTTGAATTGACGGAAGAAGAAAAATCAGCTCCGTTTCCACTTTCGATTGACCTGTTCGGCTCTCTTTCTCTCTCTCTCCGCTCAATCTCTGTTTTTTTTTTAAAACCCTCTCCGCTCAATCTCGTTTGAAGAAAACGAGAAATCAGCGCTCTATCCCCGCTCAATCTCTCTCTCCGCTCTCTATCCCTCTCTCGTTTGCGCGCTCTCTCTCTCTATCCCTCTCTCGTTCGAACTGTTATGCCTCGCTCAATCTCTCAATCTCCTTCTCAGCCTTACGAGAGATCACCGCTGTGCCTCGCCTCCCCATAGTGGTCCTCCTGTCTGGCCGCCTCTCCCTGGTTAGCGTTACTCCAGGTCAGCCCAACTCGAGGTACAAGTAGGGAGGGAAAGAATTTCTGGTATGAGTGCTGATTAGAATTTTTCTGGTAAATAATTTCTGAAAATTGCTGATTTTAGCTTGAACAAGCTAACTGGTGCTATCCCGAATATTTGTACAAGCAATTTATTGCTTGAGGAGTTGAGACTTCCTGATAATTTGTACAAGCAATTCTATATTTCCGTGGCTATAAATCTGGTACATCTATATTGTACTTGATATTTATTTTGGATTTTAATTCTTTCTTTCTCTTTGTTTCTCTGAATTTAAAAATATTAACTTTTATTTTCTGTAGATGGTTGTCAGCTGAGCCTAGATGAAATAAAAGAAGAGCCTTCCTTCACATTCTGTTCAAATCCTAGAGAAGTTAAAGTGGACTTTTATGACACAAGAGGTATATTTACCATAAAAAATACTAGCACCGGTATGGTCAAAAGCGAATGGCCCACCATTTTTTTAGGTGTTGCTTTGACTGGTACCAATTTTATAGTACAGGTACACAACTTGGATGTTTCTTTCACTGGTACCAATTTTACAGTACATGTACACAATTTCTTTAGGTGTTGCTTTTGTTACTATTTAAACAATTGATCAATTTCACAGTTCGTGTAGCTTGCAAATGCTGAGTGGTAAGTACATATATAGGCACTTCAAAGAAAATTAAAATCTGTAATTTTTTATTGGACCAGAGGAAAATTTCAGTTTTAATTCTTATTCTGTAATTTTTTTAGAGCTGCCAGACTAAAATCTGAAACTGACTCTATATCAATTAACTTTAATTATCTTGCTTCTCCTCAACGAACTTAGATATATATCCATCAAAACTTTCTGATTTTCTATTTTTGTTGCATTATAATGCTAATTTCTGGTTTATGGTTTGTTTTTCAATGTGTAGGTATTAGGTGCAGTTCAGAATCAGATGTCAAGAGAGTTCCAGCAAAGGCATGGATGTAATTAGAGCATTATGTTAGGAAGTTAAGCAAGTCCCAGCAAGGGCACTGATGTAATTAGAGCATTATGTTAGGAAGTTAAGTGAGTCCTAGCAAGGGCACTGTGTACAAAATTAAAGATGTGTGTATAGTTTTGTAAGTGTAACAACCTTATATTTATCAATGAAAAAGTGCCTCTGGTTTCAGAAAAATTTGTGTTTGCTTATCATTGTTTTTAATCTATTTTCTTGCTGAAAATTGTTGTTTTCCTGTCTGTACCAATACTGGTATGGATCTGATTTTCTACTGTGCATCAACTGTTTGTGGTATTGCTCAAGTAAATCTTTTCCTGGTACAAGATTCCCAAGTGCAATCTTCTTTTTTTGTATCCGCTGCCTTTTCAATTTAACCTTTCTTACAACTGAGCTGGTACAGGAAAGTAAAATGACTGACAGAAAAAACAAAAGAGAGAAAATTTAAAAAATGCAAAAACTTGGAATTTTACAAAAAAAAGGCCCATTATCTTCTCTTCCATGTACCAGTCAGTTTCCGTACCAGTGTAGTATCTTTTTCAACATATACAACTTAACTTCTCCAATCTCTTGCATCAGTTTATGACATGATAATGTTGGTTTAGTGTTCTACATAAATCTTGCATCAACTTAGAAATCACAACAAAATACAGAGAGCAACGATAAACAAAGCACCCTTTCTATGACTATACCAAAAATAACATCATTCATAAAAAGCACCACATCATAAAAATTACACTTTTATTAAGACACCAACTTTGATCATGTTTATACAAACATGAATTTACAAAATATTACTTCTATGGTTCTATCATTATACTAAAATTACCTTTTTTATGACTATACCTAAAATACCCTTCTATTATGTTCATACAGACATGATAATTACAGTAAGAACTCGTTGATTGTATATTACTTTGTTCTAATTACCAAAGATACTGTTACGTTACGAAATTTTTACAATTAAATTAAAATGATTTAAAAGAAAGAATCAAGTTAATTGTGTTAATAAAATGGAAGTTTAAACCTTAATTAAGGTTCCCCTAAATAAGTAAGTTAAGTGTGAATCGAAACCGCATCGAAATTTCGAGATTTTAAAATTTTATAGGCTCAGTGCGGATGGGATTGACCCGCAGTGCGGGTGGGTGCATCCGCACTCATGCAATTCTGTGTTGGTCTGAATTTTCCAAGTACTGAGTGCGGATGGATGGACCCGCAATGCGGGTGGAAGGCATCCGCAGTTGGCTCAGACTTTTTCTGGAATTGTGTCTAAAATTGACTAAGTAGTGAGTGCGGGTGAGGGATCCGCAGTGCAGATGGGTGCAGCCGCACTCATGAATTTCTGTGTTAAACTTCCTGAAATCGGCTAAGTACTGGGTACGGATGAGGTTGACCCGCAGTGCGGGTGGAGTTCATCCGCACTAGGCTCGGATTTTCTGAAATTTCTGTTGACAACTTTCCAAGTCTCGAGTGCGGGTCAAGCCACCCGCAGTGCGGATGGGTGCATCCGCATTCAGGGAAATTTTAACCCTAAAACTCAAATCCAACCTTCTCTCTCTCTCTCTCTTCACCATTCCCCATTTTCATGAGATTTTCGCCCAAATAGAAGAAAAAGAGTGTGAGAAGTTCTCGTTTCTTCCAGACTTCCGATTGTTGCGAGAAATCGAGTTTGGAACCGGGTAGGCAGCCGAGGATCTCTCCTAACCCTCTTATTTGGTATTTCTTTCTCTCTCTATTTCTTTCGAAACCTCGAATTTTCTCGATTTCTCGGATTTTCGTTTTAAACTCGAGATTTGTGTTCGAATTGCTCGAGGACTAGTTCCTCTACACTCCTTACTAGTTTGTTTGTCAATCTTTTTCCCGATTTCTTCCGATTTGTGAAATCTGATTTCTAGGGTTTCGTGCCAAAATTGAAAGTTGGCATAATCGTGATTTGATTTGCTTAACCCAACCAATTAGACTTGTAATCGGTATGGTTGCTTCCTGGTCGTGAATTTTTAGAACATTTAACGGCTGATTTGAGGTTTTGACCAAATTAGGGTTAACCAAACGGTAAATTGAAATTAACCGAGAACCAAAGTAGTGAAACTGTGACTGAATGGTTACCTAATTATAATCGTGTAGGGTTTGAAGGAACCCGAGGTAAATGGTGTGATTTGAAAGGTTGTAAGTAAGAAATCAGGAATTGAACGGATTGGTACCAAAGGATAGGAAATTGATTAAGGTGTAAGCCTGATGTAACTCGAGTAAATGTTTCCAATAGTGAACCAATGTTAAACCAAGTATACGTATAATATAGGTGTAGGCTCGGTCGAGCAAAACTTAGCGAGGCAATTCGAGACGCCCGATCCGTAACTAAGCGGTACGCTCGTCATAATAAGGTGCGGGATTCTTGGACTTGTTTGATACTTTATTTTCAGGAATTAAACTGTGTATTCGTTTGTCATGTTGAATATCATTGACTGCATCACTGAATTGCGTAGAGCATTTGCATAGCCCAATTAAATTAAACTCGAATTGATCTGAATTGAATGATTTGCATGCTGGTATGGTTATAGGTTATGTTGATCTATTGTGATCTGATTTTGATTGAAAGTCACCACGAACTGTGTATGTGAATGTATGTGAATGGATTTACGAAGTTAATCACTTGGATCCAATGAATTTGCCAAGTCGGGCTGTATGCTGACTTGGATTCCCAGGATCCTAAATGGCCTTAGGTGAACGGCCCTCGATATTCCCAGTACCGGTTGGGACGAGGGAGGGTGATTATGTTATGAGATGTGTGATTGGAAATCGTGGTTGACTTGTGTAACGTCTATGGCTCGGTAGCATTTTCCTACGTGTTAATGCATTTGAACGGTCGATTGAATATGACGAATATTGGAAACGATTCTAAAGTGGATTTTCTTTACATGATTTGAACCAGACCTTAATAAACTGTTAAGCCAAGCGGTTGCAGATGGGTGTCAGATAAAGGGTCCAGCGGTTGGCCATCTGTAGGTGTCAGTAACCCTACAGATGTGGGTTTGATAAAGGTTCAGCTCGAAAGAACATCTGTAATTGCTACAAGCCCTACTGAACTGAGTTAGGAATCGAGTTAAGCCAAAATATATGTTGTGTTTGAGATTCATCTTGGAAATTCCGTAAACTGTGTTTCAGGTTGATTAACTGTTGTCGAGTAGTGGCATTATGTTATTTATGTTTTCTTATATAACTGTTTGCATTGTTGTTGTTTGGGTTTCATTATTGAATATAGAGTTTGATTGCAAGTCCAATAATTCAAATGTGGCAAATTCGCACTGAGAATTTATTCTCACCCCCACCTTCCCCGTTATTTTACAGGTATTGGTGCGACTGATTCCGGAGAGGCACGAGAGTAGTAGGCCTTAGTAGCTTACCAGTATATGACCCTAGATATCTTTTGTTGTATAGATTTAGGGTAGGCCTCGTGGTTGGTATCCGGATGAGATACTTTTGTTGTATTATATGCTGACCAGACTGTGTACTCTGATATATATATTAGAAACTTGTTTGAATTGCTTGTTGTTTGGTTTGAAATGTGAGTAGCCTTGTAAGCATACACGGCGTTGTATGCTTACGGCGGGGGACTGTTACGACCCGTGGCCGCGGGGTGTGACAGCTCTCTTCGGTGGTATCAGAGCTCAAGGTTTAAACCCTAACCAGACTGATAGGATACGTGAGTGGGGTACGTTATACTTGGGGTCGTCACGGCTAACGACTTGTTCGTTCTATGAGATAAGTATATGCAAATATAATGATTATTTTCTTCTTATTTAAGAATTATGGAAGGACGTCGAGGTAGGGGACGACCTAGAATCAGGAATCGGGATCCTATCCAGGATCCACAGAACGAGCCAATCGTTCAAGCGAGTGAGGCCGGATCTGCAGGGCCTGAGGTCCAGAGAGTTGATCTTGGACCTGGAGGTGCGCAGAACCGGGATCGAGACCTAGATGATAGGTTGATTGCGGCATACGAGAGAGGTCGCCAGGCGGAGAGACGCGACGCGATACCGGAGGTTCAAAGAGAGGGTCCTGAAGTGTTTAGGAGGTTGTACGACTCCTTCATGCGCCTTAAACCACCTCAGTTTAATGGCACCGGCGAGTATGCCGCTGTTGAAGAATGGCTCGCGAGCATGAATGCGAAGCTAGTTCTATGTAGAGCACCAGAGCAAGATATGGTGGAGCTGGCAGAGCAGCAGTTAGAGGATGGTGCTAGGTTTTGGTGGGATGGAGCCTGACGTAGTTATGTCGGGGAGGAGGAGAGCGTAAATGAAATAGAGATTTTAGGGAGAGACGGAGGAGACGGAAAATAATTTCGCTAATCGCTCCCGTTATTTTCTGATGATCAGCGCAAATCTGATTGATGAATGAACGGTAGATATTATTGGCAGCACTTTGCTGAAATGCTGCTGGCAGCAAATTAGCCATACTCTATATATATATATATATACAATACAATTAATAATCTGGTCAAACTAATTATAGACAGAAAATTAAATTAATGACATAAATTAAAATAACAGAAAAATAAATAATATTTAACCTTGAGGGAATAATTACTGTAAAGGGGAGTGGTGCCTTAAATCCAAATGACTCAAAAATTAATGTGGCATGCTGATCATCGATGGTCGGATATATATATATCGCCTTAAATTCGTTGCTTGCTTTAAATTCGCTCACAGGGAGCTAGAGTTAGATTGCTGGGAGAGAAAATTACCAAGGACTCGCCCTTTTATTTTTTAGAGAAACACCATCGGTTAAACTAATGCACATACATGACCTAGGTTCTAATTATTTACCACCACTGCTACTAAAAAATATCTCCTTCGGTCCAGTAATGACATCAGTCATTGTTGATCAACCCAAAAGCCAACAGATCATGAAACAACCAGATGATAAAAGTAATTCCCTCAGTGCCATCGTATGTTTAGTCAAACCAATGTGGAAGAGTCGCCTAGTACTAACTATTTGTTAAATTAAACCGATTGCAAAGGAGGGGGACAGGAGGGGGTCCATCAACGCCATCGGTTTGTTATCCAAAACAGATGGTAAAAAGTTCAACGTAATTACAGCGCTGTCACTCATGACATACACCATCAGTGCGGAAGCACATCCAATAATAAAGGAGCGATGGCAAAAAAGTATTTTGTAGTAGTGATTCTACACGTGCTCATGTACGTTTTATAACTGAGTTGAGTGCATATGACTGTACATTGTTCAAGAATTTTGATCACTATTGTTGGCGAATTTCTAGGTGCACACGACGAACTCAAATCGTCTGCCCCCCGGGGTGCAGGAAAATCCTGCCCCCTCTATCTCTGCAACTGGAACCGATCACTGTTAAAGGCAACCGGTCACTGTTCATTTTTGAGTTGGGGGCCCACTAACAGTGACTCTGGGGGCAGAAATTTCCTGCCCCCAGGAGGGCAGATGATTCGGTCTCGCACACGACATACTCCCATGCAGTGTTATCAGAACCGGACCGGACCGGTTGGTTGGCCGGAAAAAACCAGAACCAGTCACCTGTCCGGTTCTTTTAAATTATCGGTTGTGCTGTTGTATCAGTGAAAAACGATTTTATCCCCCGGTTCTTGTCAAAATGTCGCTGGAGAAAATCGGGTTAAAACACGGTTCAAATCAATTTCGCTAGAATGTTGCTTCTTATATTATATCTTCCTCTTGCAGAACTCTTGAGTTTGCCTGTCTTCCAATTTCGTTAGGTTTTCAATTCCCTGCCCTTTCTCCATACAGTGAGATGAAAAGAAATGAGAAATTAGATCTCCTTTCTCCTTCATTCTGCTTATATTTACTGTGGTGTATTGCACATAGGCTCAAGGAAATTCTTAAGGCTATGTTTGAAACGAAATCACCAAAGAACCTTCATCAAATACTGTAAGTATTCTCATCTGATCATGTAATTCGAATTTGAAGTCCATGCACTTGAAAAGCTTGAATTTTGAGATGATTGTATTGAATAGATGAATGCACTGAAGGTGTTTGATGAAATGCTTAAACCAAAATAAGATTTAGATGAGAGTGGTAGAGTTATCAATTATTGTGTCTAATTGTCTAGTACACCTGACCTATACTAGCAGCAACTATTGTTTGTGATGAAATTCTACTGAATACCTGCTCCAGAGGTTGGCCATTGCAAATGCCATCTACAAGAGAAAGCAGATCAAGTAAACAAGATGCACAATGCATGTATACTCTTTGCAATAATCTTTTTGAAGGAAGAACATTTTTGATAATTAGTTATTAGTATTACAATTATTATGTTGTATAATCATATTCTAGTTTCTTTTATTGAAAAGTACATGTCATTATCATCAAAGATGTGAAATATGAGATCTATAATTACAAAAGCTAATATAAGGCCCTATCAAATCCAAGTCAGGTCGGCTTGATACTGGTACTGTTGAATTAGGTCTTCATACAAACCGGAATGATATCAATTTAGTACTGGTAATTGTACAGGTGGTAGTATTGGACCTAATAGATATAGTCAGTTGGTGCTTCTAGACTTCGGTTGGTAGTTTTGCATGAAACCGTAAATTCCAAAACAGTGGAGTTTTTGGTTTTTCTTTTTTCTATGTACCAATTAGTTTTGACATGCCATATTTATCTTTGCTTCAAAGAAAATTATGAAACTTTGTTTTAAGTATATTTTTGAAGAACCTAATCATTACTGTTTTGCAGGGACTATATCGGCAACTAATCTTAAGAAAAATATATTTGTCCATTTGCAAATGCAACAAAAGATTGATGAACTTGACAACAAAAAACAAAGGTTAAATGAAGTAGATGAACAAATTCATTCTGACGAAGACCTATCTCCTATAGATCTTACTAACGACGAAGATGGCGACGACTACTTCATGTCTCGTACCACATCCGGTGCTCAACCATCTATTAAGAGTGCTTTGCATACAAAAGAAGAAAAAAAAGAAGGTTGATTTAGCAATGTCCAAGTGGGTGATTAATGCCGGGGTGTCTTTTTTTAAGAATCGTAACTTTTTGTTTTTAAATTTAATTAGATGCTGGTTTATTTTCTTAGTCAGTTGAAATGTTAAAACTTTTATTTTTGATGTATGAGGCTACTTGAGGCGTGTGAGACTATTTGTAACAATAGACTTGTTTTTTTTTTACTTTGAAATGATATTTTGGTATTGTTAATTGTCTCTTATGTTATTGACGTGTATTGAAGCATCCAATTGTGATTTATTAGAGATAGGAAATATTGTTGTGTTTTTGCAAGTTTTTATTCTCTGATGTTTGATGTTGTGATTTGCTTTATGTGCGTTGTTTGGTCAGACTTTGTAGGTCTGTTAACGGGTTGCATTAGGATGGTAGATAGTTGTCTTTGTATGAGGTGTTGTAATGACGTTTTTGCGATTTCCCTTTAACTATATTCATTGGTTGTTGCTACCAATTTTTTTTTTAAAAAAAGAAGGTTTATCTTATAAGGACTTAGACAAGAAAAATTAAATAACTTGTTGATATTTCAGGATGTTAGTTGTAATTGTATTAAAAAACCAGTAATTGAACTGGTTGAACCGCTGGTCCGACCAGTGAACCAATGAACCGGAGGTCTACCGGTTTGATGTCCGGTCCGGTTCTGATAACATTGCTCCCATGCATGAATTAAAAAAAGATGGGCAGATTTCAGGAACCTCCTAGAAAATGCATTAATTTTAATTTCTTTTCTCTTGATCAATGGCTTTGGGAACAGGTTAATTAATGGCGCATATAAATGGTTATAATAAATCCTGTTGGAAATTACTAATTCAAAGAGTTCTATATATCTGGCCAATATAAACAATGATTAACTCATTAATTATATTTTTTTTATATATATAGTTTGGCTCCATGGCTCGGGAAACGCCAATATGAATTTAAGTAACTATTAAGCGTTAATGTTCCATAATGTTTGAAAAATGTATATGATTCAACAAAGGGATCGACTAACAGTCCCCCTAGTTCAGTCCCCTATCTGTCCCCCGCACTAAAAGACAAAAAAAATAGTTAAAACGTGTTAACTACCACCAAAGAGCAAGATTAATGCTATTTTATTAATAGTCAAAACGTATAGTATTCATACCTACGAATTTATAGTATTCATACTTATTATCAGAACCATTCGTCATATGTAAACACAAGTTGGAGGGGACCGGTAACGACCAGGGGGACCTCTGACGTCTTGTGACAGTCTGGATTGGGGACCGCAACCGTCTGAAAGCGACATTTGCCAAGATTGGAGACCACTACAGCGAATCTATATATTATTCATATCTAAATAAAGAAGTATTCATATCTAAACAAATGAAGTATTCATAATGGCGATTACGAAGTATTCATACATGTTTGAAATAATTTATACAATTCAAAATTCAAAGTCAGATTCATCTCTCTCACCCCCACCTCTTTCAAGAAGTATTCATACTGACGATTACGAAGTATTCATACATGTTCAAAATAATTTATACAATTCAACATTCAAAGTCAGATTCATCTTTCTCACCCCACCTCTTCCAAGAAGTATTCATACTGACGATTACGAAGTATTCATACATGTTCGAAAAATTTATACAATTCAAAATTCATTGTCAGATTCATCTCTCTCACCCCCACATCTTCCAAGAAGTATTCATATCTAACATGAAGTATGCATATCTAACAAATGAAGTATTCATATCTAACTAATAAAGTATTCATATGTTTCACTTTGACAACCTTCGCTAGGCTAGCATGGACCCCTCCAATGGTGCACCACGCTCTCCCGCCCGGATCTCGATGGTGCACCGCACCCTCCTCGCCTGATTTCGTCGGATCTCGATGGTGCATGACGCTCTCCTCGTCGAATCTCGAAGGTGCACCACGCTATCCTCGCTAGATCTCGACGGTGCACCACACTCTTCTCGCCGGATCTCGACGGTGCACCACGCCGAGAAAGAGACTCGGAGAAGGAAGCCGTGGAGAAGGAAAATTTGAAGTTCAGCGAGTTCAGCGAGAGATTTTCAATTATAGTTAGCGGGGAACTACTAATGATTGCATTAATTAACTACCATAAACTATTAATCGGGGGGACAGATAGGGGACTGGAAAGGGGGGACAGTATCTTTACACTAAAAATTAATATTGCTAAATGTAAAGTGATCATGACTCCTATACGCATGATTTGGTTATGATACAATTAGTAAATCTCTGGATGGTTTAATTAGGAATATCATATCTGAAAATTGTAGAAGCATTAATTATTAGCAAAATGATGGATTGGAAATAATTATCCAACTGTTAAAAGTTGGTGGAAGTTTATCTTATTAGCAAAATATGTCACTAATCATAACGTACAAGAATTTCTTTTTTTAGAAACTAATTTTAAAGATAAAGTACTAATTTATTTAGGTTAGAATAAAGTTCGATATAGGCCATCAATGAAAAATCATTTTTTCTGGTTAGATGGATAGGAGATTGCATCCAAATTAAAATGTTTATACCCTCATGTCATTCATAATATTGTTGTCACTAAACCTAAGTTGATGATGTTTTTTAGCACATTATGATACATAATTACATACTTCTTTCAAGAGGCAATAGTAGGAATACATTTATTAGAATGGAATAGACTCTCATTGCAATTCAGTCTTTTATTCTTAATAATATAGAGGATAGGATTAAATGGACAAGGTCATCTGATGACAAATTCTGATCAGTTCAGTCCTTTTAGTTTATTAGAGTTTGGTGGTATTTCAAACAAGAAAATTGATAGTATATGAAAATCTAAAATACCAGTCAAACTTTAAAAAATTATATGTTAGTTAAAAGGAACAGAATATTAACTATATATATATAATCTTATGAAAAGAGGATGAAAAGAAAATTATGCTTGCTGGGAATACTGGAAATTTTCGAAGATCTTTCTGTTAATTGTTCGTTTTGTATTCACAATTTGAAGTTGGATATATAGCTTCCTTTAATGAATTTAATTGTTGATGCAATATTATTAGGATTTATGGTTTTATTGATGCACTAATTCCTTTTAAGGATATGATTTTAGTTAAATTGATAAGAAGTGTTGTTATTTGGTAATTTTGTTAGCTAGATCAACATAACATAGCATTAACTTTAAGGGGAATTCAGTCAAAACTATAAAGAGCAATATGTGCTAACTTTATTACACTGACTTCTTTGGTCGTGTAATACTAAAGGGGGTGATTCATTTTTTAAACTTACTCTATAATCATGTTGTATGATGTGAAGGATCTACCAGTGCTGGCCATAGATATAACGGAGATGGAGGAGAAAGTGATTTTGACCATTTTTGGTTGTTATTTGAATGTTGAGAAACTTGACGGTTGAAGAGCACTGTAGGAAAGATGTTTTGTTATGCTTGAAGAAAGGATTTTGTGTCAATACTTGTCATATATTTGTTTTCGGCTTGCTTGGTAGACATTTAAAATAATGATTGCAACGAAATTGGTGGATTTTCAACTTTTATCAAATAAAAAAATAAAATAATCTACTGGGCTTGATCTCCAGTAGGCCTTGGGTCTTTTGGATCCCAAATTGCAAACGGCTTCTATCCTACGTAGGATATGTTTGTAGGAAGTTCGTTAATACTTAAAAAGACTTAAATTTAGGCTAGATGGGCTCACTGGCTGAGCCCAAACCTAGACACCTACTGGGCTCATAATCTCATATCAATGATATGAATTTCCTTTTTTAGCTAAAGTGGGGTTCATGACTCCATTTTCATTAAACTTCAGTTTTGTTACAAGATAATAACATAAAAGTTCTGAAATGAAATAATGAAAATAAAAAAGAAGGCAAAAAAGATCTGATCTCATGAGTAGTGAGATTGGAAGTTTATTCGAATATATATATATAGAGAGATACGGTGAGTTGCAAAGTAAAGCGACTATTTTACTTCACGCTCATATTTTGCGATTTAAAAGTTCAAACGATCGATCCGAACCGCTCAACATGATCTCCATATTGAAATGTGCTTGGAGACCAAATTTTACATTTTTTTTTTTTGGAATTTTTTTACTATTTATTAAGCAATTTTGAAAATTGCTAATCCGATAGTCCAGAAATTTTTACTGTTTTTTACTGTTCACAGCAAAACAGCAGTTTTCAAAATTGCTTAATAAATAGTAAAAAAATTTCAGAAAATGTAAAATTTGGTCTCCAAGCACATTTCAATATGGAGATCATATCTAACGGTTCGAATCGTTTGGACTTTCAAAATGAAAATACGGAGTGAAGTAGAAACGCATTTTACTTCGAAACTCACCATAGCTCATCTCTCTCTCTCTATATATATATATATAGATAGAGAGAGAGAGAGACTAATGTGCATTCGTATGCATTTGGCCCGATATGCATACGGTCCAAATTTGAAATTTAAAAATCCAAAACGTCGATTCGAACTGTTCATCTTGTTCTCGATATTAATATGTGCTTGGAGACCAAATTTTACATTTTTCTGAATTTTTTTACTATTTATTAAGCCACTTTGAAAATTGGTGATCCAACGGTGGCTTAACAAAATAGTAAAATCAGTAGCTACCGTTGGATCAGCAATTTTCAAAGTGGCTTAATAAATAGTAAAAAAGTTTAGAAAAATGTAAAATTTGGTCTCCAAGCACATATTAATATGCAGAACAAGATGAACTGTTCGGATCGACGTTTTGGATTTTGAAATATCAAATTTGGACCATATGCATATCGGGCCATATGCATACGAATGCACATTAGTCTCTCTCTCTATATATATAGAGTATATATATATATAGAGAGAGAGAGAGAGAGAAAGGCTACCATGCTTTGCAAATTAAAGTTGTCGTTTTAATTTGCGCTCATATCTCTAGTTTCAAAGTTCAAATAGTCAATCCGAATCGTTCAAGTTGATATCCATATTAAATTGTGCTTGGAGACCAAATTTTATATTTTTTTAGAAATTTTTTACTATTTATTTAGAATTTTTTTAAAATCACTATTTTTTATGGTCCATAATTTTCTGAAAAACACTGATTTTGAAAATTCTAAAAAAATAGTAAAAAATTTCTAAAAAAATATAAAATTTGGTCTCCAAGCACAATTTAATATTGATACAATTTGAACGGTTCGGATATATGTTTTGAAATTTAAAACTAGAGATATGAGCACAAATTAAAACACTCGCTTTAATTTGCAGCAAAGCATGGTAGCTTTACTCTCTGTATATAGACTTTTATGAAAATAAATAATAAATTAGCAAGTTGGTGGTAAGCTTTTGTTTTGGTGCAACCAGTATAGATCTTTGCTTTAATTTCTGAAAATGTTTTTTTGGTACCTCTAGTATATTTTCTTCGTATAAGCACAGATCTCAAGATCCGCCTTCTTTAAAGAAATGCTTCTAGTATAGATCTTTGCTTTAATTTCTGATTTTCAGAAGTATTAGAATCAGTATTGATATGGTGGCAGAAGACAATTTTTAGGAGAATTGCTGATGTATCTGTTGAAATATTTTATAAAATGAAGAAGATCAAGAGTTTGATTTATAATTTGAATTTCAAAATTTGATGTAAGTAAAGAGATTTGATGAAAAAAAAAAAGACAAATAACTTGTAGAAATATATACATCTCATAGGCAAAAAACCAAAAGGACAAAAAATATTTAATTAAAGTGAATTCTTATTAATAAATTAGTTGTTCCATTTTGTGGCACTAATTATAGTTAATGTTATTAAAATCCCCCCTCAATATATGTCTTTCATATAATGAACAATTGAAACTAAGAACGAACATGAACATACGAATAAAAATCAATATTTTATCTTATCAAAATTGAAGAAATAAAATTGTAAAAAGATTCACTATGACTTAAATTGAGTAATGTATTAAATTTGAAAATATCAAATAATTTGATAAGACATCATATGCTGATAAAATATTTTTAAAAGATGTCAGCATTTGATATTTTTTAAAATAAATTGATCATCCATCATAATTCTTAAATAAAGAAATAAGGAATGTGAGATCATTGTTATTAAAACCGGACCGGCCGGACTGGACTGTCTGGTCGGAATAAACCGGAACCGGCTAATTCTCCGGTTTGGTTCATTTAGTAGACAGTGTATGCTATTGAACCGAAAAATCTGGGGTTAATGCACCGGTTTTAGTAAAAAGCAGTAACTGGTTTGAGAAAAAAAAAAAAACAGCTTTTGAAATTTGAATTGGTTCGGTTTTTCATGCTCTTTCCATGCATTAAATGAGAGAGTAAAAAACTAATAGCTAGACTAGTAGGTTTCCGTAAAGCTCACAGGAGAAGTCAAAAAGTACACATAATTTAGTTTTTATTTTGTCTTGTGAAATTTGCACATAGAACCTCGACTATAGATAGTTCAAAAGAATCAATTATTTGGAGTATAAAAATTATATTTATGGTGCATATTTATTTCTTTTAAAAAAACAATTCTTACTATTTTATTATTGATTTTAGTTTTCATAACTTTTTTTATCAAAATTGCCTGTGGATAATCAAACTAAAATAAATAAAATTGAATGATTATATTTTTCCCTATAAGGAAAAATATTTGATCTTTTTTAATAAAATAGATATTTTAATTATTTATAAATGTTAAATTTTGATATATATTTTTTATTTCGATTTAATATTATATTAGTATATATATACACGTCTGAATTATGAGAAATGCAATATAAATGATATGATTTATAACAATTTTCATTTCTCATATATATGTTAGTATTAAAATAAACCAGCAATTGAACCGATTGACCCGTCAGTCCGACCAGTAAACTGTTGTCCTGAAGATTTACTGAGTTGATGTCCGGTCCGGTTCTGGTAACATTGTGTGAGATAGCTAGAGATGAGAAAAAAGAAAATAAATAAATTGATTTTCTCTCCAATTTTGTTCTTTATTCAATTTTAATTGTAACTTATCGTGTGGTAGTATGTGTGGTGAGTATGTTTCTAACTAAATTTAGACTTTTACACGTAAAAAAAGATGCATCTAATCAAAAGAAGACATATTATTTTATTGGAGGGCTAATATTAAATACGAAATTTCATCTTTCAATTATAGTTGTTAGCGGATCAGGACATCTACGTGCATAATATAAGAAATTAAGAATGGATATATTGTGTATTTACTCATCAAAATACTTAATTTTTTATTTTTTTTTCATTTTATTTTAAGATACTTTCTTATTTACTCTTTTGTTCATTAAATCTGAACATTTTAAATCTAACTAATTTTCAAATATGAATTCAGATTTGATCGGATAATATCCGATCTGTTTTCACCCCTAAGTCTCAGTTGTGCGATCGGAGGAAAACAAAGTAAATATATGATGGGGGTCAAATTCATTTAAAATCGTTTTTTTTTTCTTTTAATTGAACGAGTTGCCATTTTTGTGTTTAATCCAGTAAATAAATCTGGTTTTACCGGTTCAATAATAAATAATCTTTCGAAAAGTACACGCGTAGGAAATTAACAAACAAACGAACAAAAATAATAAGACTTTGAATTTACACAATAACACGAATGTATTATTAGCAATTGATAAAATATTTCTTCTCCAAATCTTATTTCAAATTCTAAATACAAGGATCCGTTTTCTATTGGTCCAACCCGGTACGATTTTTATAACATTATTTTTAAAAGATTAATTATGGACCAATAATGCACGTCATGTATATACTTGTCGCTGTCGGTGTTGGACGTGAGAATTCAGCTTTATTATATTTCACGAATCTAGTCACCAATCACCAAATCACAAATATAAAAAACAAATGCAAGGAAAACGACAGAATTGTTATCCCTGCTAAAATCATCACAGTCAGCTGCAACATACATATTTCTTCTTCTTTTAAATCACATAATCCGTTAATCTCGGCCATTTTTATTAATATCCCTGAAAAAAAAAAAAATTTTAAAAATAACCCTGTTCCTCATTTTTTTTTAAATATGCCCTGACCGCCTGGACCAGGGGCGGCCCAAAACACCAAGTGAGGCGCCCCAGGGCCCGGCGGCCCATACCCCAAGTGAGGCGCCACCCCCTGGGGCGCCCCATTAGTAATTTGGTTTTTTTTTTTTTTTTTTTGAGAAATCTTAGTATTTTGATTTGAATAATTTTGTTGAAAAAAGTGTTGGGTTTATGTATATGTGTATGTCAAAAAATAAAATATTATGTATATGTGTATGTGTATGCCAAAAAATATAATATTTGATATATTTACGAAGTGATGTCGTAAATTTTTATAACTTTAATTTTTATTTTTATTTCTTTGGTGAACTATATGTATAATATACACACATACACATACACACATGCACATACACATACACATACACATATACACATACATATATACACATACACATACAAAAAAACTCACACATACACATACACATACACATACACATACACATACACATACACATACACATACACATACACATACATATACATATACATACACACATACACATACACATACACATACACATATACCAAATAAATCAATTCGCATAAGCAAAATAGCAAGTTTATCTGCCACCACGTCTGAATAAACCTAACAAACGACTAGTTCTTCTGGTACCAGTGGCAGGTGCGGCATTACTTGTAGAGGCTTGGCTACTAGATGATTGGCTTACAGGAGGAGGGGGTTGTGTTCTACCGGTTGCTTCAGCGACAACTCTGGCATTTTCTCTTTCGTTGTGTTCGTTTATTGCATCTAAATGTAACAATGCAATTCAGTTAGTAATATAATTAAAGCATAAATAAATTTTGTACAATTCTACGTACCTGCCCTGCGCCTGTCGGAAACAGAACGGCGAGCCCGATTTCCCGACGGTCGCCTACCACCCATCTCGTCCATGGTCATTACAATACGCTTGTGTCTCCTCCTTCCCTTTCTTATCCATCCTTCTGAAGGTAATATTCTATCTCCGACATATGTAGGCCACTCATGCTGATCAGGATAAGAATGGAAAGATCCACCCCAAGTGGAAGCAAGGTAATCGGTACGGTACATGTCAGCAACATAGTGATCCTCACAGTAGTTCCTCACTCGGCATACCGCCATCACGTGACTGCAGGGTATGTGACTTAGCTGGGGTCCTTGGCATGTACAGGTTACCGCCCTGGCATCTCCGAATTTAACCACGTACTTGCAAGCCCTCTTGACAAACGCCATAGTGCCGTCTGGTTTACGGGTGGTAGGAACGTACTCATTTGGATTTTGCACTTCGAATTCTGTTCCATCGTTACCCATCGGGATCACGGTCATGGTTGCACCTTTGTCTCTGTGTCGTCTTAGTTTCTCCTCCACCCTTGTTGAAAATGACTGGTTCATCCTTATTAATTCTGCGGCCTTAGCACGCCGTTCCTGAAACCAGGCATTTAACTTGTAGAATGTGTCCTCTACAACTGCAGCCACAGGCAACATCCGGCTCTGCTTGAATACTGCATTCAGCGACTCGGATCCGTTGGTGGTCATAATTCCCCAACGCCAACCTCCATCCCGGGATTGATATATTTTCTCGTATGCTGGATCTTCGTTGACATCTCGGGGATTATTTTTCCCCACCTTCATTAAGTAGAGATTTGCCTTTGGCATGTACTACATAGAAAATAAGGAAATAGAATAATGTAAGTAAACAATTGTAGTAAAAAAAAATTGTTTTCTTAAAGTACAATAATATATGTAAACAATTGAAATGCATGTACCCTTGCAAAACTACTAGTCATCTCTACCACCCTTCTCGGCTTTTTCTTTCTGCAATTCCATCTAAATGTATCAGTAACCCACGTGTCGCCTCCGGTTGCCTTGGAAAGGTTCTCCGCAACGTGTTGCATACACAACCTGTGCACACACTGGCCAGTACGTGTTGACCAACCGTAATCTTCACGATCAAAAACATATTTTATTCCTTTGTGCTGGTCTGATATCACACAGAAAAACTTCCCTTCCCCAATCACCCGTCTTCTTAAAAACTGCATAAAGAATCCCCAGTTCTCGCCGTCCTCTTTACGAACAATTGCAAACGCCAAAGGCAACAGCTGGTTCTCAGCATCATATGCGCATGCTATGAGTAGTCTCCCCTCGTAACGGCCAGACATGAAGCATGCATCAATGCTGATAACAGGTCTGATGTATGGCACAGCCTGGATACAAGGACCAAAAGCCCATGCTATGCCCTTGAATTGTTTAGCTCCCTCTATTAGTACACCGTCTTTATCAAAAAAAGGGCCATGCCATCGCTCATATACGGTGCCGACATTTGTACTTGCCATGGCCTGGAGCAATGGTGCCAGATAGCCATATGAGTCCTTCCAACTACCAAATATCCTGCAAATCGCAAGTTCACGACCTCTCCACAGCCTGTTGTATTTTGGGATTACATATTTGTATTTGTGTCTGACGGTCATAGCCACCGCCTTGATGCTCATCGATGGATCCAACTTAATGTCCTCCTCAATTGCATCGGCAATTAGTGATGCTGTCAGATTTGAATGGTCTGTCCTTGTGGACGCAGACTTGCATGTATGAGGTGGTTCGCACTTCTTAATCATCCATGCTTCCCCTGAACCCGCAGGGGTTGCAAAAAGGCGGAACTCGCAGTGCGGGTGAGTTGAACAAAGCACAACTAACCTTGTTCGGTCCCTTTTGTGTATTATACATTCCCAGTTGCCGTGAACATGAGTCTCATATATTTTCTTTACAAGCTCGTCTACGCTGGTATAAACTTGCCCTGCGGCAAGTTCTTTGTTGTATACAACACGAGGACCAAAGAAACTAATGTCTGCCTCTTCGAAAGCTGTGGTGTCGTTGAATGTGGCAACCGGATGCTTATTCCCCCGACCTCTAATCGGGAATTTTTCTGCCCTGGACAACCCTGCTACATTTGCATCACCATCTGATAAGTCATCATCTTCCCAAACCCCTTGGTATTCATCCCCCGTTTCCATTTCTCTTTCTGGTACGGCATCAATAGCATCAACATCAACATCAACATCATTTCGATTAACGGGTACCGGTCCTGACTCTGGCATAGTTGGAAATCTAGGGATTATGGGTGTCTGTCTGGGTGGTAGTGGTAACTCTTCAGTATTTTCTGGGGAGTTGTGGTACCCCTGGTTGTCATTACCGGGGCTGTGATACTCCTGGTGGTACCCCTGGTTGTCATAAGGGGATTGCTGGTGGTACTCCTGGTGGTCATAAGGGGAGTGCTGATGGTACCCCTGGTTGTCATAACCTGAAGGTCCAGCCCCAGCCGAACTTGAAGGTCCAGCCCTCGTGCGGGGAACCCTCTTCGAATATATGTCCATTACCGGGACCCCACAAGCTACAAATTGAGTATACACAACTCTCCACAAATTGGCATCTGTTATTGGAAACTTAACAAAGTAAGGTCTACCCCCCCCCCCACGTGAGTTGTCAATCCGTGTAGCCAACTCTATTTCATACCTGTTGGGGTTTACAGATGTCTTTTCGTATATTAGCTGCTTCAGTTCCTCAAATGTGGTATTTTCATTAATCTCGAAGCCAAATGCGACTTCTTTCGTGTAATGCACGCCATCTTCATCCCTTTCTAGCTTGCCGCCGACATACAGTGCAACTAACATCTCTTCTTTAACAAACTACATTTTAAAAAAAAAATTTACAAGTATTACATGACATAATAATGGGTACATTAATAAATGACTAATTGAAAAATAAATAAACAAAATTAAAAAAAATTACAATTTTTCTACAGTAGGTGTACAGCAATTGCTACAGTAATTGTACAGTACGCTGCAGTAAATACCAACAATAATGTACAGTACGATACAGTACAGGTCAACAGTAAATGTACAGTACGCTACAGTAAATGTCAACAGTAATGTACAGTACGCTACAGTAAGTGCAACAGTAAATTTGGAACAGTAATTACTAATTATTATAATTATAATTACTAATTATTATAATTATAATTACTAATTATTATAATTAAAAAAACATACCTATTTTCCCCAGTTATCGCCTCCAGAGAAGGTCTGAGATCGGGAAGTGACAGAGGCAGAAAATGCGTTTAAATCACAGGACTAGTGGGGCGCCCCAGGGGGTGGCGCCTCACTTAAGGTATGGGCCGCCGGGCCCTGGGGCGCCTCACTAGCTGTTTTGGGCCGCCCCAGGCCCAGGCGGTCAGGGCATGTATGAAAAAAAATTAGAGAGAGGGGCATTTTTAAAATTTTCTATTTTTTTAAGAATATTAATAAAAATGGCCGCGTTAATCTATATCTATACTTTTATATCAATATCTATATTATTATGTGTGTACACCCACATAAAAGCTAGAAGAGGCATTTGCCTCCTGATTTTAAAATTTTCAAAAATATATAAAATATACTTAAGATTCAAAAAAATTATAAAGTTATATCTCATCCTAAAACTTTTACTCAAATTATGTTTATATTTCTATATATTTTTCTCAATATAAATTATAAAAATATGCTTAATATTAAAAAAATATAAAATAATATATTATCCTAAAATGTTGCCCCCACATTATTAAAAATCACGGCTTCGCTCATGTTTCTGAACACATAAAATTCATAATTGTCAAATATTTAATAATAAAAATATTGATGTCAAATATTTGAAGAGTTTGGTAAACAAAAGAAGTTCATATATAGATGAGAACTTAAAATGGATATCTAGAGAATTCGGAAAACTCGAGAATGTTTTGGGTACATATATACATCATGAACAAAAGAATTCTCATAATTGTCCCTGCACCTCTATTTTTCAATTATTTCTCACATTTAACTTCCATAACTATTCTAGGAGACCACTAAAATATTAATAAAAAAAGAAAACTATTTAACATAAAGCATCAAAGTATTTAACAAGAACAATGTAAGTATTAATCTCTAAGAAGGAAACTATATTTTCGTACGTAAATAACTGTCCCCGCACCATAGCTATCGTATATAATTGTTTGGGGACCACAAAAATTCCATCACTGATTCTTTTTTCTAAAAATATTAATATCTATGTACGAAAGTATTTATAGATATGAACAAAAATATTTATACCTATAAGGTGAGCAACTTTTACATAAATAATTGTTTCTCCCACTATATGAGATGATTACTCAAACTACATGGAAGGGGCCATATACGGTTTTAGAGGTGGATTTTTTTTCTTCGTTCAATCTCATCCACACTTCTAACAATCTATGAGGATTTTGTGAATCAAAAACCACAAACGTCTTATGCAATTTTATTTTTCAAATGAGATCCATGATGATGACTTTCGGGCTCGTCGTCACACAAGTATTTATACCTCGCCATGCAAGTATTTATACCTATACTTGCATGTATATATTTTTTACATATGACACTGGTTGACGTCTGAAAATATTAATATCAAGTATTACAAGTATTTATACCTATGTGGTCAACTATTTTTGTTAGAGAAAAATTAACGCATGGACGATTGGGGAAAGTTGATGCGGGGATGCAAGGTCCCCACTACTTCATTAGAGGAAAGTTGATGTAGAGGCCATTAAGGGACTTTTCAAAAATATCAAGTTACGCATGCAAGCATTAATATCTTAGTTTGCAAGTATTAATTTTTTATCTTCCAAGAATTTATATCTATGAAGGTTGAGACGGAACGAGTGTGGGGATTGAAAATGGGACCATATAATTAGTAGGGATCATAATACAACCTTCTTCACCTGTATGTGCGAAGATATAAGAAGAAAATGAGTTCAGGTATGAATATACAGGGGCGGACCCAGTGTAGTTTAGGGGGGCCAGCTGCTCCCCCTGGATTTTCGAAAGTAGTGGAAAAAATATGTTGATTTTGGTTTTGCACCCCCCCCCCCTGAAAATTACTCTCTGGAGAAAAAGGGGTCAAGTTCTTTCTCTTGATTTCTTCGTGAGACTAAGCCACTCTTTCTCTTGAATTTTGTAGTTCTAAAAATCATTTTCTTTAGGCCAATTTCAGATAACAGTGGAGGAGAAAGAATCTTACAAAAGGGTCTCACATGTCATTGACCCAATAGAATGTTTTTTGTTATATTTTAATTTTTGGATAGGCTTGATTTATGGTGAGCTCATGACTTTTTTATGTTTTTCATGTTTTGGTTTATGTGGTATGGGTGTATCCAAAATGAAGGGGTCACATTAAATGAGGAGTTCAAATTAATTTAAATGATGGCTCTATGATAGTGGGCCTCACTGGTCGGATTGCCATCTAACACACCCAAATTGCACCCAAATGTACATGTGCGTTAATTATTGTAAAATCCATATAAAATCAACCGTTTTAAGGTTTTTCGCGTTCTTCATATCGAAATTCTCAGTTTAACGCGTAGAACATTATTATGGATTTATTTCAATAAATTCAAATCTTATTTTTGTGAATTTTAAAAAATTAGATTTTTAATGCATTGAATCGATCCGATAGCTAATGAGTTTGAATCCGATAAGATATTTGAATCCGACTCCTATCTCTCCTTGGCAAAAATCTTGCGTCCGCCCTGTGAATATACTATAATTATTCTTAACAAAAACGATTCCGATCATCAATTTGCTGATGCGGGGCCCAATTTGTTATAAATAGTAAATATCATGCAGCGTATTATCGTGGGGAACCACCAAATAAAATTGAAAACATATTTTTTTTTTTTTTAAAAAAAAAAATCTGATAGTGGCTATCAGTATAAATACAACAGTTATTACGAAGTACTACAGATTTGAATAAAAATAACAACTATTATGCCTTGGACCGCCCAGTATCTTAGCCACATGCACATCTTGACTTCCCGGTACACTCTGTCTGCCACCAAAATTGAAAACAATCTTAAAAGGCCAGATGGAACTATGTTTTGACCAAACGACGGAAAACTTGACCCACAAGTTTGCTAGCAATTTGAAATCTCCTCCGAACTATCTATGCACATGAGAATTGTCACCGTATATGTGACCCATTTTCGCACAACTTTATTTCATTTTTTTTTTCCAGCGAAGAAAGGGTAATTGCGTCAATTTTTATATTTCCTAATTCAGGATAATCTTGTGCAGTATTGTCATACATGAGCTTGATTATTATTTAGTTATTAATGTTTTATCAAATTTAATAAAATTCAGAAAAAAAGTTTTACACTTTTATTTAAAATTCAATGACATAATCACAAATGAAATTTTTCTTCGACCTTAGAAAGTTTCCGCTACCTATAACCGCATAATGATCTACAAACGAATGATCACATGAGACCCCTAAAATGAGGGGCCAACAGAATTCACCATATGTGTGCTCCTGGAAAAAATTAATTGCCACCACCATCCATCTCTACAAATATTTTACTTCTGGTCTGTGTTTAATTATATATGTACTTTTCACTTTTCAGAAGTTAAAATGACATACGGTTGAGAAATCGTAAATTTTTAGGAAGCGTCTAATTGTCCACAGCCTTTTGTCCACCATTTGTCCACAACTTTGACTTACGCGAATACTGTAAAATTACTTATATATGTTGTATAATTATACAATATATCACATAAAATATATCACTTAATAACAAAAAATTCAGCAACTATTTGAAGTGGTCCCATGATAGTTAGAAAAAGATTGCAACTTGCACAAAAGGACAAAATAAATGTACTTTCAAATTGTACTTTCGAAAATTACAGTTATAGGAAGTTATTGGCAGTTAGAGTTAGTTATTAGCGGTTATTATCAGTTAACGCACTGGGTTGAATCTTGCATACTGTAAAATTGAAATTTGTATACTGTAAAATTGTATCTTGTATACTGTAAAATTGAACCTTGTATACTGCAAAATTGAATCTTGTATACTGTAAAATTGAATTTTGTACACAGTAAAATTTTCATTTGAAACTTGTATACTGCAAAATTGAATCTTCTATACAGTAAAATATTCAATTATATCTTGTATACTGTAAAATTGAATCTAACCAGTAAAATTTATCATTGAATCTTGTATACTGTAAAATTTAATTAGTACAACTGTAAAATTGCATATTGTATAAAGTAGAATTTTCAATTAAATCTTGTATATCGCAAAAATGATAAAATAAAATGTAAACAAAATACTGCAACAATTCAGCTTAAACAACAACCTGCAAAAGAATCCTAAATACTGTAAACTTTCTACTTCTAAGCTATAAGATAATACCACGTATGTTGTAAAACGTCTAAAATTATACATCCATTCATCATCTGTTCAACAATCACCACACACGAGAACTGTTCGAAACAAACAATAATATCCACCTCAAAATCATCCAATACAAACCCCAATCCCAATATTCACCACAAAAATACAAAACTATATCATTCAACATTCAGACTAAAAACTTTCGATGTGCATTGTTGGGATGAGTAAGAAGCCTCATCACAAGAACCTCACGCTCTTTTGATATATCATCCTGCATAACAATAAAATAAAATAAACAATTAAACAAAAAGAAATTGCATTTGTCATCAAATAAGAATTAGAAAATAATATTACAAGTTATTTACCTGGGTAAAAATCATATGACTGTTTCTGATAATGTTGTACACAAAACGCAACACGAAGATAACACAATCCTTTGAATTTTCTCCCTGTTTTGGGCACTCCTTAGAATCCACACAAACATCTACCCAGTCAGGTTTGGCTGAAAGATAAATTAATATCAGCAATACTGTAAAAAGTTCAATTATTAAAACTGCAGTTAATTCCCACAAATAAAGGAAAACTAGTACAGCAATACTGTAAAATTTAAGAAGAAGAAAGTATAATAAAATAAAAAACACTCACAAGTTCTCCATGCAAGAAAAGTCTTGAGCCAACTGATCGTATGCCAATGAAATTCCATATAAGCCCCATCTTCACCAGCAGCCTCGTTATTTCCATCTGCCTCCTCTTCTACCTGAATGTTTCCAGCAGCCTCGTCATCTTTCTCATTCTGCTCTTGACTTACAATAATTTGCTGCTCTTGCTCCTCTTCCTCTTCCTCATCCTCATCCTGTGTAAGTCCGATCCCAAGGCTAAAAGAAGGATGCAATGCATCATTATCTTTCTTTGATCGCTTCTCTCTTATTCTGCCTTCTTTTGTAATTGCACTATCTTCAAGGACCAACTTCCTTTTACTTGCTGAATACATAAACAACTCATATCAGAAAGTCAATACTATATACTAAGTAGTTTAATATTGTAAATTAAGTAACTTAATACTGCACAAATACATATGAACTTTCATATATATATCTATCCCATGAAAATGACAGTAAAAAAAACTGCAAAATAACAAAAAAAATCATGTAACACTTACAATAATCCACAGCAACAAATTTTTTTTACAGAATAGCATAATAGCAACAAAAAAACTATGAACAAATAACTTTTACATTAGAAACCTCTTGTGTTCATTATTCGGATGAGTAAAAAGCGTCTCTATCTTCTCTTTCCTGCAGATTTTCACAAGATGAATAATGTAAAATTACAAGATGAATACTGTAAAATTACAAGATAAATACTGTCAAATTAACAAACCATCTCTTTCTTTCAGATTTTCACAAGATGAATGCTGTAAAATGACAAGATGAATACTGTAAAATTAACAAGGTAATACTGTAAAATTAACAGATTAATACTCCATATCGTCTCTCTATCATCTATTTCCTCCAAATTTTCACAAGATGAATACTGTAAAATGACAAGATGAATACTGTAAAATTAACGGGGCAATATAGTAAAATTAATAGATCAATACTCCATATCGCCTCTCTATCATCTCTTTCATCCAGATTTCATTTGAAATGCTAGATCTGTTACTGCATACAACGAAAACAACAAATTCAATAGAAAACTTACTAGATTTGAATTTTGCCGTGCTCTTCAACAAAAACAACTTCTATTCGATCGCGCTCCACGATTGAAGGTTCCATTGCGATCATGTATAAAAAATGAGATCGAGTCAGTAATCTCAATTAAAATCGACATTGCAAAGGAAAAATGAATCAGAGAAGGTAAATCCAGTAAAATTCCTAATTCAAAACTGTAACTTATGTAAAATAATCTAATAACAATTTTCAAACATAAAGAAAAAGTGTCATTTCACTTGCATCAATCATGTAAAATTCATCATTCAATGCTGTAACTTAAATAACAAATCTTATAAAAAATGTCATTCAAATTTTCAAACATCCAGAAACTTTCAATATGCACCAATACTATAAAATTCATCATTCAATGCTGTAACTTTAATAACAAATCCTACAAAAAATGTACTTCACATTTTTAAAAATATCAAAATCGCAAATCTAAACTGGAAAAGGGGAAGGAGAGATCGAAAAGAGAGATCGGAAAGGAAAAATGAATCAGAGAAGGTAAATCGACATTGTAGAAAAAGAAAATCAACATATATAGAAGAGACGACATGGTTCCTATTTCATACAAAATAACTTCAAACAAGTCAAAGTGTCAAGTAAGATCAAATTTCAATATTTATTTTTACAAAAACCAGTTACTTAAAGTACGACAATGTGAATCTATTGAACAAAGATTGAATCAAGTTGATTTTACCTTTGACATTGTGCCAAGGGAAGCACGAGTCTCCATAGAAGGGGGTTGGATCTGTCACTTGCCCAGATCTAGTGTCACAGATTCAAGGGGTCGGATCTGGCACTCAAGTAAAAGAGATACACAAGGGAATCATGCTCGATCATGTCCTACGGTGATAGATTACAGATCGTCTCTCTCCACTAGGTCGCGGCCGTCGCTGTCGTTGCTGCCGTTGCCGCTGTTGCGACCGTCGCTGCCGTTGCGGCCGTCGCTACCGTCGCTGCCGGAGCAGAAGAGAAGAGAGAGAGAGAGCCTCGCCAAGATTTTCACAAGAGAGAGAGAGAAAAGCTGCTAGAGTGAGAGACAGAACCTCACCAGGATTTTCAAAAGAGAGAAAAAAAATAGAAAGGCGGAGGATTGAGAAAGAGGGATCTGATTTATAAAAGGAAAGTAAAGTCGTTAAAATCAGTTAGAGTGGATAAGGTGGTGGACAATTTGTGGACAAACATCAGTGGACAAAGAACATTTCTCAATTTTTAAGTATGAGGGTTACAAAATCGACATGGACTTCCCATGTCAGGTTTTACATGCAGCGACAAGCCAACGATGGGATTTGAAGATAATATGTAATTCTCATTTGTCTTTTGAAAATGTAAAGATGCATCAATTTGTCTTTTTCATTATTAGCATTTGTTATTTTATAAAAATTAGGTAGTTCGATTTTTATCAAAGACTGACTTAATATTATAATGTTATAATTTCAGTCTAAGTTACGAGTAAATTTTTGTAATTTTAAAGTTTGAATAGTTATTTTGAATCGTTCAACATCTTCTTCATATTAAAATGCATTTAGAGATCAAATTTTATATTTTTGTTTGAAACTTCTTTATTATTTTTTTTAATAAGTACTGGTTCACTATTTTTCAGATAATTTTGAACCACCCAAACAATGCTAGGTATCTTTGTATTCGTTTTAACTAATTTAATTATCATATTTCAAATTGTCGCCTGAACGTATGATGTGTTTATAACAAGAGTCGTCGCATGCAGCTTATAGTAGGATTCAAAATCGTTTACTAATTGTAGAAAAAAGTAGTAAATTTAAATACCAAGAATCAATCTAATGGTGCGAATTTCTGTATTTTCAAAGTTGTGTTTATGGTCAAATTTATTGTGATTTAATGAGAACTTTTAATGTTTAAATTATGAGGTTTTATTGACTAAAAATTTATTTGTTTGCAAACTGAAGCTAGATTTTCTTAAGGACAATTTTGTCCTTCTTCATTTATTCTTGAAAAAGAACAGGAACTACTTTCAATATTATTGTGGACATGAAAACACTCAATCAGAACAAAAAAAAAAAAAAATCTAAATAAACAAATCCAAATTTGAAATAATTTGCTCACTTTTTATGTGTCTGTTGGTTCATATGGATTATGGAACCAGATGAATTGAAAATTTTGTGGACAGAGATGATATCACCTTCTATTTCTATCCTTGTTATCCGCTTCGTTTCGTTTCTGTTTTTGTGCTGTCAGTGGATTAAGCTGGATGTAAGGATTTTTGATATTGATGTCTTTGCTGGATTATTGATATTGATGTCCTTACTGTTTGAAAGTAATTAATTATCATTTGGCAGCCAGTGCTAAATAAATTAATTTATTTCCAGTGTTTTTTATTTTTTTTTGATGTTGATGTTGATCATGTGATCTGCAGGATTATATGCACTGTTTGAAAGTAATTATTATTTGACAGCCAGTGCCAGATACATTAATTTATTTTCACCATTTTAACTTTTTGAACGAGACAGATGCTTTGATAAATAATTATTGTAATAAATTTATTTGATTTAAAGAATCGGTTTTTGATTTAATGATTATAGTTAAATAATATTTATCTGTATAGGAAGTTAAGAATCAGTCTTTGATTTAATGATTATAGTTAAATAATATTTATCTGTATAGGAAGTTATAAGTTCAAAATTATAATAGAGGTCCTTTACGAATATTAATTTAAAGGTCTAGTTTTTATTTTTATCTTGAAAATTAGTTGAATCGCAATGCATGATTCTCCATCTCAGAGATAAAGAGTCAATCTCTAATTTTTCGCAAAAAAGTAATTGAACTTCGTGCTACAGGTGCAAACGGATCGATCGGATAATATACGATTATATTCAGATTCAGATTCGTATCCGAAAATCTGATATGGATATCAGGTATTTAAATATCAGTGCGGAAAAGGATACAAATATGATTTTAAATTTTAATTGTTTGTATTCGAATAATAAATATATTCCATATAATTTAATATATATTATGAAAATATTTATATATATATTTATGGATATTCGATATCCAATATGTTTCCTTATATATTTGTCAAATATCCAATCCGTATCCGTATCCAAAAAATAAATACGGATACCAAGATACGGATATAGTTTTACCACTATCCGATCCGTTTGCACCGCTAGCTACTTCTTGCACCTCAGTACACAATTACAAAAAGGCTGATATACTGATATCTTTTTTAGGAATGATATACTGATCATATCTTTATTGTTACTATCGTTGTTATTATTCT
Source organism: Carex rostrata (assembly GCF_964058835.1). NCBI lineage: Eukaryota > Viridiplantae > Streptophyta > Magnoliopsida > Poales > Cyperaceae > Carex > Carex rostrata. Next base: position 6,466,483 of record NC_135930.1, on the reverse strand, counting down.
TAGAATTTATCTTAATAATGTTATATATCATTTAGTTTAATGATTTTATTACTCAGTTTATTTGAATTGGGTCTAATTAAACGCTGAAATGAAAAGAAAATAAAATATAACAGTTAAGAGGTAAACAAACTAGTAAATTTAAGAGAAAAGGTTTTTGTCCACAGCCTTCTGTCCACCATTTGTTCACAGCGCTATCCACCCCGTGTTTAACTAATTTTAACGGACACCGGTCCCCACTTCTAACCACTTACTCCGCCTATTTAACCTTCCTTCCGTGCCTCTATTCCCTTTTGTGAATCTCATTTTCAAAATATTTCTTCTCCGATCAACTTGTTTCCTTTCTGAGGCGATTTCTTTCCGATATTACTTTTTTACTTTACGGAGATAAAAATTTCTGAATCTAAAAATCGATCGATATCTGAAAAAGGATTTCTTCTCCGATATCTTAAATTTCTGAGGCGATTTCTTCTCCGTAAAGCTGAGGCGATTTCCTTTCTGAGGCGATTTCAATTCTGAGGCGATTTCCTTTCTAAGGCGATTTCAATCGGTAACTTTTTTCTCCGATCTCTTATTCTTTACTCAAAAAAGGATTGGAACTTTTTTCTTCAAACGAACTCGCTCTTTTTCTATCGGCAAACAAAAAATATTTTTCTCTTCTTCCTTTTTTTATTTGACAGAGAGAAACAGATCAGATGTCGGTGCCGCAAGTTCAAGCTTTTTAAGGAGAAGTCTGGTGTGATGGCCGCAATCCCTGCTGAGATCATGGGAAGGATCCGATGCTGCTCCATTTTGAATTTTCGATTCTCGACTCTTCATCTAAATATCACTTTTGTTGATCAGAGAATATATCTTTCGAATCATGTATGTGATCCATCGTAGGTTTCCATAGGTGTTTCTTGTAAATAATGATTTATTCCTCGTTTGATTTTGATGCGAGGCTTCAACTATGAAATTAAGGAAATTATGGTTTTGTTGTTTTCTCAATTCTCCTGATCGGTAGTTTTTCTTAGCTCATCTCCTATTTATTACCCCGAGAAAGTATTAATTGATCTGTTAATTTTACTGTATTGCCCCGTTAATTTTACAGTATTCATCTTGCCATTTTACAGTATTCATCTTGTGGAAATTTGGAAAAAATAGATGATAGAGAGGCGATATGGAGTATTAATCTGTTAATTTTACAGTATTTCCTTGTTAATTTTACAGTATTCATCTTGTCATTTTACAGTATTCATCTTGTGGAAATCTGGAAGAAAGCGATAATAGAGAGACGATATGGAGTATTGATCTGTTAATTTTATAGTATTGCCCCGTTAATTTTACAGTATTCATCTTGTCATTTTATAGTATTCATCTTGTGGAAATCTGAAGGAAAGAGATGATAGAAAGGCGATATGGAGTATTGATTTGTTAATTTTACAGTATTTATCTTGTAATTTTATAGTATTCATATTGTAATTTTACAATATTCATCTTGTGAAAATCTGAAAGAAAAAGATGATAGAAATGCTTCTTACTCATCTGAACAATATTCAATTGAAAATTCTACTGTATACAAGATTCAATTTTACAGTTCTGCTGATTCAATTTTACAGTATATAAGATTCAATTGTAAATTTTACTGTGTAGAAGATTCAATTTTACAGTATACAAGATTCAATTGAAAATTTTACTGTATACAAGATTTAATTTTACAGTATACAATATTCAATTTTACAGTATACAATATTCAATTTTACAGTATACAATATTCAATTTTACAGTATACAAGATTCAACCCAGTGCTAATAACCGCTAATAACTAACTCTAACTGCTAATAACTTCTTATAACTGTAATTTCCGAAAGTACAGTTTGAAAGTACACTTATTTTGTCCTGTTGTGCAAGTTGCAATCTTTTTCTAACTATCATGGGATCACTTCAAATAGTTGCTGGATGTTTTGTGATTAAGTGATATATTTTATGTGATATATTGTATAATTATACAGCATGTAGAAGTAATTTTACAGTATTCACGCAAGTCAAAGCTGTGGACAAATGGTGGACAAAAGGCTGTGGACAATTAGACGCCTCCTAAATTTAATATTTCAAGAGATTTCGAACCGGTTTTAACTTTTAATTGAATCAAATAAAATACATATTTATATTCAACTTACAAAATGCATTATACTATTAATTTTATTGAGTCATTAGTCATTACCAATGAATTCAATTTCATGATAAAATTGAAGTTAGCAACTCATGAACTCAACATTGCAATCTCTCTTGTATGAATCGACTAACTATCCCCCAGTCAATTTCCTCCATTCATCCCCCAATCAATAACTACTTATGGGGACCATTAACTAACTGAACTTCATTAATTACTTGGGGACCACCTAATATTTAATATATTTTATAACTGACGCGTGCAAATATGGATACCTATGCGCACAAGTGTTAATATATAATATATCAAGTATTCATATCTAAGATACCAAGTATTTCGAAAAAAAAATGGACACATCACACACACACATCTTTTACACGTTTTTAGAGTTGAGTTTTTTTTTCTCCGTTTAATTTCATCAATATTTATGACGATCTGTGAGAAAAATTGTAAATCTAAAATCATGAACGTTTTCTACGTAATTTTCTCTTTCAAACGAGATTCATGATGACATATTTTCGGGTTGTCCATCGTGCAAGTATTCATACCTCATCATGCAAATATTCATCGTTGTCGTGTAAGTATTCATATCTTGTTGAGCAAGTATTCATACCTCGTAATGCATTACCTGTGGGGACCGCTAATTAAGTGGGGGATCACTAACTACTTAGGTAACCACCTAATATTTTATAGATTTTACAACTGTCACGTGTAAATATGGATGCATATGCGCGCAGGTGTTAATATATAATATATCAAGTATGAATACTTGCGCGGTGGACAACTCAAAAGTACTTCATCATAGATCTCATTTGAAAGAGAAAATTACATAGAAAACGTCTGTGACTTTAGATTCGCAAAAAAATTCACAAATTGTCAGAAATATGGGCGACATTGAAGTAAGAAAAAAAAATCATAAAATGTGTAAAAAATGAGTATGTGATAAGAAAGATTGTTTAAAGAAACACTTGATATCTTACATATGAATACTTACTATATTAGATGTTAATACTTACGTGTATAAGTATACATATTTATGCGCATCAGTGGTAAAGTTTTTCAAATATAAGTGGTCCCTCAGTTAATTAGCGGTCCCCCACATTATTAATGACTAATACACGTTTTATTTTGTCTTTTTGTACTGAAAGTTGTAATTCTCTCATACAATTAATGATTGGGGGATGAATGGGGGAAATAAATTGGGGAAAAGAAATATTTATTCTAAAATAAAATATTAGTGCCTGTTCCGGAAAATGAAGAGTGATCCGGAAATCTCAGCGGGCCAGGCGATAACATGTATTTCTGTAACTATTTTGTCGCTTCCCGAGTCCAGACCATATAATATACCAAACGCAAAGAGGCCCGGCTCACAGCCGCCGCGTTACCTCTCTCTCTCTCTCTCTGGCTCTGGCGTCCTTTTTCCCTCTCTTTCTCACGCGCGGGAGAAAAAGAGAGGAGAGAGAGAAACAAACCTAAAGCGCCAGAATCACACAATTTATGTTATATTAATTTAACCATTTCTTCCGATCTCCTTACGATTTGCAATTAGGCGGGGCCCGTAGCTCAGTCAGAGTCGGCTCGTGCACTGGTTGCTTCAATCTGGTATTATTTGCGTTTTTTCTCGTTGAGTTTTATCGAACTTTTTACAACAATGCAAGCTTGTTTAGACAAATTACTTGATTTTTTTTTATAAGCTTCCGAACTTTAGTAGATTTTGATCTCCCTTTTTTTATGAAGAGTTAGCTAATTTCTGGTATAATTAGATATGATTTTGGCTCATGGTTTAGGATCGGGAAAAAAAAATAGTAAAGCAAGCTCAGTTACAGCTCAAGGTTGTAATTTTGGTTCCTGCTTGCATTTGTATGATTGTGTTGTGTTTGTCTAATTCAGATGTCACAACGTAGCTTACCGAATTAACCCTTATTAATCAGTTGTTTTTATTTTTCTTTTAGAAATTTAAAAAAATTAGAGCTCCTTTATGTTGCATTTATTTTAACTTTTTCATAATTTTGTCAGTTATTGCTTGATAATGTGTTCAATTTGATCTGACACTGTGTAATGCAGATGCTTGAAGCTATGGCGGCTACTCTCCAATTTGGGGCACATGCTCACTGTACAAGACCCAAAACAAATTCCTTCCCCAATTCTCTTTTTTTAATATCTAATAAACCCCAATTAAACCCCACTTTAACCTTTCTGTGCAACAAGAGAGATGAGAGAGAATCAAACTTAACTAAGAGGAGAGAGCTAACTTTGTGCTGTCAGAAAGGATGGGAGCCATCAGCAATAATAGACGACAAGAAAATAGTAAATGGAAACCATGAGAATTTTAATCAATTTAGTGTGGTGATGAAGTTCGGTGGATCTTCTTTGGCGTCAGCTGAGAGAATGAGACATGTGGCAGATTTGATTCTAGGGTTTCCAGAGGAGAATCCCATAATTGTTCTTTCGGCCATGGGGAAGACTACTAACAAGCTCCTTCTGGTATCAACTATTTTTGAAACCCTTGTAATTTTTATAAAGAAATTGTGGAGATGCATTCACTTTGGAAATTGGAAAATAATAAATTTAACCCGTCCCAAAAGTCACTCTCCTTTGAATTGATTTTCCCGCTGCATATATCAGAATTTAGAAGTGTTGTTCTTTCTAGCTATCATTTTTGTAATCTGAGTAGGCTGATTTCTTTGGTCACATGTGGCACTAGTTGAACTGGGGACTCAGTCATTAGATTCTTCCTAGAATAGACATTATTACTGAAATAATAAAAAAGAATGGGCTTTCCTGAAAATTCTTGATAATGCATCTTTATATTAGCATCCTCGGGCTCAATTTTGGAATTTTAATGTATGGACTTAGGCAGGAGAAAAGGCGGTATCTTGTGGCATGACCAACGTAGATGAGCTTGAAGAATTAAGCTTTATAAGGGATTTGCATCATAGGTAATTTTTTTCTTATCATTAGATTTCTATCAAACTGACTTTTTTTCCTCAATTGTACACAAGTGACAAATGTTAATATCTTCCTTTGTTTCGTCTTTTTTCAGGACAATTGAGGAACTAGGCCTAGATAAAGCAATAATCTCTGGTTAGTTACCATAAGATTCTTTTATTAATTTGGAATAGGCCTTTCACCTCTCCATTTGTATAATCTGTAGCTTTTCATTTTCTATCAGGCATGCATACATGTATCTAGCATTTATTTATAATTTATTTTGTAACAACAGTTGCATGTCATAAAGCTTTAAACACCAGTTTTTTTTTTTTTGCATTATTGGTGCATTTTAGCTAGCCCCATTTTCTTTTTGTAACAACAATTTCATTAAACTCCAGTTGGGTTTCATTTCTAGCCTACCCCAACTTGTTTGGGGATAAAGGCTTGGTTGTTCTTGTTGTTGGTGGTGGTGCATTTTAGCTGGTTTCTTTTTCTTTTTACTGGAATTTTTGGATTTAATAACTTAAAAATTTGTTTTCCTTCAATTGAAGGCTTGTTAGATGAGCTTGCACAATTACTAAAAGGCATTGCGATGATGAAGGAATTAACACCTCGAGCCACAGACTTTTTGGTCTCTTTTGGTGAATGTATGTCAACCCGCATTTTTGCTGCCTATTTGAATAAAATTGGAGCAAAAGCTCGCCAGGTAAGCAAATATTCTCATCCTTTGAAAGAAAAAAATTGAAGTGTGTGTGTAACCCTGCATGTTTTAACATCTAGGTGTATGCTTATTCATATGTGTATTGTTAAGTAACATCCATGAGCTCTATATTAGTAATATATATTTTAAAATTCAATACATGTAGAAGTTTTATGTTCAAATTGAGTATCTTTTTTTTATCAACTTCTTTTATTTTATTGAAATAGTTGTGATCATGTATTGTTGCAGTATGATGCATTTGAAATTGGGATAATAACTACTGATGACTTTACTAATGCCGACATTTTAGAGGCTACTTATCCTGCTGTAGCAAAGAGATTACATAGTGACTGGGTGAAAGATCATGCTATCCCTATTGTCACTGGCTTTCTTGGAAAGGTACCTCTTTCTCAAAACTGTCAAATAAACTGAGAGATATAAATAAACAACAATAAATAATCGTTGTTTGTCTTTTGCATATTCATAGCTTCACTTCTACATCCTCAATTGTGATTCAGGTGCTTTTTGTGACAATATATAATTAGAAAATTAAAAAAAAAAGCAAGAAGAAAAGCACAAAAAAAGCTTTACAAATAGCGAACATATTGCCTGTTCAACACTGACCAGTACATACTGTTTCAACCTATGTTGCATGGATACGGGTACGGGTATTGTATCGGATACGATACGGATACGGCGATATGGCAATTTTCAAAAATCAAGGATACGATACGTCTATTATATATATATAGAGAGAGAGAGAGAGAGAGAGAGAGAGAGAGAGATAGAGAGAGAGAGAGGAGGGTTCCAATGCCTCATTTTTTTCATACCTCATCATACATCATATTTTATATTTTTGTTTTTAAAGTCCAAATTGTCGATCCGAATCTATAGGTACAAAATCACTGTTTTTGAACCGTTCAAAAAACAGTGATTTTCTACCCATCTTAAAAAATAGTAAAAAAATTTCAAAAATTATAAAATTTCACCCCTAACCATATTTTAGTATGGATATCATGTTGAACGGTTCGGATCGACAATTTAGACTTTGAATATGAAGAAAATGAATATATAAAATATGAAGTATGATGAGGTATAAAAAAGTTGAGGGATTGGAACCCTCCTCTATATATATATATATTTTATTATTTTAATTATATTATTAATTTTGTTTATATAAATTACATATTAAAATACAAAATTATAGCTTAGTATACATTAAATACAGTGTATGCTGTAATTTAACAACAAACACAAAGTGGTGTAGTGGTAATGCGCTATTAATATGCGGCGATAGGTCCTGGATTCGATTCTTCTCAGTCACAAAAAAAAAAAATGGTTTTGCGTGGTGCATGGTGGACTATGGGCTGTGAGAGTTGCATGCGCGGTGCACCGTGAACCAAGCGTATCCCAGACGTATCCAAGCGTGTCAGAGGCGTATCCCAGCGAGTCAACCCGTATCGGAGACTGTATCAAGAGAATAAGGATACGCCACGTAAGCTAGTACGCCAGCTGGAGTATCGGATACGTATCGTGGCTGTATCGGGTACGCATCCGTATCCGATATGCACCCGACACGGGTACGGAGCCCTCAGGGCCGTATCTGGGTAACATAGGTTTCAATAAACATTATGGGGTTGTTTGGCAACACATGGGAGATTAAAATTTGATCCGCACTAAGGAGGGGTTGTTTGGTAAGCTAAAGGAAGGGGTAGGGGATTAAGATAGCTAAAGGAAGCTAAAGGAATGGGGGAGGTGCCTTAAAGAAGGGGCAGGGGATTAAGATCTGGGCAAAATGAAGCTAAAGGAGGTTGTCTTAATCCAAGTTCAGCAGGATTAAGCGGCTAAGGAAGTTAAAGGAGGCTCCTTTAACCTTAAGGAGGCTTAATGAGGTCCTTCCTGAACATAATTTATATATGAATGAGGGATCACTTGACAATGGTATTTCAAAATATTCAAATAAAATTGAAAATTGAAAAATATATTTATAGATATGTTGTTGGACATAGAGATATCTAACAATCAAATTTCATATAATGGAAGTTTCTTTTATGTTATGATTCAACAACCTTTACTTTTGGATTTTTTGAAATTTTAAGTCACTTGATCTATGGTGAAGTATATAAATCTCATCATTTTATATAGACAATATGTGGATGATGTAAATCATGCCTATAATATTGGATTCCAAGGTTAAACTTTATTTTTTTTTAAATTGTTAAGATTGTAAAAATAAATAATTGCCTAGTGATCCCATCTGAATGAATATTTAAACATCGAGAAAATGGTCTCTTGTTTTGCAACAGACCTTATCAATGAAATAAAACAACAACAAAATTAATAGTTTATATATGCCAAAAATGGCAGGGATGGAAATCATGCGCAATTACTACTTTAGGTAGAGGTGGCAGCGACTTAACAGCTACAACTATTGGTAAAGCCTTGGGCCTTCCTGAAATCCAGGTTTGTTTAATTCAACATAAGCTAAAAAAATTGGAACTTGTTTTTAGGGTTTAGTCATAATGCCACTGCTCATTCTATAGGTGTGGAAGGATGTCGATGGTGTACTGACATGTGACCCCACTATATACCCCAATGCCAAACCTGTGCCTTATTTGACTTTTGATGAAGCTGCTGAGCTGGCATATTTTGGTGCACAGGTTTATTTCTACTTGTTTTCTTTAGATTATTCTTTTTTGAAATTATCTATATTAAGTGATTTTTGTTTTTTATATTAACAGGTATTGCATCCTCAATCAATGAGACCAGCTAGAGAAGCTGAAATACCTGTCAGAGTAAAGAATTCATACAATCCACAAGCTCCCGGTACACTTATCACTAAATCAAGAGACTTGAGTAAGGTGTGTAATATTCATTTTTAAATTTATGAATTTTGAAATTTATTCTGGCTGCTTGCCCTTCTTGCCCATTGGAACAGCATTTGGATCTCAGAGAATTCTGTATTTCATTTTAGTAGTTCCATACACTAAGATTTGTTACAGTATATGATATTAAAAAAGACTACTGTAGGAATATAATATTAATATTATAAGAAAAACATGTAAAACTTGGTGGTAAGGTTGTTGGATTTGCACGTGACCATCAAGAGTTTGATTCCCACCACATTTTTCTTCAGAATTTTGATAGATATGGAACACAATCAGGAGTGGAAATTAAAATTGCCAATCTCTGACAGAATTGACAGAAATCCTCCCATTTTTAGCTTTTTAGCTGGAATTGACCAAAATTTGACCCAAACAGAATCAATACTTGTGGGTTCCATTTTGTTTGTTGGAACAGAATTAAAAGAAATCCTGCTGGAATGGAATGGATTTGACAAGTCAAATCCTCTTTCCCCACAAGTCCTACTCAATATAAAACATCCATACCCTGTCACATGGCTACTCTCCTAATTTTTTAAAATCAAAAACCCCAAATTAAGCCTGAACTCTCCTTCATTATGCTGAGAACTCGTGCTAGTTTGGTTTTTCAGAAGAACATGTCAATGAGCAATTCATTCATGATTGTTGGGTTTGTTTAGTATTTCATATTTGTTTGAGAATTTGCATGGTAATTCTAACTTATCAGTTGTACATTATACTTTTTTGAGTTTTTTGCAAGTTTTTTGCATTGCTGTATATTTTTGTTCAAGATACCTCTTAATTCTGTAATTTTTGTGCCATAATACCTTCAAATTTTGTTCTTCTTTTCTGAATTGATTCCTGATTTTCAGTCTCATTTTTCTCCTAATTTTATTATACATGGTCATTAATTATTCCAAAGTTGACCTTATTTCCTATATTCGCAGAGCATACTTACAAGCATAGTTTTGAAATCAAATGTGACAATGCTGGATATAGTTAGCACAAGAATGCTTGGTCAATTTGGCTTCCTAGCTAAGGTACGTGCAAGCTGGTAATTGACTTCAATAATCTAACTAAATATTTTTTCTAGTTTAATTTCATTTCTTTCCATTTATTTTTTCTGGAGTAGGTATTTTCTATATTTGAAGACTTGGGTATATCAGTTGACTGTGTGGCTACAAGTGAAGTTAGTGTCTCTCTCACACTTGACCCATCTAAGCTTTGGAGTAGAGAACTAATTCAACAGGTCAGATTTTTTTACTGTCGAGTGTAGTTTAGTTTGTTTAATAGTGAGTCTATGGTACTATGCATAGCACATATTGGTCCGTACTATGGATCGATATTCCATTTTAAAGTCTAAATAGTCGATTTGAACCGCTCAACGTGATCACCGCATGTATATGTACTTGTAGATCAAATTTTACAATTTTTAGATTTTTTTCACTAATTTTTTAGATAGGTAGAAAATCACTTTATCTAAAGATTTTAGACCATTCAAAAGTAGTGTTCTACCTATCTAAAAAACCATAAAACTTAGTCTGCACGTACATATAAATGCGGAGATCGTGTTGAACGGTTCAGATTGACTGTTTGGACTTTGAAAACAAAGATAGTACGGACCAATCTGTGCTATGCATAGTACCATAGCCTCACTCAACATAAAATTATATTCTGAGTTTCTCAATTGCAGGAGCTAGATAATGTAGTGGAGGAACTGGAGAAGATAGCAGTAGTTCGTTTGCTTCAGCACAGATCTATAATCTCACTTATTGGTAATGTCCAGAGGTCTTCTTTAATTCTTGAGAAGGTAATTATTTTACTTGTCACTATAATATAATTTTGAAGTCCCTTTTTTGGTTTTTCACCTTAACTTCCTCACTTCTAAAACTTTGGGTTTTCAGGCATTTGCTGTGTTGAGAAGAAATGGAGTAAACGTACAGATGATATCGCAAGGGGCATCAAAGGTACTTATCCCTTTGCTTAGATGCCCTTAAATTTTTTCATTATTTACCATAAGCCCTATAATTTATATATGACGTGTGCATTCTGCAAGAGTTATTTTTTACAAGGTGGTGTTATTCATATTACTCTTTTTTCAAAAGTAAGCAACATTTAACAATGAAAAAATGATAGCAAAAAAAATATATTGATGTTACATAAAATTTAGCTGTATACTAATAATTTCAGGTTATGCACTTGCAGGTGAACATCTCCTTGATAGTCAATGATTGCGAAGCAAAACAATGTGTGAAGGCCCTCCATTCAGCATTTTTTGAAAATGGTTTCCAGTCAGAAATTGATGCACCAGTGTTTGTCCACAATGGGTCTTTACAGTGAGAAAATATAATTATGAATTTGAATGGAAGTTTAAGTGGATATTTGAAGAGTCGTGATTACTGACTCAAGGAGGGCATTTTTTCAATGGAGATGGCTGAAACGTGATTTTAGATTAGCATAATGGCATTAGAGTTTAAATTTAATGCAACTTGGGTACTCAGAAAGTGTATTGGTTGACCAAAATGCGGATAGTTTGTCGACTTATAATCTGTGCTTGAGTATCTATTGTTATTGACGGTACTAGTTGGTGAACAATTAGCTGTTCCAATAATTTCTTTATGTAGTTAATATATAATTTCTTTATGTAGTTAATATAATCGTTCATTTTGCCTTGTATCTTTGTTTGGCTAAATAAGTTATCCTCGGTAATAATAAACTGCCCGTGTTGGGGAGGATTAAGTTGCTTGTTTCATCTTATTTTTGTTTTACATCTTGTTTGCAATTTAAGTTGTGATATAAACTAATTCATTTTTTTGATAAGAGAGACCGAAGCCCTTTTCATTCAAGAAAAAGTTAATTTACAGCATTATGTGTTCATTATCTAATATCCGCAACAAAAGAGAGCCCAATAACAGCGATAAACGCAATTCACAAGATAAACTGCATATAAAACCAGCAATATAAAAGCTAACTCTATAACTCTAAGCCACAAAAAGGGCCTGACAACAAGCCACAAAGGGTTGGGGTAAATTTTAGCTAAGTCAAAATCGGCCATTAGAACCAGAGTCTGCCATCTATTGCGCAGCTTCTTCATAAAGAACCATCGGGAGCTCAATCTCAACAGCGGATGGTGTTCCATAGTGCTCAGGTGATGATGTCGTCTGCTGCTCCATGGAGTGATCATCTGGATGCCAACTAGAGATGGGAATAGCCTCCGTATCCACCGGCAACCAGAGAGATAGACAGTCCTGTACTTGAGGTTTGACCCGACCTGTCCAATAATGCACATGGGAGATAATTAGAAGAATGTTGTCGTGGTGATTTTTTCTTACCTGTTTCAAAGCAGAGTTCGTTGCGATGTTTCCAAAGTGTCCAACAAACCGCACTACAAACAAGCAACAAGGTAGCTCTTTGATGTTTAGGTAACTGCTTAGCAAAATGTACAATATCAGAAAATTTAGTCCACAATATACTAGCAGATTGACATGACCCCATGAAAAAACCATATTTGTTTAGTAAATGCACATGTAACAAACAAATGGTTAATGGATTCCGCCTGATTACAGAATTGACATATAGTATTGCCTTGCCAACCTTTTTTCAACAAATTATCCGTGGTCAAAATTCTATTATTATGGGTTAACCACATAAAGACTCTAATCTTGAGAGGGATTGGTACTATCCACCAAAGCATCGTATGTTTGAGTTTGACCCCTCTATAATTCAAGAATTTATACAAGGACTTGACTATAAATTTTTCATTTGCATCCCATCTCCAACTAAGTTTATCCTCGAGATGCGTAAAAGATAAATGACTAATTATATCAAGCAATTCAATCCATTCTGCATATAATATGTCATAAAGGGATCTCCTAAATCCAAGGGCATCTCTTTGGGAATTGATTACTTGTTGTAGGGTGATATCAGGTGTTGAGCAAATTTCAAAAAGATATGGGAATTTGGTTGCCATGGGACAATTTTGGTACCATATATCCGACCAGAACAAAACAGAAGTACGGATGCCAGGGGTATATTGTACACTGATAGATCCTAAATTTTCTAAAGAGAAAATTATTGACCAAAATTCAGACATGGTATGAAAAGAGGAATGTCTGTATTTTTGCAATAGCATAAACTTCCATGCACTAGTATAAGTGTGGATAAATTAATTCATTTAGAGAAGAAAGAAATTGAAAAATGAATTTTTGTTTATGATAGTGAACTTTATACGTGAAGTGTAGAGCAAGTTACTTTTTTTTTTTTTTTGAAGTGATAATTTAACTTATTCTTCTCTTATTTTGCACATACTCTATTTTTTGCGTTATCATCAAATATGGCCATAAGGATTTTGTTTGCAATAAAGAAAGATGAACCTTAAAAGAGTATTAGCCTCTATTTAAGCTGCTTAAATTTTCCATTCTAAGGCGAACCTGAAAAAAAGTCGAGAAAAGAGCCATCAATTAAACAGTGAAATAAATTTATACTTGGTACTTATCATTTAGGGGTGGTAACGAGTTGGACTCTTGAACTCATCACGAGTTAGCTCGTCTGAGTCACGAGCAAGATGACTTTAGAGGTACGAACTGAAATTTAAACTTTAAATTGTCATGAGCTTAACTAACCTAGTTCATGAGCTGACTTGTAGAGTTTGACTAAATCTTATTTTAAAAAGAAAATAAATTATATAAACTTTTTGGACCGAACCAGACCGAGTTAAACCGTATAAAATGCACACATATTTATACAAATTCACAAATTGGTATCTATCGCGAGTTGGCGAGCAAGCTAAGCCCCAATTCGAACTCGTCAATTATGAACCGGACTAGTGGCGAGCTGCCTCGTTAACAGCTCAGTTCAGTAACGAACGAGCTGTTGACAAGCAAATCACATACGAGCGACGATCGAGCTACAAACTATGAGCTTTTTTTGCCACCCCTACCTACCAAGCAGGCAACTTCAAACTTCTCCTTTTAAATAGGAAAATAATCAAAGTAATTGGAAGAAAATTTTAAATAAACTATCATTTAGATAATTTCAAAAGCCTATTTCTTATTTGTGTAAAATAAGTGGTAACTCGGATGAGGTTCCTTAGCATACAAACAACAAAGACACCTGCTTGCTGCATTCCAAAATATCAAATTAAAAAAAGCGTGATCAAGAGATTTGGCATAAAGAGAAAAAAGAGTGATCAAGTCTATGTACTACCAACATAGACTTGATCAAAGATCTGTACAATCTTTAACTTGATCTGTCCAATCTGCCATGCAAGGTCCAAACTTATTAAGACAGATCAAGAGTTTTAACCCCAAACTGCATGTATTCACAGCTGCGCGGCCATGACCAGTAAGGTACAATTAATCAAACAAGGAAAGCTCAAACAATATATGAAATTTAGATGACATCTTCAAACCAGGGAAATTCCGATTGGCTTATTTTCCTTCTTTTGGAAAGCAACAAAAGAAATAAGATTCATCTCAAACCCTCTCTTTTACCAAAATTGCAATACATTAGTTGGTGCAGAAACTATGGCACCAAGTGCTAATTTGTAGCCTCCTAAAAGTAGGTAAAAAATAAAATAAAAAAATTTTACCCAAAAACATGGCCAAGACTGTATTAGCCTCATTAATTAATCCACCCTGTGAGCCAATTTTCTGGTCTTATGCAGTGCTCGTTCCCTGGCCTGAACCCTCCATCTCCTCTAATTCCTTAGACAATCTAGAAGCTTCTTCATCCTTCCCCTCTGAACAAAGTCCATCGATTAATGCCAAGTAAACCGGCTGGTTAATCTTTAGAGTACATTTCTCCTTCAATCCCACTAAAATCTTTTGTACAAGTTCTGTTCTTCCCACCTTACAAAATGCATTAATTACATCTACCAGGAGTCTATCAGGCGGAACAAATTTGTTATTAACCATAGTGATTAAAAATTTCTCGGTCTCATCTACTATCCCCAGCCTGGCAAAACCATCTATTAGGGTGATATATACCTTCGCATCCGGTTCTATTTTTCTAGATAACATCTCTTCATATAATCTAATAGCCTCATCAGGATTTCCAAATTTGCAATTTCCATTAATTAAAATTGTGTATGTCACACAATCAGGCACCAATCCTTTTTCCAAAATTACACCAAAAGTTTCAATTGCACGTTGCAAATTACCTGATCTGCAAAGTCCATCAATTAAAGTATTATATATGACCAAATCTGGGGAAACCCCTTTGGTACCCATTACTTCTACCAGCTCAAATGCCTTGTTTATTTCCCCATCCTTGCATAGACTCAAAATTAAAGTGCTATATATGTACTCGTCAGGAAATAAACCTGTGGTGCTTTCTAATTTGGAAAAAATTTCAAACGCCAATTTCATGTGTCCATTTTTGGATAGCTGGTCAATTAACACACTGTAGGTATTCAAATCCAGATTAACCTCTAATTCGACCATGGAAGAAAGTACTGAAATGGCCTTGGATATATCATTTAGTTTGAGATAACCAAAGATAAGCATCGTGCAAATCACCAGATCGGGCTTTGTTCCACTCTTTAACATTTGTTCTAAATAAAACTCGACCTTTTCCATTTTACCCAACCTGCTGTATCCCTTCATTAAAGCAGCATATGAGAACTGATTCGGGACAAAGCCAATCTCTTGAATTTTGTCGAAGTACATAGTAGCCAATTCAATCTGACCTAATTCAGACAGACCATCTATTAACATATTGTAACACCGTAAATCTGGGCCAACACCTCTCTTATGCATTCTATTTAGGGCATCAATTGCCATTGAAAAATCCCCCTCTCTAAGATAGCCTGAAATAAGAGCCAAACAAAGGGATATATTTGCATGTTTGCCATTCTGTACCATTTCGTCCATTAGCCTATCAGCTGTAGCAGTGTCTCCACACAGGCATAGCCCCTTGATTGCAAAGCTGAAGGTAGAGGAATTGAATTTTATGCTATGCCTCCTCATTTCATCTAGAACCCACAAGATTTTCTCTTTATTGTGCTCCCGAGAATACACCTCTATAATGTAACTATACGCCCTTGAGTTGGGGGTGAATCCTGCCTTAACCATCCCATCAATAACAGCAAGAGCACCCTCCATATTACCCAAATGACAAAACGTGCGAATTAGGATCTCATATGTATTCTTATCAGCGTTTATTCCGTTAGCCTCCATCTCTTGCTTTAAAGCAAACACCTCATCGATATCACCTTCTACCATGAAACCTTCCATAAGGGTCTTATAGACTATGGCCTTAAGGGGAACACCATGCCTATGCATCTCCTCTAACAAACCCTTTGCCTCCTTTGCACCCTTTTTCCTGCATATGCCAACAATAAGCCCGCTACACGTGAGATGATTCAAAACAAAACCTTTCTGCACCATTTTATTTTTCAGTTCTAGGGCCTCATCAAAAGACCCAAATCTGCACAAGTAAAATATCATGGTGTTGTAAATCACCAAACCGGGTTCGAATCCTTTCGCCTCCATTTCATAAAAGAGCCGTTTAGCTGACTCTAGCTCACCTCTTTCAAAGTACCCCTTTATAATTAAACAATAGGTGTATAAATCAAATCCAACTTGAGAATTTATCATAAATTCATGCACTTTCCAAAACAAATCCATCAAATTGGCCTTCAACAGATCATTGAGCAATACATTACAACACCTCTCAGATGGTGCCAAGTTGTGCTCTTTCATCAGAGGAAAAACATTTACCACATCAATCAAACCTTGTTTCTTATAAGCTATAATTAACTCATCACATACCACCAAATTGGTATTCACACTTTCCACAGAGAGATATTCTTTTATGCATTTCAGAATAGATCCTAGCGGATGGGTCTTGATCAATCTGTCTATCAATCCGCCAGCGTGATGACGTAGGTAAGCATTGCACAGCTTCACGACTAAGATACAATAGGAATCCAACAACTGGGCATCTTTTGGAAATTTCTTACTCGAGTAGTAGAAGAACTTCAAGAGTTTACTGGGGTCGAGGTCGCCGCTGGTTCGTATAACGCAATTGACCAAGGAGGGGGCAAGCTTACCGCGGAAATCAGACCTAGCGAAGAAGGGGCGCCAGTCGGAGGGGTGGGAGAGGACGGAGATGATTTGGCGCGCCAACTCATCTAGGGTTGGCGCTGAGTTTGCTGACGTGGAATGAGGCGTTTGGCTGGAGAGAGAGGTTCTTATCGAAACGTAGCGGATTAGAGGTAGTGTTCTAGCTCCGATCATGGTGCGGAGAAAGGAACGGAGAAGAGAGAAAGAGACCGGCGCAAAGGTTAACATCCGACCCGGTGCAAATGTTATTGGGCTCGATCGGACCAAAATCTTATTGGGCAAGATATGGGCCGATATAACTAAAGCTCCATCACCCATTATTCAAAACGATCACAAATGAGGCCTGTTTAATTAGGGAAGAATAGAGGAATTGATTCTGTTCCAGCTGAACAAGGAAAAAAATGAATGGAATTAAGTTTCATTTTTATTTTTTTTTATTAAAGTTGGAGGTCAAATTATTCAACTATTTAATATCTTTGTTATTAAAATAAAGAAATTTTTTTATCTGACTATTTAATATTTTTGTCATGATTTCTCACATAAAAACTATGTGTGTTTGTCACTAGATCAAATACCAGTTCTTGAGTTTCAACTTTTATAATCAAATTTTTACTTTTACCAAACATTTTTTTTTCACAAGGCAATTCTCTATTTCATATGAAAGGTGAAATAAAGAAATTGGTCTTTTTTAAAATGAAATTGACTCATTTATCAATACTCTTCCACTTTTTCACCTTCAATCAACACACGATCAGAACAGTATGAAATGAAAGATTATTCCAAGTTCTATTTTTCATCACTTTTCATCTATTCCATTGCTTTGCCTAATAAGCCTTTATTCGTGTTCGATGGGCATCAAATCAAATTCGGTCTGGTATCCGGTTGAAACTTGATTTGTATCAAGATTCGTACATACAACATTAGAATTCATACTTATCAAGTGCACACGTTAGATCAGATATCATATTGAATTTGATGTGATACCCGTTGGACCACCTCCACTCCTGTATCGATTAGCTAGTTAAACCCAGGGATTGTTCGTCAACAAGAGATTAAGAGTGAATGATTAAGAGTTTAAAAAATGCTAAGGAACCAATATTCAGTTGTCTTAATCTGTGAGTGAAAGAATAGGAAGTTAAAGGAAAGAGTAAAGGTGCCTTAAAGTCCGGATAGATGATTACATTTTGGACAAAATGAGGTTAAAAAAGATAATCTTAATCCGCGCTCAAGAACCGGTGTTCGATATAATTAAGTGACCAACAAAGCTAAATATATATATATATATATATATATATATATATATATATATTAAATTTTAAGAAAATTTAATTTGTTGTTACCAAACAGCGTCCATGCGATTGACGATTCTTCTGAGGATATATTCTTCCAAAATAACTCACTATAGAGTTTTTTTTTTCTTTTTTGAGAATTCATGGCAACAGCTGCCAACTCACTATAGAGTTATTGGAATAATAATAGAATCATGATTCGAGTCTTTCTTAATGTCATTTTTGGCATTATTATTTATTAGTGTTATCATTGCTGTTAATGTCGTGCTAGAACCAATATTACATTAATACATGACATTGATGCTATTATTACACTCACATTTTATTATATGGCAGCAGTTTGAATTGCGTAAATCTAAGCAAAGAAATGAAAAATCAACTCAGAGTTTACATTGTTTAACATCTCCAATTGACCGTGACTATTTTAGCCTCTCTTAAATTTGAAACATAGATACTTTCTATATTTTCACTAGAGAGTTAGTTCCAACTAAATATGAGTGGATTTAATTTTAACCAGCGCCCATTCACTTCGACTTCCATTGTCAAAATTTCAGTCAAATTTGACTTCTATTGTCGCACAAAATATACGACTCAATTTGTCAAATTCTTTTATATTAAGCATGTAAGTCTCCTGTCAACAGCTGTCCTTTAATTTGTTGAATTTTAAACGATTAAGATGAATATTTTTATGCAATTGTGATTTGATGCTGTAATATTTGTGTAAATTGGGTTGAATTTTGAATTTAGTTTTATAAAAACTCGCTACACTGATTTAGTTCTCTGAATTTAGTCCTTGCAATTTCTTCATATAAATGTTGTCATAAAAGTAATTAAGCAATTAATTGATAACATCTTTTTCTTTCCTTTTTTATGTTATTGATGACAAGAAAAAAAAATTAACATGTTTACTCACTAAAATATTAATGAGCTTTGATTATGTTAAATATTTATTACTGATGACAACAGAATAAGAAAATAATTAACATATTTACTTATTAAAATATTAATTACCTTGATTACCTATTTAATGAAGAAGCAAAGACAAAATATTTCATTTCATTACAAAAGAAAAAATAATAATAAAAAGTTAAAGATAAAAATATTTGACCTGTTTCTATTTGTTGTATTTTATGTTTAAATTTTAAACCGGACAAGACACTAATCTAATTTTATGAAAGTACACGAACTGGTTAATTTTAAAATACTTCTACAATAGTAAGGTTAATGCAAATATTTAAAAATTATAAAATATCTTTTGGCTTAATTGCTCCAATTTGCATTGCATAATCGACCGAATTAACAAAAAAAAAAATTTATTATGAATACAATTGCTCAACTAGTAATTTGTGATAAATTACAAAATTTAGTGACCGGATGAATATAAATTAAAATGAGTTGTGTTGAAATGAATTGAAATCTGCTGCAATCCCTGATTCGTATTGAAATAGGGGTGTAGAAGTTTATTTGGGATCATCTCCTTTCCTCCAGGAGTATTTTATACATGATAGAACTTTATAAGATAGATCTGAATGGAAGCGTATCCTTTGCGGAGTCGTTTCGTGCGGCGCTGTGTGGAGCTTTTAATCTGGTCCGTTCGTTTCGGATCGGACGGACTCTATTAAAAGCTCCGTAAATTTTTAGAATTTTTTTTTCAATTCGAACAGCATCTAATCTGTTCCGTCCGATCCGAAATAAACGGACCAGATTAAAAAAAGCTCCGCACGGAACATCCGCAGGGGATACTATTCCAAACCCGGAGTTCATCTCCGGTGAAATATCCCACAAGAATAAGAGGCGGAGAAAATATCAAGCACTCCAGAAGTTTCAAACTGAGCTCTGCTTTAACCCATTCCCATGGCTGCTCTATCTCTCGCCTCCTCGGCGATTCTACCCCGACTTCCTTCTACTACTATCAGTAGAATTACTTCACCGCCGATCAGTTGCCACCTCCCTATACCCTCCTTTTCGCGCCATTCTTTGGGAATCGCTCGTGGTTCTTCCAGGTGGATCGGACGGTGCGCTGCTCTTGGGACGGATCGAACGGTGTACCAGGGCGTGTACGGTCCTTGGACCGTCGAAGATGAAGATGTGCGGGAGGTATTTAATTAAAATACAATAGCTTTGCATTTGTAATTGCATTAGTCCTTATTAAAAGTGTTAAATTGCTAAGACGGACAGTCACTCATTGCTGCTGAATATCATTTCCTAAAGAACAAAATATTGCATGTTTGGCTGCTCAGCATACTATTTTGTATGTCAAATTACCAGAATCAGACTTATGGAGCAAATTGCAGCATACAAAACTTAAATCACAGTGCTATTTTACTGTAGCAACAGATATGATTCAACCAGTATGTCAGTACTCTGGTACACTACCCAGTAGAGACACTGATCAGATGAGTATGGTGTTGTTGGGGTCCATCAATTTCACATTCAATTTGGTTAAAAGATTTTTAAATTATTTCCGGGTTTGATGTTGTGTCATTTTGGATTCTGCTCATTAATGAAATTGTCTTCTTTATGACCCAGCTGGGGATGGGTTGGTTGGGCTGGGTTGTTATCTCTGGTTGGTTACTCAACATAATCCAAAATAACGAAACCGGATCAGCCTACCTCTCATTGGTTTTTTGACCCGTTATACTGATAACTACCTGTACAGTCAGGTGGTAGATTGGTATAATAATTTTCCAATTGTACTTGCGGCATTTCATCATCTTCCTGTTTATGCATAAAATAAATTAATTACGCTTTCAGGTAATTCTATACAGATCAGGCCTAGTCACTGCTGCCATATCCTTTGTATTAGGTGCCACGTCAGCATATCTCCCTCAAGATAACCCTGTTTCTGGCATCATCCGAAACCAACTCGACATTATCTACATAGTTGGAGCAGGTGGTCTTGGTTTGTCCCTGGTTTTGATCCATATTTACGTGACCCCCATTAAAAGATTTTTACAAGCATTGTGGGCTCTTGGTGTTATTGGATCTATTAGTGCTTATTTTGCACTTGCACAACCACTTAACGAGGGTTTAGTTGAGTATGTGGTCGAGCACCCAGTTTCGTTGTGGTTCGTGGGACCCGTCTTTGCAGCCTTAACTGGTCTGGTTTTCAAAGAAGGTATGTTGGATATTTGGATTTATGAGTTTTTATGTTGGATATTTAGATTTATGAGTTTTTATGTTCTTTAATATGAATTTGAATCTTTTTAAGTTAATTTTGTATGATTAACAGGTCTATGTTATGGAAAACTTGAGGCAGGCATCTTGACATTTATCATACCTGGAGTTCTGCTCGGCCATTTGGTATTCCTCTCTCTTCATATCTCTACCTCATAAGTTGTTGACAAAAACCTGTATATAATTTGCTTTATTTTTTACTTGAGCAGTCTGGTTTAATGGATGATGGAACAAAATTGAGCCTTTTGGGGGTTTGGATGGCATTATTTGTAGTATTTGCCGCGAGAAAATTTCAGCAACCAATTAAGGTATTGTTTCCCATAACATATTTTCAAAATATGCACATCTGTTTTTTACTTCCATCGACAACAAATGACACATTTCCTATTCATTTTTGTCTTTTTAGGATGATATCGGTGACAAATCAGTATTCATGTTCAATGCATTACCAGAGGAGGAAAAGAAGGCATTGCTTCAGGAACTCGATCAGAAGCTAGACTAGATGTAATTTTAAGAATATAAAGAAAAATGAATCACTCTTAACTAAAAATAATCTCTGCTTGGCAAGAAGCGATACATAGAACAAGGTATTAGCAGAGAAAAAAATACAGGGAACAATGAAAGAGAGAAATTTCAAGAGGAATCGGGGCATTGGGCCATGTTCTTAATATTTTTTGATAGATTGGAGTCTGGTTGAATTTTACTATTGTATAGCAGTTTTTAGTATCCATATTTCACATGTTATTATATTTGTAGCATATATTAGGAATAATTAAATAAATTTATGATGTTGGCCTTCGATTGTGTTAACTATTATTTTTTCATTGGTAAAACATGTTAAAAGGGGTGATATTCTAAACATAGAACAAATATAGAGATGAATTATACCTGAAAATGTTAGGAGCTTTTTTTTTCAGATCATGAATTGGAGGTCAAGCACTTTCAAACTTCTATATATATTATAGAAAATTTTTCTACTTTGTAGGTTTCGAACTCATAACTTGCTACATAGAATGCATGGGTCTTTATCACTAGACCATAAACAAGTTCTTCATCTCTTTTCTCTATTTCTTCTGGAGTTCTGACTGTTACCGAATAAACTTTGATTTGAGAAAATAGCTCTTTCCATACATACTTTTTTTCACCCCGTGGCCGGAACAAAAACTCTTTTACCCTTTTTTTACAATACAAACGAACTTCATGTACTGTTTTGAATTAGTTATTTAAACAATTTTGAAAATAGAACATTCTTGTATACATTGCATGTAGATTTTTTTGAAAACTACTCTTTATTCGTTAGGTCATGTTTGATTGTGGACTATAAAGTTAATGAGGTCTAACTTGATTATTTCAATTTAAGTCGTTTGATTGTGGACTATAAAGTTAATGAAGTCTAACTTGATTATTCCAACTTAAGTTGATATAAATTATTTATGTTTGGTTGATATCTAAATTTATATCTTGACTTAAATTATTTCTTGTTTGATAAGAATTTAATGGTTTAAGGCATGATTTGATATTACAAATTATTTTGTCCTACAAAATTTGTAATAACAATAATAAAACTATTCTTCGTATTTTTTTTCTTTTCATTTTGATTGAAAGAAATTGTACAAGAAAATGAGTTATGTATAAATCTTAGAGAAGCACATTGTATTTAATGAATCTTATTTAATTAAAGTTATATTTGTACTAATTTATTTGTCAAAAATATGTTATGTTGATGAACAAATTTTTTATTATTTTGTAGTACAATTTAAAAAAAAAATTATTTAATTATTTTCTAGATTGCATATTTTGTTGATTTAAAAAGTCCATTTAAAAAATATATTGATTCTATAATTGATAAAGTTATAAGTTTCCTTATAAGTAAATGAAAAAAAAAATTTAATTGCTTATTTTATATTTCTTAAAAAGTGATTAAAATTATAAAAAGAATAAAAAGTTAAGCCTCACAATCAATTAAAATTAAATCACCTAAAAAGATGCTTTAGTCCGATCTAAAAATCGGCTTATTTCGTTTTAATCCAGTTCAATTAAACCACATTTAGTAAAATAAGTGAGATCTAAAACCCTATTCCATTGTTTAATCTATAACCAAACATGACCAGACGGTTATTTTACAATACAACCCCTAGTTTAAGTTATTTCAAAAAATAAAAAATAAAAAATTCAAAAAAAATCGCCGTCTGTGGGAATCGAACCCACGACCACACGGTTAAAAGCCGTGCGCTCTACCAGCTGAGCTAAGACGGCTTTGTTGATTCTATCTTGTTAGAGGAAATAAATAATAATAAAAATATAATTTTAGAATTACACCAGGATCACACGTGTTACTTAGAGTGCAAAAAGGACAAAAGGGGTTCCATAAATAAAAAAGAAAGAAAGAAGAACATTTCGATTGTAAGGTGAAGAGATGCTGGTCAGGTTGATAACTTGGAGACGCTTAGCTTGTCTACCTCGGCGATGGGACCTGGTGCTGTCTCCGGCAAGATCGTTTCCTTTCGGTGCATCACTAACAGGAACAGGTCTCATTCCTTGGACAGAGTTCAACAGAGGTCAGCAGTTGCCCTTTTTTTCATTAAATTTTGCTCTTTTTAAAAATAAAAATAGCTAATGGAACAAACTAAAAGTTGATCCATAAGATAATATATATGGCAGTGCATTTAACTGATGTAGTGGCTATTGGGTAATTTTTTTTTTAATAAAAAAGGAAAAGGAAGGAAAACAAAAATTGAGTTCGCCGAGAATAGTTTGAGACCTGAATATTATTTTAATGGGCTCATAATGGACCTAACATTTAAATGGATCATTAGACATTAGATTTTATTGGGAAGCTCTGTTGGATCTTAAATGGTTTTGCTCAGTTGAGAAAATGTAAGTAAGTTTCAAGAGTAATATTACCAGATAAATGCAAAAAATGAAAGTGATTTTCTTTTTGAAAAAAAAAATATTTACTGGATGCTTTCCTTTGATTAAAAACGTAAATAGTTTAATGTAAGTTTGCTGGAAAAGGACTTTATAGAAGCCCAAATAATTTAACTTCCGACACTAAGCAAATACCCAAGGTGCAGAGAAGGCCCAGTTGGAACTCTTTAATTTTATTTTTGCAAATGATCTAATTATCAAGGCAATAAATTATGAAATTAAATTCTAAATCAAAAGATGAAGCCAACCAGCTAATTCTTTTATATATTGGAGCATGTTAACATATTGGTTGGCTGTATTGCTTTTCACTGAAAGTAACCTGTTAACAACCACACAGATAATCACAATACATTAGCAGATTGCACTGATTAGAGGAGGTAATCCAAGTAAAATCACATATACATTCATAACTATATGAAAGGTATGCAAAGTCCAAGTAGGATATATCAAATTCAAAAAATAAACAAATGACATACGGTCTGGCAATTTTTTTATTGCCGGACAAAGCATTTTCTTTGGTCAAATAAATGAGAGAGGTTCTGATTTCTAAATCCTTAATATGCACCAGTGATACTTTATGGAGTGAGGGCTGTGAGGCTATGGTACTTTGCAATGCGCAGATTGTTTAGTGCCTTGGATTCATATCTCCGTCTTCAAAGTCCAAATAGTCGATTCGAACTGCTTAACATTATTATCATATGAAAATGTACTTGGAGAACAAATTTTATATTTTTTGAAAAAAATTTTACTATTTTTTTGAGACAATTAAAAAATCACTTGATCTAAAAATTCTGGACCATCCGAAAGTAGTGATTTTCTACCTACTAAAAAAAATAGTAAAAAAGTTCCAAAAAATATAAAATTTGGTCTCCAAGTATATTTTCATATGGTAATAATTAATTATGAGTGGTTCAGATCGACTATTTGAACTTTGAAGACGAAGATATGATTCCAATGCACGGCACGATCTGCGCATTGCAAAGTACCATAGCCTCACTCATACCTTATGTTAGTTTTCTTTAGCTACATTTTAATCTATTTTTAGGAAGTCCCCTAATTTTACATATTTCAGGTTATGCATCAAGGACCCCAGTACCGACTCATCATGACACGGGCCCAGCGGACCTCACCCCAAATCCCCAACACTCTCAGCAATAAAAAAAACCTAACCCTAGAATTGAGTACAATGAAAGCATCCATGAACGGTATCCACCAGGTGACCCGAGCAAGAAAGCATTTGCATACTTCGTTCTCACAGGGGGGGCGTTTTGTATATGCATCATTTATCCGTCTCTTAATAATAAAATTTGTTGTTAGCATGTTGCCTTCGAAGGATGTGCTCGCACTATCCACACTTGAGGTGGATCTTTCAAGCATCGAACCTGGATCCGTTATGACCGTGAAGTGGCAAGGAAAGCCAGTTTTCATATGGCACCGTACTAATGAGCATATCAAGCTGGCAAACAGTGTTGATCTGGCAGCACTACGGGATCCACAGACTGACGGGATCATCTCATCGTCCTCTGTATTAAAAAAATATATATACATATTAAGTTGTAAATAATAAAAATATGAAGGGCTGGATTTCAAAAATGCCACAAATCAGACCCTTCGGCCTTCCTTCTCCTCCTGCGCGATTTTGCTTCTCAGTCCTCACACGATTTTCTCTCCTCTGGCGTGATTGAAGCTCAAATGGCGCGATTTTCTCCTCCGCCTTGAATCGGCACAGGTTAGTGAAATTGAAAATATTTTTGCTTTAAATTGGCTTGAATCGGTGTAAATCGGACGGAAAATCGGCTGATTCTGTCATTGTTCATCTGATTTTTTTGGAATAAATCACACAAACTTGAGAATCGGACAAAAATCAGCCCGGTCCCGTCCGATTCCGAGTTGAATCGGCCAATTTGACTCGGAATCAGCCGATTTTTCGAACTTTGGGTAGGAGTGTGCACCCATCTAGGATGCGTCCCTTTGCCAAAAGCAGGGGAATTTGACGGGTTCTTTTGCCCATGTCACGGGTCGCATTATGATAGTTCGGGCCGGGTTAGGAAGGGCCCCGCCCCATTAAACCTCGCAGTGCCACCATATGAATTTTTGGATGAGAATAAGTTGCTTATTGGTACAGTAACTGCATGATGGACTTGCATCTTGTTACGTGTGCCTTTCTTTACTTATTATGAAATAACTTGTAGTTTGAGATTATAAAGACTTTTATAAAATTAAAAGCAGTCCATACCGTTTGATTGTTATTTGCAACCATCATTGGTGTTTTTTATGTTAAATATGATCAAATGATTGCCTCAATATTAGCAATTACATAAGCCCTTAAAATTATCAGAGAACAAATACTCCTTAGTGACATGGTATAGTGCACTTGATGATCAAATATTCAGATCGTTTTCTTTAAAATTTAGAAGAACAACTGATACGTTTAACCCAAACATTTTTGTTCCTCAACAAACGAATCTGACAATAGTGATCTATGATCTTAGACTCACTTATTTTCTCTACCAAATATATTGACTACATAAAAAGAAAAGAAGGAAATTTCCCTTTCTATACTGCCTTTAGGCTTTAGACCCACAAGTAGACCTGCCATTTTTCCAGGCATCCATAATAATCCATTGTATTTTGAGCATGATCTTGACCTAAAGAAGTGACATGTGATGATGCCAAAACCTGAATGGCTTTATATTAATATGTATAGATTTGTATAGTTTTTTTTTTGTTTTTGTTTTGGCAAATTTGTCTAATCTTCTATGCAAACAAGCTGTAGCTTTCCACCATACACATCAGGGAGCTGGCTCTCATCAATGTCATTTAATAGTACTGTTTGCAAATCTTTATCATCCACAAAAACAATCTGTAAAAAGAAAACGATGGATATAAATTGTGAAAACGACATCAAGGAGATGTAGGGTGCATCCATCTCATTTGAACAATTAATTGAGAAGTTATATATCAGCTTCTGCATGGTATTATGCATAGTGCATAATGGTTCTTATTATGGATCAATATCTCCATATAAAAATGTACTTGTACATCAAATTTATATTTTTAGAATTCTTTTACTATCTTTTAGATAGGTAGAAAATCACTTGATCTAAAAATTCTAGACCATTTAAAAGTAGTGATTTTCTACTTATCTTAAAAATTAGTAAACAAATTCTAAAAAAAAATGTAAAATTTACCCTGCAAGTATTGAACGGTACAAATCGACTATTTGAACTTTGAAAATAAAAATTTAATGCCAATAATATTGCAAATACATTTTCATATGGAGACCATTTTTATTTTTTACTTTACTCTTTTCTCAATTCGGGTTTTGGCGGTCTTATATTATATATCGGTTACCCCCTACTTGTGTTATCAGGCTGTAAATATATAGACAACAGTACTACCATTACAGAAAGTGAGAAAACCAAAGGAAAAGAAGGGAAAGAAAGATCACTTTTTCTCTCGTATTTTTGTCGATAAACGGGTATACGATCTTCCATGCCTTCATGAACATCGATGGCACATGGACCAGAAACACCTTTCCAAGCCTTTCAGGGTAGTAATTCTATAACCACAAATAAAAATAGTTCTCAGACACAGGCAAGAGTTACAGTAATAATATAAAAGAACTCTCGGTATTTTATACAAGTCATGTACCTGTAAGATATCGAGAGCAGCAAGAAAAGCGCGAATATCGCAATTTGAATATCCCCAGCCTTTCAAATCACAGATGCCCATGAATTTCTCATGACCTTCTGGCATCCTGCATTTTTAATTTTCTTAATTGTCAAAAATTAATGGTTACAGTTGAGGATATAGATATAGTCTTAACTTCCTATTTATTTGTTTCTTTCCTCATATTACTAAATTTTCCGTGGTCCTTCTGTAGTTTGATAAAGCTCTGTTCTGGCTTGGTGTGATTGTTTGTGCGTCGGTACACAAATTGCATGAGTTAGGTGAATATTAATGTCAAATTATTTTTTAGCTTTTAAATTGGTACTGGTATTGTACTTCTAGTAGCACTGTGTAAACTTTTGGCCTGTCTATCCCTCATATCACAATTGTGGAAATTCATGTTAAATTTCTTAAAAATTGAAATCTAAAATGGAGTTTAAATATATACATGTATACCAAATATGGCGAAACTTGAGAGAATAGATTGACCTTAAATGTGCCATTTTGAGAGAATAGATTGATCTTAAATGTGCCATTGATTCTCCAAATTGCATGGTTAATGGCATACTAATCAGTTTTTAAACTGCTCCAAATTCCACAAATTTGAATCGTTTAATTTTAACAAGTTGCGCCGATTTCCATAGTTATCAAGTATATATATTGTCAATATAATCTTATCTCATGTCTAATAGAACATTTTTAGTTGTATGATCGATTGATAGTGTTATTAATGTAAGTGCATCAAATGGGGGTCAATTGACTCATATTCATTTTCAAAAACTAATTATTATACATGGTACTTTTGTATATTTTATAGTTAAATGTTAAAGGTACCTGTAAAATGACCCCATAGATTTTCTAAAAATTTTGTATAGTTGATCCCCATTCATTTTTCAAGAAATTTTTTTTTAATGTGTACAAATTGGGGACTTATAAAAATTTATATTAATTTTTTTCAAAAGACGAGAAGCTTCACATGCCTGTCTCTCTCTCTCTGATCCAAACTCTTCCTCTCTCCAATCCAAACACTAATGGTTATAATATTTACTTCATAAAAAAAATTATATTATGTTATTGGTTTTTTTTGTATGTTTTGACCCCCATTATTCAAAATTCTGCCTCCGTCTCTGGTGTTATTTACTTGTATACATTTAAATTGTACTAGAGTTTAGGTGGCTACTTGCTAGCAATTTATTTCGGATCCGTATCCTCCCAAGTACCTGACTCAACACAATTGAAACGGACGGCTCAGATTTACTCTCAGCCAGTCGGGATTCGATATGACAGAAGGGGCAGGATTATTTATGCTTTGAGAGGCGTGCCAATCCATTTTCGGACCGTCCGATTCAATTCTACTCAGTCAGGTAACCTGAGGGGATACGAATTCATTTATTTCTGACATGACTAGACTAAGAATTCAATGAACAAGTACCTTGCACATATTTTCTCAAGGCAGTAGATAACATAACCTACAACAAATATGAGATTTCGTTAGTTATATCAGAATCTTTTCAGGATATGCAACACACCAGAAAATATTCAACACACCACTAATAGTCAAGTGCTAGACAAAGGATGTTCAATCAGTAAGATTTGGTTTTAATGATTGTAATTTGCAATAGTACGTCCTTCTGTTTTTTGTTTTGTTTTGTTTTAAAATTAGTCAATATAAAATTGTAGATAACAGGATATTTTCTCTGCTGGTATATGTCTCTTATTTATTTGATGAACACCAGAAAAAACTTTTGACAGTTTTGCTGATAACCCTTGTAAAATTAACTTGAACACAAGAAGTGATTTAAAAGGTTTTCAAAACACACGGGTTAAAATAGATTATTTTGTTGTTATTGACAGCTGGCAGCAAAGCTTATTATCTCAAGATATAATAAGAAGTGATTTTATTTGGTTGGAAAGGAAAAATGGATCTTGCTTGAAATTGAATTTGGAGAAAAGTTGGATTGGGATTCGGAAGAATAGAAAAATTAGAATTTTGTCCTTGTCATTGAATTCATTGCGTCCCCATCTCTCTCTCCCAGAGTGAATTTTTTCACCAATCAACTTTGTACCATTTGTCAATTTATACAAGGGCTTTTTTGTCCTTTAGATAAAGTGAATTGAAATTGTTTACATAATTTGTTAATCAATTCTTTCTCGATTTAATCCATTCTAGAAAGAAAAAAATGACCAATCAAATTGTAAGCTTCGTAAAAGATAATTGGGTCAAAATGTCAAAGGGAAATGCAAATTTGGTTATAAGACTAGAATGACCTCCAAATGGTTAGAGCTACATTTGTGGATGTGAATTCTATTTTTTTCAAATAATAATAACAGCAGAAGTAGTAATAGTAGTAGTAGTAGTAATAATAATAATAATAATAATAATAACAAATAATAATAATAATAATAATAATAATAATGTGAGTAATATTTTGGTAATAATGATGACAGTTGTAGTAATGATTTCTAAATTTTTTATATTTACATTACTGTTCTTATTATTTTCATTATTATTGTTATCGAAAGACAATGAAAACGATTCTTACACTTGAACTCATTCATCTCACGCTTCGAGTAGTAGTGTCTGCCGCCATAAACAACCACTACCGGTCTCCCGATTTTGTCGAAACCCTGCATGTACACCTTGTCTTGCTCAAGTTCATTTTTTACTTCTTCATCAGAGATAAATCCATTAGGGATTGCACTTTTCCTCCATTTGAGATACTTCAAAAACATTGCCGAGGCCTTGCCGATGTCATGGTCTCGCGCTCGAAGAAACCTCCTCACCGCCTTGTCATCAGCCTCCTGCATTTCATGACAATGCATGATTTGACAAGTTCAATTAGAAACATTTATTTGATTAGTAGTTATATTTGACCTGTTGGCCCAAGTTGCAAAATCAAATTGGTTTATACATGGATGTTGAACACAGGTGAGCGCGCTTTTAAATTTAAATGAATTATTGTTGTTGGGTTTTATCAGTCAATAACGCTGCATTAACAACAATAGGAAATGAAAAAAGTTGCTATCATTTTTTTTTTTTTTTTTTTTTGTTTGTAATGGCCATACTGACCAAGTCGCACAAATGTCCCCCTTTTATTTGACACAAAGAAGCAGGTTTGTTTTCCAGTCCCTTTATGATGTATAAACAGTAGTACCTTTTTGAACATTTATTTCCACCAGGAAATCAATGATCCTGATGTCAAGTCTATGGGCTATGGCTGCCAATCAACCAAGTGTCCTTTTAATTTCTTTTGGTCCCCCAATTATGGTCCCTTTGTGACTCAAGATTGTACCATAGTTCCTTACCAACCGGGTTCCGTACCGCCTTTTGTTCCCTCACATACAATGCATGGAATGTAAGTACATAGACATATTACCTAAAATTTCAGGAGTTAGGCTGGGTGCTATGGATAGCATAGTGGCATCTATGCTACGGCTTAATATTCGAGTTTTCAAAATTCAAACGGTCAATCCGAACCGTTCATCTTATTCTTCATATTAGTATCTGCTTGGAGACCAAATTTTACATTTTTCTGAATTTTTTTACTATTTATTAAGTATTTTACAAAATTGTTGATCCAACGGTGGCTGCACAAAACAGTAAAACCGTTGGATTAGTGATTTTCAAAGTGGCTTAATAAATAGTAAAAAAATTCAGAAAATTATAAAATTTGGTCTCCAAGCAGATATTAATATGGAGAATAAGATGAACGGTTCGGATCGACCGTTTGGATTTTGAAAACTCCAATATTGAGCCATAGCATAGAGGCCACTATGCTATCCATAGCACCCAGCCTAACTCAAATTTCAGAATTCAGATCCAGCAGATCCGGGTCCAAAATTTCATTCCGGATGTTTGGTCAATTAATTTCATTTTTTTTGGGTCCAAATTCCAAATGAGGTTAGAAAAAATGTTAAGAATGAGAGAAATGAAAGGAGACCACTAAACATAAAAATGATTAGAGAAACCTTAAAAATAAAAATAGTAAATTATTTTGGATTTGCCAAGACATAACATACAAGCATGTTTTGTTAAGTCTTAAGAAGAAAAATTGAAACATCGGCCATTGATCTAGTGACAGAAGATAATAATGTTCTCATTGTGGAAGACTGCAATTATAAATCCGGATAGAGTATCTCTTATCAATATTAGATATTTGAGTTGTTTGACACCTCCTTCTTCTCAAACAAAAAAAAATGAAGAAGAAAACGAAAAATTGCTACTCTGTACTGTACGGGTAGATAATGCCAGATTACAGAAAGGACTTCTAAATAGTGTTAGTAGTACCATTTGTAGGTTTGTTAATATGTAGGTATAATTAATACGGTTTGGAAGTAGGTTGGTTCGTCCAACTAACTTCAACCTATAGGCATGAAAAATGACTAAATGAGTATATATAATAGTATGATTGGGACCTAAAAGAACCTTAATAGATGTGTTTTTTTTTTTAATCAGAAAAAGAATCTAATAGATATCAACTCTCACAAAAAATTATTTGCTCATAACACATTTTTTTACAAGAGTATCCCTGACATTTCGGATTTTAGATAGACAACAATATACTGAATTTATAAATTACAATAATTTTGACAAAGCATTAAATATATGCGTTCAGATCATGAAAACAAATATTAATATTAAATGAGGAAGTAAATTTTAACACATGCATGCTTCGAGAATTGCCTAAATGCATGCACAATTTGAATTTTAATGCATAATATCATCCCTTTAAATTCTCATTTTGAACGCATGTGTTAAGACAATTCTAGAAGCATGCATTCAAGTTCGGTTCAATAATATAGTAGTTTAAAAAAAAAAATTGAGAATGCAAGCTAGAGGTGTTAACGGGTTGGGTGGAGACATTTTCATACCCGTAACTGTTATGATAACGAAAAAAATCTTTATTCTTATCCGTCTTTTCAAATACGATACAAATTGGATAAACAAATAAAAAAATGTCATTGATATTTCAATTTGTGCTTTTAATAAATTATTTTTCAAAACAAGAAAAAAGAAAATAATAATAATAAATACAACTAATTTATATTATAAAATTTTAATAAAATACAAAACTTTATTGTATCATGTATCATCTTTATACAAATATATATATATATATATATATAGAGTTAGGCTGGGGTGCTATGGATAGCATAGTGGCCTCTATGCTACGGCTCAATATTCGAGTTTTCAAAATCTAAACGGTCGATCCGAACCGTTCATCTTATTCTCCATATTAATATCTGCTTGGAGACCAAATTTTATAATTTTCTGAATTTTTTTACTATTTATTAAGCCACTTTGAAAATCGCTAATCCAACGGTTTTACTGTTTTGTGCAGCCACCGTTGGATCAACAATTTTGTAAAATACTTAATAAATAGTAAAAATATTCAGAAAAATGTAAAATTTGGTCTCCAAACAGATATTAATATGGAGAATAAGATGAACGGTTCGGATCGACCGTTTGGATTTTGAAAACTCGAATATTGAGCCGTAGCATAGAGGCCACTATGCTATCCATAGCACCCCAGCCTAACTCTATATATATATATATATATATATATATATATATATATATATATATAGAGATGGGCTATGGTGCATTGCAATGCATAGGCCATGGTGTGCATTGGACCATAAATCACCGATTCAAAGTCCAAATGACCGATCCAAACCGTTCATCTTGTTCTCCATATTAATATGTGCTTGGAGACCAAATTTTATATTTTTTGGAATTTTTTTACTATTTATTAAGCCACTTTGAAAATCACTGATCCAACGGTGACTGTTTGGAACAGTAAAATCAGAAGCCACTGTTGGATCAGTGATTTTCAAAGTGGCTTAGTAAATAGTAAAAAAATTCAAAAAAATATAAAATTTGGTCTCCAAGCACATATTAATATGGAGAACAAGATGAACGGTTTGGATCGGTCATTTGGACTTTGAATCGGTGATTTATGGTCCAATGCACACCATGGCCTATGCATTGCAATGCACCATAGCCCATCTCTATATATATATATATATATATATATATATATATATATAATTTTATTTTTTAAAATTATCTTATACGAAAACGGATAAAATAACGGAAAAAATTATTACCTGCGCCTGATAAATTAACGAAAAAAAAATTATATTTTCAAATACGATACGATTCGGATAAACTGATAAAAAAGGGTGCCGTTGACACCCCCTGCGTCCAATTTTACATTTGAAGGTAAAAAGAAATAAAAATCTGAGAAATCAGTGTTATATTTTCTTACAAAATTGCTGTTTGGACAAAGCGTTTCAACTCTCACATGTCACATTCAAAAGCCGGTTTGACTTTTCCATGCCTAAATGTCTCAAAAAAGACTTTTCCATGCCATAGTTTGAAAGTGTGGTCTCCTACTTTACACTTGTTGACTAAAAGAATGTTTCAGAAATTGAATAGTCTTTTCCCCTTCGTTGATACTTCCATTTGTTCCTTCTTTTTTTTAATGATTTCTATCTGACAATTGAATTACATTAATAAATTTGCACACTATTTCACTTTTAATTTGATAATAATTTCACTTCTAATTTAAAAATAATTATCTCTGAATTTATTTTTTCTAATTTTCTACTTACTGAATAGATGACTGTACAACAAAAAAATTAAAATTAAAATTTGAACACTTTATAGTGTTCTTCTTCTTGCTATGTTTCGAGAATTTTCGAAAACAATATCATTATATAATTTTTTTTTTCCAAATGCTACACACATAATAAAAAGATGGTCATGGGCGCCATCTAGGAACTCGTTCAAGAACAACAAACGGGTTAAGATCGAAACAAAGTGCACAGCTATTAATGCACCGGCTTACAAAGAGTTAATAAACAACAAAACAAAAATTTGATCTGTTGAAACATTCATTCAGTACAAAAAGAAAATCCGAAAAGGCTTCATGCATGCACCTACTTAATTATTAGTCGACCCCCCACAACTATATATCCCAAAAGAAACAAAGCTCTTTGTCTTTAATTTGTTCTAATTGCTTTATCTGAGCGCTGATAACGATTTATTACCTAATTATGCTTAATTTACTAATTCATTTATCTGTTCTGTTATTTTCTTATTTTAAAATTAGTTCCCTCATACTGGCACGCTCTCTACTAGAATCACCCTTTTAGAACATGGTGCAACCAAATAACTGATGACAAAATGAGCATATTGATCAAATTAAAAATATTCAAATGATATTATATAGAAACCTTAGCAGATGGGTCTTGTGCTTCAACAAGAGCTCTCATTTGTGCGATCTTCTTCAATTCTTCATCACTTTGATCATCAGTTGCTATTGATTCTTTGCTGAGAGAACCCATCGGTGCATCCATGCACTCTCTCTCTCTCTCTCTCTCTCTTTCTAGAGAAGATAGAGCGTCTATGGTTTTGAGGGGAAGAGAAGCTGTGTGTTGTGTAGGTAAATATATAGGTGGAGAACAGTTGGATCTAAACTATGGTTAGTTTTCCGTAGAAGGGAAATGGTTGAAGTTGAATTTATTGAGAGAGGTAAAGGTATGATTTTTGTGGCCTCTTTAGTAGGAGATTGTAGCTTACGTGGAGGGATTTCCATGTTATTCAATCAAAATAATGGAGGGCTATG
Source organism: Carex rostrata (assembly GCF_964058835.1). Classification (NCBI taxonomy): domain Eukaryota; kingdom Viridiplantae; phylum Streptophyta; class Magnoliopsida; order Poales; family Cyperaceae; genus Carex; species Carex rostrata. The sequence goes on along the minus strand of NC_135930.1, from coordinate 6,431,076 downwards.
GCCTATATATGGTGTCCGGGTCCTCCGGTATCATGAAACTAATAACTCAAATTTTAAGTTTGAATCCGGACCGTTCGATCATGAAACAACTCAAATTTTTAAGCTAGAAATTTACGAAATCTCTTTAGTTTGTGTGCCAAGTCAATCAGACGATCCGGATTTAAACTCAACTTTGAGTTATTTTAGAGGATCCGAATCTAGGGCTATATATGTGTGTGTATATATTTTTCAATTATTTTGATCCGTTTTTCATATAGCATTTAAATTTTGTAAGATATAAATTTAAATAAGTTAATAGATAATAGGTGGGATTTCATGTATATCCTGAAAAACATCAAAACTATGTATATTTCCTTCCCAAATTCATAATATTGCATTTACCCTTTAAATTTCAAAAACTTACAAAATTACTCATTTGATTGCCTTTTCTATTAAAACTAATTTTAATTTATAAAGTTCTCAATTTTACCCTTTATTAAAAAGATAAAAAATTGTGGACCATGTTTAAGAAAAATGTATTACATATTACATATAATTTTCTTAAACATATTACATATTTTTTAACTTTTTAATAAAGGATAAATGGGTGCTTTATAAATTTATAATGAGTTATAATATATGAGGTAATAAAATAGATAAATTTGTGAGTTTTCCAAATTTAGAAGGGTAAATATGATATTATGAATTTTAGAGGGGAAAATACGTAATTTCAATTTTTTGAGGGGCATACATGACATTCCCCCAAGATAATATTGGTGAATAAGAATTTTCGTTAAATTTTATAATAACAACGTATATGCTATAATTAAAAATACATTTAGATTTTCTGTAATATTATATGTCATATAACATTAAATTTATAATATTCCAAGAGGAGGTTCCAATGCCTCATTTTTTGTATAACTCATCATACCTCATATTTTATATCTTCATTTTCTTCATATTCAAAGTTTAAATTGTCGATCCGAACCGTTCAACATGATATCTATACTAAAATATCGTTAGGGATGAAATTTTATAATTTTTGAAATGTTTTTACTATTTTTTAAGATGGGTAGAAAATCACTGTTTTTTTAACGGTTCAAAAACAGTGATTTTGTACCTATCTTAAAAAATAGAAAAAAAATTCAAAAAAATATAAAATTTCATCTCCATGCATATTTTAGTATAAATATTTTGTTGAATGGTTTGGATCGACAATTTGGTCTTTGAAAACAAAAATATAAAATATGACGTATAATGAGGTATGAAAAAAATGAGGCATTGAAACCCTCCTCATATTCCAATTAAAGTGCAGAATGCAATTTAGTTATATTTCATTAACGGACATTTTTATTAATACTCTAAAAAAAAGATTTTTTTAAAACTGCCCTCTTGTTTGTTTGTCTTTTTTTAAATGCCCAAGTCAGAGGCGGCTCACCCCTCCTACCAGACCGTCTGGGGTTTGGGCGGTCCTCTTTTTGATTTAAATAATTTTATGAAGAAAAAGTTTTCTTATTTAGAGTGTATGCCAAAAAAAATAAGACATTTGATATATTTATCAAGTGATGTCGTAACTCTTTATAACTTTGATTTGATTTGTTAGTTGGATATCACAAGTCTAACAATAACACTAAGGACTTGGCCTTGATTCTTGTTAACATATACCATTTGCTTATTGTCAACTTATACCATTTTTTCAGAGAATAATTGGATTATTTGATTATTTCATTCTTGAATAATCCCTTAGGCTATTGACTAAATAAAATACCGATCGTTGTATGCCTACCGTCGAACGAAAACTTAAACCGAATTTTTGAGGCACTAAATGACGTTTTTTTGAAATTTTGATACTTTAGATACCCGGGGCTTCCTCCCGGGATGATATTCGGATTCGTCTCATCCTCCCCTTTCTGAAAAGTGGTCATACACGCAAATCCGACTTTCCTAGCCAAAGTTATGACTGTTTAAAGTTTTTTCAAAAATCGAACTTTTAAAATTCATAACTAATTGTAAACAAATCCAAATAAATTGAAATTTGTATCAATTCTGTGTATTTTTGAATGCTCTACATGTTGGTATAATCAGTTTTGCAATTTGGTCCCTATATCAGTCCAGACTTGCTGATTTATTAGAAGATGTCAAATTTGATGTTTTTAGTGCATTGCACTATACCAGTGGCCTTTGCTTAGTGCTTAGCTGCTGAGTTTGGACTTTGTACCATACCAGATGTCAGTCTAGGGTGCATTGTACATGGATAGTCTAATTTGAGATTTTAATATATTTTAGTAGCTCTAAACTATTTTTTTAGTACCAAAAATAAAGATAAGAAGATCAACAAGCTGTCAGAGGCCTGCAAGTCCTTAATTAGTGTTATCTTTAAACTTGTGATATCTAACTGACAAACCAAATCAAAGTTATAAAGAGTTACGAGATCACTTCATAAATATATCAAATGTCTTATTTTTTGACACACACTCTAAACAAGAAAACCTTTTCTTCACAAAATTATTTAAATCAAAATATTAAGATCTCTCCCTAATAAAAAAAAAAAAGGAGGACCGCCCGGACCCCAGGCGGTCTGGTCTCTAGTGGACTGCCCCTGGCCCGGGCGATCTGCTAGGAGGGATGGGCCGTCCGTGGGCTTGGCGGTCGGGGCATTTTAAAAAAAAAAAATCCAAACATGAGGATAGTTTTAAAAAAAATCTTTTTTTTTAGGATATTAATAAAAATGGCCGAAGATCGTCACAATTACTTATTGATATTACAGGATTGTCATCATCAAGTTGTACAGAAATTAGATTTATATGTTACACTCGTATAAATTAGTTAAATTAAAGAGTTTGTTTAATATGAGATGGGGATCAAGCGTTTACATCACATCAATTTCTATGGCATGCTGGATTTTTTATATGTAACCTCTCATATGGAGATAGCTTTATTCAAGTATGTGTTTTTAGTTTACAATTTCATAACACAAATTAATAATTGTATGTTCATTCACATCATGCATGTATTTTTTTTAAGTATTCTAAATTTTTAATACATCATTAAAAATATAATCCAAATCTAGTTTGTTGAAATAATGACTGCTTATTTATATTTTGAATTTTTTAATTTTAATTGAATAGAAATTTAATTTTATAATTAACTTTTTAAATAAACTTGTATTTGGATAATGCTAGATTGATATGAAATCAATAAACTAACAGCTAGCTAGGCTTATATTTATACGGCACCGGTGCAGATATTAATATCTGCTAGGTATTTCCATACAATTAATACGGCAATAATATATACATTTTTTTTGTCAAAATCCATTTACATTGATTTGGACCAATACTGTTCATAAATCACAATCCCAAGATAAAGACAAAATTAGTCGAGATCAACATTCGGGTTTTGGATTCGGGTCAATACGGATTTCAGATTGTTCGAATTTATGCTTGGTATGATATCAAATTTGAGATTTTGAGTTACTAAAATTGCATGGGTTTTAGTTTAAATTTCAAGTTATTTTAATTCAGATTTAGTTGAGTTTGAATCGTAAATTAATTGAAATTTGATGGTAAGAATTACGTTTAATATTGCTAGTTAAAATAATATATGTTTTTAAATATAACATATTCAAAACCTAATAAAATCCGTGTTTATGAAAAATGAGAACTATAACTATTCCTTTGCTGAAAAAGAATTAAGATCGGTTTTAATTGATTTTTCATATGAAACCGACCGTTGTGTGGATCAAATTTTGGTACGTATTTTTTCGAATATAAAATTATAAAATCACCAAAAGGTAAAATTTTTAATCTTTTAAAATAAAATAGATCTGCTAACTTATTTGTTTATGACCACTAGAACGACATGCTACTTGCCATGTGGCCATCTCTTATTACAATATTAATTTAGTAAAATAGAGCCCAGTTTAGATGTTAATCCGGATGTTTGAAAGTACTACGTACGGAGGGAGGGTATATTTTATCAAGTTTTGATACTGATTTGGGATTCACATTTGGGTATAAATTTAGTGTGATTTTAAACTCATCAAACTCTTTAATGAGTTTAATTTTAAAATTTATCAATTTCATGGGTAATAAATTTAATGCTAAATTTGTAAATTTTCAATTTAATCTAATATATATTCAACCTCTTTTTTTAGCTGCTTGATCTATATTTAACTAATTGAACATATATAAATTTTGTATATAAACATATCATTCGTGAAAATACTCTGTTACAATAATTTCGATTCATTGTTTGAAGCTAATATGATATGACAACAAGACAAAATTAACATAATATTAATAACAACTAAGTTTGAGAGGTCACATGCTTAAAATTCAAAAGACTTAAAAAGACATAAAAACTTAAAAATACTTAATTCAAACCATTTTTTGTAGCACTGACTAAAATCAATTTCTTTCCAAAAAAATAGTAATAAAATCACATATGAAATTTAAATGTATTCCAAGAAATATTTTCCGAATTAGACGTTGACCTAAATTAAAAAAAAAATACGAGCATCTGAAAATCAATATAAATAATTTACAATATATAGTAGATAGTACTTTAAAGCCTGGTGCAAATTCAGGGCAATACCAGATTACCAGCCCATTCGGTTCAGCTGATTTAGTTGTTGGAATCTATCAAGATTCGTGCAAACCTTATATCAAACAAACAAACCTGATGTCTATTCTTTCAGAAAAAACATGATTAACAAAACACCTTTACTAAGTCAAAGAAAGTATGATATACAAGAGATGTCCACTTCTAATCCTCTTTATATTTCTCACTTGTGAATTACAATTAATATATTTTATTTCTAACAAATGGTGCTATTAATCAATAATCATTGTATAGTTTTCTATTTTTTATCTTAAACCTTGTGAAATATTTCATTGGCAACACTTTCTATAATAACAGGTCAAACACAAAGATGATAATTTATCTGATGAAATCAAACTGGAAGGTGTTCTTCAGAAATCCCACCGAAATTTTTATAAATATCCAAATCAAATAACAAATTACGGAATCTACCCTGTTTTGCAATGAAATTCGAAAAATACCCAATCCGGTTATCCAATAACCGGATTTGATACAAATGTCCGGTTACCCACTTCCCGAACTCAAAAAAACAAATCCGGTTAATGGTTAACCGGATTTGTGAATTTTGCCTTTTTAAAAAAAAAAACAGAATTATTTATTTATTTTTTGTATTAAAATATTAGAAATGTTGAATATATTTCTTTGAAAATAGATGGAATACAATATAATTTGATTTATTAGAAAGACTGCAACAAATAACCCGGATCAATATTTTTCAGATCGGATTTTTTGCGGCTGTAAGAAAAATTAATATATTTCTTTATGTGTTATTGGAAAAAAAAATAAAAATAATTAGATTCTGAGTTATTGATCCCGGTTCAAAAGTCACTTCTAGGTAATCTAGAAAATATTGTGATCCTTCTAGTACATTTAATTTATAAAAAGTTGTATCTATTTTTGAAAAAAATCAAAAAAATTTATTTATTTAATTATTGTTTTTCAAAAAGAATTATCAAAATAGATACAATTTTTTATAAATTAAATGTACTAGAAAGGTCACAATATTTTCTGGATTACCTAGAAGTGACTTTTGAACCGGGATCAATAACTTAGAATCTAATTTTTTTTTTTTTTTTTCAATAACACATAAAGAAATATATTAATTTTTCTTACAGCCGCGAAAAATCCGATCTGAAAAATATTGATCCGGGTTATTTGTTGCAGTCTTTCTAATAAATCAAATTATATTATATTTCATCTATTTTCAAAGAAATATATTCAATATTTCTAATATTTTAATACAAAAAATAAAAAAAAATTCTGTTTTCAAAAAAAAAGAAGGCAAAATTCACAAATCCGGTTAACCATTAACCGGATTTGTTTTTTTGAGTCCGGGGAGTGGGTAACCGGACATTTGTATCAAATCCAGTTATTGGATAACCGGATTGGGTATTTTTCGAATTTTATTGCAAAACAGGATAGATTCCGTAATTTGTTATTTGATTTGGATATTTATAAAAATTTCGGCAAATCCCACCATATGCACTGAAGATGAAATTAATATTGTCAGCACAACTTCCATCTTGATTTTATCAGATAAATTATTATCTTTGTGTTTGACCTGATATTATAGAAAATGTTGTCAATCTTTTACAATGTTTAAGATAAACAAATAGAAAATTATATGGAGAGAGTTAATTAATGACATTATTTGTTCAAAATAAAATATATTAATTATGATTCACAGATGATTAGAGGTGGTCATCTCTTGCGATTCATATTTTCTTTAACTTAGTAAAGATGTTTTGTTAATCATGTTTTTTTTAATTTATCAAGGTTCTTAAAGGATTGATTGTACCTATATATCATTACATTGCCTCTCTAAAAATCATTTAAATTAATATTTTCATAAAGTAATTGAGTTTCAAGATATCTAAGACATGTCAAATCATTTAATAATACAAATTAATTAATCAATTATTAATTGTTGTTTAATTATATGAACGAAAATTATTTATTTTTTTTACTAATAATTATTCATAAATGTGTGGGGTATATTAATTCAATATAGAAAATTTATTACTTTATTATGTGATTATTTATTCAAAATATATATATTTTTTATGGGAGCCTAATAATTGTACCCCAAATAAAATTCCCGAGCGTGTCCCCCCAAGTAGTTTAACAAAAAAAAAAATTTCAATCTTATCTAACTTTCATTTCCAGCGCTCATATCCAAACATTTAAAGCTCTGTTTATAACATTTTACAATGCTACTTGCAAGCATTTAAACCTCTGTCTGCAAGCATTAAAATTCTAAATCTGTATAGTTTTAACTTCTAACTACTTTTGTTTTTCAAGCCAAAAACGAAAAAATTCTTTTCACCCACTTTTTTTTTCTCTGATCATTCTGATTCATTTTCTCAACGATCCTTAATGAATTTTGCGAATCTAAAAATATGAACGTTTTTCATCCGATTTTCTCATTCAAATGAGATCCATGAAGAATAACTTTCGAGTTATATTTGTGTCATAATTTTTTTTTACCACTTTAAATCTTTGTGACTTTCAGTTTATTTTTTAATTTTACTTCAAAATAATTTAAACCTTTATTTACAAGCATATAAACCTCATTAATAACACTTTAAATCTCTAGAATAAAACATATAAACCTCATGTACAAAGAATTAAAACCTCAACAATAACATTTCAAAGCATATAAAACTCAACAATAACACTGCATTTACAAAGCATATAAACCTCATGTACAAAGAATTAAAACATCAACAATGATATTTCAAAGCATATAAACTTCAACAATAACACTGCATTTATAAAGCATATAAATCTCATGTACAAAGAATTAAAACTTCAACAATAACATTTCAAAGCATATAAAACTCAACAATAACACTGCATTTACAAAGCATATAAACCTTGTGTACAAAGCCTTGAAAATTTTAATGGTTGTAGATTGAGATTTAAAAACTTGAAAATTTAAAGTCTCATGAGTTGTACTTTAAAATTACTCAAAAATATTTCTTCATGGATCTTATTTGAAAGATAAAATCGAATAGAAAATGTTTGTATTTTTAGATTCGTAAAATTTATCATGGATTGTTGGAAAAATAAATTATAATGATCAAAGAAAAAATAAAAAAGAGTGAGTGGAATGAATCTTTTCATTTTTGGCTTGAAGACAAAAGTAGTTAGGAATTAAAACTATGCAGATTTATAATTTTAATGCTTTCAGACAGAGATTTACATGCTTGCGAGTAGCATTATAAAATGTTATAAACAGAGCTTTAAATGTTTTGATATTAGCACTGAAAATGGAAGTTAGAAAACATTGGAAGTTTTTTCTGTTAAACTATTTGGAGACGCGCTCGGGGTATCATAACATTTCTCTTCTTTATATTATTCGTTTTAATTTAAAAATTATTTTTTAAATTACTTATTTTTAATTCAGAAACAAAATTAAAAAATAATCCTAATTTTATAGTTTTTATAGCGCGTGCGTGCGATTGTGGATCAGAAATGGACGCATCGACTTATGTGGGACCTGCCACTCTGTCTCATTTTTGCTGGCTCCTCCCTTTCACCATTTATTAAGGAACTTCCATTTGCGTGGGATCACCATTCAGTCTCCTCTCTCTTTCTCTTTTTCTTTCTTTTGGGTTTCTAGCTAGTCTTTCAGTTATAGGTTGTATCCTAAGCAGTGTTTTAAATAGCGCGCTATAGCGCCGCTATAGCGTTTTCCGACCAAAAAAGCTATGTCGCTATGCCCAAATAGCGCCGCTATAGCGCGCTATTCCGCGCTATAGCGCCGCTATTTGAGCATAGCGCGATTTTTTTAACCCGTACGCTATTTCGCGATAAACGCTATTTAAACCATTGATCCTAAGTTTCTAACTTCTCTCTATTGTTTTTTTTTAAATAGAATTAATTTTAATTATTTTAACAGAACAAGCACTATTGAGTTGATTTGTATAAAAGACAGTTCCACTGATTCTAGGAATCGGTATAAAGAGAAATAAATAAAAATGGCCAACGCAAATTCCTTAGAACAAAATTTAAATTCTCTCTCTCCTTTTTTTTTTTATAAAAACAAAACAAATGATGCTTGTTTTATTAAAATAATTAAAATTGATTTTTTTTTTTTAAAAAAACTTTTTGTTTCTCTTGACAATTTTTTTTTCAAACTACCCGACTTTTTAACAATAAAGATATGAGTGAGTCTATGGTACTATGCATATTACGATTTGGCCCGTAATATGGCTTAATATTTGACTTTTCAAAATTCTAACGGTCGATCCGAGCCGTTCATCTTGTTCTTCATATTAATATGTGTTTGGAGACCAAATTTTACATTTTTTTAAATTTTTTTACTATTTTTTTAGATTTATTGAATATCACTGTTTTTGGATGGTCCAGAATTTTCAGAACAAGTGATTTTCTAAATATCTAAAAAAATAGTAAAAAAATTTCAAAAAATGTAAAATTTGGTCTCCAAACACATATTAATATGGAGAACAAGATGAACGGTTCGGATCGACCATTAGGATTTTGAAAACTCGAATATTGAGCCGTAGCACGGACCAACCCGTGATATGCATAGTATCATAGACTCACTCATAAAGATATTGACAGAAGTGGTTTGATTTCATGATACCTTTTTCATGTTATCTTTATTAGTCATGTGCTGCGTGAAGATAATAAAGCTCTGTCAATATCTTTACTCTTCAAACAGAATTGCTATATAGTCTTAGTATTGATTTTCTTTTTCTTTTTTGAAATCTACAACAACTAACTAATTTAGATCCATACTTGCAATTACCAAAAACAAGCTCCAGTAACCAAGTCAAAATTTGACGGTTTTATCTTCCATGATTACTAATGCGCTGTTCTTCATTTATAAACTGACTTCTTGAATTTTGGATTAAATTTAGGCCGAATTTTGGCTAAGATAATTAAGCCAGGTTTATTTCCATTGAGCTACAAATTGTTTGAATTGCTATATGGTTGATTGAGTTATTACGTTTGCAGGGGCAATGACAATTTAGTAATTTTTGCACCTGACTTGTATCTTTTTAAGATGGTAATTTTTTTTTAGTAAAGTTGAAAATCAAGCTACTCAACTATTTAATATCTTTATTATTACAATAATTTTTTTTTTCATATGAATTTTGAACCCATGACCTCTTACATAGAGATCATGTACCTTTGCCACTAAATCAATGACTAATTTTTTTTTAAGATGGTAGTTATATGTTATTTTCAGCACTTCAAGAAAATGTCAAGATAATATACAAGATATGTACAAGATAAAATTAATGTTATTTTTTGTGATTATAGGTTTTCAAATGGACTATGTTAATTGATGACTTCAAATGAGAACTACTACTTTTCATATTTGTAAATTCTAATTTAACTTACGATCATATCACAAGCGTATGATCCTACCATATAGTATAGATTGGAGTGTTAATTTGCAAGGATAATTGTATTAAGTTTTAACAAGTTTTTACTTGTCTAGGTTGATTCGGTTTTATCAGTGTGATTGTGGTGAACAAACAAACAAACAATAGTAAATACAATAAGGTATTTAGCAGGTAGAAAGTCTCTAGGTTCAGGATTTCTATCCTTCCTAATAAGCAAATTAACACAAATTTTGACTTTTATGTATGTCGCACAGTATTGTCACTCTCAGATTTGCATTTGATACTGACTAGAGTTGGAAATTATAATTGATAGGTTTAGCACTCACATGCGATTGGTGACAACACCGCATACAATTGATTTTGCAACCATAAACTAAATTAAACAAGTAAGAAGGATATATAGCCTTATCCCTAGAAGTTCATCCTTTATACACAAACTATTTACTTTACTAATTTAATTGTTCCTACAACCAAACAACCAAACAATCCAAACAATAAAAAACCTAGACTTAACTATTGTTCAATCTCTTAATACACTATATCTGTGGATCGACACTCCGATCTATACTACATGAGAGATTGATGCGCTTGTGAATCAATTGTAAATTAAACAATTAGAGTTATAAATATTATTAGCTCTGATTTTTACCATCAGTATCCTACCCTACCCGCTACAAATTATCTTATCTGTACCATACACTTATCTGTTTTGATTATCGGATAACAAAATGGTAACAGGTAAGTAACGGATAATACTAATATAATATTTTTATTAGTTATTAAGTAAAACATTAAAACATATATATTCATTTCACAGATGTATAGTAAAGTGATATGTTGGTACCTTATTTCATTCATAAAAGACTAGAATTGTCTGTGGATACAAGTGAATTAGTTGCAGCACTTGCACAATATGCACGTGTATAATCATTTGTTCAAATATTAAGTACTCTTTTCAATGCTTATTAATATATATAATATGTATAATTTTTTATAATTATCCAATTGGGTAACGGATACGAAATAGACTTTATCCGTACCCTTACCTGTTTAGATAACGAAAAAAAAATCTTTACCCGTATCCATACTCGATAAGTTTACGAATTTTTTTTTTATCCATACCCTTATTATCGGATGCGATACGGATCAAATAAAAGGGTGCCATTGGCACCCCTACTTATAACTGGGAAATCTTTTTTTATAGAATATAAATATTTGATGTTCCCTTGTATGGATTTGCTAATATGAGGTCGAAATATTGAAACGAAATCAAACATAAAAATGACCTTTAGGAGGCCGTTAGCTATATGGCCCTTAAAAGCTAAACCGTGGGCCTGTTGTGACCCACATGCTTTCATTGAGCAACAGTTTGTCCCGGGCCCACTTTGCAACACATTGGGCATCTCTCTCCACATCTTTCAATCCGCTATATATATATGAAGAGGGATCGGATGACACCGTGCATTTTTAAAGTTCAAACAGTCGATTCAAACCGTTCAACTTGATGGATATGTTAAAATGTGCTTGCAGATCAAATTTTATATTTTTCTGAATTTTTTTACTATTTATTAAGATGGGTACAAAAATTCAACGGTCTGAATATAACAATTTTGTTAAATACTTAATAAATAGTAAAAAAATTCTAAAAAATGTAAAATTTGATCTGCAAGCACATTTTAACATATCCATTATGTTAAACGGTTTGGATCAACTATTTGGATTTTGAAAACTTTAAAAATGCACGATGTCATCCGATGTCACCAAAAAACAGTGTCATCCGATCCCTCCTCTCTTTCTCTATATATATATATATATATATATATATTTTAAACCTTGTCAGCGACTGACAAGTTGATAAATGATATTAAAAATATGGTTTTACAACATAGGCCTCATCCACAGCAAATCCCTAGCGTACAGGAACATTTTCCTTATTGATAATCCTTGTTTCGATTTAACAAAGTATCCACAGTTCCTTTATGTTGACTAGATGGACTAAATGATTGCATTTTCGTCTTGGAATAAAAAGGATTGATATTGCTACAATCTAATACATTATCAGGAATAGAATCTAATGTATTATCAGGAATGAATCCTGAACTTGCTCTTTCATATCTTTTTCCAATATATGAGGGCTTAATTAACTCAATTTTGATGAAATTGCGAATTAAATAATTTGTCTTTATCTCAACAAATGAAGCATGAATATTTTAACTTGAGTTCTAATTTGAGGTTTTGAATGAATTGGAAAATAGGCTTATGGATTTATCGTTTTATGATGAGTAGTTCTTGATTTTGTTTTTTAAAGGATTAAAAGGACTAGTCCCTGGTTCAGTTCCGAGAGGAGGAACTCTCCGTTTTAGGATTCGTTTTGAATCCTTCGTTTTTAAAAGGACTAGTCCCTGGTTTGGTTCCTCCTTTCGGAACTCTCGGAATTGATCTTCTTTTATTTTTGTTTTTCTTTTTGTCTTTTTTTTTTTTACGACGGGCTAAGATATCGCGCCATTTACGTGTACAGTGCACTACTTGCACTTATTACCTGTAAGAATAGAAAAGATAGAGGCCATATACAATCTATATGTATTTTAAGCTAAAAGCTAACAACTAACAACATAAGCTAACAGTATTTAAGCCATAATCTCAATTCCTGTGTGCTTTTCAATTGGCTACATAATGTTAGAATTTTCAAAGAAAAAAAGAAACTGAAATACATGTATATAGTGTACAATGTTTAAAAAGACTTTCTTTAATTAGTTAAAAGAAAGTAAATATTAAAAAAAGAAACAATTTAATGGAAGCCTAAGGGCTTTTCCTAGTATATATATAGAGATTAGCTACTCTACTTACATAAGCATATGAGAGCATAAGTCTCCTTGCGTTTTCAATGTCCAAATAGCTAATCTGAAGTGCTCAACATTTTTCATATATTTATTATTATTTTTTTAAACCCTGTTTTGAAAAAATTCTAAAAAAATAATAAAAAAAAAATCCAAAAAATATAAAATTTGGTCTCCAAGCACACTCTAGTATGGAGAACATGTTGAGTGCTTCAGATCGACTATTTGGATATTAAAAACACAAAAATAATTTATAAGCATATATATGCTCTCATATGCTTATGGAAGTAGAGTAGCTAATCCCCCTCTCTCTCTATATATATATATATTGACTTTTATGAAAAATAATTATAAATTAGCAAGTTGGTGGTAAGCTTTTGTTTTGGTGTTTCCAATTGTTGTCAGCTGGTTTATTTTTTTGTTAGTTAATTTGGTACCAAACTGGTTGTTATGTCTTTCTTTTGATTGATACTGCTTGATACGGTCTAGATATTAATTAGAAGGTAGGTTAATCATTTGTGCTGTTGGAATAATTTAATTAGATGCTAGTTGGCTTTTATTTTGACATATTTATCTTTTTGGTACCTCTTGTACAATTTCTTCATATAAGCACTGATCTCAAGATCCATCTTCTTTAATGCAATGCAACCAGTATTGATCTTCTGAAAATGTTTTTTGGTACCTCTCGTATATTTTCTTCATATAAGCACAAATCTCAGGATCCGTCTTCTTTAAAGAAATGCTTCTAGTATAGATCTTTGCTTTAATTTCTGATTTTCAGAAGTATTAGAATCAGTATTGATATGGTGGCAGAAGACAATTATTAGGAGAATTGCTGATGTATCAGTTGAAATATTTTATAAAATAAAGAAGATCAAAAGTTTGATTTACAATTTGAATTTCAAACTTTGATATAAGTAAAGAAATTTGATAATTTTTTTTTTGTAGAAATATATACATCCCATAGGCAAAAGCCAAAAAAACATTTAATGAAAATGAATTCGTATTAATAAATTAGTTGCTTCATTTTGTGGCACTGTTTATACTTAATGTTACTAAAATCTCTCCTCAATATATGTCCTCCATATAATTAACAATTGAAACTAAGATGTCAGTATTTGATATTTTTTAAAATAAATTGATCATCCATTGTAATTCTTAAATAAATAAATAAGAAATGGGAGATAATTAGAGATGAGAAAAAAAGAAAAAGAATAAATTGATTTTCTCTCTAATTTTGTTCTTTATTCAATTTTAATTCTAACTTATCGTGTAGCAATATGTGCGGCGAGTATGTTTCTAACTAAATTTAGACTTTTACACGTAAAAAAGATGCATCTAATCAAAAGATGACGTATTATTTAATTGGATGGCTGATATTAAATATGAAATTTCATCTTTCAATCAGCCGTTGGCGGATTAGGACATGTACATGCATAATATAAGAATGGAGATATTGTGTATTTACTCATCAAAATATTTAATTTTTCTATTTTTTCATTTTATTTTAAGATACTTTCTTATTTACTCTTTTGTTCATTAAATCTGAACATTTTAAATCTAACTAATTATTTAGTTCTATTTAATACTTGAAATACTTATTCTGTCATATTTGTAAATAGACATGTTTATTTAACTTACAATACTCGGTCAATTTCTCGTGTTTAGTCGACGACATATTATATCTTGCTCCAATTTTGTTTCTATATATCCTATTAATGGATAGGTGAGGCCAAAGGGTGATTAATTATTGACTAAAATATTAATTAATTATTCACTAAAATTCAAATGATTGCATAATAACTTGAGATGATTATAATTAAGCCAAGTGGCCAGTATAAAAATAAAACAAAATATTTTTTACCGGATCTGATCAAATTCAGCGCATCGTCCAAGTTATTTGCGGCGCTCGCAGTTAGATCAAACAATGACGCAGGTCTCAAAAATATCCAACGGCTGATAATATTGATTATACTAAATGGACGGGATGTCCGGTTCTATCCAGATTGTAAGGGAGTCAGCATCGTCTGCATTAAGCATCTTTTCAGTTAATTCATCTCCACCATCTGATTTTAAATATAGTTAATTCGACTACGGCTTATAATTCATGAGTTATTTAATATTAGTGTGGATCTAACTCGTACAGATCTAAAAGCATATCAGAGAGTCCAGATTCTTTTTTGAGTTAACGCAGAGGATATGAATTCTTTGTAAGGAACAGTAAGAGAGAGTGTTATTAATATCTTGTTTGGATGGAAAGTAGAGGTAGGAAAGGAGGGAATGGAAAGAAAAAAAAAATTCCATTGAATTGTGTTTGATTGATAAAATTACGTTAGAGGTGAAATGTTTAATTTTGTATTATTGTAATCAATATAATTGGATTTTTTTTTCAATTTGAGATGTAACAGATGGAAAGAAATTTTATTACAAATATTTTTAGAAAAAATAATACAAATGTTCAACTCTATATCTTACCTATATAATTCTCATACAAAATTTTGATCACAATCTTACAACAGTCACTGAATTTCTCATTAATCTTCTAAATTTTAATCAACCAAACAAGAAATAAAATGGAAAGAAAAATTAAATTTATTTTTCATCATTAATCATTTAAACACGAAGAGATTAAATATGTTAATCTTTTCTTTTTATTCCATTCCATTACTTTTTATTATTCACCTCCCCTTTCTTTCTCTACTCTCCAACCAAACAAGGTGTGAGGGATACTTGACCTCTAAAAGTTTCATAGGGTGGAGACAGGATAGTGAGCGCAGGTCTGAAGAGCTGGATGATCTGAATAATACTATCGGATTTGTGCATCTAAATCCGTTTTCGGCAGTATCCGCTTCGTTTGTGTATTTAAATCCATTTCCGAATTGGAGTTGTTATTCTTATATTCAGAAATTATCTGAATTCAAATTCGAAAATTATCTGTTTTCATCCCTACTTTTGATCACCGTCACCCACTAAATAACTGATTTATCGAATGACTTAACTGTTATTTGCAACACTGGTGCTAAGTACCTCTATGATATGAAATTTTTATTTGTTTATTAAAATTTGAATTTTTACAAAATTAATACTTTTAACTCCCTCATAAAATAAAATGACAATTACTTTTACAGCCCCAATCTAAATTTTCTCATTTTCTGGTTCCCGTACCTGAGAATCACCAACACCAATACAGAAAGAGACCTAACGAAACCCCACTTGACACCATAATGAATGGTGGAGAGCAGATTTGAATTCTGGCACACTACTGTCATTGCAATAATGACAGCAGATTTGAACTCTGGCACTCAGTCAGAGTGCTGTATCAGAACTAACTTAAAAGTGGTCCATGCTTTATGTTATTGACTTCTATTGTCCGCATGACTTGATATATAACAATGCTCAACCAGTGTGATGATGTAATTAGTAATAGCATGTGCTAAAATATTAAATGAAAGAACAGGAAAGATGAAATAGACTACTTCATGTGTGGTTATGTGTCACCTATAATTCATAATAATACCGAACAATTAAAACTATGTGACGTGGGTGGATCTGAAACTTAATTAGGAGTGATTTTTATTTTTTGTAAGTATTTACTTCTAGCTTCTTTTATAAAATTAAATTATATTATAATAACTTATTCATTGCCTCCAATCTTAATTTGTAAGTGCTGTCCTTATTGTTTGGTAAATATTTGATAATGTAAATTCCTCAAAAATCACTTTATCTAATAATCTGTTCACTGAATTTCTATTATTGTACAGTTCATTAAATGATACATGTTAACACTAATCAACTTAAATCATGATGTTAGAAAAAAATGTATAATAGCTAAGTATCGTATAGATCCCTCTCCCGCCTATCTCCTCTTCGATCTCCTCGCCGGGAAAAAACCCAACAAATCAATCTCCTTCATGCCTGCTTGACAGCCTCCTCCTCCCTCTCCCGGCTATCTCCTTTCTCCTCCTTGCCGAAACACTTCTTATATTACTTGGCTGGGATTGAATCTCGTAACAAATTTAGTTTGAATTTTCTATATATATTTTTTATTCATCATTTACTCTAATGCTAAATTGTGAGGGTTCCATCCATATGGTTCAGTTTGATTGAAGCATATTAAACTCGATTAGTACAATTCAAGCTTCCTTCATTTAATTGGCAATTGATCAAAACTTTATTTCATGATTCCGGAACCAAGTATCGTAGCTGCTAGATCGGTATTGTTATTTACTAATTACCAACTCCCATGTCAACTAATTGTACAAAATGAGAATTGTTGTAACTTAGAAATATTGTATATATTTCTTTCATCAATTGCATTATTATACAAGTATTGACCAAATTGACAGACCAAGGCTCAAATCATTTTTCTGTCACTCTGCAACAGAATGAAGCGCTGGCCTATAATTCAGTAACAATCAACCCTGGAGACTAACTCAAGTGATTATAAATGCCTTGTTTAAAGATAACCTCAGCTATATATATGTGTACATGTAAAAGAACATTTTAAGTTATATCATTTTCTTTTTCTTCTTGCTTTGAGGCCTCTTGAAGCATTTTTGGGTCTCTTGAAGCGTTGCAGCAGATAGTGGATCTTAATTCTTTTTTAATTAAATGAAACCAAGTACATGAAATTAACAACTAAACTGTTTTTATTCAAAATAACACCAAATTAACTTTTTTATTTTTTTGAGTAAACCAAATTAACTATTTTATTAAAAGTAACACCAAATTAACTAAAAAAACATCGCATGAAGTACATCGATCATTGTTGTTGTCCATTGCTTGCCACTCAATACAAAAAACCTAAATTATGTAATTTCTCTTTAGTGATCTCATCTAACTTGATAGCCATTTCAGGCGTCATTTGGTTTTGCCAATCCCCCACAACAGCTTTTCTAAAAAAAAAAAAAACATGTTGTACGTTACCAATTCCCTCAGTTTTGTTGACATCGAGATTTAATTTTCAGTTTATTAAAGTTACAGAAGTCGACAATCTGTTCCACTAGACCATTTTTTATCTCCTCCTCTGAGAAGGGGCATGCATCCAATGAAATTTGCTAGCCTTATCACATCATTGATCGGATCCTTCATCATTTCCTCATAATTGAGGAACAAAATGTTCGCACAAGGATGCAATCTGTTCATGTAATATTCATGAACATGATCCCAGACAGGACCATAGGGCATTTTAACCTCACAAGATAATTCGAAGGCTTGAGTAAAAGGAAATGATTATTAATTTGTTGAAGCCTTGAGTTATTGTGGCCATGTACCAAAGGGCGACTAAGACATCTTTTGGCTCTCTACAGATATAATTAAACGATTGGACATTTTGATGTCTTGATGCTCTCTGGAAGCATGGAATGACAAATGAGTTCCTAGAACTCTAGGAGAAGGAAGGGTTTCCAGATACTGTTCATCTCGCGTAGCATAGTGAATTTCAGTGATGGAACACAATCATGTGGATTGAGTTTAAGCGAAGGGTTGGACCGGGACAACAAAGCATACTTGTTTCGGTGCATTAAAGTGAAAGTGAGGGCTTTGAGCCACGTGGTGCCGGTTTTAAAAAAACTTCCCACGATTACATAATGCCTGGAAGAAACTGCTCAAATTGCCAATAACCTTTGTATTTTTGTTGTTGGAAAAATATTAACTAATCAACTAATTTAAATCTGAAATTTGATTAATAAAATACATAAAAATTATATTAAAAATATAATCAAGAATATAATTAAAACCTCTTAACCCGGAGCTGCAAAATGCGGATCTAAGGCAACTTTCCGTCCTAAATGCAGGAATAATCGGTTAAGACTGTCCCAAGTTACGCCGGTATTCCTCTACCTGCGGGCGCAACAATGATAGATATTGATATAGCTTCTTTCAACAATAATAGCAGAATAATATGTTTTCTATAAAGAAAATATTTATTTGGGGGAGAATAGAAATTGAATTTATAAATTATAGAGCTAAGAGAAAGAGCAAGAGAGTATGTAAATTGTTCAATAGATTATTAGATTATAAGCTCTTCAAGTATTATGTATTATTTATAGGCAAATAACATTAACACAATAAGTTTGTGCATTCATGGCAATTAAGATAATATTCATTATTCTAATATTACCGTTTTATATTAAAAGAAAATAAACGGTCAATATGAATGAATGGTCAGCATATGCAAATCAACTCAAACAGAAATTGATTTTAATGTTTGCGCATGATATTCTCAATTCCTTCAATTGATTAGAATAAATACAGAGAGCATTGATGCCATGCACAACTCATATTCAATATGTATTGGATTTGATTTTCTGAGGCAGTGGATAATGATCATTTATGTAGAAACTGGATCAAAAGAATTAATTCACAATTAGCTCTATAATTCATAAAGTTTAAAACCGTTAATATTAAAATAAATATTATTTAAATTTTGAGTTTTAAAATAAATTTCTAACATTTGTATGGCACACACAAGCCACCCTTCTTCTTTTTGAGAGTGGAAAAATTAGCTCTTTGTATTTGCTATCCACTTCTTCAATATATTGGAAGCTCATCTAGGGATCGACGAGACCTCAGTATTACTGATTCCTCTCTTTCTTCATGTTTAAGAGAATCAATTGCCATTGGATGTCATGGTGTAATTAGTATGAAGTGAAGGATTGTCCATGGGATATTAGTTTTTTTTTTTTTTTTTTTGAAAACCTTCGCAGAGGCTGCTTGCCCAAAAAAAAAAAAAAAAAACTTTCTTTCATTAACTTTTTAAATTAATTGGTATTAATTAGAGAAAAATATTCTCTTAGCTCTGAAAATTGCAAAAGATGCGTTTAATATAGCTCTCTCCATGTCGGTTATCTCTCATTTGGTGATGGTAGTTTGAATTGATATCAAATATATATATATATATATATATATATATATATATATAGAGTACGGCTAACGCGCTTCCTCTAGCATATGGGCTGAAATGCTTCCGGTGGAAATTTGAAATTTCAAAATCCAAAAAGTCGATCTGAACCGTTCATCTTCTTCTCCATATTAATATCTGCTTGGAGACCAAATTTTACATTTTTCTGAAATTTTTTACTATTTATTAAGCCACTTTGAAAATTGCTGATCCAACGGTGGCTTACCAAACAGTAAAAATCAGAAGCTACCGTTGGATCAGCGATTTTCAAAATGGTTTAATAAATAGTAAAAAATTTCAGAAAAATGTAAAATTTGGTCTCCAAGCAGATATTAATATGGAGAAGAAGATGAACGGTTCAGATCGACTTTTTGGATTTTGAAATTTCAAATTTCCACCGGAAGCATTTCAGCCCATATGCTAGAGGAAGCGCGTTAGCCGTACTCTATATATATATATATATATAGAGAGAGAGAGAGAGAGAGAGGAGGGTTCAAATGCATCCATTTTTTGTGCCTCCATCATGCCTTCATTTTTAAAAACTTAAATAACTCAAAGTTTAAAACTTAAACGTCAAAATAAAACCATTAGATATGATATGTTATTTTCTCTATATGTCCATAAAAAATTATCACATTTTGATTTTGCTTTTATGTGAATCAATAAGTTAAAAATTCAACGTCTAGAAATTATCCACATTAGTATATATTTTTGCAAGCTCAAGATGACAACCAAAATAAAGTTAAAATGCCATAATTTTTTTCACGTGCATAGATAAAATGATGTAGTTCACATCCAACGGTTTCATTTTGAATTTTAAGATTTAAATTTTGAGTTATTAAAGTTTTTAAAAATGGAGGCATGATGAAGGCACCAAAAATGGAGGCATATATATATATAGAGGTTGGCTATTCTACTCCATAAGCATATGTCCACATATGCTTATAACCCATTTTTGTATTTCCAATGTCCAAATGGTCGATCTGAACCGTTCATCTTGTTCTCCATATTAATATGTGCTTGGAGACCAAATTTTACATTTTTCTGTATTTTTTTACTATTTATTAAGTCACTTTGAAAATTGCTGATCCAACGGTGGCTTAACAAAACAGTAAAATCAGCAGCCACCGTTGGATCAACAATTTTCAAAGTGGCTTAATAAATAGTAAAAAAATTCAAAAAAATGTAAAATTTGGTCTCCAAGCACATATTAATATGGAGAACAAGATGAACGGTTCAGATCGACCATTTGGACATTCGAAATGCAAAAATGGGTTATAAGCATATGTGGGCATATGCTTATGGAAGTAGAATAGCCAACCTATATATATATATATATATATATCATCGTTTAGTTCATGGGGATGTATAAGCAAAGGGATGAGCCGAAATCATCAGCATCACCAGGGACAGAGAGATGGATCGTATAAGCAAAGGAATATTAAGCACCCTTATATATGTTTTGAAATTTATTATTTTTCTCTTTCAAAACTTTAACTTTTACTAAAAATTAATACTATTAACACCTCATAAAAAAAATTACATGATATGTACTTATTCAGCCCTACAACCCAATTTTCGGGTTATGTTCCTGAGCATCACCAATACAGACCTAATGAAACCCCACTTGACGCTATAATGAACGGTGGAGATTGGAGCTTTGGCACAGTGCTGCCATCCCAATAATGGCAGCAGATTTGAACTCGGTACCCTATCTGCCTATCAGAGTGACAGAATGCTGTAGCAGAACCCAATTAAATAGGTAATCCATGCTTTATGTTATTGATAAGTGATAACAATGCTTAACCAGTTTGATAATGTGATGGGTAACTGCATGTAGGGGTGTTCAAATGGTCCTTAATTTGGTTTAAACCGAATTAAATTTGCCAAACCGAACTAAAACCCAACCGATTAAAACCCAACCGAACCGACCCAATTAAAATGCCAAGCCGAACTAAAACCGAACCTATTAAACTGAACTATACTTTGGTTTGTTCGATTGAACCGAATAGAGAAATTCAATCTCAAAAAATCAAAACTCAATACATAAGCCAATACATTCATAATTTCATAGAAATGAAAATTAAGATACCATTACACACATGGTTCAATTTTATACAAATATATTGATGTTCTAAAATATCCAAAGTTCTAGATCAATATTTATTCTTGATTTTTAAGTCCAAAATAATACTTGAATTATTATATAACCGGTCGGTTCGGTTTATTCGGTTTTGAGAAATTATAACCGAACCGAACCATTTAAACCGAAATTCTCCGGTTCGGTTCAAAACCAACTAAACCGAACTATTTGAACACCCCTAACTGCATGTGCTATAAAATTAAATGAAGAAAATGAAAGATGAGTAGATGACTGCTGCGTGTGTGGTTGTGTCACCTAGAATATAATAATATCAATTAATTAATTGAAAGTGGCTATAAAATTAAATGAAGAAAATGGAAGATGAGTAGATGACTGCTTCGTGTGTGGTTGTAACCTATAATATAATAATATCAATTAATTAATTGAAAGTTAAGAGTGAGGCGATGGTGATATTTTTTTTATATATTATTATATTATATAATGGTGCGTGCGCGGTAGATTTATATTTTTTTTTCAAGTTCAAACATTCGAACCACACCGCATAATATGATTTTTAAATGAAAATGTACTTGAAGATTAAATATTAGTTTTTTTTTTTTAGAACTGTGTACTCAAAATTTTAAATCATCCAGAAATATTGATTTTTTACATTTTTGAAATATATTAAATAATTATCAAAATTGTGAAATTTGATCTCCAAGTACATTTCTATATGGATTGTGTTGAGTGGTTCAGATTGAATGTTCAGACTTTAAAAACAGAGGTATAAATCTACAACACGGACCTATATGTAATATACATATAACCATAGACTCGCTTGAAACTTTATATTATTTGATGAACTAATTAAATTCCTCAAAAATCCACTTTAAGTGTTATAAGGGAATTTAGATTTATTGTCGGTCATAAAGAATGTTAGCCACCAAATTGTGCGTCAAATATAAATTTCATAATGAATGATTTTACTTATTTATGAATTTGTCGTTTCTCTTAGCCACCATGTAATTAATGGATTATAAATTTAAATAATAAGTTCACTGAATTTATATCATTATGCAGTTCATTAAACGATGCACGTTAACACTAGTCAACTTATATCACGATGTTAGCAAAAAATGTATAATTCTTCTAGCTAAGTATATATCAGATAAAGGTAGGGGTGTAAACGGATGGGATATTATCCCGGATTCGAATTCAAAAAATTACCTAAATTATCTGATCTGTATCTGAAAAATTATAACGGATAAGGATACAGTAAAACTTTTATCTATCCGTATCCGACCGTTTACACTTTTAAATCACAACGAATATGCTATATGTTCTGAAATTGATTCATTAAATTGTATATTGTACCAATAATTTATTAAATTCAATATAGATATATATATTTTGATGAACAATATAACACTATGACATAATTAGTGACTAATATTTTAATAATATAATAGATATTTTGTAACCAAGAAGCTAATTATATAAAATATCCGTATTCGTCCGATATCTAATCCGTATCCGTATCCGTATCTGAAAAATCATAATGGATACAAATACAGTAAGACCACTATCCGATCCGTATCCGACCGTTTACGGGTCCAAGTTAAGTTAAGCTGATGTATCATTCAGGAGTATGACTAATATAACATCAGTGTCATTTCAGTCTATATAACACCAACTCCAAAACCTATCAAATCGAGTTCAAATGGTGAATTCAAACCGTTCAAACTAATTTACTTTATGAGTGATGTGTTTACATGCAAACTTTTTATATTTTCGAGTTATTTTAGTATCAAATTAAGTGGCAAAAAAAATTGAAAAATGAATGTATTAAAATTAACTTAAAAACTCACACATTTGACCGCTTGACTTGATACCAAATAAACTCAAAAACTCATAAATTTTACATGTAAACGCACAACTAATAAAGTAAATCGGTTTGAACGGTTTGAATTCACCATTTAAACTCGATTTAATAGATTTTGGAGTTGGTGTTATATAGACTGAAATAACACTAATGTTATATTAACCATACTCATCATTCAGAATCAACACACAAAATTAGCTCTTTGTTTAAAATACTTATCCTTAAGAATTATAACAGATAAATTTGTTTTTTGTATAGTCGGAATAAATTATTAGAAAAAAGATATTAATTTTCAAAAGTAATATAGCACCTTTTAACTATAAACAAATAATAGTATCAGAACCGTTTCAAATTTAGTTGTATGAATATTTTCGAATCTTTGTGCATAAGATCAGTTTAATATAGTATGTAAAGTTAATTAAGCAAATTTATTTGAGTTTAAACTAATTATAGTGATTTATGAGTAGGGGTGCAAACGGGTTGGATATTATCTGATCGTATCCGAAAATTAGATACGGATATCCGAATATTCGTGCGGATACGGATACGGATATGGTTTTAAATTTCAATTATCCGTATCCGAATAGTAGATATATTTCATATAGTTTAATATATATTATGAACAAATTTATGTTATTCACTATTATAAAAGGCAGATATATGTATCCGT
The DNA here is from genome assembly GCF_964058835.1 of Carex rostrata. Taxonomy (NCBI): domain Eukaryota; kingdom Viridiplantae; phylum Streptophyta; class Magnoliopsida; order Poales; family Cyperaceae; genus Carex; species Carex rostrata. The sequence goes on along the minus strand of NC_135930.1, from coordinate 6,406,738 downwards.
ATCCGTTTAATATCCGATCCGTATCCATATCAGTCTAATATCTTATTCATATCCGTATCCGAAAAATAAAAGCGGATACGAATATAATTTTACCACTATCTGATCCGTATCCGACCCGTTTGCACCCCTATTTATGAGCTAAATTCTACAATATCAACTCAACTTCAAAAATTAAATCAAAATTGTTGAAAACTATTTACTTTTCTTTTCGACTGTCTTTACATGTCATATTTACAAGCATTTAAACTTATATAGCTTAAACTTAAGCGGTCAAAGATAAAATATATTTAGAAAATAGACGCACATTTGACTCTCTTTGACAAAATTTGGTAACTTATTCTTTATTAATTATTTGAGAAGATAAAATAATATTATCAAGCAGTCTATCTTTCTTTTTTTATCTTTAGAGTGCGATGAGGGCATTCTTCAAATATTTTAAATATAAATACTGGATTTCGAACCGTAACATGTAACACAAAGATATATTATTAACCACCAAACTAGATATGATTCTCAATCAATTTCTATTTTTTCTGGATAAGAAATAAAAATAGCAATACTCTGTCATAAGAGTCCGTGTTAATTTTTTGCAGTTATTCCCATTTTAAAAGGCAAATTTTACCATTTAAATGAATGACAGACCTACAAACTATTTTAATGTCGCATTTATAGAAAACAATATAAAACTAAATCGTCCATAATAATCAATAAGTGGTGAGATGGCCGAGTTGGTCTAAGGCGCCAGATTAAGGTTCTGGTCCGAAAGGGCGTGGGTTCAAATCCCACTCTCGCCAATTCATTTTTTTTTTGTTTTTCTTGTTTTCCAGATTGGGCCTTGGGCTTGTGAATTATAAATGAATATGAAAGTGGGTCTTTGATGTATGGGCTTTAAAGTTGTTATCTTGAATATTTAAAAAGAAAAGGAAAATGGAATTCGGCTGGTTCTTTTGAGCCGGTTCAGAAATTCAAAAGCAAAATATGAAAAAAAAAAAAAAAAAAAATGTGGCCGAGGACTTTTTAGTTTTTGAATAGTTTACCAGATTTGTTGGACAGTTTCATTAAGGCTGAAATTAAAATTTTAAGGGATTAATAAATTAAGGAATAATTAATAAAAGGATGCAATTAATTTAAATGGGTACCATTATTTGTTTCGGGTAATTATTATACATGTGCTCAAATTATATATATGAGAATTTGCCAAATTCCCTACTTTTCCTTTGTTTAACCTTGATTTGTACCGGAATATCCAATGCAGATTATGTACAGTGATAAAAAAATAATTATTACCAACAAATCTGTTTTTCTACCTGGGAAAACTATTTAATATTTTCATACTTTTTTGATGAATTTTCCTCGAAGACTTCTTCATTTTTTTATTTAACCCTGTACTTTTTATTATATATAAATATCTCTTAATTATATTTATCTTTTTCTATTTACTCATAGAAATAATTATTCATTATTAAGAATAATAGTCAGAATTTTTTTTTTTCAATTATACCTCTTTCATGGAACCAAATTTATTATAACGAGGCCAAGTTTTTAGTTAGAGAAGAGAAAGCCATGCTTTTAGAGAGAGAGAGAGACATGTTTTTAGAGAGAGAGAAAAAGAGGGGGGAACAGAACCATTGTATTCCATTCCTAATGCTTAAAAAAGAAAACAAATCTGAGAATAAGAAGAAATTAGAAAGATATATATTACTCTGAGTAATGCATCCATATTTTACTGAACCTCTCGTTAGAAATCAAGTTCCTGAGATAAATCACAATTAATATACTTCGCCATCTTCAAACAGTGTGTTATTCACATAGTCCAGATTAAATATGGTAGATATTCTCATAATAGTTGGTTGATAATCAAGAATCTGTCACTTTGTGTAGATATTCTCATAATAGTTGGTTGATAATCAAGAATCTGTCACTTTGTGCGAGGATAATAGCAATGTAATAGCGATGTTTTCAGAAATAGAAATTTATGTTAGTGATGTTTTCAGAAATAACAATTTATGTTAGCTTGCCCTTGACAATAATCTCTTTCTATCCTGACCGATAGTAACAGATTCTTGTAGTTACTCTTGATAAGTAGCACTAACCATTCTTATATCTCCAACTTGTTACTCAAAAAATGTCGAACATGCATTATGTAAAATGTTCATAAACGGCTGCACACACAGAGTTAAACTTTTAAATTATGAGGATCAAATACATATTAATCACAAATGTATGTCTAAATATTGTTGTATATGTGTCACAAGTAAAGAAATAAATCATTTACTCTCAAAAACCGATCAATTAGAAGATTGAATATTAATTTTTGTTAAACATACTACATACTTTCATTTTTTTTTAATATGTAAAATGAAAATTTTATAAATTTAAAATGAGTTTTAAGAAAAGACAATAAATTTGTTAAATTTGTGAACTTTTTTATATTTAGATGGGTAAATGAGGAAATTCATATTACGTCCGATTTCAATATATAGATTGCATTCAACTGACATCGACGTTTGAAATTTCGAAGATCAAGAATTTAATGCAAAATACAGACATTATTTATACTTTGCAAAACATCATAACACATTTCACATTTAAAAAAAAAAATTCTACCAATGCAAGCTTAATACATCATTAGTGAATAGTTAACCCTTTTTCAAAAATATCAACAAAAACAGCATTATATACACAGATAAAAAGGAGCTCGCAGTACAAGATCAAGGGAAGGAAAACTTCAAAAAAAGATCAAGGGAAGGAAAAATTAAAAAAGCAGAAGAATTTGAGAACCATAATAATTAGCAAAACTTCCATCAAAGTAAAGTTGAAGACACGTCTATTGTTTAGATATACCATGCATAAGAATAGAGCAGTTATACAAGCATTTGAGGAGCAAGAATCATTTGTCATATGTGAACGGTGTCATAATATGTGCGTCACAAATAGATAAATAAACAATTTGTTCTGGAAAACTGATAAGTTTAAAGACGAACATTTTTCTTACACGGACTAAATATGTTTTATTTTTTAAAGGGTAATTGAGTACTTTCTAAACCTAAATGAGTTTTAATAAAAAAAAAAATTAATAAATTTTGTTAATTTGCGAGTTTCTAAATTTATAAGGGTGTGTATGCTATTATTAATAATAGATGGGAAAATACGGTAGTTTTAAAAGTTTTGAGAGGTATACCTAAAATTCCATTATATCTTAAAGTAGATAGGAGTAGGTCCAATGGGCATTGGACCTACTTTTAGGTTCAATTAGCTCTATCACCGTACGATTAACATTAAGATCTGTGCGCACGGAAATTGATAAAAACTATACGGATTTTAATACAGAGTACACGATTCTTGATGCAATTGGATGGCCAGATCACCCATCGAACCAAAGTAGGTCCAATGGGCATCGGACCTACTCTGAAGTGATCTTAAAGTTATTCTGACACTGTCTATTAATTTCATATTTTTCTGACTAAAAATTAAATTTGGTCTCAATCCTATAAATTTTTTTTGTAAAATTATCAATGACATTGACCACACGGCTTATACCTTTCTATATCTCGACTCAATTTTAAGCTGATTGTTTTAACCAATTAATTTATGCATCTAGGATAAGTTCTAACAAGTAGTAACACACTCTAACTCTACACACCAAAATATACTTTCAATAATTTTTTTTGTATACATTAACGAGAGGCAAAATAAAATGATACACAACCTGCATAAGCAAAGAGAATAGGCATCGTTTCGTAATTTGGTGTAACGGAGGTCGATTAGGCGTTACAATATCATTATCAATCAAATATAAATACATTTTATAAATAAAATAAATTTGTTTTAAACAACAAATGGTGAGATGGCCGAGTTGGTCTAAGGCGCCAGATTAAGGTTCTGGTCCGAAAGGGCGTGGGTTCAAATCCCACTCTCGCCATTTCAATTTTTTATTTAATTTTTCGGAATTGGGCTTTTGATTTGGGCTTGTGAATTTTAAATGAATTCCACAATGGATCTTTGATGTTGGGCTTTCGTTCTCTTGAGCGTTTAAAAATAAAGGAAAATGGAATTGGGCTGTTCTTTTGGATAGTTGACCGGATATTTTCGACAATTTCTTTAAGGATAAAATTAAAAATTTAAAGGAAGTTTTTCATCATCTAAAATTCATCCAACTGCGTACAAATCTGCTTTTCTACCAATTCATCTAACAGTGAACTACGAGTTCGGATTTTCTACCTGTGACAATATTTGTTTTTCTTTGAAAAAAATTACCGAAATAATTTTAACACTTTTTTTAATCTGTAAAATCGGCAATTATTTTATCATTTTTTTTATTTCTCCCTAATATAAAATAATTATAAATAACTCGAATCTTATTGAACGTCTTTTCTTAAAAACACATAAAATTAAAGAAAATATATAGAGAAGGGAGTTCCTGTCCTGTTAGAAAAGAGAGGAGACTTGGTGACGAAATTATACGAAGAAACTATGAAACTACTCTGAAATAATTATTGCGTGGGTATTCGGCAATCCCTCCTTACACTTTCTTTAGACTCTTTAGAAGCTTATTCCATCAGAACAATCTCTCCTCAGTGAGGATTAACTTGTGCTCCTTTTACTCAAATTTCTAAACTTAAACCCCTCTTATCTCAATTCTTAAGGCACCACTTTTTTTAGATTAAGCTTCCTTAGCATCTTTTTTTGTCTACTTATCACCTTTTGCTTAATCCCATTCTACCGAACAAGTGCTTCTTAACTCTGCTTAAAATTTAATCGCTCATGTGGTGAGAACACCCCCTGCAGGCTTGTAGCTCACTAAGATTGAGGGTATATTCGCCATTACTAACATAGAAAGAGTTAATTTGTTTCTTTAGGATTTTTATTTTTTTATTTTTCATATTCCGTACTTTTGATTTTGAAATCAGAGGTTCAGTTTCCAAAAAGTAAAACAAACAAAATATTTTTATTTTGTTTTTTACAGATAATTGGCAGAGTCGTATTTAGGGGTGAAAATGGAGCGGATTCAGAGTGGATAATGCTCATACCGTATTCATATCCGTTTTTCAATGAGCGGATACGAATATGGATACGGATAGTAAACGGATGTTAAAATTTAATACCAAATTCATCTCAAACGGATACAGAACGGATAATTCACGGATACGAATTCGAATACGAATATGAAACAAATATTTATCGGATAATCAAGTCTTATCAACTTTAAAAAAAAATCCAAAAAATAAAATTAAGAAAAGGCAGATGTTATAGTTTAATTCGTAAACGCATATATTGAAAGTTATGTTGATAGATTGACATCTCCATTTTATTAAAAATGGAGAGGAAGAATGTAGGCTTTTTATGAATATTGTAGGGTAAACACTAAACACGTGCCAGTGCAGATATTCTTGCAAAGGCAGACAATTTCACGTGGGCTTTTGTTTGACATCACTGTAGAGAGAGTTGCTTCGGGTCATAACTTAAACGGCCAATTTTATTAATAACCCAAAATAAAAAGTGAATTTTAAAAATAATCCCGCATCCTATTTTTTTTCAAAAATGACCAAACCGCTCGGCACACGGGCGGTCTCCTCGGAGACCAAACTGCCCCCCCCCACGGGCGGTCTCCTAGGGACCAAACTGCCCCCCCCCCCCCCCCCCCCCCCCCCTCCACGGGCGGTCTCCTTTTCTTTTTTTTTTAAGAGATCTGAGTATTTTGATTTAAATAATTTTGTGAAGAAAAAGTTTTATTGTTTAGAGTGTATATGCCAAAAAAAATTGTATATATGTATATGTGCATATGTATATGTGTATATGTGTATGTGTATATGTGTATGTGTATATGTGGATATGTGTATGTGTATATGTCTATATGTATATATGTATATGTGTATGTGTATGTATATGTGTATATGTGTATATGTGTATATGTGTATATGTATATGACGGCATTTCAATGTTGTTTTGGTTGTCATCAAGAGCTTATAAAAAATGTACTAATGTGGATAATTTCTAGACGTTGATTTTTTTATTTATATCCAAAAAAATATATAAATTTAAAAAACTAACCAAGCCTCTTGATTATTTCCAAAACTACCCAAACTGGAAAAAAAATTTCCGGTTTCCATACCAATTTCTGAAAAAAAAATTTTCCGGAAATTGGTTCCTAAATCCGGAATAAATAAAAAAATCGGTGGATAGTTTCTAGACGTTGATTTTTTAACTTATTGATTCACATAAAAACAAAATTAAAATGTATATCAATATTTTAGAAAAAAAATATGCATACTTTTTTTTGCAAGTAAATTCCATCGGAAGCAATATCAATAACAACTATAATATATTATAATATTATTATAATAATAATTTACTATATTAAGAATATTAATTATTAATTATATAATTATTAATAATAAGATACTAATTATATAATATTAATATATTAATAACAACTATAATATATTGTAATATTATTATAATAATTATTTAATATATTAAAAATATAACATATTAATAATAATTATGAATAAGAAAATATTAATTATACAATATAAATATGTTATAATATTATTATAATTATTATTTAATATATTAACAATATAGGGTATTAATTATATAATTATATATTAATAATAAGATACTAATTATATAATATTAATATATTAATAATAACTATAAAATATTATAATAATTATTTAATATATTAATAATATAACATATTAATTATATAGTTATATATCGTTAATAAGATACTAATTACACAATATTAATATATTAACAACATAATATAATAATATAATAATTATTAATAAAAGGATATTAATTATATAATATTATTACAACCAAAACAACAATGAAATGCCGTCATATATTAAAATGTATCCACATTATTTTTAAAATTAACTTTTTATTTTGGGATATTAATAAAAATGGTCGTCATATACAGATACACATACACATATACACATATACATACACATACACACATATACATATGCACATATACACATACATATACACATATACATACACATACACATACACATATATACATATACACATATACACATACACATATACATATCCACATATACACATACACATATACACATATACATATGCACATATACATATATACAATTTTTTTTGACATATACACTCTAAACAATAAAACTTTTTCTTCACAAAATTATTTAAATCAAAATACTCATATCTCTTAAAAAAAAAAAAAAAAAAAAAAGGAGACCACCCGTGGGGGGGGCGGTTTGGTCCCTAGGAGACCGCCCGTGGGGGGGGGGGGCGGTTTGGTCTCCGAGGAGACCGCCCGTGTGCCGGGCGGTTTGGTCATTTTTGAAAAAAAATAGGATGCGGGGTTATTTTTAAAATTCACTTTTTATTTTGGGTTATTAATAAAAATGGCCGTAACTTAAAATCTTAGTTTTTTTTTTTTTTTTTTTTTTTTTTGCAATTACTTAAACTAAGTCCCATCAATTTTTTTTTTCCATTATCTTTCCTTTCTTTTTTCTTGAGAGTTGAGATGAAGGAGAAAGATGAACAAAATATGATGGAATGAGAAGGGATTTGATTATTTTAGCCATATCACACATTTTTTTTTTTTTTTTTTGAGATTCATAAAAAAGAGCTAGAGATGGAAAATATTTAAATATTGACATAAATTGATTGCTTAACCTCCAACTTTAACTCAAAAAATATATTGACACAAATGTTACAATTTTAGAGCTAAAAATAGCACTCCCTATTAATGAAATAAAAACAAATATAATTTCTTGTCGGAATTTATTACATAATATTAAATAAAGCCAGTGCATGATGATCAATTTCTTAACATGTCTTGTATAATCTAACCCTATAAATTCTCCCGAGCAACAACAAAGAAATTCACCTCCAAACTGTGGTGTTTCATATATCTTTATTTTTTGCCCCCAAATACATCAATTAATTCATAGTAGCGTAATCACAAACATGAATGTTAGAGTCAAAGCACTGATGTATAGCAGCAGTCACCCATTGCACAACCGTGAGTTTCTAGTGCAGATTAATGCTGATGATACTATCTCTACGCTCAAAAGTAGAGTCCGTCAGCAAACAGGGATGCAATCAATAAAACAAGTTCTTAAAAAAGATGGCAGGGTGCTTTACGACTCTCAAACCGTTGGATCTTATGACATTGAAGAAGGCAATGATATTAATTATATTAACCAGTGTTTTAAAATGCGGTTTTGTTCATGCATGCAGAAGGCCACTGCATACTGCATATGCTAATTTTCATACGGATGTATATATGCGGATTTTAAAATAAAAATTCACGTTTATATATATATATACATATATATATAGAGAGAGAGAGAGAGTGGCTAATATCAAAACGTTTGCACCAACCCTCCCGTGCAACCGATTCAATTTCCGATTTTTAAAGTTCAAATGATAAATCTGAACCGTTAGATGTGTTCTCCATATTAAAATATGCTTGGAGACCAAATTTTACATTTTTTGGAATTTTTTTACTATTTATTAAGCCACTTTGAAAATCGCTGATCCAACGGTGGCTGTTTGGAACAGTAAAATCAGAAGCCACCGTTAGATCAGCGATTTTCAAAGTGGCTAAATAAATAGTAAAAAAATTCCAAAAAATGTAAAATTTGGTCTCCAAGCATATTTTAATATGGAGAACACATCTAACGGTTCAGATTTATCATTTGGACTTTAAAAATCGGAAATTGAATCGGTTGCACGGGAGGGTTGGTGCAAACGTTTTGATATTAGCCACTCTCTCTATATATATAGGACTTGGCTACGGTGCTATGGGTAGCTAAGAGGCCTCCCGTGCTACGGCTCAATATTCGACTTTTCAAAATTCTAACGATTGATCTGAACCGTTCATCTTGTTCTTCATATTAATATGTGCTTGGAGACCAAATTTTACATTTTTTGGAAATTTTTTTAGATTTATTGAAAATCGCTGTTTTTCAGACAAATCTGGACCATAAAAAACAGCGATATTCAATAAATCTAAATTTTTTTCCAAAAAATGTAAAATTTGGTCTCCAAACACATATTAATATGGAGAACAAGATGAACGGTTCGGATCGACCGTTAGGATTTTGAAAAGTCGAATATTGAGCCGTAGCACGGGAGGCCTCTTAGCTACCCATAGCATATTAGCCAAATCCTATATATATATATATATATATATCATATTCATATATTTGAATTTATTTTCACATAATAACATAACCAACAATATTGTTTTGACTTTTTTAATATAAATTTTAATTAAAATACAATCAAATTATCAAAACCGCATGGAAAAATTGCATGGCCGCATATTTCAGTTCGCATGGCCACATATTCAGACCGCATGGCCTCATATTTGGACTGCATGACCGCATTTTTAATCCGCATGATCGCATATTTGGACCGCATATGCGGCCGCATGGTCAAAACCGCATGGGCATTCTGAGCACGGTTGCCGACCGTATATGCGGCCCATGCGGCCGCATTTTAAAACACTGATATTAACAATGAATATGGACTCTAGTTCCTGGTAGTCATTTCCAAGCTCTCTTAAAAAAAAAATTGTGGTTTCCGTTTCAAAATTGATTTTAAGAGTACAAGGTCAGAGTTTTTGTTATAGTATTGCTTGGGTTAGTGTCATGTTAGAAGTTCAATAATTAATGTTTAGTTGCTTTTATTGGCAATTGCTTGCTCAATAATTTGTATTATATGCATTTTCAAGTGGGTATATTATCAATAATTAATGTTTAGTTGTTTTACATAATTTCATTAATGATTGCCACTTGTTGCGAATTTTAAGTACAATATTAATTGGTTGAAAATTCTTCCATTTTATAAACCAGCCGCATACAAAATTCAGCAATATTATTAAAAAATATCTCAAAGCTATATTTCTCAAAAAATAAAAAGTATGAAAAACCGTGCAATCATTCTTTAAAGAAAAAATTCTTTCCAAAGTTTAAAAAACTTGCAGGACCGACTCGTAAAATAAGGAAATTATTTACAGAATATTTGACGTCTACTCGTAAAATAACGAGACGTCTACTGTGTAATTATTTACATAGAAAATGATACACTAATATCCAGACGAGTGCATATCCTCTGCATTAACTCAAAAAGGAATCTTTTGAGTTAATGAATTTTAACCGTCTGATTTTAAACGGAGCCAATCCGGTCCTGCTTATGATATAGGGGCCGCCCTCTAATATTAGTGCGGATTTAGTTTGCACGATTCTAAAGCAGATCGAATGGTCAATATTCATTAACTTAAAAGATTCCCTTTTGAGTTAATGCATAGGATACGAATTCTAGCCGGACCCGCTATCTGCAAAGAATCTTGCGCTGTCGCTTGGTGGTTGGCCAGAGCCGCCAGGCCAGCGATAGCGGGTCCCACTAAAAGCAGGGCCCCACCCGCAATCTCTCTCTCCTCTTCTTGTTGATCTTTTGTAGCTATGTACTGTTTGAAGTACGAAAATATGTAACTCTCAAAGCGTTATTTGTCAGTTGTTCACTCTCTACACATTTGTCTACATAGTCGTATATTTATTAGGGGGCGACCCAAAAGAAATTAATTTCCAACATTTCACAAGGTTTGGCTCTTCCCAACTATAGTCCACAAATATAGGTATCTTCAGGGTTTTCTTACAAAATTCCCAGTTCTAGAAAGATTTTATGTGGCCCGTACAGTTCGTCAAACAACCCAAACCAGGAAAATCCCCAACTCCAGTTTCTAGTTCTCTCCTTCTCCAATGGTTTCTACCACCACCGTATCGGCTAGGACGCCGCTGAGACCATCTCTTCCTCTCTGCTCATCTTCTCCTAGAAGCTCTTTCAAAGTATCCGCCACTGCCCTCTCTTCTAGAAGCTTCCCTTCGCTGCGCTCGTGCTCTGCTCCTTTCTCCCACACGCATCGACGATTGAGGCCTGTCTCCGTTCGGTGTAGCTCCGGTTACCCCACCTCTCTCCCTCTCTCATTTTTTTTTCTCTAGGAGCTATCAATTTTTGTTAGAGATGGTTCTACCAATTGCATTCGGCACTGCAACTTAATCATGTTGCAAACTTTTGGAAGTCCCGTGAAGGCAAATTTCAAATTTAGGATGTCTGATGGACTTCTGAAAGGTTAATTAGAATGAAATAACAGAGAATTGTGATTCCATCCAATTAGTTCTTGAATAAAGTCCCTTAGTTTCGGAGTATGCTACATTATATTTGTACTGGCCTCATGAATTAAGTTAGCTGAACTAGACTGACCTATGTACAATATGATATTTGATACCAGTCCAGCAGGTGGTGAGTAGGGACACTGCTAAATCTTCTTTCAAATTTAGATTGTTTTCCTTCTGTTTTGTTAATTTTAGAACTTCATTAATTGCTGCTGAATTACTCATATTTTACTATAGTACACTACACTAAACTATATCCAACAACTCGATGTGTTTCACCAAAACCAGACCTGACTTGGACGATACTAGCTATTTCCTACTTTCTCTATAATTTTAATATCACTAGACTTGATACATAGTCTCATTCTTTTTCTTTCTTTTTTTGGGATTGGAGGAATCATGAGTGAGCATCTTATAAATTTCTGGCAGAAACATAATTTCATCTGTAATTGCCCAAAATGATATAAATTTTATATAGAATTAACCGTGTATTGTATAGATATAAGAGAAAGAGGAGGTATCACTTGACAATCTTCAGAAATAAAGTTTAAACATGATATCCAACATCATAAACATGATGTGTATGTGTTGTATATATACGTAAAATTTAATATATGCCACTTACTTGGGTGAGGTTATATTGTGTTGATACACCATTATCCAGCCCCACCATTAAGATTTCAATTGACACCACTGAACAAAACATTAAAAAAAATGGTATAAGCTGCAATGAAATGTGAGAACCCTTTCCTTGGTTTTATAAAGTCATTTGGTAAACTTATGCTCAAAATATGCAGGATTGAGCCCAGAGTTGAAATCAACACTGGACAAGGTGGTCAATTCCCATAAAGTCCTCTTGTTCATGAAGGGCAACAAAGACTTCCCTCAGTGTGGCTTTTCTCACACAGTTGTGCAGATATTGAAGTCCCAGAATGTGCCTTTTGAAACCCTAGATGTGCTCTCAAATGAGGCATTTCGTCAGGGTCTGAAGGAGTACTCAAGCTGGCCTACTTTTCCACAATTGTACATTGATGGCGAGTTTTTCGGAGGTTGTGACATCACTGTTGGTGAGTTTTTTTTTTTTTTTTTTTTACTTTTGGGGAGTTTAATTTGCAAGTTTTATAAGCTATGTTTTTTCAGGAGTTTTGGAATGAGTACAAATGTTTAATCATAGTCAGATACAGGTCCCTCTTTTTCGGGGACTCGGAAATGATTTTTGACCTTTGAGTTTGTTTGAATGGCAAAATTTATGTTATAGCTAAAATAATATATTGACCATTTGACCCTATTCTAGCTTTTTTTTTTCCTTAAGCTTAAATTGACAGAAATCAAGCAAAACTGATCAATAAACTGTGTACCAGCTTCCATAATAGACTAGATTTACCAGTATAGTTGTTAGGTATCAGCTTATGCCTAGTATAGTGAAAAGTTGGGTACTACTTGCAACTAAAAAGAATAAATGAGAATTCTTCAATTTTCAGTCGGTGTCATTGTTTATGTAAAAAATATTGTTTTGTTTTGCAGAAGCATACAAGAGTGGGGAGCTGCAGGAGCTCTTGGAGAAAACAATGCTTTCTTAACTAGCAATAAATGTAACATTTGTTCTCCAGTATTATACTTCTTTCGCATATTTCTCCGAAAAAGTTTCAAACATGTAATGTAAGATATTCATCATAATAATTTAAATTGAACCTGATTTGATAATCTTCTCCAATAGTTGGCTCAATAATTTAGACCAATAAACATGGTTTTCATGTTGTTAAATTGTCAAGAAATTTAATTAAACCTAATGATACAACTCTACTGGTTGCTTTACAGTTGAAATGTCTCGGAGAAAACACTGTTTTTTTAGCTAGTAATTATTGTAACTTTTGTTCTCCAGTGTTATACTTCTGTCGCATATCTTCTCCAAGAAGTTTCAAGCATGTAATGTAAGCTATTTATCATTGAAATTTAAATTGAACCTGATCTGATAACCTTCTCAATAGTTGGCATAATAATTTAGACCAATAAACTTGGTTTTTGTTGTTGTCAAATTGTCAAGAACCTAAATTTAAACTAATGATACAGCTCTAATGATACAGCTCTAGTGTTTGCTTTACAATTGAAATGTCTTGGAATAAGTTCGATTCTATTACAACGTGTTGTTTTGTTGTTCGACATTGAACTTATATGCATAATGCAATACATTCAAGCTAATAAAATTTTAAGAAAGAAACAGACTTTTCAATGTTTGTAGTACACAAGTTCTAGTACATTGACTTCCTTAATTTGTGTAAAATAAACTTAAAATTTATAAATGTTCAACGTGCATGCTTTTCATTCAAAAAAGGATGAAGATCAACTAATAAGACTAGAAATTTGAATTTTATTGTTTGAAATATTAGTGCAAGAAAGATGTTGTTTGTCAACTTGTAACTTGAAAAAATAATGACAGCAAAATCTCGCTCGATAGAATATAAAATGTCGCATAGCACGTATAAATTGTGTGGATGAAAAGTGTATTAAATAAAAAGCTTGTGATCATTTGGATTCTCGCCAATCCACGTCGACTCTCAAGATTTTTTGTTTTTATTATCGGTTTGCTAAAAGAAAACATCTTAAGTTTCATGTACATAACTAATGTAGAAAAAATCCGCTAATTATAATTTGATCTCGGACTATGCAGTATTGTACAACTTTAAGTTTTATTATAAGTGTATTTGCATGAATGTAAATATGTAACTCGGTTAAATTGGCCAGTGTCTCTGCCTTTCACAATACCTAGTTAATGATTGAAATAATTTGACAATATCTAAAATTTATAAGATAAATATTTTATGACTATAATACAGCTCTTTATATTATAACGCAAATAGCAAAATATTGCTAAATTTACAAAAAATAAATAAATAGTTTGTAAATAATACGAATAATTTAAAATAAATTTTGTATTGTTAGTACAATTCTTTAAATTGAAAAATAATTCAAAACGATATTAAAAATTATCATTCAAATATTATACGGATAAATTTCATTTTTTTTTATTAATCATCGTGCCAGCTAATTTCTAGTCCTTATCCTCCCAGTGATTACAATTAGCTATTATTAAATTCTGAAATTCGGTGTTTATTTATTTATAGAGAACCGTTGAGATTCATGCCAACCTAAAACCAACGACTTAGATCTAGTTGTACTCACTCAGTTATTGCGCTGGATCTGAATTCACTAATTTCAGGCACGAAAAGGATATATATTTTTTGTAATTTTTTTCTGACAATAGTAACTCGTGTCAGTGTACCGTCTAAACAGAGTTTTCATGCTGTCTCCCGTCCCGTCCATAAAAAAACCCTCTTGATACACTTGGTTCAAACATTCCATGTCATGAAAGAACTGTGTGACCCAGCCCTCAGTGTCCTAAGGAGTAGCTTGTTCTGCTGCTCCTTTCCCTCTCCACTCTCCGTTCTATCTCCCATTCCCTCAATTGTCTCTTGAACCGTCTTCGTCCATTTGCAAATCCACAAACAATTCGATCGATCACAGCCGTCCAAATGACCACGCGGTCCACGCAGGAGCTCACGTTTTATCTCCACGTTTGTCGGACAAATCCTATTATATGTGAGTGCACCCGGAGCACGATAACATCGGAGATTTACGAACTGAAACTGGGGTCCATGGAAAGTTACGCGTTCACTTTTCTTCCGGGTAGCTGAAGGGTCCTAAAATCTCACTTTATAACTCGCGCCTCGATTTCCATTCCACCTCAGTTTCTTTCTTTCTACTTTCTAGCGACAGCGACTTCAGTTGACTCTCGTCGGATCTCTCTCTTTTCGCTAAAACCCTCTTCTTTGTAACTCAGCGCCTCGATTGCCTTGATTTTTATAGAAGATGAGATACTACGACGAGGAGGAAGAAAGGGACGAGGCAGACAAAGGAGTCGATGGAGAAGAGGAAGGAAGTGAGCGTCAGAAGCAGCGATCTCTCATGCACACCATATTTTCTTGGTCAATTGAAGAAACAATGGACAAAGATCTATATCGGGGCAAGGTATCAGTAATATCTCTTCTACATTGAACGATTTCTCACTTTTTCTTTTCACTCGCTTTCAACTTGAATATGAAATGCTTAAAGGTTGAGTTATCGTTGCTATTGCGCTCCATTCCAGTGAACTTGAAATTCAAAACGTTTTAGCAGGTGTTTATTCAATTGGGGATCTATAATTCAGTAATGTTAGAAAAAAGAAGCTTCGAGGATCAATATTCTTCAAACTTGGTTATTTTAGTGAATTTTAGAACTAACAGGTCAATTGAATTATTAATGAGCACTGCTTCAAATCTCTTAATGATTCTCCATTCATTATAAGTAATACTGTTGTGCTTATTGACTATGTTAGTCAGTTTATTTAAGGAAAAAAGCTAAAAATAGTTGATTAATGAAACTGGCAATTAGTTTTTTTCTGTTTAGCATTTATTTCAGTTGGATCATTAAGTTATACAGAAGTACCAGAATGAGTCAGTGTCTGTAGCACTATTACCAGTATAATAAGGGTTTGAGCTCTGGTATCGTGCTACTTATCATTTTTTATTAAGAGTGAAAGCTCATTGATTGAAATAAAACATTGCATACTTTCAAGATTCAAATGTAAAATCGAAGCTAAGCTTATTTGAAACAATTAAGCTCCACAGTAACTATTCCTTCGATTCCATGCACTGATGACAAATCAAACCTTTAATATTGTTCTCCAATATAATAATGTTGTTGTAATGCAGGTATCTACAATTCCAGAGTCATTTTCATCTTCAGAGCAATACATCAATTCTTTCTTCCCTCCTCTTATAGAAGAAGTGCATGCTGACATCTCATGTAGCTTAGAGGCGGTGTCTCAGGCACCTACTGCTAGTGTATTATGGATCCAGCAGAGCAAACTCGACAAGTATAACAAATCAACGCTATACGAAATGTCAATTGACATGGAGGGGAGTGTTGGGACACACACACCAAAGCCCGCTGACATCATTCTAATTTCTGAGAGTATTCGACCCGAGAATCAATCTCAGATAAGAAAGAATGCGAGCTCATGCACACTTGGTTGGGTCATCAAGGTAGAAAGAGGAAGGATTTTACATGTCAGGGCTTCAAGAAGAATTGACATAGTAGCCCCAGAAACTAAAAAGGAAAACAGATACTTACCTTTGACGAAAAATGAAGCTGTGTTGCCTGATCAGGTGGTTGAAGTCAAAGAGTGCAGTGACTCCTCTAGTCATCCATTAGATATTGAAAATTACATCAAATGGGCTGAGAAAACAGCTGAAGAATTTAAGGTTGTGGAAAATGAAGACAATCAAGAGAAACCAAGGGAAAGTGAGGAAGTAGGCAATTTGCCCAAGTTTCGGTCTTTTTATGTCGTGTTTCTATCAAATATGACGACTTATCATCGCACTTGGAAAGTACTTCGTACAGGCCTTACAAGGGGCTCAAAAATTATTCAGAGCATTTTGGGTACTAATGTGAGTTTCTCTTGAGCTATTCTACGATGTAATGATCTATCTATAGTTTTTATGAGACTAAAATCTATTTTTTTTTGTGTTAGGAACTTGATGGATGTGAAACCTGTTCAGCAGTTACCTACACAAAAACACAAGAAGAAATGCGCCATTTTAAACTTAATCCGTCACAGTCCAAAGCCGCCGTAAACTGTATCTCGGCAAGCAACTGTTGGCATACGTCCTCGGTCGAGCTTGTGTGGGGCCCACCTGGTACTGGAAAAACGAGAACAATTGGTGCTGTTCTAAAGGTTCTTCTGGGGAAAACATGTAGAACCCTAACATGTGCGCCAACCAACACTGCTATCATGCAAGTTGCCTCCCATCTTCTCTCGTTGGTCAATAAGTCACAAAGAAGTGACACTTGTTACCTAGGTGATGTGGTTTTATTCGGTAACAAAGACCGACTGAAGGTTGATGAAGAGTTATCATCAATTTATGTAGATGATCGTGTGAAGAGGTTAATGGATTTTTTTCGTTCACAGACGGAGTTGAAAGATAAAGTGGGTTGCATGATAGATTTCCTCTCAAATCGACCACCTCTGTACAACACATTTTTGGTATTGAAGAGAAGAACTGACAACACTAGGTTGACATTCAGGGGGTTTCTGATTGACCGGATTGATTCTGTGGCGAGAGACTTGAAGAATTATCTTGCTATGTTGAGGAATGATTTACCAAGTAGTTTATTTAATGAGAAGGGATTTCATGACCTAGTTCTCTCCCAAAACATGGTCTATAAAATTGAGGAGTTACTTCGTGCCAAGTCCCTCCATGACAGAGATTTGAGAGAGGCTTTTGAGAAATCCAATGAGGTTAAAGGGCTGGATATTGATTGGTCAGGTTCTGAGTTAGTCATGTTGCAGAAGGAGATATGCATTTGCCTCCAAACCTTAAATAATGTTTTCAGGAGGAACTTGCAATTTTCACTTCCTGTCAAATTTGATGATCGGTCAATCAGGAATTATTGCATAGAAGAGGCAAAGCTACTATTCTGCACAGTTGCTTCAGCTTATGAACTGCATGAAAAAAAAATGGATCCCATTGAGATGCTAGTTATAGATGAGGCTGCACAATTGAAGGAATGTGAGGCACTGATCCCTCTTCAGCTTGTCGACATACGCCATGCCTTCTTAATTGGAGATGAGAATCAGCTAGCAGCCATGGTGAAAAGTCAGGTGGGTCTTTCTTGGTATATGAAACAGTCACCTAAGAGATAAATTTTAGTTCCGAGTAATGTTTTGGGAGTTACTTTTCTCTCTTTTGATATTCATTTAAGCATCGATTCTGCTATTGAGCAGGAACAAACTAGACCAAAAGAAACTAATACTGAAGTCCCTTGGTTGTCGGGACTCTTAGGTTGTGCACTGAAACAAACTAGCCCAAAAAAAGCATCTAACTTTGTCCTAAACTCTTATATTCAAGTACATTTTCTTATTTTTTTTAATAATTTCTAGATGCTCTAGACTTTTGGTTTGACACAAGGGAATAAGTGTAACTTTTCCAAACTACTAATCTCAACAGATATCTGAAAAGGCTGCTTTTGGAAGGAGCCTCTTTGAGAGACTGAGCTTGACAGGCCATAGGAAGCACCTGCTCAATGTTCAATATAGAATGCACCCACGCATCCATGAGTTTCCAAACAGGAAGTTCTATTCGGGCCGAATATCAGACGGACCCAATGTCACACATGAGAGCTATTCTAGGAGTTACCTCAAAGAGCCGATGTATGGTGCTTACTCGTTCATTGATATAGTAAATGATAAGGAGACCTCTGACCACCTCGGGCAGAGCTGCAGGAATTTGTATGAGGTTGCAGCTGTCCATCATATCATCAAATGTCTCGCTGAAGGTAAAGCAGCTATGTATATGCTTATTTTCTTATCCACACAAATATAATCCTAAGAGTTTGTTGGTTATTTATATTAGTTTTTTAGGTTGCAACTTTGAATTTTGTTCTAGTTCTAATGGATTTTGTGCACCATTGCCACCTTGCTGTAAGTTACTGCAAGTTAATGGCAGTAAAACAAGTTTCTGATGGAACCAAGTAAAATAATTAGTAGGATTAAAAATAAAATTGGCAATGATACTTGCCGGAGTGCTTTCTCTTTCTAATTAACTAGCTTATTGATCATCATGAAACCTTAAATTAAGATTATTACGCAAGGCCCTGTATTATTTTTGGATGATCTTAGCAGTTGCACTCACACACTGACACACTCTCTGAAAAATGCCAACTAATGCTTTGTAAATCTGACAGAATCTGAGACTGCCAGGGTACATGTAAATGTGGGTGTAATATCCCCTTACACGGCACAAGTAAAAGCAATCCAGGAGAGACTTGGAAGAAGATATTTAAAGCATGAGTTCCTTACTGTGAAGGTAAGGTCAATAGATGGTTTCCAAGGTGGAGAAGCTGATGTAATTTTGATGTCCACTGTCAGGTCAAATAGAGATGGTACCATCGGCTTTCTGTCTGATGTTCGAAGGATCAATGTGGCCTTGACTAGGGCAAAGTATGTTTATTCTTGCTGTTCTTTTAAGTGGCTAAATTTTCAACCAATTCTAGTAAGAAATAACACTGTTATTAGTTATTACCACCTGCCAGTCTAGCATGATACATATAATTCACAGATCAAAAGGGAATTATAATAGTAATAATTTCTTGAGATTAATTTCTGTCTACAAATCTTACCATGCATGCACAATGAGTTCTTTATAACATGCATTAGAATATGTGTAAATTATGCAGATGTGATGCACAATTCCAAGGAACAATATCATGTCCAATTCCTTTTACACTATTTATGCTCCATTTTATGGTGGACCAAAGACCATAGTGAAGTTCATGTTTTATGTGATTCAGATAGCATATTTTTTTACTTTTGAAAATGTAAATTGCTAAAGTTAAACAAGTGCTGCTGGCTTATTCTTGTAGGCACTGCCTTTGGATTCTAGGAAATGGGTCAACTCTAACAAATAGCAATTCTGTCTGGAAAGATCTAGTACTAGATGCAAAAGACCGAGGATGCTTCTTTAACACCCATGATGATGCAAATCTTGCAGAGATGATAAAAAGTTCCATTGAAGAACTTGAAAAACCTAGAAGAAGATTCAACCGAGATGATATTTTGGTATACAATTGTCTTTCTTAATGTTTAGCTTACAGCTTTAGCAATCTTATTGAAGTGTTGCAGCCTCACAGAATATTATCAGTATTAATCCTGTATCTGTCAAATACCAGCAAGTGATCTTTCTGGTCCCTTTTGTTTTGCTTGTGTTGAAACTCAAATAGTCCTCTCTGAACCATAAACGATACAGTAATGCATGGAATGTATGTATGGATTTTTAGTGCAACTCACTCATGACCTATCACATAATATCACGGTAATCTGTCTGCTCCTGTTGCATTATGATTTCTTACATAAACGGTCATCTTTCATTTATAATTTCTACATTGGTAGTCCTCATTACAATGCAACTAAACTGTAGTTTTTAAATTAACAGGACAACTCATGTGAGGAAAAGGCAGGTGAGACAACATCATCTCTGGCTGTTGCAAAGACCCAACCTCCAGTAAATGATTTAGGATCCCCTGAAGAAACTGCAGTCCATCAACATCTGCAATTATTGGAAGAAGCTTCGAACTGCAAAGGCCCTGAATCTTCTAACTCGAGAGAATCTACCAATGGAGCCACCGAGCCACAGCTACAAAAAACCGATAGTATTATATCAGCACGACCAATCCAAGATGAGCAAAAGAACATCCCCCGGTACCAAAACAACCAGTGGCAGAGGCCCAGCAACAGATATGGAAGGCATCAATTTGTTGACACCTGGCGGCATCAGGGTCATTACTGCCATGGGACGAATAACCAGCAATCGAGGCACAGTTATCCCAACAAATCCTGGCATGAAATGCTGATGGGGGAGGTTAAGACAGCAGAGAAAAACTGGGATAGTTGGGATGAGGTGAGCTCACAGAGGAGGGATGGTGCTGAGAGACAGGTGGCGGAAGATGGTTGGGCCAGAAGCCGGCAAGATCATAGGAGCAAAACAGAAGCACCAAGGAGAGGAGGGGCACAAGAAGGTTGGGCTGGTACCCATGCCAGAACATCCTGGGACAACAGGAGTGAATTACCAAGGAGGCAGGTGGCACGAGATGGTTGGTCTGATACCCGTGATACCTGTGCCAGTACATCGTTGAACAGTCATTGGAACGGAACACCAGGGAGAGGATTGAAGAGGGGTGGAGTTTGCCGTGACTGGGACACTAAATGTGATGACTGGCGAAATGACACATCCCATAGTGAGGTAAAGAGAGCACGTGCTTTTATGCCTGAACAGAACAAAGTTGACTGCTGGAAGAAGGTGGGGCCTGATAGAGAGACAAGAGAACAGTCGTCCTGTGGGTGGTCCCCGTGGCCTTGTCAGGTAAAGCCTTCCACCTCCCCATGGGATACTCTCAAGCAATGTTGAGGAGGCCATATAGTTGGATTAGTTGGTGAGCTGGCGAGTTACAGTTTATTTAGACCAGGGTAAGTGATAAAGGCTGGATTAGGGTTTTGTATAGTTTACATGTGTCTACAGATAGAAATAATAAATAGGCTAATTCAGCTGTAGTTTTAGCTGGTTAGGATGACTGTGTTTTTACATGTTTAGAGAAGTGCAATAGTAGAACTAGCTAATTAATAGTTATACTCTCTTATGTGACATTACTTGACAATATGTAACAGGTCTGGACTTAGTTATAGACGCTATATTACTATGATCTAATTTATTTACATAATATTATTACTGGTACTTACCATATCTATTTTGGAATGTGGTTTGCGTGGTATTATCATCTTTTTGTTTTGTTTTCTGAAGGTTAAAGATGGAGGCAATTTTGTCTTAGATATTGAAATAGTTTGTGATGGTTTGTCCCCCAAACAAAACTTGCTACTTAATAATGTTATAATTATTTTTTAATTTTGAGTATAACAGCCTCATTCCTACTTGTTTCTATGCTCCCTTTTTAGTCTGATTTTGTTTTGTTTCTCTTGTTATCATTTGTTCGATTGCGAATTTTGAGTGTATCTAAAAATCATTTTGATTGAGCTCGAGCAGGGATTAAGGGCTGCGTAAACTTAGAGAGCTTGATTGCTTTAACCCAAGTTATCAATGCAAATAAAACAAAGAGGAGAAATAAAATCTGAGGCAAGTTTTTATTTGTCAGAACTTGAGATGCTATGACTGACATCTTGTTTTGGAGAGCGGTGGAGAGTGTAAACAGACTAAAGATATTAGAGTAGTTGGGACTCGATTGAAATTTTAAATAATGAAGGGATTGACAAATGTATCTTTTACACAGACTCTCAACAATTGGTACACTCCCTTGCACTGGTATTGTGAAAGAATGGGTGCTCATATATAAGGGGTTTGTCTTTATTCAGCTTTTGGTATCGGCACTGGTATTGTCAAAGAATGAATGCTCATATAATGGGTTTGTCTTTGTCAGAGGCTTTTCTCTATTGACCCTGAGTTTCTAATAGTCAATAAGAAGAAAAGCAACAAGGGACGCAAAGGCAAAACCTAAAGATCAAAAATCTCCAATATCAAGAAGTGACAGTTAAAAAAATATTTTTCTTGGTCGAACTCAGAGATTGACAGGCTACATTGTATAGGGTAAATACAAAACATATATATATATATTGCGAACTAAAGCAAGTATTTTACTTCACGTCTATATCTTCAATTTTAAAGTTCAAAACGTTAATCCGAACCGTTCAAGTTGATCTCCATATTAAATTGTGCTTGGAGACCAAATTTTACATTTTTTTTTAATTTTTTTTTTACTATTTCTTTAGAATTTTTTTAAATCGTTTTTTTTATGATCCAAAATTTTCTGAAAAAACAGAAAGATGAAGATTTAACCTACCAATTTTTTAAAAACTTTCATTTTTTAAATACAAAATGTTTCTTTTTCCTCTCAATTTTTGGAAAAAAAAAATACAAAAAATCGACTGGATCAATCCAACTTAAATCAACATTAACTAGTCTATTTTTCAGTCTCTGTTTAAGAAAACAAATCAATATATTCTGAATGAAAAGTAAAATTTTAAAATAAAATTATATTGTATTCGAAGACATGCAATGGTAAATAAATACGATTATTTTATAAAACTTAGTTGTTCACAATAATATAGCAGAGAAGCACAAAATAATATATTATTTTAAGAATTATATTGTATTTTAGACAAATCAAATGCATATTTTTAAATTAGGAGGAAAACATAATATGAAAGCCACACATTCAAAAAATAAGGCGAGAAAACTAAATCAAATGTAAACAAATTATCAATAATATGATACAAGTAAAAATTCTGTACACTTAATACATGATCATTATGTATCATTATATCAATTAAGGACGCTGATAACAATCCCCGCAGCCTCCACCCCACATTTATCCCTCAGATACTGCCAAAAAAAACATGGGGGACCGCTCAATCATTAATGAGCGTTTAAAAAACTGCGGGCATTTAACTTGAAGCATCAAAGTATTTACCTTGAACTTGTCAGGTATTAAACCCTATGCAATGATATCTATTTATGAAAGAATAAATCAATCCATTAATTGTCCTCGCACAAATTTTTTTTTTTTTTTTTTGAATCGTCCCCACACAACTGGAGAGCATTAAATAAACAATCCCCTCACCCAATGATAAATACTTTGAGGCATAATAATAAATACTTTATGTTACATAGGTAAATACTTTACATTATATAGATAAATACTTTATGTTACATGGATAAATACTTCTCAGACATACTTGCAACTTTCAGTAAAACATCAATGATAAATACTCTCAGATATAATGATAAATACTTTATGTTACAAGGGTAAATACTTCTCAGAAATAATGATAAATAATTTTTTGAACATCAATTAACAGATAAGCATTTATTAACATGGATTGTTATTAGATAACAGTATAATTAATGCGGAGATTGTTTTTAAAGGAATAATTAGAGGAATGCATAATTAATGTGGGGATTGGTATTAAATGACAGTCTAATTTAATGAGGGGATAAAAAGAAACTTTTAACGAAATTAGTGGGGGGTATATGGCAGTTAAGAAAGAGAGAGAGTGCGGGAAAAATAGAGAGATAAGAGTGGGGGGTTTCATATAATTATTCATCAATTAATGATTTCAATCTAAGAAAAAAATAAAACAAAAACTCAGATCAACCAAGTCTATCGACGTGCACATCGCTTTAACGCAAAAGGAAGCTCAGGGATTATATTATAAAACCGCAAGGTTTATAGGGTCTAAATCAAACAAACAAATTATACAGTTTTGCAAGGATATCTACTAAACTGGCCATTTTCTTTTCTCCTCCGCCGCTTGCATCGCCTCTCTTCTTACCTGCTTAGAAGCTAAACTCAGTGCCTCCTTCGAACCCTCTGTCGATACCATTTCTCCCAATTTCTACCTTCTTCTCCTACTTTCCTAGATTGAGAGAGAGGTAGAGAGAGAGACATGGTGAGACTTACGGCCGATTTGATATGGAAAAGCCCCCATTTCTTCAACGCAATAAAAGAGCGCGAGCTGGACCTCCGAGGTTCTCTTTCCTTCTTTCTATTTCTCTTTTCCTTGTTCTTGATTTCTGATTAATCATCTCCCATTTCCTCTTTCAAATCGCCTTCAGTTCTAGGGTTTAGGGTTTTGTTTGAGTATTTAAATAAGTATTTTTTATTACATTCAGGCAACAAGATTGCTGTTCTAGAGAACTTGGGGGCAACTGAGGTTCGTTTTCTGACTTTATGTAGTAACTAGATAGTCAAATTATTGCCCTAATTCTGTACTGGTCTGGAGCATTTCTACCTCCGTTTTTAAAACAAAGCTTAAATTTAGTAGTCTTACTTCCCATCATATTGTACTGTTAAAGTGTTAGTACAGGCCTGACTGGTACTGTTATGAGGTTGACAGATGTAAACCCTTACTTCCGATAGAACCCAATTTTGAAATTAACTAGATTTTTTTAGTATGCTGGAAGGTGATTGTTTATATACCTTTTTTTTCTCCGAACAGGATCAATTTGACACTATTGACTTAACTGACAATGAGATAGTAAAGCTCGAAAATTTTCCATATATGAACCGCCTTGGCACCATATTGATCAACAATAACAGGATCACTCGCATCAATCCCAACATTGGAGGTGAGTTTCATACCATACCAAATCGCATCGGTTCCACATTTTTAAAATTCAGCAGGTATTTGCTGGTGCGCAACTTCAATCCACAATAATTTAGTGGTTTTTTTTTTATTTTTCAGGATATTTACAATATACTCCAGTGTTTTACCACATTTAAAAATAGCATCAAATATTTCCCATACTCTCAATTAGGTTGTTGCAACTTGCAAGTATGAGATTTCTATGATGTTGTTGAGGAATGTAGTTGATATACTAGTTCTAGTTTGGGTAAAAAATGCGTTACATAACAATTAGATTTTTCCCTAGGTGAACTTATGACCACAGATCTAAATTAATTAAATTTTCTTTCATGTAGAGTTTTTGCCCAAGCTTCATACTCTGATTCTAACAAACAACCGGTTGGTGAACTTAGTTGAGATTGACCCACTCGTCTCCTTGCCTAACCTTCAATTTCTGAGCTTATTAGATAATAATATTACTAAAAAGCCGAATTATCGTCTTTATGTGATCCATAAACTGAAGCATTTGCGAGTTCTCGATTTCAGGAAGATCAAGCAGAAGGTATTCTATACTTTGTCTTTGAACTTTCTTTTTAATTTTTTTTTTTTTTTTTTTTTTTTTGCAGATAACACCTAATGTTTTACTATATATGCAAGACTAAAATGTCATGTTTGCAATTAGGACCTGATATTTTCTGAGCTATTTGATACTACAACCAAGCCACTAACTAACGGAGTTTGTTATTTTCCTTTATGCATTAATAAATTTTACCCAGCTTTACTCTGTGTATAATGAAAAGGCAGTTAAATTGCTTGGTTATAAATATGTATTAATTGATTTGGTTGTATAGAAGTCAAGAACTACTTAGTAATTATCTGATTCAAATTAACAAAATGGTGGTATCAGCTATATAAACGACAAGTATTGGTTCCCATTTGGAATGACATGGGCATTTTGCTGTTTTCAAGAGCCCATTGCAATATAGGTGAGTTTCTGATGATTTCTATAGAAATCCCATATAAAAAATTGGAAATATAGATCTCAATATCTGAAGTCATCCGTCTCTTGTAGTATCCTTCACAACTCTTCAAATATCAAAACAGCGAATTGTCTGTTTTACGCCACTTTTAAGTTGAAGTACTTCTGTCTTTTAACTTCTGGATTGTCAAATAGGGGTTATTTCATTTGTTTTACGTTTGTACTTTAAAAAATGAAGATACTGTATTCTACTCTAGTAGGAGGAATACTGACTATTGGGACAACTCTTTTGAAAACTAAAACTTGTCACCGTGATCTTCATTGGGTACTTGGGTAGTCTGAATGTTTATTATTACCTTACCATCACACCTTAATAAGAATAAGTGAAAGCTGATTAGTGTTCTGTATTGACGAAAAAATGGAATTCAGAAACTTGATAATGGCAATTTCGTCAAATATAGTTTGTGCTATGAGGCTAAAAATCCTAGAATGACAACTAGATGAATTTCTACTTTTCTAGGAAAGGATTGAAGCTGCTAAGCTTTTCTCATCAAAAGAGGCTGAAGAGGCAGCGAAAAAGGTTCCTGTCAAAACATTTACCCCTGGTGAGGTCAAGGATTCTGAGCAAAAGCCAGAGCAGGGTCCACGGGTAGTGGGCCCCACTCCCGAGCAAATTACAGCCATCAAGGTAATTATTTACTTGCAATGAATTTTACATGAACTTTTTATGAAGTGAAAGGTTATTTTTTAGTTCCATATGGTTAAAGTTGTGAGCTGGTGTTTTTCAAGTTATTATAACTATTTTTAATTTTTCTTTTCTATCTTTGTGCAGGCAGCAATTGTGAACTCCCAGACACTTGAAGAAGTTGCAAGGCTTGAAAAGGTACTCAACTGTTTTGGCCGTGAGTTAAAAAAATTGTAGTTTTGTTATTGACCCTCTTACATACCATAAGGTCATGTTTGGCTGTGGAGTAAGCGGTGGAGTAATCTCTTACTCCACACTTAAGCCGCCAAACAAGGACTAACATAGGAGTAAGATGTAGTAAGAGGTGGGTTAATCCAGAGTAAGTTACTCCACCTCTCCCGGTGGTTAACTTCTCCTTGTGGTATGTAAGAGGGTGGGTTAATCCGGAGTAAGTTCCTCCACCTCTCTGTCTGTAGGACCCACTATGTAGTGATTCATTTTCCAACATCTTACTCTGTGCGGATTAATTTAAACTAACAAACAAGGTTGAAAATATGAGTAAGATGAAATAAGCAATTAAACCCTAATTAAATTTACTCCAGAACCAAATATGACCTAAATGCCCAAATATTCCATTTTCTCTGTTGTTGGTAATTACGATACTTCTGGTTCCTACTGGTACTGGTAGGATGGACATTATATCCTGAGAAGGTCTCTCAAGTGTATGAGCTTTGAAAAACTGGTACTAGTGGAAAGTAATTTAAGTAAACACAATTCTCTACAACCACTGAAATTTGATAGTTGAGAAAGAACATACATTGATGCAATCAATAATTTCACAAGAGGTTAATAAAGTATACCACATGTTCGAATTTGGTCACTTGCATTTATCTGTCACTTTAAACCATTGATCTTTGATACCGGTCAAAGGTGCTTGTCAAATTATTGGCTCTATTTAATTGCTATTTTATTGAGCCAAACAAATTGTTTTCTTTGCAACAAAACAATAAAATATGTTTTATGTAATTATGTTGGCATTGAAATTTCAAGTTTTTCAAATCTATTCTGTATGAATTAGAAAAGATTGGACACTAGACACTTCTGTTGTGAGTTTATATCAGATGTATTTTTTTGAGATTGATCATTTGAGCTTAACCTGAATTTGAAATGACCACAACGACCTTTGACCAGAATGATAAAACCCTCCGTATAGTGTTATATAGCGTGACAAGTCAAATTTGAATGGGCAAATTGAACAATGGTATTATTTAGTGGCCTTCAGTAGAATTAAACTGTACACAAGCAAATCAGATGATAGTTATACTTGTGCCAGATCTCTTGTTGTCACTGTAATGAAGAAAGGGTAACACTTAACTAAATATATATAAAATGCCTTCACATCGTGTCTTTATTTCCTTTTCTCATCACATTTACCCTTAAAATGAGTGCAGGCATTGAGTACTGGCCAGATCCCAGCTGAATTTGCAGTCCCCAAAAACGATACTAATAGCAGTAACAAAACCAATGGCTCTGGAAAAGCTGATCAAATGGAAGTTGACAAAAGTGAGGATCAAGATAATAACGATGATCAAAATCAGGAGGAAAACAAAGAGCCTGATGGTGCAACCCCTATAGAAGAGGTAGTATATCAACCTTCTGGTATTAATATAAGATTTCTGAGTTGTGAAATATTTTGTCGGAAGGAGCAATTTCATGTGTACATCTGCAAAACCTTTAATATTATGTATATCTCTGCTAAAACTGAAATATTGTCGGCACCCTTGCAAAGCCACCAAAATGATGCAGATGCTCCTACTAGCACTCTTTCATAAATACTTGGTTGACCTTTTGCAATGTAAGCAGTGTTTTTGTGTCTGCTTTTAAGGGGTTCTCTATAGTATATATGATATTCTACAATTTGCAGGCTTGTATTTGATATTTTAAAATTTGTATGGGAGCACATGAATATTGATTCTTCCTTGCTCTCTGAAATGTATGGTTTTGCAGTGGTAGTGATATATTGGGTCAAAAGGCTTCCTGCCTTATAAATAAGGAGTTGCAACAGAAGGGTGGATGCTAGAAATACACACTATAATAATAACTTAAATTGTTTTTATCAGAACAAACGTTCCTTCGAAAAAAGTACAGAATGGTTTAATTTTATCCCACCTGTATCCGCTCTTGGTAACTTGGCATTCCTCTACAAACTTTTGTATCAAGAACTAATATTCTTCTAAAAGAACCTTTGTCCCTTTCTTTAATACACGGCTGATGAATTAATTTTCTAATATAGTGTTTATTCATTCGATTTTGGTTGCAGGATTGATGATCTTTTATTAGGTCCCGCAGATGGTGAGATGGATTAGTGATGAAAGGATATATCATTTTAGTGTTTTATGGTATGCATAACATTTTTTTTTGTACCTTTTATTGTAATTCAACGAGGTAAATGTCTGCTGTAGAGACTGTAGATTTAGGTACCAAGGTTTCTAAGCAGGAGGGATGTTTTTTGCTTGGTTATGTTGGTGATACATTTTTCATTAAAAATACTAATTTTCTTTACTTATTTGGTTATTTGAGGATGAGGGTATCATAATTATTTTCGATTTTAATTAAGTAGATTTGCTTGTGCTGACACGAATTTGATGCATGAAAAGGGTGAATTTTATATCTTTGAAGAGTGAATCTTGTATGAATTTTAAAGCCGAAAAAATGATTGAAGAATGAATTTTCCTTCCCCTTGGATCCATGTGGAGCACAACCTAAGAGGGTTATTTGTTTGATATTTCTATAGGGGAGCAAAATTTAAATTTTCCTTTACTTAGTAGCAACTCTTATCGGCTCTCGGTTTCTCTAAAAGTAGAATTGGCAAAAATGTTCTCATCTCGCTCGAACTTGACTCGAAAAAAAATCAGAAAAGCTCGCTTAAACCTATTCGATATGAAAATGAACTGGCTCGTTCTGGTGAAATCAAATCCAGTGCAATACGTAAGCTACCTCTTCCCCTCCCTTCCTCCCCTTCTCTTCCGGTGCTCTCACCAAGCTACCACGAGGCCACAAATGAAGGAATGTGAGTCATTGATCCCTCCCCGGCTTGTCAATATATAACCAGCATCTCAATTGGATCGCTTTTTTCAATATATGGCTGATGAATTAATTTTCTAATATATTGTTTATTAATTTTATTTTAATTGCTTGATTGGTGATCTTTTGTTAGCTTCCGGCAAATGGTGAGATGGATTGGTCATTAAAAGGATATTTCATTTTAGTCTTTTAAGGTTTTCATAACATTTTTGTTGTACCTTTTTATTGAAATCTAACGAGGGAAATGCCTGCTGTAGAGACTGTAGATTTAGATCCTGAGGTTTCTGAGCCACAATGGATCTTTTCTGTTTGGTTATGTTGGTGATACAATTTTTATTCAAATTACTAATTTACGTTAATTATTTGGTTATTTGAGGGTAAGGGTGTCATATTTATCTCTGATCATATTCAGTTAAGGGGGAGAACTTTCAGTCTGCCATTGCAAGAAGCTGTTGTTTTGCCAGGACTCTCGCTTTAACTGGCACTAAAAAAATTAGCTCCAATCTTTATAATGAACAATGTATGATGTTTGCCAACGCTATGTGGGCGATTTGGAGGTGCAGAAATGCTTTCACCTATTGAGGGCATCTACCCACAACTAAAACTTTCAGAAGGTATCTTGCCTCAATCAAGACTGAATCAATGGTGTTCTCTGCATCACAATTTAGAATGGCAAAGGTAAACTCAACCAGTCACTAGCTAAGCTAGCCAACAAGGAAACGTTTGATATATGGAGAATGTTAAATGAGCAGTATCACTGTAAATGTTTCTATGTCAGTAGGTGCCAAAACAAGTTGGAAGATCAGTTGGCAAAGAAGGGAAGAAAGGAAGGTCTTACATGGAGCTTTACTGGTCACACTTACCCAACTTTTAATTTTTCAGAATAGATCAGAGGTTTTAATGTATTCATCTAGTTAAAAAATTGAGTTCTGTAATTGTCTACATTGCAGTTCTTGTTTTTAGGACATATTTCCAACACAATTAATTTATTTGGTTTTCTTGATTTTCATAAACTGTTTTTAGCCTTTTTCAAAATTGTGCAGGGTGTTATTTTGTAAATTTAATATATATCTGTAGGCTTATTAGATGGAGTTGAAACCAGTTGGAAAACTGGAAAAGGTCCAGTGTTGATTGATCTACAAACAGCAGAGTTCAAGATTTGATTCAAAGCCAACAGAGTTCTAAAAGTAGAACTGGCAAAAAAGTTCTCATATTTTTTTTTTTTATTTGAAAGTTCTTATCTTAAGCCTGATCCGAAAAGGCTCGCTTAAACCTGAACCGATCTGAAAATGAATCAGCTCGTTCTGGTGAATTCAGATCAAATGCAATACCTGAGTGCAATTAGATCTGACTCGGCAGTTTTAACTTGATACGAATCTCAAAAGTCAAAACAAACCCTATATCTAAATAAATAGAACCGAATTCCAATCGCTGAAGATACATACTATGTTCTGGCTCGATCCGATTAGGCCGAATCCTAGCATTGGCCCAGATCGGACTCCGAACCGGCCCACGTATACAGCCCTCTTCCTTTTTCCCTGCTTTGCTATTCCGTGGCATTCCCCTCCTTTCCTCCCGCGTAACATACTGCTGATCTAAAAAATAGAAATCATAAAACCAATAGAATTTCTTTCTCTGTGTCAGGGCTAGGGCTGGCAATGAGCTGCTAAAGAGCGAGTTAGGCTTCACTCGTAATCAGCTTGTTTGTGGATCAAACTGAGCGAGCAAGTTTAGATTTTAAGTCCCGAGCTGAAACTGTTACTCAAGACTGATTTGTGACTTATCCGAGCGAGTCGAGCTAGCTCTTTACTAGCTTGGTAGATTTATAAATTTGTATATTTTCTTTTTAGCTATATCATAAATTTTTATAGCGCATCTTATCAAATATGGCTAAAACAAAATAATATTTATATGACTAATTATTGAGAAATACTCTTAATTCAAGTGCAACTAAGCAAATCAACTACCAATGTCTGGAGAAGAGGATGATGATGAAGACTTATTAGATATGTAGTACTTAGTTTTATGCATATTTTGATGTTTTGGTATTTTTCAAGGTTCTAAATAGCGTTTATCGCGTCATAGCGGGAAACCTACAAAAAAAGCTATAACGAAAGCTATGCTACATAGTGTTTTATTTTTATTTTTATAAAAATTATATCATATATTTGTTCTAAATATCAACATTATCTAAGTCTCATAGAACAATAAATAACATCAAATTTATTAAAAAATTATAATATTCATATTAAACCAATACGAAGTCCAAATTGCGACTCAAAATATCCATAGTAATACTAATATCATAAACTATCGATCTTTTTCTATTCAAAATATATTCAGCATCATGATATAATTTTTTTTATTTAAATTTCAACTTAGACATCATGACATAATTAACTATCTTAATCTATTCAAAATATTCAAACTACCATATAGTAAGTATCATTTTGTTACTTCAAGAAATATCTTAATATATTCAATCTGAGCCTTTATTTAAAGCCCATATAAATTGAAAAAACAACAACTCATGTTGCATAGCACGCTGTAGTTTCCTTATTTGATTTCGTTTGATAGATCTCTCATTTAATAATTAATAGTTTAATATAAAACTTAGTACGTCAATTGCAAAAAAAAAAATCACAGTTAAAATCCAATTTGAGCCTTTATTTAAAGCCCATATAAATTGAAAAGAAAAAAAAAACTCATGTTGCATAGCGCGCTATAGCTTCATTATTTGATTTCGTTTGATGGATCTCTCATTTAATAATTAATAGTTTAATATAAAACTTAGTACGTGAATTGCAAAATAAAAAAAATCATAGTTAAAATCCAATTTGAGCCTTTATTTAAAGCCCATATAAATTGAAAAAAAAACAGCTCATGTTGCATAGCGCGCGCTATTTGCGCTACACGCTATGCGCTATAGCGGACCGCTATTACCGCTATAGTGTCTGTAGCTCAAATAGCGCGTTTTGATGCCATAGCTTAGCGTTTAAGGTCCAAAAACGCTATAGCGCCACTATAGTGCGTTATTTAGAACACTAGTATTTTCTTATGTTGTTGCCTTAGTTAGTTATGTGCATGTTATGATGTTTTGGTATTTCTTTTGTTTTTGTTTTTATTTTTGTTTTGAACAACTGTATAGACTTGCTATATTTGATTTTGGTACCAATTAGGTACTAAGTCAAATATGCTATGATTTTAATAAAATCGGTGGTATATATCACTATTTTTCAAAAAAAAAGTTTGCAATTAAATTCATACATACAAAAATATTAAATATCTAAATTCATACAAGCATACTTCACATAATAAATTCATTCAAATCAAATCAAACAAATTCATACAAATTAACTTAGTTGCTTATAATTAATTCACACATTACATACAAAATTACTAATCAAATTAAGCACAATCCAAAGTGCAATTACCATAACACTGGCTATAACATACATAACATAGTATCCCCAACCTAAAGTGAATAGATCATATTAAACTATGTGTATTAAATAGCTCGTTAATGACCGAGTATGTGGCAAGCGAGCTATTTTTAACTCGGCCCACTAACGGACGAGTTGTTACCGATCAAGTCACGAGCTAATACCAAGCGGGCTACGAGCCACGATCTTTCTTGCCAGCCCTAGTTAGTGCATCTTCTTCAAAAATCGCAAGACTCGAAGTTTCCCCTTCTAGCACAAATGTTCTCTATCGACCCGAGTGTATGACATGTCTTATGTAAAGTAATACGAGTCAACTAAGAGATGATAAAATATTTCATGTCAAAGTGATATTCTCTTTTAACTAAGTGTCAAAATTTTTAATTCCATATTATATTGCTTTTGAATTTTCAACCGTCCCTATGAAAGAGTGGTTGTGTTAGTAAGTACCACTTCCCAATTACTGACCGGATCTCAATGATAAAAAACCTTTAAGAGAGGTATTGTACTTTTTATAACTTTCAAATTGCCTTTAGCGTGAGTGGCATTGGTGTGATTTTACCTACACCTTTTATACCATTAAATTTAAAGTTATAAATTAATCATAGTCTATGTTGTTATTTTTGGGAATACGGATTATATTTGGGGACTTTTAGGGGCATTATTATGATTTTTTTTTTCTGAAAATTTTGGATATTGATTAGCACCTTATTATTTTGAGCATGTGTTACTATTGATCTTTTGAGGAGGCAATTGCAATATCAGAATATCTGAACTGGATGGCAAAATGGTAATTTTCAATTAATTTGATGATGTCTCGGTGTCGATAGACTCGATACCATTTGATTTGCAAAGAGAGGTGGACAATCTACTAGGGGATCACTTGCAGAGAAAATGAAGCACAAAAGGTTTTTTACTGAGGCTCGCATTCTCTAGGTCGAGCAGTTTCGACAGCTTTGGTTCTGACTAGACTCTCGATCAGCAGTCTGACGTGGCCCGTCCAAGCACAGTCATTGAGAAAATTCTTAGAAAAAGCTTAAATATCCGCAACCAGCAACGGACTTGGTTGGTATATACGTTTTTCTAGGATTTATGTGTAATTTGGATTCATATATATAATAAAAATAAAAAAAATATTTTTATAATTATAAAGAAAATCAGTACTATCATAAAAAAATAACAAAAACTTTTTTTAATTAGCTGAATACATATTTGAAAAAGGTACATTGAATTCAATTATACTGCGTAATTTTTTAAAAGTTGTTCATAGTGAATTGTTGACGTTCCACGTACCTTTCCTTTGAATCAAAATGGAAACAAAAAACAAAATTAAATCCAAAATTTTCTATCCAATTTGAATGGATAAAATGGGAAGGAACCATAGAGTTTTTTTTTTTAAATATTTTGAATACAAAAAATTGATAAAATAGATGACCAAATTACTTGAGCTAGATGAGAATATTCGAAAGTTTTAAATGATGTTTCAACGTGCTTATAGTTGTACTATGTCAAATGTAAATACATATATGCTACTGTGTAGGAATCATCTGAAGGTCAAAAAATACTAGAATTCTGCAGAAGTCGAAATATCTCAAAAATCAGTTCTTCAATTTATTTTCAATTATTATTTATGTTTTACTTTTTGTAAATGAGAAAACTCAAACTTGACAAAGGAGGGGAATGATTAAAGCAGTTTTGTTTTTGGTTGTTGGATGAACAGGTTGTTGTAATTTCAGGCGAAACAAGTTGTGGTAAGACAATGCAAATCCCGCAATACATTCTAGAATATAAGAAAGAAGCTATTGGGGGAGGGGGGGGGGGGGGGGGGTGCGCACATGCAACTACACCCAACCACGGCGAATCTCTGCCATAGCTCTCTGAGAGGGTGGCTGCTGAAAGAGGCGAGAACAATTTTATTAGAATACTATAGAGTTAGGTTTCATAGAAAGGCTTTGCAAGTTATGTGACATCGAGAAGGTACTCTATTTTTGGTAATTAACTGACTCTAGGTCTTACAGCTAGATAACTAAAGTCTATTGTTAGTTTTTGGTACCGAGTTGGTCAGATCTAGTAGTGATACTGGTCGTTTATCTTTTTCCCATGATTTGCATCTATAGGCCTTAATAAGCTTTTTCTGACTCTAACATGAATTATAGACAAATATTTTTAAGCTTGCATGTATGTGCTGGTACAGTACTATGACTTTGGTTTGAAATTCAACTAACATTTATTACAATAGGTTCCTTTGTCATTTAATCTTATTTTCAATTGTTGTTTCAACAAAAAACAAACAATTATTTTCAATTGTAGTTTAATTTCATCCTTGTACGTCAAAATACACAAGAAAAAAATGTTGCAGCGAAGCCGCAACAACGCACCTAGTTACATACAATGTTGAACTTTTAGATTGTGTGTAAAGTTGCCACTATCATTGAAGAGTGGGTCCTGAGCAGAGAACGGACGAAATGGAGAAGATAGAGAGGCGGAAGGGAATTCTCGCCTGACACATTGTTTAATTTGTTAAAGCTGTTAAGTTCTACTTTCTTATCTTTCCTTGAAAATTTATCTCTAATCTTTCCGGTTACACCTCACTGCAATATATGCAAGCTGAGGAATTGCTTCTATTTTTTTTATTTTTTTATTTTTCTAGTAGACCCTGATAGGATAGTTCCCAATACCAGTTGTACCGCCCAATTGATTACAGTACAGTTGTACCTCTTATAGAAGTTATAGCTCGATTGGAATAAGGTTAGACTAATACAGAATCCTTATAAACAAAAAAAATGATGTACAAAAGCGCTGATTATGTCGTATTAGCGACTGTTTGAACAATTAATTAAATTGACCAGATAATAGTGTTATATCAGGACGAGAAGTCAACCATGCGATTAAGACATGTCAACAAGAATGTCTACCATATAAATAATCTCTCATCCAGAAAAATATTTTCTCATATCCTCGAATATATTTATATTTTGAAAATAAATTCCTAATTAATCTTCTATTTCTTCAAAATTTGTTTCATAATCCACCTTTGATATTTTTGTTTGGTTATTGTTGGTTCTAGTTTTTTTAATTTCTGGAGCTTTTGGTGGTATTTCTATAATTTTCAGAGTTTCCAGGGGCTTCTATAAAGATTTCGTGATTTGAGTACGTTTCAGGATTTTTCAAGGTGGATTGGGAAATTTTCCATACCCAAAAAACCTGATTGTGAATTCCTGAAACCGCAAAGTCTTCTTTCAGAAGATTCCTGAACTCTGCTTAAGATTTCCGAATTAGCAGGGTCATTTGTGCATAGTTCCTTCTCGGTTCTGTGCTTTTATTTACTTCGTTTACATTCTTTCATCATTCTCTTTTGGACTTTGAATTTATCTTGAAATCCTTCTGGGCCTTATTTTACTCTCATTATGGGCTTTTGAATTCAACATGATGATTACTTCTTTGGGCCTTCGAACAGGCCAGGTTCGGGCCCAACTATCCTGACAAAAGGTTTTGCATTTTGATCCCATCAAGATACGTGCTGTGGTATCATGATCCGCATTGTATGATCACGTTTTTTTTTTTTTTTTTTCTTATTTCCTTCATATCTGATTGAATTTTTCACCAAAATGAGTGTGCTTTATATAAAAATTAATCAAATTTTCTTGTCTACAATGTGGTTATTGTTTTTAAGACATATTTCCATCACAAAATTAATTTGTTTGGTTTTCTTTATTTTCGTAAACTGTTTTCAGCCTTTTTCAAAACGGTGTCATTTTGTAAATTTAATATATATAAGATTATAAGATGGACTTGAAAGTTGAAACCAGTTGGAAATGATCCTCTGTTGATTGGCCTACAAACAGCAGAGAATTCAAGATTTGATTCAAAGCCAAACCTATTAAAATTTTAAAATTATACTTTGCATGCAATTTCAGCTCGTTCAAAATTTCAGATGAATACTGTTCATGTATCTTTTATCTTTTTTACCATTACTCAAAAAATATGCAAAAATTAGGATAATGTGTACCTAGGTTTCCTCTACCTCCGAAATTTCTTTAGTTACCATCTTAATTTTTTTAAATTGTGATCTTACCGGCACTTTTTTCAAAATTCTATTTCTACATTTCTGCGTAATCTGCGCAGAACACCATTTTTTTTTATATTTATTTAATTTATCATTCTTTTTCTGAGGTTGGTGAGCCTTCTTTAGTTCTTTGATGGTTCATTATTTGATGGCACGTTGTTCCTCAAGAGTTGTAATCATGACACTGGAACCCACTTCTTCACTATGTTACATAAATGGAAATAAATTGAATAATTAATGTTTCACGCTTTGGTTCCTCACCTAGCTCAGAAAAACTCAAAAAAGTATAGAGTTGAGAGAAAGAAACATTATATACGGTATAGAGGTGAGAGGGAACCCACTTCTTGCCTTCAAAACTTGTCTCTCTATGCGAGTGGTAGAGAACCAGGTATCGCACCCGACTCTCCCAGTGTCCTCGCATCCGACCGCGCCCCTCAATGTCTCACCCAGTCACCCCCTCTTTTAAGGTTAACAACTTTCTTGTGAATTTGGAAAAACTTACTAATTTACTGTATTTTATACTGTGAATTTAGAACAATATTTTCTTGTGATTTCGTTGCCTTCCCAACTTCTAATTTATAATATAAATAATGTTTTGATCTTCAAACATAGCATTTGATCTTTTAGAGTACTGTTAAAAAATATTATTACTTGACAGACTTTGCATAATAAATTATATATAAAATTTATTAGCAGTATTTGACATGCATGTCAATAATTTATACTTATACAACCTTCAATGATAAATAACCAGCAACCTCTTTGACAATATGAGCAATGTTCTGTAATTTATATATATCAGAATTCATTCTGTAATTTTTACTTTTCATAATGCAGTTGGTGTGAATAGAGAGGATATATAGTTCAGAAACGAAGGGTAAAAATAGAACGTCCGATGTACATCAAATGTTATAAACATGCTCAAACTGAGATTTTGTGTGCATATCAGTTGTGATTTTTGCTGCCTCGTATTAAGTTAGAAATAATCATGCTCAAACTGAGAGACATACTACATATTTCGAAAATGAAACGAGAAATCTAAAGAGAGTCTACAATTATGTTTGTTTTCAAATATTAGTTATGATATTTGCCACCACTAAACTTTATGACTTTTTCTTAATAGCTAAAGAGGAGTCTATATATAAAGAGTACATTACTTCAATTGTGCTATATGGTAGTGTAAATTGTGCATCACGTGCTATATGGAAGAGTCAGTCATTGTATTTCTTTCTCTTATAACTCATCTTTATGTGCAGAAGGCTTTCCAGTGACAAAGTCTAGATGCAGATCAAAGTATGGGAGTGTCGATGTAGCTGTATTTTTATTTTCATCTAGGCTTTCCGGTGACAAAACCTGAATGCAATAAGCCGACTAAGGTTTTCCGGTTCAGTTCCTACAATCTGATTATGAGCTGGGTTTAGCTACGCTCGAGATTGGCTTATTGCCACCCGTGCTTCGCCTAATTTTTTTATTAATAGAAAAATAAAATAAAAAAATATCAAAAGAATGAATGATTTTGGAAAAAAATTCAAAACCTAAGAAAACTGTTATGATTTATAACGTCCAGTAAATGTTATAAATCATAACTTTCAGATAATCTATCCCATTAAATCCCCCTAACTAACTAAAACAGAAAAAAAAAATAAAAAAAAATCCATTTTCGTAATAAAAGCTATCTGAACGTTTTGGATCATTACGTCCAGAGCCAATGCTAATTTCTTTTGAGAAAGAATAGAAAATCTAAGAAGAAATAATGACCAATATGTTGTCTTGGGAATCGATATAAAGTAAAGATGAATGATGAATCAAACAAATTGCTAGTATGAAATAATTAATAATGTATGTTGTCGTGGGAATCAATATGAAATAATGCATGCTAGTATAAAATATAAACTATTAAATAGTATTAAATTGCTCTTTGGTCGCTACTCCTAACGTATGGAGTTTGAACATTATGGTCTATAACGTTGATAGAATCTGAATGTTATAGAGTTAACGAGATAGATTATCTGAACGTTATAAATCATAATAGTTCTCTTAGATTTTGAATTTTTTTTTTTTGTCCAAATAGTTCCTTTTCCTTGATTTTCTTTATTTATTTTCGGGTGCTTCGCTTTGCCTCAAATCTGTGATCCCCTTTTTTGTTTCTCTTATTCTCCATTTCAGCTAACTTCGGATACCTCCATTTCTCCTTTTTTTTTTTTTTTGCATTTTCCTATTTTCTTTTCAAATTGTTTTCACTCGTTTTTTTTATAAAATTATGATCCACCTAGATGATCTCACTCTACAAAATATTTGCACTTCAGATAAATTAATCGTCTCTTTACATAATTAAGCTATTCAACTTAAAACAGACAATTTTTATAATAATAATAAAAAAAAACATTAGATAAACCGTGCATGAGCACACAGAAGGTTCAATTAATGTGAATCTGAATATGAAATACAAGATTCATAAATTATAGCTATGTAGTTCATGTCGTTGATTGTAGCAAATCAAAGTTGATGGTGTTCAACTGGCAATCGGGGAACAGATCTAAAGTCTAATTAGAAATGACTAAGTCGCACTATGAATTAAAAAATAACAGTTTTGGTCTTTATTTATTATTATAATTATAATTTTTATAAGTACCATATTTCTTGTAAAATAAAACCATTACAATAACTTATTGATCAGCATCCTCAATATCATTTTTTTTTAGTTCTGTCTTTGCTAACAACTAGCAGAAAATTGGTTTACGATGGCCATTGTCAATATCGTCACACTCTTACATGAATGTGTATCCTCTGCATTAACTCAAAAGGGAATCTTTTGAGTTAATGAATCTCAATTGTCTGATTTTAAACGGAGTTAATTCGATTTCTATCTAAAACATAGGGACTCTTTAATATTAGTGCAGATCTAGTTTGTACGGATCTTAAAAATA
The DNA here is from genome assembly GCF_964058835.1 of Carex rostrata. Classification (NCBI taxonomy): domain Eukaryota; kingdom Viridiplantae; phylum Streptophyta; class Magnoliopsida; order Poales; family Cyperaceae; genus Carex; species Carex rostrata. The sequence goes on along the minus strand of NC_135930.1, from coordinate 6,366,651 downwards.
TTAGATGGTCGAGATTCATTAACTCAAAAGATTTATTTTGAGTCAATTAATGCAGAGGATACGAATTTCTCTTACATACGCATCTCCAATTCCTCTAAATCAAGCGCGCTCGCATATACAACTTATTTTTATATAATGCTCCTTGTATCTTTTCTGGATCAAAGCCAATGTCGTCGTTATACACATTGAAAAGCGGTAAGTCATAGCATGGCACTTACTGTTGATATGTCTCTCTCTAAGGATGTCCATTGATATCTTCATCAACAGTAAAAGGCCATCCATAAGAAGAAGCAGAGTGAAGACTTTCAATTAGAGGTGGACCAAAAAATTTACAACAAAATTCTTTTTTTGAAAATCAAAATTTACAACTTTTATTATTTTTTTAGATAGTTAGAAAAGCATTATCGCGCTACAAGATTATCCCGAATTTTTTATTAATAGAAATAAAATAAAAAAAATATCAAAAAACGGGATTACTTTTGATTATTCTCGAAATATAGGTATAACGGGTTTACACAACCCGTCCCACTGGACGGGTCTAATTATCCCGTCCAGATTACATTCCGTTAATCCCTCCCCTTACTTAAATTTGCGCAAAAAAAAAAAAAAAAAATCGGACAGTACTACACAACCCGTCTTGGTTTTTTTAAAAAAAAACAAAAACAAATACCCGGACGGTGCTACACAACCCGTCCCGGGTTTTAAAAAAAAAAAAAAAATGTCGGCCGGGTTAAGTAATCCCGTCCGACAAATTGATAACACTACTGAGATATCAACACACCCAACTTGCACCAATCCTATATCATTAATGTACACAATTGTCGAACTGATTTAGTAACGGCGAGCTAACATTAGCTAACAACCCTTTCCATTATGCGTACCTGAATCCGATCCGAGTGTTTGTGCTTCACCTTTCGACCTTTTCCCGTGCCAAAGTGCAACGATAAGAAGTGCTTTCTCAGCTGCTTCAATACTTATCTGGATTATTATTGTTCCTCGACTTTTGGTGCACTATTGCAACTCTTAGGTAATGGTCAAGATTTATTAAACTTAAATATATTATCTTACAGTTCAATGAGAAATATATATATTACCTTCACATGATTCAACAAATTTTGTCATACAACCTTTGACTGCATCGTGGATTGCAGATGTAGGGTCCTCCGCTTTGCTCAATTGATTTGCAATCTCTTGTTTACTCTCATTAAATGCTTTTATATGTAATCCAGCCAACATCTCCTTGCATGTGCTCTCCACCAGCTGAGATAATTGTACACAAGGGATCCAACAGATGTTCATTACAAGTCCCATTCTAATATTTAATCAAAAGACAAAAATGCTTTGAAATAATTGTAAAGCAGTGTCAAATGCCATACTCCGCATATGCTCTTCTCCAATTCGTTATTACCGAGTTGGGGTAGCTTCTAGAAGTGAAGCCAGCTTTTCAGTGAACTCTTTGGAAGCACCACGGCCACCTTCCTTCAAGGACAAAAGATCCTATAGGAAGTATAACATATAAGGCAGGATAAGTGTCGAAAATTAACCAATGCACATATAAAGAAGAATAAACTGAACCCATTAGGTTTTAAACATTAAATAAATAAATTTGTCGGACGGGATTACTTAACCCGTCCGACATTTTTTTTTTTTTTTAAAACCCGGGACGGGTTGTGTAGCACCGTCCGGGTATTTGTTTTTTTTTTTTTTTTTTAAAAACAAGACGGGTTGTGTAGTACCGTCCGATTTTTTTTTTTTTTTTTTGCGCAAATTTAAGTAAGGGGAGAGATTAACGGAATGTAATCTGGACGGGATAATTAGACCCGTCCGGTGGGACGGGTTGTGTAAACCCGTTATACCTATATTTCGAAAATAATCAAAAGTAATCCCGTTTTTCGATATTTTTTTATTTTATTTCTATTAATAAAAAATTCGGCAAGATTATCTGCATTCGCATAAAAACTAAAACTCTGTAATTATCCGTCCAGAGAAAGAATCATTTCAGTTCTCCCCTTTACTGAATCTGATCTAATCTGTAATTATCTGAAGTCATCAATTAATATTTAATTAAAAGGATGCTAATTCTCACTCTTCAAATTTCACCTCACCTAGTACAGGGTCCCTCATTTTTTGCTTTAAAATTTATGCAAAATTCACTCAACAAATATATAAGATTCATATTTTGTCATACGTCAATCGTACCAGCACATTGAACAATACTTGAACAATTTTCCCGGATTGAGCGACACCATTCTCCTTGATTAAAATCAAAGATAATCATGATACCCTCACCATCAGATAACCAAATAAGTAAAGAAAATTAGTAATTAACTTAACCAAACATAAAACATCCATCGTGGCTTAGAAACCTCGGTACCTAAATCTACAGTCTCTGCAGCAGGCATGTACCTCATTGAATTTTAATAAAAGGTACAAGAAACAAAGTTATGCCATGAAACACTAAAATGATATCCTTTCATCACTAATATATCTTGCCATTTACCGAACCTAGGAAAAGATCATCATTCCTACATCCAAAATTGAATAAATAAAACTATATTAGAAAATTAATTCATCAAAACAGAGCAAGAAAAGAAAAATAGAAAGAAGGAAAGAGAAAAACAGAGGTCGAGCTCGTGCTCTTTAGTTGTGTTAAAGAAATGGGGGCTTTTCCCCAGATCAAATCGGCTGTAAGTTTCACAATGTCTCTCTCAATCTAGGAAAGTAGGAGAAGATAGAAAAAATTGGGAGAAATGATATTGACAGAGGGTTCAAAGTAGGCACTAAGTTTTAGCTTCTAAGCAAGTAAGAAGAGAGGGGATGCAAGTGGCGGAGGAGAAAAGAAAAATAAATAAATTTTAGAGACTACACAACCTCCTCATCATTCTTTTCCACGTGCTCTCTTGATCTCACTAGGGGATGTGTCATTTCTCCAGTCACTACCAACTCGATCAAAGTTCCTGTCTTCCCTCTTCAACTCTCTCCTTGGTGCTCCCCTCCAATGATTGTTCCACGATGTTCTGTCATGGGTACCAGCACAACCTTCTAGTGCCTCTCCTCTCCTTGGTGCTTCTCTTTTGCTCCAATGACCACACTGGCTTCTGGCCCAATCATGTTGTGCCACCTGTCTCTCATTACCATCACTCCTCTGTGAGCCCACCTCATCCAAACTACCCCAGTTTCTATCCGCTGACCTTTTCTCACCTATCTGAATTTCATGCAAGGATTCGCTAGGATAACTGTGCCTCTGCCACTGGTGGCTATTGCTGGGTCTCTGCCACTGGTTGCTTTGGTAGTGGGGGATGTTCATTTGCACAGGTTGGATTGGTTGTGCTGATAAAGTACTATCAGCTCTTTGTTGGAGGGATTTGCTACCCATAAAAGGTAAAAACCATGCAGGAATCTCATTGGTAGATTCTCTCAAGTTAGAAGACTCAGGACCTTCGCCATTTGAGGCTTCTTCCAATAATTGCAGATTTTGATGGACTGCAGTTTCTTGAGGGGACCATAAATTATTTACTGGAGGTTGGGTCTTGGAAACAGCATGAGAGAGGGTCTCTTCAGGGGATGATGTTGTCTCACCTGCCTTTTCTTCACATGGGTTGTCCTGTTGATTTAAAAACTATAGTTTAGTTGCATCGAAATGAGGACTACCAATGTAGAAATTATAAATTGAAAGGTGACCATTTATGTAAAAAATCACAATCTGTATGCAAAAGGAGCAGACAGATTACTGTGATATTATATCATCATAGGTCGCGACTGAGTTGTAGTAAAAATCCATACATATATTCCATGCATGACCGTACCATTAATGGTACAGAGTGGACTAGTGAGTTTCAACAAAAGCAAAACAAAGGGACCAGAAAGATCACTTGCTGGTATTAGAAAAATACAGGGTTAATACTGATTATTGCAATACACATATCCAAGGCTGAATGCTTTAATAAGGTTGCTAAAGCTGTAATCTAAACCTTAAGAAAGACGTATACCAAAAGATCGTCTCGGTTGAATGTTCTTCTAGATTTTTCAAGTTCTTCAATGGAACTTTTTATCATCTTTTCAAGACTCGCATCATCATAGGCATAGAAGCATCCTCGGTTTTTTGCATCTAGGACTAGATCTTTCCAAACAGAATTGCTTTTTTGTAGAGTCGAACCATTTCCTAGAATCCAAAGGCAGTGCCTACAAGAATAAGCCAGCTACACTTAAACATAACTTCAGCAGTTTACTTTCTCAATACAAGCAAAAACATGCTATCTGTGTCACAAAAAAACATAAGCTTCACTATGGTCTCTGGTCCACCATATAATGGAGTACAAAAAGTGTAAATGAAAATCGCTCATGATATTGTTGCTTGGAATTGTGCATGACATTTGCACAATTTACACATATTTCTAAGGCATGCTGTAAAATCATTATACATAATACACAGAGATTAATCTCACAGAGTTATAACTGTTGTTATAGTTCCCTTTTGATCTGTGAATTATATGTATCATGCAAGACTGACACGTGGTAATAACAGTGTTATTTCTAACTAGAATTGGTTGACAATTTAGTCAGTAAAACCAAACAGCAAGAAGGAACATACTTTGCCCTAGTCAAGGCCACATTGATCCTTCGTTTATCAGACAGAAAGCCGATGGTACCATCTCTATTTGACCTGACAGTGGACATCAAAATCACATCAGCTTCTCCACCTTGGAAACCATCTATAGACCTTACCTTCACAGTAAGGAACTCATGCTTCAAATATCTTTCAAGTCTCCCCTGGATTGCTTTTACTTGTGCCGCGTAAGGGGATATTACACCGACATTTACATGTTTCCCAGAAGTCTCAGATGCTGTCAAATTTACAAAGCATTATTAGTTGGCATTTTTCAGAGTGTGTGCCCCTGTAAAGATCCTCCAAAAGTAACACAGGGTCTTGCATAATAATCTTAATTTAATGGTACATGATGATCGATAAGCTAGCGAATTAGAAAGAGATAGCACATCCGTCAAGTACCATTGCCAATTTTATTTTAATCCTATTAATTATTCTACTTAGTTACATTAGAAACTTGTTTTACTGCAATTAACTTACAGCAAGGTGGAAATGGTGCACACAATCCATTAAAACTATAACAAAATTCAAAAGTTGCAACCCTAAAAGCTAATATAAATAGCCAGCAAACTCTTAGGATTATATTTGTATGGATAAAATATAAATGTATATGTAGCTGCTTTACCTTCCACGAGAAGTTTGATGATATGATGGACAGCTGCAACCTCAACCAAATTCCTGCAGCTCTGCCCGAGCTGGTCAGAGGTCTCCTTATCATTCACTATATCAATGAATGAGTAAGCACCATACATTGGCTCTTTGAGGTAACTCCTAGAATAGCTCTCATGCCTGACATTGGGTCCATCTAAAATTCGAGCTGAATAGAACTTCCTGTTTGGAAACTTATGGATGCGTGGGTGCATTCTATATTGAACATTAAGCAGGTGCTTCCTATGGCCTATCAAGATGAGCCTCTCAAAGAGGCTCCTTCCAAAAGCAGCTTTTTCAGAGATCTGTTGAGAACAGTAGTTTGGAAAAGTTACAGTTATCCATTGTGAGAAACCAAAAATCTCAAACATCTAGAAATTCTAAAAATTAAGCAAATACACTTGGATATAAGAGTTTATTACCAACATTAGATGCTTTTTTTTGGTCTACTTTGTTTTCGGTGCACAACCTTTGGTCTAGTTTGTTCTCAATAACAGAATCGATGCTTAAATGAATATCAAACAAAAGCAAAACAAACTCCAAAACATTACTAGGAACTAAATTTTATCACTTAGGTGACTGTTTCAAATACCAAGTAAATAAAAGCCACCTGACTTTTCACCATGGCAGCTAGCTGATTCTCATCTCCAATTAAGAAGGCATGGCGTATATTGTTGACCAGGAGAGGGATGAGGGACTCACATTCCTTCAACTGTGCAGCCTCATCTATAACCAGCATCGTAATTGGATCCATTATTCTATTATGCAGTTCATAAGCTGAAGCAACTGTGCAGAATAATAACTTTGCCTCTTCTATGCAATATTTCCTGATCGACCGCTCATCAAGGTCGACAAATTGTGGGTTCCTATTGAAAACATTCTTTAAGCTCTGGAGGCAAATGCATATCTTCTTCTTCAACAGGATTAACTTAGAACTTGACCAATCAACATCCAGCCCTTCAACCACATTGGATTTCTCAAAAGCCTCTCTCAAATCCTCGACAGAGAGGGACTCCACACGAAGTAAATCCTCAATTTTATCGACCATATTTTTGGCACAATCTAGGTCATGAAACCCATTTTCCTTTTTAAACAAACTACTTGGCAATTCAATCCTCAACATAGAAAGATAACTCTTCAAGTCTCTCGCCTTAGAATCAATCCGGTCAATCAGAAACTCCCTGAAAGTCAAGCTAAAGTTGTTGGTTCTTCTCTTGTCTATCAAGAAGGTGCTGTACAGAGGCGGTTGGTTTGAGAGGAATTGAATCATGCCACCCACTTTATCTTTCAACTCAGTCTGTGAATGAAAAAACCCCATTAACCTCTTCACACGATCATCTAAGTAAATTGATGATAACTCTTCATCAACCTTCAGTCGGTCTTTGTTACCGAACAAAACCACATCACCTAGGTAACATGTGTCACATCTTTGCGAGTTTTTGACTAACGAGAGAAGATGGGAGGCAACTTGCATGATAGCAGTGTTGGTTGGCGCACAGGTAAGTGTTCTGCATCTCTTTCCGAGTAGAACTTTTAGAACAGTACCAATTGTTCTTGTTTTTCCAGTACCAGGTGGGCCCCACACAAGCTCTACCGAGGATGTATGTGAACAGTTGCTTGCCGAAATACAGCTTGTTGCGGCTTTGGACTGTGACGCATTAAGATTAAAATGACATATTTCTTCTTGTGCATTTGTATAGGTATCTTCTGAACAGATTTCACATCCATCAAATTCCTAACACAAAAAATTTTATTTGAGTGAATCTTCTAGAAAAACAATGGAAAAATAGATCATTACATAATAGAATAGCTCAAGAGAAACTCACTGTAGGACCCAAAATGCTCCGAATAATTTTCGAGCCCTTTGTAAGGCCTGTACGAAGTACTTCCCAAGTGCGCTCATAAGTCGTCGCATTCAATAGAAACACCACATAAAACTTACGCAAATTGCCTGCATCTTCACTTTCCTTTGGCTTCTTCTGATTGTCGTCATTTACCACAACATTAAATTCTTCAGCTGCTTCTTCACTACAGGAGTCGCTCCACTCTTTGACTTCAACCGCCTGATCAGGCAACACAGCTTCCTTATTTGTCAAATTCTTTTTGAAGCCCTGACATGTAAAATATTTCCTCTTTTGACCTTGATGACCCAACCAAGTGTGCATGAGCCCGCATTCTTCCTTATCTGAAATTGATTCTTGGGTTGAATACTCTCAGAAATTAGAATGATGTCAGCGGGCTTTGGTGTGTACGCTGATTTGTTAATTGACATTTCGTATAGCACTGATTTCTTATTCTTCTCACATCTGCTCTTCTGGATCCCCGAATCCGATACACAAGCAATAGCTGCCTGAGACACCGCCTCTAAACTACATGAGATGCCAGCATGCACTTCTTCTATAAGAGGAGGGAAGAACGAATTTATGTACTGCTTTGAAGACGAGAATGACTTTGGTATTGTAGGTACCTGCATTTAAAACAACATTATTATATTGGAGAACGAAATTAAAGGTTTGATTTGACATCAATGCATGGATTTAAGGAATAATTACTGTAATTGTTTCAAATAAGGATGACTTCGGTGTGAGCCTACTATTTTACATTTGAATCTTGTAAGTATACATTGTTTCATTTCGATTCATGAACTTTCACTCCTGATAAAAACCGGTAAGTAGCATGATACCAGAGTTTCATTGATCAACTATCTGTAGCTTCTTTTTTCCCCTGAATAAACTGACTACTACAGTCAGTCAGTCAATAAGCACACTATTATTACTGATAATGAACAGGGAATCATTAAGAGATTTTAAGCAGTGCTCATAAATAATTCAAATGACCTGTTAGTCTTAAAATTGGCTAAAATATCCAAGTTTGAAGAATATTCTTTGCCTCACCTTACTGAACTATAAATCCCCAATTGAAAAACACCTGGTTAAAATAGTTTGAATCCCGAGTTCACTTGAATAGAGCGTAAATCAATAATAACTCAACGTTTAAGCATTTCATGTAGAAAAAGTAAGAAATCGCTCAATGTAGAAGAGATAGTACTGATACAGTGATACCTCGCCTCGATATAGATCTCTGTTCACTATTTCTTCTATCGACCAAGAAAAGATGGTGTCCATGAGAGACCGCCGCTCGTCACGCTCACCTATTTCCTCTTCTTCATGGGCTCCTATGTATACTTTGTCTGTTTCTTCTTCCTCCTCGTTGTCGTTCCACATCTTCTGTAGAAATCAAGGTGGAGAAACAGGTAGAGACTGAGGTGGAATGGAGCCGATGAGACTCGCTAGAATGAAACTGAGGTGGAATTAAAATCGAGGCGCGAGTTATAAAGTGAGATTTTGGGACCCTTCAGCTACTCGGAAGAAAGGTGAAACGGAAACTTTGCGTGGACCCCGGTTTCAGTTAAAAAAAAAAACGTCATTTACTCTCGTGCTCCGGGTGCACGTACATTTAATAAGATTTGTCTGACAACATGGAGGAATAACCGAATTTTTTATTAATAGAAAATAAATTATTAAAATATCGAGATTCAATACCGTTTGCATTTTTTTTTTAAAACTAAGAAGAACGGGGTAATACAACCCGTCCCTGCGGACGGACCAACTGAACCCGTCCGGTTAACAAACAATTAACCAAACTAACCAACTAAACTAAAACCAAACTAACCGAAAAAAAAAAGCTTGGACGGGGAAGTCCAACCCGTCCCACATAATTCAATAACGACAAAAACGCACCGCGCGAAAAAAGAAAAAAAAAAAAAAAAAAAAAAGCTGGACGGGTTTGTCAAGCCCGTCCGAGAAATCGCAAAAAAAAAAAAAAAAAAAATCGGGACGGGGTTGTCAAGCCCGTCCGAGAAAATTCTGCAAAGTTACATTATATTATATTATATTATATTATATTATATTATTATATTATATTATATTATTATATTATATTATATTATATTATATTATATTATATTATTATATTATATTATATTATATTATATTATATTATATTATGATTTTATATATATTATATTATTATATTAATATACTTATATATATATATTATATTATGAATAGAACTAGTTTAGTTGTGTTTAAGTTCACCAAAGTGTTTGGTGAGCTTAACTCCAAAACTTATTAAATCGGTTTCAAATTACGAATCCAAACCGTTAGAACCTGCCTATCTTGCGAGTGATGCATCTACATGTGAAAATTTTAAACGTTCGAATTAATTTAGTATAAAGTCAAGCGGTAAAAAAACGTTCAAAAAATAAATGCACTAAAATTAATCTTTACCGTTAGTGCATTTATTTTTTGAACGTTTTTTTACCGCTTGACTTTATACTAAATTAATTCGAACGTTTAAAATTTTCACATGTAGATGCATCACTCGCAAGATAGGCAGGTTCTAACGGTTTGGATTCGTAATTTGAAACCGATTTAATAAGTTTTGGAGTTAAGCTTACCAAACACTTTGGTGAACTTAAACACAACTAAACTAGTTCTATTCATAATATAATATATATATATAAGTATATTAATATAATAATATAATATATATAAAATCATAATATAATATAATATAATATAATATAATATAATAATATAATATAATATAATAATATAATATAATAATATAATATAATATAATATAATATAATATAATATAATATAATAATATAATATAACGTAACTTTGCAGAATTTTCTCGGACGGGCTTGACTACCCCGTCCCGATTTTTTTTTTTTTTTTTTTTTTTTGCGATTTCTCGGACGGGCTTGACAAACCCGTCCAGGTTCTTTTCTTCTTTTTTTTTTTCTTTTTTCGCGCGGTGCGTTTTTGTCCCGAATTTTTTATTAATAGAAATAAAATAAATAAAATATTTAAAAAGAACACCACTGTTGAGTTTTGTCGAAAACTAAGTAGACCGGGTCCTGTAAACCCGTCCCACCGGACGGGTCCAATTGACCCGTCCCGGTTAATCCGTATTAACCGTTAACTAACATCACGGAAAAAAAAAAAAAAAAAAAATTTCCGGACGGATTTAAGCATCCCGTCCCGAGTCTGTAAAAAAAAAAAAAAAAAAAAACAAAAAAATTCCGGACGGGTTTCAGCATCCCGTCCCAAGTCTGTAAAAAAAAAAAAAAAAAAAAAAAAAATCTGGACGGGATAAGTAAACCCGTCCAGAATTTGAAATATTATATTTATATTATATTATTATATTATATTATATTATATTATATTATATTATTATATTATATTATATTATATTATTATATTATATTATATTATTATATTATATTATATTATATTATTATATTATATTATATTATTATATTATATTATGATTTTATATATATTATATTTTTTTGTTTTTTATATTATATTATTATATTATTATATTATGATTTTAAACATTCGAATTAATTTAGTATAAAGTCAATCGGTCAAGATTAAAAGATTAATAAATTAATTTTAGTGCATTTATTTTTTGAACGTTTTCTTACCGCTTGACTTTATACTAAATTAATTTGAACGTTTAAAATTTTCACATGTAGATGCATCACTCGCAAGATAGGCAGGTTCTAACGGTTTGGATTCGTCATTTGAAAACGATTTAATAAGTTTTGGAGTTAAGCTCACCAAACACTTTGGTGAACTTAAGCACAACTAAACTAGTTCTATTCATAATATAATATATATATATAAGTATATTAATATAATAATATAATATAAAAAACAAAAAAATATAATATATATAAAATCATAATATAATATAATATAATATAATAATATAATATAATAATATAATATAATATAATAATATAATATAATATAATAATATAATATAATATAATATAATAATATAATATAAATATAATATTTCAAATTCTGGACGGGTTTACTTATCCCGTCCAGATTTTTTTTTTTTTTTTTTTTTTTTTTTTTTTTTTTTTTTTTTTTTTTTTTTTTTTTTATACAGACTTGGGACGGGATGCTGAAATCCGTCCGGAATTTTTTTTTTTTTTTTTTTTTTTTTACAGACTCGGGACGGGATGCTTAAACCCGTCCGGGAAATTTTTTTTTTTTTTTTCTTCCGTGATGTTAGTTAACGGCTAATACGGATTAACCGGGACGGGTCAATTGGACCCGTCCGGTGGGACGGGTTTACAGGACCCGGTCTACTTAGTTTTCGACAAAACTCAACGGTAGTGTTCTTTTTAAATATTTTATTTATTTTATTTCTATTAATAAAAAATTCGGCGTTTTTGTCGTTATTGAATTATGTGGGATGGGTTGGACTTCCCCGTCCAGGTTTTTTTTTTTTTTTCGGTTAGTTTGGTTTTAGTTTAGTTGGTTAGGTTGGTTAATTGTTTGTTAACCGGACGGGTTCAGTTGGTCCGTCCGCAGGGACGGGTTGTATTACCCCGTTCTTCTTAGTTTTAAAAAAAAAATGCAAACGGTATTGAATCTCGATATTTTAATAATTTATTTTCTATTAATAAAAAATTCGGGGAGGAATAACGTGAGCTATGCATGATCATTTGGACGTCTATGATCGTTCAGGACAGCTCCGTCGAAGATGCATTGGGGAGAAGGAAAAAGAACGGAGAGCGGAGAAAGAGTGGAGCAACAAAAGAAGATACTCATTGTGATACTGATAGTTGGGTCCCACTGTTCTTTCATAAGATAGATTGTTTGAACCAAGTGTATCAAGTGGTTTTTCAGGGATGGGATAGGAGACAAAAAATGTCTGCTTGGACTTCTAGACGTACACTGTCAGGAATAAAGCCTGTAGTGAATTTTGAGTTATAGGAATTCAGATCTATTCAGGAATACGTACACTGCTTGGTCAATTCCACGCTCACCGCATTTACTTTTACCATAGAATCATGTCAAGGCTCTAGTACCCAGTACTATGGCGATTTTTCTGGAGAAAACATGAATGAAGAGAAGCCCCATCAAACCTCCCATCAACATTCCCATCGGCATTAATGCAACTACTACCTAAAGGAGCTACCTAAACTACCTCGAATACATTGATTGAAGTAGGCAAGTTTTCATTTATTCACCCAAATATATCTGTGGCTCTTGTTTCTTCCTTAGTTTGCTTTGAGAAAAATTCTACCGTACTGAAACCTCTTCTTGGACCTCTTTAATTATTTTACATCTGAACTTACCTACTACCTGCTCTTAACTCCTTATCCCTATCTCTTTGAATACTCATACTACATCTATTTCACTTACAAAACCTTTAGTATACCATGCTGAGACAAAACCAAAACATGGAAATAAACTTTCCAATGAGCCTAAAACAGGAGGTAAGGGGGTGTGTGTACCTGCCAACAGACAATGTGTATGAATACCTGGTGGAAGGATTGAAAAAAACCATAATGGTCAAGGCGGTGGACTGGAACTCAAGAGGAAATGGGTGTATTTGCCAAGTGCAAATATATCTCGCTAAAAGGTATGGAGGGCCACCGGAAAGCTATACACAGAGGAAAAAAACGCAAGATGTCTATCTAATACAGTTGCCACCTGAAGTGCCGAGAGAGATGGTACTTAGGGATACAACACAATGGTGTCACCAGTCGGGCTGGCTTTTTGAGCAGTGGGATATTGGGAGAAAGGCATATGAACAACCGAAACTGTTTGATGTGCAAATCAGAATTATCGAATTTCCCCCAGAATTTTGGCACCCTTTTTTCGTAAAAATGGTCATGGCAAAGTGTGGGGAGACTTATCATATAGATGAAGAAAACATGTGGGGTGAAGAAAGAACAGAAATTAACGTGGCCATTACATGCATTGATCCAAAAAGAATACCTTTTTCAACAGTATTACCATATGGAAGGGTGTGGAAGGAATGCTATCTACAGGTTACAAAATGGGAGTATATTGGAGACATCTCGCCTGAAGAAAGGTATTACCCAGATGAAAATGATGATGCTAGAAGTGCACTTGTAGCAGCTCATGAGAAGCTAATGCTGCATCAAGCTCAAAGAAGCCCACCACCTTCTTCTTCATCCTTCACGGCGGGCTCACGAACCGGTTCACCTCAAGGACCAACAGATGCCATGGCACCACTCACGGTGTATGATAGGACAGGTCCATCTTTCCTTATACCAAACAAGAAGGCAATCAGAGAAAAGCCAAAAGCTGAAAAGTGGGAGGCCTTAACAAAACCTGTAGACAAACTAGCCGTTAAGATTGGAGACATCCATGTCCCATGCCAAAACTTGTTTATTAGTACTCTATTTGTGGGAACACATGCAGTGAGTCACCACATAAGATCTGGGAGTGAAAAAGAAAAAGCAAAAAGCCAACAAATTATTACCACAACCAAGCCAACTTTTTCTCCCACCACCTGCCAAAACCTTGCACGAAAAAGAACCTGTTCTCTAAGTCAAAGAGAATTCAACCCCAGCCTTACTCCAAAAATAATAAACACAGAACCACGAAACCCAATAGACTCTGACGCAAAGCTGAACAGTAATACCAAGAGTAGAATGAAAGTACATGAAATAAAAGGTGGAAGAAGGTCACAAGAACAACAAAAGGAGGAAAGTGACACCTGTCTTCAGAAACCCAACTCCAACACAGGCTGCGCAGAAACAAATTTTAAAAGGCAGGATTTAACTGAAGTTGGGCCTCATAATTACTCTCAACAAGCTCCACAAAAAAGCCTGATAGGCAGTAAATGCAAAGAAAAAAATACAAATGTCGCTGCACATGAAAAAAAGGTTTCTTCAGAACACTCTGGAAATGGATCAAATTTAAAGATACATTTAAACCCACACAACTACTTTGCAAAAGAGAAGCATACCTCTACTAATAAAAAGGCAGAAGTATACACCATCCCACAACACCAGAATACCAAAAATCAAATCACAACAACCATGGCGGATACAGAGCTCAGTGATGAGGAATTCCTAGCAAGATTTGCGGCTATGAACCCAGTGGAGTTACCACCAAGCACGGTACGCACAAGAGACTGGGCTATGTGTGTACTAGCAAGGGTGGTCACGGACAAAAGTGTCATTGAGGCAAATTTTCAAAAAATCATGGTAAAGGCATGGGAGGTTGATCCTGAGACAGAGATAACAATGGTGGCAAAAAACATCTTCCTCATACAATTTGTTCTAGAAAATGACCTATTGCACGTACTACACAGGGGCCTCTGGAATTATAGAGAGGATGCTATTGCAACAAGCCGAGTTTATGGTCCAGCCGACCTCGAGGTGCCAGAGGTAAAAAATGTAGCCATCAACACTCAGTGGCACAAAATCCCAGTAGATGCAGTGACGAAGGAAGGGATACTCAACCTCGCAGAAACACTCGGAACACCACTCTCAGAGGTCACTGAAACATGCATTGCAGGAAGCAGATGCTATAAGGTTAGGTTGCTTTTACCAATTGATAAACCGCTACAAGATAGCATGGAAGTAACACACCCAACTCGGGAGGCTTTTAAAGCACTACTGGTATATGAAAGGGTCAATAGAATATGTTTCTACTGCTCTAGATTAGGGCACGACCAAAGCTTATGTGTGGATAAAATGAGAATGGAAAGGTTGCAACAGGACCCTAAGTACAAAGATCGAGTAGACATAACCAGTATGTTGAAAAAAAGAGTGGGGCTGTGGGTGAATAATCAAAGCATGATACCAACAAATAGGAGAACTAGAGCCAGCATGAATCCAGGTTTAAACCATGAACAAAGGAACAATCCAAAAGGTAGTGGGCCAGAACAAACACCTCAAGCATCGGCCCAAGAACGGGTCTACAGGTCAAGAGGAATTAAAATAGGAGGTAGAGAAGGAACTGTTTTTAACATGGACCTAAATGAATCGGGTCTGCAAATGGGCCTAGACCCAAATGCGAAAAATAAAGGTATAGTGGCAGAATTGGCACAACAGTATCAGCAAGGGTCACTGAAAAGAGGAGGGTCGGGTAGGGATTCGAACCCGATAGAGTATTATGCAAAGGGGACAGAAGAGACACATAGCACAGGGAATGGCAGTCAAGGGGCTGCGGATCTCCATGCTAGTAAGAAAAGACTAGTGGAGGCGAGTCATGGACCGTCTCCACCCCAACCATGAGTCTCGTATCATGGAACTGCCGGGGAATTGGGGGCCCTCGGAAGCAGCAGTTCATAAGTTCTCTCCTCCTTTCGACAAGAGCGAGTGTTTGCTTTCTTTCAGAAACAAAATGTTCGCTAAAAAAATGCAAAACAGTTTTTCAACAATTTCCGTTAGAGAATTCTTCCTTCGTACCGGCAAGAGGCCGGTCCGGGGGACTTTGTTTGATGTGGGATAGAGCAACTAACCTGCAAGTAGTAAGTAAGTCACGATCAATAATTCATGGGGTTATAACACAACCCGATGGAGTGGTTTGGGATCTGGTTTGTGTTTATGGAGATCCGAACCACAACCGAAATCCGGCAATTTGGAAACAAATCCTGGAGATCATTGAAGTTAGGGGGTCAGTGTGTGTCATGGGGGATTTCAACGCTATTGCCAATGAGGATGAGAAAGTAGGAGGAGATCCGAGTTTGAACAAAAATTGCCGGGACTTTAAGAACTTCTTGTTTGAGGGAGGATTAATAGACCTTGGCTTCAAAGGTCCGGCGTTTACGTGGACTAACAAAAGAAACTGTGCTAATGCTATATACGAACGGCTAGATCGTGTAGTTGCAACGGCAGGATGGCTTCAACTAAATTCTCAGGCATACGTTAATCATCTCCCAAGAAGGCATAGTGATCATGGTGCTATTCTGTTGAGAATGAAATTTCAGGAAAAAAAGAAAAGAAGTTTTAAGATGGAGACTTGGTGGTTTACAGCAGAGGGGTTTACAGAAGCATGGGAACATGTGTGGGAAGGACCAATAAACACTACATGGCAGCAAAGAATACAACAGATGAGTGAGAATATCCGAAAATGGGCAAGAAATTATGGATCCCCTCAAAACCGAATTAAGGAAGCAGAAACATGTTTGTATCAAAACCAGTGCTTGCATCCGATGGTACAGGATCATGACCTAGAGGAAAGATGTTTACAAGAAATTAACAAGGCAGAGTGCGAATTGGAGTTATATTGGAGGCAGAGAGCAAAATTGCAGTGGGCCACCCAAGGCGATAAAAACACATCCTTTTTCCACACTGTGGCAACAAATAGAAGAAGGTATAACATGATCTTGAAAATTAAAAATTCTCATGGAGAGTGGGAAATGGAACAGGCCCAAATTAGACGGGCCTTTGTCGCTTATTTTAAGGGGATCTACAGCCCGCCCCAAGAAGTAAGTGATAATAGTGCGGCTGATTTTTTCGCAATTGTTGGGCCAGCCAGATGGAAGGAAATTCGGGAAGAGGAACAAATGAGCCTAACTCGAATACCGTCACAGATGGAGGTTAGAGAGGTTTTATTTCAAATGGGACCCGATAAGTCACCGGGCCCGGACGGCATAACGGCACGGTTTCTGCAATATCATTGGAAGACTGTCAATGAAGTGGTAGTGTATCAGATACAAAATGCTTTCATTACAAAACAACCACCTGATGAATGGATGGCCAGTTACATCGCACTTATACCAAAAATTGATGAACCCGAAGTGCCAAAGGATTTCCGACCAATTACAGTAGGGAATATCATGTACCGCCTGCTTATGAAAATATTGGCAAAGAGACTGCAAAAACATATGTGTACTATAATCTCAAACCAGCAAACGGCTTTCTTGAAAGGCCGTAGTATAGCTGATAATGCTATTTTGGTTAGAGAAGTACTACATTCATTTGATAGTACAGAATACAAAGAGGAGGCATTTCTTTTGAAGGCAGATGTTGCAAAGGCGTTCGATACAGTCAAGTGGTCATTTGTGTGGGAGGCAATGAAAAGAATCAAGGTACCGGATCAAATGAGGGAGTTAATTCAGAACTGTGTAAGTGCTGGAAGGGTAACAGTGAGAATCAATGGACAAGGGGATGGATTTATTAGGCCAAAGAGGGGGTTAAGACAAGGGTGTCCTTTAAGCCCATACCTGTTTATCTTAGTAATGGAAAGCCTAACGCAAAGGTTAAACATGGCAATAGAAACCGGTCAAATTAAGGGTATAAGCTTAGCACAAGCAGCACCTGTGCTAACCCACTCTATCTATGCCGATGACCTAGTGGTGATGGGCTTGGCCACGGCAACAGAGACAGGAGCCTATAAGGACATCTTTGATGAGTTTGCAAGTGCATCGGGACTGGAGGTAAACCCGGAAAAGTCAACCGTGTGGTTCAGTAAAAAGTGTAAGGAGAGGAGTAAAGAACAGGTCCTTCAAGTGCTCCAAGCAAAGGTGGCAGGTACAAAAGAAAAATACCTCGGGATAGTACTAGCAAAAGGAAGGGCGCAACAAAAGCATACGGCTGAAATGCTAGTGCAGAAATTTCAATCCAAACTAGCTGGATGGAAGGTAAAACTCCTATCACATGCTGGTAGAATAGTGTTAATCCAGTCCGTACTTACATCACTCCCGGTTTATTATATGTCAATTGAAAAGCTCACAAACAGAACAATAGAAACCTTAGAAGGAATAATGAGAAGGTTCCTTTGGGGAAAAATTGGGAAAGATCGGTACATGGCGATGGTTGGATGGAATAAAGTTTGCATGTCACATGAAGAAGGGGGTCTAGGAATCAAGAATATTAAGCTTTTTAATAAAGCTTTAATTCAAAAGCTGGTGTGGCAAATGATAACAGCTAAGGAAAGGTTGTGGGTTCAGATCTTGAAAGCAAAGTACTATTCAGACAAATCATTTTGGAAGAGTCAAGGGCAAGTGGGAGCAAGTGCTTTGTGGAAGGCAGTACAAGAGGCAAAACCGGAAATAATGGAAACAGTGGTCATTAAGATAGGAGATGGATCATCAGTTATGGCTGTGGGAGAACCATGGTACCCGGGATGGAATGGGGCAGTACCGGGTAGGGGACTATCAACAAACCTTACTGTATCGAATCTATATGATTATGATGCTGGGCAATGGAAAGAACAACTTATAAGGGACCTTTTGGGGATAGAAGCTGTTCCACAGATCCAACAGGAGGTGCAAAAACCAATCCGAAACCCACTAATCCAAGATAGAGCAATATGGTTGCCAGCAAAAACAGGGAACTATACGGTCAAAGAGGGGTACAACATGCTAGTGGGAATTATGCAGTGGGATCCGAAATATGAAGAGAGTAAGTTAAAAGTATTACAAGGCCTCTGGAAATGGAAAGGAATTATTCCTAAGATTAGAACCTTTCTGTGGAGAGCGCTGCAAGGGGGGTTAGCAACAACACATGAGCTCTCAAGAAGGATAAGAAGAATACAACCAGCTTGCCCAAGATGCGGACTTGAAAATGAGTACACAATGCACATGCTATTTTTCTGTCCAGCATCAAGGGCAATATGGTTTGCATCACGAATTTCTTTACGAGTAGGAGAATTGCCAATGAATTTTGGGGAGACACTATTGAAAATGGCTGCAATTCTAGATGAGACACAAATGGCATATTTCTGTAATGTGCTATGGATGTTGTGGAAGGTTAGAAATGATGAAATTTTCAATGGCAAGAAACCCAATATCAGAGAAGTACTGGCAAAACTTCTACTGGTAACAAGTGGGGAACAAGAGCAACAACAGAGGCCAAGGGATCTATTAGTGGTAGAGGCTGTTAATATACCAACAAATGGACGTGTTATACTGGTTGATGGGTCGTGGGATAAGGTGCATGGGTCCGGAAAAAGCATGTCAGTATATAATAGGAGAGGTGACCTAGTTTACATACAGTATGACAAAGGAGAGGAATTTGATCCTTTTCATGCTGAAACTGAGGCAATGCTGATGGCGATACAATATGCCTTGGAGGCAAGATGCGAAGGTACCTTCTACATTTTCACAGATTGCCAACTACTGATTAAGGCAATTCAGGAAGGGGACATTACAAAAATTCCCTCTTGGAGAGCAGCAGAATCAGTAGTGAAGTGCATCAATGGGCACCAAATTAATCCAAGCAGGATACTGGTACAGCATATCAAGAGAGAGGCGGTCAAAACTTCACACAACATGGCGAATTGGGCAAGGAAAACAGGAAGATCAGGAAAAGGCACACCACTGCAATGTTTCCTACCACAAACGGAAATTGAACACAACCTTAATCGGGTTTTTTTCAGATTGGAAGGAGAGGCAGGAGAAAGGGAAAGAATGGGAAGAGCAGGTCTTGCCGCTGTTGCTGGTTGTCGCTCAAATATGGTGCAAAAGTGAAATTAGGGAGATAGAGGGGGTCTTGCCGCTGTTAGAGGGCTTGCAGCTTTACTTGTTGCCGCTTTAGAGGTCTTGCCGCTGTTACTGGTAAGAAAATTAGACTGTCAGAGGAAAAATGAAACTTACAACGGAGCCCCTGAACTTACACTATTTGCACAAATGAGAAGGGAGCAGGGAGTTAGCGGTTTGGAGTATTTTAAGTTAGTTGCTATGTTTGACTTTAAGTTTGAAAAAAGGCTTAACCTTTTCTTAGATGTAGAAGTTACTTTTTAATATTTTAGGACCGTGTAACAGTTCAGTTTTTAATAAAATCTGCCTAAGGGCTTATACTCAAAAAAAAAAAAAGTGTGACGTGTTTGGATCCGGATTTCTAAATAACTCAAAATTAGAGTTTGTATCCGGAATAGATCTGAATTCCTATAAACTCTAAATTAGCTCCTTGTAAATTCTAAGATGGAATTGACCTGAATTATCATTCGGACTGTCCGAATCTTCATATGTTGAGTTAGGGAAATTGAGATTTAAACATTTAGTAGATTTATCAGTAGTTGCAAAACCCAGCGAGTGAGAAAGAAACTTTAAGTCAGAGTGGTAGTAGTAAGAAGAGGAGTTATTTTGATGTAATTTAAGCACAACCTAGTTTTTTAATGTTTCTTTTTGTGTAGCTATTCAGCCTAGGGTTTATAGAAGATTGGATTCTCACAATTGGAACGTGCATGCTTGCATGGCACTGTTCACCAAAGGCCGGGTTAATGGGCCTTGAACAGGGGATGTCTCTATATTAGTCTGTAATATAATGTACCCTGTTTTTTTATATTAATATATCATCACAGGGATGAAATTAAATTGAGGTCTCTTCTTGATAATCAAATGAATAAACTTCAAGAAATAAAATGCAATTATTTTGCTACTTACCCACAAGGTTTAATTACTAAAAACCAATCAATTATATTTTATAATTATTATTGTAAAATTGATCATACCTCTTTAGAGTGTAGATTTAGGAATGGAGAGAGAAATGGGCTACGGTGAGTTGCGAAGTAAAGCGACTATTTTACTTCACGCTCGTATTTTGCGATTTTAAAGTTCAAAACGTCGATCCGAACCGTTCATCTTGTTCTCCATATTGAAATGTGCTTGGAGACCAAATTTTACTATTTATTAAGCAATTTTGAAAGTCGTTGATTTGATGATCCAGAAAATTTTACTGTTTTTTACTGTTCACAGCAAAACAACAATTTTTAAAAATGCTTAAAAAATAGTAAAAAAAATTCAAAAAATGTAATGTAAAATTTGGTCTCCAAGCACATTTCAATATGGATTAAACATCTAATGGTTCGGATCGGTCGTTTGGACTTTCGAAATAAAAATACGGTGTGAAGTAGAAACGTGTCACACCCCCGATCCGGAGGTGAGACGATTCTACCGTGTCTATTTTTCATACAATATACGTAACACTGGGCACTGATCTTTTTATGCATTGCCAATAGCATCCATTATTTTAGTCACATCCCAATTTATTAAAACGAATTATCTGACCATTTATAGTGGATGATGCTAGAGAAATACTCTCTGCACCATGTCAGATAAAATAACTCCAAATCTCATACCTTTAGGTGGCCCTGTTGTCAATTATAACATGGAATCGCTCTTTATCTTCGTATAATAAACCTGTAACCCACAAGGGGAAATGAGTGAGAAATAATAAATTATTTCTCAGTGCTGATTGCCACTCAGATTATTGGATTCGAAGGAAATTCATATTCAGAATGAAATCACCGCACGAGAAACAACCAGTTTATTTCATAATGACGAATGCAAATGCTCAATAACAGTATCCAATTGAATAACAAATATTTCATAATTAAATTAGAACTCTAAGAATCTTATCATAATAAATGGTTTGGGTCAAAATCTTTTAAAACCATAACGTCAGGTAATGTTTGAGACCTATCTTTAGAACCACTAAATCTAGTAACATTTGGTTTCTTAACTTTACAATTATAGTCTGGTAACACTAAAAGATAATATAACATGTATCTGTCGTGTCAGGGCTTATATCATTCTAACTATTCTGACATATTATTAACAGAACCAATATGGAAACAATATTACAATACTGTCATTATCGGAAAGAAAATCAATGATAAGACAGTTACCACAATTCATTAGTTTCACAATCACAATTCACATTTATTCAATATCCCCTATCCAACCGGTACTGGATTCAGTTGGGGCCATTCACCATATGCGCATAAGGGTCTTGGAGTAAAGTCTAGTAGCTAGCTAGACTTTACAATACATTAATCCTTTTTCTCCACTATATGGAGGTTCAAGGATTACAGTATTTCATATTTATTCAATTTCAGTCACTGTGGTCTCAATCAATCATTTACAATAAGAATCAAGCAATCGATAAACAATATCAACATGACAGTCAACAGACTTACCTGTAATTCAGTTTCAGTTGTATTGGGCTATGCATATGATGCAACAGTTCAATCAATGCAGTCAATCAAATATTCAAAATGCACAGCGAGTTACGATTTAATTCCTAGTTATGAATCTCAGACTAATCCAATAACCTCGCACCTGATATCGTAGGGCAACAAGTGAGGTCGCTAGCAATCCGTTCTTCCTGGACACTCTGTATCATGAGTCTCTTTCTTAATTATGCCTATATGAGAATAATATATATATTCTGATCAATGCATATATCAATAAAGTATTTTATATTTCATACGATACTACATTAGTATCAGGCAAATCCATATATATATAATTAGCATATTTATAGTAATCATGTTTCATTTAAATTCAAGCAATCCAAGTCCAAGACCAAATCCGAATTTTCAGTTTTGGTTTCAAAACCCTATTTCTATTCATCTATTTTAAATAATTTCTTAAACAATCCAAAATATGTTTACAATTTTCATTTATAGAGTTTCCGGCTAGCAATTTATTATATATGTAACTTTGCACTGAGGCCCCTCTGACAAGTTGGTTTTACCAATTCATTGGTATTTTACAAATTATACTTTCATTGTCTGATTTTATTTAAAAAACAAGCTCCCAAAAATTTATATGGATGTACCATGGTAACCCATTTAAACTGGTATGGATAGGTACCTATTTTCATATGACTTCAATACCCCGCAAACTACTTAACAACACATTAGAAAAATATACTAAAATAACCCCAATAAGAAAAGTGGGCCTCGGTACCAAAAGGTACTGTTCGGGTTCAGTTATAAACCAACAATAATCCAATAATTAAATTACTAAACAATCATTAGATTCAGATCCGATTGAACTCATATAGGTAGAAAAGGGACCTCAGGCAAATCAATTAAAATACACCTTTAAATATGTTTTCAACTAAATTCCCACAAGATTTTAGCTTGCATCTTCAATTTGTTAATTTCATTTCATTTAAATTTTATCTATTTAAAAATTTCACATAATAATATCATTTCACAAATTTTCAGAATACACATCATTTCACAAATCAAATTCGAACATCAGCCCCACTATCCCGTTAGATATGCCATCATAATCCACTACTCAATTCAAACGTCCAATTTGACCACACAACTCGAAAACACAGATTATAGAGAAATTCGATTATCTTATAGCAATCAGTACAGAAATCCAATTCGAGTTACCACGGCTATTCAAAATCAGTGCGACGTAGTCGGAATTCCAATCGAATATATAATCGAATAAGAATTTTTATCAAGATATCTCTTTTCCCCCTTTTTTTTTTCTTCCATTTTTCCTTTTTCTTTGTTTTTTGGTTTAGTCTGATCCCCTATCTAATTGAATTAAAGTCAATTAGAGAGAACACGGTGGAGCACACCCATGGACCGCGTGGTAACTAGCAATTGTGCCACGTTGGTCTTTGTTTCTTTTCTTTTCTTTAAGTTACCTTTTTACATTTTAATCCTTTATGTTTTCTTATTTTACATGTAAGTCCAAAATGATTTCAAGAAAATAAAATATTAAATTTATCGGGTGTTATAAAACACATTTTACTTCGCAACTCACCGTAGCCCATCTCTCTCTCTCTCTCTCTCTCTCTCTCTCTCTCTCTCTCTATATATATATATATATATATATATATATATATATATATATATATATATATATATATATATATATATTCAAAGTGGTTAACCAATTATGTTTACGTACAATTAACCAACAGTTAACAATCGAGTATGAGCAATTTAATTAAAGATAATTTAATATATCAGCTTAACGCATTTTTTTTAACCATTATAATTAAAATGGTTTATTGTTTTTGTGTTCCAATCATATTTCACATTATTATATTTGTTTTTAAACTCCAAACAATCAATCTTAACTGCTCAACATAATCTTCATATTAAAATCTATTTGGATATCAAATTTTATAATTTTTGGGAAAAAAAATTACTAATCTTTTAGATATGTAAAAATTATTGTTTCTCAAAAAATTAGGATACCTAAAAAAAAAAATTGTACTTCAATATAAAAATTATGTTAAACGATTTAGATTTAGATTAATTATTTGAATTTTCAAAATAAAGTTAAATTATATGAGATATAATTCAAACATGATATGTTAAACGGTTAAACTTACTCTTTTTAAATTTAAAATAAAAAGAGGAGTGTTCAAATGAACCCAAATTTTTGTACACCCAAATGCACATTATCTTTCAAATCTTTTTTCTCCATTTTCAAAGTCCGAATGGTCAATCCGAACCGTTAGCTGCGATCTATGTATTAAGATGTGCTTGGAGATCAAATTTTACATTTTTTGGATTTTTTTTTACTATTTATTAAGTCACTTTGAAAATCGCTGATTTTACATTTTCTGGACCATTGGATCAGCGATTTTCAAAGTGGTTTAATAAATAGTAAAAAAATTCCAAAAAATGTAAAATTTGGTCTCCAACTACATCTTAATATATAGATCGCATCTAACGGTTCGGATTGACTATTCAGACTTTGAAAACAGAAAAATTATTTTTGAAAGATAGAGTGCATTTGAATACACAAAAAATTGGGTGCATTTGTCCTCTGATAAAAATACGATGACTGTGCGGTCTAAAATCTAGCCACTAAAAAGTAGCATTTGGCCTCGTTTTATTTGTGCGCGTGTTTGGAGTCTCTGGGCTCGATCACATTCGGTAAATGCG
The DNA here is from genome assembly GCF_964058835.1 of Carex rostrata. Classification (NCBI taxonomy): domain Eukaryota; kingdom Viridiplantae; phylum Streptophyta; class Magnoliopsida; order Poales; family Cyperaceae; genus Carex; species Carex rostrata. Next base: position 6,341,937 of record NC_135930.1, on the reverse strand, counting down.
TTCAGATTAAAAAAACGCAATAAAATAATTTCCAATGAGATAATGAAAACGTGATTTTGACTAATCTAACATACGTTATGTCATTATGTTAGGTGATTAAAATATTTTTTCATGTAATGTGATTAAAATAATAAAGAATATATATGTTATTCAAATAATTCTATCGTGTATAGTCATGCAATTATTACAAATGATATGATCAAATATAACTTAACTAGTTATGTTTAATTACTATTTTTATTTTAAAGTTAGTTTATAGACACGATCAAACTTAACAAATTTGTATAACATATTGTGACATATTATATTTGATCAAATATGTAAATAAACACTTCACACAATATATAAGTCATGTCATGTAGTTTACACATGTGACTAGACTAATAACGGTTATAGTAAACGAGAATATAAATTATGAGGTTTTTTTTTAAATAAAATTAATTTTAATTATTTTAACGCAACAAACACAAATTAGTTAGATTTTATAAAAAAAACAGCTTCACTGATTTCTTCTCCTTTCAATTCCTTGTCTTGGTAGAGCTGTTTTTATTTATTTATTTTAAAGAAAAATCCAAATTATGCCAAGCTCATTTTGTGGTCAGATCCGAGGGTCTGTTCGGAATTTACTGTTCATATGGAAAAAAAAATTCACTCAGAGTAAATTTTTTTTTTCAGTAAAAATCAATTCAAAGATTTTACAATCCAATTCCCGAATTTTTTATAAATATCCAAAAAAAATTAAATTTTAAAAAATAACCAAAGTTGTACCGGATTTCGAAATCTACCCAAACTGCAATTTTTTTTTTGCGGTAATTCAATCTAAAACTGCAAAAAAAAATTGTGGTTTTACAATTCAAAAACCACTATTTAAAAAAAAAACACCGCAAATAATTTTTGCAATTTCATTTTTTTTATTTTTCAGATTTTTTTTATTTAAATAAAAATATTTATAATTTTTTTTTTATTGAAATATTAGAAATATTTAATGTATTTCTTTGAAAATAGATGTAATACTATATAATTTGATTTATTAGAAAGACTGCTACAAATAACCCAGATCAACATTTTTCATGCCAAATTTTTTGCGGTTGTAAGAAAAATTAATATATTTCTTTATGTGTTATTGGAAAAAAATAAAAATTCTTAGATTCTCAGTTATTGATGCCGGTTCAAAAGTCACTTCTAAGTAAATACATAAAATATTGTCATCCATCTAGTGCATTTAATTTATAAAAAAATATTTTTATTTTTGAAAAAAAACAAAAATTTTAAGTTATTTAATGATTGTTATTAAAAAGAATTCTCAAAATAGATACATTTTTTTATAAATTAAATGTACTAGAAGAATCACAATATTTTCTGTATTACCTAGAAGTGACTTTTAAACTGGGATTAATAACTCAAACTCCAAGTATTTTTATTTGTTTTTCAATAACTCATAAAGAAATATATTATTTTTTCTTACAACAGCAAAAAATCCGGCATAAAAAATATTGATCTGAGTTATTTGTAGCAGTTTTTCTAATAAATCAAATTATATAGTATTCCATCTATTTTCAAAGAAATATATTAAATATTTATAATATTTTAATAAAAAAATAAAAAAATTATAAATATTTCTATTTAAATAAAAAAGCTAAAAAATGAAAAAAATTGATACCGCAAAAATTTATTGCGGTGTTTTTTTTTTTTAAACCGTTGTTTTTGAATTGTAAAACCGGAAAAAGAAAATTGCGATTTTTGTTTTTAATCCGTGGTTTTGGAATTATAAAATCACAAATATTTTTTGTAGTTTTGACTGAATTACAACAAAAATGTTTTTGCAGTTTAGATAAATTTCAAAATCCTGCACAACTTTGATTAATTCTTAATATTTAATTTTTTTTGGATATCTATAAAAAAATTCGGTCCATTCTTATACCCATTCGCCTCCTTCCGCCGAACAGAGCCGGATGGAATACATATTGCCAACGGAAATGTTCGAAATTCTCGTTACCTACCTACCACATACCTACTCAAACTCAATTAATTCCAACTCAACACACTTAAATTATATATTGTGGCATATATTTTGTACACTATTCTGAATCAAGTCATTTTCGAAATTAAATTTCCGCTCGTTATATGTTACTTCATTACTTTTGACCGCAGGAGAACGATTCTACATTGCTATCGCTCCCTAAAATGTTTTCCTCGTATAATGTAATAACCTGAATCGAGTTACTTCAACATCGTTACATATTTAATTTTATTATAATTATCACGGAAAATCTAATCCTTTTTCAACATTTCACTGCTCACAAAAGCTGCTTCATACCACCTTCCCTTCCAGACTTCCCACCAAACTCTCAAATCGATCAGCAAAAGCAAAAAGAAAAATGGAATCAGCAACAACCATTCTCTCTTCTCCCTGCTCGATCCGATCTCTCCGATGGGCTCCACGTGGCAGGATCACCGGCGATTGCGCTCCTTCCGTTGTGTCGGTCAGAGCATCCGCCGGAGGGGACAACAAGAGCAAATCGGTGTCGAAATCGGGTGGCGCGGCCGGTCCGGTACCGACCTCGAATTATATGGTACCATTGGATAAGCTTACCACTGGAATTACCCGGCCGTTGGTCGAAATTTTGCGCGATTTGAACAAGCGCGTACCAGATAATATAATTTCGCAAGACAAAACCTCCATCCCATGGTACATGCTTTAGATTCGATGGCATGATATGCTTTATATTAGTTTTTAAGAAAAACATAGCATTTACTTAGGTAACTTATCTATATACTCATGAAAGTTCCTAAATTTGCACACGGGTTCTCTCAGATCTTGCTAAATTTGCTAAAAATAGATGTTCAGGTGTGCTAGGTAGTTTCAAATTTTCAATTAAGTTTTCAGGCTGGGGTATGATATACATTGGTTGATATTTTAAGGATGCATTCCATTGTATGAGTACAGAATAAAAGTGAAATTCTAGGATTGAGAATTTTAGTGCCAATTTTACATGGTTATTTCTCTCAAAAAGCCTCTTTTTAAAACAGTACACGTGAGGTTGCCCCTTGATTCCTGCTGGAACTGGTACAAATTAAAAAAGTAAAATCATAGATCAGCATTTTCACTACAAATTTTCATGCTAAATTAATGATCACCTTTTATCAGCTCCAAAATGGCACAAATCAGAATTCTCAAGGATCGCACTGAGAGAATTTGAATTTTTAATGCCAAAAGTGGCAAATGGTGATGTTTCAAAGACCATATCTGCATTACTAAATATTATGTGGTTGTAATTGGTGTCTATCTGCATGGTTATGCAGGTACCATGCCAACCGAATGTTGAGCTTCTATGCCCCAGGTGATCCTTTTTAACACATAACAATCTATGATCTGTGCACATTTGTAATGTTTAATATAATTTTTTTTTTCAGTTTTTAATTATTCACTTATTATAGGTTAATAACTCTCCAAAACTAAAAAAACAATATCAAGATACCTCAGCTGTTGAGTTCACATGAATGGTTCTTTGTTTCTCATACATGCATTTCTTTCTCTCTAACCAATGGGAATGGTTTAATTTCTCAGGTTGGTGTGGAGAAGTGCGAGATGTGAAATATTCTGACAATGGCAGTGTTTCTGTGGTGTACCGTGTCACAATCCGTGGAACTGATGGAGAGGTATTTTGTTAACTTTATATGAATTTTAATTGCTACTTTTTAGTGTTTTTCTTTGGATGAAATGAAGAATGCTTGAAGCAAGTCCCTTGGATAGAATATCATTTTTTTTTTTTTTTCTTTAATTCCTACCAGTTTGCTTTCAATTTATCTAAGACATGGACATTAATATGAAGAAATTGACCATTTTTCTAGGTTAATGCTTGTTATTAACCTATCATATATTTTTTCCCTCTATTGCACTTGAGGTAATTTTGCATTTATACCCAAGAGAACCAGATTTTTTTTTGGAAAAACTTGACAGAGCCTGTTGATGACATATTTGGTTACTCTCACAAAAATGGAAATTCCCTTCTCTGCTTGCTTGATTGCATCTATAAGTATGGAAAATTTGCATAACCAGTAATTATCTAAACTAATTAATGAAGTTTCTGTAGGCACACAGAGAAGCAACTGGTACCATAGCTTTGAATGATGGCCGGTACAAAGATCCAGTGGCAGAGGCAGAGGAGACAGCTTTTTGCAAGGCGTGTGCAAGGTTTGGTTTTGGTCTATATCTCTACCATGAAGATGAATCGCCATAGGTTGATAGCACATAAAATAAAATTGAATAATGTATTAGTAAATCCCTTCTTGTTATTATGATCTTTTTATGTGAATGATGGGTTGGCATAGTTGCTTTTCGGATGATTTTTTTCTGCAAGAGTTAAATTAAATAAACTGTTTTGGTTCTTTAAGTTTACTTTTTGTGTTATATTTCCCTTGATTCTTGTAATTTCTTTATGTTGGTTTTTTTATTTACTTGTCTGATTTTCTTCGGAATCGAAATAGTTCTTGAGTTAATATTTTGCTATGAAACAATGATGCTGAAACATGAATAATATTACGTTAGTTAACATGATGAGATGAGTAAATTATCTGTGTGGGTCTTTATTCTATGTTCCTTTTTGAAGAAACCATACACCTAATTTTTTTTTTGTTGGTAAATATGTAAGCTCATATTTTGGTACTTGATTTGTTCAGGCACCCCGTATTAGAAATGCTCCTGCTGCTAATTTCATATATTGCCATTTCAAGTTTTTTATTTAAAAAAAAAAAAAAATTAGGGGTCTCTTGCCATTTCATAATGGAAGAGGTGAAAACAAAATGAATCTAAATTGATCTATATCTAAATTAGTGAATTTCATTACATTTGGTATATAAGTGTAAAAGATGATTATCATCTCAATAAAGCTTCATTGATCGCTAACAAGCCCAGAGGTGGATCTACTGTAGCACAAGGAGGGGCAGCCACGAGTGCATATTCTTTGAGATATCTCAATTTTTGCGTGACCGACGTGTCCGGTGCCTATTCGGGGGTGATGTAGGGGGTCAGTATTATGTGTGCTTTGAGATTCGTGCAGAACGCATTTAAACGGTTGGAATTTTCCATAAAGTCACGTAAACTTTGAGATATCTCAGAGGATACGAATTCGGCAGCCGCCCCCCTTGGATTTCAAATTTTAGTAGTGATCTATTGGTACCGATCGACTTTGCCTCTTTCTGGAAATTTTTTTGTCTCCCTCTGGAAGTTTGATTTGTAATTCGGGTTAAATTTAGTGTTAAAATCAAAATAAATTTCTTGAATTATGATTAGTAATATTAATTATAAGTTATAGGATTAGAAATTATAAGTCGGGGTATTGTAAAATATAAGTCAAAACATTATTTTTTTTTATCGAATACCCAATTAGTTAATGGGTTTAAATCCGATAAGTTATTTAAACCTGATTCGATATTTTTTTGCCCCCTGATGAAAATCCTGGGTCCGCTCCAAACCTAAAACATCGTTGGGATAGATCTTTAAATTATTATAAAGAAATATTTCACCTGACTTTTAAATCGGCAATTTTGACATAGAAAATATTATCTTAGTCACCAAATTAAAATCTGCTTTTTAAATTCTATTATCTTAGTTACAAAATTTAAAACTGATTTTGAAGGAAGTCATATCCATGAATATTTATATCGTACCCAAGAGCACTCCAGATTGGCCATGTGATGCGGCATAAATAACGCGGATTATATATTTATTCATTCTCTTGTGTTGCTTCATTTGAATGGGAAGTCAAAGACACCAAAGGAATTATTAAGGGCTCGCCGAGTTGTTATTAGAGTAAGGCTAGGGTGTGACATGCTCATCCAGTCCTTTCTATGAGCAAAAATTTTCAGCCGTTCGATCAATTACGATTCATGCTATTATAAATTTCGCAAATGCGCTGAATGTGGATGGAAATTTGAATAACAAAGTAAGAAATTTGAATAACATTCTTTGTTAGCTCAGGCGGAGAACTTATCTCTACTTCCCTTTTCCCTTTTGTGCTTTCCGAATACTAAATTCAGTTTTGAACCCGTAGTTGTTGTAAAATTCGTAAGCAGCATCAATACTATCGAGCTCCATACCAACAAAGAGCTCAAAACATTGGTCCAATGGTGTTACATTCTGAAATTTAAAACATGATTTAAATTGATAAATCAATCATTGGCTTAAATAAAAAGTCTAATTAACTAAAACGAAACTAAAATTTTGAAATATAAATGAATCATAAAATTATGTACATTAAAATTTAGAGGGTTAAAACATAAAATAAATAGTTGTATTGAGTTCTAATTAGGAGAATAAATATACAAAATTATTGTGCCAATAAGATTAATATAAAACTTACGAATTTCATTCAATTATGAAATTTTAGGATTTGATTTGATATATATATATATTGTTTGATAACGAATTATTTAGATTTTAAATTGACAAATAAAGGTCCGAAATATACATACGAATTTAATTGTAAAATTTTACGAAAATTCGATTCGAATTTATAGGAGAAACAGATTTTAAATCAATTAAAGGAGACCATAATGAAATTCTGATTTGTTTGAACCTTTGGATTTCAACCCAGCACGAATCTTGATGCAGCCCCTTTAACCCCTCTCCTTCTCTCTTTCTCTCCTCTCCCTCTACCCGTGACAGAAACAGAAACCCCCCCCTCTTCTTTCCGTCCCCTTCCTCTTCCTACGCCCAAGGCCAGAGGGCTCCGCCCCTCCCCTCTCCCGTCGCCGGCGAACCCACCGAAACCGCTCCCCTTGCTCTCCTCTCTTCTCTGGCCGTGAGAGTTGCAGCCCCCGCCCCCTCTCCTCCCTTCTCCGCCAAAAACAGGGCGGCCCCCTCCCATTCCGCCGCTGCAACGGCCAGCCACCGCCGCCGCTCCACTCTCTCTTCTCTTTCCTTCTCGGTCTGACCCACCAGACCCGGCCGAAACCCCTGCCCCTCCTCTTTTCCCGCCTCCCATCCCCTCCCGTGAAACCCTAGAAACTAGGGTTTAGGCTTGGTGCCGTCTCGGTGTTCGATTGGTGCTATCTTGGGGTACTATGGTGCTTGCTCGTGCTCAAGTGAGACAGCTGCAAGGCGGAGCGAGACGAAACCCTCGAAATCGACCGTTCTCCTTTGACATCCTCTCTTTCGGTTAAATTTTAAATTAAATTATAAACTTCTTGAATTGTGTCTGGATGAATTGATTAATGTCGTAGGATGTGAATTTGTTAATTTTCGAGTACGGGTTGTTGATTTTCCCGACTCGATCGAATTGCTCGAATAAATTAAGTATAAGGGGTTATATTGTAAAATGATTTTATTAATGGTCGGAATTGTAAAATATAGAACCATGGTGATTTGTATGAATTAAAGGGGCTAAAATGTAAGAAATGATTTGTTTGAAATGGTGGCCGGCCATATGTGAAATTATATTGAATTGGTATTGAACACCTTAAATATTCTAAGTGTTGGTATCAGTTTAATTGTGTTATTAGTTTATTAATTATTTGAAGTTACATGGACTGAATTGTTGAAATTGAAATATAACATAGTTCAAAAATGAATTATGCATCTCAAAATTTAGATTAGAGTTGGACTGTTTTAATTTAAAATGATCTGGACTGTACATATATGGATTGTCAGAGTGAATATGAATTGGAGTGGATTTATTGGACGTGATTTTAGACTATTAGATTAAAATAAATATAAAGGAAACAAATAAAATAATAACTGATAAACCGTGTTCTTATTTATAATGATGTATTGTTATTAAATTAAATCCAGATTGAGGGTGATTATAGGTGTGACATATTATATGCATGGCTTGATATTATGAAGTCCTATATGGCTCTGAAATGTAAATAAATTAAATTGAGGGTTGTTTTGTGCAAAATACAAGCCTTGGGATATACTTGAATCGAATTGAAATGATTGATTGTTTTGGGCCTTATTAAATTAGACTTGAATTAAAATAATTATAAATGAGCCGAAAGGTATAAAAGAATTGACGAATTGAAAGACGGCTTTTGGAATTTAAGTTTTGAGAATGTAACCGAACTAAACCAAGTAATCGTATAATATAGGTGTAGGCTCAGTCGAGCCAGATTTCGCGAGGCAATTCGAGACGCCTGATCTTTAAATTAAGCGGTACGCTCGTCATAATAAGGTGCGGGATTCTTGGACTTGTTTGATACTTTATTTTCAGGAATTAAACTGTGTTTTCGTTTGTCATGTTGAATATCATTGATTGCATCACTGAATTGCGTAGAGCATTTGCATAACCCAATTAAATTAAACTCGAATTGATCTGAATTGAATGATTTGCATGCTGGTATGGTTATAGGTTATGTTGATCTATTGTGATCTGATTTTGATTGAAAGTCACCACGAGCTGTGTATGTGAATGTATGTGAATGGATTTACGAAGTTAAGCACTTGGATCCAATGAATTTGCCAAGTCGGGCTGTATGCTGACTTGGATTCCCAGGATCCTAAATGGCCTTAGGTGAATGGCCCTCGATATTCCCAGTACCGGTTGGGACGAGGGAGGGTGATTATGTTATGAGATGTGATTGGAAATCGTGGGTGACATGTGTAACGTCTATGGATCTGTGGCATTTTCCTACATGTTAATGCATTTGAACGGTCGATTGAATATGACGAATATTGAAAACGATTCTAAAAAGGATTTTCTTTATATGATTCAAACCAGACCTTAATAAACTGTTAAGCCAAGCGATTGCAGATGGGTGTCAGATAAAGGGTCCAGCGGTTGGCCATCTGTAGGTGTCAGTAACCCTACAGATGTGGGTTTGATAAAGGTTCGGCTCGAAAGAACATCTGTAATTGCTACAAGCCCTAATGAACTGAGTTATGAATCGAGTTAAGCCAAAATATATGTTGTGTTTGAAATTCATCTTGGAAATTCCGTAAACTGTGTTGCAGGTTGATTTAACTGTTGTCGTGCATTGGCATTCTGTTATTTATGTTTATGAATATATATCTGTTTGAACTGTTATTGTTTGGGTTTCATTTTTGAATATAGAGTTTGATTGCAAGTCCAATAATCTAAACTGTGGCAAATTTCGCACTGAGGATTTATTCTCACCCCCACCCTCCCGATTATTTTCAGGTTCATTACACGGACGCAGCGAATGAGGATATTGGTAATGCATATAAAAGATCCACTGCCTTGCGTGTATATGTGACACCTGATAGATACACGCGGCAGGCTGTCACACCCGGTGGATTTGGGGTGTGACAAATGGTTTCTCAATTTGTTCATTTTCAGGACAAGGGTCAACAAAGGGCTCAAAACATTGGTCCAATGTTTCCTCGATTTGTTCATTTTCAGGATAAGGGTCAACAAGTTGCTCCTATCAAAATAATACAAAGATACATCAAATTATAAAATTTAAATGACTATTTAAACATCATTTATAATTTCAGATTCAGTACCAATGAAACCTACCTTGATCTCTATATATATCTTCATCTAAATCTCCAGTAGGGACTAAGGACTCCTCAAACGGAATCATGCTACTTGAGGGCACATCAAATAACAATGCTCGTGCAACATCCATTCTTCATGTATTAAGTCGGTACGGTACAGCTTTCAGGTTTAAAGAATGAATGAAACCTACAGTTGGTATCATGCACATCAACATAAAAAAAAATGAATGAAACATGCAACAGAGCTTCTAAACCCCCGTGTACTAGCTATCAATTTTTTATTATAATATTCATTAGAACAATCTAGATGTCAATCGGCCATAAACATAACCAAACAAGATTGTTTAAAAATTATAAATATGTCATTTATTATGATCTGAACAACCAATAACGAGTGGTTTTATTTTTGCTAAGCCAAAATCATACACTAGGCTAAGGAGAAATGGAGCCAAAGTGCATTAATCTTCACATTTTGTTCTAATTAAATGAAGAATCATTTAATCAGCTATGCAAAAAAAAAAATCACAAATAATTATAGAGTCAAAACTCAAACTTAGAGGTTGAGAACTCAGAGGTTGTGGTATCTATACCACACAAAACTGAGAGAGAGAGAGAGCACGCTTACCTAAGTTGAGAACTTAGAGGCCATGGATTTGACGGCTCAAAAATTAGAGTTTCTGAAATCGAGGTACGAGCTAGGATGAAGGTGAGGGTAGATTTAGGGTTTCCGAACTTCAACCCGATCTGATGATGCCAATGGTAGCAAATTAGGGTTTTTGAATTCGCAGGACAAACCCTAGCTTTGCTCGGCGAGAGAGCATCGAGAGGTGAAATCACAAGGGAGAGCTAGCATAATCGCGAAGGAGAGAGTAGAGAAGTGTGGGACGGAGTAAGAAGAGAAAGGTCTTAATGGAGAGAGATAAATTATTGAGCATATGCTTAATTTATAATAGCACTAATCTTAGATGAATCTAATGACTGAAAATTTTTATTGGGTGAGCATGCAATGCACACCCTAGCCTTACTCTTGTTATTATACCAACCCATAAAAGTTGAGAAAGAAGTTTAGTCTTCTATTTTTTTTATGGTTATAAAAGATTATTTACTTGAATTTTGAACTTACAACCTTTCTATACAAAGGAAATTATCTTTTGTAACTAAAAATTAAGGGCGTGTTCGTTTGTCACGGGATTACACGGGATAGGATTTGACGGGGATAAGAACCCATTTTTGAAAAAGTGGGAACCCATGAACACGGTATATATAGAATTGATTATGGGAATATGTTGAAATAAGTGTTCAGTTGTACCGTGGGAATAGTTGTAAGAAATCTTATTTTTGTTTCTAAAATACTTGATAGCAATACAATAATACTTATTAATAATTATTAATAAAATTAAATAAAATGATTAAACAATAACATGATAATATTTATTAATTATTATTTCTTAAATTAAAATATTGTAAAAAAAACTAACTGTTTTTTTTTAAATGCACTAAATATTTCTTAGGATGTCTTGCATATAGGCTTATTTTGTCTTATATTTGAATTTTTATATTAATAATTTTAGACTATTAGCTTAATCACAATATTGACAAATGATAAAATATATATTTTAGTTTTTTATTATATACCACAGAAAGTTAAGAAGCATTCAAAATTTTCATGTTAAGAAAATAGTATAATCATGTTAAGAAACAACAAAACTTATTTGGTCTTTATAGCAGCTGTTGCTGCTCCAATTGAGAAAAATAAAATGATCTCTGACTCAATTTAATTCATCCTATTAAAACAATGATTTTGAAAGAGAAAAAGTGAAGTGTATGGGAACATCATAGGAATTTAATTGGAAAAATCCTTAGCTGCCGAACACCTAATGGTAAGAAATGCCTCATTACCGTTTATTCCCATCAAATCATTGACTACCGAACAAGACCTAAATGTTGATTTTTCCAATGCTAACAAGTCCAAACCTAAATCATAGTTGGGTGAAGACCTTTAAATCGGCAATTTTGACATAGAAAATATTATCTTAGTCACTAAATTAAAATTGATTTTTGAATTCTATAATCTCAGTTACTAAACTAAAAACTGATTTTTGAAGGAAGTCATATCTATGAATATTTATATCGCACCCAATCTGCACTCCAGACTGACCATGTGATACGACATAAATAACTCGGAGTATATATTATTCATTATCTTGTGTTGCTTCATTTGATGGGAAATCAAAGACATGGCCATGTGATGCTCGCCGAGTTGTTACTCTACAAACCCAATAAAAGTAAGTCTATCTATGAATATTATACAAACCCAATGAAAGTAAGCCATTTGAAGGAAGTCATATATATGAATATTTATATAATTATATCGCACCCAAGGGCACACCAAATTGGTCATGTGATGCCGAAATTTTTATTAACAGAAAAATAAATAAATAAATAAATATCGATAATGAAAAAGAAAATGACAGAAATTTGACATTTAGAAAAAACGTGATAGTTTATAATGTCCAGAGGACGTTATAAATAATCATGGCTTGCTTAGTGAAATTTAATTACTCTCTAACGAACAGCGAATTTTTTTTTTTGGACTTCATAGTCCATCACAGCTAAAGAATACCTGGATTTCATAGTCCATCACAGCCAAAGAAACATAAGGAAAAAAGAAATACTCGGACTTCATAGTCCATCACAGCTAGAGGATAGAAAAAAAAAAGGTTGTTTTGGTTATCACGGACAGAACAGTAAAAGTAAAAGTGGAAAAAAAAATTATTATGGATGTGATGGACTACGAAAAAAGTTTTTCTGAATTTCCTTCTTCATCTTTTATCCTACAATTTTATGAAAAAAGATATAATTCGAAAATCAAATTTTATATGCCGGAGAGTACCTTGTTCACAGAAGAAAATAGGAGATTTGAATTTTATGTCTAAACTCTATGGAAAATTTTATGTCTAAACTCTATGCCAGAGAGCACCTTTTTTTTCTACCTCTCTAGCTGTGATGGACTATGAAGTCTAGATATTTTCTTTTTTTTTGCTTCTTTGGCCATGATGGACTATGAAGTTCAAATATTCTCTGGCCGTGATGGATTATGAAGTCCATAATTTTTTTTGTTGTTGTTTAGTTAGAGAGTAATTAGATTTCACTAAACAAACCGTGATTGTTTATAACGTCTTCTATCAAGTTTTTTCTAAATGTCAAATTTTTGCTAATTTTTTCTCCATTATCAATATTTATTTATTTATTTTCCAATTAATAAAAATTTCGGCATGTGATGCGGCATAAATAACTCGGAATGTATATTATTCATTCTCTCGTGTTGCTTCACTTGATGGGAATTAGTCAAAGACACGTGGGCATGGCCAGGATGCTCGTAGTCTTCTAATTTTTTATGGTTGTAGAAAATTCTTATTTTGAACTTACAATCTTTTATACAAAATATAAAGAAGGTTATATTTTGTCACTAAACTAAACTAAATGTTGAAATTTTCCAATGCAAAGCACACTCAATCAAGAGATATTTACTTTTGCCATAGCAATTCGAAAATGAAAATATGATTTTATATTGCATATCAATCTGTGCTTTGAAAAAAAGTATCATAACCTCACACTTTGATTAATAGACCTACTTTTATCATAACCTCTCTTTTTCTACCTTCTTTGCATAATTATGATTTTTTATTGGTATAAATTATTTCATAAATATTTTTAGATTAACAAGTTTTGATAAAGTATGGGTATACATTTAGATTAACAAGTTTTTAGAGAGAGAAAAAGAGAAGAGAGAGATAGAGAAAAGAGCAGAGAATAACAGAGATTTGAAGGGTAACATATTTCATTCCCTTAAGATGGGTATAAGAATAAATTATGTCCAAACTCAATAATATATGATGTGTGTTGAGACTCATGCGGAAGGATTTTGATCCAAACAAATAAATGTATACTGCTTCGTGAATCTAAATTGTCTGTGCGAATATCAATACAGATCAGACGATTTAGACCGAACATTCTACCAATTTGGTATGATGCCCATCTAAACCGTCTCTTTCCATTTAAAGCACATTGTAACTGGATGTCCATCGTAATTTTAGTCTTGAAAAAAAAAATGCCATCCGTTTTTCTTTCAGTTACAAACTCGTATTTCAAGAAAGAAAGAAATTATTACGGTTCAAATAAATTTACTCTTACATATGTTATTCTGATTTTGCTCTTTTTTTATTTAATTTTATTAGGTGAATTTTGTGCCGACCGCAAATCTCATAATTATGATTTTTTTTTCTTCTAAAATTCATAATATCATAGTTATCTTTCTAAATTTAAAAACTCTCACATTTACTCAATTAATTTGTAATTCTTCCATTATAATTTACTTTACATTTATAAATTATTCATTTTACCCTCTATTAAAAGAAATGAAATATATGTCAGCATGTGTTGAAGAAATGTTCCATCCTCTAATTAATATGATATGTGTAGACAAATAGATCATAATTTTCATACTTGAGACACAAATATCAACGTATGCTTAAATACCATTAATTTATATTATTTTAAACTTTAAATTCATAAACACTTTTACATCCTCCTACAAATCACTTTTACATTTAGAAATTAGACTGTTTGGACAAGCAATACAAACAGAGATATCCAACATATAATTAATTATGATTTTCCAAAAAATCAATATATTGAAGAGGTAATGTTGTATAAATAATAAAATATGAGAGAAATTCAATATCTATGTGGCCCTAGTGAGATTAGTAAGGTGTGATTACATTACTGATCGACACTAAATAATATTTAATGTTATCATCCAATTAGATGCTAGATAGAAAATGTCAAGGGTCACATATAAGGAAATTTGGAGGTGCGGTGGCAATTAAAAAGTATAGTATCGCTGCTATCGCATATAAGTTGTAATTTCTCTCTTTTTTATGTTATCACAAACTTCCTCAGGAACCTCTATTATTTTTTTGCCTTGCAAATAAGGCATGGAATTTTTTTTTTTTTTTTTACCTAAAAGTATAGAAACGAACAATGTATAATGAGGAGGGTTCCAATGTCTCATTTTTTTCATACTTCATCATACCTTATATTTTATATTTTCGTTTTCAAAGTTCAAATTGTCGATCCAAACTATTCAACAAAATATTTATACTAAAATATGCATGGAGATGAAATTTTATATTTTTTGAATTTTTTTTGCTATTTTTTAAGATAGGTACAAAATCACTGTTTTTGAACCGTTCAAAAAACAGTGATTTTCTACCAATTTTAAAAAATAGTAAAAAAATTTCAAAAATTATAAAATTTCATCCCTAACCAATTTTTTAAGATATCATGTTGAACGGTTCAGATCGGGCAATTGTTGAGAGCCGATATCTCACGATCTGTTTTGAGATTTTGTATGAAACTTCACATTATTGTTTTATGAAGTCAAGAATGCATGTCGGTAATTTTTCATGATTTTTGAAGGTGTTTATGTTAACCAGAGGTGCAAAGTTGAGCCAAAAAAATGATATTTTCTTTCTCCAAACTCTAAAAAAAATAAATCCAGGCCGCGGAAAATATTCGCGCCCGAAATAAAAAATTAATTTTTTTTTTTCGGGGAGCGAATTTTTTCCGCGGCCCGGAATAAAAATTCTGGGTCGCGAAAAAAATCCGCGATTTGGGTATTTTTAAAATTTCAGTTCAGATCTGGTTATTTTTATTAAATTAATTTTTTTAATGGGTATTTTAAAAAAAAATCGGGTTTAATTGCATGACTGCAAAACCATAAAAAACTGGTACAATAGTATTTGACTTCAAAATGTTTTAGATTTTGAAAAAAAAATGAGACAGACGATTTTTTTTTTCTTTTTCTGCTTTGCAATGATGCAACAACGACAACTTTTTCCCAATTTAACGTTCGTTAGTTTTGCATAAGTTTCTATAGTTTATGCCATTTATTCCACCTAAAAACGAGCCAAATTGTAAATATGTAAATTCAATAAATTTTGAAGATTTTGGCAAAATTTCAATAGTAATCGATAACCTTTTGTAAAAATAAACTGTCAATTCAGGCCAGAACCAGTGCGGTGCCCCGGTTGTTTCGCAATCACGCTGATGGTCTGGTCAAAACATAGGAGGTTTGTTTTTAAGAGTCGTGCCAAAATAAAAGAACGGTCTGGATTTAATAATTGTGCGTGCTGTACCGGGACGATCCGAGTTCCTTCCTTTGTCTCCTTCAAGCTATTTATGTTTCATGATTAGAATTTTACGACCTTTTACAAATTACATATAAATTGACGGTATCGAAACAAAAGAAACCGCGCAAAAAGTGCGTAATTAATTTGTAGGTGGTGAAGATGTCGCTTGCTTTAGAATGAGTATCCTCTATAGTCTCTACGCTTTTCTATTTTTATTTGTATTTATTTCTTGACTTGGAAGAAGAAGAAATAACACGAGCAAAGCAAGCAGCAACGTTTCTTTGACTTGAGAGGGAGACTGAGAGGAAGAGGGCTCGTATTTTTCTCGTTCTTTTTAAACATACATCCTTTATATTAGTTCCTTAAATTTAGTTTTATTAATTTGATCGATAATCAGCCATGGCGAGCTCCTCATCGAAGAAGCAAAAGCTGAACGCGCCACCGTCGGAGCAGTCGTCCATACGGCATGCCAATGGTAAAATATTCTTTCCAATCTGAAAATTTTAATTCTATTTTTCTTTTGAAATCATCAATTGAATTCAATTTGAAGTCTTTGTGAACATGCTCCCCTAAACCCTCGCGTACTTGATCCCCAATTACTTGTTTCGAATCCCAGAACAAAGAACCTTACCGCCATGATGGATAGCGACGATTTCCAAGGCCTCTACCGATTCGAAGACGATTAGGAAGGGGTAGGTGGGATGGCGTTGATTACTGTTCCCGCACGAAAGAGCGCCCTAGTCCAAGGACTGGAGGCTCCTCCCTGTACAGTCCGAGGGAAGTGCTGTTGAGGCGATGTTATTGGATCAAAGGCTGATCTGATGAAGCCTATGCAGTTCATCTCAGCAGGTACATGTATGACGACTCGGCAGATTGAATAGAAAAATAATGTGAAGAACAAGGATGAACAAGAGCAAGGTAATGCCAGCCGAGGGCTAGGGTTTGGCCTGGATTTTAATGCTGGCGAAATTACAAGGAGAGACAAGAGGATGCGGTACAAGGGATGGACTGGAATGATATATTTCTAGCTGAAAAGAAGCAAGGTTTGTTTTATGTAGTTAAAATAACTACTCATTTTACTGCCTTGTGGGGCCAGTGCAGCTTTGCAAAATGCTATTTAGTGATACTTGCTTAAACTATACAGATTATTCCAATTATTTCAATTTGATCGCTTGTAGAAGGTCCAAAAGTGTACTAAATATGTGTTAATGTAAACCTCAAGTAAGTTTCAAGCCTTCAACTATGAAACTGCCTCATTTATTCCAGTTTTTCATGAGTTTGCCCTCATTTTTACTACTATACAGCTTTAGATTCACTTTAGCGCAAGTTTTTATCCATTTTTGCTGAAATATGTTTCTTGCAACCTTATAATGGTTTTAACTCATTATTAATTTTCATATTATAAAGTTGATGTTTATATTATTTCCAACTTAAATCTAACTAAAGATATTCTGAAAATTTGACAGATGATGAAGCATCATTTTTACCAACAACATTCAACCCAAAGATAATGGAACGGGCTGTACAGAAAGAGAAAGAGAGAGCTGAACAGAGAAAAGAAGCGAGGGAGCGTACCAACTCATCGAAGCATTCCATATTAAGGCTAGATGTAACAGGTACATCTGAAGTTGTTATGTTCAAGGCTCATACCAACGATATCGGTATGAAATTATTAGAGAAGATGGGTTATGTAGCGGGGCGTGGTTTAGGCAAAAACGAACAGGGTATTGTGTGACACCTGTCGAGGCCAAGCTTAGACCTAAACACATGGGTTTGGGTTTCAATGACTATAAAGAGAACAAGTTGCTAGTAGTACCATCCTCAGCTGAGCATAAGAAGAAACTTCGGTCGAATAGGGGAGAGAAAAGAAAGAAGCCTGAGATCTTAACCAAGGACGATTTGTTGGCCAAGAAGCAAGTTGAAGACACAGAGGATATTCTACAACAAAAAGTGATAGACATGCGGGGTCCACGGGCCAGGGTTCTGACGAATCTTGCGAACTTAAATTCTAATGAGTACAAAGAGCAGAGAGAAGATGTGCCAATGAAAGAGCTTCAGTACAACATTCGTGTCAAAATTGAGTCAACAGAGGCAGACATACAGATGAAAGACAGACAGTTGAGGAAAGAGAGAGAGAGAGTTGAAAGCCTGCTTGGGGAGAAAAAAACTAGAGAGAGAGAAGAAGATAGGCAGAGAAAACAGCTACAAACCATAGAGGTGATAACAGGTGTCCTTGATCGGGTCGAAGAAAATAGGTCAGGTTTGCTGACCCTCGATTTGCTACTAAAAACCTTCTTGGATCTGAAAAACATGTATGGAGATGAATATAAGCTGTGCAACCTGTCGGTCGTAGCGTGTGCCTATGCTCTTCCATTATTGTTTCAGGCTTTTCATGGGTGGGATCCGCTCCAAAACCCATCACACGGCCTTGAAATAATGCGGTCATGGCGGGACCTGGTTCAAGGGGACCAGCCATATGACTATGCAGATAACACCTACACCAGCTCTGTCTCACCCTATACTGAGGTGGTTGGCGAGGTGATATTGCCTTTAGTAAGGTTAACTGGTACAAACACATGGATGGTGCGAGACCCTGAACCCATGCTCAGCTTTCTTGAAACCTGGGATCGCCTCCTTCCACCTCTCATTAGAAAATCCATCTTGGAGGATGTGGTCATGCCAAAATTGACAGTTGGGGTAGACTCGTGGGACCCACGTTCAGAGACTGTACCTATACATGTATGGGTCCACCCATGGCTGCCATTGTTGGGGCAGAGACTTGAGACCCTGTACCATGCAATTCAGTACAAACTTGGTCAAGTACTGCATGCTCGGCATGCTGGTAACGCATCTGCATACATGCATCTAGTTCCGTGGAAGGATGTTTTTCCAACTGTTAACTGGGAGCGGCTCATGGTGAACCATATTGTTCCAAAGTTGCAGCTCGCATTGCAGAAGTTTGAAATTAATCCTTCAAATCAGAAACTTGACCAGTTTAACTGGGTTATTATGTGGGCCAATGCAATACCAGTGCGCCATATGGTGCACCTGCTAGAATTTGAGTTCTTTAACAAGTGGCATCTGGTGCTATATCACTGGCTTTGTAGCAATCCAGATTATAATGAGGTGTGCAACTGGTACGTGGGGTGGAAAAATCTGTTCCCGGAAGAGTTGTTAGCTAATGAAAGAATTAGAGTCTTGATGAGTACTGGTCTAGACATGATGAATCGAGCCTTTGATGGAAATGAGCTGGTACAACCCATTACAAGAGAGAATGCGAGGTACCAGCGCAGGACTGAAAGAAGGCAAATGGAGGCAATGCAAGGTACTGGTATGAATGTACCAGATTTGAGCTTTAAAGAGACAGTAGATGCATATGCGTCAGAGCAGGGCATACTATTCATGCCGAGGGTTGGCAAGTTGTATAATGGGTATCAGGTGTATGATTTTGGTACAGTTGGCATTTATGTGGACTCGAGTAGGAGACTTCTCTATGCCCAAGGAAAAGATGGAGTATGGGGTGCAGTCACGCTTTCTCAACTGATGGATATGAATAGAACATCAAGAAACGGGTGATAGCCTTTTGTTTTGAGATAATTAATGTGTAACCTGACAAAACCTCAATATATCATGTATGTATTGGCAAAACTGTTAAACTTTTATGATTAGCCACCAAAATATCATAGATGACTGCGGGCACTATAGTTTATCACTAAATTGTTTCTTATTTTCAATGGAAAATTATATTTATAATATAACAGTTCTTATGTTAATGTAATATTGATATAATGGTATGGGTGTTGAACTGTTGGTTAAGCACTTTGAGCTTCATTTTCTCCATTTATCCCTTCTCACTGAAATCTGGAGCACAGGCTTACTAGTTTTGCAAGGGCGTTTATGATATTTTGTTGTTGGTTTGAAGAGTTATCCATGATATTATATGTTTTGCAGGGATACAGGTGATATTTTTGAGGTTTTTCATTTCTCGCTTTTGATTCTTTTGGTTCATTTGGTTGATAAATTTTGTAGAGAACTGATCATACTATGTAAATTGTTTAAAAAAAAATGTTGGCATTATCTAATATAGGTAATTGATGAGATTATTTATAGTCATTGCTTAAACGGGATTATGAATTTGGATTTGCTAGAATAAGGGGAGTTAGGCTGGGGTGCTATGGATAGCATAGTGGCCTCTATGCTACGGCTCAATATTCGAGTTTTCAAAATCCAAACGGTCGATCCGAACCGTTCATCTTATTCTCCATATTAATATATGCTTGGAGACCAAATTTTATAATTTTTTGAATTTTTTTACTATTTATTAAGCCACTTTGAAAATCGCTAATCCAACGGTTCTACTGTTTTGTGCAGCCACCGTTGGATCAACAATTTTGTAAAATACTTAATAAATAGTAAAAAAATTCAGAAAAATGTAAAATTTGGTCTCCAAGCAGATATTAATATGGAGAATAAGATGAACGGTTCGGATCGACCGTTTGGATTTTGAAAACTCGAATATTGAGCCGTAGCATAGAGGCCACTATGCTATCCATAGCACCCCAGCCTAACTCGAATAAGGGCCTGTTCAGATGTCTTGTTTTTTGGTGGGAACGGGTGAGTTTCAAGGGAACTGGGATTATATTTATTTACTACATCTAGGGGTGAAAACGGAGCCGGATTATCCGGCGGATATCCGCTCCGTATCTGGGAATTATCCGAATTCGGATAATCCGGATTCGGATAATTCCCGGATTCGGATTCGGATAATTATCGAAAATTCATAGAAGATCCGGATTCGGATACGGAGTCTTAAACAGAGTGGATATCCGGATTATCCGGATTCGGATAGTTTGGTCGGACCCATATAAAAGAGAAATTAAAATTTGCTATAAGGTGGGATTTGAACCCATGTCCTTCCATCTCAAGGTCTTTGGACTAAGTTTCAAATCACTAGACCACAACATCTTTTGTTATCATTCATTTATTTGATATATATATTATATGAATAGATTATCTCTCATCTCTTATAAGTTCATTAATATTTATATTTAATGTTTTAATTAATATTTGTATCTTAGAAGTTCATATATCTTAATTATCCGATCATTATTTATTTTATATCCGTATTCGAATCTGTATCCGTGGACTATCCGTTTCGTATCCATATCCGTTTAAGGCAAATTTGGTTTTGAATTTTGATATCCGTTTATCATCCGTATTCGTATCTGCTCATTATTCGACGGATGCGGATATGGATATGATATCAGCATTATCCGCTCCATATCCGCTCTGTTTTCACCCCTAACTACATCCGTTCGGATGGTTGGTTTATTCCCAATCCGTTCCTATTATTTTCCCCGCATCTTCCCTATACAGCGTAAATTGATGGGAAAATAAAAATTCTGTCGGACTCCATTTTGATATTCCCAATCGTGACCTGTTGCTACTTTTTCTCTCTCCTCATTGCCTTTTCTAGTTTTCTTCAATCGTGAGAAGGTACAAATATTCATTGATTTCATTTATCATTAACCCCAACGAGTTTCTTCACTAATTAAATTATTTTGCTCCTCTTGAACTTGCTTTTTATTCAATTGGAAACTGATTTTATCTAAGAAATACCAATTTACATATTGAAAACTGAGAACTTGCTTTTTCAGCGGCTTATAGTTCTAAAGGTGACATTTTTATTAGAGATCAGTAATTTTAATGAGATGAGCTTTACTGAGATTGCTTTGCTAGAAAAAATGATCTGAGGTGAAAAGAAACCTGTAAATTTTCGAGTCTACTCTTTCAGCAGTACAAAGTTATTAATAATTTGGTAAACACTAGAAATTATGGTAATAATAAACTATAGACTCTTTCAGCAGTACAAAGTTATTAATAATTTGGTAAACACTAGAAATTATGGTAATGATAAACTGGTCATGGCGGCTTCTTTGGAGATTGTAACAAATAATATTGATAATCGTGATCATAGTAAATAATATTGATAATTGTGATGATTTCGAAGATGATTATAAATTTATAATGTTTACTTTGGCAGCAAAATCTATTTTTCTGGTAAACTAGGAAGATCATGAAATGAAAGAATCCTAATTTATGCTTGAACGGAGGCAGTAATTGATGAGTTGAGACAAGCAATTCTATCTAGCTTTAATTGCATTAGCTTGTTTCGTAGTCGTTAGGGATTGAGGGCTGGTACTGGTCCTGGTACTGTACCAAGTCACTCCAGGTTCTAGTAAATCATTAGGGATTGAGGGCTGGTACCGGTACTGTACCAAATCATTAGGGATTGAGGACTGGTACCGGTATTGTACCAAGTCACTCCTGGTTAGTTTTATATGTTCATGGAGAATGCAATTGTCTGGAATCCCTCTACAATTCACTGCACCGCCAGAACTGGAGATGGGTTCAGATCCATTACAGTACTCTACCGTATTGGTACCAGGTGGTACAAACATGAACTTCACAAGACAGTTCAAACAATGACCTCAGTATGGTTAATACTTTATAATGTACAAATTTCTTTGATTTACTTGAAGACAGTACAAACGATAAGCTTTTGTGTATTTTTTTTTTTTTCTGTAGGCAAACCTGGAACAAAGCAGGAACAATGCTATAATATACCAAGAGTTTGTAGCAAAAAAGAACCTAATGATAAACCTTTATGTCAAAACTAAAAAAAAGGTCTAATTAGTGTTTCTTTGCTTTTTTTTCTTTAACAAAAATCAACTAAATTTTTTTAGTGATATTGGAACCGATAAAAGATTGCGAAATTTAGCTTAATTCTTGAATGATTTGGTAAGGTTTATCTGGTTTTGCTGTACCAGACTCAACCGAAATTATTTAGTCTCATTAGTGTTTCATATGGTCTTTTAGATTTGAAAATAATTTTTTTCTTACTTACAATTATGATTTGACCATTTCTAAAAGAAGTTTTTTTATTTCTTTTTGCAGGAAGGATATTGCTAATTTTAGAGGATATATCAATACCAATGTACCATACCAGCCGGTACAGCACCAATGTTTAGCACTGGGAACACCTTGCTGTGAAATTGGAATAATATGTTATATCAATGAAGAACTACTATATTTCATTTTTTTTTTCCTTTTCATACAATATAGTATGTTTATTGTTCTAAGTATGAAAGGACTGTAACTTCTTATTAATCCGTTTAAAATGTGTCTTATTCTTAGTAGTTTAATTTAATAAGAGTATTTTCTTAGTAGGTTAAATTAATAAGAATATAATCCCATGTACCCTCTAAAACATTGTTATTATTGAATGCCTTCTGCAACTACTCAATTTCTATAGTTCTTTTTTTTTTCCCTTTTCATACAATATAGTATAATTATTCTCTTTTCTATTTTCCCAACTACTCAATTTCCATAAATACAACAGAGTATTGAATGCAAAGCATGTTCCATATTATCAAATACTTCTTATTTAATTATAAAAAATATCTATATTTTATAAAATAATATTATAAGAAATTTTATGTTATTATTTAATCTATTTATTTAATTGTATTATTGATAATTTATTAATAAATAAAATTGTATAATATCACACAATATAGAAAGAAAAATAACATTTTTCATAACTAATTTCACGGTACAACCGAATACTCAATTTAGCACATTCCCATAATCAATCCTCTGTGTACCCATACCTGTGGGTTCCTCCATTTTCAAAAGTGAGTTCCCACTCTCGTCAAATCATATCCCGTGTAATCCCGTAACATCCAAATAGGCCCTAAATTTACATTTAGTTTAAAAAGATTGCACATGCTAAAGAATAAAATCATTTTTATTTCAAACAAAGGAATCGGATACATGCAAAGGGATCGGATACGGATCGCATAATGGTAAAACCATATCCATTTTTATTTTTTTTGGATACGGATACCGATCAGATATTAAATAGATACAAATACAGATATTCGCTTTTTATAATAATGAATAACATAATTTTTTTCATAATATATATTAAACTAATAGTATATATCTATATTCAGATATGAATAGTTAATATTTAAAATCATATTTGTATCTATATCCGCATGGATATTCGTATCTAATTTTTTGATACAAACTCAGATACAGTCGGATAATATCTGACCCGTTTGCACCCATTGTGACATCTCTTGGAAGTCAAACAAACAATAATTAGGCATGCAGCTAACGTGAGACATTTAACAGTTTAACCAAACTAACAAAAGAATGAAATTGATTTGAAAACAAACGAATGAAATCTGCATCAATTGCTTTGTGAAAGCGAAACACAGTTAAACCAAGACAAAAAGAAAAAAAAACAACAAATATCATTTCAGCATTCATTCCGCTATGGAAAAGGTACATTTAACAGTGCCCCCCTGAATTGATATGTGACTCTTAAATTGAGAAAATAAACCTGACTTGCGCTCGGTTCGATCATTGAACTGGTGGCCCGTTGAGGGCCATGATATCAGATGTGAAACCTGGTTTTGTTATAACTAAGGTTGTAAATAGTGCTTATCGCGTCATAGCGGGAAGTCTAAAAAAAAACTATAGCGAATAGCGTCGTTATAGCAAAAGCTATGCTACATAGCGTTTTTTTTATTTTTATAAAAATTATATCATATATTTGTACTAAATATCAACACTATCTAAGTCTCATAGAACAATAAATAACATCAAATTGATTAAAAAATTATAATATTCATATTGAACCAATACAAAATCCAAATTGCGACTCAAAATATCCATAGTGATACTAATATCATAAACTATCGATATTTTTCTATTCAAAATATATTCAGTATCATGACATAATCTATCTTTTTTCTATTAAAATTTTAAAATAACCTAGATATCACGGCATAATTAATTATCTTAATCTATTCAAAATATTCAAACTAGCATATAGTAAGTATCATTTTGTTACTTCAAGAAATATCTTAATATATTCAATTTGAGCCTTTATTTAAAGCCCATATAAATTGAAAAAAAAAAAAAAAACTCATGTTGCATAGCGCGCTGTAGCTTCCTTATTTGATTTCGTTTGATGGATCTCTCATTTAATAATTAATAGTTTACTATAAAACTTAATACGTCAATTGCAAAAAAAAAAATCACGGTTAAAATCCAATATGAGCCTTTATTTAAAACCCATATAAATTGAAAAGAAAAAAGAAAAAACAGCTCATGTTGCATAGCGCGCGCTATTTGCGCTACACGCTATGCGCTATAGCGGACCGCTATTACCGCTATAGCGGCCGTAGCTCAAATAGCGTGTTTTAATACCATAGCGTAGCGTTTAGGGTCCAAAAATGCTATAGCGACGCTATAGCGCACTATTTAGAACACTAGTTATAACCATGGTTTGTAAAATTAGAATTGGAATCAGTCAATTAAAATAGGTTGGTTAAATCCTTTTTATTTTTACTTGGCAGAAATTTATTTTGTACTAAAAAAAATAAAATTTATTTTGTAACTTATTGATCCACATAAAAATAAAATTAAAATGTGATAATTTTCTATGAGCACATAGAGAAAATAATATAGATCACATCTAACGGTTTTATTTTGACTTTTAAGTTTTAAATATTGAGTTATTAAAGTTTTTTAAAAATGGAGGCATAGTGGAGGCACAAAAGATGGAGACATTTGAACCCTCCTCTTAGACAATTTATGTATTTAATATGATGTGGTCCATCAATGTATAGAACAATTTAGGCATATTTCAAATTATTGACGAACTGATTATGAAATTTGCAATTTAGAAAAACACCTTTTCATATATCAGAAAACTGCCTTTTTCAGAGGACTGTGCAGTCCACACGGCTAACGATGCGGTCACATGGCTTTCGATGCGACAACACGTCTTTTGATGCGATGACACATTATACATTTTTCAAATTGACAAATAACCATAAAGGTTATATATACAAACGATTTTTTTTCCTTTGCAATTATGCAACTAACGTCAATTTTTTTTTTCCAATTTAACGTTTGTTAGTTTTGCATATTTTTGGTATAATTTGTGCTATTGATTCTAAGTAAAACCAAGCGAATTTGTAAATATGAAATTTCAATAAATTTTTAAGATTTTGGTCAAAATTTAGGAGATGATTTTCAACGAGGGTTCAAATGACTCAACTTCTATGTCTCAAATTCTCAATCATGTCTTCACTTTTTACCTTTTTTATAATAATTTTTTACAAACTTATATGCTAAAATATAACTGTTAGATGTGATAAATATTATATTTTCTACAAGTAAAAAAAAAATGTTTTTAAATAAAATATTTGTTTGAAAAATCAATGTTCAAAAATTATTTATATAAGAGGAATAAATATACTTTTGTAAATTATTTTTGCAAAATTATATATTTTCGATAAAATTAAAGCAAACTTGAAATACCATAAATATTTTATCTGTGCTTAAAAAATGACATGAACTATATTTAACGGTTATATTTTGATATTTAAGTTATTTAAGTTATATAAATAAAAGAATAATGAAAATAATAAAAGGGAAGACTGTTGAACCCTCTTATTTTTAATTATAGTAAGTGATCCATAAGTTTTTTGAAAACTAAACAAGGTCGGTTCAGGTAAAGCGAACCAGTCGGCCCCACAGGTCAGAAATCCGCATCCTCTGAGATATCTCAAGCTTTGCGTGACTTTTTGGAATCTCTCAACCGTTTAAATAGTTTTATACGAATCTCAAAGCAAAAATAATACTGGCCCCTACGCTATCCCCGAATAGGCACCGGACACATCGGTCACGCAAAAATTGAGATATCTCAGAGGATACGCACTCCACAGGTCAGTGGGTGTAAATTATCTTCTCATCGTCAAAACCTGAATCCGTGCACCAGATGTTTCGCAATCCCGCTAATGGTCTGGTCAATGAGAGAATTCGTTTGACTCTTTTCGTACTGTATTAATTAGGAGTACTTACTGTGGGTAGGGGTGCAAGCGGATCGGATACGGATCGGATAGTGGTAAAATCATATCATATCTATTTTTATTTTTTGGATATTAGATGGATACGGATACGGATATCCGCTTTTTATAATAGTGAATAATATAATTTCTTTTCATAATTTATATTAAATTATATAATATATATCTACTATTCGGATACGGATAATTAAAATTTAAAATTATATCCGTATCGATATCCGCACGGATATTCGGATTTTGGATATCCATATTAAATTTTTGAATACTTAGTCAGATACAGTTGGATAATATCCAACCCGTTTGCACCCTAACTGTGGGTCGCATGTCAGTAATTTCCGGTCTAGGTTGCAGAACCGAACCGGTTTAAGTCCTAACACGGTATTTTTATCTCTCATCTTCAGATCTTCTCCATGTTACCCAAATAAAACACTTCCAAGCAATTTACATTCCACGATTAGAATTTACGTCCTTTTACAAATAATTAATTAACGACGGTATCGAAACTATCGAAAACTGCGCTATTTTGCTTTTGGCACCTCGAAGTGAAAGTGCGTATATAATTACGTGTGACGAAGTATGTTGTGAATAGTGTCGTTGCTTTTAAGGCTCAGCTTGCTATTATTGTTTTCCCTTTTTTATTTATATTTATTTCTTGATTAGAAGAAGAAACCACATAAGCAAAGCTCCTCTCTTTCGAGTCCTGACTTGAGAGAGTAAGAATTAGAGAGGCCTCTGCATCTCTCTCATTCTCTCCAGTAGAAGCAAATATACATTTTCATATTAGCCCCTTAATTTAGTTTTATTAATTTGATCGATAATCAGCCATGGCGAGCCCCTTATCGAAGAAGCCAAAGCTGAACGCGCCAGCGTCGGAGCAGTCGCCCGTACGACATGCCAATGGTGATCGCTTGGCGAGCCAACAAGCGCGTGATGAGGCATGCGAGGAGGAGCAGGGGCTTATGGCTTTGGTCGAGCATCGAGGCAAGGAGGTGGTAACAATCAAACAGAAGCTAGCTCACTATCAATCAATGGTAAATTTTGATTAGTCGACCATTAATTTGATTTAGCAACCTCTCGTTTTGACATGCACCCCTAAATTCAGTTCCTATGTCTACTATTGACCATGCTCACTTGATAAATAAGCTCGAAAGGTATTACCTTTTTTTTCCCCTTCTTAATGAAATTGGATTGTCTTAGGTATTAATAGCGTCTATGTGAGGGGGATATGCAAAATTGATTGAATATTACCATGGAATTAGGGATCAGTAATTTTTGGGTGGTACTATGCAAGTTAAAGGAGCTTGCTTGTGGAACCTATACCAATTAATTTTATTCATTACTGTGTTGATTCAGTGCTTTTTTCCTTAGGTATTATTTAAATGGCAATCACATAACATATTCTGAGAAGATTCATAGGAAATGAAAATTGTTGCTGTGGCTGGGTAAGCAACCATTAAAGATAAAATTTAATTAACATAACTTTCTAAACATGCATATTCACTGTTTTCGTGTATCTGACAATAATGTCTTCCCGTAAATTTACTGCATATCAGTCCAGCACGGTACTGCATTGTGCTCAATTTTTTTTGCTTTAATTTATTGAAACAACTGCCATTATTTGAATGTTGAATATTTTCCAAATTTTCCAGTTGGAAGAGGCTGAGAAGAGACTCAGCGAGTCTAAATCCAAGCTCTCTCTTTTCAAATCCAGAAATAAATACCAAAACCAATCAAACTCAAATTCAAATTTAAAATCGAGGTCGCAGCCTGTTGTCCCTGTCAATGCTTCTAAGGCCAATCCACACCACCCTTCTTCATCCTCTTCAGGGCAATCCAATTCAGCGGACGCAATGAGCGAGAAGAGAAAACAAGAGAAACAACCAAAGAGAAAAATAGGTGAACAAAAATGACGTAATTTCTTAAGTTTTGGGCGTTGATATTTATGAGAAGATTCATTGTGAAACTTTTGTATACTACCCGACAAATTTTGGATATTGGAGCGTATTGTATGTTGTCCTGTATGCTTTAAATTTTAATATTTGCCCTTGTCATTTTGCTGTTTAGTAAAAAGCAAGGTAATGGATGTAAATTTAATAATTGAAGCTATTGCACATACATCTTACTGTTGGAAATTTGTGCATGATCGTTCTTCTGTGTAGATTTAGTACATGCAAATTGTGTCATTAAAAGTTAATTCCTGTACATTTTGTTAAGAAGCTAGTGCATATATTTGTGTCTTTAAATTATTCATTTGCATTTTAATAGTGCTTGCACATGTTGTCATACCTTTTTTTTCTGCTAACACTAGCTGTGCATTCTTTCTTTCATAGCATTTAATGTTGTAATGTACTACTTTTAACATTATTAATATGAAAATCAAAATGGTAAGAGATAATGATGATTTTGTTGTGGTTGCACAGAGGAGAAGGAGCACCAGGATTTGATACCAAGTGTGAAGAGGTCTTCTAAACCGATCATACTTGAGTTTGGAAACACTATTATTATTCCCAGTGATCATAAAAGGAAGATGAGGTGTCTTGAACTGTGCCCCACCAATGATAATCTCTTTGTTACCAGGTGTGCCCCTTTCCCGTTTGCAAAGGGTCAAACTTAGATGTGTAGCTTCACAAAAATTGAGATATCCTATATAACCCCACAAAATATCAGAAATGCTCATAATATTTTACAAAGATTGGCATTTGTTCAACTCAACATTCTCATTTACTTCAAAAATGTCATTTATACTCACCCTTCATCACTGATATGACTAAAATAATGAGAAAGGAGTTGGGTAATGTGGAAATCTAAAAGCATGTAGCAGAGGCGTGTAGGTGTGCATTATTGTGTTTACAATACTATATGGGCTTTTGAGATAAGGGAAATAATACCCTTATTTATGTTCTTCGTCGGAATGATTTTGTACATATCTGATAAGATTTTTGTTGTTTTGATTTGCAGTGCATTAGATGGGCTGATAAAATTTTGGCAAGTTAATGCTAAAATGTAAGGTTCTTATTTTACTTCTTTAATCGTGTTCTCTTTTTAACTTTCTTTCTAGAACTCTGCAGTCAAGATAACATAAAGGCCACCTCATCCTTTATGAGAACTAAACATTTTGTATTGAGTAAGGCTATGGTACAATGCATAGCGCTTTCGAAGTTCAAATAGTCGATATGAACCGATCAACATGATCTCCATATGAAAATGTACTTGAAGACTAGATTTTACATTATTTTTTAGAATTTTTTACTATTTTTTTTTTGGATAGGTAGAAATCACTACTTTTAAATGGTCTGGAATTTTTAGATCAAGTGATTTTCTACCTATCTATACAATAGAATTTTTTTTTGTAAAATAATGTAAAATTAGATTTACAAGTGCATTTTCATATGGAGATCATGTTGAACGGTTCTGAAAAGGGAGAGATTGATCCATAGTATGGAGCAAATTTGGGTTATGCATAGTACCATAGCCTCACTCTTTTGTATTATCAATTATTGTATATCAATGACAATATAATTTTCTTTTGTGTATGTAAAATGACAGGCCGTCTGCTTCATTACTTAGCACAACAGATTGTCTATCGCCAAAACATAGGCGATGGCCTGAAGACATTGCATGGCATCCAGATGGAGACACTATTGTTTCTGTCTATAGTGGTGATGCCGGTGACTGTCAGATCTCCATTTTAGATCTCAACAAGAGCAACGAAGTAAGTAGGCATGTACAAATTGCGTCTTCTTTTGCAGTGCATGCTGCATTTCTTGAGCTAACATTACTAGTGTGTCAATGAGAAAATGGTTATTTTAGGGTTTGTATATTTCTTCATGTGATGTCCTGATGAGCATATCAATAGTATTTGGTGTAATATTAATGGGTTACTTAAAACGTCATGCATATCTTCATTTCCTTGCGAGGGTAGAATTTTAATTAGGCATATAGCATATTGAGTTGGCTTATTGTGCTTTGGGAATTAAAGAGGATGTTTTAATTCGCACCAATATTTTGCGATAAAGTTCAAATAGTTGATCCAAACCATTCCGCATGATCTCCATATTAACATGTGTTTGGAGATCAATTTTTTTTTTACTATTTTTGTTATGAGTAGAAAATAACCGTTTTTCAGAAAACTCGGGACCATAAAAAAACAATGTTTTTCTACCTATCTAAAGAAATAGTAAGAAGTTTAAAAAAAAT
Organism: Carex rostrata; assembly: GCF_964058835.1. Lineage (NCBI taxonomy): Eukaryota > Viridiplantae > Streptophyta > Magnoliopsida > Poales > Cyperaceae > Carex > Carex rostrata. The sequence continues at coordinate 6,311,134 of NC_135930.1, read as the reverse complement.
GTAAAAGTTGGTCACCAAGCACGTTTTAATATGGAGATCATGTTGAACGGTTCGGATCGACTGTTTGGACTTTTAAATCGCAAAATATGGGTGCGAATTAAAACAGCCTCTTTAATTTCCAAAGTACAATATCCCAACACTAACATATTGGTATAAAAACTGAAGATCCATAACAAAATCTTACTCTTTTGTACTTTGACTTCAATGGCATTCGCCGGAATGTAGATTTTCTGTACCTTGACTTCTTGCTGTTTAAGAGAGTTATATTGTAATGAAAAGGTGGGTTTCATCACAGTTCAAACAATTGACCTATGCAGGGAAAATTCCACATGTGCATTATTCTTCTTTCCTAATTTATTTCAAAAAAGAAGAAAGAGAAACCATTATAAAACCATTGATAACTAGATCAATTTCTCCTGGTATGTTTGACTCGATTAATAGACCAACAACAGCAAAGAAAGGGTAGTTTGGAATTCTGTTAAAATAAATAAATAACTATGGTTGTTTCTGATGTTTTACAATTTTTCTGTATTTCTTTAGTTTCAATATCTTGTCCATGGTACTTCTTGTTTTGCATTATATATTGTGGTTTTTAAAGGTAAACATGATACTTAACATAATTATACTTACCTAATTGTAAAATTTATGTTTAAGAAACCTAAGTTGTGATTGTATCTTAATTTCCAGAATCAGAAAAAAGTCTCTTACTTAGAAGCAAAGCCACACAACAAGGGTCTAATAAACAGCGTTACCTTCACACCATGGGAGGACAACATTTGCTTCCTGACGGGTGGGTCTGACCACTCGGTCATACTATGGCGTGAAGAAGAAGGTGATGGCAATTTTTCATACAAGCACAAGTCAGTGCATCGCGACATGCACTCGTCAGCTGTCATGGGTTTATCTGCGCTGAAACACAAAAAGATCGTCTTGTCAGTTGGTGCTGATAAAAGAATAATTGGGTTTGATTTGCTGGCCGGTCGATCAGATTTTAGGCACCAAATTGAGTACAAGTGCATGAGCGTGCTTCCAAACCCATGTGATTTCAACTTGTACTTGGTCCAGTCAGGGTAAGTTGATTTTATTATTTTCCTTGTGATTTTGAGTTGAGTGAGGCTATGGCAATATGCATATTATAAAACTGCCCACGCTATGGGCTCATATCTTTGTTTTTAATGTTCAAACTGTCGATCCGAACCATTCAACATGATCTTCATATGAAAATGTACTTGCATATTAAATTTTATATTGTTAGAATTTTTTACTATTTTTGTAGATAGGTAGAAAATCACTTGATTTGAAAATTCTGGACCATCCAAAAGCAGAGATTTTCTACCTATCTAAAAAAATAGTAAACAAATTCTAAAATATTTAAAATTTGCTCTACAAGTACATTTTGATATGAATATTATGTTCAACATTCCGATCGCTTGTTTGAATTTTGAAAATAGAGATATGGATCCATAGCACAGGTTGATCCATAATATGCAAATAATGTGATCATCGTATATGGTTACCAGGTGTAATTTGCTAACAATGTCATTGTTTTGCTTATTGTGAAATCTGGATAATGTTCGTGTGCAATACTTCAGAATATGACGCTTTGCTAAGAACATGAAATTATCAAGCACACCATTCTAACACAGTAAATTTTATCATCAATGATGCTTCTTGTCCTAAGTTACTTCAAGAAATACTGAGACTACCCTTTCGTTGTCTTTCGTTTATCTAGTGAGAACTGGTTGAGAGGTTAAACACCTTTGGCATCCTTTAATGAAAGGGCAAAGGAAGGGAATGAATACATCTGATTATATTACACATGTATACAAAATTTTCATTTTGCAGCGGTATAAACATGAATTTTGTTGAAATTTGATACAATCATACATGCCAGCAGATCTGGTGCTTAATGTTAATAATAATATGATCATGTGGTTGTTGGAACAGTGCACCTGGGCAACAACTGGGCCTGTATGATTTGAGGTTGAGGCGCACTGAGATTCACTCGTTTGGATGGAAGCAAGTGAGCAGCGACTCACAGTCGGCTCTGATCAACCAATCATGGTCACCTGATGGTTGGCATCTCTCCTCTGGTACCACTGATCCAAAAATCCACATCTTTGATATCAGGTATCCATTCTTTAATGATTGAGTGAGGCTATGGTACTATGCATAGCGCACTTTGGTCCATACTATGGATGCATATTTTCATTTTTAAAGTCCAAACACTCGATCCGTTCTGCTCAACATGATATCCATACGAAAATGTGCTTGGATGCCAAATTTTACATTTTTTAGAATTTTTTGTACTATTTTTTTTAATAGGTACAAAATCACTTCATCTAAATATTCTTGACCATTTGAAAGTAGTGATTTTTTACCCATGTAAAAAAATAGTAAACAAATTCTAAAAAATGTAAAATTTGGTCTTTAAGTACATTTTCAGATGGACATCATGATGAACGGTTTGGATCAACTATTTAGACTTTGAAAATAAAGATATGGATCCATAGTACGGACCAAAGTGCACTATACATAGTACCGTAGCCTCATTCTTTATTTTTTGCTTTAGCAATGGGCCCAGAATGCAAAAGTGTCAAATGTGATGCTTGGGTTGCAGCTTGAATATGTTTTACTCTTCGTTCAATATCTGTAGATTTTGGGTTAATTGAAAGGCTTAGATTTCCACTTTGATAAAAATTAGAAATTAAGAACTGAACTGGTCAGATTGGATTATAACCCTTGATCCTTGACCTGTTGGATCGGTCAAATCTAGGTGGAGTTGACTTGTCAAATCCCATTCAGCAGTTGCCAATATGCTCAGGTAGTACCAATATCTTTCCATCTCGTGAAAAATATCCTGCAAAACCCTAATTTTTCTAGGCTTATTATTATTTTTCTTACTTTTTTCTTTTTAATTGATGTGTGTTTGCTGCTTTTGACAATATAATTTCTGTGACAGGTATCAAGGGCGTGGGCCGTCTCAGTCAGTACAGGCGCACCAGAAGAGAGTATTTAAGGCCATGTGGCACCAGTCGCTTCCTGTACTCTCCTCCATATCTTCTGATCTTAATATTGGCTTGCATAAAGTATACTAAATTAAATTTTCATGTCTGCGTGCCTCCGATGTAGTCTGGTAAGTTTAGTGCAGTGTAAATTATGGATCTGAGCTCAAAGGATAGTTGTAGAATGAAAACCTGACAATCAGGTTTTTTGTTTTGCTATAGAGATGTTAAGGATTAATACTGTTTAATTGACTAGTTAGTTAAACAGAGAAAACAAAATTTTGGACAAGTTGTGAAAAAGAAATTTGACATTGTGCATCTGATATTTGTTCTAGACCTTAATCTGGTGTGGTATGAACTGACAAATTGTACATTCGCTATGGTTGAGTTGCGGTTTTTCATATGCAAAAATCAAATAATAAATACATCTATAAGGACTAATACTTAGTTACCACTTACCAGTAATATGAAGGCAGTAGATATAAAGTTGTAGCCTTGCCTCGTATTCATTTTGAAGCGGAAAATGCAATGTTTGTTAGAGTGATCATAGTTTCCATTGAAATTTCATGGGCTAAGCATTGGTAATAGTGGGAGAGAGAATAAAGATAATTTTGAGGGCCGTAGGTCTCTTGACAAACGTAACTTTAGTAAAGAAGGAAAACTAAAATCTCAAAATCTCTTACTTCTAGAATAGAAAGAATCAAAGAAAAATACGAAAACAGAAATATACTCTTCTAATTGCAACCTAAGGTATCCCAATATAGAATGACAGGATTGCGTCCGTTTCATGCAATCTGGTTATGCTGCTATTTATTTTTTTTTACTTTTCTAATAACAATTCGTTTTTTTAGCTCAACATCACAAACTGCAGTTGCAAATTTTGTAACTGATTTACTGTGGATTTTGGCAAAAGGACATGGAATGGCTCAACGGCACGGGATGTGCTGTGAATCGTGATTTTCGGATATTTTGTGGAAAAATCTAAAAGTCTGAAGCAAATTTAGACCCAAATTCTGAGCACGCTAAATTGTTTCCTGTCTGTGTATTCAAGGTTTCTTTGCCGTTTTTTCTTGAATTTTTCAGGATTTTCATCTAATTGAAAATACAAATATTAATAAAAAAAAATTCTGCTATTTAAATTTCACAGATATTGTTCCAAAGTTTGAGAATATTTCCTTTTTTTAGTACTTTTCATGCACATTTTCCATAATGTTCCATATTTAATTTAATTTTAGCCATTAAAAATGTATACATGGATAAATAGATAATATTTCTAGTTTAGACCCGACACGACACGATCGTACACTTCTTGATGTGTCTGAATGTAGGGGTGCAAATTGATCGGATACTGATTGGATAGTGGTAAAATCATATCCGTGTCTGTTTTTAAATTTTTGATACAAATATTAGACGGATACATACGGAACCCGTTAGTTCTTCCAATTCCGTTCCGAAGCATTGAAGCATCATACCAAAGCATCTGTTTCGAATCCGCTCCAAATTCGACTCAAATCCGAATTCGAATAAATGGATCCGGATTGAATAACGGATATCCGTAGATATATACATACAAGATATATATTTTCATAATATATACTAAAATATGTGGTATATATCTACTATTTGGATACAGTTAATTAAAATTTAAAATTATATCCGTATCCGCACGGATATTCAGATATCATATATCTATATCTAATTTTCGGATACGAACAGATATCATCCGACCCGTTTGCACCCCTATCTGAATGGCATATGCTATCCTTGTATGCACCCGTTTATAACTCCTTGAATTTTTCAAACAACACGAAACAGCATAACACGTCGAGCTGACCGAGCATGGTCGGGTTTATTAACAAATTAAAACAAAATATTTTATTTATAGGCTATATAAACTGCTAGGATGAATAACCGATAATTAATTTTGTGGGCTTGACCATAACAAGAAAATATGCTTTCCATTCAGCTCTTCCCTTCCATATAAATTCGGATCTCTGAAGTAATTCATAGTTTGAGTTTGTATACGGACCGTTTGATCAGTTTTGGCACGAAATATTAATGAATCTCTCAGATTTTAACTTGAATCGAATTGACACAAATTCTAATCCAATAATCCGGATTCAACCCAAGGAGATCGGGAAATTAATGAATCTGCTGTTATTCCAAAGAAATAATAGGAACCTGTTATTCTGATTCCAACCTTTGATCTTCGTTGAGAGTTCCGTATGAAAAAAAAAATTTATTAAGATTCTCGTATGAAAAAATTTAAACGGTTGAGATCGGAATAATAGATTCCTGTGATTTATTTCCAGGAGATCCGGACTCTTACGAGATACCTTAGGCCTAGTGAATTGTGATCTTCCTCTTTCATCGTTTTGGGCTTTGATCTAATATGAAATATCCAACGATCCTCCTCCATTTCCTATATTGGGCTTTTAACGGGTTTCTTCTCCCTCCGCTTTTGTCTTCTTTTTAAATTACATCTTAGTTCTCCCTCGTTCCTTCACAAAAATCAGTTGAAATCCAGAAGTTTCGGAAGAAATAAATCAAAATTAACCGAGAAACTGCAGTCCGTAGTAACCGTCGGCTGTTGGAATGTGGGTCCCACATGCCAGGTGACAGCAAAGCATTCTCCTAGCGTGTGAATTGTGACCCCATGGAATTGTGGAAACTGACAACCCAGACCAATAACACCCTCACAACTCTTATCACTTCCTATCCAAAAATCCCAAGCAATAAATTAATAGAATTATAGAGATTATTATTATCATTAAATCATTAAATAAAACAGTAGCAAATCTTTTGATACCTTACCAGAGCGTTTGCCTCGTGTCTTAGTATCTCTCCATTCGCACGTAAAGTACATAACCCCTCGTCATAGCACGACGCGTACTATTTCTCCTCTCTCTCTCTCTCTCTCTCTCTCTCTCTTTCTCAGAGCGGAGCACAAAAGCAAGCAAAAGAGAGCGAGAGATTAACTTCTCATGGCTACTCAAGGTAAATTTGTACTATTTGCTTTCGTTCGTAGATCGTAGTAGTACCTGAGTAGTGAGAACTGAGAAGGAAGGGGAATGTTGAATTATGAGGTGCATGCACATGGTGTAGCTATTCAGGCAGCTAGCGGGTGACATGGATTCGGACACCATGAGTGTGGAGATACACCGGGAACCTGGTCAGGGTTCTATGTTAGATGAATTGAATCTTATTGTAGGTTGGATTATAGGAGACTTATTAGATATTTAAGCGAGAGGCTTTTTATATGTCAAAATTCAGAATAAGATTCCGTGAGCAATTAGTAGCGTAAGAATGTAAGCTACTACCGGTAAGTGAGTGGACAAGAATTTTGGAGAATTTCAGGATCGATATTTTATTTATGGAAATACTGCATTAACATTTTGATTATTTATTGCTTTTTTTATTTTTATTATTTAGATGAGACCAAGAGCTCGAAGCCCGAATCTACGTCAACTCAGCCACCAACAACCCGCCGGCCTGCCACATCAGCACAGGCTGCTGGATTGCCAAATCCTTTCGACTTTTCTGCCATGACAAGCATTCTCAGTGTATGCCAAATTTATTTGTATTTAATTATCATTTAATCTTCTTCAGTTGAGAAATACAATTTATCTAGCTTTCTTAAATTATTATTACATCCACAATGTCATTGTAGTAAATTCTGAATTCTGTCTCCACTAAACACTGATATCACTTCTGATTTAAGTTTATTTCGGGTTTTGTGTCCAAATTATTGTATTCAAGCAAAAATCAAGCTCTTAAATTATATTATTTGAAGCCTGAATATTTTATTGTTTATTTTAGTTTTTTTGTGTTTATATCGAGAAGGCACTACCCTCTTCCTCCAACTAATTACAATAGTTGATAATAACAAGAATAAAAGAATTGTAGTTAACAAACAATAATAAACAATTATGTTATATAATTTTAGATGGATTGAGTTGACCCAAATTTTATCCACTTGCATGGTACATCTTGTGAGGGCACATTTAATAATTAATTCAGTTTAACAATAAAAGAAACATAATAACTTAGATTAAGAAGCAACTTCAAAAAGTAGTTATTTTGTTCAATATACTGCAGGAGCCTTCAGTAAAAGAAATGGCAGAGCAGATAGCAAAGGATCCGGCATTTTCTCAGATGGCAGAGCAACTCCAGAAAAGCATGCAGATGCCATCCCAAGACGGTAGCGGGCCCGCTATGCCACAGCTGGACCCACAAAAGTACATGTCAACTATGCAACAACTCCTACAAAATCCCCAATTTGTTACAATGGCTGAACGTCTTGGTACTGCTCTCATGCAGGTAATTCATTATTGTTTGTGTTTTTCTAAAAAATTTTTGAAGGTCGTGTTTTTCTAAAATTAGTCGACAAGATAATTGATAGATGAGTAATTCTCTTGTAGATTCATAGCTGGATAGCAATTTTCTTCTAGAAAATCTTACTTAAAGATGGAAATAATTAAATTTTGCCTCCTAGATGTATCTTTAAAATAAAAAGTCGAACCATGCTCAGGCACATGCTTTTCCTATAAAAACCTTGTGTTTAAAATATCAGTTTTTTGCTTTCTTTAAAATTATTTTTGGGTTACACAAGAATATTCTTCCATGATGTTGCTTTATGTATCTGGCACACCTTGATGTTGATATAACACTTGTAGGTGTTTATATGGTGTTTATTAGATTGCATTAGAAAAATATGTGCGGCACAGTAGTGATGACATGGCATGTTTGGCATTTCTTTTGAACATGGCATGCTACATGGCAGTTTGGGTGATTATGCTTCACATGACAACTGCTATGTTAAGTGAAATCGGGTATTAATAATTAAGTTGAGTTGGCAGGTTGGAACTCAGGTGTCATTGGATTTGTGTTGTCGCATATTGTAAGTTGATAGGGTTCAAGTCAAATCAGTTTGAGTTTTGATTTAGTTAGAAGTTCAAAAAGCTTTGCTCACATCACAAAATTGCCATGTCTAAATCAGGCAACCTTGCCAATCCTTGTAGGGTGCAAGGCTGTAGAGGTTTGATCATATGATGAAATTCATGTTTTTATTTGTTTCATTTGTCGAAGAAGTTGAGAACAAGCGTTTAATGGAATTCATTGAGCGTAAGTAGGTTTCAGTTGGAAAAAAAAAATTTAGAGCTTATTGGGGCAGAGAAAGGGTTCATGATTCATAATTTTTTTTTTTTAGAATTGGTGTTCTTTTAAGTTCCCATTTCTTTTTTTTATTAAAGTTATTTCCCATTTCTTAAAATGAGTTCCGAATAATTTGATCTTTATGCATTTGACCAGAGAGACATAAAATTTGCAAATAAGCATGTTGAAAGTCTCTGATCTTTAGAATGCTATTTGTTAGATTAGTACCAATATAAAGATAAAAGAATATGTTGTTTTCCCATATTACTTTTTGTTGACCTGATAGGTTGAATCAATTTTCTTCTTAACTGTAGTCATGGCAGTTTTACATATAATAAAAGGAAAATTTTATAAATTGCAGGATCCTGCAATGTCTAGCATGGTAGATAATTTGACAAATCCGGCAAACAGACACCAGCTCGAAGAAAGGATGACCCACATGAAGGAGGATCCCGCACTCAAACCAATCCTTGATGAGATTGAAACTGGTGGTCCCGCCGCAATGATGAAGTAACTGCACATACCTTACTATAATTAACTCTGTATTATTACCATTTTATTTTAGATATAAGCTCTTAGTAATAATGATTGGTTGTACCAAATTCATTTTGCTCGCATTAAGCCTATTTGAAGTAAGGTCAGTTTTGTCCTTTTACTCCGTGCTCCATTTTGGGAGCTTGAAGTTATTATGCTATGGAAATGTCTGAAGTTTGCAGAAGAAAACACAAAATTTTGATAATTTATAGTGGTTTACATTACATTACAGTTACCTTCCCCTTTTTTGGACAAGTACTGTTAATAGAATGATTCTAGGGCGCTAGGCTATTAGAGCATATACATTAGTAAAATTAATAAGAAATTAAAAATAGCTATCAAGCACTAAATAGAAATTAAGTTAATTTTAATTTCTAGACCTCTACACTTGTACAATTAACTTCTAATTTCTTTTAGCGGCCACATCAGCAATTATTAATATGGAAGAGAGGACGAGAGCCAATAGAAACAGATAGAAAGCAATTTCTCTAAAAGAAACTTTATAAATTCGAAATACATCCCAAAAATTAGAATAGAAATGCCACACGTGCTTTTAGAAATAAAAAGGAAATCCCAATGCAGATGCTCTTAGATTTAACTTGATTTATTTTTGCTTGCAGGTACTGGAACAATCCTGAGGTGTTGCAAAAGATAGGGAAGGCGATGAATGTTGGTCCCACTGGAGTAGAGGGGAGTGATACCGCTGCATCTGGGACCGAGGAAGAAACTAATGAGGGGGAGGAGGAAGAAGGATATGAGGAAGAATCCCTGCTCCATCACGCTGCCAGTGTCGGTGATGTGGAGGTATCAATTCTGTAATTTATTTATTTTTTGGTGGAATTATTCAAAGATTTAAAAACAGCTTTACCGAGAAAAATGGTTATTTGAGATATTTTATTGCATGTATTACAGCCCCTAAATAGCTAGGTAATTTGACTGGCAAAATTGTCATTATTTAAGGGCAAATAAGTGATTGTCGTGAAATTTTATGTAGCATTGGATGTAATGCAATTAAAATTTGATCCGATTCCTAATGAAGATAGAAGACAGCGTTGAATTTTTAAATTAGAGAGTTAGTAAGGGATCAATGAATTTATTTTTTCTGTTTATCTTGATTTTTGTAAGGAACAAAAATTTCCATGCTCCATAAATAATACCAAAACTAGGCCTGGAAGAATAATAGCAACACTTCTGAATGCATATCTTCAGTCAACTTTTCTGCGAATGCATCCAAATTTTAGGCATAGTTTTGCTATTCTTTATAAAAAGTTGAACAGAAGAAAAAAATCATTTTGTTTCCTTATAAAGATCTGATTTCATTCCTTGAAGAAAGAAACATGCTATTTCTATATTCTTGAATTTGAGGACTAGTTTGGATATAAAATAGTACAATGATTCCAGTTTGCCCTTAGTTATTCTGGTTTTAACCTTGTATTGCAAATAATGGAAGTACAGGAAAGTTAACCAGTCACCTCTCAGGGGCAAAATTATCATGGATAAAGGGAAAGCCAGAGTTGTTATATTTTTACAATCTTAGTATTATATTATTATTACTTTTTTAAAGTAATTGGAAAATACCTGCTCATATTGCAGTAAACAAAGAAAAATATTTACAAGGTTAGTGTTACAACTTGCAAAGTTGTTTTGTTAGTTAGATGCAGTCTTGCAACTAGCCTCAGAAAATGGCGTTATTTTCTTTGTATTCTAATCGAGATTAATAAGCTTATTAATAAATAAATATAAGCAAACCAGTACATTATAACTTTGTCAACTATAGTGGTAACATATGTGATATTGGTATAAAATTTGCCCTTCAATATTATATCGCTAACAAAGTTTGCGCTAAAAAGGGAGCAGTGAAATGTTTTATAACATGGTGAGGGAGTGCTTTCTTGCTGATATTGTACAGAGATTTTAACTGTTACCAATTTAAGTTTAGGTTTAACTTTTGTATGTCTTCCTAAATTATATTCAGATATTAAAGAAGGCTCTGGAAGATGGGGCTGACAAGGATGAAGAGGATTCCGAGGGAAGAAGAGCTCTACATTTTGCATGTGGATATGGCGAGGTATAATTCATTTCAGTCATCTCATTTTGAAAATTATAGTTGATAACTGATAATTATGACCAATGTTTTCTGCTGACGAGCGATCAAAGAGAGTACAAAATATAAATCTTTGATCCTTACACAGAAGGACGATGCAATTAAATTGGTTATTATCGAAAATACTGATTGCGAAAAAAAGTAAATTTCTTTAGCAAAATCTACTTTTACCCCTTTTCCTTTTTTTTGAGTAGAATTACAGACAGATCCTTAAGCTGTGATTATTGTTAGTCAACATGAGTATCCTACTTGAAGGATTATGAAAATTGCGCCATACATAGCCAGGATGACCAGAACTTATTTCTTTTTTTATAATTGAAAGATGCCAGTAGGGACCACAGAGAAAATTAGCAATTTTAAGCACAGAGATGGTAACTCTGGAACTTGAGTCTACCAATTAAGCACCATATTATGTGATTTACTATTTACCATTTTCCTTAATTAATAACCAAGCACCCTTTCTTTTAGCTTCTTAATCTGTCCTCTTCACTTTACTGATGATGCCAAAACCAAAAGAAAGGAAACAAATAAACTAACAGTTAATATTTTCTGTGCCTTTTTTAGGTTAAATGTGCTCAAATTCTTCTGGAAGCAGGGGCTGCTGTTGATGCATTAGACAAGAACAAGAACACTGCCCTTCATTATGCTGCTGGTTATGGCCGCAAGGAGTGTGTTGCCATTCTCTTAGAACATGGAGCAGCTGTGTAAGTAAAATTAAAATTTAATGCATGGATCATTAGATAATTTGAAACCTATTTGAATTTTTCTTGTCTTATGCTTATGGGGGTTTGGACCTCATGGGAACTTGACTGATGCTCTGGAAAATATTCAAGAGCCTCATAATATATATTGTTACAATTAAGTGGTATAAATTGGCCATTTGTGTGAGGCTATGGTACTATGCATAGCGCGGATTGGTCCATACTATGAATCAATATATCTGTTTTTAAAGTGTAAACAGTCGATCCGAACCGTTCAACATGATCACCTTATGAAAATGTACTTATAAATCAAATATTACATTTTTTAGAATTTTCTTTACTATTTTATTATATAGGTAGAAAATCACTAGATCTAAAGATTCTAGACCATTCAAAAACAGTGATTTTCTATGTATCTATAAAAATTCTAAAAAATATAAAAATTGATTTACAAGTACATTTATTAAGGTGATCATGTTCAGATCGACTGTTTAAACTTTTAAAATAGTATTTATCCATAGTACGGATCAATCCGCGCTGTACATAGTACCATTGCCTCACTCTGGCCATTTCTTAACTACTACAAATGTTCTAATCAGTAATGATAGCTATTTTATGACTCCTTTTTTTGGTTCAATATAACATTACTTATAACTAATATTTTGTTTGTTGCAGCACTCTTCAAAATTTAGATGGAAAGACCCCAATTGATGTTGCAAAGCTGAACAGCCAGGCTGAAGTGCTCAAATTGCTTGAGAAAGATGCTTTTCTTTAAATCTGAATTTTCTCTGATTCTGAATATTTGCGTTGTTGTGGTGAAACAGTTTTTCCTGTTTCATCCTTTTATTATTATTCTAGCCTATATTACCGTTTGTAGGCATTTGAATTGAGTGTGATTAATTCTGAGAGCTTTCCCTTCTTGGGCATTAATAAAGGATTCTCTAATGAATTTTGAATATTTAGTTATTAATCCAGTAGTTATTCTGGGATGTCTGTTTTTTTTTTTTTTTTCTGAATCCAGTAGTCACATGAGAAGCATTAACCCCTTCTTGGCTTTATGGTAAAGATATTGACAGAGCTGGTTTGGCTTCATAAAGCGCACCAGTCATGTACTTTTTTTCATTTTGTCACTATTGATTGTGCGCCTTAAAGTCATAGTAGCTCTGTCAATATATTTACCCGGCTTAATCCTAGTTTAATAGGGAAGCCGTTTAGAGTGCAGCGAATCTGATCACATCATTCATACTAATGCACATTTTTTAAAAGCATGTCATATCGTATTACAATTACTTTGTCAATAGTTGCCATTAAGAGTGGCAAAATGCAAACCTCTAGCTATGATTTTCATATAAATTGTCCGGATTAAGCTTAACGAGGGTGTTCGCAATTTGGGCAGGCTTAAATTTTGAACTCCACTAAGAAAAATGTGTTTGGCTAGGGAAATTTAAGAAAGTGAGTCTTTAGCTTTCTTAAGAACTCAAGTACTTAAGTTATGTAGAATAGTGGCTTAAAAATTAGAATAAGTTTAAAAAAGTAGACAAAAGGAGATTTAAAAAAGTGATTTTAAGCTTTGTAAAGGAGCAAGTGTTTGCAAGCTTAAGACTCTCCCTCAAGAAATTCTGAGGATGTGCCGAACACTACCAATGTGAATTGAACTATCCAAATCAAATATTGTATCGAATTTGATCTAATGTCCAAACAAAAACCCAGTTCCTTCTATCTGTTGCCACACTGCCAAACCCGAAAGCGTCTCCGAGTGATGGATTCAGTAACTTTGTCAGGAGGCAAAGAAAAATCCCGAAACTTCTGGATTTAAGGTGCATATGCATTGGATATCCGTGCGAATGCGGATACAAATATAATTTTTATATATCATATAGTTTAATGAGGTGGGCTCAAATGCTCCATTACTTGCATATTTCAATTATGTTCTATATTTTTATCTCCAATTATAAAATCTAAACAGATAATTCGAACCGCTTAACATGATATCAACATTAAAATATGCTTGGAGACTAAATTTTATATTTTTTAGAATTCTTTTATTCTTATTTAATATCGAAACAAAATCATTATTTTTCAGAAAATTTTGGACCATCTAAAAACAATAATTTTGTAAATATCTTAAAAAATAATAAATTCCAAAAAAATAAAAAAATTGGTCTCCAAGCACATTTTAATGTGGATATCATATTGAGCGGTTCTGATCGTCTGTTTGAACTTTGGAATCGAAGATAAATATTATAAACTTTGATATTTTCTTATAATATTTATATTTTTTTAACAAATAATAATAATGAAAAATAGATATCCGATTCATATTGGTATTCGTCTAATATCTAATCCGTGTCCATATCCGTAAAATAAAAGCGGATATGAATATAATGTTACCACTATCTGATCGGATACGTTTGCACCTCTAATCTAGGTAGGATTTCTCCCGAGTTAGGTTGATACCAACTTAAACAAATGCGTATCCTCTGCATTAACTCAAAAGGAAATCTTTTGAGTTAATAAATCTCAACCGTTTGATTTCAAACGGAGCTAATTCGGTTCTTGCTTATAATATAAGGGGTCTTTCAATATTAGTGCAAATCTAGTTTGTACGAATCTTAAAATAGATCAGATGATTAAGATTCATTCACTCAAAAGATTCTCTGAATCTTTTGAGGTGATACAGATATATATATATATATATATATATATGCGAATTCAATGTAAACAGCCTGCTTAGGAAAAAAGAAACAATTTTTCTGGGCCGTCGATTAAAATTTATTGGGCCACGTCTGAAAGAGAACATGCCAATTTAGATTACTATTTCGAGTTTCAGAATCGTGTATTTGACTATATTGGTCCCTTAAAATAAATAAATAAATAATTGATTGCTTTTTTAGTTATACGGAGTATCACGGAATATTTCTATAAGTCAGTTATTTTTCTCCTTATTAGCTTTAGCATAAGACAAACTTGGACTTCATAGGGTTGAAAATCAGCTATATTTATTGAGTAGAACTAGGGTGTTCTTAAGCTCACCAAAGTGTTTGGTGAGCTTGACTCCAAAATCCATCAAATCGGTTTCAAATGACGAATCCGAACCGTTGGAACCCGCCTATTTTACGTGTGATGCGTCTACATGTGAAATTTTTAAACTTTCGAATTAGTTTAGTATAAAGTCAAGCGGTCAAAACATGTTCAAAAAATGAATGCACTAAAATTAATTTATTAACCTTCTAATTTTGACCAATTGACTTTATACTAAACTAATTCGAAAGTTAAAAATTTTCACATGTAGACGCATCACACGTAAAATAAACGGGTTCCAACGGTTCAGATTCGTCATTTGAAACCGATTTGACGGGTTTTGGAGTCAAGCTCACCAAACACTTTGGTGAGCTTAAGAACACCCTAGTTCTACTCATATTTATTTATTTATTTTCAATTATATATATGTACATGTACTATTATGAGTGTGGCTATGATATGCATATTATAGAGCAACTTATGCTATGAATTTATATTTTCACTTTTAAAGTATAAATAATTGATTTGAACAGCTCAACATGATATCTATATACGGAGACTAAATTTTACATTTTTTTAGAATTTTTTTTGAAAGAAATATCTTTTTTAGAATAAATTCACTATATTTTTTGGATAGATAGAAAATCACTTCATCCGAAGATTCTAGACCATTCAAAAATAATGAGTTTTTACCTATCTAAAAATAGTTACAAATATTCTAAAAATCTTAATCTTCAAATATATTATTATATGAATATCATGTTAAATGGTTCAAATAAATTGTTTGGACTTTAAAATTAAAAATACGATACATAACATGGGCCATAATATGCATATTATATTTTTGAAGATTAATATGCATATTATCATAGCCTCACTCTATTATAATTGTATGTTTCTTAGATCCTACATTATATATTAAGGTTTCTTTCATATGGTTCAATATGCCTAACATAATTTTAGTATATATTATATCTAGACACATTAATTTGTTCTCGATAGTATTTGTTAAAGTTTGTATGTTTATTGATTTATTATTTATTGGTCTGTTAGGTCGACGATGAATGTTGTTCGGGATGGTTAGGGATTGTCTTAACTTAATTCATATAGTATCTTTGTGCAAGATATACATCCCTACTAATTATTTTTGGAGTGGTCGTTGGAGTGTATATTGGCATTTCAACTGATTCAATTAAGGAAATTTTGAAGAGATAGCCTCATAGCCCTGATTAATTTGTGTGGGGTTGTTTGGCAACACTATTTGGATTAAATTAAGTAAAAGTTAAGAAGGCTTAATCAAATGATAGAGATGTCTCAAAACATCTTCATCTCGATTACATAATAATTGTCAAATGTTGATATGGCAATTACAATTTTAATTACATAATAATTATAAAAATGTTGATATGGATCTATTGAGATCCATCTCCATATCGTATATTCTCTTGTGACGTCCTTAATTCTCTTATTGCAATATTTCTCCTGTCTGTATTTTCTGTCAATTGTGGATGAGAGCATTAATAAATCTGCACGAAATTTGATAAAGTTAAAAATAACGGCTAGTTATAATTTTTGAATTATAAAGGCTAGTTTAGGGAGTAGTATTGTATTGTAATTAATAGGTTAGTGGTTAGTGTCTATGTGGGTTATGTTTTGTTACTAGACTAAAAATGTTATTTCTTGTAGCTTTTGTTTAGTTGTTGTAACTGCTTTGCTTTGTGATATGAACTTCATTTCTTACTCTTTTGGAACTTTAGTTAAGACACTATTTGTATGAACAATTACTTTAGTTTCGTAATGAAACAAATGAATCACCACTTTTATAAAAAAAAATTATGTTACAAATTTTCACTACGCCTAAAATATCATGTAGTTATATATATACGAATTTGAATATATCATCATGCCGAAACATAATATTACATAATATTATATTATTAGTTTGTCATGACTCTTGACCATAAAAATTAACACTCATTTTAAAATTCACATATATAAGTCCGTACTAAAATCAACATGTGCAACCGCGTAGCGCATATACAATATACAATGACCTTCCGCATACATAAATACAATTGCATTTTAAAATATTGTTTCGTACTATATAATCCTCCTCCGAATTTTACCCTTACAAGATAGATTTGCAAAGCATGATCAAAGATCATTCAATAATTTTATTTCTCTAAGTATTAGTCAGCTTTTGAGTTAATTTTTTTTGTATCAAATATTGCTTTAATCTATATTGTGATAATTAGAACTGTTAAAATAATTAATGAATTACAAATCATAAATGGTAAATAAAAATCAAATTAAATAGATAATTAAAATTCATCTACCAATTAAAAGTTTTTAACTTGTGGAATTGACAATAAATCTGAAATAAATCTAATTGAGTAACAATTAATAAGTTGAATAAATTTACTAGATAAAATGCATAAAAATACAGTAAACAAACGAGCCTAGTGAATTACAATGCTAACAAAATGTAAATATTTTTTAACGATTCATTTGCAACAAGCAAATTAAATAAAATCAAAACAAGTTAATAGAAAACACACACGTAAAAGTAATTTGAAATTTTGAATTTAATGAATTAAACAATCAACAATAAAAATAAAATAAACTATACTCATTAACGTTTAAATGAATGAACATGATTTGCTGATAATTGAATATAATTAATTAAAGACAGGGAATTTGTTGTTAACAAACAGAGTATGTGACATGTGGAGCTCACATGTAAAACTACTGCTGCACCAAAAGACCATACAACCTTCCATTTTCCTCTCTCTCTTCTCATTCCAGAATTTTCCCTCCTTTTTTCGCTCTTCCCGTCCCTTCGCCTCTCTCCCTCCTCCTGTCGCTTCGTCTCGCCTCTCCGCCTATAAAATCCTTGTTGCTCCCTTACGTTACTGTGGCTCTTCTTACTGTTGCTTGTGCGGTGTTGATCTCGGATTAAGCAGGAAAGGTGCGATTTCAACTGAGACTTGTGGGATTCGTGGTATTCTTCTTTTTCTCTTCTTGCTTTCATTAGGGTGTTCACAACCCGATTAGCCTTGACCTTGATGGCGGTCTTCTTCCTGTGTGTACTGTAAATTACTTGAAGTGCTTGTTCCCCTTTGTATGTGTGGTGAATGATTGTATTTTGAACTTTTTAAAAAAAAAAATAATAGTAAATAATGCTCTGTCTTGATGAAATCTTGTGAGGAGCTGATTTGGTGATTAAATAAAGTTCAATAAAGGCTTGCTGCCTTGCTAAATCTCTGACTTGAAACTGATTTCTGATCTTATATTACTGATTGGGTTCATGGGTTGTTGATTTGAAATGGGGAAGATTGATAATGATTTGGTGTGAAATAAATGTTTGATGTCCTTCTTTTTCCTCTGTTTGTTCCTTTATCGGGTTTAAAACTGATTTGACATGAACTGCCTTGCTTGAGTAAATTTTAGGAGGGGTAAGAATATTTATGTAATTGAATTGTTGTCATTATTAAATCGAGTAAATGAGAGGATGGACAAATATGGGTCTCACTGGGACATTTATTAATAAATTTGATGAAAGAATAGTTTGTTTGATATTATTAAGAAGTATAGTTCATATATATAATAGTTTTCTCTTTTATCTATTATTTCAGTACATTCATAGGTACATGTACCCTACGTACGCACACCACAAAATAAAATTACCAATTCAGATTTTCTTAACATTTGACGACTGTGACTGTAGAGAATGTGGTAAGTTGAAACAATAGGAAAATTGAAAAGAATAATTAATCAAACTTTATTGTGTTTCAACTTTCAATGGTATATTTAGAGATTTAGAGGAGAACAGACCCATCAGCCAGGGGAAGAACGAGACATAAAAGAGATAGAGATCATGAAAGGAAGTGGCGAATTGGGTCTAAGAATGAATAATTTTTATGTGGAGATAAATTCTTCATATATTTAGAAAACTAATGGACTGAAAATAAAAATAACAACGATACAATATAACTTGCATCAAAGATTTAATTTCGTCAAGAAATGTGATTGATTCTTCAAAGATCAATTTATGATATAATAGTATACTGGAAACTATTATTACTCGTGATTTTAAAAAAATGCTTCCTCTTGGAATCCAATAACCCCAGATGTCCTAGTATATATATCAAGCATTTCATGGATAAATGATTTAGTTGTATACAAGCATTTCTCCAAATACGGTCAAACCTGCTAGGCCAACTTCTTTTTGAAAATACAAGCAGCAAACACAGACTTCTACTGTTCTACTTGAATCATTTTAATTTCCAAAATCCCCTGCTAAATTACGATGGTGGTACGTAGCTGTGTTCTGGAATTTTCTAAACAGCATGAGCAAGTGACAGGTTCTACATTTTGAATTAACTATTTTTCGAATTAAATTCACTTCTTGTTGATCGAAATAGTTGTGTTTCCCCTATTCTGAAAGAAAACAAGAAATTAACTTATGCCATTTAATTTCTTGTTGCAGATTTCGTACAAGAATCAACTATGAGTGAGAGTAACACAGGAAAGGATAATAGAGTTATGAAAGCGTCAAGGCCATATTTGGTACCCCGTGGAACCCATCTGACACAAGCTCAGAAGGAGATTGCAGACAGGATGACCTGGAACACTCAAAAGGATAGTCGCTTGTCAAAATCTTGAATTTAACCAATACTCTTTCAAGTAAGGATTGTACACTGGTACGTAGGCATTTTTTTTGTGGTCACCTTTACTAAAAATTGCATTGCTGGAAGCAAGACAAATTACATTATGGAATATTATCTATCTTATTGTACTTTGTTACTACTATGTAACAGTGGTTACCAGTTGGTTTTGCATGCAAAATTCTTGAAAGCAAGAAGAAGAAGAAGATTACTTTATTGTCTTCCAATTTAGATGAGAGAAACAAGACATGTACTGCAAACTACTACAAGAAAAAAAATGGGAAATTTATAGGTCAAGGTGGGCATAAATTTGTATGCATAAATGGACTGAAGCAAGGGGATCTTTGCCTTTTTGAACTAAGAAAGCAAAAAAAACGAGGAATTCTGACCATGGTAGTTAATTTCAATCGGAAGAGTAGCTAAGATATATTTATAGAGATTTCATTTTGTTTTCAAAGTACACCCTGCCATCATTTGCTACTAAATTATTGCTTGTTAATTACTTCTAAAAGTAGCAAATCAGGTGTAATTTGCAAAGGCCGCAATGCTAAATATATACATCTGGAATGCTAGCTCATATGTTGTGTTCAAATGTGTTGGTAATGCATATTCTTTTGTATTAGGTTTGAAAACTAATTTATTCTAATTGTCAGACAGTAGATATGGCGATTTATGGTGTTTATTGCGTAGTAAATTATTTACTAGCATTTGTTGATAGATAATTTCTGATAAAATAAAAGAAGTTTGGGGATTTTCTTTGATTTCTAAGCCAGTAAAGGGGACAGCACACTAGCTAATTCCTTTTTTTGGGTTTTCTGTGATTTGGGTCTTTCCTTTTGCTTATTCTGGTAAAGCCAGTAGAGGCAAACAACGATTTCTGATTGATTTATTTCTTTTATTTGTGTTGCTGCTTGGTACAATCTTAACTACTCTTTGATTTATTTCTCACTGGTACCAGTTGGTATAATGGCTTAATGCATTAATTGTTGTACAAGTGAATCAAAACTTACAAGTGCAATTGTGAATTCAAATACCAGAACCACTTATATGTATAAATAAAAGAAAAGGTATAAATTAAATTAGTAGGTATTAAATTTAAGGACAACATTAATTTAATTTATTGGTCAAACAAGAAGTGGTTTAGGGAATGAGGGATTGGAGAAACAAATAGCAACGAGATGGCAGAATAGTTAAATGCCAATGGTAGACTTTAGAATATAACTTCAAACTTGCCATTGATTGTGTGCGTAAATTGAATTACGGAAATATGTAAGGCTGTTTCTCTGCGCACGGTAAAATGTACATGTGATGTATATACACTGAAAAAGAAAGATTTTGAAAGTTTGAAAGGATAGATTTTGTTAGGGATCAACAAATAATCGGTCGAATCTGATTAACTCCTTCAATCCGATTCGAAAAACAACAGATTTGAATTCTATTTGGTTTGGTGCGGATTAGATTTTAAATAAACTCATCTACATTATACATTTGCTCAAGGATTTAAAAAAGACATCAGTTTAGAATTTAGATTAAAATAAAACATCATTCGACATGACCATATAATATAATTAAGTTTGAAATTAAAATATGCTTAATGCGTTGTTTTTAATTGTTTATCTTTTTTATACATATATATTTTTATTTTTTTTATAATGATTGTTTTATAAATAAATTCCTCTATTATTAGTTAAAAATAGGTTGTGTTGGATTATACATAATGAATATTGCATGAATATCATTATTACTAATAATTGGTCATGTTTTATATAGATCAATGTGTGATATTTTGTTGTCACTGTGATGATAAGTTATGATGGTCGTAGAATTGAAAGTAAGACTTCAAATTATAAGTATGATGACTTTATGAATTAAAATCTTATCAACTTCATCCGATTATACTCCTAATTTGTGTTGAGACATTCGTATATGTATATTTTACAAGAGGAGGGTTCAAATGCCTCCATTTTTTGTGCCTCCATCATGCCTCTATTTTTAAAAACTTTAATAATTCAAAACTTAAAACTTAAAAGTCAAAATAAAACCGTTGGATATGATCTACGTCATTTTATCTATGAACGTGTAAAAAATTATGACATTTCAATTTTATTTTTATTGTCATCAAGAGCTTGTAAAAAACACACTAATTTGGATGATTTCTAAATGTTGATTTTTGAACTTAATGATTCACATAAAAACAAAATTGAAATGTGATATTTTTTTTATGAGCACATAAAGAAAATAACATAGATCACATCTAACGGTTTTATTTTGACTTTTAAGTTATTAAAGTTTTAAAAGATGGAGACATGGTGGAGGCACAAAAAATGAAGGCATTTGAACCCTCCTCATTTTATAATATTGAATTAATTTTGAGCAAAATTATATCTATATATCTAAGACTTCGGATCTAAACATACATTTTAGGGAGATGCAATAGAATCTGGAGCCTTGTAACGGATCTGGATGTGTTGACAAAGGTTTGAATCTCGCTGTCCTAGCCTAAGTTAAAATAAATAAGTTGTAACCTTTTTTATTTTGTATGATATTTGATCTCAATTTTTATTCTTTCGTTTAGATAGGTTAGAGCATCTCCATCGGCTTTCAAATGGAATTGCAAAATCCGATGTTATACGGTATTTGAGAAAAAGGTATCATGAATCGAAAGAGAGAAACAGAAATTGGTGGGGTGAAAATAGATATATGTTCTCAGTTTTTAAGTTACTGTTTTCACCGGTGTGGGTGAATTGGAGACGGAGAAAGAAATGAAAAGGTCCATTTGTACTTTAAGATCCGTGTTACATAGATTTTTGCAATTAGTATTATTTCACCGATGCGTTGGAGACGCTCTTAGATAGCTTTTGAGTTAAAATTATTTTCTGAATGAGGGACGTCTATTGTTATACGGTATCTCAATCTCTCTATAATCTACATGGAGCAGGAAAATTTTATTTTAGGCACAACAATATATATTTTCCATGTTCTTTTAATATTGCCAAATTGAACCTTTCTGCTTTAAATAACCAACAAGTCAACAACTATGACCTGGAGTCGCTTTGGGCTTTTTAGGCCTAAAAGGCTAACCCAACCAAAATCACCTTTATACAATTTAACCTTTTATTTTATCTATCAGAAATTATATCCCCAGATGCTAAAAAGAAATATTTGTAGCCATTGGTAGCCTTAAGAATTTACTTATCTGCACATAACAAATAAGGCATATCAACTACGCAATAAACACCGTTCATCACCACAACTAGTTTGTCTGACAATTACAACTAATAAGTTTTCACGCATAATACAAATTTATATCTATTACCAGCACAATATACAAAATCACATTCATTGCAGATGCATATATTAGCTCTGAGGCCTTTGCAAATTACACCCGATTTACTTAAAAAAATAATTATCCAGTAATGATTTAATTGAAAACTATCAGAAGGGATGTACTTTGCAAACAAAATGTAGCCTCTCTATATATCTTAGCTACTCACCAGATTGAAATGAACTACCATGATCAGAATTCCTCGTTTGTCTTGCTTCCTTAGTTCAAAAAGGCAAAGATCCCCTTGTTTCAATCCATTTATGTGTACAAATTGGCGCCAACCATTACATATGTATCTCGCCTTATTATTCTTACGGTAGTATACAGTACATGCCTTGCTTCTCTTACCTAAATCGGCAGGTAACAGAGTAATCTTCTTCTTGCTTTCAAGAACTTCACATGCAAAGATAGCTGGTAAATTCTGGTACAGAGTTAAATTGTACAAAAAATAGTAAGATTGATGGCATATGCACTTGATATTTACATCTTTAAGCTGTCTTGCTTGCAGCATTGTAATTTTAAGTAACAGTAAGAATTGAAAAAAATGCTAACGTACCAGTCGACAAGATCTATGTGTCCCAGTATCGGTTCGGGTCAAGATTTTGACGAACAAGTCACTACCCTTTTGAGTTTTTCGGACCATCCTGTTAGCAATCTCCTCTTGAGCTCTTGTCAAATGGGTATAGCAGGGTAGGAGAAATAGCCTGGAAGCATTCTTAGCTTCATTCTTCTTTGTTTTTCTTTTTTTGACAGTTTTGTGCTCTCCTTCGTCACTCTCACTATCACTCTGGCATGATTCTTGAACAAAATCTGCAACAGGATATTAAATGGAACTAGTTCAATCATTTCTTTTTTTTTTCTTTCAGATTAGGGGACAAATAAAACATTTATAGGATCCAGAATCACATTCCTTGATGAATAAAATGCTTGATATACTTACCTCTTTTTTTTCTCTTACAACAAACGCTTTCTCCATTCATGCTCGCATGAGTGGCACGACTTGAAATCTCGCGAAAGGATTCATCGGTATCACTACCACCAGAGGATAAAGATATGATCTCTTTCTTCACCTCGCTTTGAGGTGCAGCATTTTGTCGAATCAAACTGTCGTTCGACTCCTCTGATTCCGTCTCTGTCTCCATCTCTTTTGCAAAGAAAGGAGCAGCTTTCTCGCATCCACTCCAATCAAAGATTACCACTTTAAAGGAGTAGTTACCGTTGTATGTAAATACTAAAATATCATTTTGATCTATATGATTAGCAGTTACAAAGTCTTTCCAACCAGATTGTAGAGCGAATTTGTTCTTAGACCTGATCATTTTCACATGCCAAGTAGCTCCGCTTGGACCTTCCAGTTCAACATTTTCTCTCATGGATCCTTTCAACATTTTTGCAAACTTGTTTGGAATATGCTGCAACATGGAATGCAAAGGAGAAAAGAACCTTATCAGAGTATGCATTTTTTTTCCTCAGAAATCAGCAAAAAGTGTTTATGGTACTAAGATAAAAAACAGTTTTAGTGCAAACGAATTGCTGAGTAAACATACTACAAAAAAACTAAAGGAGCATCTATATCCAACAGTATGTAGGTCAAAACAAAAACATGAAAATATTACCCAAGAACTGCAGGCTGAAAGAAAACTATTTTGAGAAAGACCCCTATCTTTGCCAGTAATCTAAAAATGTTCTCCTTAAAAAGCCATATGATCATCATACTAAGGGTTCAAGGTCTGTCTGTGTCACTCAAAGAAGAATGCTAGAAGATGTAATAAAGCTCAATCTCAATACGTGCACATATGGCTTTCAAAGGACACATGGTACCGCTGGTAGCACTGGGGTTACCGGAATAATAACATAGACACTTTTAACAAAGTTAAAGTTTCTAATGATCTCAGTGCATTTTTGTGTTTCTTTTTTTTTAGGTGAAACCAGGCTTAAATTGATTAAAATAAAATCAGTACAAATCATTTTTGTGTTTCTCAGTGAACAGTGTTGCTGTAACAAAACTGCTACAATTTTGGTACCAGTTAAGACCATTGTTGCTGTTAGCTAGATAGAAAGGGATAATAGAGGGCTGATTAATTTTAAGATGCTGTTCTGGCAGCATATAGGTAATAGTCATTAGGGATAAATTTGATTTAGGGAGTGTTAGTGTGAGTTTGTATGTAGATCAATTTTCAGCAATGAAAATGGGCTAATAAGCCTTTCTTTCAAAAAAAAAAAAAAGGAGAAGAAGAAGTAAAAATTTGAGGACAAGTAAAAAATAGCAATGATACATGCAGTATAATGAATTTTAAGAATATGCATAAACTTGCCATTGTATGCATTGAGAAGGCATCCATCTCCACATAAAAGTTGCTCATTCTTGACCCCAAATGAATCCTCCTTTCACTCTTGTTCTCTTTTATCTCTCTCTCTCGTTCTTCTCTTGGGTCTCTTCAGTCTTCACCACCAAATAAAGCTTCCAAGTTCCAATTGCTGCATTTACTCTCTACAATCAAGTCAACAGAATTTGACAGGTCTCCCAGAGAGGTACCAGTACCTTTTAGGAAAATGAAAAAGAAAGCAAGCTCTTTTCCTCTGTTGCATATTCTCTCATAGCATTCCTGAAGTGAGTTGAGGTGGCCCACTCCATAAGTATTGTGGGACCCAACTGTCTGGCACCGGTAATAGAACTTAGAGTCAAAAAAGGTGGAATAGAAAAACGGAGATTTAATGTTCGAAAAGCAATATAATTTCCAAATAAATTAAGAAACTACTAAAAGGAGTAAATGGAGATAATGTATCGACATTGTTGTTAATGGAATTAAATTTACGGTGCTCGAATAAAAAAAAAAGGAATTTATGATGTGATTAAGAAATAAGAAGATAAAAACTTACGAAGTTAGAACACTTTTGGCTTTAAAATAAATGAAAATATTTGTTTAGATCACTAAACAAATATAAATTTCGTTTTTTCTTATATATTGGACTTCAGTTAATCTAATTTAATTTATTTATTTTTATATTTGTCTAAGTTTTAATATTTTTAAATGCAATATAAATTATGTAAGTGTCTGACGTATCTAATGTTGCAAACCGCATGGATCATAAATATAGCATGATCTACGTACTGATATAATAGAAAAAAAAAACTGTTACAAAGCCACAAAGGTCAAATGTGTACCGTACACAAACCCAGTTTTTTCATCGAGAATAAAAAAATATCGAATCGGATTTAAATGGTTAATTGAATTTAAATTCATTAACTAATTAGATACTCGAGGCAGCTCCCTCCCGGTGGGACTACATGTGTACTACCGTGCCAAATAAAGGGAAAAAAATGAATTTTAGGAAGCAGAGTTATGACTATGGAGGAATTGGAACAGTTGTTTGATTTGTATTAAGATTCATGCATATAACTTCAAAATTCACACAGATTTTATATAAATCTTGAATACAGATCAAACGATTTTGACCGAATATCGGACCGCCAACCACTATGACCATGTAGTGCGCTGGAAATTTCACAAGTCACTTTGATTGTTTCAAGTGTTTGTATATGCAACCACTTGTTAGGGGAGTGGAAATGTTATCCGATGAGTAACGGATCAAATTAGACATGATGTCTAATTGTAACCGTTCGAAATTTATCGAGAATTATGCATAATTGATCCGTATAAGTAATAAAGTTGTTCAAGTTTATTTTGATGTAAAACAAACAGCTTTGATCAAATATCGAACTGAATTTAATCTGATACCTATTAGACCGCTCTTATTAATTAGCAAATTTATCCTACAAGTGCAGGATTCAGAGGAGGATTATATTGTATTAAGAGAGGAAGATTGTTTAAATAATATGGATTGTTATAAAATTTTATGAAAAATGCTAATATGCTACGCGTAGATAATCACTTGATCTGAAAAGTATGTATCATTCAGATCAAGTGATTTTCTATCTATCTAAAATAAATAGTAAAAAAAATTCAAAAAGTATAAAATTTGATTTGCAAGTACATATTCATATGAGAATCATGTTAAACGGTTCGGATCAACCGTTAGAATTTTGAAAACTCAAATATTGAGCCGTTGCATGGAGATCCTCTATAATTTTATATCTATTATCTAATATATAATTGTTTTGTATCAAGTTTTATGTAATTTGAATGTCAATTGATTTTTCAGAAAATACTGTTAACATAATATGGACTGTTGCAAATTTTACTTCATCGGTTGATGAATTATAAAATTTATATCTAATTTTATCATTTCTCATATGCATAATATACATATAGTGTAGTTTTAAGTCCATACAACCATGATTTGTCTTGAGAGAGATTTCACAAACTACTGAATCAACTTTTCACCTAATTATTATTTGATCAAATCAAATAATTCTAAGAGATGTGTTTCAATTATAGAACCAAACCTTCTAAAGTCATAATTATAATTAGGGAAAAATTTTAATGTACTTATTCTTTACTGGGCTGCCGAACAGGCCCTAACAGTGTACCCACGCCAAAATGAAGAACACCTAATACTCAGGGAATAAGGAAGCTTATAAGTTATAACCAATGGAATCCCTACCCACTTGGCAAACCAGATGAAAGAAAGATGCGTAGATCGAAGGCAGCAAAACTATTCTTTTTCATCTCTATCTCTGGATAATAAATCTATGTATACATAATTCAAAAGAAAAACTCCGGCCAATTCCTGAGCATCAAGAGGTATCCGCTCATTTTTCAACATATTTGGTCCATGAAACTTAATCGACTTTTTATCTACATACATTTGCGGATGGGTCCCTTTAGGGAGTGCGTATCCTTTGAGATATCTCAACTTTTGCGTGACCAACGTGCCAACGTGTCCGTTGCCTATTCAGAGTGATGTAGGGGGTCAGTATTATGTTTGCTTTGGGATTCATGCAGAGCATATTTAAACGGTTGGGATTTTCCATAAAGTCACGCAAAGTTTGAGATATCTCAGAGGATACGAATTCCCCTTTGGGTGGGCTGCGAGCTTGGCCTCGCTATGTATATGGCAACCATTTCTGCCGCCTGAACCTAATGAATACTAAGTATCATTAACTATAACAATTAGTTGCTCGATGTTGAAAAATTGAAAATGCTGATACCTTATCCATTGATATTTCGCATTAAAGCTCCTTAGACGGAGAAATTGATCAGATCTCAAAATTTAATTTCGACAAATGTTTGATCAGACTTTTGAATTTTTCAAGCTCAACTGCTTTAGCTT
This sequence comes from Carex rostrata, assembly GCF_964058835.1. NCBI lineage: Eukaryota > Viridiplantae > Streptophyta > Magnoliopsida > Poales > Cyperaceae > Carex > Carex rostrata. Next base: position 6,283,388 of record NC_135930.1, on the reverse strand, counting down.
TGAATTTTCTCAATAGGGCTTATTGTGCAATCTCCAGCAAAATCTTGATTTTGCTGAGAGAGTGACACACACGAGGGCCAAGCGAGACGGACCTGATTGCTTTGATGTTCAATGCGCCAGACGAGAAGAAGAAAGAAATTTATGAGAGAAGTATTTGGTCTGAAAAGGAGGAAGAAACAAAAGAAGCAATGGACACCTCAAGTTAAAATTCAGCCATTCAGGAGTATATTAGTCCGTTCATTTTTTAACAATTAAATAAAATGATAAATAATTAAAAGTGAATAGAAGAAAGAAAGATAAATTTGTATGGAGATATTGAATATTATAGCATTTTGATGGGAATAATGGCTATTTTAAAATTTTAAAATTTTACATGGTACGTCCCTTGTAATTATAATGAAATATTTACCATCGAGTAACCTCCTTCCAAAAAGAATTCAAGTGTTTTTTACTGAAGTAATTGAGTGCACAAAATGACATGATCACGGGATCTTCATCCGATAATAACGAACAATTATCCCCTCTATATATAGACTGTGCATGGAATATTATTAACTAAACGGTCTTGTTAGAGATTTTGTTGGATAATTCGTATTAAGGGATACGAATCTGCTATTCTTCTAAGAATAGCAGCTTCTTGCTTTTCATTTGTGTCTCTATTTCTTTCTTTAAAAGAGGAGGAGAGAGAGAGGAGAGAAAAGATAGAGAGATAAAGAAGAGAGATAGAGAGGATAGCAGGCAGGAAGAGTATGAAATTTGGATAGCAGCGGATTTCATTCCCGTATTAAGCACTTTTGTATGCTACTCTCTTTTTGCAGCTGAGTTTTCGAACTGGCGTAAAATATTTTCTGCTATCTAAAGAGTGTCTAAATTTTTAAAATTGTAAAAGATCAATATTTTTTACATCAGCAATTTTAACAATTATTTCTTAGTAAAATATTTTCTGCTATCTAAAAAGAGTCTAAATTTTTAAAATTGTAAAAGATGAATAATTTTTACATCAATAATTTTAACAATTATTTCTTAGTAAATTTTATACAATTTATATTTGTGCAATTTCAATTGCATTTAATACTTAAGGTTTGCTAATAGAACCCTTAAATATGTTGCTCGTTAGTTTCTCCTGATTAACTATAAGGAAAATGAAAAATCCAACATGTCAATAAAAAAATAAGGTGAATCATCTAATGTTCTGAAACAGGTGTTTATATCTACGAAACTAAACTAGTATTTGTACTCGTAGAGTTTTTAAAAATGAAGCTGGTTTCTCTAATTATTGGTTCTAGTGTTTGTATTATAGAGCCTGATGCTAATGGTGCAAAAACCAAATCTCTTCATCTCTCAGTCTTATTAATAATTTGTGCTATTGTTTCCCTAATATACATTATATATATATATAGAGAGAGAGAGATGGACTTGGGTGAGACGCGGAGTATACGCGTTTGGTGTTTCATGGTACATTTTAGTCATTTTGAAAATCCAAACAACCGATCCGAACCGCTCAACACGATCTCCATATTGAAATGTGCTTGGAGACCAAATTTTACATTTTTTGGAATTTTTTTACTATTTATTAAGCCACTTTGAAAGTCGCTGATCCGGTGGTCCAGAAATTTTTACTGTTTTTTACTGTTCACCCGGATTTTCAAAGTGGCTTAATAAATAGTAAAAAAATTCCAAAAAATGTAAAATTTGGTCTCCAAGCACATTTCAATATGGAGATCACATCTAACGGTTCGGATCGGTTGTTTGGACTTTCAAAATGAAAATACGGCGTAAAGTACAAACGCGTGGTGCTCCGCGTCTCACCCAAGTCCATCTCTCTCTCTCTCTATATATATATATATATATATATATATATATTTTTAAACCAGATCTCTTCATCTCTCAGCCTTATTAAATTAG